>NC_138576.1:57981811-59422001 GCF_964289735.1 Phaethon aethereus
TTTTTTGAGGCATTAGGAAAGTATAGACTGCTGACAAACTGTTAAATGTGACATTTATATTTTGTGTTCATTTGTGCAGAGCTTGGCTGTGTTGTGAAGTATGTTAGAATGACAAACCTTACCTTATGACAACATCACCCTGTGTGCATCATTTCTCAGTTTTGAGTTCAGTAAGTAACTCGTGCCATTTGAATAAAAACGACTTCCCATAATAGTACAGCACAATGTCCTGTGTGGGAGCAGCATTGTTGATACCAACAGTTATGCAGTAAAAATACCAAAATATGGATATCTGTGTAAGATGGACCATTTCCTTCCAAAGGAGGACACAATCATTGAACTGGCTAAAGGACTTAAGACATAAGTAAGCATTAGTGTTTTTTGATTGGTTGCTTTGGTTTCTTGGCTTATCAGTTGCCAATCAAGATTCAGAAGAGAGCAATGAATTACAGAAAATCCACTGTTATTTTTTAAATACCCTTAAAAAAAAATAATCTCAGACTGTGTACTGGTCTAAAAATATCTTACCCTACCTCAGCCCATGGTGCAACCATAGCTCCTGAATAAACATAGGAATTAACGACCTTTATTCAAATGCTGAACAAGCTAAGAAAAAGATGAATAAGCAAGACTTTTACATAAAGAAAAGAGTTGCAGTTCAATCACAATGCAGAGGGCTGGTGAAAAATTTGGGGTTGTCCTCTGGTACTGTTGTTCCTGAGCAGAACTGGTTGACATATCATACAGGACCACCAGAGGTTTTATTTTCTATACTGGAAAATTCTGACGGTTTTGCTGATTACTCAGTTTGAACTCCTGTGAACTCTCAGCTGTTTCAGAGTCCCAGGGGCACAACTCGAGTCTCTGTAGCTGGCCAATGAATGCCTTTGTCACCTGGCAATTCTCACTTCGTATTGCAGCAATCCACTTCCCCCAGTTGTCTCATTTCCCTGGCTCAGTGGCTAGCCATGCAATAATTGCTGATGTTCTGCCAAAGCAGAAGCAGCAAGACTTTGGTCTCTTTTTAGAACTGATAGAAGAATTACACCAACTTTTCAACATCTGTGCTTGTAGTAGCTGTTTCCAGCAGAGAGACTGGTAAACATGGAAGAACAGAGCATAGATGTTGCAAGAGGGACTAGCAGAAATTAAAAGCTGTAAAAAAGGAAATTTGCAGGAAGGGAAGATTCTGCTTGAGATGTGAAAACTTGACTGGTAGCTGTCACCCCACAATGCACTGCAGACATAGTTCACAAAGAATCAGCTGTTCAACACTGATGTAGTGCAGGTTGGTACGGTATAGTGTATCTTCTGTGACAGAACTCCTCATGGTATGCCCATAGTACACCAACCAAGAGTCTTTGTAACTTTATCATGTTTCTCATACTTCAGCTACTGACAGAATCTCTGATAATAGGCATGTTTTTTTCATTTACTACCTCTTTCCTGAATCGATTGATGAACATTTTCAGTTAGGAGGAAAAGAAAGCCAGAAAATACCCTTTTTTCTTTTCTTTTTTTTTTAATAATCAGTGTTAACAACAGTCATTCTCCCAGAAACCCTACAAAGGAAAACATCTGCTCAAATGCTTAAAGAAATGCAACCAGGACATGAATGTGACCGAAGAGGAGCTCCACTCCTCTAGTCCAAGTAGTTCTTGGACTCTTACTCCATCCAGCCAGCCTTTTACACAAAGTATTGTTAGGATACGTGATAAGAAACTGGTCTCCACATGCACAAAGGAGCATAGAGGAGCAATGGCAGGTAGGGGAATCAGAGACAGAGTCCCTGACATCAGAGACATGGAATCAGAGACATGAGTCCCTTACCTGGCTCCCCAGGGCATCCCAGGAGGGTGTCAGCCCTGTGGGCTAGGAGTGATACCTAGCACTGTGGGTCCCTGCGACAGGCTGTCCTGGGATCGCCTACAGACTGAAGGGTCACTGCCAAGGGGTATGGGCTCATTATGGGATAGCAAGGAAGAGCATTTGCACAAGATTTGTTATGGAACATTTATGGGAAGAACCAAAGTTTAGGAAAAGGAGTGGTCAGGGTGGTTTGGGCAGGAACAAGCATGGGAAAACAGAGGGATGAAGTGGGTAAGAGGAACCAGTTGTCTAAACAGGTGGCTGGCCAGTGCCCTTGTCTGATCCCCCAAGCTGTCTTGGCTTCCTATTAATTCCTTTCCTAACTCTTTTCCTGCGTGAGGGGCTCTCTACCTGAGTGCATGCGTGTGTATTGGAGTCTGAGTGCAGGCACTGCGAGGGGGCCAGAGGTCCAAGGAGCCAGTACACCTGCGACAGTGAGGATGTGCGTGTCAGCATGTGACCACCAGCGAATGCTGGGCTGCTCAGTAGGGTAGGTGGCTTGGGAGCCAGGTGTACGTGTGTGTCTGGGAGTGAGACAACTGGAGGAGGTGGGTACTTGGGGGACCAGGAAGTACAGGTCAACTGCTAGCGAGGCTGTGGAGTCTGGAGGTCAGCTGAGACCCATTTGAGTGTGTCTGTGCAAGAGACACATGGGGAGAGCGAGGATCCAGGGCAGCTACTGGATGGACTGCGTGTCTATGGGCAATCACTGCAGGGTCTACAGTGTGCGTTGGTCTGAGTATCAGCAGCTGGGGTGAGGCTGAGGTCTTGGGGGCTCACATGGCCCGGTGCCAGAAACTGGGGATACTGGGATCAGGGGTAGCTACTGGGTAGACTGAGTGTCTAAGTCAGCTACTGGGGGGATCTGCGTCACATATATGTTTTTAATGAGAGAGAATGGAGAATGTAAAAAAAGTGTGAGAGATTTTCTAAGTACTTCAGGTTACAGGTAAGTGGTTGATGGATAAACCAAAAAACTGTAAGCAAGAAAAATCTATTTGCGCAGAAAGAAAAAATAAAATGTTTAAATGCTTTGATAACATAGGAAAAAAACCCTTCAAATTTACATTTTAGGTCATCCAGAGGCAAAAATTTGTTATTAATATCATAGGTTATATAACAACTTTTTTCTTAAAGGCTAGTTTTGAAATGAAACTACTATGTTTAAAAGGAAATGTCACAAAGAATCGTTTTATTTTCTTAGAAAAAATCTTAAATGAAAGGGCTTGAATTATGTGTTCTTTAAATTTTGAACTAATAATAAAAAAAATGTTCTATTTTTCTTCAGGAAACCCAAATGTTTGAATTCCTTATTTTTGGAAGCAGTATTTTTCCCATTGAAATTGTTTGGTTTTTTTCTGCGATGTTGCAGTTATCTAAAAATTTACTTCTACTCCTGGATGCATTCAAAATTGACAAGTCCCAAAGGTAATATTTTAAAACCCTGGGATTATGTTTTCACATAGAAGAAAATAGGACTTACTGAGCTCCCAAATCCCCAAAATACTTTTTACTGTGCAGGGGAAATGGACACAAGGTGGAAAAGAGAGAAGCGGGAAGAGGTTGTGCTCCACTGCAACAGTTCAATAAGTCAAAGAAAAGATTTAATTTTTGTTTTTATTTCATATAAATTCATAATTTCTTGCCAGCCTTCAGTAGCTAAAAACACTAGAGACTAATGTCTTGGTTGGCTTCACAACCAAAGACCAAAGAAAGACAGCCTAACATTTTCTGAGCAGTAGGACTAGTTACTGTTACAATCAATTTTATTGCACTGTGGTAAATTTATCATATTTCTCATTGTTCACACAGTGATTTGTTGGTCCCTGTCTGAAGCAAAGGCTGGTGCTTGATGATGTGGGAGGCGTGCTATGCTCTTACTTTTCTCTCTGTTTTTTTCCTCTTTTCATGAATCCTGTCGTCTTTGGGAAACCAACTCACACCATGCCCTGAGGCTTGACTTATGCTGGAATCTGTGCCTAAGAAAATGTCCTGGAGGGGGGTTATTTTTTGTTCTTAGAGCCTTAGAAAATGTTCAGCTTCGCTCTGCAGTGCTACAAAAGACAGCTCCTCTTTGAGGAGGAAAGTAGTATCTGGTTGGGCATTTACAAGTCTGGATGGGGTTTCTCCATTCTTGCTTCCTGGAGCTGCTTCACCTTTTAGTAATACTGGGAAGATGGGGCGGAAAAGTCGTGATACTCTCATAACTTGGTGGTATGACATTTGCCACAAGAAAAACCTTATTCTATGTAAGGAAATTGTGCCATGTGTGTTAAGGTTTCCTCAAATGGCAGGACTTAAACCAATGAAATCTGCTGGGATGCGCTGTTATTCCAGTGTGATAGGAGGTTTTTGGTTTACTTGAAGATGATTTGGTTCAAAAGCACACCTTTTGAATCATGCCTTTCACTTATAAGTAGTCCACGCCTTAGACAGCTGGAATAGTTCAGTTTCCCAAGGAGTCCGATATATGGCACGAAGGAGCCTGTCTGTCAGCTATTTATTCAGGTAGGATCCAGTTGTACTCACATTAGTCACTTTGAGAATCTGAGTATAAATATATTTTGTTTGTATAAAATGCCAGCGGGGAAAATGCTACTGGTGTCCTCCTAAGACTCTAATAGATACCATCCTTACCATCCTTTGTTCGGTATTTTCTTACTCAGAACAAGTTGAGGAATTGCTGTTGAACACCACATGAACAGAACAAGTCAGCAGGGCACTGAAATTTCGATACTAGTTGGTTGAGGTGAGGGGCAAAGATCACACTTCACCAACAGGAGCAGGAGAACTCCTTCAGCAGCACAATTGCCAGTGTCCCATCATGGTGGAGGCAGGGCACACCAGGGAGGCAGGTGTTACCAGGTGGAAAAAAATGGTTATGGTTTCAAGAATTGCATCAGAATAACTGGACCAGGCTTTTACCTGGCTCTGCAGAAAGATCTTCCTCAGTCCTGTTACCATTTGCTGTGTTGAATACCATGAAAATCTGTAAGCTCAATTACTCAGATTAAAAATTCAGATCTTCTGCTTAATGTTTCTGGTGGCATGATGATATATATGTATTTTTATTTTAACAGCTCTACTCAAAAATCTGTTATTTTGGGGTTTGGAGGGTTCTGCATGGCTTAGTAAAGTAGGGGGCCCACACATGATAAAAAGAGAAGCAGTGGAGTGGGTGATGCTTGACTGTTCTTTGTGAACACTGGGTGAAGAAAATGAAACTTTTGAAATAACTAAAGAAATACTCCAAGTAAAATAAAAACTTAGAAATCTTCTCTGGCTGTATCCAGATGCTGTAAAAACTGTGTCAGAAGGAGGAAGTACCTGCACAGCAGTTTCCTTCTCTTGAGGTCGGGGACAGAAGTTTTCCACTGCCCGTGTAATTCCCAACTCATACCAAGCACTCTGTGACTTTGTATATTATTCTGAAAAATTAATAAAAGCAGGGACACACTGCATTTTTAAATTATGTCATTCCCACTAAGGTGACTGTCAGCTACACTGAAATAATACACTTACAGAGCAAAAGGCAGCTTTGCCCTAGACCAGAGAAAAGACTAGACAAAGAGTGACTTCAGAATGTCTCATATAAAGGGAGTGCAAACCAGTTTAGATAGTGTTTAATTTATTCACAAAGCAAAACCTTTTCTGTCTTTGGAAAGGACTGCACTAGCTACTCATCTTGGTAAGCTCCAAAACAAAAAAAAAGAAAAATAAAATAATGTCAGAGCTCATTTAGTATAGACACTGTTTAGGCATTAGATCAACACAGTATAAAGATGTTGGACTCTTCTTGCTGGCTCCTTCTCTGATCAGCTGTTTAGTAAGGTGGAAGCCTACACATCAAAACAAACACCAAGATCTATAGTGTTTAAACACATTGACTGTGGGTTTCATAGCAAAATAATCTGTCCTAAGCTCAACTCTGTTTGTAAACAAACTTTGGCAGGACATCTATTGCACCTGAATTTTTTGTCTTCATCCAGCACACCTGGTACCATTGCATTTTTTTTCAGCCAGCTTACAAAAACTAGAACCAGCCTCACGACCCAGAAGAAACTTGAACAGTCCGCACTCATACTATTAGGAGCTGAGGACAAGCTACAGCTTTCCTAGAATCAGACCTCTTTTTATACTAACCCGTAACAAAAGGCACAGTTTAAAGCTATTTCTGGAATTGGACTCCTGGGTATTTCTCTCCTGTATTTCCTCAGTGTGTAAAGTGAGCCAGAGTTAAGAGAATGTGATGCCACTTCTGCTGCAGCTCTGGAGAGCACTGCTGGGGTAATGTCACTACAACAATATGAGGTAGCCACAGTGTCGGCCTGGGCAGGCAATCGAAAGAAAATTGTGTTCCACAACAGCAGTCAGTGACAGACCATCCCTTCCTCCTCCTCCTCTTGCCTACTTCTTTTGGGAACAAACTGTTCAGAAATTACTAGGACTATTGTAAGTGTAAGTGTTGCAGTTTCAACAGCAACCTACTGCATCATTATTTATTGTTTTGATCTAGTGAAAAACAAGCCTATCCAAAAGTCCAAGAAAGCACATGAAATAAAACACAAGTCAAAATCAGCACCATAATATAAAAGCTTTCTGAAAGTACTGAAAATGAGGTCTTGCCCACCATCCAACACAACCCACTCATCCTGCTTTCCCAGAAAGAGCCTGGTAGAAAAAGGTATCCTTTGTAGCATGACCTAGAGGTCAACTAATTCAAGCTTTGTGGAAGGATGGGAAAAGCAAGTTCTGGAGTTCAGGACCTTTTGTCAGAACACTGTGTCTCAGCCCCTCTCAATTATATCAGGGCTCTGTTAATACCTCAAGCAATCTCCGCTGCCATGTTATTCACCTGAAAGGAAAAAAAAAAAACCACATCTGTGATGAAAGGGAACCTTCCAGCAAGCCTGGATTAGGTGCTTTTGGGTACAAGCAAAATACACTCTTTTTCTGATGGTTAATATTGGTTTAAAAACCTGCTATTTTTTGCTATAAAATGCTTATTAATTAAATATTATGAACACAAATCCTTACTTTGTGCTTGGAAAATGGTTGGATATCCCAAAATACAGATTTTTTTTATTCTTTATATTATGGTAACACCTAGAGGCCAGAGCTCTACTGTGCAAGGCACTGGACAAATGTGTACACAAGGGGCTGGCTCTTGCTTTGAGGAATATATTGTAAATGCAAGATGTAAGCAGAAAATGGGTAATGCAGCAAAGTACAGTACAAGAACAAGCAAGACATTGGTGGTCAATACAAAAAAAAGTGACTGCAGTGACCTATCTGCTGAACTATAATTGGGTTTTGTGAAGCACTGTGTCAGAGAAGACTTCCCAGGATTGATTTGGAAGAAGCCATTGGACCATAGAGAGACTCTGTGAGAAATACATTGAGCATATGCTGCATCATAGGCACAAGGTAGCCTCCCTCACTAGCTTCGCTTTCCAAGTATTTTGGTAGGATTGTCATTATGTGTTCAGCAGGGACTAATAGCTTATAAGGACAAAATTTGCATGAAGATGATAGTCACCCATAGAATCAGTCAACATGGGATTTACATATATCTTGGAGACTGAGGACGTTGAGTTTTCAGGTTTTCCTTTCAAATGTTACTTAACATATCTGAAGAAAAATTATTGATAGTGTTGAATAGTCCTAGAACTGCACTGCCCTCTTCCTCTGTCTCTGTTTATTGAGTTGATGACAGAAAAAGTCAAGAACTATTATGGTTTCAAAAGAAACAGTAAATCCATGGAGAACATTACTACTAGTGCCTGTTTAAGTTTCACAGCAAGTGTCCTATTCTCAGCTGGAGGATGTTATCAAATCTGACAGTGACTTAAGACACAGGGTCAGGTTTGGGGGCTGAGTGTTAGCATTGGCTTTGGTTCAAGTACTGAGCCTATTGTAGAGGGATTTTATTAGTGTCAGCGAATAACTTTTTCTATTTTTGCAAAATATCTGTGAGAGCCTCCTTGGAAATGGGTGACATTTGGCTGGTGACCTAGCTGTGAAAACGTTGCAAGTTTTGTGATATTTATCACATGCCAAAATTTTGCTCTGGCAGCAAGTCTTCTGTGGAGCATTATTCTTGTTATCAATGGCACTGGACAGATTTCTAACGCCTTCCCTGATTGTTTTCTGAAACTATCTGGTTGGCTGGGAAATAGTCAGTGATACACAAAACTCACGTGCGCCAGCTGTTGACCCATCTGTGGTGCCTGGCACATGTTATTCTCTTTCCATGGACAGGCATGAGATGGAAACTGCAGCCCACAGCTTGGCAGGACAGTCAGAGCCATATCATGAACAGCTCTGTGGTGACACTGGCTTGGCACATATCTCCTGTTAAGTCCGACCCCGCTTTGCTTGTTACAATGAAGTGGTAAAAGAGAAGAAGTGTTAAGAACTCAATTTTACAATGTAAAGACAAAGTCACACACATAAAATATGTGGCAGAGAGCTTTGCACTGTGTGTTCAGCTCCTCTGTCATCCAGTAATGCTGTCTAATTTCTCTTGTCTCTTATCTCCTCTGAATTACATTTTCCTATTTCCGTACTTTCACATTTCTGCTACACACGGTTGGTGGAATCTTCCTCCTAAATACTCACAAATTGTTTTCAACATTTAAGTCACTATGAAACATGCAATCCCAAATCTTGAGAGATCAGCTGATTCCTGGTAGCCATTAACAGAGGTATCTTTTTAGCCTCAGTACTTCAGACTCAGCCTATCTCTAGCAGCAAGTTTTTGTGATTACTTACTTTTAAACATTTCTTTGATGTGTAAAGCAGGAAGGAACGGCCAAATGAAGAGACAAGACTTAATGCAATTAACGTTAATTTGACAAGCAAAAGACTATCAATAACACAAGTTACATTTTTATCACAGATAATTGAAGCTTACTGACTGAACAAGTGTTTCTGGAATCAAACCTGGTGAGGGCTGGAGAAGACCAATACAAGAGTACATCCTGAAATTCAGGGAGCAAGGGAGTGGTGCACACTGAAGGCAGCTGGAGATATAATAATCTTCAATAACATCTTGCTGCTAGTGGAAAGTCAAAATTTTCTTCTGCCATCGGCTTTCCTGTGAATATAAAAACAATGCCAGCAGACATTTGACAACAAAGGCTCTGTAGCTGATTGTTTTTCCCACTTCCCTGCTATTTCATAGCTTTAATTTCCCTTCCAGCATTACCAGGCAGAGGCAGCAATTTAGTGAGGGGCACAGCAGAACTACTCCACAGCCCCTTGGTGAAAGTGCCAGCCTCCTTCACGCCGATGCTTCTCCGTACTCACTCCAGGTGTGAGTTCAGGCGGATTAACATCCAGGTTAGATCCAAGGCTGAATACTGTTCTTCAGGTAGATTTATGCATGTGAGTAGGTGCCTTTCCATAGTGTATTGCATGGTGCAAAGCCTCTATGTTTAGACTGGCAAAATTGCATCACAGATACGGTAGACCTAATAGTACTGCCTTTTGATTTCTTGTCTCAGGCCCTCTTCAGTCTCATGCACTGGAAAACAGATTTCATTGTCTAAATCTCACTTTCTCTCAAGCATCAGTTCATATGTCATGCTTTGTGTTCATTTAGGACACAGAGGCAGTTCCTTCAAAAGCTGTAAATGGCTTTTACTAGCAGGGACTGGGATTAAAATTTTTCCTTTCAAGACAATGGGTCTGATTCCTTCTTCCTCCTGCTTGACAAAATTGACACAGCATATTACTGTGATGGCACTGGGGGAGCCGTGAGGAATCAGGCTCAGGAAATGTCGTCTCATGGTGCTTTTTGTTCTCCCAGACTTGAGAAGCAAGGGACCAGGGAGAGAAGAGAGTGACCTGTCTCTTTTGTAAGTAGGGCAGGACAGTGTATCACCAAGCTATTACTGAAGTGACTAAGAGAGGCAATTTAACCAAATGTGAGCGAAAAAGCCATATATAATTTTTCAATTATTGCTTCACGACCCACTGTCTGAGTACATAAAATGTGCAAAAATTATTTGGATCTAGCAGCTTTTGTGTTCCTTCAGTGGTGGAACATTCAGCACATATTTCTGCAGTGATTTGTACAGAAGCTCACCTGCCTAATGCTGGTGGCTTCTTAATATTGCTGTGAGTACTGTTCAGATCTTGAATGCAATGGGAATGATGTATTATTTGCACTGGCTGATAACTTACATACCAAAATATGCTTTTATAGCATCCAAGTGAAACCATTTTCAGTGGCTACACAAACCGAAATGGTAAATTATCCTAAATGGATATAACCCTTTTTTTCATTAAGTATCTGTGTCATAATTCTCATTCTTTACTATTTCTCTTGTAACCTACAAAGCTCTTCTCAGCAAAAGGTAACATGTCTGGAGTCACCAGTCTGTAACCATTTAATTAAGTGGTAATTCATGTAGTTTTGCCAATAGTCTGTGAAATTCTGGTTTGCTTTCTATTTAGCAAATGTCTGATAGAAACCATTTCCTGGTATGCGGAGATCTAAGCCAGTACTCCTCCCAATCACAGTCATTCAATATTTAAAACTTATTTTTCTGTTGTTGAGTCAAAACTGGTTTTTTTGGACTTGTTCAGAAATGCGGAACATTGTGCAAATTTGACAGTCCCAGAAAAAGCACTTGGGTTATTCATTGGCAAAAATGCAATCGTTTTCATCCCCATGGTGAAATATAAACCACGGCGGTCAGGACACTGATGAAACACATGGACTCCTCATTCCCCATGGAGAGAGGACACAGAGACACAGCAAGATCCTCTGAGGTTTAGCTGCTCGGTGAGACTTCAGATTGTGGCTTAATATTTGTCATGACACAACAAGTAAATAAATACATTGGCACAAAGCCTAAAGCCTGTCGGCACTACCCCTGCTGCAACCTCCTGTTCAAAATACAGAGCTCTATTTATCATCTTTCACATAAAGCCTGTTCAGAGGAAATCACCTAGGATATGTTTAATTTCCTTCTTTGGCTTCTCAGTGATGTCACCTAGATAAACTCTGTATCCAGAGACCCTCACTGACAGCATTAGGCCAAAGTAGCTGTGCGGGCTGTTACTTGTCAAAGTCATTTAATTTATAATGATGTGATTCATAGTTGGTCTGCACAAAGTCAGCTTAAGCAAAATGCTTCTATTCATGTTATTTCTCCTAAATGCTAAAGTGTGGAATTGTTACAGCAGCTGTTTAATGAAACATTTCACTATCACAAGGATTTTCACACTAGATAGGAGCCCTGGGACTGACTTCTTTTTATCCTTTCAGCGTTGTGCATGTTCCTAAGCATTCTTGTTAAAAAGAATGTAAAGAGGTAAAGCAGTACTAAAAATATGCTGGGAGTAGGAAAGTAATTTGTATTATCTTCCCTCCAGCAATAATTATTGAGTTCAGGTATTACAGTGGTGGAATTGGGTGCATTTTGGGTGAGGGGCAGAACATGGGAAAGAAGGGCAAAGGTGACAACAAGGAAATTGTGGATGCTATATTGAAACCAAAGAACAGAAAGAGAAGTAAGAGTGGTATCCAAGGAAAGGTAGTCATAAGAGTTAGAAAATCAAGTGGGACCTATGGATGGAGAAAAACAAAGAATGAATACACAATTGCTTTTTTGGGAATTACTTAAAGTCATGTCCTGCAAGATCAATACATATCGTTGGAAATCTATGGTCCTTGGAGGTCCCTACCCCTGACCGCTTGGATCTGGCTACTTTGAGAGGGAGCTTTCAGGACATAGAAATTTTACAGGGCCTCAGCATGCTGTAGATGATGAAAAGAACAGGGCCACGGGGTGCACATCAGCAGCCACCTGCTGCGCAAGTCTCGACAGAATATCTCTTTGGGGTGTGAAGCATGTATTGAGGGATCTGATATGGAAGAAGAAAACAGATAGTACTTGAATAGGAAGGTGTTCTTGGACTGTCCTTCTGGCCTTCAAATCTTTGAGTCTGTGAATAGCTCTCTTGGGAAAAAAAAAAGTGCTCTGGAACCCCATTTCTACCCTTTTTGGAAAGCATTTTATTTTTTGAAGGATGGAATATGGGTTTTTCTTCTTTCCTTCAAAATGTTAACCTTTCAAAATCAACAGGAGACACAGTATAACCCAGAATTTCAATCCTATTTGACCTCCGATGGCTATTTATAATTGCTACTCAAATAGGAAATCTGCCTCTGACCTTTGATACCAGAATACACTTGAAATTCATGCCTCACTGTGCTCTGTCAGGTCCTTTTCATTCATGTTTTTATAGTGGGTTAATAAATATGAGTTTGGGAGGAAAAGCTCTGGTAGTGAAATCCAGCCTGTGATTTTGCTGTGAGGCATGCTTGCAAAAAACTTATGGACAACAATTTTTCACTTAGAACAGTTCTGAATATGACATCACTGTTTATGACTGACATTAGCAAGCAATTTTAACGTCAGTGAAGCATGTGACAGGATCACTAAAATTTAAGTAACCCAGAGATGCACATTTTAATTAGTGCTCTTTGTTGAATCATATTTTGCCTGAATCTGTGGTATATCTGTTTATTTTAATATTTTCCAGGCTACACTTTTGTTACTACAATACATTGCATTTCGGTCTATATAAGTCAAAAGAAACCAATGGCCTGTATATTCCAAACTGTACAATGCTCATCTTTGTGCTGTGAAATTAATTCAGCAAACTCAGGCTACATGTTTTTGCTCTACAGCTCCAAAATATTATACAAATGAAACAGAAAGTGTTTATACAGATTATGCTCAGCAAACGCTGAGGAGTAATGGGATGCGTCGAATCCTTTCAATCCTCACAGCCCAGGCTGGGGTTGAAGCAAAGTCAGCAACTACTCCTTAGAGTCTTAGACAGTCAAAAGTGGGTAGGAACAGTAATTTCTGCCAAGGCATAACCAAAGCAGTACTTGCTGACAATGTATCTCAACCTTTTATCTTCTGTATACCATAGATAAAAATCTGCTGTACAACTATAATATGATAACTGAAATTATTAAGGCTGAAATAAATTCAGAAAATAATGGAAATTGCAATAGGGTAATAAAGTAACTGTTAATTTGCAGCACAATGTTATGCTCCTAGACTTTTCAGATACAGAGGAGAAGGTAATTTAGTGATGAAAGTTGTGTGTGAATGGGCAAGGGTTTGAGAAGAGAATATTCTCTCTCTTACCTGGAAGCTGTCAGTGTAATTGCTGCAGGAGTTTACCCATCATGACAAAAACACAACCTGAAGGTACTAACACCACCTTTAGAACTTTAGGCACATAAGAACAAAAATAGCCATGGTTCTGGTCTGGACATAAAACTGCAGGAATAGGGATGGTTTTATTTTCACTTTCTGTGGCTTTTTCATGCCAGATTCAAATGAAAGTCAGTTTCATCTTTCAGGACCAAAACATGTTTTAAAAAATAGGCAGACTGTCCTTCCTATAAACTCTGATGTGCTTCAGTGGAGCATAGCACCAAATAGCTCTAACTTCACTGTTTTGCAAAGGACTTAATTTTTAAACATATTTACATATTTCCCCTGTCACAACTTGGAGTTAAAACAGCTGTAATGCAAACATCAACTGAAATTAGTCCATTTTAGAGTATTATCTAAGAGTCCACATATATGGTTTGGTGTAAGGATGATGATGACTGAATTGTTCCCACAACTTTAACATGCAAAGAACTCTGAGCACAAAAGTTAGAGAGCAACTTGTCAATTGGAAATAGTTTCTGCTTGAATGGGTTCAGTATAATGTGTCAAAACCAATATTTTTCACTCTGAAGTATTTAAGATTTGCATTTTACTTACTTAGCTTTGGAAAGGGAAACCTCAAAATAAAACTTTTTTTTTCCTATATGTTTTCTTATTTGGAACCAAATAACAGAGTTGTATCTGCATCGAATTCAGTAGGCTTTGGATCTAGGGTGATAGCAGCTGGCTGGGACTGGTTTGTGGCTTGTACTAAATGTTGCTTGGGTCTTGCGATCAGATGAGGGTGCAGGCACAGGAGCTGATGCAGGTGGCAGAGTGGGGCACTTGGGGAACAGCAGTGTCACCAAGAACTGACCCTGAAGCTGGAACTCTTACCCCTAGAGATGGGTGTACAGGTGATATCTAAGGCAGAAATTATCTGGTAGTTTGAGAAAGATCATATCTGTTTGTTTTATCTTGAGAGCAAACCCACAGTGCTGTTGGTTGTATCAGCCCAGACTCTTTCATATACCCTCTAATTTGCTTTCTGTGCCTCATGTGTGGGATGGTCTGATTGAAGTGCCCTCAGTCTCCCCTTGATCTTATTCCACTGTGTATAAAGTGCAGACACCCTCACGCAAAACTGGCTGAAATTAATATCAATGACTCTATAAACTGGTAGCTAGGACATCTGTGAAAGAGGCACCGTCTCAGATTTACTCATGGCTAATTGTGAGCAGGGAGTGTAAAAAGGTCCTAAGCCCCTGGGAGAGGCCCACGGTAATGTATTCCTGGGGTCATATGGGCAGGTTTTCCCTGATCTTTCTTATTGGAGCTATTTGATTTTGAATAAAATATTTAAAATATTAATCAGGTCAGAGAGTCCCTGGGAATGGTGCTTCATCCTGGCAAGTAGAGTACTTGCTAGGGAGGTGGAATATCTATGTGCAATGAATCTTTAATAATTTTATGAGAGGTTGAAGAACCACAGTAAGAGAGTTTGAGAAGCCATCATCACTGCCCTAGAGCGCTAGCAGCCAGGTCTCCGGGACAGCTTTTCCCAGGCAGGTAGCAACTATGCTGACCCTTGTCCAGGCTGCTGTGCATGATCTGCTGGTTAATTAGGTAAAACAAGCTGACAAATTTCTTCTCTTGTTATCCTGGGAGAATCAGCTGAAAGCATTGTACATCTGGTGAATTAAAATCAACCATTTCAGCTGGCTTTCCTAGTATTTATTAAACTCTTTCGTTAACAAAAAAACCATAGTGAAGAATGAAAGAAGATGGACAGATGATTCTGAGCCACCTCGTGGGTTGATAAACCTATATTCAGAATATTTTTCACCCAATCCATTACTTTACTGAAAAAATAAAACATGCATCTGTGATAACACTGACAAAGCCATTTGTCTTATATTTTGGTGATCTTTTTGAGATCTTGACAAAAAATCCTTGATCTTGAAGGGCAAGGATATGTGGCTAAAAGTGAACAAGAGTTTATTAAGGTTTTTTGAGAGCTATAAGGCCATTTGATTACCTTTTATGACTCCTTATCCTTGATACTGTCTAGCTGAAAACCATTATACCACATATCATTTTTCATTCCTTTCTTGTGTCTTGTTTTATCCATCTTCTTGCAAGATTAACTATCCTATTCTTGTTTGGTTTTTTCCAACCTTTTACTGTATTGAGCATATAATTTCTTCTCTCTCCTTAATTCTTCAGCTTCCTTAAAAGAGATCCTGTGACCTGCATCCTGCATTGTAGGAAAACCACTGGTTTTGAACAACTTCCTATAATTTCAATCTTGATTTTTAGCCTTTTCTTTGTGTATTCTACCACATCACCTTTTGTGACAAACATTGTATATTGCACCAAGATTTTTACTGAGATGCCTGCAAGGGTACTTCTTAACTGGAATCAGGCAGGTAATTTAGGTTCCTCTATTGTTTCTGAATAGGGTTGCGTGATATACCATGAATACGTTTGTGTAGTTCTGTACAAAGAAAAATGTTTACAAAAAAAAGCAGCTGAGGGTGTAGAAAGGCCATTGTATAAGGCCCCAATCATGCTTGAAAATCTTTTTTTGGCTAATTTACAACTAACAAGCCTGTGACGACGGATGAGAAAATAACATAAAAAGGAGGGAAAGGTAGGTTAAATGTCAGTGCACTTGCCTGTGTATAAGTACCAAAACATTTGCATAGGTTTGTTTTTGTATTATGTCTACGCCTTAGCACTTCATATTCGCCAAGTCGCTTGTCTGAAGAGACTGCGAACTAGCAAGGTAGAAACAACCATTTATAAAGCATTTATACTAAAAACATGGTTCAAGGAGACCTCAGTCCTGACATGAGTTTCAAGAGGCTATAAGCATGCAAGTAAGAGCAATGTGGTGGCCAAGGAGGGGCAGGATTTCTGTAATGTAGCCCATGGAGCAATACTGAGATGAAACTGGAGGAAGGCAGTTTGAGCCTGACTGCTGATGCACTTTCTAACGGTGACATCCATCAGAGTGATACAGTCTCCGGAGGGAAGCAGTAGAAACTCCAGCAGTGAATCCTTTGAAAAGTAGTCTGCTAAAACACTTGAGAATGTAGTAAATTGAAGAGGTCTGTGTTGGTGGAGGACAGCTGAAAAAAAGGAACGTGTTATTTCCAGCTCTCAGTTCTGTGAGTCTGGGACAGCTACAACACACTTGTCTTTCACTTATACAATACGCCTAACCAAACTGGCTAATTCTGTAACACTTGAGAGGGAGAGATATGTTGTATTAAATGCTTCCACCTATGAACTGCATATATGCCATCAAATTTATGGCAACTCTTCTGTTCCCAGCAGAGGAATTTCTTCTTACAACCTTTTCCATCAAAACAAATAATTCAGTTAGATCCAGATGCCAAAACAAAATGTGAAAAACTATTGTTCTTCAAAATGTCCAAAGCCAACTGTACAAGGTAATATACTTCAGTGTTTTTAAACTGTGTGTTTCCAAAATTAAGTTTGGAATACGCTATATAGTGGAAATTAATTTTAACTTTGTTTTCCATAACATGTGAGCCACAAAGAGACAAAAAAAACCTCTCAAAGTATTTTTCACATACTGTGTTAAGTTCTGGAATATGCTGTTCCTTTGTATCAGAGCAGTATCTTAATTTTATTTAATTTTTTTTCCAAATAAAATGGAAGGTATTATAGGAGATGGTTTAAGAATTTTGTAAATAGTTAACGAACTTAATTATTGTAGAAAGAAATTCTCAAACGCTTGCAGCAACTTCCCTTTGAGGTGAGTAGAAATAGAACATATTGTCTGGAGTCAGATGGATATAGAGTTTGTGTTGTCACCAGTGAAGCATTATCAAAACACTCCACCACAAGTATGATCCATTCTGACACCAACGTAAGTATAAATCTTGCCTTCTGTACTGCGAAAAGATGGTGGCAGGTTTTAACACTGTGTGTGTACCTGTAGCACAAACCATGAAGGTAAATAACAAGACTCCTCAGCTTTGTTTAAAGAACCTGAAGCATTGCAAGTATTGATTCAGTTATTTCTTTCATTTTTCCTACCTATACAGCTAGTATACACCCGAGTTTAAAAGGTGTAACTTCTGTTGACGACGAACCCCACGTCTCTCCAACCGTGCACACAGGTTGAATAAATCCTTGTTCATTGAAACAGTTAGGACTTTTTTCCAAGAGCACCCCGGGGATGCTGCGCTGCTGCCCCTGCAATGAGTATTCATTATAAGGGATAGCAGCCCCCAAAAACCTCCTTGGTGTTAGACAAACTACAGACACACACATTGCTCTAGTCTGCTCTTTAAGAGCTTGCAGCCTACTTAAAAGTTGATGTGCGGGTACAATGAAAAGTGGGACATGATCAAAAAGCAGCAATGGGAAACTACAACAGCACTGTGGCTTATCTCATGTGTGCAGAACTGGATAGGTCCAATGCACTTTAACTTTTTAAGTAGGTTTAATGAGACTCCAAACCTGCTGCCTCTCTACTTTAGCTCTTCCTGTCCTTATATGCTCCTCCTAAGCTTGCCTTTACCTTTAACTGTCATTCCCTTTTCCTTAAATAGCTTCTTTTTACATTTTTCCCATGAGACAAATCTCCTGGCCGCTCTCCAGCGCACAGGATGCAACAAAGGCGGCAGATGTTTCATGGCAGTGCTGCAGAGAGGACAGACGTTTCTTGCTGAGGGTCAGGTATTCCCCCATGGAGGCTGCACAAGTGATGCCAGAGGCTTGACCACTGCTCGCTAGTCCACAAGAGCTCGAGTCTCACCTCAGAGCCAGCAACACTCCAGTGCTGAAGCAGAGGGAAGAGAGGAAAAGCTCTGTTGTTCCTGAGGTCCATTGGTGAGATCTGAACCAGATGTTGACATTGTCCTATGCTAGAGAGTTGGCCTTATAGCAGCACGTCTTGATCAGTAAAGAGCCACAGCAGCTGGGCTACATAGACAGATCTGACCTGCTTTTAGTCACATTTTCTAGTTGTACCCTTGAGCTGTCACCTACGTTCTGCAGAGACCTTACAGTTTGTTGGACTGGAATGACTGCAACATGGTGTCTTTGTGTGCAACCAACACACAAGTGCATAGAAATACAGTTTATGCCTTCTGCTCATTTTCTGAGAGTATGTATTCCACAAAATAAGGGCAAGACTGGTGTGTCACATTGTTTAATTAAAAAAAAAAAAAAGATGATCAGCACTTAGAGGGCCTTGTGGTATATGTTTTTGAAAAGCTCTCCACTGAAAACAACTCCTAAGGAATCAGGCATGCTATAGGGCAGTCAGCTAGTAAGGTCTCTGATATTATTTATTCTTGGAAGAAACAAATGAGGAAGGAAAACTTATGGAGTGAAATAAAAAGAGCTTTGGAGAAAAAATGTTTTACAAAACATAGTGGGTCTGTTGGTGGTGCAGTTTTGTAGAATCTAAAAATTGAGTATGTTGGATAAGTGTGCATACATTCTTCGTTCAGAGAGAACCAAGATTCCTGTAACAAATCTTCATATTTCCACACTAGCAAGGAAGGGAACCCTGGATCATTTTGAAATATTTCTGCAGAAAAGCACATTAGACCTAATGACTGCACACTGGGTGATGGAAGGCACTTCACTTATCTGGGAAAAAAATGTTTTTTAATGACTTCATTTATTCATTTTTAAAAAACAGTAAAGTTGCCATGTTATAATCTCCCAGAGATACTCCCGGGTGAGCTGTTGAAAGGTAATTTCAGCACACCTAGGACTTCATACTGTAATATAACCTGTTGTGCCTTACAGCTTAATCACACTGTGGCATTTAGAAATCATTCATTGTGGCTGGCAAAAATGTCCTGCAATAACACCATTACCACAACTTGCATTTTTACAGCAATTTTTACTTCTTAGGCAAACATACTGAAGTACTCTACAAAACATTTTAAGTACATAACACATACTGAATCACTGAGCATTGTGAGTCCCTTATGAACTAGCAGTGTCCCTTATATAATAATAATATATCACTTTTTCATAAGAAGTTATCACTGTTATAAAACATGCATATGTTTTTAACTTACATAAAGCTTCCTTTTCCAAGAGATCATACTGAGTCATGGACTCAGATACCAAAGTTTAAAATACAAGACAATGGCTTATATTCACTTGGAGATTAGCAATCTGATATCAAACAATCAAATGTTTTAAAGAAAATCTTAACACAAGCTGCAGTAAAAAGTGCTTCTACTAGAATACTAATCTTAACTGGGGTTTGCTAAACTCAGGAGCATACAACACAAGCAATTCAGCATGTAATATTCTCAGCGTTCAAGGAACAGGCTGTCATCCACATTTGGGAAAAATTCAGCTATTGATATGTCATAATGCAATATTAAAATGAGTGGAGGGGTATGTCGCATCACAGATGAAAAGCACATTTAATTTGTTAAGATTTTGGGTCGTGCCCATAAATCTTTCAATGTTCTGGGCGCTGCAACTGAAGAGAGGGTCTCCTGCTGTCCATGCACCTCTGCTGCAATTACATTAGGCTTATTCACTGTGAGATGGCCCCATCTAAACCGGCTGCATTCTTCCTTGATTCCTGGAGCTCATTTTCCCACCTGGCCAAGAGAGCCCGAGGGCACGCTGACCCATAGCAGGGTTATTCCAGGGCTTTGAGGCACAGCGAACTGTTCTCAGGAAAAAACAAAGGGATGGATACTTAATCTGTCCGACTGAGTGATTTTTCCTTGTTGTTTGCTGATTGTATGTATTTGATATAAGGTTTCTCATTACTGTCTGTAGAATAGGTATGATGCGTTTTTTGTAAATGCAAAGAAATCCATTATGGAATTGGAACATTTTACATTCATAGATAATAAATAGACTATGTGAGTGAGATGGAAATCAACCTGTTTCATATATTGCACTCAACACCAAGATATGATTTTATATATATTGCATACTCATGATGTACTTGAAAAAATTTGCAGAGTGTTATTTTTCTTTGCTAAGTGAACTGAATGTATTTCTACCTTTGCTAACAGAGAACATGGTCACAAGAAGAAAAATAATGACATCTAGCACAGCTATATACTTAAAATAGTCGTCAGAATACTTTATGAAATACTGAAAATTAAGAAAAAACATGCTTATTCTGTTCTGGTTAATCTTACAAATAACAAAACCTAACGATACACTTTACATTTTGGATAGAAGGAATGAAGTTCTACTGAACTAGAACTCTGTTGCCAAGTGACTTTTAATGCTGGCCTAAGACCCACTGTGGCATGAGCCCTATTACCAGAAACCCCAAACTTGAACAATGTTGCTGGATATCCAGTATTTGGGGCCTAAGAATAGAGAGATCTAACCTAAAATTGAGAATTCAAAGCCAGATTCACATTTTTAGTCCTTAGGAATAGCGCGAAAATTGAGATGCTCAATTCTATTTCAAAGGAGTAATCGTTTTAGTAGAGGTATGAAAATATAAAATAAGCAGTTGTTTCTAAACACTTTGTTTCTTTGGGTTTTTATTTGCAAATTGGCAAGCCATATTCAGGAGCAACGCAGGATGACAGCTTTCTCACAAAACAACCTACATATAGGCAACACACCCTGTGTATGAAAAAGCTGAAAACTCATTCTTCATGTGCCTTGCTTTAAAACTCACAGAATTGGTGTCTGCAAGTCTCAGAGGTCACACAACATGTAGCATGACTCAAAGCTGGCACCTTCCTTACTGCTATTTTGCCTTGATAGGCTCTGAATTAGAGTCAATTCTTCAATAAATTTTGCTTAGGGTATGTTTTAAAGTTATAGGAAATATGAAGTATCCTTCAAAACGGAAACTTTCCAAGTATAATCTGATCACGATAAGAGAAAACCAGTGATGTGACAACCAAACGGAATTATGTTATGGTAAACATGGAGGTTCTAGAAAGGACGGTGAGACAGATAGATGAATATTACTGATCAGCTCACCCAAGGCAGAGGTGTCTGCGTTGGAATTTTATATGCGATTGCATATACCTGGAGTGGTCTGAAGTCAAACTGATTTTAAAATAAATTCTGTTGGTTATTCACCTACAGCAAAATAAAATATGACCTTGGGCTGATGACATCCTTACAATTCCCAGATACTGTTCTTCTATTCTTGTGCCATTGTTTCTCTTTCAAGAATTTTTCTTCATGGGAAGAAAACAAGGAAAAATTTGTAAGCAGCACAGGAATGAAGGGAAGACTGGTCACCCTCCTGTGGCTCAGGCAGAAGACATGGGCTTTCAGTAGTAAAGTGTGGCCTAAATTTGGGGTTAGTCTATCTTGAATGCCCAGATGGAGCCTCTGTACTTTAAAGCCTGGAGGTGGTCCAGGAAGAGAATGTTAGTTTAACACTTCAGACTGATTTTAATTTCATATCTCACCTAATTATTATTGAAATTGGACATTTACTGCACATTACTCTCTGTATGAAAAGCAACATCCTTCATCATTATGGATAGTAACATTAAATTTTTTAGAATTTTTAATATTTTAATGATAACAGCTATTATGCATTTGGAGCATAAACTCCTCTTAGGCCTGAAAACATGTCTAGAAGCTTCAATTCTGACCATGAGATGTGCAGACAGCACGGAAGCCTATGTGTGTCCACAAAAATACTTGGGTCTAATCTCTGCCGTGGCCTCATCACACCTACAAGCACAAAGCTCAGCTACGGAGGGATCCTGACCCAGTTGTGCTCAATGCTGCCTTGCCAGGGATTAGGCGACACTTTAGCAGCGTGGATGCAGCCGCTTCGCCCAGCTGAAAGAAAAACACCGTTACAGGGAGGGGAAAGGTCCAGCAACATTTTAGGGAGATGGCATATACAAGGGCTGTATGGTGGCCTAGGGTTTGGGATGAACATGTACCTAAAAGTCGTCTCACTACATACCAATTTTTCAGGCTCTTAAAATTTTGGAAATAACAAATGTTTGTTAATAAAGAGCTAACTGCTTTAATGATTTTTAAATATTTTAGCAGTTAACAAAAGCAGGTTTAATGCCACAATGAGGAAGAGGAAAGAGTGGAATAACTCTTTCATCATAATTTCATTAATGCTATACTTCAAAAGAGCAAAAGGGAAAACTTAGATAATACAAAGCTGGACTTTCAAATGAATTAAGACATAGAAGTGGGTTACGTTTCACAATATAGTAACTTTGGTTAATTCCTACCAAGCTGGTTTGGCTGAAAGTTTTGTGAGTAGTTTTGCAGCAATGAAACCAGCTGATTTTTGTAGGAGGGAAGCCCTAGGAGAGAGTCAGAATTTGCAGCATTGCTGCAGTGTATTCTCTAAAAGCCTTCTGGGCACTGCTCAGCACAAACAGAGCAACAAGGCTGGATCCAAAAGAGGTGCATTTGCCTGAAGGACCATTTAAATACCCGTGAGCCAGAAACTCCTTGCATGCCCAACAGATATTTAAATACTGAAGGTGTCTCAGGGTTTTTTGGGTTTGTTTTAATGGGAGGTTGCCACTATGTATATAAGAAAAAAATTAGCCTTTTGTATTCCTTCACAGTTGTGCTCACAAGACACCAAGCAAAGCATTCTTCTGCCTTTCCCTCCAAAGTGATCCAAACCGAAAGGTAAGCACTGAGAGCAAGTACCACACCGGGATCCATACCAGATGCAACAGTCGCAGCTATTTACCTGAAGGCTGGGTGAGAAAGGAGATTAGCCAGGCCTGCTTGCGTTCTGATTCCCTGCACATCTCACATTTCAGAAGGAAGCAGAAGTAGTAGGGTTACAGGCATTCTGCACACAGGGAGCGCCTGGAAAAGCTATTTCACTTTCCATCAACTGCCTGAGATTCATTGCATCAGAGAGAGAACTGTGACCTCCTAGTCTATGCAGGACTCTGATGACTCGCCCAAACATGAAACTTATAATGAGGCCTGAGCCATTTTTTTGGGGGGGTCATAGTCACAGTGGAAATTCACATAATAGCAATGAAGTCTAAAGGGATGTCTACACCGTAAACATTTACTCATGTAAACCCACAGGATTATTCATGCGATTAAGCATCTGTCAGAACTAAGCCTTAAATATGTCACTTATCCAACCTGATCGTGGGTGTGAGTATATAGCGATGCAAAAATATAAACACATAAATAAGCCATCCTCCATGTAGCTGTCAGTGACTGATAGAATCACCTGCTTATCGAAAATAGATTCTTAATTAAAACATGAGATTCTTCTTAATGTTTTTTCTGAATGGTTGGAAACTAATTAGAGCTCTAATTAAGCAATTTCACCTGACATACTTATCTGAATATTAACTCATCAGTAGTGCAGTGAGGGATTTTACATACTCAGGGAAATCAGCTCAGATTCCTTCGAATCCCTTGAGTTTTGTGCCTACCAGTTTTATGTGGCGTCCCCAGGCTTTTGACTGGGGATTGTGTAGACTTTGTTCTGCTTTAATTTTCAAGTGTGCATTAGTGTAAGATCTCAATGGATTTTCTTTTTTAATGGGTGGTTTGGTTTTTGGGGTTGGGTTTTTTTTTGTTGCCATTTCATACGTGAGGAAGGCATGAATCATTAGCAATCGCAAGGGACAGGATTTGATGAGTCAGATGGCTCTGCCCAGGTCGTCATTCCCAATTCATGCTTGGCTTGGTGCTGCCCCTGCCCATGAGCTTCTATGAACCTGGTCCTTCAGCTGCTTTGTGTGTTTTCTACAGTAGCTGCACAGTAACAGCCTTGCACAATTCTGCTTTCTAGCCATATTTGTTTCTTAGGATGTTGCTCAGGACAAACATTCAGCATTACTCTGGCAGGTAAAGTTACACCCAGCTGGCTGTGCAGTAGTGAGATAAACCACAGACCTGCACCACAGTGTCCTTTTAACATTAAAATGTACACATAAAAAATACTGTGCCTCCTGCTATAGAAAGAAAAATGAATACCTGGGCACTTGGGAATCTTTCTATTTAAATGCAGATTACAGCTTTTCCCCACAGCCATTTGGAACCATCAATCCTTTTAGGAGATTTCTCTTCCCAGGGTCGAGGGAGATTAACAGGGTTGCCTTTCCACATGCTTTTCTGTTCTGTGCAAACCTTTGGCTTTTAGAAACTGGTGGATCTGCCCCAAGTTTATTAAAAGGAAAAGAAGAAGAGAACCTTAAGTCTGTTATCTCTAGCATTAGAAAAAATTCTTTTTTTCTATTTCTATTTTCATATTTCCAGAGTGTACCTCTGCACGGAACAAGATTTTGAACCTATATAAACTTAGTCTGGGAAACAACTCCAGCTTTTCTAGTAATTTACAGTTATCATAAGATCAGTAGTTACTGACTAGTCTACAGCTAAAGAGACTTTTAAGCAAATTCCCCATTTCCTGTTCCCAGGCTTACTGCTACCTGCAGGCTGCTTGAAGCCAAGCCATTCTAACAGATTAATTTGGGTTAAGTAGAGTTGTGTCTGTTTCCAGTTATGCTCAAAGGAGTAACGAGGCCAGCGTTTAAGTTTCCTGCCTGATGATAAGATACCTGTTAGGAGCCAACTTAAATGGGAGCAGGTCTTTCTGACAGTCTTGAACTCAAGCAGTAGGATCTGAAGCAAAACACTTTAACTGTTTTGCTGCCATGCCCTTGTGTTAATTAATCAAGTTATGATCCATCTGACAGTCAATTTAGTTTAGGGTTTCCTGTAACCTGATAGATTCATTTAAGGCCCAGTAATTTAACACCAAAGTAACTCCTGCTGGACTCTGTCTTTCTTTGAAGTGATCCAGTTCAACTAGAAGTAAAGAATGAAAGAAGAATTTGTGATGAAGCTTCAGGATAACAAGTTTGTGACAGAATCCTGTTCTGTTGTTGGATAGAAATCTCTCTTCTCAGGAATTTAATTTTTTGGGGAGGTCAGGGCTCTGCACTTTATGCATTAAAATGAACATATACAGGATGTCCAAGGCCAAAAGTTGGTCTAGCGCAGGAGCCTTGGAAGGTCACTCAAATCCATGTGCTCTTCTTTCTTTCCCAAGGATCTTCACTTTTTTCAGATAAAGCTGGTGATTTTTATGTTACTTATGGAGGAAGCAGCTCAACTCGAGGTACTCTGAGGAGGCAAGCGGAGCAATGGGATAACTCAACAGAGGTAGTGAACACTACCCTGAAGGCCTTTTAAACCAATGTGCTTTGTTTTTCCTTAGGGTATGCATGCTGCACAGTTGAGCATAAAAGATGTAAGAAGTCTAGACTGCAATTTCACCAGCAGTAAATGCAACTGGGAGTGTATGTAGTATGAGGCAGAATACTAAAATACTAGTGGCTGTTAATGATTTTTTTTGCTTTTTTTTCCCCACCATATCAAATTAAATAATATATTTAGTTGAGTCAGAAGAGTGAAACACTCAAAATGAAAAGTGAAACCTCACTGAGAGCAGATTAGAAAGCAGGAACATGTCTTGAAATATTTTATTTAAAAAGCCCAGGAAGCTCAAAAAAGCTTTGCATCCTTTACTTCAGTTTCTGCTAGGAGAGGAGATTACCACTGAAGGAGTTCTTGCTCTTGTAGCACCATGAGGGCTGGCATGGACCTTAGCTCTGGCCAGCTTGGACCACAGTAATTATCTAATCAGACCTTTTGCATAAAACAAGTTGAAATGAATTTCCATTTCTGAGATTTCTTGCACAAGCTCTCCTTTTCCACCTGGAAATGTTATCTGGTTTTGAACAGGCTTCCTGATGGTCTGGTTTTCCTAACAGATCAGAAACCTTCACTGTAGCTACTGCACACCTGCAGCTCTGGGGTGTTACCCTAGTGTGTCCAAAAAGATGAACAGCAGCTTGTTCAGAAGCTAAAAAATTGTGCTTGATCTTTCAGAGGGGAAGCAGTTGTGACTTAAAGACTCCATCTGACGGTCAATGTGCTACTGAAAGCATCTTCTGGTCTGTGGTATTTACTCTCTGCCACTATTTTAGACTTTTGGATGGTTACATCAACGGTAGGATTAAAACACCCATAACATGTTGTTACTGAATCTTGTCCCTTACTTTTTTCCCCACTGTAAAGAATCAAAAGGTGCAGCCGAGTAGCAGTAATATTATGGTATTTTTCCCAGCTGTCTAATGGTCTGAAGAGTTATTGTTACTATTTCTAGTTCACAGCTGTTGAAATGTAACCCTTAGCAACATAAAGAAGAAAATAAAGATGGTATCCCTGAAAGAAAAACCTAAGAAATGAGGGGAACACTTGATAACTAACAAGCACCAAATTCTTCCCTTTTGTGAGAAGGAGGTTTCTCATTTCCTGCTTCTTGTGTCCTCTTACAATAGTACTTTGTGCTTATGCTGTGCTTTTGATCTTCAAAGCACTGTATAAACTTTAACTAATTAATCCTCCAAACACCCCATGAATTAGGTGAGGGAGAAATATTTCCATACACTTTCTGCTAGCGCTGTAGGGAAAATATTAGAAAGGACTTTAAAAGGAGCCCTTTGCTCATTTATATGTATTAATCTTTGTGCTATATATGTCCAAACAACAGTGTTTCCTTTACAGGCACACAGCAAATCAGTAACATACCAGTATTTATCTGATCTGTTTTTCTTTTTGTTAGCTGGCTGAGAATTAAGTCTGTATTTCCCTCCTGCAACTTGAATTGCTCTCTGACTCCATCTCAGGCTTTTATGCCTCACTCATCCCTGAGGTAAAAGTTAGCACATGAAGGTAATATGATTAATCCTATTTTGGACAAGGTCTTGTAGCTTCTACTTGTATGATTTAATTCCTCCCATCCCATCCTTAGCTTTCTTGTGATATCTGTGTTTGTGCTACTCTTGCTATTCTTTTTTCTGCCTAAAAACACAGGTCCTGTTATAAAACTAGATCCTAGGCATTGTGATACTTGGAATTGCACTACTTAACTTTTGAGGCTCTGGTACTAAGTTCATATGTTCTGACATTATAATGTCTTGGGACCTACCTGTCTATCTGTGACTTCTATCTGCGCACAACCTTAGTAGACGAATTTGAGCACACTTGGCCTTTTGTCTTCCGCTCGCTGGTGAAAGTGCAGTTGTACGCTCCTCCTCAGGATGTGTCTAGATGGGATAACAACCTTACAAGGCTGCAAGCAAGGTTTTGGGCAATTGTTACTGCCTGCAGCCCCAGTACTTGACAGAAATTCTTATTTCAACATTTATTCAAAGCCATCGCTGCTTCCAGGACCCCATATTATGCTAACTCTTGTTGCTACGTTTGACTTCTTACATTTCCGCATAAGCTGAATTCTTCTTTCCTGAATTTCTTTGTTAAAGACCTCCTCATTCCCTGTGTTTTGTTAGATGAGTGTCAGAAGGTGGCAACTGGTATTTCACTATATCTGCCATGCACCCTATCCCTGAAAAATGATATGTATAATTGGGGTCTTACCCTGTAACCTTTTTTACTCCTTAATTTACCAATCCATCAGATCAGGGTTTCTGAGCCTAATGAAAATTAGGAAATTTACTTTCCATGAAATAACTAAATAAATGCTACTGAAGACTAAATCTGTAGATTGCTACTGTTACATCAGATATACTGCACCTAACAGTAAAACATGTTTGACGAGCACAGACAGTCACTCTGTCTTTCAGAAGAAAGTATTTCACAGAAAACTGAGCCATAGTCTTGCAAGAAAACAGTTTTCTACATACTCTGTGTGTGTACGTGTATACTTACTTTGGGTTAGCTTTTCCTGTACCACCAACACACACTCTCTGGTTTCTCCTGGTCTCTGTTTTAGCATATATAATGTGTCTTGATAGTTTTCCAGTACTGCTATACAGTAGAGGCCACAGTAAAATCTCTTTCTGGGTTTTGGGGGGATTTTTTGTTGTTTTGTGGGTTTTTGGGTTTTTTTTTTTTTTACATTCTTAAACGATCTTTATGTATCTGTTAAACATACTGTCCTCTGTTGTCTTTAAATAGAGTTCCTTTTGGAATTGAGAGATTCTCCCTGGCTTGACAGTATAGAATAATAGAATCACAGAATTTTTGCACTGGAAGAGACCTTTAAAGGCCATCCAGTCCAACCCCCCTGCAGTGAGCAGGGACATCTGCAACGAGATCAGGTTGCTCAGGGCCCCGTGCAACCTGACCTGGGATGTTTCCAGGGACGCAGCATCTACCACCTCTCTGGGCAACCTGTGCCAGGGTTTCACCACCCTTGTTTTGAAGAACGTGTTCCTTATATCTAGTCTAAATCTACCCTCTTTTATTTCAAAGCCATTACTCCTTGTCCTATCACAACAGGCCCTGCTAAAAAGTCTGTCCCCATCTTTCTTATAAGCCCCCTTGAAGTACTGAAAGGCTGCAAGAAGGTCTCCCTGGAGCCTTCTCTTCTCCAGGCTGAACCACCTCAACTCTCTCAGCTTGTCCTCACAGCAGAGGTGTTCCATCCCTCTGATCATTTTTGTGACCCTCCTCTGGACCTGCTCAAACAGGTCCATGTCTTGCTTGTGGTGAGGGCTCCAGAGCTGGACACAGGACTCCAGGTGGGGTCTCACCAGAGTGGAGTAGAGGGGCAGAATCATCTCCATTGACTGCTGGTCACACTTCTTTGGATGCAGCCCAGGAGATGGTTGGCCTTCTGTTCTGCGGGCGCACATTGGTGGCTCATGTCCAGCTTTTTACCCACCAGTACCCCCAAGTCCTTCTCAGCAGGGCTGCTCTCGATCCCTCATCCCCCAGCCTGTATTGATACTGGGGGGTGCCTCCACCCAGGGGCAGTACCCTGAACTTGGCCTTGTTGAACCTCATGAGGTTCACACTGACCCATTCCTTGAACAAATAGTATTCATAGTATACATAGTAGTGGCTATGAGCATGAGCTTCCAACCACCCTATGCTAACAGATTGTTTCCTCTGTCCTAAAATGCCGTTCCTTCTACAGTTTATCTGACAGGTTTATTTTATCAGACTTAATTGTGTTTTTATCATATGCTCTAGAGAATGTTCTTGCAGCTCTTAATGTTCTCCCAAGCTTGTTTTCAACTTGTAAGCCATATATTTTTAACTGAAAGCATAGGATTGTGCTCTTAGGACAATTTACCAGTTTCCTTTGTTAGTGCTGGCAAGCTGTTTTCGTTGTGTTTCAGATAGCCACAGTCACTCAAAGGAACAGACATGACAGTTTTCATATTAATCCACTGTTAGGTTGATTTGGTTCCTTCTGTCACAAGCCAGTGGTCTTTTTTTAATCTTAATGCTGAAAGCAGATTGTGCAACACTCTGCTTGGAGGATATCTGTTGTTTATGTGAAAGGGTTTTCATTTTTCTGGCCCAGTTCCTCAGGACTGGGACCTCTTTGAAGTCACCTTGTTTAGTTTCCCAAAATCTTGCCTTCTTCATAGTTACCTTAAATCACCATCTACAGGGAATGTTCAAGGCACAGGCATAATTTCAAAGTAGGAAAAATACCTTTTATAATGATATAGTTATAAATTTTGTCAAATATAAAAGCAAGTACTTTCTCCACTGTCCAGAGCATAATTTCAGAATTGCTAAAAACCCTACAGCAACACAGTAACTTCTATACCAGCACCCAGCTTGAGAGAAGTGCTGTTTCACTTGCTTTCATGGAGGCTGTCAGCTCAACTTTTGTGGGAGCACTGTCTATAGCTCCGTGAGCAACTCTTACATGCTGACAGGGTTGTCATCATTCTCTTTGCCTGTGCACTAGCAGCACTCGGAAACTGTGAGAAATACTGCGGCTCCTTTTATTCTGTTGTATGTTTCCTATTTTCTAGGCATCTCCGAAGCCAGTGCTCTGTCACAGAAGGTACCACATGGCATATTATTTTGTTCATCTTGAACACGGAGTTCCGTGGCCTTTCTGCCATAGGTTCTTGGGCTTTTCTACATACTTTTAGAGATTCGGTTATGCTTAGAAGGTCAGAGTCAGCGCAGAAATGTGTAACTCGCATTGTGCAGCAATAGGCAGAGGATAAAAGTTTGATCTCTACATAGTCTTATTCTGAGTTATTTTATTCTAAATCCAATTGGGAACTGGGTTTTTAGAAGTTGTAAGGTAGAATTTTCAGCCTCAGGTCATTCTTAAAGTCTTCTGTTTCTTCACCTTCCCTGAGTCCTCTGTTTTTTTCACCCTCCCTTAGTCTTCTCTGATAAAAATCAGATACGTGTGAAATACATTTATAGAATGGGGAGCAGTACTACCTAAGTTTCTGTCCAAGCTATTAGGCAAATCAGATACTGTGGAACCAGCAAACCATGAAAAATACCTGATGTCTTCCACTTGCTGCTCCTCATTACAGGCAGAGGAGAATGTCATTTGAGTTTTCTTCCTTTTTTTTTGACATTTCTAAAGAGGTTTATCTACTCTGATGGAGCCTTTAGCAGCTCCATCCTCTTATTCAGACTATTTGAGTACATTTTCTCTTACTCTTTATCCATATGGGTAATCTCTCTGATCTGTTGTTTGTCTCAGATTTTTTAATTTATTGTTTCAGTTTCCACTGCCTTTTAATTATGAAACAAAAGCTGCTTAAAAGTGTAACTTCATTTCAGCATCACAGCAGTCAAGAGACCAAATAGATTCCACAGACTCCCAAAGTACAGCAGCTTAAAACCACCTTAGTTTCTTGGCAAGGGACTGGTAAGTTGTCAGAAAAGTGGAGTGGCAGCTGGTTGAAAGAGGGGATAAAAGGCAACAAGTCTAAATGCAGAGGGAAATAAGGTCTGTTTTGTCTCTTCTGTCATCCATAAATCCAAACCTTCACTTTAAGGACATGGCAGCTTTTTCTTATCTTCTGTTCCTTTTCGGTCAGTCCTTTCACAAACAAAACCTTTTTATGCAAACTCTTTAAAAAAACCCACAAACCCAGCTGTATATTATATATAATTCATGAAAAAAATACACAGGGGTTTACAAGAAACACATTGTGCCAAAGAATTAACCACTCCAAAGTTAAAAAAAGAGAAAAATGGATATAATAAACAAATGTCAAGTGGCTCAAAGATATGTGATTTGTCATTAATGCAATGGAATTTTTCAAATATAAACAAGGAAGCCATTAAACTTTAAGTGAGAAAAATATTCAGAGGGATATTAGTCATATTTGAAGAACAAGTTTTATTCTTTAAGAAAAGGATTAAATAATAAAAATTCTGTGAAAACTGTCCACCTGGAAATGTGTGCCTTTCTCTGCTGTTTGTGGAAGTGCTGTGGCAGGTTTGTCAGTCACTCAAGCAGTAGTGCTGCAAAAGCGGCACAGCACTTCTGTGTCAAGCGAGTCTGTCCGAGTGCTGCTATAACACACCAGCCTCCATTTCTCCTTCAGTACAAACAGCAATCTTCAACTTTTCAATCATATCAAACTTTGTGGGGCAGAGAAAATTTCAGGGCTATTGTATGCAAAGCATAGACTTCTCCAGTTTCTCTTATTTTATCGTCCAACAAACACACAAAAACCCTGCCGAGAAGAAAAAACTTCTTTAAAAAGTAATCTTTTCTAAGAATGTAAGAAATTGTAGCAACAAGACAAAAGCATCAGTTCCAGCTGATGGTTGAAAAGCTTTTAAAGACAATTAAAGAAATAATTGTATGGGCTGAAGAGCTCTGGGATGCGGAAGTAGCTGGTATGAAGGACTGTGGCTTTTAATGGACTTTTCTGGTAAGCTGTCAAGAAATGTTTCCCCTATGAATTTTCAATCATTTCACTGACTCTTTCCCTCTTGCTTGCTGTTTATTCTGTTATGATGGTTACTAAAAATTGTTCCTGTTTCATCTAGATCAGTAATTCCCAAACTGCTTCACCAAACCCCAGTAGCTACAAGGCTGTAATAAACAAGATCCATTTTCAACAAAACAACGTGGGTTTTCTAGACTTCTTCCCATGTGGTATTTTGACCACAACTGCAAATGTTCCTGTGTTTAAAATGGAACAAACTTGTATAAAAGAGTTTATATTTTACAAAGAGATAGCGTTAGTTCTGTTAGGCAGTAACAACAATGCCAACATCAAGAAGGGAGAGAGAGAAATCATTTACACTGCTGGCTGCTGTATTGACTGTTTGCAGATGTGAAACTGGTAAAATTGTTTCCCACAGGCTGCATCTGGACTGAGCATCATGCAGTGCAACCCGGCTCCTGGTCCCTCGGGGCCAGGGCACACCAGGGCTCCTCCTCGTCCCAGCTCTTCCTGCAGGGATGAAGGCCTGGTGAAAGATAGTGGTTGTGCTAGCCCGGCCGTGGGGAAAAACTCGGATCCATAATCTATGTGCTCGGCTTCCGAAGAGAGAGTGTGCTGTGGGGGCAAGTCATGAATCTCAGAGTAACCTGAAAACTCCCTCCGTGGTGTGATTTAGAGTGGGGTGTGACAGGGGTTGGGTCTGGTAGTTTTGGACGAGGGAAGGACTGAGTCAAAAACAAGAAGCTGAACAGGAAGAATATAGTCTTGAAAAAAATGAATGTCTTACTTTTGTCTTTCCCAGCGGCATCTCTTCAAAACAGCATTAGCAGAGTTTGGCCAGCTGTGTTATACAGTTTCTTTACTAAAACTGGATTCTCTTTCTTATCTTGCATGTTGTTTTGCTATACAGCATATGGTTTTAGGCTGTGGCAAATTTCACGTTAACCATAATGAAACAATAATCAGCCTCAGAGAGGCAGAAGGAAGGAAAGATGTCTGGAACTCTCTCCTCCCCAGAACGGTATTCAGAAGTGAACAGGTTATATAATTCTCCATTTTGTTTACAGAGCTTAAGGTATACGCAGTGACTATTTTGGGGAGGAAATTTGGGGGACAATTTTTGTTCGTCGGTGCTTCCTGTGCCACTGGGCAGAGTGGGTTCATAAATGTCAGCAGTCCACAGAGGTTCCCCCCGGGGCTCTGCAGGGGTTTCTTCAGCCCTCTGCCTATTTCCCCAAGCTTAAATCTCTGTCCTCTGGTGCTGCTCAATCACTCTATTTTCTCTCTTCTGAGTTCTTCTTCCTACTCCCATTTTCTTTGCCTGCATTGTCTCAACCTTCATTCTTCAGATACGTCATACCAGTCCCACTGGCCCATCCATGCCCAATGCTCCTTTCTCAACTCTTCCGATGCCCACCTCCCCTTCCCTTAGGTCCCAGTCCTACTCTCCCTCTGAGTTTCCGTCAGTCTCGGATCACTTCCATGGTCCCTGCTTGGCTCTTTAGCAGTCTCACTTCCACTCCGGCCATTTCCCTTCCCTTTGCATCCCAGCATGTCTCACACAGTTATCCCTGTTATTTCTCCATTTCCTATTAATCTGTTCCAAATTGCTTAAGCTCTAGCAACAAGCTTATCCACGTTTTTCAACCATTTGTCCAAGACAACCAAAAAACTCTCTGTCTTTTACTAGCTCCTAGTCCCAGTCTCTTTCAACTCATTTTCTGCTTCCTCAGTGAGGTCCTGTTTGCCCTTGATCTGTCTCAGCTTTGGTTCACCATTGCCTCCTAACATTTCAGCCAAAACAGTTTGCAGAAATTGCAAAGGACCTAAGAATATGAAGCAATGGGAAATTTGAATAGGGTATGGTATTAACTTACATATAATATAGATTGCAATCTCATTAGAGTAACACCCATGTCTTTGTTTTGCTGCATACCCATTAAGTGCCAGCGAAGCCATTAGAACAATTTATTTTTATTTTATTATCTACCAATATTATAAGTAACTGCCTATTATAACTTAGATCTCTCTGGCTTTGGAGAAAATTGAAGCAGCATCAAGAAATAAAAAAATGGTAATAGAAACAATAAGCCAGATGCTAAGATGGTGTAAATCAGTGTGACTGTACTGAAGACTATGCAACAATTCCAATCTGTACTAGCTGAAGAGCTGCTATCTTTTGAATATAAATTTGCTAGTGAGAGGAATGTTAATAGAAATATTGTTAAACTGAGGCTAAAAATCTGTCTCATAATAATGGAAACTTGATCAATCTCTTTTCTCTCTTAAGCTTAATTTCTATGCACAAATAGAAGGGTTATTTTTATTATCTAAGTAAACTTTTTAATTAAAAAATCATCAAAGATTTGTAACAGAAACATGCAATGTAAAGAGCTCAGTTCACCTACACTGATTAGAAACTGAGATTGTATCCCCCTAATAAAAACTATAGATTTATTAATGACATTAAATCTTAGGGGTTGTTGTCTTTTTCTTTTGATTTTAATTATTCCTTTTTTGTTTGGTTGATTGTTTTTTTTTCAGTATAGCCTGAATTGATGTACTGAGTGAAAGTGATTTCTTCCCCTACTTGAGAGTCTTTAGCTTCTTGCCCTGTTTGGATATTCTGATTTCATTTTTCCTTCTCTCTCCCAGGACTCTTCATTTCTATTTATTTTTATACTCCTCAGGATTATTGAATAGTGGTAGGTAATTAACCTGTTTCCTTTTATGGAAACTAGTTTATTTAAACTAGTTCCAAAAGAACTAATTTAGTTATTTATTTATTTTTATTTAAGCCTCATCTGTGTAAAACTATTTTATGGTGTATATTACTACTTTTTCATTTCCAACTCCTGGTAGCAACTTTCTGAAGTATAACACAGGGAGATACATTTCATTTTGGGATTAATTTAACTGGTTGATGTATGCAAGGGTCTGTGCTTTTGCAAAATTGATATAGATAGCCCACATAGTTTGGCACAGCATAGGGCAGCCAGCTCTGTAGTTTTCATGTTTAATGACTTCTATATATCTGCCTTACACAAACCAGCGCGGACCAAGGAGTATTATCTAGGAACCTCTGCACTAACATCAAGTTTGGCTCAGATCTACACAGGTGTTTGGTAGAGCTGGTAAGGATGGATCTGACAAAATATTTCCTTTTGATTAAATGAAAGTTTTCACAGAGATGTTTTAATTCAGGTTTTCCACAGGAAAAATTTTCTCTCCTCATTCATTGATCACAGATACAAATATGGAAAAAAAAAAAAGTTACAGTCTTGCTGGTTTTTTCATCTTTACAGCTTTTATAGACAAATTTAAATTTCCTCAGGTATCAATATCTTCCAAACCTTCACAGTGAAACTTTGATGAAAAAAAACACAGCAGATCAACTACCACTATTCAGTATTCTCCACAATAACATACAAACCCCAAACATTTTATCTGTGACACTGAGCCTGAGTCACAAAGATAACTGGTTTTATATAACTACTGATTGCAATGGCAAACTGCATCCTCAATTAAAGATATGAGGTTTTTCTGTTCTTATCCTTTCCTTAGTGATTTCAGCAAGCCTTTCTGCAGCCATCTGAACCCACTCAGCTGCTTTGGTGGGTACTGGAAGAGGCGCTGTACTTAAGATATAATGAGCTATATTGTAAGTAGACACAAAATGTCCATAACTGAAGCGATTTGTTCTATTCTAGCTGTTCTATATTTCCCAGCTTGAATGTGCCTAAATTATTTATTTGTTTGTTTGTTTATTTCAGTTCTAGAGGACCACAAAAAATTCCAATTCCCTTATGCAACAGTGAGACACTACAGAAAAAATGCATATACAGACAAGAGAGTCCCAATCCTACAGTTAGACAAAAGGGGTGAGGAGGTAGGCAATATATAAATGAATGAAGTATTGAAACATTGCGCATGTGCTGGCAGCTCTAACTTTTGTTTTTTCAGTCTTGTTTTAAAATCTATGATAATTTTTTTATAACTATTTGGTGTTTTTTCACACGAGTTTTTGCAAAAAAAAAGGATTTGCCTTTGCCTATTCCTAAATGTAGAGAAAGAGAAGCCTGGAAAATTTACATCAAATGCTGAAAAGTTTGAGGAAGCTATGGTATGAGAAAATAAAGATAGTACTGAAATGCAGACAAATATGAGACTACAGTGGTATTGCACAGCTGCTACCCACCAAATGTCTAATACAGGATGAGCTCCAAATATGGAGCACTTCTAGTTGCCTCTTGTTTCACAGAATAATGCAACAATACTGGTGCCAGCTTTAATTCCTGCTCTGTAAGTGGCTTAAATATTTTTTCACCTCTGCTGTTTTCCTTGATGGCCTCTACTGTTCCTACAATATGGAAGAGAAAGTCACCAGAGGGTAAATCTAACATTTAACTATATGTCTTTGGAATATTTTCCACATACTGTGAGAGAGGCTGAATCCATGTTTGCAGAAGTAATGGCATCCCAAGAGAGGAGGAGCTCTGTTTTAACTGTTGCCTTGAAAGCAGTCCTTGTTTCACGATTTACCGTTGGTATTAAGTAAATGTTTGCACAAATTAGGGCTGATTTAAGTGCAACAAAGTAAAAAAAAAAAAATTTAAATGTAAACACCAGACTTTCTAGTGCATCAGATGACTGATGAAAAATTATGCTATATACCAAATTAACCTTAAGGCATTCAGTATTCTTATTTGACAGCACTGTATGGTTTTCCTTTAGATACTTTTCTTGCTAATCTTTTACTTGTTTTCTACTTCTACTTGTTTCCTCTGCCTGACAGAAGAGTCTTAAAAACTTTATTCATTCACTGAATGTAGTGTTCTTACACAGTCACAGAAAGGATTTATATCTTTTTTTATAGCACACTGGTGAGTAGGTTTGCTGGCCAGGCGGTGTTATAAGATGGAGCTGTTCTACAGATGGTCGTATCGCAACCGTTCAGCGTTGTTGTGGTGTAACCCGGCTAAAACAACCACACAGCTGTTCACTCACCCCCCTTGCCCCCAGTGAGATCAGGGAGAGAATCAGAAGAAAAAAAAAGGTAGAACTTGTGGGCTGAGATAAAGACAGTTTAATAGGACAGGGGAAAAAAAAAAAGAATAACAATAATGATAAAAGAATGTACAAAACAAGTGATGCACAGCACCATTGCTCACCACTCGCTGACCGATGCCCAGTTAGTCCCCGAGCTGTGGCCCCTCCCAGGTCAACTCCCCCAGTTTATATACTGGCCACGACGTCGTATGGTATGGAATATCCCTTTGGCCAGTTGGGGTCAGCTGTCCTGGCTGTGCCCCCTCCCAGCTCCCCGTGCACCCCCACCTTCCCGCTGGCAGGCCAGAGCTTGGGAAGCTGGACAGTCCTTGACTGCTCAGCAACACCTGAAAACGTTAGTGTGCTATCAACATTATTTCCATCCCAAATCCAAACCACAGCGCTACATCAGCTGTCAGGAAGAAAATTAACTCTATCCTAGCCAAAACCAGGACAAGCATGCATGTCTTTGTCATGTTTCAACATGACACTATAGTGTCATGGTTTAGCCCCCGCAGCAACCTCGGTTCGAATCCGAGTCACAGCAGCACAGGAGAAAAACCAGCAATACCCCAGCCATCTGCCAGCCCAGGTGCAAGGTCATTGCTGTTATCAGAATCTTCCCAGGCACAGCAGAGTCAGACGATCAGCGGTACAGCAGCAGCGAAAGCAAAATGCAGCCACTAACGAGCACTGGACTCTAATATATGCAAGGAAGGCAAACCCATGGCAAGCACAGGGGCCTGGCAATTAATGGCTAAGCAGCAATAACAGCTATAGATTCTATCATCTAGCACATTCCAATCAAACTTGTCATTATCTCAAACCCTTCGAGCCCCACGTTGGGCGCCAAAAAGGACTGTCGTGGTTTAGCCTCAGCCAGCAACTAAGCACCACGCAGCCGCTCGCTCACTCCCCCATGGTGGGACGGGGGAGAGAATCGGAAGAGTAAAAGTGAGGAAACTCATGGTTTGAGATAAAGACAGTTTAATAAGTAAAGCAAAAGCCGTGCACGCAAGCAAAGCAAAACAAGGAATTTGTTCACCACTCCCCATGGGCAGGCAGGTGTTCAGCCATCTCCAGGGAAGCAGGGCTCCGTCACGCGTAATGGTTTCTTGGGAAGACAGACGCCATAACTCCGAACGTCCCTCCACCCCTTCCTTCTTTTTTGTCCCAGTTTTATATACTGAGCATGACGTTATATGGTATGGAATATCCCTTTGGCCAGTCTGGGTCAGCTGTCCCAGCTGTGTCCCCTCCCAGCTTCCCGTGCACCCCCAGCCTGCTCGCTGCAGGCCAGCACGAGAAGCTGGACTGTCCTTGAGTACTTAGCAACAACTCAAAACATCAGCACCTTATCAACATTTTCTCATCCCAAATCCAAAACATAGCCTCACGCTAGCTTCTATGAAGAAAATTAACTCTACCCTGGCTGAAACCAGGACATATAGGCACTTCATTCTTTTTGCATTTTCTCTCCATTGTCTTTCCTCACATTTTGGAGTCTTTAGAAACCGGTCTATACTGAATTGCAACAGCAGGCAGGCTAGCCTAGAGGGGTTCCCAACCCCAAAGAGCCCAAATAACTTTCAGTTTGATTTGCCATAATTAGAGTTTCAGAGGTTGGAGAAAGCTGTTTTTAACAGACATATAAAGGACAGAGAATCAGTCTATTATCACTGGCTGCTCCTCTGGAAAATGGAAAGTATGTGAAGACTTGGCACCTTCGTGAACATTTGAGCCAGTCATTAGAATCACTGGGGAAATGAGGACTTGCCATGTACTTTGCATCTGTGCAAAAGTATCCCAAGTTGCTTGATGTTTCTATTCCTCTTCATCTATTTTTTCACTTCATCTCTCTATCTATCCTGCTAAGACAGTGCCAGAGAATGAATGATCCCTGACCATGAGGTTAAGTGGCATATCTCCACACTGGTTAAAGGATAACTGCTACCAGAGCAGAGTTGCCATGTGTCCGAAGCGTAACACTTGGACCTGGACCCTTCCAAGTCTGTCTCCAGTCTGGGTTCTGGTATTGTTTCTTGTGTCCTGGTGCTTGTCCTTCCTTAGAAGAAGGCCTTCTTTTCTTCTTTTGACTCTCCTGCACCACCAGTTGTGTTTATAAGCTCATAAGTGCTTCCCAGAATTAGGTTTCTCTGTCCAGTGAGGAGCTTCATCATGTCCACCACAGTCAGCCAGCCCTTCCCTTGCCCTCCTACACGCTGTGGTCTTCAAAATTGTCTCTGTCTATCTTGTCTTGTCACTAAATGACATTCAATGTGAGTAAAACACTCTTTGGTACAAGGTCAGATTTTTATCAGTTCCTCCACTGCCAGCTTGTTTGGCCAGATGGTTTTGTGGTCTACGACACTCTCTGAATATCAATGCCTCTCCCTCATTCTGTAGAAGCATGCTTATAACTTATGTGCTTAAAAAAATTTAGGTATATCTATCTGCATACAATGAAGGATATGGTGTTCAGCTTTGTTCCATGATCCCCTTTTTTCAGCAGTGTAGACATATTCCTCATGTCTGATATTAACATTTACTTAAGTTTACATCATGCCTCACACAATAGTATCTGATTGCTAGAGGCCTCTCCATACTCTTAAAATAAGAATTATTATTAAATCATTATCATCCTTAGTAACGGAGATTATAATTATAATAATAAATACTCCTCTCCTTGAAGACTTTTCCTTGTGATAATCTGAAAAACTGTTGTCCTACTCTCGGGGCTCTCTGATTCCCCTTAGCTTCAGCGAACAAATTGTCATTATCATTCTATACTGTATTCATGAATCTTTCTGTTCTTTGTACAAATCATTCCTGTTTCAAATGTGGACTTCAGACTCAAAAAATCCAATAAAAAAAGTCAGAACCCAGAGAGGACAGAGAAAAATTTTTTTCTTCGGCATGGCATGATAGTGTACGGATGTCGTTTCAAAATCTACTTTAAATATGCCATGACTGTATGCAATGAAAATAATAATGGGAGAGCAGATGAGACATTTTAAGCTGATTATGAAGGTGTAGAAAATATTTTCAAATTGAGGTTCTTATTCTCTCTTGCCACTAAATAAAAATACAGGAATATCTTGTTGTCTAGCATAAAAAGTTTTCTATGTCTGAGTCCTGACTACTTGAAGTAAAATGCCTGTTTGGTCCTAGTTCTGCGTACACGCGACAGAGATCAGTAACATTTCCAAACAAGTCAATTCGTTCCTGGAATCTGCAGTATGAAACCATAGTCTTCCCTGCTCCCCCCACCCAAAAAAAAAAAAATTATGAACATAGAGTGGTGACTCTGATATAGTATTTAAGACCTGCAAGGCTTAGCTTGAAGGGCTTGGCAAGAAACTAGACTTGTAAGCTCCTTGGACCAAATAGCAGTAGTTTAAGAAACACATATGCTTCACAGCTATAGTCAGGGGATCTTATAAGTTCTGGACTGAAAACTTTCCTGTTAAACTCACTGCTATTGAAGGGTTGCAGTTTTCATATTGACTACTACAGGTTTCTCAATTCATCTTAAAATGAGTCCTATTCTCTACTGAGGCAATAGCTGGTTCATAGAAATTTTAAAAGTTCTATAGACAAAGTTTCTGGATGACTCAAACTGCATAAGAAAAATGACCTGTTAACAATTAGGTCTGCTTCTTTTCTCCCTGAATCTCCCAGAAGACCTCTCTGGATCACTGCCACTTCTATGCACTTGTAATCCTACTGCTGCATTTTTAAAACATATTAAAAAGTGTATTTTTTTGTATAGATAAATAAATAATGGCTACATATGATTTTACTTATTTAAAAATCAAATGCTCTTTGGGTCTTATTATTACCTCTGTGTAGTACTAAATGTCAAGTCAATGGGACTGTTTTCACGTCTGCAAGATCACTCCCAGATCTGGTATTAAAGTGGTAGTGTTTGCAATAAAAATTCTATTAATATTTTAGTGATAGTAATAAACTAGTCATTATAGCAACATTTTAGTTTTTACCTGCATGCGTTGGGGGGCAGTAGGTGATTTTAGGACAAATTGTTATTGAAGAGATTATATGTGAACAACACTCAGTTAAGGGTTAAAGTGCATGCGATTGCTAGTTAAAGTTGTGGAAGAGCACATGAAGTTTTTGGTATCTATATAGAATAGACCTGAGAGGCAACCTCGGGTAAATCCTGGTAATGAAGGATTTGTGATATTAGTCAATGAGCTTCCAGCAGCTGTCCCAGGCTCCCTTTGCATAGTGCCAGAATTGCCTTGGGCAAGGGATGATCACTCCTTCAGCAGTCCTCCTCAGGTACAAATGATGTGCTCTATTTGTGTGGTAAGGTTTTGGTAACGGTGGGGGCTGCAGGGCTGGCTTCTAAGAGAAGTTGCTAGAAGCTTCTCCTGTGTCTCATAGAGCCAACGCCAGCCAGCTCCAAGATGGACCCACCGCTGGCCAAGGCTGAGCCCATCAGCGATGGTGGCAGCGCCTCTGGGAGAGCAGAGTTAAGAAGGGGAAAAAAACATGGCAGGCAGCGTTTGCAGCCAGAGGGGAGTGAGAACATGTGAGAGGAACAGCCCTGCAGACCCCCAGGTCAGCGAAGCAGGAGGGGCAGGAGGGGCTCCAGGCACCGGAGCAGAGGTTCCCCGGCAGCCCCTGGGGAAGACCACGGTGAGGCCGGCTGTGCCCCTGCAGCCATGGAGCTCCACGCTGGAGCAGATCTCCACCTGCAGCCCAGGCAGGACCCCATGCCGGAGCAGGGGGATGCCCAAAGGAGGCTGTGACCCCGTGGGAAGCCCACGCTGGAGCAGGGTCCTAGCAGGACCTGTGGCCCCGTGGGGAGAGGAGCCCAGGCTGGAGCAGGGTTGCTGGCAGGACTTGTGACCCCACGGGGGACCCAGGCTGGAGCAGTCTGTTCCTGAAGGACGGCACCCGTGGGGGGACCCAGGCTGGAGCAGTTTGTGAAGAACTGCAGCCCGTGGGAAGGACTCATGTTGGAGAAGTTCATGGAGGACTGTCTCCCATGGGAGGGACCCCACGCTGGAGCAGGGGCAGAGTGTGAGGAGCCTCCCCCTGAGGAGGAAGGAGTGGCAGAGACAGCGTGTGATGAACTGACCACAACCCCCATTGCCCGTCCCCCTGTGCCACTTGAGGTGGGGAGGTGGTAGAGAAATCAGGAGCGAAACTGAGCCTGGGAAGAAGAGAGGGGTGTGGGGAATTAAGATTTGATTTTATTTCTTGTTATCCTACTCTGATTTGGATTGTCAATAAATTAAACTAACTTCCCCAAGTTGCATCTGTTTTGCCAGTGACATCAATTGGTGAGTGATCTCTCCCTGTCCTTATCTCGAGCCACAAGCTTCTCATTATACATTCTCTCCCCTGTCCAGCTGAGGAGGGAAGTGCTAGAGCGGCTTTGGTGGGCACCTAGTTTAGCCAAGGTCAACCCGCCACAGGTGCTGAGGACCACTGGGAAGAATTCCCAGAAGTAACTGGGAGATTGGTGACATCATCTCCTGCAGAAGTGTCCCCAGTCAGGGCTGGACTTTAACTCTGTTTCCTGTGGTAGAGTCTAGTGCTCCTTGGGTGTCTACCTCACATTAATCAGGCTTGGCATGGTAGTGGTGGCATCCCGTCCCGTCACGTGTCCAGCACAGGTGGCAGAATGCTGCTGTGAGGTTACTGCAGGAGCAAGGGGCTAGGGGGGCTATAGAGTTGCTGCTAGTTGTTCTTGTGTCGAAATGGCCAGAGGCTGATGGCAGCGTCTTCATATCAGCTAGCACAGGCCGTACACAAGTGCCTCACCTGTAGCTATTGTGCTGGGTTATGAGGGTGACTGAAGCAGTTAAGAAGAGACTGAACGTTGGTTGTCAGATAACATCAGCATTGTATCACAAGGCAAATTTTTTTCAAGAACGGAAGACCTCTAATTCACAAAAACTGGCCTTTGCGCAAAGCGCCTTGAGAGAAGGGCTAACGTTCATGGAGTTGTGGTGTTGCCTAGGCATGCATTTACAGGGTGTGCATTTGCCAATGGTTATAGCCAGCAGACGTCACAGGTTGCAAATCTGCTTTTTCCCTGGGCAAAAAAAGTACACAAACATGATATAGCTGTTTTACAAGTACCTCAGTAAAAACTTTATAAACATATTCTTGAATCTAAATTTTGTTGTGTAGGCAGGAAGATGGGAAGTACAGGGTAGACGGGAGGTATAGGGTAAATATTTGAAGTCCAGTAAACTCTTATATCCGTGCATCACTTACTACCAATAACCATTCAGAACATATTGCAGTAAGCTCCTGTATGTCGCTTTAGAAAGACCAAGAAAAAGGTACAGTAAAAGTCATATGTAAGTAAATCAATTCCCTGTCTCACCATGGAAGGTAACAAAAGTGTTGTTCCATCTTTGCAGAAGGTAAAACTGTGTTCCTTGCCCAGTGTGGTAGGAAAGACAGACATAAGCAAAGATTTCTGTATATAATACATATGGAGGATATGAAATACTGTTTTTGGCATGTTTTCCTCAGTATGTTTAAGGTTAACTACATGGCATTTTCAGTGGGAGAGGTGGTATTAACAATCAAGCTCATATTGAAAAAATTGTTGGTTCAGTAACATAAAAGCAAGAAAAGCTTTAGCTTACAGAATACAAGGAGAAATATAGAAATAAAAAATAAAATTGGTAATCTTCTAAAATCTATGTTCCAAAATGTCCTGACACAGAGATATTTATTGTTATGTTTGAGATTATGGGCTCAGTCCTGCAATTTGCTGTAGAACTTGTTCTTGTCCTTAAGTTTAAAGCTGTGAATAGTTTTATTATTCACAAAACTAAAATACTTTTTCACACCATGCAAGAATGCTAGCATTTCACCTAATGCTTTGAATAAGTTCCTCTGATCCAGCAAGAAACTACCATTAGTTGGTGACAACCAGTTTTAAGGCACCCATCTCCACGTTCCAAGAAGGACTGAATGTCTATTTGTTTTGTTTTATTACAAGATCGTTTCCATTAAGAAGCTTCTTTTTCTTGTTCCCATGACTGGTGACATAATACCAATTTAATTATGAGAAAGTATGCAGTACAGTGTATCCTTTTTTCTCCCCTGGTATGTGAATTACAGCCGACTTCATAGGTGCTCTCCTTTGAAGCTTTATGATTCATATATGGTGCTGTAACCATGACTCCCAACATCAAGTTCGAAAGCAGTAATTTAGAATTAGTGACTCTCTACACCAGGCAGACCTGCAAGTGTCCACATCCCAATTAGCAGGGGCTGATCTTTGACTTGCTCATTTATTAAAGCTGTAGGACTGTAACAGGAAACCAGTGAAGAAAACGTAGGGTGACTTGGTATATTTGTTTTAACTACCAAACTGTAATCCTTTCTCTCATCATTATTCCCATCAGACAAGGTGTTAATTTTCAGAGACCAGCTTGAATTCCCGCTTGCTGACTGGATATAAATTGCTCGAGGGATTGCTTTTGATTTGCATTCTCCTATTAATGCTACCATTAGCCTTGATAGCTTTCTTGAGAAGGTTACAGAAAGTAATAAGTATATTCATCTGGGACCTTGTGCTTTCTTGTTTGGCTTATTTTGAACAGATCTTTCACTGTTGAGAAGAATTAACTGAAATACTGCCTCAGCCTTTACGTGGAAGGCAATGTTTGCTCCCCTGCTGGAAAAGCTCAATGTCCTCCTGTCATCTTTGCCCTGTCACTGATTATCTCTTAGCATTTATAATTTGTCCCCCTTCTGGTTTAGATTTGAAAAAAACAGTGCTTGAAAAAGATACAATGAAAGTGTTGTATTATGTCAATTCATTGTTTTTATCTCTGTCTTTGGTTTGGCTAAGACAAAATTTGGGAATGTGCAAAAATGATGTGAAAGTGATGGCTACCAGCAAATTAAAATAGATCTCTCAATAGCGTGGGTAGAGAAACTGTTTAAACAACTACAGAGTAGGAACAAGAAGCAGTAAATGACGGTGAACAGAGAAAGTTTTTTCTGCGTCCTATAGCAATGTTGGCATGGGGAGGATGAAAGCATGCATTGAAAAAGGAATGAAGAAAGAGGATAGGCAGGAGAAAGGTGAGAAAACAGTTCAGGTGCTGAGTTTTTTCTGTCTAAGGGAACTGCCCGCAGAGGCTGAGGAAACCTTACCAGGAGGGACACACTCACCTGGACAGAAGAGAGCAGAGGGAGGTAGGCTGCATTGTTTGAGTCTACCCAACGCTTTCCACGAGCCCGTGTTGCCATGTTAGAAGGAGCAGAGTACATGAGTAGAGTGTGCATAAAGTAGAGTTGCACACAGACAAAATGGAAAAGAGAAAGAGGAGAAGACCCACACAAAATAAATATAAAAAAGGTATGTTTGCCATGGTCCAGAAAGGCTGCATTTAATTCCTACTTTAAGACAGGTGCTTGTAAGTCATTTCATTTGTCTGTGTTTTGAGTCTTCTGTAAAATGGTCCTGCTTCATCTGTCACCTGTCTTGTTCTCGAATGGAAATAATAACGGTCTGAGAAAGGACTTTCACTGGTGCGTAATGGGTTTTCTCCGTGGAGGATTCCCAGGCTGTGGCCTTAGTCCACCCCAGAGTGGGGCCTGTCCTTTACTATAGCCCCTATGCTGTCTCTAAATATATACGCACAGTACATCATAGCCTATCGCAAAGTAGTCTGTTGGCTCTGAAAGGAATGGTAATAATAGAGACAAGGCTGCCAATTATAATAATAGTCAATGATTTACAGATAGATCTCTAGGTTATATATAATTGATTCTGAAAGTGAATGAGCACTATATATACCCAGTAAACACATGGTTTTAATGCAGTTGTTGGAATGAGATATTTGCAGCAGGGAAAACACAAGCATTTTAGGAGTTACATTAATGGTTTCTTCCCCAGCTTACAACACAGAGGACATATTTAGCTGGGCAAGGCTGCAGTTTCTGCCTTTGCTCTGCTGATTTGAGGAACGAGCATATTGGACTTAATTTTCCAACCTTGTCAGCCCAACTCTCACAAGCATTACATTCAATTAGGAAGAAAACCAAAACCAATTTAAAACAAATGACAACAGGAAGAACCCACAATGAATAAAGTTTCTTGCTCACCACTGTAATGACTATCCCACTTCCTCAACTGCTGGGATTATCTTGTGAGAATAATGGTAACTACTGCTTTTCTCAGCTTATCTCAAGTCTCCATGTGAGTCTCAATTTTCTAAATATGTATGTTTTAAAACAGCTTTCCTTGTAAATGCAAATGATATAGGAATGACCTCTTAATGGTTTATTTTTATGTCCAGTATTAACTTAAGTGTGACTCATTTACTCAGCCTTCTGCTGCATATGGCAGAGGAATCAAATAGTTATTATTATTATAATATTGCCCCATGCAAGTGCCAGGTTAGTCAGTGTGTCTCACTTCGTGTTGACTCCCCCAGCTTATGCAAGGTTTTTTATGCCTGCTGTGTGCTAACTGGATTTTTAGTTGCCCCTCATTTCACAAATGCATCTCAGCATAAATATTATAATTTAGATTTGTTTTTATAACAGCTATGCTCAGATGTCTAAAAGTGACCTCAGCATATACTTCTTGAAAACTTGGAAATGAACTCTTTGCGGGAGGACGTTTGGGACAGATATGTCCTATTAGCAAGTTTGGTCCCTTTTGAATTTAGCTTAAAATAAATAACAAGCCTTTTCTTTTTAATGTTAAATTATGTAGCATCTGTCACTGGATTTGCACCTTTATCTTCTGCTGTGTAGTCAAAGTACTCTATTTATTATTTCCTGCCACAACTGATCCCATATCCTCTCCATCTATGTGTTATCAGTGCCTCACATCTTCTAGTAGGTGCTGAAATTTGTTCTGTAAATGTTAACAGAAACAGCAGAAGAAATTTGAACATTCACTAGCAAATGTCCTCGGAAAACCAGCAGTTGAAAGAATCCAACAAAAAGCTGCTGCCAGAAACTATTTGATCATAAACCTCTCAAGCAGAAAATTGGCAATCACTGCAGAAACAATTCCTCAGGAAAGTATTCAACTTTCAAATAACCCTGAAACACAACTCAGTATCATTTGATTTCCAGTGAGGGAGTCTAGCAGTCCATCCCTGCACCGGAACCCCATGCAAGGTAAAGACCTGCCTGCTGTTCCCACAGTCCCTGGAAATTACATCTTTTAGGAAGAAAGAATGTAAAAAGTCCTTTTTATTATAGAGATGATGATTCTCTACATGTGTTGACTCACACAGAAGTGAGGAAAATCCAGAAATTCTTGGCTGATTTCTGTAAAAGCCCTAAGGTTTTTGTAAATCCCTCATGGATTTACAGTAAGCAAAATATATAAAAAAGACACCACTAAGACCTGAAGGTCAAAGAAACCATATCCCCCTTGATGAGCAAAACTGACAGACTGGTAACAAAGGCTGAGGAGAAGGCCAAGGTACTCAACAACTTGCTTTACCTCAGTCTTCACTGGCAATCTCTCTTACACCTTGAGTGGATGGTCTGCAAGACAGGGACTGGAGGAGCAAAGTCCCTCCCACTGTAAGAGAAGATCAGGTTCGTGACCACCTGAGGAACCTGAACATGCACAAGTCTATGGGACCTGACGAGATGCATCCCAGAGTCCTGAGGGAATTGGCTGATGTAGTTGCCAAGCCCCTCTCCATGATATTTGAAAAGTCCTGGCAGTCAGGTGAAGTCCCTGGACACTGGAAAAGTGGAAACATTGCACCCATTTTTAAAAAGTGTAATAGGGAAGACCCTGGGAACTACCAACCTGTCAGCCTCACCACTGTCTGGGAAGGTCATGGAACAGATCCTGCTAGAAGCAATGCTAAGGCACATGGAGAACAGGGAAATGATTTGAGACAGCCAGCATGGCTCCACCAAGGGCAAGTCCTGCCTGACCAACCTAGTAGACTTCTATGATGGAGTGACTGCCTCAGTGGCCAAGGGAAGAGCTATGGCTGTCATCTATCAGGACTTCTCTAAGGCCTTAGACACGGTCCCCCACAACATCCTTCTCTCTACATTGGAGAGATACGGATTTGATAGGTGGACTGTTGGGTGGATGAGGAATTGGTTGGATGGTCGCACCCAGAAGCAGTGGTCAATAGCTCAATGTCCAGACGGATATCGGTGACGAGCAGTGTCCTTCGGAGGTCTGTATTGGCACCAGTACTCTTTAGTATCTTCATCAATGCCATAGACATAGTGGAATCAAGTGCAGCCTCAGCAAGTTTGCAGATGACACCAAGCTGAGTGGTGAGGTTGACATGCCTGAGGGAAGGGATACCATCCAGAGGGACCTGGACAAGCTCAAGGAATGGGCCCGTGTGAACCTCCTGAGGTTCAACAAGGCCAAGTGCAGGGTCCTGCACATGGGTCAAGGTAGCCCTCGGTATCAATACAGGCTGGGGGATGAAGGAATGGAGAGCAGCCCTGCCGAGAAGGACTTGGGGGTACTGGTGGATGAAAAGCCAGACATGACCCAGCAATGTGTGCTTGCAGCCCAGAAGGCCAAATGTATCCTGGGCTGCATCCAAAGAAGTGTGGCCAGCGGGTTGAAGGACGTAATTCTGCCTCTCTGCTCTGGTGAGACCCCACCTGGAGTCTTGTGTCCAGCTCTGGAACTCTCAGAACAGGAAAGACATGGACCTGTTGGAGCAGGTCCAGAGGAGGGCCACAAAAAAGATCAGAGGGCTGGAACACCTCTGCTGTGAGGACAGGCTGAGAGAGTTGGGGTTGTTCAGCCTAGAGAAGAGAAGGCTCCAGGGAGACCTTCTTGCAGCCTTCCAGTACTTCAAGGGGGCTTATAAGAAAGATGGGGACAAACTTTTCAGCAGGGCCTGTTGCAATAGGACAAGGGGTGATGGTTTTGAACTAAAAGATGATAGATTTCTACTAGATATAAGGAAGAAATTTTTCACAGTGAGGGTGGTGAAACCCCGGCACAGGTTGCCCAGAGAGGTGATAGATGCCCCATCCCTGGAAACATTGAAGGTCAGGTTGGACGGGGCTCTGAGCAACCTCATCTAGTTGAAGATGTCCTTGCTCATTGCAGGGGGGTTGGACTAGATGTCCTTTAAAGTTCCCTTTCAACACAAAGATTCTGTGATTTTATGATTTTATGATAATTTCACAATCTTCCTTGCATGCTTCCCAGGAGTGTGTGTGAGATGGTAAATGCCAGAAGCATCTCTATGTGTGTGTGCACCGTATTTGAAGTACAAAATAGATTTACTGTTAGCTGGCACACACATGCAGCAGAAGATGAAAGGGGAAAATGGCTGGTTTGGGACCAGCCTCTTACAATTGCACAGAGTGAAGCAGAACGCTTTGCAGAAGCCTACAGATTTTTAATTATTGTTTCACTCATTCAGATGCAGTATACAAGGAAACAGAAATACAGGTGATTTCTTGCACTCTGGTATGTCTTCATCCACAAATACGAAAGTGTTTAATGCAATATGAAGCAATAAAAACTACTTTCCACACAAATCCAAAAGTTTCAATGAGAAGGTCTGCGAACAAAAAGACTGAACTTCTGAGCATACCATTAACACGGGAAACACCTCCTGTTGCTCAATTGAGAAAGAAATGTACTGACCTGAAAATGCAAAGTTTTTGGTTTGTGAACATAAACAAAGTATGTAGGGAGGTGGTATACTTATCCAATAGGCTGAGGTTTTATAAAGGGAAAACATTGATCATAAACCAGCATTAAATAGACTTAAATGTAAGATTATGGTACAAATACAAAGCAGTGTATAATTCTTACAAAGTTCAGTGTATTCAGTTTTTGCTCTACCACCTCATCTCCTTCAACATTTATTTCTCTCTGCTCCCTTCATTAATATCTGTTTTTCAAAAGGTGGCTTTGGGTGATAAATTAAGTTCCATAATTGTAGACTGATTACTAATTTTATATATGCCTAAGTCATATGAATGACTTGCTATGAGAAAATGTTTTGAAAAGGTTTAGTTTACACTCCAGAATGATCAAGATTATTAGAGGCATGAATAAAAAATTTCATTTTTAGTCTACCACATTGGTTTTCATGGTATTGGCTCCTGATTTTGATCACCAAGGGAAACTGGAAGGGACTGAACCTTACTGAGCCACGTTGAGTAAGCTCAACTCCCAAATATGCAAACTTTTATCTTCTGTAGAAGAAATGAGTCAATCTGTGAATTGCCTCAAGTCCTGTCCTCTGTGCAAATGGCCATCAGCAAAACTGATTTTTCAGGATATGTGTTGATATGTGCCTGTGCACTAGATGTCAGGGATTAAGCCCTCAAGGGTATGTGTGTGTATATATTTCTATGGAAGAGGAATGAGGTGACAACTGCTGGTGACAAGACTAAGGTAGTCTTTCACATGTATACTTTTCTGCCTCAGGTAATAACAGTAACAGAAATGAAAAAAATTACGTAGGAGTGGGACAAAGTGTTTTAATTTCACAGCGCATAATATACAGCCAGGGGTAGTAATAAGGGAAATACCAAAGCGATTAAATTTCTTTTGAATGTCTTAAAACCAGACCATAATAGAAAAGATTTAATAATTAGTATTTCACCTCCAATGCACATCATGTGAAGGATTCCAGTAAACTTTCTAGCTTCCAGCCTCCTTAAGCATAGAAATGAGTTGCTGTATATAAGTAGGTTTATATTTGGGTAGTATTGAAATGATACACTGATTATAGTACACAGTTTATAGACTGAAAAAGCAGTAGAAGCTTTCAAATCTTTTAGTAATTTTTGAAATTAAGGGGAAAGTAAATAGTATTTGTGCCTACTGGAATATAAGAAGGTGGGAGTTTATGATATATTCTTGCCTAACCCAAGCTCTGAACTATTCATAAATCACTTGCCAGCAGAAATGTATTTTTATTTCACTCTTGGTGGGAAAACATTCTGCTACAGAATTTATAATACCTTTTGTATTGATCATATAAGGTACAATCTTAATCTTACAAGTATTTAATAAAAACAGTGTATGACTAAGGAAACTGAGGCAGGAAGGTTGACTAACTTATTTTGAGGAACTTATTTTATTTCTTCTCTCATTTAACTGTCAGTTTAATTTAATAGTAATAAATATTCTAAAGCCCAGTCAAGCATATTTCCAACTTCTCTTTCCTCAAATACACTTATGATTTTTATGAGTTAACTAGTGGCCACTGTGGTATTATATTAATTTTTTAGAATTATTGTTACTGGTACTGTGTTACTTTCACAATAAGTATTGTAAGTCAGGGGGAGGCACTCTGACAGATCTTGGAGACAAGCTTTCCCTGATTCTTCCTGTATCATGATCTTTTAAACCCATAAATGTCAAGTAAACATTTATTTAAAAGAAAATGAAATTACAGCAGATTATGATGAAAATGGAGGTTATTACTTAACCACTGACACATTAATTATAGTGAAACAGTCCAACATTTTCTTTCATATAGCTGCAGGATGTAAATGCCTGAGACACATATCTAAGACAGTTCAGATGAATTATGTTTAGGCAGTGTTTATATTTTTCCCCCATTGATTATAACAGGAGCTGAAGGTGATTAGTTTAGATTCAGAGACTTAATTTCTTGACATCTTGGGCTATGAAAGATGAATCCTGGCATCTGCTGGTGTTACCAGTGGTGACATTTTGTTCTATTCCTTTTAACTACCCCGCATAAAATCATTTTGCTGCAGACCTCCTTTTCTTCCATATTTTTATTAGATGGGTTGGCAGTGTGTGAATATTCATTTCCACTACAGCCAAGGAACTTTGCAGTCCTGAGAACAGCAATTGTTAGCTGCGACTCCAAAGAGAGCTTCCAAAAATCATCAGCTATTATTTTGTTCAAAGCCTTATAAATGAGCTATTTTCTAGTTTCTCAACATTTAATAGAGGAATATTTTTAAGAATTAGGTCACTCCCTTCTGCATTAGTGCAGTGCTCGTGCTGGCACTGGATCATTTGGCAGCACCTCTTTGATGCTCAGCCACGTTCGCTGTTCACTGTTAATAAAGGTGGTTTCACAGGTTTCAGGTGAGGTGAACCTGAGCTTAAATGTCCAAGAATCAATGAGAGCATTTTCTTAAACTGGTGATGTATTCAGTGCAATGGCTGTCACTCTAATTTTCTTTGCTGAAGTATTTACCTTCTATAGTTGCCCTGGCCTGGGGACAGCTATTGCCTAGATGTGATCTTTCAATCTTGACAACTAACTTTTCTTTCACTGGAAAGCTAAACACTACTTACTAAATACAGCTGCTGATTTCTTTTGTATTATTTCTTTAAATTCTTCTGAGGTCCCTGAAATAGTGTATTGTATAGTCTAGTTCTGGCCTCAAATTTGATTTCTGATTGAGTGTGTTCACTGACGTGGCACGCACTCAGAAAGCAGATAGTGTTGATGTTCATACCTGTTCTCTGATTTTGACTGTGGCTCAAGATTTGGTTTAGGGTGACAAATAGGAAGATCAAGTACTATATTTGCCTAATCGTTATTTGGGGGAATTCAAGAATCCTTCAAGTATCCTTTGAAACATCTTTCACCATATCTAAATTATGTTCTATGAACAACTTCACTACCATTGATGATGGAAGATAGAGAATAATAAAGTTATCCTGATTAAACTAAAGGTCACTCAGGGTTTCTGGCCAAAACTCTAAATGAATTTAACCTTTTTCATATTGATTTTTATATCCACTCACATCATAACATACTTGTATCATATAAGCCTACAAACAAAACTGCCACAGGAGGTAATGATGAACGTTGTTGAAAGAGGAGCTGGTAGTCTGTGCTGTGCATCTGAGAGCCTGCAACTCAGGGGGAAGTAGCATAAACTGACATTTATGTCCTTTGTGTCCTTCCAGTGGTGGCATGTCTCATGGCTGCCCTGTTTCTGTTAGAAACATTTAATTACAGCAGTTACAACATCTGGAATATCTGAAACGGTGCCTATTGCAGCTTCATCTTGACATATCCATCTTTTAAAACTCTTTAATGCTTTTTGAACATTACTCTCTTAGAAGAAAGAGACCTGTCCAGAGCAAGGGTGTAGGAATTTGAACGAAGATACTGTTGCTATACAATTCTCAAAGATGCATGCTCAATGCTTTTTAATTGTTTTGTGCTCTTTATAGAGTATGAACGCAGCCTGTTTGTGGTCTAGTGCTCCTCACAGTATACGTGCAATGTATAGCACATTTATATTACATATTCTGCATTCTTTCCATGTTCAGTCATTAAAAAAAACATTTTCTTGGTACTTTTTAGTTCAGTCTTAGGAGGACCAGTCATTAAATGGATTTCACTTGAAGCCTCTGTCAAAGGAAAATGAAGAAATCAAGGGTTCTGTTTGCAGAGTTGGTTAACACAGCTAAGGGGAAATTAAAATGATGTTTATTTTTTTGCCCAGGTTCTTGCTTTTCCACATTTTTCTGTCTGTCCATATGAAATACACTGATACATTTGAGTACTGTTGCGGTTTAACCCCATCCAGCAATTAAACACCACGCAGCCGCTCACTCCCTCCCCCACAGTGGGACAGGGGAGAGAATCGGAAAAGTAAAAGTGAGACAACTCATGGGTTGAGATAAAGACAGTTTAACAGGTAAAGCCAAAGCCGTGCACACAGGCAAAGCAAAGTAAGGAATTAATTCACCACTCCCCCCGTGCAGGCAGGTGTTCAGCCATCTCCAGGGAAGCAGGGCTCCATCACGCTTAATGGTTTCTTGGGAAGACAGATGCCATCACTCTGAACGTCCCCCCACCCCTTCCTTCTTCTTCCCCCCAGCTTTATATACTGAGCATGACATCATATGATATGGAATATCCCTTAGGCCAGTTTGGGTCAGCTGTCCTGGCTGTGTCTTCTCCTAACACTGCCCATGCACCGCCAGCCATCTTGCTGGCAGGCCAGCACAAGAAGAGGGACAGTCCTTGACTGCTCAACAACAATCCAAAACATCAGCACGTTATCAACATTTTTTCAGCTCAAATCCAAAACATAGTCTCACACCAGCTTCTGTGAAGAAAATTAACTCTATCCCAGCTGAAAGCAGGACAGTACTGTGAACATTTTCTGCTTGTCTTTGCTCTGTTCTGAAAACAAAAGAACCTATATCTACCATGTTCTGATTGCATCAAAATCAGGGGCTGCTCTAGGTAGTTTTGGGGTATTGCATATGCACAGTAATGATGTGCTGATGTTTTGGATTGTTGTTGAGCAGTGAATATGAATATGAATATGAATATATGAATATGAATAGTTACTCAAATCTCTCATTTTAGTTACCTCTCAGAAAGGATCTTTTGTGGTTTTTTCCCTCAATATTTGTTTTGCGATAAACCTAGGTGAAAGTGAACTGGCTTGTGTTTGAGAGAAATATTGTGTGCAACGGTGTTTTGTACTGGTGGTATCTGCTGTGAGGGGAGTTGTAGGAAAAAAAGCATATAACCTGTTCAGGCAGGCAAACCATTGAGATCTGTCCTGAAATTTTCTTTAGCAAAGCAGAATATGCTGGAAAGTGTGAACAGAAGTAATTTAAAAGTGATAGTTTACAGAAAGCTGCTGTTTAATTTGTGGAGATTTTGAAGGGAGTGAGAATGAATGGCCTCATGAGACCTGATATGGTAAGCCACCTGATAGCTGGCTGACTCCAAGGAGTCCAAAAAATACTCAGAAAGATATAGGAAATGAAAAGCATCCAAAAGCCTTCTGCCAATGAACTTGGGAGGAGTGAAGAGGTGACCTTTAAAGGTTCCTTCAAACCCAAACTATTCTATGATTTTATTATTAATACCAAAATATTATTTTTAATGTTAAAATGTTTAGGATTGCAGTAACGTCTTTTTCTTCTGGGGTGTAGGATGACTACTTTGTACAGTAGGAATGGCGGAAGCATTTGGAAGAGGGTGGTGAGACCCTGTGGGCACGCTACAGCTGGCTAGAAGCCAGTCTGTCCAGTTTAGTGCAACTGGCTGCATTCCCTGCTTTCAGGAACTGTGTATCTCCTGTGTCTGGCTTAGCAAAGACCTTTCTTCCTTCACCTGTATAGTCATGGGCCTGAAGGTCCCATTCCTCACCCCAGCCCTGCATTGCCCTCTGATCTGCCCGCAACTCCACCTCACGCTCCTTGCCTCTGCCTCCACAAGTGGGTGGCATTCGCTGACAAACCCTCTCAGGGAAAGCAGCTGATGACAGCTACCTGCTTGCGCTGCAAAGTCACCCTGGTCAGGTCTGGACTGAGCACCATCACAGAAATCAAGTGTGGCCCTGGAAACATTGCTGGACTTTCTGATGTGACTCTTCTGGCTGCCAAGACTAAACTTCTCTCTTCATGTAGTGTCAGGGGATTTGCTGCTCTCCCAAGTGAAAGATGTCAATTAGGCAGTCAGGGGTAGCCAGAGGGACCATTGAAATGGAGGACTGCATAGTGCTCTGTGCTCTACAACACGCAGTGTGGTCCTTACAAGTATGGCAAGGTAACAAATGTCCCTTACTCCTGGTTTCAGCATGTTTTGCTGTCTCTACTCCCAGATTAAATTCAATTCCCTGATTCTGATGTTGAACTCTAGAGATGGAAGAACAAGAACTCTCCAGAGCTGCATGGCATCATCAGTGACATTCACCTGGGGGACTAGACCCGAAGGGAAATCAACAACTTTTTGCCAGGTATCACTAGGATTCCACTTTTCCTGATGGCGAATCCAGTGCAAACCCCACCTCTTTGCAGATGTCCTCCCACAGCAACAAGCAGTACTTCAATCGCTTCAAAATTTAATTTTTTTTAAAATCTGTGTTATAAAGTTACTATTTCTGAGACAGTCATAACAGGCAGATCTCTTAAAACAATCTCCTGTTCCACCTCACGCTGACAATAAACTCTGAAATAAACAAAACCAGAATTAAGTTAATGCCCCATTTTTCCTTGCTGTTCCTGCAGCATTGTTTTTCTCAGTGCTCTTCATTCTTTGGAGTTGGAGTACCCAGATAGTCACAGTCAGAGTGGCTGAGGGCAAAAGGGTTGTTTCTTTTCAGCCCATACTCTAGAGAGATGAGTTTTTGGATTTGTGAGCATAAGGGAAGGTGAGCTACATAATTTTCTCTGAGCTTTCATCCTCTTGTAGGAAATTATGAGCATGTATGGGTGCTTACAAAACTCTTACTCCCTGAAAATTTTCTAAAGCAATAGAATATAATTAAGTAATTTACATATACTGAGCCACTCATCAACAAGGAGAAAGAAAAGTCCGTGATATTCATGAATATTTTGGTGAACTGGACTTTTTCAACAAGCATTCACTAGATTAAAGTGGTTTCATTTGACACTTGAATAACAAATTTAATTTTGCTTTTGGATTAGGGTTGTTCATCTCACTCAAAACTTCTTAACAATGAACTACTACTTTCTTTTTTTAATTTATTCAGAGAATGTTCAAAGTTGAAAACTCAGGTCATTAAAGGTCTCTGACACACTATCTGGATTTTTGGGTCAATTAAGGATTTCAACTATCTTTGTGTAACAGCAAGTCACTATGTTCAGCTCATTGATAGGTAGAGTTTTCACTATTTCTTCTGCTGCTATGATCAAAGAGTATATGATAATTAATTTATTATTCTTTGAGGCTCAATGCAGAATGCCTCCACTGTACTGAGGCTTGTAATAGTGGCCTGCCTATATCTTCCGTAGCTTTGCCCACAGAAGCCTGAATGGCTGTGCTCCAGGGTGTTGGAAGGCACAACACAAACTTCCTCCAGTCACTCTGACACCTTGAACACAGAAACCAACACAGTTTAATAGGAAGAATCTCACTTTCTCACAGCAACCATCTTTTACATTACATCTTTTCATCCTGTAAGAAAGCATGTGTCCCTACAGTACGTACATAGTTACCCACCAAAACCGCCAACGAGATACAACGTATCCCGCGATACAACGTATCCCGCGATACGCTCGCAGGGGTTTGCGCAGCCCCCGCTCTCTGTGCACCTCACAGACCCCTGCGCTTTCTGCTTCTGCCCCTGGTGCTGGCGGCTCTGTGGCCGATGCACCGGCAAGCCCAGCCGCATCCTCCTCCTCCTCCTCAGAGAGTTCCTGGCGGTGCTCAATGAGCGATTGCTATGAACGTACTTTAAAAAGCCCTTTTTATAGCCCGACACAACACTGGCCAATTTCAACTCTAGCTGAGCTTTGCCCTTTTCTGTTCTCTCCTCACACGTAGGAACTACAGCTCTGTGATCTTCCTGCGAAGCCGGACCTTGGTCCCAGGGATCATAACATTTCTTTTTCCACCTGAGTTGAAGAAGGAGGTCCCTGTTCAGCCAAGCTGGTCTTCTGCCCCTCTTGTTTGACTTAAGACTCCACGAGATTGCCTGCTCCCGTGCTTGCAGAAGGTGGTTCTGAAAAACTAACCTGCTCTATGAGCCCTAAGCCCTCCAAAGCAGATTTGGAGGGGACACTGCAGACTAGCTCTCTGAGTAGCTTCAAGTTTGCTCTCCTGAAAAGCAAGGTAGCAACTCCTCTGAGCTGTATCTCATTACACTCAAAAGTTTAAACTCCCCTGTTTTGTGATCACTGTGGCCAAGCCTCTTCCTATCCCATCTCCTACGAGTACTTCTCCATACACAAACAGGAGGGAGGAAGAGATCTGTTGGGTAGATAAGCAGCCACGGGGAACCACGGTGAGCAGTGGAGTGAGCTGCTGCATGGGCTACGTGCTTTCCGAGTGCGAAGCCAGCCCCTGGCTCAGTGAGTGCCTGGGAAAGGGAGTCTGCAGCCGTGAATGACAGAGCCGGCCAGCAGGACAGCCGGCAGCCTTCACTCGGCCATTGCCTACCTTGTGACTGGCTGTACCTGTGATGGTGTTAATGCTCTTTGTACACAGGTCTGTTGCGTTGTGCTGTGTTGCGACGCAGACTTGCAGAGGCGTGCCCTGTCTGCCCATGGGAACTCAAGGCACATTTCCTCCAAGCGCAGCAGCCAGGCTTTGGGCAGCCTCGCCTCCTGCTGCTTTTGACATTGCCAACCAGGGTCACGTTTCTATCCTTGGGTTTTCATGTAGGAACCAATTAGTGAACAAGTCCTGTTTTAATGGAGTGGCATTGCAAACAATACTACGCTGGTAGAAAGCCTTCAGGAGAAGACTGGTGTCCTGTGGACCTCGCAGTAAGGCAGCCAGCAGCTCTGTTTCTGCGATAGCTACAAACACCCAGGACTGAAACAACCGCAGCTTTTTAATACAGTTACAGAGGTTTACACTTTTCTTTGCAGACACAAAGCATGCTTTTGTCTTGAACTTTTCATTAGTCTGAAGACAAGATCATTGGTACTATAGGATACCATGCTGTTTATTAAATGGAAATAAATTAACATCTATACCGAAAGGATGTTTTCCTCATCAGAAACAATGCCGAAACGATGAGCAACTCTGAAAAGAAAGGGACATAAGGCTCTCGTGCACAAACCCCAAAGCTTCAAAGGAGAAAGGTGAAAGAGCGGTACATCCTTATGTCACAGGACAACCTGTGATTAACCCGAGTTATGGACACTGCCGCATCATAGGTCATTGGGGCCAGTTCAGATCCACTGCCTTCTAGATCAGCCGCCTTGATGAGCTGGGTGTTTCAACTGTTATGAAGCTGCAGAATCAACCAGAATAGACACTGAAATGACTGTACTGGCTACAGAATGGCTAGAATAAATATGGAGGTGTGTCCTGTTTTTTTCCGGTCCTGGAGGGTGGGTGGGATTCGGGGCACCATGTAAGCTGGCTTTTTTAACTCCTCCTTCCCATCAGTCCCTAGGCACGTGTTGTGGCTGAAAGCAAAGCATCACCACTCCGGTTCTGACTGACAGAAAGGGGGGTGTTCGCGTCGGTCCAGAGCGCGCTGATGGGTCGGAGAAGTAAGAGCGGAGTTTTTGATGTCGCTAACCTGGAGTTAATTCAGCTAATGGAAACTGCAAGCCAGTCCTGTTTGATGAAGAATACTAAGAAAGGGTATTGTGCTGTGTGCTGCATACAAGGACTTGCACCGAGCAAAGGGCAGCAATGGGTGCTCCCTTCTTGTATGCAGCAAGGTGGTGCAGCATGTCTCTGCCAAGAATGAGTAGCGGCAAAGAAAACCTGGAGGGTTTTATAGTCTGGAACATGCTGTCCAGCATGTCCCTCGTGTCCCTCTCAGATGATATACACCTCCACGCCCAGCACGCCCCATGGAATCTGCAGTTGACATGCCAGCTCCCCACGGGGGCAGCTGTGCCGGCTGGTGGGCTTTTGCTGACGGAGCCGAGGAGTGAGCCAGCAAGGCCTCCCGCCAGGGCTGGGCTGGGTCTGAGGGCGGTGCGGGGCCGCTCCGGCGTCGCGGTGCCCGAGTGAAATGTGCCGGCCGGAGCAGAAGGGCGCGGTGCCTCCCTCCTCGCCTCCGCCGAGGTGGTGCTGGGGCTGCATCGCGCCCCTCAAAGCCCAGGCAGCAGAGCTCATGCGGGCAATCCAGGCAGCGGAAATAAATCGGCACCTGCAAGAAGAGAGTCAAAAGTGCTGGTGAAACCATGAAGGCGGGAACAGGCGTGATTTTGTGCCCCGTTCTTTGGGCAGTGTGCTGTCCAAGGGGCATTTCCTGGCACAGGAGAGGGCACCCTCCCTGGCAGTGACTACGGCACGGCTTTGTCCCCTTCTCCACACGTGTGACACCCTCAGAGCTCTGCAAGTTGACAGAGATGTGCAGCACTGCTTTGCTAGGCAGCAGGGCTGGGCAGGGCAGCTGTGCTGTGGTCCTTTCCCAAACCAAAACCCGAGCAGCAGCATGCCTCACTGTCCCTTGCGAGAAAGCCAGGCTTGAAGGCAAAACACGCTGCTTTGGTATTGTTTGGTTGGTTTTTTCTTCCCTCGATTGTCTCAGGTGCTACGTGAGCTTTTTACGCAGTGCCAGTACCTCAGGGTCTACAGCCACTTGGCACAGCTCCTTGCTGCGCCTTTGGGATTCAGGCACCAGCAGCCAGTGCTGGGCTTGCTAGCTGACACCAACAGAAAAGTGGGACTTTGCCTCTTTCTGCAGGGAGTGGGTCAAAGAGCTCACAAAATTGTTGTGAGTCTTGTGACTTTGCTGGGGTGTTGCTCAGCCTTGCACAAACAGAGCTGCCACAAGTGCAGAACGAGAACTGCCAACGCTGGAGTGATATGTTCCTCCTGACAGACACGCTCTCCCACGGAGTTTTTCATGTAGCTAACCCGGGCATAATTCAGCTAATGGAAACTGCAAGCCACTCATGTTTGGTCAAGAAGACTAAGAAAGGGTATTGTGCTGTGTGCTGCATACAAGCACTTGCACTGACCAAAGGGCAGCTGCGGGCTGGGCTTCCTGCCTGGTGCCATCTCTGCGCACCTCAGAAATGTTGCCCATACTCGGAGCAGTGTTCAGAGCTTTGAAAGATGGGCAGCAGAGTCTGCTACACACCTGGGCTCCTTGTTCTTCTTGCCTGCCTGGATGTTTTCAGTTCCCCATCCTGGAGAGCTCTGCTCCCAACTTTCTCCTCTTCCTCTCTTGTTGCCCGTTGCTCCCCCCTTCACAGGCCGCTCTTCGCTTTCTGCTTTCTTCTGAAGAGCCCGGCAGCCTTTCCATTCAATGTATTGTTAGACAGGTGAAGGCACGATAAACTAGAACCAGCTCTGCTCTTATGCAAACCTAGCTCGTTTTACCTTCTCTCCGCAGAGGAGCTCTTCAGGTGTTCCCTTTCCGCAGGGACTGGAGGCGCCTGCAATGGAAATGTGGAAGTTAAGGGGTGGCCAGGACCTTCCTGCCCAGTCGCTCCCTTAGCTCGGAAAGGCACAGCCCTTGGATGGGTTTGCGCAGCCCACGCTCTCTGTGCACCTCACAGACCTCTGCGCTTTCTGCTTCCGCCCCTGGCGCTGGCGGCTCCGTGGCCGATATAGCGGCAAGCCCAGCCACATCCTCCTCCTCCTCCTCAAAGAGCTGCGGGGGACAGAGGAGGACAGTTGCTTGGCTGGGGACAGGCCCCGGGGCCGGTGAGCCTTCCTCAGGGGCAGGAGCGAGCGTGGGCGGCTCTGCTTTCACTAGGGCAGGACGCAGGGGTGGCTGGAGGTGGGGCAGGTGGGGCGGAGCCGGCTTGGTCCCCGAGCCCCAGCCGGGGTCCCTCTGCTGGGGACAGCGCCTCTGCGCAGGAGCCAGCGCGACAGGCACCCCCCGGCCAGGCTGGCTTACCTGGAGGGGCCGGGGCAGCGTGCCGTCCTGGCTGCAGAGAGCTGCCAGGGGCCGGCCGAAGAGACCCGCCCTGCCGGCACAGCCCGACTGCCCGCGCGCCTCCGCAGCGGCCAAGGTCCCTCGCCGCGCAAAGGGCCAGGGCAGCCCCCACGTCCTGCTGCGGGTCCCGCCTGCCGCCAGGGAAAACAGAGCAGAGAGCCATGGAGGGCAAGCGCCAGGTGAATGCTGCCCGAGCCTCCGTGCGTTGTGCCCCCGCCAAGAGCGAGGGAGAGGCGTGGCTGGGGAACGAGGCGCCCCGGGGGCTCAGCTCTCTGCGGCCGTGCCCTGCGGGAAGGGCAGCAGCAGCCCCCGAGCAGTGCGGGTGCTGCCTGCCAGCGCAGGAGAGAGGGGCCGTCCTGCCCCCGTCTCCTCCAAACTCACCGGCCGAGTGGCCGCGTCCGCCTTGGCTGCCGGAGGGGACGGGAGGTGGCCGCTGCTCGGCACCAGCCTGCAAGAAATGCGCTGCGCTCAGCGAGCAGCCCCGCAGCACGAAGGGCCCCTGGCGAGCTGCATCGGCCGCGGGCCATGAGTGAGATGTGGGGACGGCCGAGATGGCAGCCCGGGGGCTCCTCACCTCTGCCAGGCCCTCGACCAGCCTCTCCAGGCTGCTGGCGTTGAGTGTTTTTGCCTGGGCAAGGGGAGAAGAGCAGCAGGTGAGAAGCGATGGGGCTGGTGCGGGGTTGGAGCAGCCCCTGGGGCAGAGCGGGGCCAGGAGGGACACTCACGGCATTGCGGCCGCGCAGCTCCTTCAGCAGCAGCTTGATGGAGGGCAGCTGGGTGACGCGGGGTCCCTCCACTCCTTCTGCTGGCCTGTGCACGGGGCAGGGGCAGAGAAAGAGCTGTGTGAGACCCAAGCTGCCTCTTCCCTCACCTGCCAGCCCGGGGAGCCCTTCCAAGCTGCCCCCAAGCAGCTGGGCACCGCGTGGCCGTCGAGCGGAGAGCAGCGGCAGGGGGGAGGACGGGGCTGGGCGAAGCAGCTCCGCCAGCTCTGCCCACTCCAGAGCCGCCCGCAGCCGTGGGGGCAGCTCTCCCCAGCTCAGGAACGGCGTTTCCACATCGTACGGCTACGGCTAGAGCATCCCCCCGTGCTGTGAGCACGGGCCCCCCAAGCTGCGCTGCCAGGCAGGGCTTACCCACGGAGCGCGCTGAGCCAGAGCTCCTTCAGTGAGCGGGAGCTGCAGGAAAGAGAGGAGAAAGGGCCTGAGCGCCCGCTGCTCCCCAGCCCGCGGGCAGAGGCGGGCGCGGCACAGCCCTGCCCCGTGGGGACGGCCGCAGAGGCAGGAGGAAGCCGCGTGGGGCCACACAGAAGCGCTGCCCGGCCCTGCCAGGGGACGTGGCACCGAGACCCACCAGAAGGTGACGACGCAGCAGCCGTAGGGCCAGGCGAGGACGAGGGACGTGGTGGCCTTGTCTTCCTCCTCCTGGGCGGCATCCCCGGCCGCCCCCTTGCCGCCGCTCAGCACCCACAGCCGGCCCAGGGCCAGGCAGAGCTGCGGGCGCGGGGCGCTGCCACGTCTGCAGAGAGGAGCGGCAGGGAGTGACCTGGAGGTGGCCGAGCCCGGCGCCTGCCCTCTGGCCTCAGCAGCAGGTTGCCGGGGCCTGGGGCTGCTCCTTGGGCGTCCCTGCCCCCGTGCCGGGGCCAGGCCTTGGGAGGAAAGGCAGCCGGGGTCTGCGCCTCTTACTTGGCCTTGGCGATGATCAAGGCATCGCTGAAGAGGAGGAGGTGCCTCTTCCCCGTCACGCGGCCCTGGGTCACCCGCACGCGCTGCTGGAGCAGCGGCTCGGCTGATGCCGGGCCGGGCGCGCACTGCTGCTCGGGGCCAGGGGAGACCCTGCAGAGCAGGCGGCAAAGGGCGTGAGGAAGGCGGCTGCTGCGGGGCCCGGCTGCGCCGGCGTGTCCCCGAGCCGCGGGGGGAGCCCACCTGGAGCCGTAGCAGCAGTTCAGCTGGCCCATCGTGCCGGGGCCAGGGGACTCCTCGTGCCGGACACGCTGCTGGGGCTCCGGAGAGCTCCCAGCCGGCCGGAGCGAGGCTGCTGAGGGGGTCTCGGTGCCGGGCAGTGCCGCCGGGTGAGAGCCGGTCTCTCCCTGGAGCTGCCAGGTGCTGGCAGAGCCGTGCCTGCAGGCACTGTGGCCGTTGCCGGGCCAGCGCCGCGACATCACAGCGGCCATTCCGAGCCCTGGGGGGCGGGGCTGGGGGAGGGGCCCTGGGGGGCTCTCCCCAGTCTGCCCCCGTCGCTCTCGGCCTGGGGAGCCCGGGCCTGGGCGCAGCACTGTGGGCATGGCCTCAGCAGCGCTGAGCAGAGGGCAAGGCTCCCCTCCCTCCAGCTGCTGGCAAGGCTTTGCCCAGCGCAGCCCAGGGCACCGCCGCCCGCCGCCATTGGCCAAGGGCACGGTGCTGGCTGCTGCTCAGCTTGGTGTCCAGCAGGACCCACGGGCCTTTGCTGCCACGCCGCTTTCCAGCAGCTTTGCCGAGCTGCTCTTGCTCACACGTACGTGCGCATGTGTGCCGGGATGCTTCGTGCGCGTACCGGTGCCGCCCACAGCCCGTCCCACCCTCTTCCCGCAGGTCCCCCCGTGCCACTGTTGTGAGGTTGAGGCGGGCACGTTGCCTGCAGCCAAAGCAGCGGTCCCAGCGGAAAGGCGCTCCCTTGTGCTGGGACTGGGAGGAAGAGGATGCACCTGGCCACAGAGCCCAGGGGCAGAGCTTCCTTAACTCCAACTTGTTAAAGGCAACCTTCTTCTTCTTCTTCTTCTTCTTCACATCATGTCCCGCTAGAAGGTGGCCTTGGCACTCTCCCGGAACACTGGAGAGGAGTTGGGCTTAGCCGAGTGCAATAGAAGCAGCAGCTGCCTAGCTGCCTTCTCGAGTGAGCAGCTGTCTGCAGAAGCCCAGCATCTCAAGGGCGGCGATGGGGGAAGTGGCATGAAGCAGAGCAGAGCAGCCTGGTGCAGCCCAGGGGCTTGCAGGCACGCCCTGCCCACTTCCCGCCCTTCCTGCCATGCCTTGGACGGTTGGCAGAGAGAGGAAAGCCATCCTTGCGCCTGCTGGAGCCAGGCCTGTTGTCTCTTTGGCTCCAAGTCTATAAAGCAGACTAAGGAGAAACTATATAACCAAAACACAAGCTCTTGTTTAATTTTTGGCGGAAGGGAAGGAAGAGAGGGGCGGAAGGAAGGAAGGAAGGAAGGAAGGAAGGAATGGAGTGCAATACTTTCCTTAGACCTCCTCTTTCTCTTAGCATACTTCAAAAGGCTTTTTTTGTTGTCTGACAGAACACTGGCCAGTTTCAGCTCTAGCTGAGCTTTGGCCTTCCATCATTTCTCCCTACATATGTGAAGCACGGCTCCGTAGTCTTCCTGCGAAGGCTGGCCTTGCTTCTAGGGATCATTCATACAATTTCTTTTTCTGCCTGAGTTCCAAAAGGAGTTCCCTCTTCAGCCAAGTGGGTGTTCTACCCCACTTGCTTGACTTTCAACACAAAGGCATGGCCTGCTCCTGGGCTTTTAAAAGGTGGCTCTTTAGAAGAGACCAGCTCTCACGGGCCCCGCCGTCCTCCAAAGCAGATGCCCACCTTACACACGGTGCAGCTCCTCCCCCTCGCCTGCCCTGCCTGTCCCTCCTGAAGAGCCTGTTCAGCCCGCCTGAACAGTGATGCTTTCTTGCCATTCGGCACCCGTGACAGTAAAGCTTGTGTACATAAGTTCCGGATTCGCAAGAGAACAGGGTCACCTGAAGCGTGATATCAAATTGGTTTTGGCATCTAAGGAAGCGACTGCTTCAGAAATTATGTTTTTCTTCAGCCTGTTGACACGTGAAAGTTGACAGCAGCCCAGTTTTTGGGAATCCTCTTTCCAAGAACTTAAATTTCTCCCTGGAAGTTCCAAAAGCACTGGAGTCACAGCTGAGCATGGACAGCCATAGCCCACTCCATGAGGCTCTGCATGCCTGTCTCTCATGACATGCCATAGAGCAGTAGAAGCTTGTCTTCGAGAGCTAGCCAGAGGTGCTGAGACCACCCACTCAAACACGAGACACCCAGGGTGGGACTCAGCTCCTCTGACTTTAGAGAGGCCTATTGCAGATATTGCGAAGATACCATTAGAGTTAGCAGAGTAAAAAGCTATTCATGCTGTCCTAAAGTAGACGTCTTTAGTTAGGGCCCCTTTAGACTTAACTGGCTGTATTGACTAGGGCCTCAGGTCCATTTCCTCCACACAGGCAACTTAATGCCATCTCAGAGGCCGTAATGAAGCTAGCACCTAGAGCCTAGCAGACACGACACAGGACCTACGGACAGCCTTGCCCTTCGGAGGGGACAGCTGGAGGCCAGAGGACGTGCCTATAGAATCTCAGATCATACCCACATGATGCGCAGGGGGAGGCAACGGCATCAGGCCCTTCATATCCACTCACTACAACGGCTGTGCGCATCCCTAGCCCGAACAGAGCCACAGAAGTTAGAGCGAGCCGAATCCCACCCGAGTTCTAGTTCCCTCTTCTACCAAGGAGGTTTGGATTCTGTATCCCCATAGCTGAGAATTAGTGGGCACATTCTCCACACATTCTTTGTAGCCTGTGCAGTTAGAGAGCAAATATTGGGGCTAAAGGCTGCGTTTTTTCCCCTTGTTCTAACCATCTCCATTCGGCAAGCTTCAAGAAACGTAATGCAAAGTACTTCTGTGATGGGTTGACTTTGGCTGGATTCCAGGTGCCCACCAAAGCTGCTCTTTCACTCCCCTCCTCGGCTGGAGAGAGGAGAGAAAGTACAACAAGAAGCTTGTGGGTCGAGACAAGGACAAGGAGCGATCATTCAGCAGTTCCCGTCAGAGTCAAAAGAGACTGGACTTGGGGGAATTTCTTTCATTTATTGCCAATCGAATCAGGGTGTCCTGGTTTCAGCCAGGATAGAGCTGGTTTTCTTCACAGAAGCCAGTGTGACACTGTGTTTTGGATTTGGGATGAGAAACTGTTGATAAGGTGCTGATGTTTTGGGTTGCTGCTGAGCAGTCCAGGACAGTCCAGCTTCTCGTGCTGGCCTGCTAGCAAGGAGGTTGGGGGTGCACAGGGAGCTGGGAGGGGACACAGCCGGGACAGCTGACCCAGACTGGCCAAAGAGATATTCCCTACCATACGACGTCATGCCCAGTACATAAACTGGAGTTGGCTGGGGGGCGGAAATCGCTGCTCAGGGACGGGCTGTCGATCGCCGAGTGGTGAGCAATTGCTGTATTGGGCATCACTTGTTCTTATACATTCCTTTGTTGGTATTATCATTGTTGTTTCCTTCTTTCTTTCTGTCCTATTAAACCGTGTTTATCTCAACCCACAAGGTTTTTTCCTAATTCTCTCCCCCACCCTACTGTGGGAGGGGGAGTGAGCGAGCGTCTGCGTGGTGCATAGTTGCTGGCTGGGGCTAAACCATGGCAGTCGTTTTTGGTGCCCAACGTGGGGCACGAGGCTTGAGATAATAACGGTTGCAGGTCACAATATCAGTTTATTTGATTTGCTTGATGCTCTCGTCTTTGTTGTACATGTTAAGGATCGGTGTTGGTCTCTGCGGGCTGCTGTACTCGCCTGTGAGTTTTGTTTTTAGAGCACTGACCTTGAGCTTAATGTGGTATCATCTGAACTCTGTACTAAAGCCGTTACTGTATTTTGGCTACAGTCTTGTGGAGACGATTAGCAATTATACTTCTGCCTCTGAAAGGCTTTCTATGGAGGAAATGCAGAGTGGTACCTTTGCTACCCTCTATCATAACGTTTCCTCCTTCATCACAGTAATTTTTCCGTATTTTGAACACCCTTGGGTAGTTATAATACCTCTATTGCTACTTCTGGGGAACATTGTTTTGGTTTTGTCTAAGGTTGGCAAGCGATTTAAGAATATCACCCGGAGATCTGCCCCAAGGCTGGATAGTTATGAATGGCAGGGCGTGTGGAACAGCATGGGCAAATGCCTGGGGCGGTGGGCACCTCCGGTGTTTTGGAACTTCTCTCCCGAACAAGTGCAGAATCCTGATAAACTAGCAGAATATTTGGAAGAAGTATGCTGTCGGCCTGGCAGCTCCAAGGAGACACAAATCATTGCAATGTGCTGGGGCCTGGCCCATGCCTACCGAACCCTATTTAACACTATGCAAAGGGGAGAGAGGCTCTCTGGGTCTGATGGCAATGTGGCAGGCACTGTGACTACTCCAACGCCTGCAACAGGCACTGTAGCTACTCAGACTGTTGCAGCTGAACCAGAGGACCAGCCCATCCCGGTATCAGTTGCCCCTGTACAAAAGAAGAAATCTTGGAAGCGGAAGTCAGCTCGTTTAGTAAGGGAGGAGGAAGATTCTGCTAAGAAGGAGGCAGAGGAAGCGAGTGAGGAGGCAGAGTGCTCTGAAGCAGGGCCATCACAAGGACTGAAGAGGGAAGAGAGCAGGTCATCGCTTGAAGAGGAGGAAGAGGAAGAACTCATACAAGAGACGGTAACTACCCGATCTCTATCACTGAGTGAACTGCGAGATATGCGAAAGGATTTCAGACGTCGTCCAGGTGAGCACATTGTCACCTGGCTGCTCCGATGCTGGGATAATGGGGCCAGTAGCCTGGAATTAGAGGGTAGGGAAGCCAAGCAGCTGGGATCCCTTTCTAGGGAAGGGGGCATAGACAAAGCAATTGGAAAAGGTGCACGAGTCCTCAGCCTCTGGAGACGACTCCTGTCGGGTGTGAAGGAAAGGTATCCCTTCAAGGAAGATGTTCTATGTCACCCAGGCAAGTGGACCACCATGGAGAAAGGTATCCAGTACCTGAGGGAGCTAGCTGTGCTGGAAGTGATTTATGGTGACTTGGACAATGGACAATCATCCAAAGATCCAGATGAAGTCAATTGCACGCGACCTATGTGGCGGAAGTTTGTACGGAGTGCACCATCATCATATGCCAACTCATTAGCAGTAATGGCCTGGAAAGACGGAGAGAGACCAACGGTGGATGAATTGGCTGTCCAACTCCGGCAATACGAAGAAAGTCTCTCTCCCTCCCTACGGGCCTGCGTCTCTGCTGTAGAGAAACTGTCCCAGGAGTTCCGGCAATTCAAAGAGGATATGCCCTACCCTCCACCCATACGGACCAGTGTCTCAGCCATTAGGAGTAAGCGCTCTTCTGTTCAAGAGAGAGGATATAGAGGATACACACCGCGAGCCACCCTGTGGTTTCAATTGCGTGACTACGGAGAGGACATGAGGAGGTGGGATGGAAAACCTACCTCGACCCTAGAGGCACGAGTACGCGAGCTGCAAGGGAAAACAATTACAAAAGGACGTTCAGGTTCCTCCAGGAAAATCGTCGCTCCACTTTCCAGTGGGCAGTTCCCCAGAAAGAATAGAAGAGCTGATCTCACCTCTGATCCTCTTGAGGGGACTTCTGATTCCTATTTACAAGAAGTGGGTAATGAGTACTATGAGCAGGACTAGAGAGGCCCTGCCTCCAGCCAGGCGGAGGAGAGGGATAACCGAGTTTATTGGACTGTGTGGATTAGATGGCCTGGCACATCAGACCCACAGGAATATAAGGCTTTAGTGGATACTGGTGCACAATGTACCTTAATGCCATCAAGCCATATAGGGGCAGAACCCATCTGTATTTCCGGAGTGACAGGGGGATCCCAACAGCTGACTGTGCTGGAGGCCGAAGGGAGCCTAACTGGGAATGAGTGGCAGAAGCACCCCATTGTGACTGGCCCAGAGGCTCCGTGCATCCTGGGCATAGACTATCTCAGGAGAGGGTATTTCAAGGACCCAAAAGGGTACCGGTGGGCTTTTGGTATAGCTGCCTTGGAGACGGAAGAAATTAAACAGCTGTCCACCTTGCCTGGTCTCTCAAAGGACCCTTCTGTGGTGGGGTTGCTCAGGGTCAAAGAACAACAGGTGCCGATCGCTACCACAACAGTGCACCGGCGGCAATATCGCACCAACAGAGACTCCCTGATCCCCATCCATGAGCTGATTTGTCGGCTGGAGAGCCAAGGAGTGATCAGCAAGACTCGCTCACCCTTTAACAGCCCCATACGGCCAGTGCGAAAGTCTAATGGAGAGTGGAGACTGACAGTAGACTATCGTGGCCTGAATGAAGTCACGCCACCACTGAGCGCTGCCGTGCCAGACATGCTAGAACTTCAATATGAACTGGAGTCAAAGGCAGCCAAGTGGTACGCCACCATTGATATTGCTAACGCGTTTTTCTCAATCCCTTTGGCGGCAGAGTACAGGCCACAGTTTGCTTTCACCTGGAGGGGTGTCCAATACACCTGGAATCGACTTCCCCAGGGGTGGAAACACAGCCCTACCATTTGCCATGGGCTGATACAAACTGCACTGGAACAGGGTGAAGCTCCAGAGCATCTGCAATACATTGACGACATCATCGTATGGGGCAACACAGCAGAAGAAGTTTTTGAGAAAGGGAAGAAAATAATTCAAATCCTTCTGAAAGCTGGTTTTGCTATAAAACAAAGTAAGGTCAAAGGACCTGCACAAGAGATCCAGTTTTTAGGAATAAAATGGCAAGATGGACGTCGACAGATCCCAACAGATGTGATCAACAAAATAACAGCTATGTCTCCACCAACTAGCAAAAAAGAAACACAAGCATTTCTGGGCGTTGTGGGTTTCTGGAGAATGCATATTCCAAATTACAGTCTGATTGTAAGCCCTCTTTATCAAGTGACCCGGAAGAAGAACGATTTTAAATGGGGCCCTGAGCAACGACAAGCCTTCGAGCAAATTAAGCAGGAGATAGTTCATGCTGTAGCCCTCGGGCCAGTCCGAGCAGGACAAGATGTTAAAAATGTGCTCTACACGGCAGCCGGGGAGAATGGCCCTACCTGGAGTCTCTGGCAGAAGGCACCAGGAGAGACTCGAGGTCGACCTCTAGGGTTTTGGAGTCGAGGATATAGGGGATCTGAGTCCCGCTATACTCCAACTGAAAAGGAGATACTGGCAGCATATGAAGGAGTTCGAGCTGCCTCAGAAGTGGTTGGTACTGAAGCACAGCTCCTCCTGGCACCCCGACTGCCGGTGCTGGGTTGGATGTTCAAAGGGAGGATCCCCTCTACACATCATGCGACTGATGCTACGTGGAGTAAGTGGGTCGCGCTTATTACACAGCGGGCTCGAATAGGAAACCTTAATCGCCCGGGAATCTTGGAAGTGATCATGGACTGGCCAGAAGGCAAAGATTTTGGAATATCACCAGAAGAGGAGGTGGCGCGTGCTGAAGAGGCTCCGCCATATAATGAACTGCCAGAGAATGAAAGGCAATATGCCCTATTTACTGGTGGGTCCTGTCGTATTGTAGGCAAACATCGAAGGTGGAAAGCTGCTGTATGGAGCCCTATACGATGAGTCGCAGAAGCTGCTGAAGGACAAGGTGAATCAAGTCAGTTCGCAGAGGTGAAAGCCATCCAGCTGGCTTTAGATATTGCTGAACGAGAAAAATGGCCAATACTCTATCTTTATACTGACTCATGGATGGTGGCAAATGCTCTATGGGGGTGGCTACAGCAATGGAAGCAGAGCAACTGGCAACGCAGAGGCAAGCCCATCTGGGCTGCTGAATTGTGGCAAGATATTGCTGCCCGACTAGAGAATCTGGTCATAAAAGTACGCCATGTAGATGCTCACGTACCCAAGAGTTGGGCCACCGAAGAACATCAAAACAACCATCAGGTGGATCAGGCTGCTAAGATTGAAGTGGCTCCGGTGGATCTGGACTGGCAACATAAGGGTGAATTATTTATAGCTCGGTGGGCCCATGACACCTCAGGCCATCAGGGAAGAGATGCAACATATAGATGGGCTCGGGATCGAGGGGTGGACCTGACCATGGACGCTATTGCACAGGTTATCCATGAATGTGAAACGTGTGCTGCGATCAAACAAGCCAAGCGGTTAAAGCCCCTCTGGTATGAAGGACGATGGTTGAAATATAAATATGGGGAGGCCTGGCAGATTGACTATATCACACTTCCACAAACTCGCCAAGGCAAGCGCTATGTGCTTACCATGGTGGAAGCAACCACCGGATGGCTGGAAACATACCCTGTGCCCCATGCCACCGCCCGGAACACTATCCTGGGCCTTGAAAAGCAAGTCTTATGGTGACATGGCACCCCCGAAAGAATTGAGTCAGACAATGGGACTCATTTCCGAAACAACCTCATAGACACCTGGGCCAAAGAGCACGGCATTGAGTGGGTGTATCACATCCCCTATCATGCACCAGCTTCCGGAAAAATTGAATGATACAACGGACTGTTAAAGACTACACTGAGAGCAATGGGTGCTGGGACATTCAAACATTGGGATAAACATTTAGCAAAAGCCACCTGGTTAGTCAACACTAGGGGATCTACTAATAGAGCCGGCCCTGCCCAATCAAAACTTTTACGTACTGTAGAAGGGGATAAAGTCCCTGTGGTGCATGTGAGAAATATGCTGGGGAAGACAGTCTGGGTTACTCCTGCCTCAGGCAAAGGCAAACCCGTTCGTGGGATTGCCTTTGCCCAGGGACCTGGGTGCACTTGGTGGGTAATGCGGAAGGATGGGGAAGTCCGATGTGTACCTCAAGGAGACTTGATTTTGGGTGAAAATAGTCAATGATTTGAATTGTATTATGTTAATTGTTACACAATACAGTATGTCATTACTACTATGGTTGCTATCTACCATATCGATGGTATTACAGTAAGAATCACCCAGACTGATGAAGAATGAGCTTCACCGAAACTAAGCAACATGCAGCAGTGATGGAACCAGAACTGGCTTCAGCAGCTTGCGCCCAACAATTCCCTCGAGATCGACATCTTTGACCTGCAGATCATGGACATGGACCGTGCCAAATAACGATCCAACACCACATACCATCTCCCCTGCCCTGAGAGACTGCTATGATGGATGAAGCCCAGAGTCATGGACTGAATGAACTACACAGACATTTTCAAGTGATGGCCCATGGACTAAGAAAGTGATATCTGTGTGTATATATTAAAAGACAGGAAGAGTAATACTGAATAATTGGAATGTATTGAAAGTACAGGACCTGGGCATGACGTAAATGGTATGGAATAAGGGGTGGGTACTGTCCTGGTTTCAGCCAGGATAGAGCTGGTTTTCTTCACAGAAGCCAGTGTGACACTGTGTTTTGGATTTGGGATGAGAAACTGTTGATAATGTGCTGATGTTTTGGGTTGCTGCTGAGCAGTCAAGGACAGTCCAGCTTCTCGTGCTGGCCTGCTAGCAAGGAGGTTGGGGGTGCACAGGGAGCTGGGAGGGGACACAGCCGGGACAGCTGACCCAGACTGGCCAAAGAGATATTCCCTACCATACGACGTCATGCCCAGTACATAAACTGGAGTTGGCCGGGGGGCGGAAATCGCTGCTTGGGGATGGGCTGTCGATCGCCGGGTGGTGAGCAATTGCTGTATTGGGCATCACTTGTTCTTATACATTCCTTTGTTGGTATTATCATTGTTGTTTCCTTCTTTCTTTCTGTCCTATTAAACCGTGTTTATCTCAACCCACAAGGTTTTTTTCCTAATTCTCTCCCCCACCCTACTGTGGGAGGGGGAGTGAGCGAGCGGCTGTGTGGTGCATAGTTGCTGGCTGGGGCTAAACCACGACACAGGGTAAGGTAATGAGAACTAAACCCAAATCTTAAAACACCTTCCGCCCACCCCTCCTTTCTTCCCGGGCTCGACTTTGCTCCCCATTTTCTCTGCCTCCTCCCCCCGAGTGCCACAGGAGGAGGGGGAATGGGGGTTGCGGTCAGTTCATCACATGTTGTCTCTGCTACTCCTTCCTCCTCAGGGGGAGGACTCCTCACACTCTTCCCCTGCTCCAGCCTGGAGTCCCTCCCACGCCAGACAGTCCTCCACGGACCTCTCCAACGTGAGTCCTTGCCAGAGGCTGCAGTTCTTCACCAACTGCTCCAGCCTGGCTCCCTGCCACAGGGTGCCGTCCTACAGGAACAGGCTGCTCCATGGTGGGTCCCCCACGCGGCCACAACTCCTGCCAGCAAACCTGTGCCAGCGTGGGCTCCTCTCTCCACGGGGCCACAGGTCCTGCCAGGAGCCTGCACCAGTTCCAGCTTCCAGTGGGGTCACAGCCTCCTTCGTGCAGCCCCCTGCTCCAGCGTGGGGTCCTCCCCAGCCTGCAGGTGGAGATCTGCTCCCCCACGCAGCTCCATGGGCTGCAGAGGCACAGCCGGCCTCACCATGGTCTTCAGCAGGCGCTGCAGAGGGATCTCTGCTCCGGCCCCTGGAGCACCTCCTGCCCCTCCTTCTGCACTGACCCGGGTGTCTGCAGAGATGTTTCTCTCATGTATTCTCGCTCCTCTCTCCCGCTGCAGTTGCTGCCTGCCAGTTCTTACCCCGCTTCTGAAATACGTTATCCCAGAGGTGCTACTACTGTTGCTGACTGGCTCGGCCTTGGCCAGCGGTGGGTCCGTCTTGGAGCCGGCTGGCATCGGCTCTACTGGACATAGGGGAAGCTTCTAGACGCTTCCCACAGCAGCCACCCCTGCAGCCCCCCTGCAATGTTTTTAATTGCTAATAAACATTTGTAACTTCAAAAAAAAAAAAAAAGGATATATTTCTAAATACTATAAGACATGTGAAGTGAAGAGGCGTTCTACAGTTAGTTATCCTACAGGAAATGCACAGCTCCACCTGTTACTCCTGCTTTCCCTCGAATACCAGAGTGACCTCTAATCTCAGCCTTGCTTAAGGAGAGTGTTACCGCTGTTGGTAGATCAACCCTTATTTCAGAAGAGGGAGAGAAAGAGAGAGAGAGAGAGAGAGAGAGAAGGAAAGACAGACAGGCAGCAAGGAAGGCTTGTTTTCCCTTGAAGGAGTCAACTCAGGCAGCACCTGGAGCATCACCGGTGTCTGAGTCTGCGCCCAGAACGTTTGTGCTGTCTGTTACAAGCTCCTGAAGGCACTTCCAACAGCAAAGCAATGCCTTGTAACCCTCTGCCGCCTTCCTGTGCATCAGAAGGCCTGCCTATATCTTCCGTAGCTTTGCCCACAGAAGCCTGAATGGCTGTGCTCCAGGGTGTTGGAAGGCACAACACAAACTTCCTCCAGTCACTCTGATCACCTTGAACACAGAAACCAACACAGTTTAATAGGAAGAATCTCACTTTCTCACAGCAACCATCTTTTACATTACATCTTTTCATCCTGTAAGAAAGCATGTGTCCCTACAGTACGTACATAGTTACCCACCAAAACCGCCAACGAGATACAACGTATCCCGCGATACAACGTATCCCGCGATACGCTCGCAGGGGTTTGCGCAGCCCCCGCTCTCTGTGCACCTCACAGACCCCTGCGCTTTCTGCTTCTGCCCCTGGTGCTGGCGGCTCTGTGGCCGATGCACCGGCAAGCCCAGCCGCATCCTCCTCCTCCTCCTCAGAGAGTTCCTGGCGGTGCTCAATGAGCGATTGCTATGAACGTACTTTAAAAAGCCCTTTTTATAGCCCGACACAACACTGGCCAATTTCAACTCTAGCTGAGCTTTGCCCTTTTCTGTTCTCTCCTCACACGTAGGAACTACAGCTCTGTGATCTTCCTGCGAAGCCGGACCTTGGTCCCAGGGATCATAACATTTCTTTTTCCACCTGAGTTGAAGAAGGAGGTCCCTGTTCAGCCAAGCTGGTCTTCTGCCCCTCTTGTTTGACTTAAGACTCCACGAGATTGCCTGCTCCCGTGCTTGCAGAAGGTGGTTCTGAAAAACTAACCTGCTCTATGAGCCCTAAGCCCTCCAAAGCAGATTTGGAGGGGACACTGCAGACTAGCTCTCTGAGTAGCTTCAAGTTTGCTCTCCTGAAAAGCAAGGTAGCAACTCCTCTGAGCTGTATCTCATTACACTCAAAAGTTTAAACTCCCCTGTTTTGTGATCACTGTGGCCAAGCCTCTTCCTATCCCATCTCCTACGAGTACTTCTCCATACACAAACAGGAGGGAGGAAGAGATCTGTTGGGTAGATAAGCAGCCACGGGGAACCACGGTGAGCAGTGGAGTGAGCTGCTGCATGGGCTACGTGCTTTCCGAGTGCGAAGCCAGCCCCTGGCTCAGTGAGTGCCTGGGAAAGGGAGTCTGCAGCCGTGAATGACAGAGCCGGCCAGCAGGACAGCCGGCAGCCTTCACTCGGCCATTGCCTACCTTGTGACTGGCTGTACCTGTGATGGTGTTAATGCTCTTTGTACACAGGTCTGTTGCGTTGTGCTGTGTTGCGACGCAGACTTGCAGAGGCGTGCCCTGTCTGCCCATGGGAACTCAAGGCACATTTCCTCCAAGCGCAGCAGTCAGGCTTTGGGCAGCCTCGCCTCCTGCTGCTTTTGACATTGCCAACCAGGGTCACGTTTCTATCCTTGGGTTTTCATGTAGGAACCAATTAGTGAACAAGTCCTGTTTTAATGGAGTGGCATCGCAAACAATACTACGCTGGTAGAAAGCCTTCAGGAGAAGACTGGTGTCCTGTGGACCTCGCAGTAAGGCAGCCAGCAGCTCTGTTTCTGCGATAGCTACAAACACCCAGGACTGAAACAACCGCAGCTTTTTAATACAGTTACAGAGGTTTACACTTTTCTTTGCAGACACAAAGCATGCTTTTGTCTTGAACTTTTCATTAGTCTGAAGACAAGATCATTGGTACTATAGGATACCATGCTGTTTATTAAATGGAAATAAATTAACATCTATACCGAAAGGATGTTTTCCTCATCAGAAACAATGCCGAAACGATGAGCAACTCTGAAAAGAAAGGGACATAAGGCTCTCGTGCACAAACCCCAAAGCTTCAAAGGAGAAAGGTGAAAGAGCGGTACATCCTTATGTCACAGGACAACCTGTGATTAACCCGAGTTATGGACACTGCCGCATCATAGGTCGTTGGGGCCAGTTCAGATCCACTGCCTTCTAGATCAGCCGCCTTGATGAGCTGGGTGTTTCAACTGTTATGAAGCTGCAGAATCAACCAGAATAGACACTGAAATGACTGTACTGGCTACAGAATGGCTAGAATAAATATGGAGGTGTGTCCTGTTTTTTTCCGGTCCTGGAGGGTGGGTGGGATTCGGGGCACCATGTAAGCTGGCTTTTTTAACTCCTCCTTCCCATCAGTCCCTAGGCACGTGTTGTGGCTGAAAGCAAAGCATCACCACTCCGGTTCTGATTGACAGAAAGGGGGGTGTTCGCGTCGGTCCAGAGCGCGCTGATGGGTCGGAGAAGTAAGAGCGGAGTTTTTGATGTCGCTAACCTGGAGTTAATTCAGCTAATGGAAACTGCAAGCCAGCCCTGTTTGATGAAGAATACTAAGAAAGGGTATTGTGCTGTGTGCTGCATACAAGGACTTGCACCGAGCAAAGGGCAGCAATGGGTGCTCCCTTCTTGTATGCAGCAAGGTGGTGCAGCATGTCTCTGCCAAGAATGAGTAGCGGCAAAGAAAACCTGGAGGGTTTTATAGTCTGGAACATGCTGTCCAGCATGTCCCTCGTGTCCCTCTCAGATGATATACACCTCCACGCCCAGCACGCCCCATGGAATCTGCAGTTGACATGCCAGCTCCCCACGGGGGCAGCTGTGCCGGCTGGTGGGCTTTTGCTGACGGAGCCGAGGAGTGAGCCAGCAAGGCCTCCCGCCAGGGCTGGGCTGGGTCTGAGGGCGGTGCGGGGCCGCTCCGGCGTCGCGGTGCCCGAGTGAAATGTGCCGGCCGGAGCAGAAGGGCGCGGTGCCTCCCTCCTCGCCTCCGCCGAGGTGGTGCTGGGGCTGCATCGCGCCCCTCAAAGCCCAGGCAGCAGAGCTCATGCGGGCAATCCAGGCAGCGGAAATAAATCGGCACCTGCAAGAAGAGAGTCAAAAGTGCTGGTGAAACCATGAAGGCGGGAACAGGCGTGATTTTGTGCCCCGTTCTTTGGGCAGTGTGCTGTCCAAGGGGCATTTCCTGGCACAGGAGAGGGCACCCTCCCTGGCAGTGACTACGGCACGGCTTTGTCCCCTTCTCCACACGTGTGACACCCTCAGAGCTCTGCAAGTTGACAGAGATGTGCAGCACTGCTTTGCTAGGCAGCAGGGCTGGGCAGGGCAGCTGTGCTGTGGTCCTTTCCCAAACCAAAACCCGAGCAGCAGCATGCCTCACTGTCCCTTGCGAGAAAGCCAGGCTTGAAGGCAAAACACGCTGCTTTGGTATTGTTTGGTTGGTTTTTTCTTCCCTCGATTGTCTCAGGTGCTACGTGAGCTTTTTACGCAGTGCCAGTACCTCAGGGTCTACAGCCACTTGGCACAGCTCCTTGCTGCGCCTTTGGGATTCAGGCACCAGCAGCCAGTGCTGGGCTTGCTAGCTGACACCAACAGAAAAGTGGGACTTTGCCTCTTTCTGCAGGGAGTGGGTCAAAGAGCTCACAAAATTGTTGTGAGTCTTGTGACTTTGCTGGGGTGTTGCTCAGCCTTGCACAAACAGAGCTGCCACAAGTGCGGAATGAGAACTGCCAACGCTGGAGTGATATGTTCCTCCTGACAGACACGCTCTCCCACGGAGTTTTTCATGTAGCTAACCCGGGCATAATTCAGCTAATGGAAACTGCAAGCCACTCATGTTTGATCAAGAAGACTAAGAAAGGGTATTGTGCTGTGTGCTGCATACAAGCACTTGCACTGACCAAAGGGCAGCTGCGGGCTGGGCTTCCTGCCTGGTGCCATCTCTGCGCACCTCAGAAATGTTGCCCATACTCGGAGCAGTGTTCAGAGCTTTGAAAGATGGGCAGCAGAGTCTGCTACACACCTGGGCTCCTTGTTCTTCTTGCCTGCCTGGATGTTTTCAGTTCCCCATCCTGGAGAGCTCTGCTCCCAACTTTCTCCTCTTCCTCTCTTGTTGCCCGTTGCTCCCCCCTTCACAGGCCGCTCTTCGCTTTCTGCTTTCTTCTGAAGAGCCCGGCAGCCTTTCCATTCAATGTATTGTTAGACAGGTGAAGGCACGATAAACTAGAACCAGCTCTGCTCTTATGCAAACCTAGCTCGTTTTACCTTCTCTCCGCAGAGGAGCTCTTCAGGTGTTCCCTTTCCGCAGGGACTGGAGGCGCCTGCAATGGAAATGTGGAAGTTAACGGGTGGCCAGGACCTTCCTGCCCAGTCGCTCCCTTAGCTCGGAAAGGCACAGCCCTTGGATGGGTTTGCGCAGCCCACGCTCTCTGTGCACCTCACAGACCGCTGCGCTTTCTGCTTCCGCCCCTGGCGCTGGCGGCTCCGTGGCCGATATAGCGGCAAGCCCAGCCGCATCCTCCTCCTCCTCCTCAAAGAGCTGCGGGGGACAGAGGAGGACAGTTGCTTGGCTGGGGACAGGCCCCGGGGCCGGTGAGCCTTCCTCAGGGGCAGGAGCGAGCGTGGGCGGCTCTGCTTTCACTAGGGCAGGACGCAGGGGTGGCTGGAGGTGGGGGAGGTGAGGCGGAGGCGGCTTGGTCCCCGAGCCCCAGCCGGGGTCCCTCTGCTGGGGACAGCGCCTCTGCGCAGGAGCCAGCGCGACGGGCACCCCCCGGCCAGGCTGGCTTACCTGGAGGGGCTGGGGCAGCGTGCCGTCCTGGCTGCAGAGAGCTGCCAGGGGCCGGCCGAAGAGACCCGCCCTGCCGGCACAGCCCGACTGCCCGCGCGCCTCCGCAGCGGCCAAGGTCCCTCGCCGCGCAAAGGGCCAGGGCAGCCCCCACGTCCTGCTGCGGGTCCCGCCTGCCGCCAGGGAAAACAGAGCAGAGAGCCATGGAGGGCAAGCGCCAGGTGAATGCTGCCCGAGCCTCCGTGCGTTGTGCCCCCGCCAAGAGCGAGGGAGAGGCGTGGCTGGGGAACGAGGTGCCCCGGGGGCTCAGCTCTCTGCGGCCGTGCCCTGCGGGAAGGGCAGCAGCAGCCCCCGAGCAGCGCGGGTGCCGCCTGCCAGCGCAGGAGAGAGGGGCCGTCCTGCCCCCGTCTCCTCCAAACTCACCGGCCGAGTGGCCGCGTCCGCCTTGGCTGCCGGAGGGGACGGGAGGTGGCCGCTGCTCGGCACCAGCCTGCAAGAAATGCGCTGCGCTCAGCGAGCAGCCCCGCAGCACGAAGGGCCCCTGGCGAGCTGCATCGGCCGCGGGCCATGAGTGAGATGTGGGGACGGCCGAGATGGCAGCCCGGGGGCTCCTCACCTCTGCCAGGCCCTCGACCAGCCTCTCCAGGCTGCTGGCGTTGAGTGTTTTTGCCTGGGCAAGGGGAGAAGAGCAGCAGGTGAGAAGCGATGGGGCTGGTGCGGGGTTGGAGCAGCCCCTGGGGCAGAGCGGGGCCAGGAGGGACACTCACGGCATTGCGGCCGCGCAGCTCCTTCAGCAGCAGCTTGATGGAGGGCAGCTGGGTGACGCGGGGTCCCTCCACTCCTTCTGCTGGCCTGTGCACGGGGCAGGGGCAGAGAAAGAGCTGTGTGAGACCCAAGCTGCCTCTTCCCTCACCTGCCAGCCCGGGGAGCCCTTCCAAGCTGCCCCCAAGCAGCTGGGCACCGCGTGGCCGTCGAGCGGAGAGCAGCGGCAGGGGGGAGGACGGGGCTGGGCGAAGCAGCTCCGCCAGCTCTGCCCACTCCAGAGCCGCCCGCAGCCGTGGGGGCAGCTCTCCCCAGCTCAGGAACGGCGTTTCCACATCGTACGGCTACGGCTAGAGCATCCCCCCGTGCTGTGAGCACGGGCCCCGCAAGCTGCGCTGCCAGGCAGGGCTTACCCACGGAGCGCGCTGAGCCAGAGCTCCTTCAGTGAGCGGGAGCTGCAGGAAAGAGAGGAGAAAGGGCCTGAGCGCCCGCTGCTCCCCAGCCCGCGGGCAGAGGCGGGCGCGGCACAGCCCTGCCCCGTGGGGACGGCCGCAGAGGCAGGAGGAAGCCGCGTGGGGCCAGACAGAAGCGCTGCCCGGCCCTGCCGGGGGACGTGGCACTGAGACCCACCAGAAGGTGACGACGCAGCAGCCGTAGGGCCAGGCGAGGACGAGGGACGTGGTGGCCTTGTCTTCCTCCTCCTGGGCGGCATCCCCGGCCGCCCCCTTGCCGCCGCTCAGCACCCACAGCCGGCCCAGGGCCAGGCAGAGCTGCGGGCGCGGGGCGCTGCCACGTCTGCAGAGAGGAGCGGCAGGGAGTGACCTGGAGGTGGCCGAGCCCGGCGCCTGCCCTCTGGCCTCAGCAGCAGGTTGCCGGGGCCTGGGGCTGCTCCTTGGGCATCCCTGCCCCAGTGCCGGGGCCAGGCCTTGGGAGGAAAGGCAGCCGGGGTCTGCGCCTCTTACTTGGCCTTGGCGATGATCAAGGCATCGCTGAAGAGGAGGAGGTGCCTCTTCCCCGTCACGCGGCCCTGGGTCACCCGCACGCGCTGCTGGAGCAGCGGCTCGGCTGATGCCGGGCCGGGCGCGCACTGCTGCTCGGGGCCAGGGGAGACCCTGCAGAGCAGGCGGCAAAGGGCGTGAGGAAGGCGGCTGCTGCGGGGCCCGGCTGCGCCGGCGTGTCCCCGAGCCGCGGGGGGAGCCCACCTGGAGCCGTAGCAGCAGTTCAGCTGGCCCATCGTGCCGGGGCCAGGGGACTCCTCGTGCCGGACACGCTGCTGGGGCTCCGGAGAGCTCCCAGCCGGCCGGAGCGAGGCTGCTGAGGGGGTCTCGGTGCCGGGCAGTGCCGCCGGGTGAGAGCTGGTCTCTCCCTGGAGCTGCCGGGTGCTGGCAGAGCCGTGCCTGCAGGCACTGTGGCCGTTGCCGGGCCAGCGCCGCGACATCACAGCGGCCATTCCGAGCCCTGGGGGGCGGGGCTGGGGGAGGGGCCCTGGGGGGCTCTCCCCAGTCTGCCCCCGTCGCTCTCGGCCTGGGGAGCCCGGGCCTGGGCGCAGCACTGTGGGCATGGCCTCAGCAGCGCTGAGCAGAGGGCAAGGCTCCCCTCCCTCCAGCTGCTGGCAAGGCTTTGCCCAGCGCAGCCCAGGGCACCGCCGCCCGCCGCCATTGGCCAAGGGCACGGTGCTGGCTGCTGCTCAGCTTGGTGTCCAGCAGGACCCACGGGCCTTTGCTGCCACGCCGCTTTCCAGCAGCTTTGCCGAGCTGCTCTTGCTCACGCGTACGTGCGCATGTGTGCCGGGATGCTTCGTGCGCGTACCGGTGCCGCCCACAGCCCGTCCCACCCTCTTCCCGCAGGTCCCCCCGTGCCACTGTCGTGAGGTTGAGGCGGGCACGTTGCCTGCAGCCAAAGCAGCGGTCCCAGCGGAAAGGCGCTCCCTTGTGCTGGGACTGGGAGGAAGAGGATGCACCTGGCCACAGAGCCCAGGGGCAGAGCTTCCTTAACTCCAACTTGTTAAAACCTTCTTCTTCTTCTTCTTCTTCACATCATGTCCTGCTAGAAGGTGGCCTTGGCACTCTCCCGGAACACTGGAGAGGATTTGGTCTTAGCCGAGTGCAATAGAAGCAGCAGCTGCCTAGCTGCCTTCTCGAGTGAGCAGCTGTCTGCAGAAGCCCAGCATCTCAAGGGCTGCAATGGGGGAAGTGGCATGAAGCAGAGCAGAGCAGCCTGGTGCAGCCCAGGGGCTTGCAGGCACGCCCTGCCCACTTCCCGCCCTTCCTGCCATGCCTTGGACGGTTGGCAGAGAGAAGAAAGCCATCCTTGCGCCTGCTGGAGCCAGGCCTGTTGTCTCTTTGGCTCCAAGTCTATACAGCAGAGCAAGGAGAAGCTAAGAACCAAAACACAAGCTTTAATGTTTGGCGGAAGGGAAGGAAGAGAGGGGCGGAAGGAAGGAAGGAAGGAAGGAAGGAAGGAAGGAAGGAAGGAAGGAAGGAAGGAAGGAAGGAAGGAATGGAGTGCAATACTTTCCTTAGACCTCCTCTTTCTCTTAGCATACTTCTAAAGGCTTTTTTTGTTGTCTGACAGAACACTGGCCAGTTTCAGCTCTAGCTGAGCTTTGGCCTTCCATCATTTCTCCCTACATATGTGAAGCACGGCTCCGTAGTCTTCCTGCGAAGGCTGGCCTTGCTTCTAGGGATCATTCATACAATTTCTTTTTCCGCCTGAGTTCCAAAAGGAGTTCCCTCTTCAGCCAAGTGGGTGTTCTACCCCACTTGCTTGACTTTCAACACAAAGGCATGGCCTGCTCCTGGGCTTTTAAAAGGTGGCTCTTTAGAAGAGACCAGCTCTCACGGGCCCCGCCGTCCTCCAAAGCAGATGCCCACCTTACACACGGTGCAGCTCCTCCCCCTCGCCTGCCCTGCCTGTCCCTCCTGAAGAGCCTGTTCAGCCCGCCTGAACAGTGATGCTTTCTTGCCATTCGGCACCCGTGACAGTAAAGCTTGTGTACATAAGTTCCGGATTCGCAAGAGAACAGGGTCACCTGAAGCGTGATATCAAATTGGTTTTGGCATCTAAGGAAGCGACTGCTTCAGAAATTATGTTTTTCTTCAGCCTGTTGACACGTGAAAGTTGACAGCAGCCCAGTTTTTGGGAATCCTCTTTCCAAGAACTTAAATTTCTCCCTGGAAGTTCCAAAAGCACTGGAGTCACAGCTGAGCATGGACAGCCATAGCCCACTCCATGAGGCTCTGCATGCCTGTCTCTCATGACATGCCATAGAGCAGTAGAAGCTTGTCTTCGAGAGCTAGCCAGAGGTGCTGAGACCACCCACTCAAACACGAGACACCCAGGGTGGGACTCAGCTCCTCTGACTTTAGAGAGGCCTATTGCAGATATTGCGAAGATACCATTAGAGTTAGCAGAGTAAAAAGCTATTCATGCTGTCCTAAAGTAGACGTCTTTAGTTAGGGCCCCTTTAGACTTAACTGGCTGTATTGACTAGGGCCTCAGGTCCATTTCCTCCACACAGGCAACTTAATGCCATCTCAGAGGCCGTAATGAAGCTAGCACCTAGAGCCTAGCAGACACGACACAGGACCTACGGACAGCCTTGCCCTTCGGAGGGGACAGCTGGAGGCCAGAGGACGTGCCTGTAGAATCTCAGATCATACCCACATGATGCGCAGGGGGAGGCAACGGCATCAGGCCCTTCATATCCACTCACTACAACGGCTGTGCGCATCCCTAGCCCGAACAGAGCCACAGAAGTTAGAGCGAGCCGAATCCCACCCGAGTTCTAGTTCCCTCTTCTACCAAGGAGGTTTGGATTCTGTATCGCCATAGCTGAGAATTAGTGGGCACATTCTCCACACATTCTTTGTAGCCTGTGCAGTTAGAGAGCAAATATTGGGGCTAAAGGCTGCGTTTTTTCCCCTTGTTCTAACCATCTCCATTCGGCAAGCTTCAAGAAACGTAATGCAAAGTACTTCTGTGATGGGTTGACTTTGGCTGGATTCCAGGTGCCCACCAAAGCTGCTCTTTCACTCCCCTCCTCGGCTGGAGAGAGGAGAGAAAGTACAACAAGAAGCTTGTGGGTCGAGACAAGGACAAGGAGCGATCATTCAGCAGTTCCCGTCAGAGTCAAAAGAGACTGGACTTGGGGGAATTTGTTTCATTTATCGCCAATCGAATCAGGGTGTCCTGGTTTCAGCCAGGATAGAGCTGGTTTTCTTCACAGAAGCCAGTGTGACACTGTGTTTTGGATTTGGGATGAGAAACTGTTGATAAGGTGCTGATGTTTTGGGTTGCTGCTGAGCAGTCAAGGACAGTCCAGCTTCTCGTGCTGGCCTGCTAGCAAGGAGGTTGGGGGTGCACAGGGAGCTGGGAGGGGACACAGCTGGGACAGCTGACCCAGACTGGCCAAAGAGATATTCCCTACCATACGACGTCATGCCCAGTACATAAACTGGAGTTGGCTGGGGGGCGGAAATCGCTGCTCAGGGACGGGCTGTCGATCGCCGAGTGGTGAGCAATTGCTGTATTGGGCATCACTTGTTCTTGTACATTCCTTTGTTGGTATTATCATTGTTGTTTCCTTCTTTCTTTCTGTCCTATTAAACCGTGTTTATCTCAACCCACAAGGTTTTTTCCTAATTCTCTCCCCCACCCTGCTGTGGGAGGGGGAGTGAGCGAGCGTCTGCGTGGTGCATAGTTGCTGGCTGGGGCTAAACCACGACAGTCCTTTTTGGCGCCCAACGTGGGGCACGAGGCTTGAGATAATAACGGTTGCAGGTCACAATATCAGTTTATTTCATTTGCTTGATGCTCTCGTCTTTGTTGTACATGTTAAGGATCCGTGTTGGTCTCTGCGGGCTGCTGTACTCGCCTGCGAGTTTTGTTTTTAGAGCACTGACCTTGAGCTTAATGTGGTATCATCTGAACTCTGTACTAAAGCCGTTACTGTATTTTGGCTACAGTCTTGTGGAGACGATTAGCAATTATACTTCTGCCTCTGAAAGGCTTTCTATGGAGGAAATGCAGAGTGGTACCTTTGCTACCCTCTATCATAACGTTTCCTCCTTCATCACAGTAATTTTTCCGTATTTTGAACACCCTTGGGTAGTTATAATACCTCTATTGCTACTTCTGGGGAACATTGTTTTGGTTTTGTCTAAGGTTGGCAAGCGATTTAAGAATATCACCCGGAGATCTGCCCCAAGGCTGGATAGTTATGAATGGCAGGGCGTGTGGAACAGCATGGGCAAATGCCTGGGGCGGTGGGCACCTCCGGTGTTTTGGAACTTCTCTCCCGAACAAGTGCAGAATCCTGATAAACTAGCAGAATATTTGGAAGAAGTATGCTGTCGGCCTGGCAGCTCCAAGGAGACACAAATCATTGCAATGTGCTGGGGCCTGGCCCATGCCTACCGAACCCTATTTAACACTATGCAAAGGGGAGAGAGGCTCTCTGGGTCTGATGGCAATGTGGCAGGCACTGTGACTACTCCAACGCCTGCAACAGGCACTGTAGCTACTCAGACTGTTGCAGCTGAACCAGAGGACCAGCCCATCCCGGTATCAGTTGCCCCTGTACAAAAGAAGAAATCTTGGAAGCGGAAGTCAGCTCGTTTAGTAAGGGAGGAGGAAGATTCTGCTAAGAAGGAGGCAGAGGAAGCGAGTGAGGAGACAGAGTGCTCTGAAGCAGGGCCATCACAAGGACTGAAGAGGGAAGAGAGCAGGTCATCGCTTGAAGAGGAGGAAGAGGAAGAACTCATACAAGAGACGGTAACTACCCGATCTCTATCACTGAGTGAACTGCGAGATATGCGAAAGGATTTCAGACGTCGTCCAGGTGAGCACATTGTCACCTGGCTGCTCCGATGCTGGGATAATGGGGCCAGTAGCCTGGAATTAGAGGGTAGGGAAGCCAAGCAGCTGGGATCCCTTTCTAGGGAAGGGGGCATAGACAAAGCAATTGGAAAAGGTGCACGAGTCCTCAGCCTCTGGAGACGACTCCTGTCGGGTGTGAAGGAAAGGTATCCCTTCAAGGAAGATGTTCTATGTCACCCAGGCAAGTGGACCACCATGGAGAAAGGTATCCAGTACCTGAGGGAGCTAGCTGTGCTGGAAGTGATTTATGGTGACTTGGACAATGGACAATCATCCAAAGATCCAGATGAAGTCAATTGCACGCGACCTATGTGGCGGAAGTTTGTACGGAGTGCACCATCATCATATGCCAACTCATTAGCAGTAATGGCCTGGAAAGACGGAGAGAGACCAACGGTGGATGAATTGGCTGTCCAACTCCGGCAATACGAAGAAAGTCTCTCTCCCTCCCTACGGGCCTGCGTCTCTGCTGTAGAGAAACTGTCCCAGGAGTTCCGGCAATTCAAAGAGGATATGCCCTACCCTCCACCCATACGGACCAGTGTCTCAGCCATTAGGAGTAAGCGCTCTTCTGTTCAAGAGAGAGGATATAGAGGATACACACCGCGAGCCACCCTGTGGTTTCAATTGCGTGACTACGGAGAGGACATGAGGAGGTGGGATGGAAAACCTACCTCAACCCTAGAGGCACGAGTACACGAGCTGCAAGGGAAAACAATTACAAAAGGACGTTCAGGTTCCTCCAGGAAAATCGTCGCTCCACTTTCCAGTGGGCAGTTCCCCAGAAAGAATAGAAGAGCTGATCTCACCTCTGATCCTCTTGAGGGGACTTCTGATTCCTATTTACAAGAAGTGGGTAACGAGTACTATGAGCAGGACTAGAGAGGCCCTGCCTCCAGCCAGGCGGAGGAGAGGGATAACCGAGTTTATTGGACTGTGTGGATTAGATGGCCTGGCACATCAGACCCACAGGAATATAAGGCTTTAGTGGATACTGGTGCACAATGTACCTTAATGCCATCAAGCCATATAGGGGCAGAACCCATCTGTATTTCCGGAGTGACAGGGGGATCCCAACAGCTGACTGTGCTGGAGGCCGAAGTGAGCCTAACTGGGAATGAGTGGCAGAAGCACCCCATTGTGACTGGCCCAGAGGCTCCGTGCATCCTGGGCATAGACTATCTCAGGAGAGGGTATTTCAAGGACCCAAAAGGGTACCGGTGGGCTTTTGGTATAGCTGCCTTGGAGACGGAAGAAATTAAACAGCTGTCCACCTTGCCTGGTCTCTCAAAGGACCCTTCTGTGGTGGGGTTGCTCAGGGTCAAAGAACAACAGGTGCCGATCGCTACCACAACAGTGCACCGGCGGCAATATCGCACCAACAGAGACTCCCTGATCCCCATCCATGAGCTGATTTGTCGGCTGGAGAGCCAAGGAGTGATCAGCAAGACTCGCTCACCCTTTAACAGCCCCATACGGCCAGTGCGAAAGTCTAATGGAGAGTGGAGACTGACAGTAGACTATCGTGGCCTGAATGAAGTCACGCCACCACTGAGCGCTGCCGTGCCAGACATGCTAGAACTTCAATATGAACTGGAGTCAAAGGCAGCCAAGTGGTACGCCACCATTGATATTGCTAACGCGTTTTTCTCAATCCCTTTGGTGGCAGAGTACAGGCCACAGTTTGCTTTCACCTGGAGGGGTGTCCAATACACCTGGAATCGACTTCCCCAGGGGTGGAAACACAGCCCTACCATTTGCCATGGGCTGATACAAACTGCACTGGAACAGGGTGAAGCTCCAGAGCATCTGCAATACATTGACGACATCATCGTATGGGGCAACACAGCAGAAGAAGTTTTTGAGAAAGGGAAGAAAATAATTCAAATCCTTCTGAAAGCTGGTTTTGCTATAAAACAAAGTAAGGTCAAAGGACCTGCACAAGAGATCCAGTTTTTAGGAATAAAATGGCAAGATGGACGTCGACAGATCCCAACAGATGTGATCAACAAAATAACAGCTATGTCTCCACCAACCAGCAAAAAAGAAACACAAGCATTTCTGGGCGTTGTGGGTTTCTGGAGAATGCATATTCCAAATTACAGTCTGATTGTAAGCCCTCTTTATCAAGTGACCCGGAAGAAGAACGATTTTAAATGGGGCCCTGAGCAACGACAAGCCTTCGAGCAAATTAAGCAGGAGATAGTTCATGCTGTAGCCCTCGGGCCAGTCCGAGCAGGACAAGATGTTAAAAATGTGCTCTACACGGCAGCCGGGGAGAATGGCCCTACCTGGAGTCTCTGGCAGAAGGCACCAGGAGAGACTCGAGGTCGACCTCTAGGGTTTTGGAGTCGAGGATATAGGGGATCTGAGTCCCGCTATACTCCAACTGAAAAGGAGATACTGGCAGCATATGAAGGAGTTCGAGCTGCCTCAGAAGTGGTTGGTACTGAAGCACAGCTCCTCCTGGCACCCCGACTGCCGGTGCTGGGTTGGATGTTCAAAGGGAGGGTCCCCTCTACACATCATGCGACTGATGCTACGTGGAGTAAGTGGGTCGCGCTTATTACACAGCGGGCTCAAATAGGAAACCTTAATCGCCCGGGAATCTTGGAAGTGATCATGGACTGGCCAGAAGGCAAAGATTTTGGAATATCACCAGAAGAGGAGGTGGCGCGTGCTGAAGAGGCTCCGCCATATAATGAACTGCCAGAGAATGAAAGGCAATATGCCCTATTTACTGGTGGGTCCTGTCGTATTGTAGGCAAACATCGAAGGTGGAAAGCTGCTGTATGGGGCCCTATACGATGAGTCGCAGAAGCTGCTGAAGGACAAGGTGAATCAAGTCAGTTCGCAGAGGTGAAAGCCATCCAGCTGGCTTTAGATATTGCTGAACGAGAAAAATGGCCAATACTCTATCTTTATACTGACTCATGGATGGTGGCAAATGCTCTATGGGGGTGGCTACAGCAATGGAAGCAGAGCAACTGGCAACGCAGAGGCAAGCCCATCTGGGCTGCTGAATTGTGGCAAGATATTGCTGCCCGACTAGAGAATCTGGTCATAAAAGTACGCCATGTAGATGCTCACGTACCCAAGAGTCGGGCCACCGAAGAACATCAAAACAACCATCAGGTGGATCAGGCTGCTAAGATTGAAGTGGCTCCGGTGGATCTGGACTGGCAACATAAGGGTGAATTATTTATAGCTCGGTGGGCCCATGACACCTCAGGCCATCAGGGAAGAGATGCAACATATAGATGGGCTCGGGATCGAGGGGTGGACCTGACCATGGACGCTATTGCACAGGTTATCCATGAATGTGAAACGTGTGCTGCGATCAAACAAGCCAAGCGGTTAAAGCCCCTCTGGTATGAAGGACGATGGTTGAAATATAAATATGGGGAGGCCTGGCAGATTGACTATATCACACTTCCACAAACTCGCCAAGGCAAGCGCTATGTGCTTACCATGGTGGAAGCAACCACCGGATGGCTGGAAACATACCCTGTGCCCCATGCCACCGCCCGGAACACTATCCTGGGCCTTGAAAAGCAAGTCTTATGGTGACATGGCACCCCCGAAAGAATTGAGTCAGACAATGGGACTCATTTCCGAAACAACCTCATAGACACCTGGGCCAAAGAGCACGGCATTGAGTGGGTGTATCACATCCCCTATCATGCACCAGCTTCCGGAAAAATTGAATGATACAACGGACTGTTAAAGACTACACTGAGAGCAATGGGTGCTGGGACATTCAAACATTGGGATAAACATTTAGCAAAAGCCACCTGGTTAGTCAACACTAGGGGATCTACTAATAGAGCCGGCCCTGCCCAATCAAAACTTTTACGTACTGTAGAAGGGGATAAAGTCCCTGTGGTGCATGTGAGAAATATGCTGGGGAAGACAGTCTGGGTTACTCCTGCCTCAGGCAAAGGCAAACCCGTTCGTGGGATTGCCTTTGCCCAGGGACCTGGGTGCACTTGGTGGGTAATGCGGAAGGATGGGGAAGTCCGATGTGTACCTCAAGGAGACTTGATTTTGGGTGAAAATAGTCAATGATTTGAATTGTATTATGTTAATTGTTACGCAATACAGTATGTCATTACTACTATGGTTGCTATCTACCATATCGATGGTATTACAGTAAGAATCACCCAGACTGATGAAGAATGAGCTTCACCGAAACTAAGCAACATGCAGCAGTGATGGAACCAGAACTAGCTTCAGCAGCTTGCGCCCAACAATTCCCTCGAGATCGACATCTTCGACCTGCAGATCATGGACATGGACCGTGCCAAATAACGATCCAACACCACATACCATCTCCCCTGCCCTGAGAGACTGCTATGATGGATGAAGCCCAGAGTCATGGACTGAATGAACTACACAGACATTTTCAAGTGATGGCCCATGGACTAAGAAAGTGATATCTGTGTGTATATATTAAAAGACAGGAAGAGTAATACTGAATAATTGGAATGTATTGAAAGTACAGGACCTGGGCATGACGTAAATGGTATGGAATAAGGGGTGGGTACTGTCCTGGTTTCAGCCAGGATAGAGCTGGTTTTCTTCACAGAAGCCAGTGTGTCACTGTGTTTTGGATTTGGGATGAGAAACTGTTGATAATGTGCTGATGTTTTGGATTGCTGCTGAGCAGTCAAGGACAGTCCAGCTTCTCGTGCTGGCCTGCCAGCAAGGAGGTTGGGGGTGCACAGGGAGCTGGGAGGGGACACAGCCGGGACAGCTGACCCAGACTGGCCAAAGAGATATTCCCTACCATACGACGTCATGCCCAGTACATAAACTGGAGTTGGCCGGGGGGCGGAAATCGCTGCTTGGGGATGGGCTGTCGATCGCCGGGTGGTGAGCAATTGCTGTATTGGGCATCACTTGTTCTTGTACATTCCTTTGTTGGTATTATCATTGTTGTTTCCTTCTTTCTTTCTGTCCTATTAAACCGTGTTTATCTCAACCCACAAGGTTTTTTTCCTAATTCTCTCCCCCACCCTACTGTGGGAGGGGGAGTGAGCGAGCGTCTGCGTGGTGCATAGTTGCTGGCTGGGGCTAAACCACGACACAGGGTAAGGTAATGAGAACTAAACCCAAATCTTAAACACCTTCCGCCCACCCCTCCCTTCTTCCCGGGCTCGACTTTGCTCCCCATTTCCTCTGCCTCCTCCCCCCGAGTGCCACAGGAGGAGGGGGAACGGGGGTTGCGGTCAGTTCATCACATGTTGTCTCTGCTACTCCTTCCTCCTCAGGGGGAGGACTCCTCACACTCTTCCCCTGCTCCAGCCTGGAGTCCCTCCCACGCCAGACAGTCCTCCACGGACCTCTCCAACGTGAGTCCTTGCCAGAGGCTGCAGTTCTTCACCAACTGCTCCAGCCTGGCTCCCTGCCACGGGCTGCCGTCCTACAGGAACAGGCTGCTCCACGGTGGGTCCCCCACGCAGCCACAACTCCTGCCAGCAAACCTGTGCCAGCGTGGGCTCCTCTCTCCACGGGGCCACAGGTCCTGCCAGGAGCCTGCTCCAGTTCCAGCTTCCAGTGGGGTCACAGCCTCCTTCGTGCAGCCCCCTGCTCCAGCGTGGGGTCCTCCCCAGCCTGCAGGTGGAGATCTGCTCCCCCACGCAGCTCCATGGGCTGCAGGGGCACAGCCGGCCTCACCATGGTCTTCAGCAGGCGCTGCAGAGGGATCTCTGCTCCGGCCCCTGGAGCACCTCCTGCCCCTCCTTCTGCACTGACCCGGGTGTCTGCAGAGATGTTTCTCTCATGTATTCTCGCTCCTCTCTCCCGCTGCAGTTGCTGCCTGCCAGTTCTTACCCCGCTTCTGAAATACGTTATCCCAGAGGTGCTACTACTGTTGCTGACTGGCTCGGCCTTGGCCAGCGGTGGGTCCGTCTTGGAGCCGGCTGGCATCGGCTCTACTGGACATAGGGGAAGCTTCTAGACGCTTCCCACAGCAGCCACCCCTGCAGCCCCCCTGCAATGTTTTTAATTGCTAATAAACATTTGTAACTTCAAAAAAAAAAAAAAAAAAAGGATATAAGATATTTCTAAATACTACAAGACATGTGAAGTGAAGAGGCGTTCTAAAGTTAGTTATCCTACAGGAAATGCACAGCTCCACCTGTTACTCCTGCTTTCCCTCGAATACCAGAGTGACCTCTAATCTCAGCCTTGCTTAAGGAGAGTGTTACCGCTGTTGGTAGATCAACCCTTATTTCAGAAGAGGGAGAGAAAGAGAGAGAGAGAGAGAGAGAGAGAGAAGGAAAGACAGACAGGCAGCAAGGAAGGCTTGTTTTCCCTTGAAGGAGTCAAGTCAGGCAGCACCTGGAGCATCACCGGTGTCTGAGTCTGCGCCCAGAACGTTTGTGCTGTTTGTTACAAGCTCCTGAAGGCACTTCCAACAGCAAAGCAATGCCTTGTAACCCTCTGCCGCCTTCCTGTGCATCAGAAGGCCTGCCTATATCTTCCGTAGCTTTGCCCACAGAAGCCTGAATGGCTGTGCTCCAGGGTGTTGGAAGGCACAACACAAACTTCCTCCAGTCACTCTGACACCTTGAACACAGAAACCAACACAGTTTAATAGGAAGAATCTCACTTTCTCACAGCAACCATCTTTTACATTACATCTTTTCATCCTGTAAGAAAGCATGTGTCCCTACAGTACGTACATAGTTACCCACCAAAACCGCCAACGAGATACAACGTATCCCGCGATACAACGTATCCCGCGATACAACATATCCCGCGATACGCTCGCAGGGGTTTGCGCAGCCCCCGCTCTCTGTGCACCTCACAGACCCCTGCGCTTTCTGCTTCTGCCCCTGGTGCTGGCGGCTCTGTGGCCGATGCACCGGCAAGCCCAGCCGCATCCTCATCCTCCTCCTCAGAGAGTTCCTGGCGGTGCTCAATGAGCGATTGCTATGAACGTACTTTAAAAAGCCCTTTTTATAGCCCGACACAACACTGGCCAATTTCAACTCTAGCTGAGCTTTGCCCTTTTCTGTTCTCTCCTCACACGTAGGAACTACAGCTCTGTGATCTTCCTGCGAAGCCGGACCTTGGTCCCAGGGATCATAACATTTCTTTTTCCACCTGAGTTGAAGAAGGAGGTCCCTGTTCAGCCAAGCTGGTCTTCTGCCCCTCTTGTTTGACTTAAGACTCCACGAGATTGCCTGCTCCCGTGCTTGCAGAAGGTGGTTCTGAAAAACTAACCTGCTCTATGAGCCCTAAGCCCTCCAAAGCAGATTCGGAGGGGACACTGCAGACTAGCTCTCTGAGTAGCTTCAAGTTTGCTCTCCTGAAAAGCAAGGTAGCAACTCCTCTGAGCTGTATCTCATTACACTCAAAAGTTTAAACTCCCCTGTTTTGTGATCACTGTGGCCAAGCCTCTTCCTATCCCATCTCCTACGAGTACTTCTCCATACACAAACAGGAGGGAGGAAGAGATCTGTTGGGTAGATGAGCAGCCACGGGGAACCACGGTGAGCAGTGGAGTGAGCTGCTGCATGGGCTACGTGCTTTCCGAGCGCGAAGCCAGCCCCTGGCTCAGTGAGTGCCTGGGAAAGGGAGTCTGCAGCCGTGAATGACAGAGCCGGCCAGCAGGACAGCCGGCAGCCTTCACTCGGCCATTGCCTACCTTGCGACTGGCTGTACCTGTGATGGTGTTAATGCTCTTTGTACACAGGTCTGTTGCGTTGTGCTGTGTTGCGAAGCAGACTTGCAGAGGCGTGCCCTGTCTGCCCATGGGAACTCAAGGCACATTTCCTCCAAGCGCAGCAGCCAGGCTTTGGGCAGCCTCGCCTCCTGCTGCTTTTGACATTGCCAACCAGGGTCACGTTTCTATCCTTGGGTTTTCATGTAGGAACCAATTAGTGAACAAGTCCTGTTTTAATGGAGTGGCATCGCAAACAATACTACGCTGGTAGAAAGCCTTCAGGAGAAGACTGGTGTCCTGTGGACCTCGCAGTAAGGCAGCCAGCAGCTCTGTTTCTGCGATAGCTACAAACACCCAGGACTGAAACAACCGCAGCTTTTTAATACAGTTACAGAGGTTTACACTTTTCTTTGCAGACACAAAGCATGCTTTTGTCTTGAACTTTTCATTAGTCTGAAGACAAGATCATTGGTACTATAGGATACCATGCTGTTTATTAAATGGAAATAAATTAACATCTATACCGAAAGGATGTTTTCCTCATCAGAAACAATGCCGAAACGATGAGCAACTCTGAAAAGAAAGGGACATAAGGCTCTCGTGCACAAACCCCAAAGCTTCAAAGGAGAAAGGTGAAAGAGCGGTACATCCTTATGTCACAGGACAACCTGTGATTAACTCGAGTTATGGACACTGCCGCATCATAGGTCGTTGGGGCCAGTTCAGATCCACTGCCTTCTAGATCAGCCGCCTTGATGAGCTGGGTGTTTCAACTGTTATAAAGCTGCAGAATCAACCAGAATAGACACTGAAATGACTGTACTGGCTACAGAATGGCTAGAATAAATATGGAGGTGTGTCCTGTTTTTTTCCGGTCCTGGAGGGTGGGTGGGATTCGGGGCACCATGTAAGCTGGCTTTTTTAACTCCTCCTTCCCATCAGTCCCTAGGCACGTGTTGTGGCTGAAAGCAAAGCATCACCACTCCGGTTCTGATTGACAGAAAGGGGGGTGTTCGCGTCGGTCCAGAGCGCGCTGATGGGTCGGAGAAGTAAGAGCGGAGTTTTTGATGTCGCTAACCTGGAGTTAATTCAGCTAATGGAAACTGCAAGCCAGCCCTGTTTGATGAAGAATACTAAGAAAGGGTATTGTGCTGTGTGCTGCATACAAGGACTTGCACCGAGCAAAGGGCAGCAATGGGTGCTCCCTTCTTGTATGCAGCAAGGTGGTGCAGCATGTCTCTGCCAAGAATGAGTAGCGGCAAAGAAAACCTGGAGGGTTTTATAGTCTGGAACATGCTGTCCAGCATGTCCCTCGTGTCCCTCTCAGATGATATACACCTCCACGCCCAGCACGCCCCATGGAATCTGCAGTTGACATGCCAGCTCCCCACGGGGGCAGCTGTGCCGGCTGGTGGGCTTTTGCTGACGGAGCCGAGGAGTGAGCCAGCAAGGCCTCCCGCCAGGGCTGGGCTGGGTCTGGGGGCGGTGCGGGGCCGCTCCGGCGTCGCGGTGCCCGAGTGAAATGTGCCGGCCGGAGCAGAAGGGCGCGGTGCCTCCCTCCTCGCCTCCGCCGAGGTGGTGCTGGGGCTGCATCGCGCCCCTCAAAGCCCAGGCAGCAGAGCTCATGCGGGCAATCCAGGCAGCGGAAATAAATCGGCACCTGCAAGAAGAGAGTCAAAAGTGCTGGTGAAACCATGAAGGCGGGAACAGGCGTGATTTTGTGCCCCGTTCTTTGGGCAGTGTGCTGTCCAAGGGGCATTTCCTGGCACAGGAGAGGGCACCCTCCCTGGCAGTGACTACGGCACGGCTTTGTCCCCTTCTCCACACGTGTGACACCCTCAGAGCTCTGCAAGTTGACAGAGATGTGCAGCACTGCTTTGCTAGGCAGCAGGGCTGGGCAGGGCAGCTGTGCTGTGGTCCTTTCCCAAACCAAAACCCGAGCAGCAGCATGCCTCACTGTCCCTTGCGAGAAAGCCAGGCTTGAAGGCAAAACACGCTGCTTTGGTATTGTTTGGTTGGTTTTTTCTTCCCTCGATTGTCTCAGGTGCTACGTGAGCTTTTTACGCAGTGCCAGTACCTCAGGGTCTACAGCCACTTGGCACAGCTCCTTGCTGCGCCTTTGGGATTCAGGCACCAGCAGCCAGTGCTGGGCTTGCTAGCTGACACCAACAGAAAAGTGGGACTTTGCCTCTTTCTGCAGGGAGTGGGTCAAAGAGCTCACAAAATTGTTGTGAGTCTTGTGACTTTGCTGGGGTGTTGCTCAGCCTTGCACAAACAGAGCTGCCACAAGTGCGGAACGAGAACTGCCAACGCTGGAGTGATATGTTCCTCCTGACAGACACGCTCTCCCACGGAGTTTTTCATGTAGCTAACCCGGGCATAATTCAGCTAATGGAAACTGCAAGCCACTCATGTTTGGTCAAGAAGACTAAGAAAGGGTATTGTGCTGTGTGCTGCATACAAGCACTTGCACTGACCAAAGGGCAGCTGCGGGCTGGGCTTCCTGCCTGGTGCCATCTCTGCGCACCTCAGAAATATTGCCCATACTCGGAGCAGTGTTCAGAGCTTTGAAAGATGGGCAGCAGAGTCTGCTACACACCTGGGCTCCTTGTTCTTCTTGCCTGCCTGGATGTTTTCAGTTCCCCATCCTGGAGAGCTCTGCTCCCAACTTTCTCCTCTTCCTCTCTTGTTGCCCGTTGCTCCCCCCTTCACAGGCCGCTCTTCGCTTTCTGCTTTCTTCTGAAGAGCCCGGCAGCCTTTCCATTCAATGTATTGTTAGACAGGTGAAGGCACGATAAACTAGAACCAGCTCTGCTCTTATGCAAACCTAGCTCGTTTTACCTTCTCTCCGCAGAGGAGCTCTTCAGGTGTTCCCTTTCCGCAGGGACTGGAGGCGCCTGCAATGGAAATGTGGAAGTTAACGGGTGGCCAGGACCTTCCTGCCCAGTCGCTCCCTTAGCTCGGAAAGGCACAGCCCTTGGATGGGTTTGCGCAGCCCACGCTCTCTGTGCACCTCACAGACCTCTGCGCTTTCTGCTTCCGCCCCTGGCGCTGGCGGCTCCGTGGCCGATATAGCGGCAAGCCCAGCCGCATCCTCCTCCTCCTCCTCAAAGAGCTGCGGGGGACAGAGGAGGACAGTTGCTTGGCTGGGGACAGGCCCCGGGGCCGGTGAGCCTTCCTCAGGGGCAGGAGCGAGCGTGGGCGGCTCTGCTTTCACTAGGGCAGGACGCAGGGGTGGCTGGAGGTGGGGGAGGTGGGGCGGAGCCGGCTTGGTCCCCGAGCCCCAGCCGGGGTCCCTCTGCTGGGGACAGCGCCTCTGCGCAGGAGCCAGCGCGACGGGCACCCCCCGGCCAGGCTGGCTTACCTGGAGGGGCTGGGGCAGCGTGCCGTCCTGGCTGCAGAGAGCTGCCAGGGGCCGGCCGAAGAAACCCGCCCTGCCGGCACAGCCCGACTGCCCGCGCGCCTCCGCAGTGGCCAAGGTCCCTCGCCGCGCAAAGGGCCAGGGCAGCCGCCACGTCCTGCTGCGGGTCCCGCCTGCCGCCAGGGAAAACAGAGCAGAGAGCCATGGAGGGCAAGCGCCAGGTGAATGCTGCCCGAGCCTCCGTGCGTTGTGCCCCCGCCAAGAGCGAGGGAGAGGCGTGGCTGGGGAACGAGGCGCCCCGGGGGCTCAGCTCTCTGCGGCCGTGCCCTGCGGGAAGGGCAGCAGCAGCCCCCGAGCAGCGCGGGTGCTGCCTGCCAGCGCAGGAGAGAGGGGCCGTCCTGCCCCCGTCTCCTCCAAACTCACCGGCCGAGTGGCCGCGTCCGCCTTGGCTGCCGGAGGGGACGGGAGGTGGCCGCTGCTCGGCACCAGCCTGCAAGAAATGCGCTGCGCTCAGCGAGCAGCCCCGCAGCACGAAGGGCCCCTGGCGAGCTGCATCGGCCGCGGGCCATGAGTGAGATGTGGGGACGGCCGAGATGGCAGCCCGGGGGCTCCTCACCTCTGCCAGGCCCTCGACCAGCCTCTCCAGGCTGCTGGCGTTGAGTGTTTTTGCCTGGGCAAGGGGAGAAGAGCAGCAGGTGAGAAGCGATGGGGCTGGTGCGGGGTTGGAGCAGCCCCTGGGGCAGAGCGGGGCCAGGAGGGACACTCACGGCATTGCGGCCGCGCAGCTCCTTCAGCAGCAGCTTGATGGAGGGCAGCTGGGTGACGCGGGGTCCCTCCACTCCTTCTGCTGGCCTGTGCACGGGGCAGGGGCAGAGAAAGAGCTGTGTGAGACCCAAGCTGCCTCTTCCCTCACCTGCCAGCCCGGGGAGCCCTTCCAAGCTGCCCCCAAGCAGCTGGGCACCGCGTGGCCGTCGAGCGGAGAGCAGCGGCAGGGGGGAGGACGGGGCTGGGCGAAGCAGCTCCGCCAGCTCTGCCCACTCCAGAGCCGCCCGCAGCCGTGGGGGCAGCTCTCCCCAGCTCAGGAACGGCGTTTCCACATCGTACGGCTACGGCTAGAGCATCCCCCCGTGCTGTGAGCACGGGCCCCCCAAGCTGCGCTGCCAGGCAGGGCTTACCCACGGAGCGCGCTGAGCCAGAGCTCCTTCAGTGAGCGGGAGCTGCAGGAAAGAGAGGAGAAAGGGCCTGAGCGCCCGCTGCTCCCCAGCCCGCGGGCAGAGGCGGGCGCGGCACAGCCCTGCCCCGTGGGGACGGCCGCAGAGGCAGGAGGAAGCCGCGTGGGGCCAGACAGAAGCGCTGCCCGGCCCTGCCGGGGGACGTGGCACCGAGACCCACCAGAAGGTGACGACGCAGCAGCCGTAGGGCCAGGCGAGGACGAGGGACGTGGTGGCCTTGTCTTCCTCCTCCTGGGCGGCATCCCCGGCCGCCCCCTTGCCGCCGCTCAGCACCCACAGCCGGCCCAGGGCCAGGCAGAGCTGCGGGCGCGGGGCGCTGCCACGTCTGCAGAGAGGAGCGGCAGGGAGTGACCTGGAGGTGGCCGAGCCCGGCGCCTGCCCTCTGGCCTCAGCAGCAGGTTGCCGGGGCCTGGGGCTGCTCCTTGGGCGTCCCTGCCCCGGTGCCGGGGCCAGGCCTTGGGAGGAAAGGCAGCCGGGGTCTGCGCCTCTTACTTGGCCTTGGCGATGATCAAGGCATCGCTGAAGAGGAGGAGGTGCCTCTTCCCCGTCACGCGGCCCTGGGTCACCCGCACGCGCTGCTGGAGCAGCGGCTCGGCTGATGCCGGGCCGGGCGCGCACTGCTGCTCGGGGCCAGGGGAGACCCTGCAGAGCAGGCGGCAAAGGGCGTGAGGAAGGCGGCTGCTGCGGGGCCCGGCTGCGCCGGCGTGTCCCCGAGCCGCGGGGGGAGCCCACCTGGAGCCGTAGCAGCAGTTCAGCTGGCCCATCGTGCCGGGGCCAGGGGACTCCTCGTGCCGGACACGCTGCTGGGGCTCCGGAGAGCTCCCAGCCGGCCGGAGCGAGGCTGCTGAGGGGGTCTCGGTGCCGGGCAGTGCCGCCGGGTGAGAGCCGGTCTCTCCCTGGAGCTGCCAGGTGCTGGCAGAGCCGTGCCTGCAGGCACTGTGGCCGTTGCCGGGCCAGCGCCGCGACATCACAGCGGCCATTCCGAGCCCTGGGGGGCGGGGCTGGGGGAGGGGCCCTGGGGGGCTCTCCCCAGTCTGCCCCCGTCGCTCTCGGCCTGGGGAGCCCGGGCCTGGGCGCAGCACTGTGGGCATGGCCTCAGCAGCGCTGAGCAGAGGGCAAGGCTCCCCTCCCTCCAGCTGCTGGCAAGGCTTTGCCCAGCGCAGCCCAGGGCACCGCCACCCACTGCCATTGGCCAAGGGCACGGTGCTGGCTGCTGCTCAGCTTGGTGTCCAGCAGGACCCACGGGCCTTTGCTGCCACGCCGCTTTCCAGCAGCTTTGCCGAGCTGCTCTTGCTCACGCGTACGTGCGCATGTGTGCCGGGATGCTTCGTGCGCGTACCGGTGCCGCCCACAGCCCGTCCCACCCTCTTCCCGCAGGTCCCCCCGTGCCACTGTTGTGAGGTTGAGGCGGGCACGTTGCCTGCAGCCAAAGCAGCAGTCCCAGCGGAAAGGCGCTCCCTTGTGCTGGGACTGGGAGGAAGAGGATGCACCTGGCCACAGAGCCCAGGGGCAGAGCTTCCTTAACTCCAACTTGTTAAAGGCAACCTTCTTCTTCTTCTTCTTCTTCACATCATGTCCCGCTAGAAGGTGGCCTTGGCACTCTCCCGGAACACTGGAGAGGAGTTGGGCTTAGCCGAGTGCAATAGAAGCAGCAGCTGCCTAGCTGCCTTCTCGAGTGAGCAGCTGTCTGCAGAAGCCCAGCATCTCAAGGGCGGCGATGGGGGAAGTGGCATGAAGCAGAGCAGAGCAGCCTGGTGCAGCCCAGGGGCTTGCAGGCACGCCCTGCCCACTTCCCGCCCTTCCTGCCATGCCTTGGACGGTTGGCAGAGAGAAGAAAGCCATCCTTGCGCCTGCTGGAGCCAGGCCTGTTGTCTCTTTGGCTCCAAGTCTATACAGCAGAGCAAGGAGAAGCTAAGAACCAATACCTAAGCTCTTGTTTGACGTTTGGTGGAAGAGAAGGAAGGGAGGAAGGGAGGAAGGGAGGAAGGGAGGAAGGGAGGAAGGGAGGAAGGGAGTGTTATAAATGATTTAGTCCCAAACAGGATTCCAATTCAAATTTACAATTTATTAAGCGAATAGAGGCAAGGAAAGAGCGCTGGGTGCGCCGGGAGTCTCCGCTCCACCAAGACGCACGAGGTACAGTTTCTGTTCCTGGTTTATATCCTGTCTGTTAATACATATTCATGAACAGGCGTGTCTTCTTTGGCGCATGCCCTCTTCTCCTTCTAGAATCTTCTCGAATCTTCCTCAGTATGATCCTGTTCGCTAACACATATTCATGAATAGGCGTGTCTTCTAATACATATTAATGAACAGGCGTGTCTTCTTCAGCGCATGCCCTCTTCTCCTGCTAGAGTCTTCTCAAATCTTCCTCGGCGTGCTCCCAGGATGACCCCAAACCTTATGAATGCACTTTCTTTACACAATACTATGTGGTTAGTGGTCAAACTGGTTTGAGCTGATATACCAGCAAAGTAGTTCAACTTTCTCCTGTAAAATACCCCTTTTTATGGTGCAGGAGAAATCCATAAAAGTACAGAAGATTACACTTCATCACACGAATCAGATGAACATATTTCACAATCCCCCATCTTCTTCTTTATAGTATTGATTCGTGTTTTCATTTCCAATTGAGTATAACCGAGTAGATTAATCTAGTAACAATCCCCCACATATCCCCAATACAACTATCCCGATTTTAGTAAGCCAGTCAGCACCCATAAAATCTCCCCAAAATCCTCCTAGATTGATTCCATTCCAAGTTTGTCTCTCAGGAGGCCATTCGTTATACACCTGGACTCCTAGTCGCTCTCCCTAATTTATGGGTAACAGGAAAATTCTAGGTTTTATTGTTGATTACAGGTACGGGCTGTACAATTAGAAAAGGTCCTCAGTTTTTCCAGTTTTCTGGGGTAAACCCAGCTGGACTTGTTCCAATATTGACTACAGTTGTTTGCCGTAGTCGGAGTCAAGGAACTCACCCCAAGTAGAACTAGAAGAGGTCCGGTCAGGGCCATAGTGATCGGCGGTCACAGCCCTAAGGGGTTGCAGCCCTTGGCAGACCCTTTTTTAAGCCGCAACACCAGTTCCCCTCCGGTCTTGCCCTCTTCTTTCCTTTAAGGGGGTGCTTTCTTAGTACCCAAATTAATTGAGCACTGCTTGTGAAGGCCAGAGCTTTGCTAGATCAGTGGTTTGTCCAGACCTGAGCACTTGCCCGAGCCTGGCGAGCCTCTTTATTTGCAAGGCTTTATGACTACAGAAAACTGCCAGTTAGCGTGCAACACTAATCTTACAAATAAACACCCCCTTCTACACAAAGGACAAATTCTAGTTCCAGCTCCTTTTTCCTGTTCTTCTTTTGCCAACAACTCCTTCCGATTATACTCGTTTGGAGTCCCCATTGTTGTTTCCTATTACCCTTTCCCATTGTTTTCCAAACTTGGGGATTACTTGTATTTCTCTCCATAGCTTCCCATGGCCATCGTTCACCTTGATTTGTTCCACCACAAACGTAACAATTAGCTATATTCAATGACTTAGCAATGTTTTCAGCACGATTTACAAATAGATTTTTAGCAACTGTGGGAATTTCATGTTTCACTCCTGTTTCTATTACAGGAGTAGCCACAATAAAATTCCCACAGCAGTTTAGTCAGATGTGACTTTCCACTCCTTCACTGGACCTTTCACTCATGACACATGTGTCCATCCTTTTTCCGCAGTTAATAACACAAGGAAAGGTCCTTCCCAGAGGGGAGATAGGTTTCCTTCTTTCCATGTTTTTATCAGAATTTTATCTCCTGGTTCTAACTGATGAATTGCAAATCCTAAAGGTGGTGTTTGGGCCACCATTCCAATCTCTCTTAATCCTTTTAATCTTTTTCCAATGGTAATTATGTATTGTTGGATACTATGATCCTCAATTACATTGTTCCCCAGAGGCATTCCTTGAAAATAAGGCATGCCATATAACATTTCATATGGCCATAATCCAGTCTCACTGTACGGTTTTGTTCTTAAGTTTAGAAGTGCCAATTGTAAACATCTCGTCCAGGGCATTTGTGTCTCAATCATTAATTTAGATTGACACAATAGTTTATTATTTTGGAAGTGAAATGTGTGCCCTGGTCAGAATCAATGTACTGGATTATCCCATATCTAGGTATCAAATGTTCCAATAAAATTTTTCCTTGTTCTAATTTAGCTCCTATTTTCTCCAATTTTGTTTGTTCTTCTGGGGTAAACTTCTTCTCTCTTTCCTCTCGTTCTTCTTTGCTAGTGTAATCTACTCCCTTTTGGTGTCCCCTCACATGTACCACTGCTATCTCCTTTGGTTCTCTTAACGCCTTTAAAATTTTTACTATTAATTCTTGATGTATTAAATTCCTTCCTTGAGTATTAATCAAACCTCTTTCTTCCCAAATTTTTCCAAAATTGTGGACCACCCCATATGCTTATTTAGAATCTGTAAACACAGTCCCACTTCTTCCTTTTAATAATTCCAGGGCACTACACAGGGCATACAGCTCACAAGCCTGAGCTGACCATGATGGACTCAGAGGTCCTGAGTCCACAAGTTCTAAGTCCTTATTAATTACTGCATATCCCAATTTTCACTTCCCTTCTACCACTCTGGAGGAGCCATCTATAAACAGCACTTCTCCATTTTCCAACTCAGCATCTCTTAAATCTGGTCTCACCTTAGTCTGGGTCTCAATTACCTCTAAACAGTTATGTTGTAATTCCTCTGATGGTTCTCCGAACAAAAATTGTGCTGGACTCTGAGCAGAAGTCACCCTCAGTTCTAAGTCAAGGGGGTCTATAAGTATTGCTTCATACTTTAGGATTCGGCTGTCCGTTAACCATTTTTCCTCTTTTTGTTGTAAAACATTTCTGACATTGTGTGGGGTATACACTTTTAAAGGAGCACTAAAGGTAATCTTCCTAACTTCGTCTATTAATAATGCTGTAGCAACCAAAGCTTGGAGACAAGCAGGCCATCCTCTGCGTACTGGATCAAGTAACTTAGAACAATACCCCACGGGTTTTTTGATTCCTGCCCAGTCTTGAGCAAGAACTCCATATGCTGTCTGGCTTGATGTATTCACAAAGAGATAGAAAGGTTTTTCTAGATCTGGGAGACTCAATACAGGTGCTTGTATTAATGCCTTTTTTACTTCCTCAAATCTCTGATCATCTTCAATAAACCATTTAAGTTGGTTATTAGTTAATTTTTCATATAAGAATTTTACTTTTTCACTATAATTTTCAAGCCATGGTCTACAATATCCTAATAATCCCAGTATTTGCCTAATTCCTGTTTTAGTTTGTGGGGGTCTTAAGGATAGAATCCCAGATACCCTCTCAGGATCTAACTTCTTCCTTCCCTTACTCAGCCAATATTTCTACAAACTGTAGCTTTGATCGGGACACCTTTAATCCCTTTTCCCCCAGAAAATTTAACAATTTAATGGTGGCTTTTCGGATCCCCTCTTCAGTTTCTCCTGCTACTAATAAATCGCCAAATAGCTTTGGTGACTCTGTAAACCCTTGTGGTAACACAGTCCATCTTAATTGTTGTTCTCGCCCTGTTTCGGGGTCCTCCCACTCAAAGGCAAAATAATCTCTGGATCCCTCATCCAGAGGACAGGCCCAAAAAGCATCTTTCAAATCTATTACACTATACCAAGTATGTTTGAGAGATATATGCCACCACAAGGGATTTAGTGATTGTTCGCTGATTTACAGCTCTTAAGTCCTGCACTATCCTGTATGATCCATCCGGTTTCTTTATGGGAAGAATGGGCGTGTTATGAAGTGACATACATGGTTCTAGGATTCCTTTTTCCAAAAGTCTGTCAACTACAGGTTTTAATCCTTTTCGACCCTCCATAGGTATAGGGTATTGCTTGATTCTAATTGGGCGGTGCGGATCTAGTATTTGAACCCTTATGGGGTCCATTTTTATCTTTCCAGTTTCCCCTTCCTTATACCACACTGAGGGGTTAATAGCTTCTTCATCCTCTTGTGTTAAAGTGTATAATTTAATCAGCAATTTGTCCCCTTAACTCTGAATGCTCAAGTTTAACTTCAAAATCAAACCCCTTCCTAATAGATTGTATTCCACTTCAGGGAGCAAAAGTAAATCATTAAGACAAATTTTCTTTTCTGTTTCTACTTCTACATCTTTCAATATATTTCTCGCCTTTTGCTCCTACTACTGACATGTAACTCTTCCCTTTTTCCATTCCTTTTGGAAGTTTTTGAATGGTTGACTTTTCGGCTCCTGTATACACTAAAAATAAAAGTTCCTCTTTATGGGGAAGTCTTTATGATAAAATTAATAAGCTTATCAAGGGCTCTGTTGATGGTGAAGTCCCCAGAAGATAGAGCCCCTGACACCCCTAATCTTCTTTGAACATCTTCTCATCTTGTTCCCACATGTCCCCTCTTGTTACAGTAGTAACAGACGGGAATTGTAAATCTTTCTCGATAAGGCTGTCCCCGGGATGTCTGCTCTATTTTTTTTTCCCTTTTCTCTCCAGAAGGAGTCCCTTACTGCTCTTACAAAAATTTTTGCTTTTGCTTTTTGTTTTTCTTCGTCCCTCCTAACATAGACTTTCTAGGCTTCTCTAAGTAACTCCTCTAATCCTCTTTCTTGCCAATCTTCCAATTTTTCTAATTTCCTTCTTATATCCCCCCAGGATTTAGCTACAAATTGTGTTCTAAGGAGTGCGGTCCCAGCCACTGTATTCGGATCAAGTCCAGAATACATTTGAAGGTTATCCTCAACCTCTCCAACCATTCTGTTGGAGATTCATCTTTCCCTTCTTGTTCATTAAATGCTTTAGTAATGTTTTGCCCTCGGGGAACCGCTTCCCTTATTCCCTGTATGATTAACGTTCTCAAATCCTTCCTTGGGGTTGTTGATGATCCCAGTGGGGATCCACATTTGGCCATTTCTGATCTCCCGGGGGTCCTGCCTGATTCTGTCTTTCCCAAGTTCTCATTCCAGCTTGTCTAATCATTCCCCTTTCCTCAACAGTGAATAGGATCCCTAAAATGGACTGTATTTCTTCCCAGGTATAAGTATTGGGGCCTAGGAATTGGTCCAGTTTTTCAGCTATTCCGAGGGGATCATCTAATAGGGTCCCCATTTCTTTCTTGAAATTTCTTACGTCTGTGGTATTTAATGGGACTGCCACAAACCCGATGCCTCCCTGATTGCCTCCGAGGGGTACTCCTCATAAGTGATATAGAGAAGCTCCCTCAGATACAGCAGTCCTACTTCTCGTACATGCAGCCGGAGGTCGATCTAATTCCGGTGCTGTTGGTGGTGGAAATAGGGGCAACGGTGGTACAGGTAGAGGTACTACGGCCAGCGGAGGGGGAGCCGCCGCCGAAGATGGATTATTAGAATATGGAGGTGGTAGGTTATCCAGTGGCTCCCATTTATCATCTTTTTCCTTTTCCTTTTCACTTTTCTCCTCTTCTTCTTCCTCAAACTTTTCATCTGGAGCACAAGTCTTATGAGGAGCGGCTGAGGGAACTGGGGTTGTTTAGTCTGGAGAAGAGGAGGCTGAGGGGAGACCTTATCGCTCTCTACAACTACCTGAAAGGGGGTTGTGGCGATGAGGGTGTTGGTCTCTGCTCCCAAGTAACTAGTGATAGGACAAGAGGAAATGGCCTCAAGTTGCGCCAGGGGCGGTTTAGATTGGATATTAGCAAAAATTTCTTCACTGAGAGGGTGGTCAGGCATTGGAACAGGCTGCCCAGGGAGGTGGTAGAGTCGCCATCCCTGGAAGTGTTCAAAAAACGTGTGGATGTGGCGCTTCAGGACATGGTTTAGGGGACATGGTGGTTCTGGATTAATGGTTGGACTTGATGATCTTAAAGGTCCTTTCCAACCTAGTGATTCTGTGATTCTGTGATTCTGTGATCTGTTTTTAATGTAAGTATTGAGGCTGGAAAAGGACGTGAAGTGCTGTCCCATAATCCTGCATAATCACTTTCCTCCTGACTAAAAGGTTCCTTTGAATTAACATATGTACTGAAGGCCTGGCAGACCCAGTCTTCAAAAGATCCAAAAACGGGCCAAAAGACATGTGGTCTCGAAGGATCTTTTGGCCATTCTACCATACAATATTGAACTAATTTTAATTTACTTTTTCCTTTTCTGGGGCCCCTATCATTCCAATTTTTAATCATTATTTCTAATGGACTCTCCGGAGATATTTCTAGTAATTCGCTCCCTTTCTTCTGGTCCTGGGTTCTCAATTTCGTCTGACCCATCTAGGAATTTTTACTGTGGCAATTCCTACAGCCCTTGGCTACCAGTAAGAGTGTCTTGCAGGGGGTTTAGGACCTATCACCCACCCACGAATCCTATAAGAATCGCTTCGGTCCTTCACCGGACAAGTCCCTCGCGGGAGATTGGAACCGTGGTTAGTAGACCTCCACAATCGCTTCGGAACTAGGTTCCGTCTCAGTCACAGTCTTACACACACAGGCAACCGAATCCTACCCAACCGAACGGTATACACCTTAAATACTTACGACTCCGTCGTCTTCGTTCGGATCTTCGCGTGCAGAATTACGGGCAAAATAAACTGCTGCAGCCGGAAAGGAAGCTCATAAAAAAACCAAATTCTTTGCTGGCCCCTATTCAGGTTCAGGATGGCGTTAGTCCCGACCCGACCCGATCAGGAGCCACCCAATTGGTGGGGCGCCCCTCCTAGATCAAGTCAGAATTCAGGAACCAAGACCATCCCGGACGAGCCCCCAATTGTTATAACTGATTTAGTCCCAAACAGGATTCCAATTCAAATTTACAATTTATTAAGCGAGTAGAGGCAAGCAAAGAGCGCTGGGTGCGCCGGGAGTCTCCGCTCCACCAAGACGCACGAGGTACAGTTCCTGTTCCTGGTTTATATCCTGTCTCTTAATACATATTCATGAACAGGCGTGTCTTCTTTGGTGCATGCCCTCTTCTCCTTCTAGAATCTTCTCGAATCTTCCTCAGCGTGATCCTGTTCGCTTATACATATTCATGAATAGGTGTGTCTTCTAATACATATTAATGAACAGGCGTGTCTTCTTCAGCGCATGCCCTCTTCTCCTGCTAGAGTCTTCTCAAATCTTCCTCGGCGTGCACCCAGGATGACCCCAAACCTTATGAATGCACTTTCTTTACACAATACTATGTGGTCAGTGGTCAAACTGGTTTGAGCTGATATACCAGCAAAGTAGTTCAACTTTCTCCTGTAAAATACCCCTTTTTATGGTGCAGGAGAAATCCATAAAAGTACAGAAGATTACACTTCATCACACGAATCAGATGAACATATTTCACAGGAGGAAGGAAGGGAGCGAGGGAGGGAGGGAGGGAGGGAGGGAGGGATGAAGGAAGGAAGGAAGGAACGAAGGGAGGAAGGAAGGAAGGAAGGCAAGGAGGAAAGAAGGGAGGGAGGAAGGGAGGGAGGGAGGAAGGGAGAAAGAAAGGGAGGGAGGGTGGAAGGAAGGGAAGCAGGGAGGCAGGAAGGCAGGAAGGCAGGAAGGCAGGCAGGCAGGCAGGAAGGAAGGAAGGAAGGAGGGAAGGAAGGAAGGAGGGAAGGAAGGAAGGAAGGTAGGTCGGGGTCGTGGGGGAGAGAGACAGCACTCAGCACTTTCTACGTAGTCTAGGAACGAATTTCCAGGACTGGCCGTGAGTTTCTGAAGACACAGTGTCTCCCTTCCCTGGTATCCTGTGTGTGCTGTCATTCACAGCTGCCCTTCTGAGCGATCATTCCGCAATTCCCGTCAGAGTCAAAAGAGACTGGACTTGGGGGAATTTCTTTCATTTATTGCCAATCAAATCAGGGTAAGGTAATGAGAACTAAACCCAAATCTTAAAACACCTTCCGCCCACCCCTCCTTTCTTCCCGGGCTCGACTTTGCTCCCCATTTTCTCTGCCTCCTCCCCCCGAGTGCCACAGGAGGAGGGGGAACGGGGGTTGCGGTCAGTTCATCACATGTTGTCTCTGCTACTCCTTCCTCCTCAGGGGGAGGACTCCTCACACTCTTCCCCTGCTCCAGCCTGGAGTCCCTCCCACGCCAGACAGTCCTCCACGGACTTCTCCAACGTGAGTCCTTGCCAGAGGCTGCAGTTCTTCACCAACTGCTCCAGCCTGGCTCCCTGCCACGGGGTGCCGTCCTACAGGAACAGGCTGCTCCACGGTGGGTCCCCCACGCGGCCACAACTCCTGCCAGCAAACCTGTGCCAGCGTGGGCTCCTCTCTCCACGGGGCCACAGGTCCTGCCAGGAGCCTGCTCCAGTTCCAGCTTCCAGTGGGGTCACAGCCTCCTTCGTGCAGCCCCCTGCTCCAGCGTGGGGTCCTCCCCAGCCTGCAGGTGGAGATCTGCTCCCCCACGCAGCTCCATGGGCTGCAGGGGCACAGCCGGCCTCACCATGGTCTTCAGCAGGCGCTGCAGAGGGATCTCTGCTCCGGCCCCTGGAGCACCTCCTGCCCCTCCTTCTGCACTGACCCGGGTGTCTGCAGAGATGTTTCTCTCATGTATTCTCGCTCCTCTCTCCCGCTGCAGTTGCTGCCTGCCAGTTCTTACCCCGCTTCTGAAATACGTTATCCCAGGGGTGCTACTACTGTTGCTGACTGGCTCGGCCTTGGCCAGTGGTGGGTCCGTCTTGGAGCCGGCTGGCATCGGCTCTACTGGACATAGGGGAAGCTTCTAGACGCTTCCCACAGCAGCCACCCCTGCAGCCCCCCTGCAATGTTTTTAATTGCTAATAAACATTTGTAACTTCAAAAAAAAAAAAAAAAAGGATATAAGATATTTCTAAATACTACAAGACATGTGAAGTGAAGAGGCGTTCTAAAGTTAGTTATCCTACAGGAAATGCACAGCTCCACCTGTTACTCCTGCTTTCCCTCGAATACCAGAGTGACCTCTAATCTCAGCCTTGCTTAAGGAGAGTGTTACCGCTGTTGGTAGATCAACCCTTATTTCAGAAGAGGGAGAGAAAGAGAGAGAGAGAGAGAGGGAGAGAAGGAAAGACAGACAGGCAGCAAGGAAGGCTTGTTTTCCCTTGAAGGAGTCAAGTCAGGCAGCACCTGGAGCATCACCGGTGTCTGAGTCTGTGCCCAGAACGTTTGTGCTGTCTGTTACAAGCTCCTGAAGGCACTTCCAACAGCAAAGCAATGCCTTGTAACCCTCTGCCGCCTTCCTGTGCATCAGAAGGCCTGCCTATATCTTCCGTAGCTTTGCCCACAGAAGCCTGAATGGCTGTGCTCCAGGGTGTTGGAAGGCACAACACAAACTTCCTCCAGTCACTCTGACACCTTGAACACAGAAACCAACACAGTTTAATAGGAAGAATCTCACTTTCTCACAGCAACCATCTTTTACATTACATCTTTTCATCCTGTAAGAAAGCATGTGTCCCTACAGTACGTACATAGTTACCCACCAAAACCGCCAACGAGATACAACGTATCCCGCGATACAACGTATCCCGCGATACGCTCGCAGGGGTTTGCGCAGCCCCCGCTCTCTGTGCACCTCACAGACCCCTGCGCTTTCTGCTTCTGCCCCTGGTGCTGGCGGCTCTGTGGCCGATGCACCAGCAAGCCCAGCCGCATCCTCCTCCTCCTCCTCAGAGAGTTCCTGGCGGTGCTCAATGAGCGATTGCTATGAACGTACTTTAAAAAGCCCTTTTTATAGCCCGACACAACACTGGCCAATTTCAACTCTAGCTGAGCTTTGCCCTTTTCTGTTCTCTCCTCACACGTAGGAACTACAGCTCTGTGATCTTCCTGCGAAGCCGGACCTTGGTCCCAGGGATCATAACATTTCTTTTTCCACCTGAGTTGAAGAAGGAGGTCCCTGTTCAGCCAAGCTGGTCTTCTGCCCCTCTTGTTTGACTTAAGACTCCACGAGATTGCCTGCTCCCGTGCTTGCAGAAGGTGGTTCTGAAAAACTAACCTGCTCTATGAGCCCTAAGCCCTCCAAAGCAGATTTGGAGGGGACACTGCAGACTAGCTCTCTGAGTAGCTTCAAGTTTGCTCTCCTGAAAAGCAAGGTAGCAACTCCTCTGAGCTGTATCTCATTACACTCAAAAGTTTAAACTCCCCTGTTTTGTGATCACTGTGGCCAAGCCTCTTCCTATCCCATCTCCTACGAGTACTTCTCCATACACAAACAGGAGGGAGGAAGAGATCTGTTGGGTAGATAAGCAGCCACGGGGAACCACGGTGAGCAGTGGAGTGAGCTGCTGCATGGGCTACGTGCTTTCCGAGCGCGAAGCCAGCCCCTGGCTCAGTGAGTGCCTGGGAAAGGGAGTCTGCAGCCGTGAATGACAGAGCCGGCCAGCAGGACAGCCGGCAGCCTTCACTCGGCCATTGCCTACCTTGTGACTGGCTGTACCTGTGATGGTGTTAATGCTCTTTGTACACAGGTCTGTTGCGTTGTGCTGTGTTGCGAAGCAGACTTGCAGAGGCGTGCCCTGTCTGCCCATGGGAACTCAAGGCACATTTCCTCCAAGCGCAGCAGCCAGGCTTTGGGCAGCCTCGCCTCCTGCTGCTTTTGACATTGCCAACCAGGGTCACGTTTCTATCCTTGGGTTTTCATGTAGGAACCAATTAGTGAACAAGTCCTGTTTTAATGGAGTGGCATCGCAAACAATACTACGCCGGTAGAAAGCCTTCAGGAGAAGACTGGTGTCCTGTGGACCTCGCAGTAAGGCAGCCAGCAGCTCTGTTTCTGCGATAGCTACAAACACCCAGGACTGAAACAACCGCAGCTTTTTAATACAGTTACAGAGGTTTACACTTTTCTTTGCAGACACAAAGCATGCTTTTGTCTTGAACTTTTCATTAGTCTGAAGACAAGATCATTGGTACTATAGGATACCATGCTGTTTATTAAATGGAAATAAATTAACATCTATACCGAAAGGATGTTTTCCTCATCAGAAACAATGCCGAAACGATGAGCAACTCTGAAAAGAAAGGGACATAAGGCTCTCGTGCACAAACCCCAAAGCTTCAAAGGAGAAAGGTGAAAGAGCGGTACATCCTTATGTCACAGGACAACCTGTGATTAACCCGAGTTATGGACACTGCCGCATCATAGGTCGTTGGGGCCAGTTCAGATCCACTGCCTTCTAGATCAGCCGCCTTGATGAGCTGGGTGTTTCAACTGTTATGAAGCTGCAGAATCAACCAGAATAGACACTGAAATGACTGTACTGGCTACAGAATGGCTAGAATAAATATGGAGGTGTGTCCTGTTTTTTTCCGGTCCTGGAGGGTGGGTGGGATTCGGGGCACCATGTAAGCTGGCTTTTTTAACTCCTCCTTCCCATCAGTCCCTAGGCACGTGTTGTGGCTGAAAGCAAAGCATCACCACTCCGGTTCTGACTGACAGAAAGGGGGGTGTTCGCGTCGGTCCAGAGCGCGCTGATGGGTCGGAGAAGTAAGAGCGGAGTTTTTGATGTCGCTAACCTGGAGTTAATTCAGCTAATGGAAACTGCAAGCCAGTCCTGTTTGATGAAGAATACTAAGAAAGGGTATTGTGCTGTGTGCTGCATACAAGGACTTGCACCGAGCAAAGGGCAGCAATGGGTGCTCCCTTCTTGTATGCAGCAAGGTGGTGCAGCATGTCTCTGCCAAGAATGAGTAGCGGCAAAGAAAACCTGGAGGGTTTTATAGTCTGGAACATGCTGTCCAGCATGTCCCTCGTGTCCCTCTCAGATGATATACACCTCCACGCCCAGCACGCCCCATGGAATCTGCAGTTGACATGCCAGCTCCCCACGGGGGCAGCTGTGCCGGCTGGTGGGCTTTTGCTGACGGAGCCGAGGAGTGAGCCAGCAAGGCCTCCCGCCAGGGCTGGGCTGGGTCTGAGGGCGGTGCGGGGCCGCTCCGGCGTCGCGGTGCCCGAGTGAAATGTGCCGGCCGGAGCAGAAGGGCGCGGTGCCTCCCTCCTCGCCTCCGCCGAGGTGGTGCTGGGGCTGCATCGCGCCCCTCAAAGCCCAGGCAGCAGAGCTCATGCGGGCAATCCAGGCAGCGGAAATAAATCGGCACCTGCAAGAAGAGAGTCAAAAGTGCTGGTGAAACCATGAAGGCGGGAACAGGCGTGATTTTGTGCCCCGTTCTTTGGGCAGTGTGCTGTCCAAGGGGCATTTCCTGGCACAGGAGAGGGCACCCTCCCTGGCAGTGACTACGGCACGGCTTTGTCCCCTTCTCCACACGTGTGACACCCTCAGAGCTCTGCAAGTTGACAGAGATGTGCAGCACTGCTTTGCTAGGCAGCAGGGCTGGGCAGGGCAGCTGTGCTGTGGTCCTTTCCCAAACCAAAACCCGAGCAGCAGCATGCCTCACTGTCCCTTGCGAGAAAGCCAGGCTTGAAGGCAAAACACGCTGCTTTGGTATTGTTTGGTTGGTTTTTTCTTCCCTCGATTGTCTCAGGTGCTACGTGAGCTTTTTACGCAGTGCCAGTACCTCAGGGTCTACAGCCACTTGGCACAGCTCCTTGCTGCGCCTTTGGGATTCAGGCACCAGCAGCCAGTGCTGGGCTTGCTAGCTGACACCAACAGAAAAGTGGGACTTTGCCTCTTTCTGCAGGGAGTGGGTCAAAGAGCTCACAAAATTGTTGTGAGTCTTGTGACTTTGCTGGGGTGTTGCTCAGCCTTGCACAAACAGAGCTGCCACAAGTGCGGAACGAGAACTGCCAACGCTGGAGTGATATGTTCCTCCTGACAGACACGCTCTCCCACGGAGTTTTTCATGTAGCTAACCCGGGCATAATTCAGCTAATGGAAACTGCAAGCCACTCATGTTTGGTCAAGAAGACTAAGAAAGGGTATTGTGCTGTGTGCTGCATACAAGCACTTGCACTGACCAAAGGGCAGCTGCGGGCTGGGCTTCCTGCCTGGTGCCATCTCTGCGCACCTCAGAAATGTTGCCCATACTCGGAGCAGTGTTCAGAGCTTTGAAAGATGGGCAGCAGAGTCTGCTACACACCTGGGCTCCTTGTTCTTCTTGCCTGCCTGGATGTTTTCAGTTCCCCATCCTGGAGAGCTCTGCTCCCAACTTTCTCCTCTTCCTCTCTTGTTGCCCGTTGCTCCCCCCTTCACAGGCCGCTCTTCGCTTTCTGCTTTCTTCTGAAGAGCCCGGCAGCCTTTCCATTCAATGTATTGTTAGACAGGTGAAGGCACGATAAACTAGAACCAGCTCTGCTCTTATGCAAACCTAGCTCGTTTTACCTTCTCTCCGCAGAGGAGCTCTTCAGGTGTTCCCTTTCCGCAGGGACTGGAGGCGCCTGCAATGGAAATGTGGAAGTTAAGGGGTGGCCAGGACCTTCCTGCCCAGTCGCTCCCTTAGCTCGGAAAGGCACAGCCCTTGGATGGGTTTGCGCAGCCCACGCTCTCTGTGCACCTCACAGACCTCTGCGCTTTCTGCTTCCGCCCCTGGCGCTGGCGGCTCCGTGGCCGATATAGCGGCAAGCCCAGCCACATCCTCCTCCTCCTCCTCAAAGAGCTGCGGGGGACAGAGGAGGACAGTTGCTTGGCTGGGGACAGGCCCCGGGGCCGGTGAGCCTTCCTCAGGGGCAGGAGCGAGCGTGGGCGGCTCTGCTTTCACTAGGGCAGGACGCAGGGGTGGCTGGAGGTGGGGGAGGTGGGGCGGAGCCGGCTTGGTCCCCGAGCCCCAGCCGGGGTCCCTCTGCTGGGGACAGCGCCTCTGCGCAGGAGCCAGCGCGACAGGCACCCCCCGGCCAGGCTGGCTTACCTGGAGGGGCTGGGGCAGCGTGCCGTCCTGGCTGCAGAGAGCTGCCAGGGGCCGGCCGAAGAGACCCGCCCTGCCGGCACAGCCCGACTGCCCGCGCGCCTCCGCAGCGGCCAAGGTCCCTCGCCGCGCAAAGGGCCAGGGCAGCCCCCACGTCCTGCTGCGGGTCCCGCCTGCCGCCAGGGAAAAGAGAGCAGAGAGCCATGGAGGGCAAGCGCCAGGTGAATGCTGCCCGAGCCTCCGTGCGTTGTGCCCCCGCCAAGAGCGAGGGAGAGGCGTGGCTGGGGAACGAGGCGCCCCGGGGGCTCAGCTCTCTGCGGCCGTGCCCTGCGGGAAGGGCAGCAGCAGCCCCCGAGCAGCGCGGGTGCCGCCTGCCAGCGCAGGAGAGAGGGGCCGTCCTGCCCCCGTCTCCTCCAAACTCACCGGCCGAGTGGCCGCGTCCGCCTTGGCTGCCGGAGGGGACGGGAGGTGGCCGCTGCTCGGCACCAGCCTGCAAGAAATGCGCTGCGCTCAGCGAGCAGCCCCGCAGCACGAAGGGCCCCTGGCGAGCTGCATCGGCCGCGGGCCATGAGTGAGATGTGGGGACGGCCGAGATGGCAGCCCGGGGGCTCCTCACCTCTGCCAGGCCCTCGACCAGCCTCTCCAGGCTGCTGGCGTTGAGTGTTTTTGCCTGGGCAAGGGGAGAAGAGCAGCAGGTGAGAAGCGATGGGGCTGGTGCGGGGTTGGAGCAGCCCCTGGGGCAGAGCGGGGCCAGGAGGGACACTCACGGCATTGCGGCCGCGCAGCTCCTTCAGCAGCAGCTTGATGGAGGGCAGCTGGGTGACGCGGGGTCCCTCCACTCCTTCTGCTGGCCTGTGCACGGGGCAGGGGCAGAGAAAGAGCTGTGTGAGACCCAAGCTGCCTCTTCCCTCACCTGCCAGCCCGGGGAGCCCTTCCAAGCTGCCCCCAAGCAGCTGGGCACCGCGTGGCCGTCGAGCGGAGAGCAGCGGCAGGGGGGAGGACGGGGCTGGGCGAAGCAGCTCCGCCAGCTCTGCCCACTCCAGAGCCGCCCGCAGCCGTGGGGGCAGCTCTCCCCAGCTCAGGAACGGCGTTTCCACATCGTACGGCTACGGCTAGAGCATCCCCCCGTGCTGTGAGCACGGGCCCCCCAAGCTGCGCTGCCAGGCAAGGCTTACCCACGGAGCGCGCTGAGCCAGAGCTCCTTCAGTGAGCGGGAGCTGCAGGAAAGAGAGGAGAAAGGGCCTGAGCGCCCGCGGCTCCCCAGCCCGCGGGCAGAGGCGGGCGCGGCACAGCCCTGCCCCGTGGGGACGGCCGCAGAGGCAGGAGGAAGCCGCGTGGGGCCACACAGAAGCGCTGCCCGGCCCTGCCGGGGGACGTGGCACTGAGACCCACCAGAAGGTGACGACGCAGCAGCCGTAGGGCCAGGCGAGGACGAGGGACGTGGTGGCCTTGTCTTCCTCCTCCTGGGCGGCATCCCCGGCCGCCCCCTTGCCGCCGCTCAGCACCCACAGCCGGCCCAGGGCCAGGCAGAGCTGCGGGCGCGGGGCGCTGCCACGTCTGCAGAGAGGAGCGGCAGGGAGTGACCTGGAGGTGGCCGAGCCCGGCGCCTGCCCTCTGGCCTCAGCAGCAGGTTGCCGGGGCCTGGGGCTGCTCCTTGGGCGTCCCTGCCCCGGTGCCGGGGCCAGGCCTTGGGAGGAAAGGCAGCCGGGGTCTGCGCCTCTTACTTGGCCTTGGCGATGATCAAGGCATCGCTGAAGAGGAGGAGGTGCCTCTTCCCCGTCACGCGGCCCTGGGTCACCCGCACGCGCTGCTGGAGCAGCGGCTCGGCTGATGCCGGGCCGGGCGCGCACTGCTGCTCGGGGCCAGGGGAGACCCTGCAGAGCAGGTGGCAAAGGGCGTGAGGAAGGCGGCTGCTGCGGGGCCCGGCTGCGCCGGCGTGTCCCCGAGCCGCGGGGGGAGCCCACCTGGAGCCGTAGCAGCAGTTCAGCTGGCCCATCGTGCCGGGGCCAGGGGACTCCTCGTGCCGGACACGCTGCTGGGGCTCCGGAGAGCTCCCAGCCGGCCGGAGCGAGGCTGCTGAGGGGGTCTCGGTGCCGGGCAGTGCCGCCGGGTGAGAGCCGGTCTCTCCCTGGAGCTGCCAGGTGCTGGCAGAGCCGTGCCTGCAGGCACTGTGGCCGTTGCCGGGCCAGCGCCGCGACATCACAGCGGCCATTCCGAGCCCTGGGGGGCGGGGCTGGGGGAGGGGCCCTGGGGGGCTCTCCCCAGTCTGCCCCCGTCGCTCTCGGCCTGGGGAGCCCGGGCCTGGGCGCAGCACTGTGGGCATGGCCTCAGCAGCGCTGAGCAGAGGGCAAGGCTCCCCTCCCTCCAGCTGCTGGCAAGGCTTTGCCCAGCGCAGCCCAGGGCACCGCCGCCCGCCGCCATTGGCCAAGGGCACGGTGCTGGCTGCTGCTCAGCTTGGTGTCCAGCAGGACCCACGGGCCTTTGCTGCCACGCCGCTTTCCAGCAGCTTTGCCGAGCTGCTCTTGCTCACACGTACGTGCGCATGTGTGCCGGGATGCTTCGTGCGCGTACCGGTGCCGCCCACAGCCCGTCCCACCCTCTTCCCGCAGGTCCCCCCGTGCCACTGTTGTGAGGTTGAGGCGGGCACGTTGCCTGCAGCCAAAGCAGCAGTCCCAGCGGAAAGGCGCTCCCTTGTGCTGGGACTGGGAGGAAGAGGATGCACCTGGCCACAGAGCCCAGGGGCAGAGCTTCCTTAACTCCAACTTGTTAAAGGCAACCTTCTTCTTCTTCTTCTTCTTCACATCATGTCCCGCTAGAAGGTGGCCTTGGCACTCTCCCGGAACACTGGAGAGGAGTTGGGCTTAGCCGAGTGCAATAGAAGCAGCAGCTGCCTAGCTGCCTTCTCGAGTGAGCAGCTGTCTGCAGAAGCCCAGCATCTCAAGGGCGGCGATGGGGGAAGTGGCATGAAGCAGAGCAGAGCAGCCTGGTGCAGCCCAGGGGCTTGCAGGCACGCCCTGCCCACTTCCCGCCCTTCCTGCCATGCCTTGGACGGTTGGCAGAGAGAAGAAAGCCATCCTTGCGCCTGCTGGAGCCAGGCCTGTTGTCTCTTTGGCTCCAAGTCTATACAGCAGAGCAAGGAGAAGCTAAGAACCAAAACACAAGCTTTAATGTTTGGCGGAAGGGAAGGAAGAGAGGGGCGGAAGGAAGGAAGGAAGGAAGGAAGGAAGGAAGGAAGGAAGGAAGGAAGGAAGGAAGGAAGGAATGGAGTGCAATACTTTCCTTAGACCTCCTCTTTCTCTTAGCATACTTCTAAAGGCTTTTTTTGTTGTCTGACAGAACACTGGCCAGTTTCAGCTCTAGCTGAGCTTTGGCCTTCCATCATTTCTCCCTACATATGTGAAGCACGGCTCCGTAGTCTTCCTGCGAAGGCTGGCCTTGCTTCTAGGGATCATTCATACAATTTCTTTTTCCGCCTGAGTTCCAAAAGGAGTTCCCTCTTCAGCCAAGTGGGTGTTCTACCCCACTTGCTTGACTTTCAACACAAAGGCATGGCCTGCTCCTGGGCTTTTAAAAGGTGGCTCTTTAGAAGAGACCAGCTCTCACGGGCCCCGCCGTCCTCCAAAGCAGATGCCCACCTTACACACGGTGCAGCTCCTCCCCCTCGCCTGCCCTGCCTGTCCCTCCTGAAGAGCCTGTTCAGCCCGCCTGAACAGTGATGCTTTCTTGCCATTCGGCACCCGTGACAGTAAAGCTTTTGTACATAAGTTCCGGATTCGCAAGAGAACAGGGTCACCTGAAGCGTGATATCAAATTGGTTTTGGCATCTAAGGAAGCGACTGCTTCAGAAATTATGTTTTTCTTCAGCCTGTTGACACGTGAAAGTTGACAGCAGCCCAGTTTTTGGGAATCCTCTTTCCAAGAACTTAAATTTCTCCCTGGAAGTTCCAAAAGCACTGGAGTCACAGCTGAGCATGGACAGCCATAGCCCACTCCATGAGGCTCTGCATGCCTGTCTCTCATGACATGCCATAGAGCAGTAGAAGCTTGTCTTCGAGAGCTAGCCGGAGGTGCTGAGACCACTCACTCAAACACGAGACACCCAGGGTGGGACTCAGCTCCTCTGACTTTAGAGAGGCCTATTGCAGATATTGCGAAGATACCATTAGAGTTAGCAGAGTAAAAAGCTATTCATGCTGTCCTAAAGTAGACGTCTTTAGTTAGGGCCCCTTTAGACTTAACTGGCTGTATTGACTAGGGCCTCAGGTCCATTTCCTCCACACAGGCAACTTAATGCCATCTCAGAGGCCGTAATGAAGCTAGCACCTAGAGCCTAGCAGACACGACACAGGACCTACGGACAGCCTTGCCCTTCGGAGGGGACAGCTGGAGGCCAGAGGACGTGCCTATAGAATCTCAGATCATACCCACATGATGCGCAGGGGGAGGCAACGGCATCAGGCCCTTCATATCCACTCACTACAACGGCTGTGCGCATCCCTAGCCCGAACAGAGCCACAGAAGTTAGAGCGAGCCGAATCCCACCCGAGTTCTAGTTCCCTCTTCTACCAAGGAGGTTTGGATTCTGTATCCCCATAGCTGAGAATTAGTGGGCACATTCTCCACACATTCTTTGTAGCCTGTGCAGTTAGAGAGCAAATATTGGGGCTAAAGGCTGCGTTTTTTCCCCTTGTTCTAACCATCTCCATTCGGCAAGCTTCAAGAAACGTAATGCAAAGTACTTCTGTGATGGGTTGACTTTGGCTGGATTCCAGGTGCCCACCAAAGCTGCTCTTTCACTCCCCTCCTCGGCTGGAGAGAGGAGAGAAAGTACAACAAGAAGCTTGTGGGTCGAGACAAGGACAAGGAGCGATCATTCAGCAGTTCCCGTCAGAGTCAAAAGAGACTGGACTTGGGGGAATTTCTTTCATTTATTGCCAGTCGAATCAGGGTGTCCTGGTTTCAGCCAGGATAGAGCTGGTTTTCTTCACAGAAGCCAGTGTGACACTGTGTTTTGGATTTGGGATGAGAAACTGTTGATAAGGTGCTGATGTTTTGGGTTGCTGCTGAGCAGTCCAGGACAGTCCAGCTTCTCGTGCTGGCCTGCTAGCAAGGAGGTTGGGGGTGCACAGGGAGCTGGGAGGGGACACAGCCGGGACAGCTGACCCAGACTGGCCAAAGAGATATTCCCTACCATACGACGTCATGCCCAGTACATAAACTGGAGTTGGCTGGGGGGCGGAAATCGCTGCTCAGGGACGGGCTGTCGATCGCCGAGTGGTGAGCAATTGCTGTATTGGGCATCACTTGTTCTTATACATTCCTTTGTTGGTATTATCATTGTTGTTTCCTTCTTTCTTTCTGTCCTATTAAACCGTGTTTATCTCAACCCACAAGGTTTTTTCCTAATTCTCTCCCCCACCCTGCTGTGGGAGGGGGAGTGAGCGAGCGTCTGCGTGGTGCATAGTTGCTGGCTGGGGCTAAACCATGGCAGTCGTTTTTGGTGCCCAACGTGGGGCACGAGGCTTGAGATAATAACGGTTGCAGGTCACAATATCAGTTTATTTGATTTGCTTGATGCTCTCGTCTTTGTTGTACATGTTAAGGATCGGTGTTGGTCTCTGCGGGCTGCTGTACTCGCCTGTGAGTTTTGTTTTTAGAGCACTGACCTTGAGCTTAATGTGGTATCATCTGAACTCTGTACTAAAGCCGTTACTGTATTTTGGCTACAGTCTTGTGGAGACGATTAGCAATTATACTTCTGCCTCTGAAAGGCTTTCTATGGAGGAAATGCAGAGTGGTACCTTTGCTACCCTCTATCATAACGTTTCCTCCTTCATCACAGTAATTTTTCCGTATTTTGAACACCCTTGGGTAGTTATAATACCTCTATTGCTACTTCTGGGGAACATTGTTTTGGTTTTGTCTAAGGTTGGCAAGCGATTTAAGAATATCACCCGGAGATCTGCCCCAAGGCTGGATAGTTATGAATGGCAGGGCGTGTGGAACAGCATGGGCAAATGCCTGGGGCGGTGGGCACCTCCGGTGTTTTGGAACTTCTCTCCCGAACAAGTGCAGAATCCTGATAAACTAGCAGAATATTTGGAAGAAGTATGCTGTCGGCCTGGCAGCTCCAAGGAGACACAAATCATTGCAATGTGCTGGGGCCTGGCCCATGCCTACCAAACCCTATTTAACACTATGCAAAGGGGAGAGAGGCTCTCTGGGTCTGATGGCAATGTGGCAGGCACTGTGATTACTCCAACCCCTGCAACAGGCACTGTAGCTACTCAGACTGTTGCAGCTGAACCAGAGGACCAGCCCATCCCGGTATCAGTTGCCCCTGTACAAAAGAAGAAATCTTGGAAGCGGAAGTCAGCTCGTTTAGTAAGGGAGGAGGAAGATTCTGCTAAGAAGGAGGCAGAGGAAGCGAGTGAGGAGGCAGAGTGCTCTGAAGCAGGGCCATCACAAGGACTGAAGAGGGAAGAGAGCAGGTCATCGCTTGAAGAGGAGGAAGAGGAAGAACTCATACAAGAGACGGTAACTACCCGATCTCTATCACTGAGTGAACTGCGAGATATGCGAAAGGATTTCAGACGTCGTCCAGGTGAGCACATTGTCACCTGGCTGCTCCGATGCTGGGATAATGGGGCCAGTAGCCTGGAATTAGAGGGTAGGGAAGCCAAGCAGCTGGGATCCCTTTCTAGGGAAGGGGGCATAGACAAAGCAATTGGAAAAGGTGCACGAGTCCTCAGCCTCTGGAGACGACTCCTGTCGGGTGTGAAGGAAAGGTATCCCTTCAAGGAAGATGTTCTATGTCACCCAGGCAAGTGGACCACCATGGAGAAAGGTATCCAGTACCTGAGGGAGCTAGCTGTGCTGGAAGTGATTTATGGTGACTTGGACAATGGACAATCATCCAAAGATCCAGATGAAGTCAATTGCACGCGACCTATGTGGCGGAAGTTTGTACGGAGTGCACCATCATCATATGCCAACTCATTAGCAGTAATGGCCTGGAAAGACGGAGAGAGACCAACGGTGGATGAATTGGCTGTCCAACTCCGGCAATACGAAGAAAGTCTCTCTCCCTCCCTACGGGCCTGCGTCTCTGCTGTAGAGAAACTGTCCCAGGAGTTCCGGCAATTCAAAGAGGATATGCCCTACCCTCCACCCATACGGACCAGTGTCTCAGCCATTAGGAGTAAGCGCTCTTCTGTTCAAGAGAGAGGATATAGAGGATACACACCGCGAGCCACCCTGTGGTTTCAATTGCGTGACTACGGAGAGGACATGAGGAGGTGGGATGGAAAACCTACCTCGACCCTAGAGGCACGAGTACGCGAGCTGCAAGGGAAAACAATTACAAAAGGACGTTCAGGTTCCTCCAGGAAAATCGTCGCTCCACTTTCCAGTGGGCAGTTCCCCAGAAAGAATAGAAGAGCTGATCTCACCTCTGATCCTCTTGAGGGGACTTCTGATTCCTATTTACAAGAAGTGGGTAATGAGTACTATGAGCAGGACTAGAGAGGCCCTGCCTCCAGCCAGGCGGAGGAGAGGGATAACCGAGTTTATTGGACTGTGTGGATTAGATGGCCTGGCACATCAGACCCACAGGAATATAAGGCTTTAGTGGATACTGGTGCACAATGTACCTTAATGCCATCAAGCCATATAGGGGCAGAACCCATCTGTATTTCCGGAGTGACAGGGGGATCCCAACAGCTGACTGTGCTGGAGGCCGAAGGGAGCCTAACTGGGAATGAGTGGCAGAAGCACCCCATTGTGACTGGCCCAGAGGCTCCGTGCATCCTGGGCATAGACTATCTCAGGAGAGGGTATTTCAAGGACCCAAAAGGGTACCGGTGGGCTTTTGGTATAGCTGCCTTGGAGACGGAAGAAATTAAACAGCTGTCCACCTTGCCTGGTCTCTCAAAGGACCCTTCTGTGGTGGGGTTGCTCAGGGTCAAAGAACAACAGGTGCCGATCGCTACCACAACAGTGCACCGGCGGCAATATCGCACCAACAGAGACTCCCTGATCCCCATCCATGAGCTGATTTGTCGGCTGGAGAGCCAAGGAGTGATCAGCAAGACTCGCTCACCCTTTAACAGCCCCATACGGCCAGTGCGAAAGTCTAATGGAGAGTGGAGACTGACAGTAGACTATCGTGGCCTGAATGAAGTCACGCCACCACTGAGCGCTGCCGTGCCAGACATGCTAGAACTTCAATATGAACTGGAGTCAAAGGCAGCCAAGTGGTACGCCACCATTGATATTGCTAACGCGTTTTTCTCAATCCCTTTGGCGGCAGAGTACAGGCCACAGTTTGCTTTCACCTGGAGGGGTGTCCAATACACCTGGAATCGACTTCCCCAGGGGTGGAAACACAGCCCTACCATTTGCCATGGGCTGATACAAACTGCACTGGAACAGGGTGAAGCTCCAGAGCATCTGCAATACATTGACGACATCATCGTATGGGGCAACACAGCAGAAGAAGTTTTTGAGAAAGGGAAGAAAATAATTCAAATCCTTCTGAAAGCTGGTTTTGCTATAAAACAAAGTAAGGTCAAAGGACCTGCACAAGAGATCCAGTTTTTAGGAATAAAATGGCAAGATGGACGTCGACAGATCCCAACAGATGTGATCAACAAAATAACAGCTATGTCTCCACCAACTAGCAAAAAAGAAACACAAGCATTTCTGGGCGTTGTGGGTTTCTGGAGAATGCATATTCCAAATTACAGTCTGATTGTAAGCCCTCTTTATCAAGTGACCCGGAAGAAGAACGATTTTAAATGGGGCCCTGAGCAACGACAAGCCTTCGAGCAAATTAAGCAGGAGATAGTTCATGCTGTAGCCCTCGGGCCAGTCCGAGCAGGACAAGATGTTAAAAATGTGCTCTACACGGCAGCCGGGGAGAATGGCCCTACCTGGAGTCTCTGGCAGAAGGCACCAGGAGAGACTCGAGGTCGACCTCTAGGGTTTTGGAGTCGAGGATATAGGGGATCTGAGTCCCGCTATACTCCAACTGAAAAGGAGATACTGGCAGCATATGAAGGAGTTCGAGCTGCCTCAGAAGTGGTTGGTACTGAAGCACAGCTCCTCCTGGCACCCCGACTGCCGGTGCTGGGTTGGATGTTCAAAGGGAGGATCCCCTCTACACATCATGCGACTGATGCTACGTGGAGTAAGTGGGTCGCGCTTATTACACAGCGGGCTCGAATAGGAAACCTTAATCGCCCGGGAATCTTGGAAGTGATCATGGACTGGCCAGAAGGCAAAGATTTTGGAATATCACCAGAAGAGGAGGTGGCGCGTGCTGAAGAGGCTCCACCATATAATGAACTGCCAGAGAATGAAAGGCAATATGCCCTATTTACTGGTGGGTCCTGTCGTATTGTAGGCAAACATCGAAGGTGGAAAGCTGCTGTATGGAGCCCTATACGATGAGTCGCAGAAGCTGCTGAAGGACAAGGTGAATCAAGTCAGTTCGCAGAGGTGAAAGCCATCCAGCTGGCTTTAGATATTGCTGAACGAGAAAAATGGCCAATACTCTATCTTTATACTGACTCATGGATGGTGGCAAATGCTCTATGGGGGTGGCTACAGCAATGGAAGCAGAGCAACTGGCAACGCAGAGGCAAGCCCATCTGGGCTGCTGAATTGTGGCAAGATATTGCTGCCCGACTAGAGAATCTGGTCATAAAAGTACGCCATGTAGATGCTCACGTACCCAAGAGTTGGGCCACCGAAGAACATCAAAACAACCATCAGGTGGATCAGGCTGCTAAGATTGAAGTGGCTCCGGTGGATCTGGACTGGCAACATAAGGGTGAATTATTTATAGCTCGGTGGGCCCATGACACCTCAGGCCATAGGGAAGAGATGCAACATATAGATGGGCTCGGGATCGAGGGGTGGACCTGACCATGGACGCTATTGCACAGGTTATCCATGAATGTGAAACGTGTGCTGCGATCAAACAAGCCAAGCGGTTAAAGCCCCTCTGGTATGAAGGACGATGGTTGAAATATAAATATGGGGAGGCCTGGCAGATTGACTATATCACACTTCCACAAACTCGCCAAGGCAAGCGCTATGTGCTTACCATGGTGGAAGCAACCACCGGATGGCTGGAAACATACCCTGTGCCCCATGCCACCGCCCGGAACACTATCCTGGGCCTTGAAAAGCAAGTCTTATGGTGACATGGCACCCCCGAAAGAATTGAGTCAGACAATGGGACTCATTTCCGAAACAACCTCATAGACACCTGGGCCAAAGAGCACGGCATTGAGTGGGTGTATCACATCCCCTATCATGCACCAGCTTCCGGAAAAATTGAATGATACAACGGACTGTTAAAGACTACACTGAGAGCAATGGGTGCTGGGACATTCAAACATTGGGATAAACATTTAGCAAAAGCCACCTGGTTAGTCAACACTAGGGGATCTACTAATAGAGCCGGCCCTGCCCAATCAAAACTTTTACGTACTGTAGAAGGGGATAAAGTCCCTGTGGTGCATGTGAGAAATATGCTGGGGAAGACAGTCTGGGTTACTCCTGCCTCAGGCAAAGGCAAACCCGTTCGTGGGATTGCCTTTGCCCAGGGACCTGGGTGCACTTGGTGGGTAATGCGGAAGGATGGGGAAGTCCGATGTGTACCTCAAGGAGACTTGATTTTGGGTGAAAATAGTCAATGATTTGAATTGTATTATGTTAATTGTTACACAATACAGTATGTCATTACTACTATGGTTGCTATCTACCATATCGATGGTATTACAGTAAGAATCACCCAGACTGATGAAGAATGAGCTTCACCGAAACTAAGCAACATGCAGCAGTGATGGAACCAGAACTGGCTTCAGCAGCTTGCGCCCAACAATTCCCTCGAGATCGACATCTTTGACCTGCAGATCATGGACATGGACCGTGCCAAATAACGATCCAACACCACATACCATCTCCCCTGCCCTGAGAGACTGCTATGATGGATGAAGCCCAGAGTCATGGACTGAATGAACTACACAGACATTTTCAAGTGATGGCCCATGGACTAAGAAAGTGATATCTGTGTGTATATATTAAAAGACAGGAAGAGTAATACTGAATAATTGGAATGTATTGAAAGTACAGGACCTGGGCATGACGTAAATGGTATGGAATAAGGGGTGGGTACTGTCCTGGTTTCAGCCAGGATAGAGCTGGTTTTCTTCACAGAAGCCAGTGTGACACTGTGTTTTGGATTTGGGATGAGAAACTGTTGATAATGTGCTGATGTTTTGGGTTGCTGCTGAGCAGTCAAGGACAGTCCAGCTTCTCGTGCTGGCCTGCTAGCAAGGAGGTTGGGGGTGCACAGGGAGCTGGGAGGGGACACAGCCGGGACAGCTGACCCAGACTGGCCAAAGAGATATTCCCTACCATACGACGTCATGCCCAGCACATAAACTGGAGTTGGCCAGGGGGCGGAAATCGCTGCTTGGGGATGGGCTGTCGATCGCCGGGTGGTGAGCAATTGCTGTATTGGGCATCACTTGTTCTTATACATTCCTTTGTTGGTATTATCATTGTTGTTTCCTTCTTTCTTTCTGTCCTATTAAACCGTGTTTATCTCAACCCACAAGGTTTTTTTCCTAATTCTCTCCCCCACCCTACTGTGGGAGGGGGAGTGAGCGAGCGGCTGTGTGGTGCATAGTTGCTGGCTGGGGCTAAACCACGACACAGGGTAAGGTAATGAGAACTAAACCCAAATCTTAAAACACCTTCCGCCCACCCCTCCTTTCTTCCCGGGCTCGACTTTGCTCCCCATTTTCTCTGCCTCCTCCCCCCGAGTGCCACAGGAGGAGGGGGAACGGGGGTTGCGGTCAGTTCATCACATGTTGTCTCTGCTACTCCTTCCTCCTCAGGGGGAGGACTCCTCACACTCTTCCCCTGCTCCAGCCTGGAGTCCCTCCCACGCCAGACAGTCCTCCACGGACCTCTCCAACGTGAGTCCTTGCCAGAGGCTGCAGTTCTTCACCAACTGCTCCAGCCTGGCTCCCTGCCACGGGGTGCCGTCCTACAGGAACAGGCTGCTCCATGGTGGGTCCCCCACGCGGCCACAACTCCTGCCAGCAAACCTGTGCCAGCGTGGGCTCCTCTCTCCACGGGGCCACAGGTCCTGCCAGGAGCCTGCTCCAGTTCCAGCTTCCAGTGGTGTCACAGCCTCCTTCGTGCAGCCCCCTGCTCCAGCGTGGGGTCCTCCCCAGCCTGCAGGTGGAGATCTGCTCCCCCACGCAGCTCCATGGGCTGCAGGGGCACAGCCGGCCTCACCATGGTCTTCAGCAGGCGCTGCAGAGGGATCTCTGCTCCGGCCCCTGGAGCACCTCCTGCCCCTCCTTCTGCACTGACCCGGGTGTCTGCAGAGATGTTTCTCTCATGTATTCTCGCTCCTCTCTCCCGCTGCAGTTGCTGCCTGCCAGTTCTTACCCCGCTTCTGAAATACGTTATCCCAGAGGTGCTACTACTGTTGCTGACTGGCTCGGCCTTGGCCAGCGGTGGGTCCGTCTTGGAGCCGGCTGGCATCGGCTCTACTGGACATAGGGGAAGCTTCTAGACGCTTCCCACAGCAGCCACCCCTGCAGCCCCCCTGCAATGTTTTTAATTGCTAATAAACATTTGTAACTTCAAAAAAAAAAAAAAAGGATATATTTCTAAATACTATAAGACATGTGAAGTGAAGAGGCGTTCTAAAGTTAGTTATCCTACAGGAAATGCACAGCTCCACCTGTTACTCCTGCTTTCCCTCGAATACCAGAGTGACCTCTAATCTCAGCCTTGCTTAAGGAGAGTGTTACCGCTGTTGGTAGATCAACCCTTATTTCAGAAGAGGGAGAGAAAGAGAGAGAGAGAGAGAGAGAGAGAAGGAAAGACAGACAGGCAGCAAGGAAGGCTTGTTTTCCCTTGAAGGAGTCAACTCAGGCAGCACCTGGAGCATCACCGGTGTCTGAGTCTGCGCCCAGAACGTTTGTGCTGTCTGTTACAAGCTCCTGAAGGCACTTCCAACAGCAAAGCAATGCCTTGTAACCCTCTGCCGCCTTCCTGTGCATCAGAAGGCCTGCCTATATCTTCCGTAGCTTTGCCCACAGAAGCCTGAATGGCTGTGCTCCAGGGTGTTGGAAGGCACAACACAAACTTCCTCCAGTCACTCTGATCACCTTGAACACAGAAACCAACACAGTTTAATAGGAAGAATCTCACTTTCTCACAGCAACCATCTTTTACATTACATCTTTTCATCCTGTAAGAAAGCATGTGTCCCTACAGTACGTACATAGTTACCCACCAAAACCGCCAACGAGATACAACGTATCCCGCGATACAACGTATCCCGCGATACGCTCGCAGGGGTTTGCGCAGCCCCCGCTCTCTGTGCACCTCACAGACCCCTGCGCTTTCTGCTTCTGCCCCTGGTGCTGGCGGCTCTGTGGCCGATGCACCGGCAAGCCCAGCCGCATCCTCCTCCTCCTCCTCAGAGAGTTCCTGGCGGTGCTCAATGAGCGATTGCTATGAACGTACTTTAAAAAGCCCTTTTTATAGCCCGACACAACACTGGCCAATTTCAACTCTAGCTGAGCTTTGCCCTTTTCTGTTCTCTCCTCACACGTAGGAACTACAGCTCTGTGATCTTCCTGCGAAGCCGGACCTTGGTCCCAGGGATCATAACATTTCTTTTTCCACCTGAGTTGAAGAAGGAGGTCCCTGTTCAGCCAAGCTGGTCTTCTGCCCCTCTTGTTTGACTTAAGACTCCACGAGATTGCCTGCTCCCGTGCTTGCAGAAGGTGGTTCTGAAAAACTAACCTGCTCTATGAGCCCTAAGCCCTCCAAAGCAGATTTGGAGGGGACACTGCAGACTAGCTCTCTGAGTAGCTTCAAGTTTGCTCTCCTGAAAAGCAAGGTAGCAACTCCTCTGAGCTGTATCTCATTACACTCAAAAGTTTAAACTCCCCTGTTTTGTGATCACTGTGGCCAAGCCTCTTCCTATCCCATCTCCTACGAGTACTTCTCCATACACAAACAGGAGGGAGGAAGAGATCTGTTGGGTAGATAAGCAGCCACGGGGAACCACGGTGAGCAGTGGAGTGAGCTGCTGCATGGGCTACGTGCTTTCCGAGTGCGAAGCCAGCCCCTGGCTCAGTGAGTGCCTGGGAAAGGGAGTCTGCAGCCGTGAATGACAGAGCCGGCCAGCAGGACAGCCGGCAGCCTTCACTCGGCCATTGCCTACCTTGTGACTGGCTGTACCTGTGATGGTGTTAATGCTCTTTGTACACAGGTCTGTTGCGTTGTGCTGTGTTGCGACGCAGACTTGCAGAGGCGTGCCCTGTCTGCCCATGGGAACTCAAGGCACATTTCCTCCAAGCGCAGCAGCCAGGCTTTGGGCAGCCTCGCCTCCTGCTGCTTTTGACATTGCCAACCAGGGTCACGTTTCTATCCTTGGGTTTTCATGTAGGAACCAATTAGTGAACAAGTCCTGTTTTAATGGAGTGGCATCGCAAACAATACTACGCTGGTAGAAAGCCTTCAGGAGAAGACTGGTGTCCTGTGGACCTCGCAGTAAGGCAGCCAGCAGCTCTGTTTCTGCGATAGCTACAAACACCCAGGACTGAAACAACCGCAGCTTTTTAATACAGTTACAGAGGTTTACACTTTTCTTTGCAGACACAAAGCATGCTTTTGTCTTGAACTTTTCATTAGTCTGAAGACAAGATCATTGGTACTATAGGATACCATGCTGTTTATTAAATGGAAATAAATTAACATCTATACCGAAAGGATGTTTTCCTCATCAGAAACAATGCCGAAACGATGAGCAACTCTGAAAAGAAAGGGACATAAGGCTCTCGTGCACAAACCCCAAAGCTTCAAAGGAGAAAGGTGAAAGAGCGGTACATCCTTATGTCACAGGACAACCTGTGATTAACCCGAGTTATGGACACTGCCGCATCATAGGTCGTTGGGGCCAGTTCAGATCCACTGCCTTCTAGATCAGCCGCCTTGATGAGCTGGGTGTTTCAACTGTTATGAAGCTGCAGAATCAACCAGAATAGACACTGAAATGACTGTACTGGCTACAGAATGGCTAGAATAAATATGGAGGTGTGTCCTGTTTTTTTCCGGTCCTGGAGGGTGGGTGGGATTCGGGGCACCATGTAAGCTGGCTTTTTTAACTCCTCCTTCCCATCAGTCCCTAGGCACGTGTGGTGGCTGAAAGCAAAGCATCACCACTCCGGTTCTGATTGACAGAAAGGGGGGTGTTCGCGTCGGTCCAGAGCGCGCTGATGGGTCGGAGAAGTAAGAGCGGAGTTTTTGATGTCACTAACCTGGAGTTAATTCAGCTAATGGAAACTGCAAGCCAGCCCTGTTTGATGAAGAATACTAAGAAAGGGTATTGTGCTGTGTGCTGCATACAAGGACTTGCACCGAGCAAAGGGCAGCAATGGGTGCTCCCTTCTTGTATGCAGCAAGGTGGTGCAGCATGTCTCTGCCAAGAATGAGTAGCGGCAAAGAAAACCTGGAGGGTTTTATAGTCTGGAACATGCTGTCCAGCATGTCCCTCGTGTCCCTCTCAGATGATATACACCTCCACGCCCAGCACGCCCCATGGAATCTGCAGTTGACATGCCAGCTCCCCACGGGGGCAGCTGTGCCGGCTGGTGGGCTTTTGCTGACGGAGCCGAGGAGTGAGCCAGCAAGGCCTCCCGCCAGGGCTGGGCTGGGTCTGAGGGTGGTGCGGGGCCGCTCCGGCGTCGCGGTGCCCGAGTGAAATGTGCCGGCCGGAGCAGAAGGGCGCGGTGCCTCCCTCCTCGCCTCCGCCGAGGTGGTGCTGGGGCTGCATCGCGCCCCTCAAAGCCCAGGCAGCAGAGCTCATGCGGGCAATCCAGGCAGCGGAAATAAATCGGCACCTGCAAGAAGAGAGTCAAAAGTGCTGGTGAAACCATGAAGGCGGGAACAGGTGTGATTTTGTGCCCCGTTCTTTGGGCAGTGTGCTGTCCAAGGGGCATTTCCTGGCACAGGAGAGGGCACCCTCCCTGGCAGTGACTACGGCACGGCTTTGTCCCCTTCTCCACACGTGTGACACCCTCAGAGCTCTGCAAGTTGACAGAGATGTGCAGCACTGCTTTGCTAGGCAGCAGGGCTGGGCAGGGCAGCTGTGCTGTGGTCCTTTCCCAAACCAAAACCCGAGCAGCAGCATGCCTCACTGTCCCTTGCGAGAAAGCCAGGCTTGAAGGCAAAACACGCTGCTTTGGTATTGTTTGGTTGGTTTTTTCTTCCCTCGATTGTCTCAGGTGCTACGTGAGCTTTTTACGCAGTGCCAGTACCTCAGGGTCTACAGCCACTTGGCACAGCTCCTTGCTGCGCCTTTGGGATTCAGGCACCAGCAGCCAGTGCTGGGCTTGCTAGCTGACACCAACAGAAAAGTGGGACTTTGCCTCTTTCTGCAGGGAGTGGGTCAAAGAGCTCACAAAATTGTTGTGAGTCTTGTGACTTTGCTGGGGTGTTGCTCAGCCTTGCACAAACAGAGCTGCCACAAGTGCGGAACGAGAACTGCCAACGCTGGAGTGATATGTTCCTCCTGACAGACACGCTCTCCCACGGAGTTTTTCATGTAGCTAACCCGGGCATAATTCAGCTAATGGAAACTGCAAGCCACTCATGTTTGGTCAAGAAGACTAAGAAAGGGTATTGTGCTGTGTGCTGCATACAAGCACTTGCACTGACCAAAGGGCAGCTGCGGGCTGGGCTTCCTGCCTGGTGCCATCTCTGCGCACCTCAGAAATATTGCCCATACTCGGAGCAGTGTTCAGAGCTTTGAAAGATGGGCAGCAGAGTCTGCTACACACCTGGGCTCCTTGTTCTTCTTGCCTGCCTGGATGTTTTCAGTTCCCCATCCTGGAGAGCTCTGCTCCCAACTTTCTCCTCTTCCTCTCTTGTTGCCCGTTGCTCCCCCCTTCACAGGCCGCTCTTCGCTTTCTGCTTTCTTCTGAAGAGCCCGGCAGCCTTTCCATTCAATGTATTGTTAGACAGGTGAAGGCACGATAAACTAGAACCAGCTCTGCTCTTATGCAAACCTAGCTCGTTTTACCTTCTCTCCGCAGAGGAGCTCTTCAGGTGTTCCCTTTCCGCAGGGACTGGAGGCGCCTGCAATGGAAATGTGGAAGTTAACGGGTGGCCAGGACCTTCCTGCCCAGTCGCTCCCTTAGCTCGGAAAGGCACAGCCCTTGGATGGGTTTGCGCAGCCCACGCTCTCTGTGCACCTCACAGACCTCTGCGCTTTCTGCTTCCGCCCCTGGCGCTGGCGGCTCCGTGGCCGATATAGCGGCAAGCCCAGCCACATCCTCCTCCTCCTCCTCAAAGAGCTGCGGGGACAGAGGAGGACAGTTGCCTGGCTGGGGACAGGCCCCGGGGCCGGTGAGCCTTCCTCAGGGGCAGGAGCGAGCGTGGGCGGCTCTGCTTTCACTAGGGCAGGACGCAGGGGTGGCTGGAGGTGGGGGAGGTGGGGCGGAGCCGGCTTGGTCCCCGAGCCCCAGCCGGGGTCCCTCTGCTGGGGACAGCGCCTCTGCGCAGGAGCCAGCGCGACGGGCACCCCCCGGCCAGGCTGGCTTACCTGGAGGGGCTGGGGCAGCGTGCTGTCCTGGCTGCAGAGAGCTGCCAGGGGCCGGCCGAAGAGACCCGCCCTGCCGGCACAGCCCGACTGCCCGCGCGCCTCCGCAGCGGCCAAGGTCCCTCGCCGCGCAAAGGGCCAGGGCAGCCCCCACGTCCTGCTGCGGGTCCCGCCTGCCGCCAGGGAAAAGAGAGCAGAGAGCCATGGAGGGCAAGCGCCAGGTGAATGCTGCCCGAGCCTCCGTGCGTTGTGCCCCCGCCAAGAGCGAGGGAGAAGCGTGGCTGGGGAACGAGGCGCCCCGGGGGCTCAGCTCTCTGCGGCCGTGCCCTGCGGGAAGGGCAGCAGCAGCCCCCGAGCAGCGCGGGTGCCGCCTGCCAGCGCAGGAGAGAGGGGCCGTCCTGCCCCCGTCTCCTCCAAACTTACCGGCCGAGTGGCCGCGTCCGCCTTGGCTGCCGGAGGGGACGGGAGGTGGCCGCTGCTCGGCACCAGCCTGCAAGAAATGCGCTGCGCTCAGCGAGCAGCCCCGCAGCACGAAGGGCCCCTGGCGAGCTGCATCGGCCGCGGGCCATGAGTGAGATGTGGGGACGGCCGAGATGGCAGCCCGGGGGCTCCTCACCTCTGCCAGGCCCTCGACCAGCCTCTCCAGGCTGCTGGCGTTGAGTGTTTTTGCCTGGGCAAGGGGAGAAGAGCAGCAGATGAGAAGCGATGGGGCTGGTGCGGGGTTGGAGCAGCCCCTGGGGCAGAGCGGGGCCAGGAGGGACACTCACGGCATTACGGCCGCGCAGCTCCTTCAGCAGCAGCTTGATGGAGGGCAGCTGGGTGACGCGGGGTCCCTCCACTCCTTCTGCTGGCCTGTGCACAGGGCAGGGGCAGAGAAAGAGCTGTGTGAGACCCAAGCTGCCTCTTCCCTCACCTGCCAGCCCGGGGAGCCCTTCCAAGCTGCCCCCAAGCAGCTGGGCACCGCGTGGCCGTCGAGCGGAGAGCAGCGGCAGGGGGGAGGACGGGGCTGGGCGAAGCAGCTCCGCCAGCTCTGCCCACTCCAGAGCCGCCCGCAGCCGTGGGGGCAGCTCTCCCCAGCTCAGGAACGGCGTTTCCACATCGTACGGCTACGGCTAGAGCATCCCCCCGTGCTGTGAGCACGGGCCCCCCAAGCTGCGCTGCCAGGCAGGGCTTACCCACGGAGCGCGCTGAGCCAGAGCTCCTTCAGTGAGCGGGAGCTGCAGGAAAGAGAGGAGAAAGGGCCTGAGCGCCCGCTGCTCCCCAGCCCGCGGGCAGAGGCGGGCGCGGCACAGCCCTGCCCCGTGGGGACGGCCGCAGAGGCAGGAGGAAGCCGCGTGGGGCCACACAGAAGCGCTGCCCGGCCCTGCCAGGGGACGTGGCACCGAGACCCACCAGAAGGTGACGACGCAGCAGCCGTAGGGCCAGGCGAGGACGAGGGACGTGGTGGCCTTGTCTTCCTCCTCCTGGGCGGCATCCCCGGCCACCCCCTTGCCGCCGCTCAGCACCCACAGCCGGCCCAGGGCCAGGCAGAGCTGCGGGCGCGGGGCGCTGCCACGTCTGCAGAGAGGAGCGGCAGGGAGTGACCTGGAGGTGGCCGAGCCCGGCGCCTGCCCTCTGGCCTCAGCAGCAGGTTGCCGGGGCCTGGGGCTGCTCCTTGGGCGTCCCTGCCCCGGTGCCGGGGCCAGGCCTTGGGAGGAAAGGCAGCCGGGGTCTGCGCCTCTTACTTGGCCTTGGCGATGATCAAGGCATCGCTGAAGAGGAGGAGGTGCCTCTTCCCCGTCACGCGGCCCTGGGTCACCCGCACGCGCTGCTGGAGCAGCGGCTCGGCTGATGCCGGGCCGGGCGCGCACTGCTGCTCGGGGCCAGGGGAGACCCTGCAGAGCAGGCGGCAAAGGGCGTGAGGAAGGCGGCTGCTGCGGGGCCCGGCTGCGCCGGCGTGTCCCCGAGCCGCGGGGGGAGCCCACCTGGAGCCGTAGCAGCAGTTCAGCTGGCCCATCGTGCCGGGGCCAGGGGACTCCTCGTGCCGGACACGCTGCTGGGGCTCCGGAGAGCTCCCAGCCGGCCGGAGCGAGGCTGCTGAGGGGGTCTCGGTGCCGGGCAGTGCCGCCGGGTGAGAGCTGGTCTCTCCCTGGAGCTGCCGGGTGCTGGCAGAGCCGTGCCTGCAGGCACTGTGGCCGTTGCCGGGCCAGCGCCGCGACATCACAGCGGCCATTCCGAGCCCTGGGGGGCGGGGCTGGGGGAGGGGCCCTGGGGGGCTCTCCCCAGTCTGCCCCCGTCGCTCTCGGCCTGGGGAGCCCGGGCCTGGGCGCAGCACTGTGGGCATGGCCTCAGCAGCGCTGAGCAGAGGGCAAGGCTCCCCTCCCTCCAGCTGCTGGCAAGGCTTTGCCCAGCGCAGCCCAGGGCACCGCCGCCCGCCGCCATTGGCCAAGGGCACGGTGCTGGCTGCTGCTCAGCTTGGTGTCCAGCAGGACCCACGGGCCTTTGCTGCCACGCCGCTTTCCAGCAGCTTTGCCGAGCTGCTCTTGCTCACGCGTACGTGCGCATGTGTGCCGGGATGCTTCGTGCGCATACCGGTGCCGCCCACAGCCCGTCCCACCCTCTTCCCGCAGGTCCCCCCGTGCCACTGTCGTGAGGTTGAGACGGGCACGTTGCCTGCAGCCAAAGCAGCGGTCCCAGCGGAAAGGCGCTCCCTTGTGCTGGGACTGGGAGGAAGAGGATGCACCTGGCCACAGAGCCCAGGGGCAGAGCTTCCTTAACTCCAACTTGTTAAAGGCAACCTTCTTCTTCTTCTTCTTCTTCTTCACATCATGTCCCGCTAGAAGGTGGCCTTGGCACTCTCCCGGAACACTGGAGAGGAGTTGGGCTTAGCCGAGTGCAATAGAAGCAGCAGCTGCCTAGCTGCCTTCTCGAGTGAGCAGCTGTCTGCAGAAGCCCAGCATCTCAAGGGCGGCGATGGGGGAAGTGGCATGAAGCAGAGCAGAGCAGCCTGGTGCAGCCCAGGGGCTTGCAGGCACGCCCTGCCCACTTCCCGCCCTTCCTGCCATGCCTTGGACGGTTGGCAGAGAGAAGAAAGCCATCCTTGCGCCTGCTGGAGCCAGGCCTGTTGTCTCTTTGGCTCCAAGTCTATACAGCAGAGCAAGGAGAAGCTAAGAACCAATACCTAAGCTCTTGTTTGACGTTTGGTGGAAGAGAAGGAAGGGAGGAAGGGAGGAAGGGAGGAAGGGAGGAAGGGAGGAAGGGAGGAAGGGAGTGTTATAAATGATTTAGTCCCAAACAGGATTCCAATTCAAATTTACAATTTATTAAGCGAATAGAGGCAAGGAAAGAGCGCTGGGTGCGCCGGGAGTCTCCGCTCCACCAAGACGCACGAGGTACAGTTTCTGTTCCTGGTTTATATCCTGTCTGTTAATACATATTCATGAACAGGCGTGTCTTCTTTGGCGCATGCCCTCTTCTCCTTCTAGAATCTTCTCGAATCTTCCTCAGTATGATCCTGTTCGCTAACACATATTCATGAATAGGCGTGTCTTCTAATACATATTAATGAACAGGCGTGTCTTCTTCAGCGCATGCCCTCTTCTCCTGCTAGAGTCTTCTCAAATCTTCCTCGGCGTGCTCCCAGGATGACCCCAAACCTTATGAATGCACTTTCTTTACACAATACTATGTGGTTAGTGGTCAAACTGGTTTGAGCTGATATACCAGCAAAGTAGTTCAACTTTCTCCTGTAAAATACCCCTTTTTATGGTGCAGGAGAAATCCATAAAAGTACAGAAGATTACACTTCATCACACGAATCAGATGAACATATTTCACAATCCCCCATCTTCTTCTTTATAGTATTGATTCGTGTTTTCATTTCCAATTGAGTATAACCGAGTAGATTAATCTAGTAACAATCCCCCACATATCCCCAATACAACTATCCCGATTTTAGTAAGCCAGTCAGCACCCATAAAATCTCCCCAAAATCCTCCTAGATTGATTCCATTCCAAGTTTGTCTCTCAGGAGGCCATTCGTTATACACCTGGACTCCTAGTCGCTCTCCCTAATTTATGGGTAACAGGAAAATTCTAGGTTTTATTGTTGATTACAGGTACGGGCTGTACAATTAGAAAAGGTCCTCAGTTTTTCCAGTTTTCTGGGGTAAACCCAGCTGGACTTGTTCCAATATTGACTACAGTTGTTTGCCGTAGTCGGAGTCAAGGAACTCACCCCAAGTAGAACTAGAAGAGGTCCGGTCAGGGCCATAGTGATCGGCGGTCACAGCCCTAAGGGGTTGCAGCCCTTGGCAGACCCTTTTTTAAGCCGCAACACCAGTTCCCCTCCGGTCTTGCCCTCTTCTTTCCTTTAAGGGGGTGCTTTCTTAGTACCCAAATTAATTGAGCACTGCTTGTGAAGGCCAGAGCTTTGCTAGATCAGTGGTTTGTCCAGACCTGAGCACTTGCCCGAGCCTGGCGAGCCTCTTTATTTGCAAGGCTTTATGACTACAGAAAACTGCCAGTTAGCGTGCAACACTAATCTTACAAATAAACACCCCCTTCTACACAAAGGACAAATTCTAGTTCCAGCTCCTTTTTCCTGTTCTTCTTTTGCCAACAACTCCTTCCGATTATACTCGTTTGGAGTCCCCATTGTTGTTTCCTATTACCCTTTCCCATTGTTTTCCAAACTTGGGGATTACTTGTATTTCTCTCCATAGCTTCCCATGGCCATCGTTCACCTTGATTTGTTCCACCACAAACGTAACAATTAGCTATATTCAATGACTTAGCAATGTTTTCAGCACGATTTACAAATAGATTTTTAGCAACTGTGGGAATTTCATGTTTCACTCCTGTTTCTATTACAGGAGTAGCCACAATAAAATTCCCACAGCAGTTTAGTCAGATGTGACTTTCCACTCCTTCACTGGACCTTTCACTCATGACAGATGTGTCCATCCTTTTTCCGCAGTTAATAACACAAGGAAAGGTCCTTCCCAGAGGGGAGATAGGTTTCCTTCTTTCCATGTTTTTATCAGAATTTTATCTCCTGGTTCTAACTGATGAATTGCAAATCCTAAAGGTGGTGTTTGGGCCACCATTCCAATCTCTCTTAATCCTTTTAATCTTTTTCCAATGGTAATTATGTATTGTTGGATACTATGATCCTCAATTACATTGTTCCCCAGAGGCATTCCTTGAAAATAAGGCATGCCATATAACATTTCATATGGCCATAATCCAGTCTCACTGTACGGTTTCGTTCTTAAGTTTAGAAGTGCCAATTGTAAACATCTCGTCCAGGGCATTTGTGTCTCAATCATTAATTTAGATTGACACAATAGGTTATTATTTTGGAAGTGAAATGTGTGCCCTGGTCAGAATCAATGTACTGGATTATCCCATATCTAGGTATCAAATGTTCCAATAAAATTTTTCCTTGTTCTAATTTAGCTCCTATTTTCTCCAATTTTGTTTGTTCTTCTGGGGTAAACTTCTTCTCTCTTTCCTCTCGTTCTTCTTTGCTAGTGTAATCTACTCCCTTTTGGTGTCCCCTCACATGTACCACTGCTATCTCCTTTGGTTCTCTTAACGCCTTTAAAATTTTTACTATTAATTCTTGATGTATTAAATTCCTTCCTTGAGTATTAATCAAACCTCTTTCTTCCCAAATTTTTCCAAAATTGTGGACCACCCCATATGCTTATTTAGAATCTGTAAACACAGTCCCACTTCTTCCTTTTAATAATTCCAGGGCACTACACAGGGCATACAGCTCACAAGCCTGAGCTGACCATGATGGACTCAGAGGTCCTGAGTCCACAAGTTCTAAGTCCTTATTAATTACTGCATATCCCAATTTTCACTTCCCTTCTACCACTCTGGAGGAGCCATCTATAAACAGCACTTCTCCATTTTCCAACTCAGCATCTCTTAAATCTGGTCTCACCTTAGTCTGGGTCTCAATTACCTCTAAACAGTTATGTTGTAATTCCTCTGATGGTTCTCCGAACAAAAATTGTGCTGGACTCTGAGCAGAAGTCACCCTCAGTTCTAAGTCAAGGGGGTCTATAAGTATTGCTTCATACTTTAGGATTCGGCTGTCCGTTAACCATTTTTCCTCTTTTTGTTGTAAAACATTTCTGACATTGTGTGGGGTATACACTTTTAAAGGAGCACTAAAGGTAATCTTCCTAACTTCGTCTATTAATAATGCTGTAGCAACCAAAGCTTGGAGACAAGCAGGCCATCCTCTGCGTACTGGATCAAGTAACTTAGAACAATACCCCACGGGTTTTTTGATTCCTGCCCAGTCTTGAGCAAGAACTCCATATGCTGTCTGGCTTGATGTATTCACAAAGAGATAGAAAGGTTTTTCTAGATCTGGGAGACTCAATACAGGTGCTTGTATTAATGCCTTTTTTACTTCCTCAAATCTCTGATCATCTTCAATAAACCATTTAAGTTGGTTATTAGTTAATTTTTCATATAAGAATTTTACTTTTTCACTATAATTTTCAAGCCATGGTCTACAATATCCTAATAATCCCAGTATTTGCCTAATTCCTGTTTTAGTTTGTGGGGGTCTTAAGGATAGAATCCCAGATACCCTCTCAGGATCTAACTTCTTCCTTCCCTTACTCAGCCAATATTTCTACAAACTGTAGCTTTGATCGGGACACCTTTAATCCCTTTTCCCCCAGAAAATTTAACAATTTAATGGTGGCTTTTCGGATCCCCTCTTCAGTTTCTCCTGCTACTAATAAATCGCCAAATAGCTTTGGTGACTCTGTAAACCCTTGTGGTAACACAGTCCATCTTAATTGTTGTTTTTGCCCTGTTTCGGTGTCCTCCCACTCAAAGGCAAAATAATCTCTGGATCCCTCATCCAGAGGACAGGCCCAAAAAGCATCTTTCAAATCTATTACACTATACCAAGTATGTTTGAGAGATATATGCCACCACAAGGGATTTAGTGATTGTTCGCTGATTTACAGCTCTTAAGTCCTGCACTATCCTGTATGATCCATCCGGTTTCTTTATGGGAAGAATGGGCGTGTTATGAAGTGACATACATGGTTCTAGGATTCCTTTTTCCAAAAGTCTGTCAACTACAGGTTTTAATCCTTTTCGACCCTCCATAGGTATAGGGTATTGCTTGATTCTAATTGGGCGGTGCGGATCTAGTATTTGAACCCTTATGGGGTCCATTTTTATCTTTCCAGTTTCCCCTTCCTTATACCACACTGAGGGGTTAATAGCTTCTTCATCCTCTTGTGTTAAAGTGTATAATTTAATCAGCAATTTGTCCCCTTAACTCTGAATGCTCAAGTTTAACTTCAAAATCAAACCCCTTCCTAATAGATTGTATTCCACTTCAGGGAGCAAAAGTAAATCATTAAGACAAATTTTCTTTTCTGTTTCTACTTCTACATCTTTCAATATATTTCTCGCCTTTTGCTCCTACTACTGACATGTAACTCTTCCCTTTTTCCATTCCTTTTGGAAGTTTTTGAATGGTTGACTTTTCGGCTCCTGTATACACTAAAAATAAAAGTTCCTCTTTATGGGGAAGTCTTTATGATAAAATTAATAAGTTTATCAAGGGCTCTGTTGATGGTGAAGTCCCCAGAAGATAGAGTCCCTGACACCCCTAATCTTCTTTGAACATCTTCTCATCTTGTTCCCACATGTCCCCTCTTGTTACAGTAGTAACAGACGGGAATTGTAAATCTTTCTCGATAAGGCTGTCCCCGGGATGTCTGCTCTATTTTTTTTTCCCTTTTCTCTCCAGAAGGAGTCCCTTACTGCTCTTACAAAAATTTTTGCTTTTGCTTTTTGTTTTTCTTCGTCCCTCCTAACATAGACTTTCTAGGCTTCTCTAAGTAACTCCTCTAATCCTCTTTCTTGCCAATCTTCCATTTTTTCTAATTTCCTTCTTATATCCCCCCAGGATTTAGCTACAAATTGTGTTCTAAGGAGTGCGGTCCCAGCCACTGTATTCGGATCAAGTCCAGAATACATTTGAAGGTTATCCTCAACCTCTCCAACCATTCTGTTGGAGATTCGTCTTTCCCTTCTTGTTCATTAAATGCTTTAGTAATGTTTTGCCCTCGGGGAACCGCTTCCCTTATTCCCTGTATGATTAACGTTCTCAAATCCTTCCTTGGGGTTGTTGATGATCCCAGTGGGGATCCACATTTGGCCATTTCTGATCTCCCGGGGGTCCTGCCTGATTCTGTCTTTCCCAAGTTCTCATTCCAGCTTGTCTAATCATTCCCCTTTCCTCAACAGTGAATAGGATCCCTAAAATGGACTGTATTTCTTCCCAGGTATAAGTATTGGGGCCTAGGAATTGGTCCAATTTTTCAGCTATTCCGAGGGGATCATCTAATAGGGTCCCCATTTCTTTCTTGAAATTTCTTACGTCTGTGGTATTTAATGGGACTGCCACAAACCCGATGCCTCCCTGATTGCCTCCGAGGGGTACTCCTCATAAGTGATATAGAGAAGCTCCCTCAGATACAGCAGTCCTACTTCTCGTACATGCAGCCGGAGGTCGATCTAATTCCGGTGCTGTTGGTGGTGGAAATAGGGGCAACGGTGGTACAGGTAGAGGTACTACGGCCAGCGGAGGGGGAGCCGCCGCCGAAGATGGATTATTAGAATATGGAGGTGGTAGGTTATCCAGTGGCTCCCATTTATCATCTTTTTCCTTTTCCTTTTCACTTTTCTCCTCTTCTTCTTCCTCAAACTTTTCATCTGGAGCACAAGTCTTATGAGGAGCGGCTGAGGGAACTGGGGTTGTTTAGTCTGGAGAAGAGGAGGCTGAGGGGAGACCTTATCGCTCTCTACAACTACCTGAAAGGGGGTTGTGGCGATGAGGGTGTTGGTCTCTGCTCCCAAGTAACTAGTGATAGGACAAGAGGAAATGGCCTCAAGTTGCGCCAGGGGCGGTTTAGATTGGATATTAGCAAAAATTTCTTCACTGAGAGGGTGGTCAGGCATTGGAACAGGCTGCCCAGGGAGGTGGTAGAGTCGCCATCCCTGGAAGTGTTCAAAAAACGTGTGGATGTGGCGCTTCAGGACATGGTTTAGGGGACATGGTGGTTCTGGATTAATGGTTGGACTTGATGATCTTAAAGGTCCTTTCCAACCTAGTGATTCTGTGATTCTGTGATTCTGTGATCTGTTTTTAATGTAAGTATTGAGGCTGGAAAAGGACGTGAAGTGCTGTCCCATAATCCTGCATAATCACTTTCCTCCTGACTAAAAGGTTCCTTTGAATTAACATATGTACTGAAGGCCTGGCAGACCCAGTCTTCAAAAGATCCAAAAACGGGCCAAAAGACATGTGGTCTCGAAGGATCTTTTGGCCATTCTAGCATACAATATTGAACTAATTTTAATTTACTTTTTCCTTTTCTGGGGCCCCTATCATTCCAATTTTTAATCATTATTTCTAATGGACTCTCCGGAGATATTTCTAGTAATTCGCTCCCTTTCTTCTGGTCCTGGGTTCTCAATTTCGTCTGACCCATCTAGGAATTTTTACTGTGGCAATTCCTACAGCCCTTGGCTACCAGTAAGAGTGTCTTGCAGGGGGTTTAGGACCTATCACCCACCCACGAATCCTATAAGAATCGCTTCGGTCCTTCACCGGACAAGTCCCTCGTGGGAGATTGGAACCGTGGTTAGTAGACCTCCACAATCGCTTCGGAACTAGGTTCCGTCTCAGTCACACTCTTACACACACAGGCAACCGAATCCTACCCAACCGAACGGTATACACCTTAAATACTTAGGACTCCGTCGTCTTCGTTCGGATCTTCGCGTGCAGAATTACGGGCAAAATAAACTGCTGCAGCCGGAAAGGAAGCTCATAAAAAAACCAAATTCTTTGCTGGCCCCTATTCAGGTTCAGGATGGCGTTAGTCCCGACCCGACCCGATCAGGAGCCACCCAATTGGTGGGGCGCCCCTCCTAGATCAAGTCAGAATTCAGGAACCAAGACCATCCCGGACGAGCCCCCAATTGTTATAACTGATTTAGTCCCAAACAGGATTCCAATTCAAATTTACAATTTATTAAGCGAATAGAGGCAAGCAAAGAGCGCTGGGTGCGCCGGGAGTCTCCGCTCCACCAAGACGCACGAGGTACAGTTCCTGTTCCTGGTTTATATCCTGTCTGTTAATACATATTCATGAACAGGCGTGTCTTCTTTGGTGCATGCCCTCTTCTCCTTCTAGAATCTTCTCGAATCTTCCTCAGCGTGATCCTGTTCGCTAATACATATTCATGAATAGGTGTGTCTTCTAATACATATTAATGAACAGGCGTGTCTTCTTCAGCGCATGCCCTCTTCTCCTGCTAGAGTCTTCTCAAATCTTCCTCGGCGTGCTCCCAGGATGACCCCAAACCTTATGAATGCACTTTCTTTACACAATACTATGTGGTCAGTGGTCAAACTGGTTTGAGCTGATATACCAGCAAAGTAGTTCAACTTTCTCCTGTAAAATACCCCTTTTTATGGTGCAGGAGAAATCCATAAAAGTACAGAAGATTACACTTCATCACACGAATCAGATGAACATATTTCACAGGAGGAAGGAAGGGAGCGAGGGAGGGAGGGAGGGAGGGATGAAGGAAGGAAGGAAGGAACGAAGGGAGGAAGGAAGGAAGGAAGGCAAGGAGGAAAGAAGGGAGGGAGGAAGGGAGGGAGGGAGGAAGGGAGAAAGAAAGGGAGGGAGGGTGGAAGGAAGGGAAGCAGGGAGGCAGGAAGGCAGGAAGGCAGGAAGGCAGGCAGGCAGGCAGGAAGGAAGGAAGGAAGGAGGGAAGGAAGGAAGGAGGGAAGGAAGGAAGGAAGGTAGGTCGGGGTCGTGGGGGAGAGAGACAGCACTCAGCACTTTCTACGTAGTCTAGGAACGAATTTCCAGGACTGGCCGTGAGTTTCTGAAGACACAGTGTCTCCCTTCCCTGGTATCCTGTGTGTGCTGTCATTCACAGCTGCCCTTCTGAGCGATCATTCCGCAATTCCCGTCAGAGTCAAAAGAGACTGGACTTGGGGGAATTTCTTTCATTTATTGCCAATCGAATCAGGGTAAGGTAATGAGAACTAAACCCAAATCTTAAAACACCTTCCGCCCACCCCTCCTTTCTTCCCGGGCTCGACTTTGCTCCCCATTTTCTCTGCCTCCTCCCCCCGAGTGCCACAGGAGGAGGGGGAACGGGGGTTGCGGTCAGTTCATCACATGTTGTCTCTGCTACTCCTTCCTCCTCAGGGGGAGGACTCCTCACACTCTTCCCCTGCTCCAGCCTGGAGTCCCTCCCACGCCAGACAGTCCTCCACGGACTTCTCCAACGTGAGTCCTTGCCAGAGGCTGCAGTTCTTCACCAACTGCTCCAGCCTGGCTCCCTGCCACGGGGTGCCGTCCTACAGGAACAGGCTGCTCCACGGTGGGTCCCCCACGCGGCCACAACTCCTGCCAGCAAACCTGTGCCAGCGTGGGCTCCTCTCTCCACGGGGCCACAGGTCCTGCCAGGAGCCTGCACCAGTTCCAGCTTCCAGTGGGGTCACAGCCTCCTTCGTGCAGCCCCCTGCTCCAGCGTGGGGTCCTCCCCAGCCTGCAGGTGGAGATCTGCTCCCCCACGCAGCTCCATGGGCTGCAGGGGCACAGCCGGCCTCACCATGGTCTTCAGCAGGCGCTGCAGAGGGATCTCTGCTCCGGCCCCTGGAGCACCTCCTGCCCCTCCTTCTGCACTGACCCGGGTGTCTGCAGAGATGTTTCTCTCATGTATTCTCGCTCCTCTCTCCCGCTGCAGTTGCTACCTGCCAGTTCTTACCCCGCTTCTGAAATACGTTATCTCAGAGGTGCTACTACTGTTGCTGACTGGCTCGGCCTTGGCCAGCGGTGGGTCCGTCTTGGAGCCGGCTGGCATCGGCTCTACTGGACATAGGGGAAGCTTCTAGACGCTTCCCACAGCAGCCACCCCTGCAGCCCCCCTGCAATGTTTTTAATTGCTAATAAACATTTGTAACTTCAAAAAAAAAAAAAAAAAAGGATATAAGATATTTCTAAATACTACAAGACATGTGAAGTGAAGAGGCGTTCTAAAGTTAGTTATCCTACAGGAAATGCACAGCTCCACCTGTTACTCCTGCTTTCCCTCGAATACCAGAGTGACCTCTAATCTCAGCCTTGCTTAAGGAGAGTGTTACCGCTGTTGGTAGATCAACCCTTATTTCAGAAGAGGGAGAGAAAGAGAGAGAGAGAGAGAGAGGGAGAGAAGGAAAGACAGACAGGCAGCAAGGAAGGCTTGTTTTCCCTTGAAGGAGTCAAGTCAGGCAGCACCTGGAGCATCACCGGTGTCTGAGTCTGCGCCCAGAACGTTTGTGCTGTCTGTTACAAGCTCCTGAAGGCACTTCCAACAGCAAAGCAATGCCTTGTAACCCTCTGCCGCCTTCCTGTGCATCAGAAGGCCTGCCTATATCTTCCGTAGCTTTGCCCACAGAAGCCTGAATGGCTGTGCTCCAGGGTGTTGGAAGGCACAACACAAACTTCCTCCAGTCACTCTGACACCTTGAACACAGAAACCAACACAGTTTAATAGGAAGAATCTCACTTTCTCACAGCAACCATCTTTTACGTGACATCTTTTCATCCTGTAAGAAAGCATGTGTCCCTACAGTACGTACATAGTTACCCACCAAAACCGCCAACGAGATACAACGTATCCCGAGATACAACGTATCCCGCGATACGCTCGCAGGGGTTTGCGCAGCCCCCGCTCTCTGTGCACCTCACAGACCCCTGCGCTTTCTGCTTCTGCCCCTGGTGCTGGCGGCTCTGTGGCCGATGCACCGGCAAGCCCAGCCGCATCCTCCTCCTCCTCCTCCTCAGAGAGTTCCTGGTGGTGCTCAATGAGCGATTGCTATGAACGTGCTTTAAAAAGCCCTTTTTATAGCCCGACACAACACTGGCCAATTTCAACTCTAGCTGAGCTTTGCCCTTTTCTGTTCTCTCCTCACACGTAGGAACTACAGCTCTGTGATCTTCCTGCGAAGCCGGACCTTGGTCCCAGGGATCATAACATTTCTTTTTCCACCTGAGTTGAAGAAGGAGGTCCCTGTTCAGCCAAGCTGGTCTTCTGCCCCTCTTGTTTGACTTAAGACTCCACGAGATTGCCTGCTCCCGTGCTTGCAGAAGGTGGTTCTGAAAAACTAACCTGCTCTATGAGCCCTAAGCCCTCCAAAGCAGATTCGGAGGGGACACTGCAGACTAGCTCTCTGAGTAGCTTCAAGTTTGCTCTCCTGAAAAGCAAGGTAGCAACTCCTCTGAGCTGTATCTCATTACACTCAAAAGTTTAAACTCCCCTGTTTTGTGATCACTGTGGCCAAGCCTCTTCCTATCCCATCTCCTACGAGTACTTCTCCATACACAAACAGGAGGGAGGAAGAGATCTGTTGGGTAGATAAGCAGCCACGGGGAACCACGGTGAGCAGTGGAGTGAGCTGCTGCATGGGCTACGTGCTTTCCGAGCGCGAAGCCAGCCCCTGGCTCAGTGAGTGCCTGGGAAAGGGAGTCTGCAGCCGTGAATGACAGAGCCGGCCAGCAGGACAGCCGGCAGCCTTCACTCGGCCATTGCCTACCTTGTGACTGGCTGTACCTGTGATGGTGTTAATGCTCTTTGTACACAGGTCTGTTGCGTTGTGCTGTGTTGCGACGCAGACTTGCAGAGGCGTGCCCTGTCTGCCCATGGGAACTCAAGGCACATTTCCTCCAAGCGCAGCAGCCAGGCTTTGGGCAGCCTCGCCTCCTGCTGCTTTTGACATTGCCAACCAGGGTCACGTTTCTATCCTTGGGTTTTCATGTAGGAACCAATTAGTGAACAAGTCCTGTTTTAATGGAGTGGCATCGCAAACAATACTACGCTGGTAGAAAGCCTTCAGGAGAAGACTGGTGTCCTGTGGACCTCGCAGTAAGGCAGCCAGCAGCTCTGTTTCTGCGATAGCTACAAACACCCAGGACTGAAACAACCGCAGCTTTTTAATACAGTTACAGAGGTTTACACTTTTCTTTGCAGACACAAAGCATGCTTTTGTCTTGAACTTTTCATTAGTCTGAAGACAAGATCATTGGTACTATAGGATACCATGCTGTTTATTAAATGGAAATAAATTAACATCTATACCGAAAGGATGTTTTCCTCATCAGAAACAATGCCGAAACGATGAGCAACTCTGAAAAGAAAGGGACATAAGGCTCTCGTGCACAAACCCCAAAGCTTCAAAGGAGAAAGGTGAAAGAGCGGTACATCCTTATGTCACAGGACAACCTGTGATTAACCCGAGTTATGGACACTGCCGCATCATAGGTCGTTGGGGCCAGTTCAGATCCACTGCCTTCTAGATCAGCCGCCTTGATGAGCTGGGTGTTTCAACTGTTATGAAGCTGCAGAATCAACCAGAATAGACACTGAAATGACTGTACTGGCTACAGAATGGCTAGAATAAATATGGAGGTGTGTCCTGTTTTTTTCCGGTCCTGGAGGGTGGGTGGGATTCGGGGCACCATGTAAGCTGGCTTTTTTAACTCCTCCTTCCCATCAGTCCCTAGGCACGTGTTGTGGCTGAAAGCAAAGCATCACCACTCCGGTTCTGATTGACAGAAAGGGGGGTGTTCGCGTCGGTCCAGAGCGCGCTGATGGGTCGGAGAAGTAAGAGCGGAGTTTTTGATGTCGCTAACCTGGAGTTAATTCAGCTAATGGAAACTGCAAGCCAGCCCTGTTTGATGAAGAATACTAAGAAAGGGTATTGTGCTGTGTGCTGCATACAAGGACTTGCACCGAGCAAAGGGCAGCAATGGGTGCTCCCTTCTTGTATGCAGCAAGGTGGTGCAGCATGTCTCTGCCAAGAATGAGTAGCGGCAAAGAAAACCTGGAGGGTTTTATAGTCTGGAACATGCTGTCCAGCATGTCCCTCGTGTCCCTCTCAGATGATATACACCTCCACGCCCAGCACGCCCCATGGAATCTGCAGTTGACATGCCAGCTCCCCACGGGGGCAGCTGTGCCGGCTGGTGGGCTTTTGCTGACGGAGCCGAGGAGTGAGCCAGCAAGGCCTCCCGCCAGGGCTGGGCTGGGTCTGAGGGCGGTGCGGGGCCGCTCCGGCGTCGCGGTGCCCGAGTGAAATGTGCCGGCCGGAGCAGAAGGGCGCGGTGCCTCCCTCCTCGCCTCCGCCGAGGTGGTGCTGGGGCTGCATCGCGCCCCTCAAAGCCCAGGCAGCAGAGCTCATGCGGGCAATCCAGGCAGCGGAAATAAATCGGCACCTGCAAGAAGAGAGTCAAAAGTGCTGGTGAAACCATGAAGGCGGGAACAGGCGTGATTTTGTGCCCCGTTCTTTGGGCAGTGTGCTGTCCAAGGGGCATTTCCTGGCACAGGAGAGGGCACCCTCCCTGGCAGTGACTACGGCACGGCTTTGTCCCCTTCTCCACACGTGTGACACCCTCAGAGCTCTGCAAGTTGACAGAGATGTGCAGCACTGCTTTGCTAGGCAGCAGGGCTGGGCAGGGCAGCTGTGCTGTGGTCCTTTCCCAAACCAAAACCCGAGCAGCAGCATGCCTCACTGTCCCTTGCGAGAAAGCCAGGCTTGAAGGCAAAACACGCTGCTTTGGTATTGTTTGGTTGGTTTTTTCTTCCCTCGATTGTCTCAGGTGCTACGTGAGCTTTTTACGCAGTGCCAGTACCTCAGGGTCTACAGCCACTTGGCACAGCTCCTTGCTGCGCCTTTGGGATTCAGACACCAGCAGCCAGTGCTGGGCTTGCTAGCTGACACCAACAGAAAAGTGGGACTTTGCCTCTTTCTGCAGGGAGTGGGTCAAAGAGCTCACAAAATTGTTGTGAGTCTTGTGACTTTGCTGGGGTGTTGCTCAGCCTTGCACAAACAGAGCTGCCACAAGTGCGGAATGAGAACTGCCAACGCTGGAGTGATATGTTCCTCCTGACAGACACGCTCTCCCACGGAGTTTTTCATGTAGCTAACCCGGGCATAATTCAGCTAATGGAAACTGCAAGCCACTCATGTTTGATCAAGAAGACTAAGAAAGGGTATTGTGCTGTGTGCTGCATACAAGCACTTGCACTGACCAAAGGGCAGCTGCGGGCTGGGCTTCCTGCCTGGTGCCATCTCTGCGCACCTCAGAAATATTGCCCATACTCGGAGCAGTGTTCAGAGCTTTGAAAGATGGGCAGCAGAGTCTGCTACACACCTGGGCTCCTTGTTCTTCTTGCCTGCCTGGATGTTTTCAGTTCCCCATCCTGGAGAGCTCTGCTCCCAACTTTCTCCTCTTCCTCTCTTGTTGCCCGTTGCTCCCCCCTTCACAGGCCGCTCTTCGCTTTCTGCTTTCTTCTGAAGAGCCCGGCAGCCTTTCCATTCAATGTATTGTTAGACAGGTGAAGGCACGATAAACTAGAACCAGCTCTGCTCTTATGCAAACCTAGCTCGTTTTACCTTCTCTCCGCAGAGGAGCTCTTCAGGTGTTCCCTTTCCGCAGGGACTGGAGGCGCCTGCAATGGAAATGTGGAAGTTAACGGGTGGCCAGGACCTTCCTGCCCAGTCGCTCCCTTAGCTCGGAAAGGCACAGCCCTTGGATGGGTTTGCGCAGCCCACGCTCTCTGTGCACCTCACAGACCTCTGCGCTTTCTGCTTCCGCCCCTGGCGCTGGCGGCTCCGTGGCCGATATAGCGGCAAGCCCAGCCACATCCTCCTCCTCCTCCTCAAAGAGCTGCGGGGGACAGAGGAGGACAGTTGCTTGGCTGGGGACAGGCCCCGGGGCCGGTGAGCCTTCCTCAGGGGCAGGAGCGAGCGTGGGCGGCTCTGCTTTCACTAGGGCAGGACGCAGGGGTGGCTGGAGGTGGGGGAGGTGGGGCGGAGCCGGCTTGGTCCCCGAGCCCCAGCCGGGGTCCCTCTGCTGGGGACAGCGCCTCTGCGCAGGAGCCAGCGCGACAGGCGCCCCCCGGCCAGGCTGGCTTACCTGGAGGGGCTGGGGCAGCGTGCCGTCCTGGCTGCAGAGAGCTGCCAGGGGCCGGCCGAAGAGACCCGCCCTGCCGGCACAGCCCGACTGCCCGCGCGCCTCCGCAGCGGCCAAGGTCCCTCGCCGCGCAAAGGGCCAGGGCAGCCCCCACGTCCTGCTGCGGGTCCCGCCTGCCGCCAGGGAAAACAGAGCAGAGAGCCATGGAGGGCAAGCGCCAGGTGAATGCTGCCTGAGCCTCCGTGCGTTGTGCCCCCGCCAAGAGCGAGGGAGAGGCGTGGCTGGGGAACGAGGCGCCCCGGGGGCTCAGCTCTCTGCGGCCGTGCCCTGTGGGAAGGGCAGCAGCAGCCGCCGAGCAGCGCGGGTGCCGCCTGCCAGCGCAGGAGAGAGGGGCCGTCCTGCCCCCGTCTCCTCCAAACTCACCGGCCGAGTGGCCGCGTCCGCCTTGGCTGCCGGAGGGGACGGGAGGTGGCCGCTGCTCGGCACCAGCCTGCAAGAAATGCGCTGCGCTCAGCGAGCAGCCCCGCAGCACGAAGGGCCCCTGGCGAGCTGCATCGGCCGCGGGCCATGAGTGAGATGTGGGGACGGCCGAGATGGCAGCCCGGGGGCTCCTCACCTCTGCCAGGCCCTCGACCAGCCTCTCCAGGCTGCTGGCGTTGAGTGTTTTTGCCTGGGCAAGGGAAGAAGAGCAGCAGGTGAGAAGCGATGGGGCTGGTGCGGGGTTGGAGCAGCCCCTGGGGCAGAGCGGGGCCAGGAGGGACACTCACGGCATTGCGGCCGCGCAGCTCCTTCAGCAGCAGCTTGATGGAGGGCAGCTGGGTGACGCGGGGTCCCTCCACTCCTTCTGCTGGCCTGTGCACGGGGCAGGGGCAGAGAAAGAGCTGTGTGAGACCCAAGCTGCCTCTTCCCTCACCTGCCAGCCCGGGGAGCCCTTCCAAGCTGCCCCCAAGCAGCTGGGCACCGCGTGGCCGTCGAGCGGAGAGCAGCGGCAGGGGGGAGGACGGGGCTGGGCGAAGCAGCTCCGCCAGCTCTGCCCACTCCAGAGCCGCCCGCAGCCGTGGGGGCAGCTCTCCCCAGCTCAGGAACGGCGTTTCCACATCGTACGGCTACGGCTAGAGCATCCCCCCGTGCTGTGAGCACGGGCCCCCCAAGCTGCGCTGCCAGGCAGGGCTTACCCACGGAGCGCGCTGAGCCAGAGCTCCTTCAGTGAGCGGGAGCTGCAGGAAAGAGAGGAGAAAGGGCCTGAGCGCCCGCTGCTCCCCAGCCCGCGGGCAGAGGCGGGCGCGGCACAGCCCTGCCCCGTGGGGACGGCCGCAGAGGCAGGAGGAAGCCGCGTGGGGCCACACAGAAGCGCTGCCCAGCCCTGCCGGGGGACGTGGCACCGAGACCCACCAGAAGGTGACGACGCAGCAGCCGTAGGGCCAGGCGAGGACGAGGGACGTGGTGGCCTTGTCTTCCTCCTCCTGGGCGGCATCCCCGGCCGCCCCCTTGCCGCCGCTCAGCACCCACAGCCGGCCCAGGGCCAGGCAGAGCTGCGGGCGCGGGGCGCTGCCACGTCTGCAGAGAGGAGCGGCAGGGAGTGACCTGGAGGTGGCCGAGCCTGGCGCCTGCCCTCTGGCCTCAGCAGCAGGTTGCCGGGGCCTGGGGCTGCTCCTTGGGCGTCCCTGCCCCGGTGCCGGGGCCAGGCCTTGGGAGGAAAGGCAGCCGGGGTCTGCGCCTCTTACTTGGCCTTGGCGATGATCAAGGCATCGCTGAAGAGGAGGAGGTGCCTCTTCCCCGTCACGCGGCCCTGGGTCACCCGCACGCGCTGCTGGAGCAGCGGCTCGGCTGATGCCGGGCCGGGCGCGCACTGCTGCTCGGGGCCAGGGGAGACCCTGCAGAGCAGGCGGCAAAGGGCGTGAGGAAGGCGGCTGCTGCGGGGCCCGGCTGCGCCGGCGTGTCCCCGAGCCGCGGGGGGAGCCCACCTGGAGCCGTAGCAGCAGTTCAGCTGGCCCATCGTGCCGGGGCCAGGGGACTCCTCGTGCCGGACACGCTGCTGGGGCTCCGGAGAGCTCCCAGCCGGCCGGAGCGAGGCTGCTGAGGGGGTCTCGGTGCCAGGCAGTGCCGCCGGGTGAGAGCTGGTCTCTCCCTGGAGCTGCCGGGTGCTGGCAGAGCCGTGCCTGCAGGCACTGTGGCCGTTGCCGGGCCAGCGCCGCGACATCACAGCGGCCATTCCGAGCCCTGGGGGGCGGGGCTGGGGGAGGGGCCCTGGGGGGCTCTCCCCAGTCTGCCCCCGTCGCTCTCGGCCTGGGGAGCCCGGGCCTGGGCGCAGCACTGTGGGCATGGCCTCAGCAGCGCTGAGCAGAGGGCAAGGCTCCCCTCCCTCCAGCTGCTGGCAAGGCTTTGCCCAGCGCAGCCCAGGGCACCGCCACCCACCGCCATTGGCCAAGGGCACGGTGCTGGCTGCTGCTCAGCTTGGTGTCCAGCAGGACCCACGGGCCTTTGCTGCCACGCCGCTTTCCAGCAGCTTTGCCGAGCTGCTCTTGCTCACGCGTACGTGCGCATGTGTGCCGGGATGCTTCGTGTGCGTACCGGTGCCGCCCACAGCCCGTCCCACCCTCTTCCCGCAGGTCCCCCCGTGCCACTGTCGTGAGGTTGAGGCGGGCACGTTGCCTGCAGCCAAAGCAGCGGTCCCAGCGGAAAGGCGCTCCCTTGTGCTGGGACTGGGAGGAAGAGGATGCACCTGGCCACAGAGCCCAGGGGCAGAGCTTCCTTAACTCCAACTTGTTAAAGGCAACCTTCTTCTTCTTCTTCTTCTTCTTCACATCATGTCCCGCTAGAAGGTGGCCTTGGCACTCTCCCGGAACACTGGAGAGGAGTTGGGCTTAGCCGAGTGCAATAGAAGCAGCAGCTGCCTAGCTGCCTTCTCGAGTGAGCAGCTGTCTGCAGAAGCCCAGCATCTCAAGGGCGGCGATGGGGGAAGTGGCATGAAGCAGAGCAGAGCAGCCTGGTGCAGCCCAGGGGCTTGCAGGCACGCCCTGCCCACTTCCCGCCCTTCCTGCCATGCCTTGGACGGTTGGCAGAGAGAAGAAAGCCATCCTTGCGCCTGCTGGAGCCAGGCCTGTTGTCTCTTTGGCTCCAAGTCTATACAGCAGAGCAAGGAGAAGCTAAGAACCAATACCTAAGCTCTTGTTTGACGTTTGGTGGAAGAGAAGGAAGGGAGGAAGGGAGGAAGGGAGGAAGGGAGGAAGGGAGTGTTATAAATGATTTAGTCCCAAACAGGATTCCAATTCAAATTTACAATTTATTAAGCGAATAGAGGCAAGGAAAGAGCGCTGGGTGCGCCGGGAGTCTCCGCTCCACCAAGACGCACGAGGTACAGTTTCTGTTCCTGGTTTATATCCTGTCTGTTAATACATATTCATGAACAGGCGTGTCTTCTTTGGCGCATGCCCTCTTCTCCTTCTAGAATCTTCTCGAATCTTCCTCAGTATGATCCTGTTCGCTAACACATATTCATGAATAGGCGTGTCTTCTAATACATATTAATGAACAGGCGTGTCTTCTTCAGCGCATGCCCTCTTCTCCTGCTAGAGTCTTCTCAAATCTTCCTCGGCGTGCTCCCAGGATGACCCCAAACCTTATGAATGCACTTTCTTTACACAATACTATGTGGTTAGTGGTCAAACTGGTTTGAGCTGATATACCAGCAAAGTAGTTCAACTTTCTCCTGTAAAATACCCCTTTTTATGGTGCAGGAGAAATCCATAAAAGTACAGAAGATTACACTTCATCACACGAATCAGATGAACATATTTCACAATCCCCCATCTTCTTCTTTATAGTATTGATTCGTGTTTTCATTTCCAATTGAGTATAACCGAGTAGATTAATCTAGTAACAATCCCCCACATATCCCCAATACAACTATCCCGATTTTAGTAAGCCAGTCAGCACCCATAAAATCTCCCCAAAATCCTCCTAGATTGATTCCATTCCAAGTTTGTCTCTCAGGAGGCCATTCGTTATACACCTGGACTCCTAGTCGCTCTCCCTAATTTATGGGTAACAGGAAAATTCTAGGTTTTATTGTTGATTACAGGTACGGGCTGTACAATTAGAAAAGGTCCTCAGTTTTTCCAGTTTTCTGGGGTAAACCCAGCTGGACTTGTTCCAATATTGACTACAGTTGTTTGCCGTAGTCGGAGTCAAGGAACTCACCCCAAGTAGAACTAGAAGAGGTCCGGTCAGGGCCATAGTGATCGGAGGTCACAGCCCTAAGGGGTTGCAGCCCTTGGCAGACCCTTTTTTAAGCCGCAACACCAGTTCCCCTCCGGTCTTGCCCTCTTCTTTCCTTTAAGGGGGTGCTTTCTTAGTACCCAAATTAATTGAGCACTGCTTGTGAAGGCCAGAGCTTTGCTAGATCAGTGGTTTGTCCAGACCTGAGCACTTGCCCGAGCCTGGCGAGCCTCTTTATTTGCAAGGCTTTATGACTACAGAAAACTGCCAGTTAGCGTGCAACACTAATCTTACAAATAAACACCCCCTTCTACACAAAGGACAAATTCTAGTTCCAGCTCCTTTTTCCTGTTCTTCTTTTGCCAACAACTCCTTCCGATTATACTCGTTTGGAGTCCCCATTGTTGTTTCCTATTACCCTTTCCCATTGTTTTCCAAACTTGGGGATTACTTGTATTTCTCTCCATAGCTTCCCATGGCCATCGTTCACCTTGATTTGTTCCACCACAAACGTAACAATTAGCTATATTCAATGACTTAGCAATGTTTTCAGCACGATTTACAAATAGATTTTTAGCAACTGTGGGAATTTCATGTTTCACTCCTGTTTCTATTACAGGAGTAGCCACAATAAAATTCCCACAGCAGTTTAGTCAGATGTGACTTTCCACTCCTTCACTGGACCTTTCACTCATGACAGATGTGTCCATCCTTTTTCCGCAGTTAATAACACAAGGAAAGGTCCTTCCCAGAGGGGAGATAGGTTTCCTTCTTTCCATGTTTTTATCAGAATTTTATCTCCTGGTTCTAACTGATGAATTGCAAATCCTAAAGGTGGTGTTTGGGCCACCATTCCAATCTCTCTTAATCCTTTTAATCTTTTTCCAATGGTAATTATGTATTGTTGGATACTATGATCCTCAATTACATTGTTCCCCAGAGGCATTCCTTGAAAATAAGGCATGCCATATAACATTTCATATGGCCATAATCCAGTCTCACTGTACGGTTTCGTTCTTAAGTTTAGAAGTGCCAATTGTAAACATCTCGTCCAGGGCATTTGTGTCTCAATCATTAATTTAGATTGACACAATAGTTTATTATTTTGGAAGTGAAATGTGTGCCCTGGTCAGAATCAATGTACTGGATTATCCCATATCTAGGTATCAAATGTTCCAATAAAATTTTTCCTTGTTCTAATTTAGCTCCTATTTTCTCCAATTTTGTTTGTTCTTCTGGGGTAAACTTCTTCTCTCTTTCCTCTCGTTCTTCTTTGCTAGTGTAATCTAATAATCCCTTTTGGTGTCCCCTCACATGTACCACTGCTATCTCCTTTGGTTCTCTTAACGCCTTTAAAATTTTTACTATTAATTCTTGATGTATTAAATTCCTTCCTTGAGTATTAATCAAACCTCTTTCTTCCCAAATTTTTCCAAAATTGTGGACCACCCCATATGCGTATTTAGAATCTGTAAACACAGTCCCACTTCTTCCTTTTAATAATTCCAGGGCACTACACAGGGCATACAGCTCACAAGCCTGAGCTGACCATGATGGACTCAGAGGTCCTGAGTCCACAAGTTCTAAGTCCTTATTAATTACTGCATATCCCAATTTTCACTTCCCTTCTACCACTCTGGAGGAGCCATCTATAAACAGCACTTCTCCATTTTCCAACTCAGCATCTCTTAAATCTGGTCTCACCTTAGTCTGGGTCTCAATTACCTCTAAACAGTTATGTTGTAATTCCTCTGATGGTTCTCCGAACAAAAATTGTGCTGGACTCTGAGCAGAAGTCACCCTCAGTTCTAAGTCAAGGGGGTCTATTAGTATTGCTTCATACTTTAGGATTCGGCTGTCCGTTAACCATTTTTCCTCTTTTTGTTGTAAAACATTTCTGACATTGTGTGGGGTATACACTTTTAAAGGAGCACTAAAGGTAATCTTCCTAACTTCTTCTATTAATAATGCTGTAGCAACCAAAGCTTGGAGACAAGCAGGCCATCCTCTGCGTACTGGATCAAGTAACTTAGAACAATACCCCACGGGTTTTTTGATTCCTGCCCAGTCTTGAGCAAGAACTCCATATGCTGTCTGGCTTGATGTATTCACAAAGAGATAGAAAGGTTTTTCTAGATCTGGGAGACTCAATACAGGTGCTTGTATTAATGCCTTTTTTACTTCCTCAAATCTCTGATCATCTTCAATAAACCATTTAAGTTGGTTATTAGTTAATTTTTCATATAAGAATTTTACTTTTTCACTATAATTTTCAAGCCATGGTCTACAATATCCTAATAATCCCAGTATTTGCCTAATTCCTGTTTTAGTTTGTGGGGGTCTTAAGGATAGAATCCCAGATACCCTCTCAGGATCTAACTTCTTCCTTCCCTTACTCAGCCAATATTTCTACAAACTGTAGCTTTGATCGGGACACCTTTAATCCCTTTTCCCCCAGAAAATTTAACAATTTAATGGTGGCTTTTCGGATCCCCTCTTCAGTTTCTCCTGCTACTAATAAATCGCCAAATAGCTTTGGTGACTCTGTAAACCCTTGTGGTAACACAGTCCATCTTAATTGTTGTTTTCGCCCTGTTTCGGGGTCCTCCCACTCAAAGGCAAAATAATCTCTGGATCCCTCATCCAGAGGACAGGCCCAAAAAGCATCTTTCAAATCTATTACACTATACCAAGTATGTTTGAGAGATATATGCCACCACAAGGGATTTAGTGATTGTTCGCTGATTTACAGCTCTTAAGTCCTGCACTATCCTGTATGATCCATCCGGTTTCTTTATGGGAAGAATGGGCGTGTTATGAAGTGACATACATGGTTCTAGGATTCCTTTTTCCAAAAGTCTGTCAACTACAGGTTTTAATCCTTTTCGACCCTCCATAGGTATAGGGTATTGCTTGATTCTAATTGGGCGGTGCGGATCTAGTATTTGAACCCTTATGGGGTCCATTTTTATCTTTCCAGTTTCCCCTTCCTTATACCACACTGAGGGGTTAATAGCTTCTTCATCCTCTTGTGTTAAAGTGTATAATTTAATCAGCAATTTGTCCCCTTAACTCTGAATGCTCAAGTTTAACTTCAAAATCAAACCCCTTCCTAATAGATTGTATTCCACTTCAGGGAGCAAAAGTAAATCATTAAGACAAATTTTCTTTTCTGTTTCTACTTCTACATCTTTCAATATATTTCTCGCCTTTTGCTCCTACTACTGACATGTAACTCTTCCCTTTTTCCATTCCTTTTGGAAGTTTTTGAATGGTTGACTTTTCGGCTCCTGTATACACTAAAAATAAAAGTTCCTCTTTATGGGGAAGTCTTTATGATAAAATTAATAAGTTTATCAAGGGCTCTGTTGATGGTGAAGTCCCCAGAAGATAGAGCCCCTGACACCCCTAATCTTCTTTGAACATCTTCTCATCTTGTTCCCACATGTCCCCTCTTGTTACAGTAGTAACAGACGGGAATTGTAAATCTTTCTCGATAAGGCTGTCCCCGGGATGTCTGCTCTATTTTTTTTTCCCTTTTCTCTCCAGAAGGAGTCCCTTACTGCTCTTACAAAAATTTTTGCTTTTGCTTTTTGTTTTTCTTCGTCCCTCCTAACATAGACTTTCTAGGCTTCTCTAAGTAACTCCTCTAATCCTCTTTCTTGCCAATCTTCCATTTTTTCTAATTTCCTTCTTATATCCCCCCAGGATTTAGCTACAAATTGTGTTCTAAGGAGTGCGGTCCCAGCCACTGTATTCGGATCAAGTCCAGAATACATTTGAAGGTTATCCTCAACCTCTCCAACCATTCTGTTGGAGATTCGTCTTTCCCTTCTTGTTCATTAAATGCTTTAGTAATGTTTTGCCCTCGGGGAACCGCTTCCCTTATTCCCTGTATGATTAACGTTCTCAAATCCTTCCTTGGGGTTGTTGATGATCCCAGTGGGGATCCACATTTGGCCATTTCTGATCTCCCGGGGGTCCTGCCTGATTCTGTCTTTCCCAAGTTCTCATTCCAGCTTGTCTAATCATTCCCCTTTCCTCAACAGTGAATAGGATCCCTAAAATGGACTGTATTTCTTCCCAGGTATAAGTATTGGGGCCTAGGAATTGGTCCAATTTTTCAGCTATTCCGAGGGGATCATCTAATAGGGTCCCCATTTCTTTCTTGAAATTTCTTACGTCTGTGGTATTTAATGGGACTGCCACAAACCCGATGCCTCCCTGATTGCCTCCGAGGGGTACTTCTCATAAGTGATATAGAGAAGCTCCCTCAGATACAGCAGTCCTACTTCTCGTACATGCAGCCGGAGGTCGATCTAATTCCGGTGCTGTTGGTGGTGGAAATAGGGGCAACGGTGGTACAGGTAGAGGTACTACGGCCACCGGAGGGGGAGCCGCCGCCGAAGATGGATTATTAGAATATGGAGGTGGTAGGTTATCCAGTGGCTCCCATTTATCATCTTTTTCCTTTTCCTTTTCACTTTTCTCCTCTTCTTCTTCCTCAAACTTTTCATCTGGAGCACAAGTCTTATGAGGAGCGGCTGAGGGAACTGGGGTTGTTTAGTCTGGAGAAGAGGAGGCTGAGGGGAGACCTTATCGCTCTCTACAACTACCTGAAAGGGGGTTGTGGCGATGAGGGTGTTGGTCTCTTCTCCCAAGTAACTAGTGATAGGACAAGAGGAAATGGCCTCAAGTTGCGCCAGGGGCGGTTTAGATTGGATATTAGCAAAAATTTCTTCACTGAGAGGGTGGTCAGGCATTGGAACAGGCTGCCCAGGGAGGTGGTGGAGTCGCCATCCCTGGAAGTGTTCAAAAAACGTGTGGATGTGGCGCTTTAGGACATGGTTTAGGGGACATGGTGGTTCTGGATTAATGGTTGGACTTGATGATCTTAAAGGTCCTTTCCAACCTAGTGATTCTGTGATTCTGTGATTCTGTGATCTGTTTTTAATGTAAGTATTGAGGCTGGAAAAGGACGTGAAGTGCTGTCCCATAATCCTGCATAATCACTTTCCTCCTGACTAAAAGGTTCCTTTGAATTAACATATGTATTGAAGGCCTGGCAGACCCAGTCTTCAAAAGATCCAAAAACGGGCCAAAAGACATGTGGTCTCGAAGGATCTTTTGGCCATTCTACCATACAATATTGAACTAATTTTAATTTACTTTTTCCTTTTCTGGGGCCCCTATCATTCCAATTTTTAATCATTATTTCTAATGGACTCTCCGGAGATATTTCTAGTAATTCGCTCCCTTTCTTCTGGTCCTGGGTTCTCAATTTCGTCTGACCCATCTAGGAATTTTTACTGTGGCAATTCCTACAGCCCTTGGCTACCAGTAAGAGTGTCTTGCAGGGGGTTTAGGACCTATCACCCACCCACGAATCCTATAAGAATCGCTTCGGTCCTTCACCGGACAAGTCCCTCGCGGGAGATTGGAACCGTGGTTAGTAGACCTCCACAATCGCTTCGGAACTAGGTTCCGTCTCAGTCACACTCTTACACACACAGGCAACCGAATCCTACCCAACCGAACGGTATACACCTTAAATACTTACGACTCCGTCGTCTTCGTTCGGATCTTCGCGTGCAGAATTACGGGCAAAATAAACTGCTGCAGCCGGAAAGGAAGCTCATAAAAAAACCAAATTCTTTGCTGGCCCCTATTCAGGTTCAGGATGGCGTTAGTCCCGACCCAACCTGATCAGGAGCCACCCAATTGGTGGGGCGCCCCTCCTAGATCAAGTCAGAATTCAGGAACCAAGACCATCCCGGACAAGCCCCCAATTGTTATAACTGATTTAGTCCCAAACAGGATTCCAATTCAAATTTACAATTTATTAAGCGAATAGAGGCAAGCAAAGAGCGCTGGGTGCGCCGGGAGTCTCCGCTCCACCAAGACGCACGAGGTACAGTTCCTGTTCCTGGTTTATATCCTGTCTGTTAATACATATTCATGAACAGGCGTGTCTTCTTTGGCGCATGCCCTCTTCTCCTTCTAGAATCTTCTCGAATCTTCCTCAGTATGATCCTGTTCGCTAACACATATTCATGAATAGGTGTGTCTTCTGATACATATTAATGAACAGGCGTGTCTTCTTCAGCGCATGCCCTCTTCTCCTGGTAGAGTCTTCTCAAATCTTCCTCGGCGTGCTCCCAGGATGACCCCAAACCTTATGAATGCACTTTCTTTACACAATACTATGTGGTCAGTGGTCAAACTGGTTTGAGCTGATATACCAGCAAAGTAGTTCAACTTTCTCCTGTGAAATACCCCTTTTTATGGTGCAGGAGAAATCCATAAAAGTACAGAAGATTACACTTCATCACACGAATCAGATGAACATATTTCACAGGAGGAAGGAAGGGAGCGAGGGAGGGAGGGAGGGAGGGATGAAGGAAGGAAGGAAGGAACGAAGGGAGGAAGGAAAAAAGGAAGGCAGGGAGGAAAGAAGGGAGGGAGGAAGCGAGGGAGGGAGGAAGGGAGAAAGAAAGGGAGGGAGGGTGGAAGGAAGGGAAGCAGGGAGGCAGGAAGGCAGGAAGGCAGGAAGGCAGGCAGGCAGGCAGGAAGGAAGGAAGGAAGGAGGGAAGGAAGGAAGGAGGGAAGGAAGGAAGGAAGGTAGGTCGGGGTCGTGGGGGAGAGAGACAGCACTCAGCACTTTCTACGTAGTCTAGGAATGAATTTCCAGGACTGGCCGTGAGTTTCTGAAGACACAGTGTCTCCCTTCCCTGGTATCCTGTGTGTGCTGTCATTCACAGCTGCCCTTCTGAGCGATCATTCCGCAATTCCCGTCAGAGTCAAAAGAGACTGGACTTGGGGGAATTTCTTTCATTTATTGCCAATCGAATCAGGGTAAGGTAATGAGAACTAAACCCAAATCTTAAAACACCTTCCGCCCACCCCTCCTTTCTTCCCGGGCTCAACTTTGCTCCCCATTTTCTCTGCCTCCTCCCCCCGAGTGCCACAGGAGGAGGGGGAACGGGGGTTGCGGTCAGTTCATCACATGTTGTCTCTGCTACTCCTTCCTCCTCAGGGGGAGGACTCCTCACACTCTTCCCCTGCTCCAGCCTGGAGTCCCTCCCATGCCAGACAGTCCTCCACGGACTTCTCCAACGTGAGTCCTTGCCAGAGGCTGCAGTTCTTCACCAACTGCTCCAGCCTGGCTCCCTGCCACGGGGTGCCGTCCTTCAGGAACAGGCTGCTCCACGGTGGGTCCCCCACGCGGCCACAACTCCTACCAGCAAACCTGTGCCAGCGTGGGCTCCTCTCTCCACGGGGCCACAGGTCCTGTCAGGAGCCTGCTCCAGTTCCAGCTTCCAGTGGTGTCACAGCCTCCTTCGTGCAGCCCCCTGCTCCAGCGTGGGGTCCTCCCCAGCCTGCAGGTGGAGATCTGCTCCCCCACGCAGCTCCATGGGCTGCAGGGGCACAGCCGGCCTCACCATGGTCTTCAGCAGGCGCTGCAGAGGGATCTCTGCTCCGGCCCCTGGAGCACCTCCTGCCCCTCCTTCTGCACTGACCCGGGTGTCTGCAGAGATGTTTCTCTCATGTATTCTCGCTCCTCTCTCCCGCTGCAGTTGCTGCCTGCCAGTTCTTACCCCGCTTCTGAAATACGTTATCCCAGAGGTGCTACTGCTGTTGCTGACTGGCTCGGCCTTGGCCAGCGGTGGGTCCGTCTTGGAGCCGGCTGGCATCGGCTCTACTGGACATAGGGGAAGCTTCTAGACGCTTCCCACAGCAGCCACCCCTGCAGCCCCCCTGCAATGTTTTTAATTGCTAATAAACATTTGTAACTTCAAAAAAAAAAAAAAAAAAGGATATAAGATATTTCTAAATACTACAAGACATGTGAAGTGAAGAGGCGTTCTAAAGTCAGTTATCCTACAGGAAATGCACAGCTCCACCTGTTACTCCTGCTTTCCCTCGAATACCAGAGTGACCTCTAATCTCAGCCTTGCTTAAGGAGAGTGTTACCGCTGTTGGTAGATCAACCCTTATTTCAGAAGAGGGAGAGAAAGAGAGAGAGAGAGAGAGAGAGAGAGAGAAGGAAAGACAGACAGGCAGCAAGGAAGGCTTGTTTTCCCTTGAGGGAGTCAACTCAGGCAGCACCTGGAGCATCACCGGTGTCTGAGTCTGCGCCCAGAACGTTTGTGCTGTCTGTTACAAGCTCCTGAAGGCACTTCCAACAGCAAAGCAATGCCTTGTAACCCTCTGCCGCCTTCCTGTGCATCAGAAGGCCTGCCTATATCTTCCGTAGCTTTGCCCACAGAAGCCTGAATGGCTGTGCTCCAGGGTGTTGGAAGGCACAACACAAACTTCCTCCAGTCACTCTGACACCTTGAACACAGAAACCAACACAGTTTAATAGGAAGAATCTCACTTTCTCACAGCAACCATCTTTTACATTACATCTTTTCATCCTGTAAGAAAGCATGTGTCCCTACAGTACGTACATAGTTACCCACCAAAACCGCCAACGAGATACAACGTATCCCGCGATACAACGTATCCCGCGATACGCTCGCAGGGGTTTGCGCAGCCCCCGCTCTCTGTGCACCTCACAGACCTCTGCGCTTTCTGCTTCTGCCCCTGGTGCTGGCGGCTCTGTGGCCGATGCACCGGCAAGCCCAACCGCATCCTCATCCTCCTCCTCCTCAGAGAGTTCCTGGTGGTGCTCAATGAGCGATTGCTATGAACGTACTTTAAAAAGCCCTTTTTATAGCCCGACACAACACTGGCCAATTTCAACTCTAGCTGAGCTTTGCCCTTTTCTGTTCTCTCCTCACACGTAGGAACTACAGCTCTGTGATCTTCCTGCGAAGCCGGACCTTGGTCCCAGGGATCATAACATTTCTTTTTCCACCTGAGTTGAAGAAGGAGGTCCCTGTTCAGCCAAGCTGGTCTTCTGCCCCTCTTGTTTGACTTAAGACTCCACGAGATTGCCTGCTCCCGTGCTTGCAGAAGGTGGTTCTGAAAAACTAACCTGCTCTATGAGCCCTAAGCCCTCCAAAGCAGATTCGGAGGGGACACTGCAGACTAGCTCTCTGAGTAGCTTCAAGTTTGCTCTCCTGAAAAGCAAGGTAGCAACTCCTCTGAGCTGTATCTCATTACACTCAAAAGTTTAAACTCCCCTGTTTTGTGATCACTGTGGCCAAGCCTCTTCCTATCCCATCTCCTACGAGTACTTCTCCATACACAAACAGGAGGGAGGAAGAGATCTGTTGGGTAGATAAGCAGCCACGGGGAACCACGGTGAGCAGTGGAGTGAGCTGCTGCATGGGCTACGTGCTTTCCGAGTGCGAAGCCAGCCCCTGGCTCAGTGAGTGCCTGGGAAAGGGAGTCTGCAGCCGTGAATGACAGAGCCGGCCAGCAGGACAGCCGGCAGCCTTCACTCGGCCATTGCCTACCTTGTGACTGGCTGTACCTGTGATGGTGTTAATGCTCTTTGTACACAGGTCTGTTGCGTTGTGCTGTGTTGCGAAGCAGACTTGCAGAGGCGTGCCCTGTCTGCCCATGGGAACTCAAGGCACATTTCCTCCAAGCGCAGCAGCCAGGCTTTGGGCAGCCTCGCCTCCTGCTGCTTTTGACATTGCCAACCAGGGTCACGTTTCTATCCTTGGGTTTTCATGTAGGAACCAATTAGTGAACAAGTCCTGTTTTAATGGAGTGGCATCGCAAACAATACTACGCTGGTAGAAAGCCTTCAGGAGAAGACTGGTGTCCTGTGGACCTCGCAGTAAGGCAGCCAGCAGCTCTGTTTCTGCGATAGCTACAAACACCCAGGACTGAAACAACCGCAGCTTTTTAATACAGTTACAGAGGTTTACACTTTTCTTTGCAGACACAAAGCATGCTTTTGTCTTGAACTTTTCATTAGTCTGAAGACAAGATCATTGGTACTATAGGATACCATGCTGTTTATTAAATGGAAATAAATTAACATCTATACCGAAAGGATGTTTTCCTCATCAGAAACAATGCCGAAACGATGAGCAACTCTGAAAAGAAAGGGACATAAGGCTCTCGTGCACAAACCCCAAAGCTTCAAAGGAGAAAGGTGAAAGAGCGGTACATCCTTATGTCACAGGACAACCTGTGATTAACCCGAGTTATGGACACTGCCGCATCATAGGTCGTTGGGGCCAGTTCAGATCCACTGCCTTCTAGATCAGCCGCCTTGATGAGCTGGGTGTTTCAACTGTTATGAAGCTGCAGAATCAACCAGAATAGACACTGAAATGACTGTACTGGCTACAGAATGGCTAGAATAAATATGGAGGTGTGTCCTGTTTTTTTCCGGTCCTGGAGGGTGGGTGGGATTCGGGGCACCATGTAAGCTGGCTTTTTTAACTCCTCCTTCCCATCAGTCCCTAGGCACGTGTGGTGGCTGAAAGCAAAGCATCACCACTCCGGTTCTGATTGACAGAAAGGGGGGTGTTCGCGTCGGTCCAGAGCGCGCTGATGGGTCGGAGAAGTAAGAGCGGAGTTTTTGATGTCGCTAACCTGGAGTTAATTCAGCTAATGGAAACTGCAAGCCAGCCCTGTTTGATGAAGAATACTAAGAAAGGGTATTGTGCTGTGTGCTGCATACAAGGACTTGCACCGAGCAAAGGGCAGCAATGGGTGCTCCCTTCTTGTATGCAGCAAGGTGGTGCAGCATGTCTCTGCCAAGAATGAGTAGCGGCAAAGAAAACCTGGAGGGTTTTATAGTCTGGAACATGCTGTCCAGCATGTCCCTCGTGTCCCTCTCAGATGATATACACCTCCACGCCCAGCACGCCCCATGGAATCTGCAGTTGACATGCCAGCTCCCCACGGGGGCAGCTGTGCCGGCTGGTGGGCTTTTGCTGACGGAGCCGAGGAGTGAGCCAGCAAGGCCTCCCGCCAGGGCTGGGCTGGGTCTGAGGGCGGTGCGGGGCCGCTCCGGCGTCGCGGTGCCCGAGTGAAATGTGCCGGCCGGAGCAGAAGGGCGCGGTGCCTCCCTCCTCGCCTCCGCCGAGGTGGTGCTGGGGCTGCATCGCGCCCCTCAAAGCCCAGGCAGCAGAGCTCATGCGGGCAATCCAGGCAGCGGAAATAAATCGGCACCTGCAAGAAGAGAGTCAAAAGTGCTGGTGAAACCATGAAGGCGGGAACAGGCGTGATTTTGTGCCCCGTTCTTTGGGCAGTGTGCTGTCCAAGGGGCATTTCCTGGCACAGGAGAGGGCACCCTCCCTGGCAGTGACTACGGCACGGCTTTGTCCCCTTCTCCACACGTGTGACACCCTCAGAGCTCTGCAAGTTGACAGAGATGTGCAGCACTGCTTTGCTAGGCAGCAGGGCTGGGCAGGGCAGCTGTGCTGTGGTCCTTTCCCAAACCAAAACCCGAGCAGCAGCATGCCTCACTGTCCCTTGCGAGAAAGCCAGGCTTGAAGGCAAAACACGCTGCTTTGGTATTGTTTGGTTGGTTTTTTCTTCCCTCGATTGTCTCAGGTGCTACGTGAGCTTTTTACGCAGTGCCAGTACCTCAGGGTCTACAGCCACTTGGCACAGCTCCTTGCTGCGCCTTTGGGATTCAGACACCAGCAGCCAGTGCTGGGCTTGCTAGCTGACACCAACAGAAAAGTGGGACTTTGCCTCTTTCTGCAGGGAGTGGGTCAAAGAGCTCACAAAATTGTTGTGAGTCTTGTGACTTTGCTGGGGTGTTGCTCAGCCTTGCACAAACAGAGCTGCCACAAGTGCGGAATGAGAACTGCCAACGCTGGAGTGATATGTTCCTCCTGACAGACACGCTCTCCCACGGAGTTTTTCATGTAGCTAACCCGGGCATAATTCAGCTAATGGAAACTGCAAGCCACTCATGTTTGGTCAAGAAGACTAAGAAAGGGTATTGTGCTGTGTGCTGCATACAAGCACTTGCACTGACCAAAGGGCAGCTGCGGGCTGGGCTTCCTGCCTGGTGCCATCTCTGCGCACCTCAGAAATATTGCCCATACTCGGAGCAGTGTTCAGAGCTTTGAAAGATGGGCAGCAGAGTCTGCTATGCGCACCTCAGAAATATTGCCGATACTCGGAGCAGTGTTCAGAGCTTTGAAAGATGGGCAGCAGAGTCTGCTACACACCTGGGCTCCTTGTTCTTCTTGCCTGCCTGGATGTTTTCAGTTCCCCATCCTGGAGAGCTCTGCTCCCAACTTTCTCCTCTTCCTCTCTTGTTGCTCGTTGCTCCCCCCTTCACAGGCCGCTCTTCGCTTTCTGCTTTCTTCTGAAGAGCCCGGCAGCCTTTCCATTCAATGTATTGTTAGACAGGTGAAGGCACGATAAACTAGAACCAGCTCTGCTCTTATGCAAACCTAGCTCGTTTTACCTTCTCTCCGGAGAGGAGCTCTTCAGGTGTTCCCTTTCCGCAGGGACTGGACGCGCCTGCAATGGAAATGTGGAAGTTAAGGGGTGGCCAGGACCTTCCTGCCCAGTCGCTCCCTTAGCTCAGAAAGGCACAGCCCTTGGATGGGTTTGCGCAGCCCACGCTCTCTGTGCACCTCACAGACCTCTGCGCTTTCTGCTTCCACCCCTGGCGCTGGCGGCTCCGTGGCCGATATAGCGGCAAGCCCAGCCGCATCCTCCTCCTCCTCCTCAAAGAGCTGCGGGGGACAGAGGAGGACAGTTGCTTGGCTGGGGACAGGCCCCGGGGCCGGTGAGCCTTCCTCAGGGGCAGGAGCGAGCGTGGGCGGCTCTGCTTTCACTAGGGCAGGACGCAGGGGTGGCTGGAGGTGGGGGAGGTGAGGCGGAGCCGGCTTGGTCCCCGAGCCCCAGCCGGGGTCCCTCTGCTGGGGACAGCGCCTCTGCGCAGGAGCCAGCGCGACAGGCACCCCCCGGCCAGGCTGGCTTACCTGGAGGGGCTGGGGCAGCGTGCCGTCCTGGCTGCAGAGAGCTGCCAGGGGCCGGCCGAAGAGACTCGCCCTGCCGGCACAGCCCGACTGCCCGCGCGCCTCCGCAGCGGCCAAGGTCCCACGCCGCGCAAAGGGCCAGGGCAGCCCCCACGTCCTGCTGCGGGTCCCGCCTGCCGCCAGGGAAAAGAGAGCAGAGAGCCATGGAGGGCAAGCGCCAGGTGAATGCTGCCCGAGCCTCCGTGCGTTGTGCCCCCGCCAAGAGCGAGGGAGAAGCGTGGCTGGGGAACGAGGCGCCCCGGGGGCTCAGCTCTCTGCGGCCGTGCCCTGCGGGAAGGGCAGCAGCAGCCCCCGAGCAGCGCGGGTGCCGCCTGCCAGCGCAGGAGAGAGGGGCCGTCCTGCCCCCGTCTCCTCCAAACTCACCGGCCGAGTGGCCGCGTCCGCCTTGGCTGCCGGAGGGGACGGGAGGTGGCCGCTGCTCGGCACCAGCCTGCAAGAAATGCGCTGCGCTCAGCGAGCAGCCCCGCAGCACGAAGGGCCCCTGGCGAGCTGCATCGGCCGCGGGCCATGAGTGAGATGTGGGGACGGCCGAGATGGCAGCCCGGGGGCTCCTCACCTCTGCCAGGCCCTCGACCAGCCTCTCCAGGCTGCTGGCGTTGAGTGTTTTTGCCTGGGCAAGGGGAGAAGAGCAGCAGGTGAGAAGCGATGGGGCTGGTGCGGGGTTGGAGCAGCCCCTGGGGCAGAGCGGGGCCAGGAGGGACACTCACGGCATTGCGGCCGCGCAGCTCCTTCAGCAGCAGCTTGATGGAGGGCAGCTGGGTGACGCGGGGTCCCTCCACTCCTTCTGCTGGCCTGTGCACGGGGCAGGGGCAGAGAAAGAGCTGTGTGAGACCCAAGCTGCCTCTTCCCTCACCTGCCAGCCCGGGGAGCCCTTCCAAGCTGCCCCCAAGCAGCTGGGCACCGCGTGGCCGTCGAGCGGAGAGCAGCGGCAGGGGGGAGGATGGGGCTGGGCGAAGCAGCTCCGCCAGCTCTGCCCACTCCAGAGCCGCCCGCAGCCGTGGGGGCAGCTCTCCCCAGCTCAGGAACGGCGTTTCCACATCGTACGGCTACGGCTAGAGCATCCCCCCGTGCTGTGAGCACGGGCCCCCCAAGCTGCGCTGCCAGGCAGGGCTTACCCACGGAGCGCGCTGAGCCAGAGCTCCTTCAGTGAGCGGGAGCTGCAGGAAAGAGAGGAGAAAGGGCCTGAGCGCCCGCTGCTCCCCAGCCCGCGGGCAGAGGCGGGCGCGGCACAGCCCTGCCCCGTGGGGACGGCCGCAGAGGCAGGAGGAAGCCGCGTGGGGCCACACAGAAGCGCTGCCCAGCCCTGCCGGGGGACGTGGCACCGAGACCCACCAGAAGGTGACGACGCAGCAGCCGTAGGGCCAGGCGAGGACGAGGGACGTGGTGGCCTTGTCTTCCTCCTCCTGGGCGGCATCCCCGGCCGCCCCCTTGCCGCCGCTCAGCACCCACAGCCGGCCCAGGGCCAGGCAGAGCTGCGGGCGCGGGGCGCTGCCACGTCTGCAGAGAGGAGCGGCAGGGAGTGACCTGGAGGTGGCCGAGCCCGGCGCCTGCCCTCTGGCCTCAGCAGCAGGTTGCCGGGGCCTGGGGCTGCTCCTTGGGCGTCCCTGCCCCGGTGCCGGGGCCAGGCCTTGGGAGGAAAGGCAGCCGGGGTCTGCGCCTCTTACTTGGCCTTGGCGATGATCAAGGCATCGCTGAAGAGGAGGAGGTGCCTCTTCCCCGTCACGCGGCCCTGGGTCACCCGCACGCGCTGCTGGAGCAGCGGCTCGGCTGATGCCGGGCCGGGCGCGCACTGCTGCTCGGGGCCAGGGGAGACCCTGCAGAGCAGGCGGCAAAGGGCGTGAGGAAGGCGGCTGCTGCGGGGCCCGGCTGCGCCGGCGTGTCCCCGAGCCGCGGGGGGAGCCCACCTGGAGCCGTAGCAGCAGTTCAGCTGGCCCATCGTGCCGGGGCCAGGGGACTCCTCGTGCCGGACACGCTGCTGGGGCTCCGGAGAGCTCCCAGCCGGCCGGAGCGAGGCTGCTGAGGGGGTCTCGGTGCCAGGCAGTGCCGCCGGGTGAGAGCTGGTCTCTCCCTGGAGCTGCCGGGTGCTGGCAGAGCCGTGCCTGCAGGCACTGTGGCCGTTGCCGGGCCAGCGCCGCGACATCACAGCGGCCATTCCGAGCCCTGGGGGGCAGGGCTGGGGGAGGGGCCCTGGGGGGCTCTCCCCAGTCTGCCCCCGTCGCTCTCGGCCTGGGGAGCCCGGGCCTGGGCGCAGCACTGTGGGCATGGCCTCAGCAGCGCTGAGCAGAGGGCAAGGCTCCCCTCCCTCCAGCTGCTGGCAAGGCTTTGCCCAGCGCAGCCCAGGGCACCGCCGCCCACCGCCATTGGCCAAGGGCACGGTGCTGGCTGCTGCTCAGCTTGGTGTCCAGCAGGACCCACGGGCCTTTGCTGCCACGCCGCTTTCCAGCAGCTTTGCCGAGCTGCTCTTGCTCACGCGTACGTGCGCATGTGTGCCGGGATGCTTCGTGCACATACCGGTGCCGCCCACAGCCCGTCCCACCCTCTTCCCGCAGGTCCCCCCGTGCCACTGTCGTGAGGTTGAGGCGGGCACGTTGCCTGCAGCCAAAGCAGCGGTCCCAGCGGAAAGGCGCTCCCTTGTGCTGGGACTGGGAGGAAGAGGATGCACCTGGCCACAGAGCCCAGGGGCAGAGCTTCCTTAACTCCAACTTGTTAAAGGCAACCTTCTTCTTCTTCTTCTTCTTCACATCATGTCCCGCTAGAAGGTGGCCTTGGCACTCTCCCGGAACACTGGAGAGGAGTTGGGCTTAGCCGAGTGCAATAGAAGCAGCAGCTGCCTAGCTGCCTTCTCGAGTGAGCAGCTGTCTGCAGAAGCCCAGCATCTCAAGGGCTGCAATGGGGGAAGTGGCATGAAGCAGAGCAGAGCAGCCTGGTGCAGCCCAGGGGCTTGCAGGCACGCCCTGCCCACTTCCCGCCCTTCCTGCCATGCCTTGGACGGTTGGCAGAGAGAGGAAAGCCATCCTTGCGCCTGCTGGAGCCAGGCCTGTTGTCTCTTTGGCTCCAAGTCTATAAAGCAGACTAAGGAGAAACTATATAACCAAAACACAAGCTCTTGTTTAATGTTTGGCGGAAGGGAAGGAAGAGAGGGGCGGAAGGAAGGAAGGAAGGAAGGAAGGAAGGAAGGAATGGAGTGCAATACTTTCCTTAGACCTCCTCTTTCTCTTAGCATACTTCAAAAGGCTTTTTTTGTTGTCTGACAGAACACTGGCCAGTTTCAGCTCTAGCTGAGCTTTGGCCTTCCATCATTTCTCCCTACATATGTGAAGCACGGCTCCGTAGTCTTCCTGCGAAGGCTGGCCTTGCTTCTAGGGATCATTCATACAATTTCTTTTTCCGCCTGAGTTCCAAAAGGAGTTCCCTCTTCAGCCAAGTGGGTGTTCTACCCCACTTGCTTGACTTTCAACACAAAGGCATGGCCTGCTCCTGGGCTTTTAAAAGGTGGCTCTTTAGAAGAGACCAGCTCTCACGGGCCCCGCCGTCCTCCAAAGCAGATGCCCACCTTACACACGGTGCAGCTCCTCCCCCTCGCCTGCCCTGCCTGTCCCTCCTGAAGAGCCTGTTCAGCCCGCCTGAACAGTGATGCTTTCTTGCCATTCGGCACCCGTGACAGTAAAGCTTTTGTACATAAGTTCCGGATTCGCAAGAGAACAGGGTCACCTGAAGCGTGATATCAAATTGGTTTTGGCATCTAAGGAAGCGACTGCTTCAGAAATTATGTTTTTCTTCAGCCTGTTGACACGTGAAAGTTGACAGCAGCCCAGTTTTTGGGAATCCTCTTTCCAAGAACTTAAATTTCTCCCTGGAAGTTCCAAAAGCACTGGAGTCACAGCTGAGCATGGACAGCCATAGCCCACTCCATGAGGCTCTGCATGCCTGTCTCTCATGACATGCCATAGAGCAGTAGAAGCTTGTCTTCGAGAGCTAGCCGGAGGTGCTGAGACCACCCACTCAAACACGAGACACCCAGGGTGGGACTCAGCTCCTCTGACTTTAGAGAGGCCTATTGCAGATATTGCGAAGATACCATTAGAGTTAGCAGAGTAAAAAGCTATTCATGCTGTCCTAAAGTAGACGTCTTTAGTTAGGGCCCCTTTAGACTTAACTGGCTGTATTGACTAGGGCCTCAGGTCCATTTCCTCCACACAGGCAACTTAATGCCATCTCAGAGGCCGTAATGAAGCTAGCACCTAGAGCCTAGCAGACACGACACAGGACCTACGGACAGCCTTGCCCTTCGGAGGGGACAGCTGGAGGCCAGAGGACGTGCCTGTAGAATCTCAGATCATACCCACATGATGCGCAGGGGGAGGCAACGGCATCAGGCCCTTCATATCCACTCACTACAACGGCTGTGCGCATCCCTAGCCCGAACAGAGCCACAGAAGTTAGAGCGAGCCGAATCCCACCCGAGTTCTAGTTCCCTCTTCTACCAAGGAGGTTTGGATTCTGTATCCCCATAGCTGAGAATTAGTGGGCACATTCTCCACACATTCTTTGTAGCCTGTGCAGTTAGAGAGCAAATATTGGGGCTAAAGGCTGCGTTTTTTCCCCTTGTTCTAACCATCTCCATTCGGCAAGCTTCAAGAAACGTAATGCAAAGTACTTCTGTGATGGGTTGACTTTGGCTGGATTCCAGGTGCCCACCAAAGCTGCTCTTTCACTCCCCTCCTCGGCTGGAGAGAGGAGAGAAAGTACAACAAGAAGCTTGTGGGTCGAGACAAGGACAAGGAGCGATCATTCAGCAGTTCCCGTCAGCGTCAAAAGAGACTGGACTTGGGGGAATTTGTTTCATTTATTGCCAATCGAATCAGGGTAAGGTAATGAGAACTAAACCCAAATCTTAAAACACCTTCCGCCCACCCCTCCTTTCTTCCCGGGCTCGACTTTGCTCCCCATTTTCTCTGCCTCCTCCCCCCGAGTGCCACAGGAGGAGGGGGAACGGGGGTTGCGGTCAGTTCATCACATGTTGTCTCTGCTACTCCTTCCTCCTCAGGGGGAGGACTCCTCACACTCTTCCCCTGCTCCAGCCTGGAGTCCCTCCCACGCCAGACAGTCCTCCACGGACTTCTCCAACGTGAGTCCTTGCCAGAGGCTGCAGTTCTTCACCAACTGCTCCAGCCTGGCTCCCTGCCACGGGGTGCCGTCCTACAGGAACAGGCTGCTCCACGGTGGGTCCCCCACGCGGCCACAACTCCTGCCAGCAAACCTGTGCCAGCGTGGGCTCCTCTCTCCACGGGGCCACAGGTCCTGCCAGGAGCCTGCTCCAGTTCCAGCTTCCAGTGGGGTCACAGCCTCCTTCGTGCAGCCCCCTGCTCCAGCGTGGGGTCCTCCCCAGCCTGCAGGTGGAGATCTGCTCCCCCACGCAGCTCCATGGGCTGCAGGGGCACAGCCGGCCTCACCATGGTCTTCAGCAGGCGCTGCAGAGGGATCTCTGCTCCGGCCCCTGGAGCACCTCCTGCCCCTCCTTCTGCACTGACCCGGGTGTCTGCAGAGATGTTTCTCTCATGTATTCTCGCTCCTCTCTCCCGCTGCAGTTGCTGCCTGCCAGTTCTTACCCCGCTTCTGAAATACGTTATCCCAGAGGTGCTACTACTGTTGCTGACTGGCTCGGCCTTGGCCAGCGGTGGGTCCGTCTTGGAGCCGGCTGGCATCGGCTCTACTGGACATAGGGGAAGCTTCTAGACGCTTCCCACAGCAGCCACCCCTGCAGCCCCCCTGCAATGTTTTTAATTGCTAATAAACATTTGTAACTTGAAAAAAAAAAAAAAAAAAGGATATAAGATATTTCTAAATACTACAAGACATGTGAAGTGAAGAGGCGTTCTAAAGTTAGTTATCCTACAGGAAATGCACAGCTCCACCTGTTACTCCTGCTTTCCCTCGAATACCAGAGTGACCTCTAATCTCAGCCTTGCTTAAGGAGAGTGTTACCGCTGTTGGTAGATCAACCCTTATTTCAGAAGAGGGAGAGAAAGAGAGAGAGAGAGAGAGAGAGAGAGAAGGAAAGACAGACAGGCAGCAAGGAAGGCTTGTTTTCCCTTGAAGGAGTCAAGTCAGGCAGCACCTGGAGCATCACCGGTGTCTGAGTCTGCGCCCAGAACGTTTGTGCTGTCTGTTACAAGCTCCTGAAGGCACTTCCAACAGCAAAGCAATGCCTTGTAACCCTCTGCCGCCTTCCTGTGCATCAGAAGGCCTGCCTATATCTTCCGTAGCTTTGCCCACAGAAGCCTGAATGGCTGTGCTCCAGGGTGTTGGAAGGCACAACACAAACTTCCTCCAGTCACTCTGACACCTTGAACACAGAAACCAACACAGTTTAATAGGAAGAATCTCACTTTCTCACAGCAACCATCTTTTACATTACATCTTTTCATCCTGTAAGAAAGCATGTGTCCCTACAGTACGTACATAGTTACCCACCAAAACCGCCAACGAGATACAACGTATCCCGCGATACAACGTATCCCGCGATACGCTCGCAGGGGTTTGCGCAGCCCCCGCTCTCTGTGCACCTCACAGACCTCTGCGCTTTCTGCTTCTGCCCCTGGTGCTGGCGGCTCTGTGGCCGATGCACCGGCAAGCCCAGCCGCATCCTCCTCCTCCTCCTCAGAGAGTTCCTGGCGGTGCTCAATGAGCGATTGCTATGAACGTACTTTAAAAAGCCCTTTTTATAGCCCGACACAACACTGGCCAGTTTCAACTCTAGCTGAGCTTTGCCCTTTTCTGTTCTCTCCTCACACGTAGGAACTACAGCTCTGTGATCTTCCTGCGAAGCCGGACCTTGGTCCCAGGGATCATAACATTTCTTTTTCCACCTGAGTTGAAGAAGGAGGTCCCTGTTCAGCCAAGCTGGTCTTCTGCCCCTCTTGTTTGACTTAAGACTCCACGAGATTGCCTGCTCCCGTGCTTGCAGAAGGTGGTTCTGAAAAACTAACCTGCTCTATGAGCCCTAAGCCCTCCAAAGCAGATTCGGAGGGGACACTGCAGACTAGCTCTCTGAGTAGCTTCAAGTTTGCTCTCCTGAAAAGCAAGGTAGCAACTCCTCTGAGCTGTATCTCATTACACTCAAAAGTTTAAACTCCCCTGTTTTGTGATCACTGTGGCCAAGCCTCTTCCTATCCCATCTCCTACGAGTACTTCTCCATACACAAACAGGAGGGAGGAAGAGATCTGTTGGGTAGATAAGCAGCCACGGGGAACCACGGTGAGCAGTGGAGTGAGCTGCTGCATGGGCTACGTGCTTTCCGAGTGCGAAGCCAGCCCCTGGCTCAGTGAGTGCCTGGGAAAGGGAGTCTGCAGCCGTGAATGACAGAGCCGGCCAGCAGGACAGCCGGCAGCCTTCACTCGGCCATTGCCTACCTTGTGACTGGCTGTACCTGTGATGGTGTTAATGCTCTTTGTACACAGGTCTGTTGCGTTGTGCTGTGTTGCGAAGCAGACTTGCAGAGGCGTGCCCTGTCTGCCCATGGGAACTCAAGGCACATTTCCTCCAAGCGCAGCAGCCAGGCTTTGGGCAGCCTCGCCTCCTGCTGCTTTTGACATTGCCAACCAGGGTCACGTTTCTATCCTTGGGTTTTCATGTAGGAACCAATTAGTGAACAAGTCCTGTTTTAATGGAGTGGCATCGCAAACAATACTACGCTGGTAGAAAGCCTTCAGGAGAAGACTGGTGTCCTGTGGACCTCGCAGTAAGGCAGCCAGCAGCTCTGTTTCTGCGATAGCTACAAACACCCAGGACTGAAACAACCGCAGCTTTTTAATACAGTTACAGAGGTTTACACTTTTCTTTGCAGACACAAAGCATGCTTTTGTCTTGAACTTTTCATTAGTCTGAAGACAAGATCATTGGTACTATAGGATACCATGCTGTTTATTAAATGGAAATAAATTAACATCTATACCGAAAGGATGTTTTCCTCATCAGAAACAATGCCGAAACGATGAGCAACTCTGAAAAGAAAGGGACATAAGGCTCTCGTGCACAAACCCCAAAGCTTCAAAGGAGAAAGGTGAAAGAGCGGTACATCCTTATGTCACAGGACAACCTGTGATTAACCCGAGTTATGGACACTGCCGCATCATAGGTCGTTGGGGCCAGTTCAGATCCACTGCCTTCTAGATCAGCCGCCTTGATGAGCTGGGTGTTTCAACTGTTATGAAGCTGCAGAATCAACCAGAATAGACACTGAAATGACTGTACTGGCTACAGAATGGCTAGAATAAATATGGAGGTGTGTCCTGTTTTTTTCCGGTCCTGGAGGGTGGGTGGGATTCGGGGCACCATGTAAGCTGGCTTTTTTAACTCCTCCTTCCCATCAGTCCCTAGGCACGTGTGGTGGCTGAAAGCAAAGCATCACCACTCCGGTTCTGATTGACAGAAAGGGGGGTGTTCGCGTCGGTCCAGAGCGCGCTGATGGGTCGGAGAAGTAAGAGCGGAGTTTTTGATGTCGCTAACCTGGAGTTAATTCAGCTAATGGAAACTGCAAGCCAGCCCTGTTTGATGAAGAATACTAAGAAAGGGTATTGTGCTGTGTGCTGCATACAAGGACTTGCACCGAGCAAAGGGCAGCAATGGGTGCTCCCTTCTTGTATGCAGCAAGGTGGTGCAGCATGTCTCTGCCAAGAATGAGTAGCGGCAAAGAAAACCTGGAGGGTTTTATAGTCTGGAACATGCTGTCCAGCATGTCCCTCGTGTCCCTCTCAGATGATATACACCTCCACGCCCAGCACGCCCCATGGAATCTGCAGTTGACATGCCAGCTCCCCACGGGGGCAGCTGTGCCGGCTGGTGGGCTTTTGCTGACGGAGCCGAGGAGTGAGCCAGCAAGGCCTCCCGCCAGGGCTGGGCTGGGTCTGAGGGCGGTGCGGGGCCGCTCCGGCGTCGCGGTGCCCGAGTGAAATGTGCCGGCCGGAGCAGAAGGGCGCGGTGCCTCCCTCCTCGCCTCCGCCGAGGTGGTGCTGGGGCTGCATCGCGCCCCTCAAAGCCCAGGCAGCAGAGCTCATGCGGGCAATCCAGGCAGCGGAAATAAATCGGCACCTGCAAGAAGAGAGTCAAAAGTGCTGGTGAAACCATGAAGGCGGGAACAGGCGTGATTTTGTGCCCCGTTCTTTGGGCAGTGTGCTGTCCAAGGGGCATTTCCTGGCACAGGAGAGGGCACCCTCCCTGGCAGTGACTACGGCACGGCTTTGTCCCCTTCTCCACACGTGTGACACCCTCAGAGCTCTGCAAGTTGACAGAGATGTGCAGCACTGCTTTGCTAGGCAGCAGGGCTGGGCAGGGCAGCTGTGCTGTGGTCCTTTCCCAAACCAAAACCCGAGCAGCAGCATGCCTCACTGTCCCTTGCGAGAAAGCCAGGCTTGAAGGCAAAACACGCTGCTTTGGTATTGTTTGGTTGGTTTTTTCTTCCCTCGATTGTCTCAGGTGCTACGTGAGCTTTTTACGCAGTGCCAGTACCTCAGGGTCTACAGCCACTTGGCACAGCTCCTTGCTGCGCCTTTGGGATTCAGACACCAGCAGCCAGTGCTGGGCTTGCTAGCTGACACCAACAGAAAAGTGGGACTTTGCCTCTTTCTGCAGGGAGTGGGTCAAAGAGCTCACAAAATTGTTGTGAGTCTTGTGACTTTGCTGGGGTGTTGCTCAGCCTTGCACAAACAGAGCTGCCACAAGTGCGGAATGAGAACTGCCAACGCTGGAGTGATATGTTCCTCCTGACAGACACGCTCTCCCACGGAGTTTTTCATGTAGCTAACCCGGGCATAATTCAGCTAATGGAAACTGCAAGCCACTCATGTTTGGTCAAGAAGACTAAGAAAGGGTATTGTGCTGTGTGCTGCATACAAGCACTTGCACTGACCAAAGGGCAGCTGCGGGCTGGGCTTCCTGCCTGGTGCCATCTCTGCGCACCTCAGAAATATTGCCCATACTCGGAGCAGTGTTCAGAGCTTTGAAAGATGGGCAGCAGAGTCTGCTATGCGCACCTCAGAAATATTGCCGATACTCGGAGCAGTGTTCAGAGCTTTGAAAGATGGGCAGCAGAGTCTGCTACACACCTGGGCTCCTTGTTCTTCTTGCCTGCCTGGATGTTTTCAGTTCCCCATCCTGGAGAGCTCTGCTCCCAACTTTCTCCTCTTCCTCTCTTGTTGCTCGTTGCTCCCCCCTTCACAGGCCGCTCTTCGCTTTCTGCTTTCTTCTGAAGAGCCCGGCAGCCTTTCCATTCAATGTATTGTTAGACAGGTGAAGGCACGATAAACTAGAACCAGCTCTGCTCTTATGCAAACCTAGCTCGTTTTACCTTCTCTCCGCAGAGGAGCTCTTCAGGTGTTCCCTTTCCGCAGGGACTGGACGCGCCTGCAATGGAAATGTGGAAGTTAAGGGGTGGCCAGGACCTTCCTGCCCAGTCGCTCCCTTAGCTCAGAAAGGCACAGCCCTTGGATGGGTTTGCGCAGCCCACGCTCTCTGTGCACCTCACAGACCTCTGCGCTTTCTGCTTCCGCCCCTGGCGCTGGCGGCTCCGTGGCCGATATAGCGGCAAGCCCAGCCGCATCCTCCTCCTCCTCCTCAAAGAGCTGCGGGGGACAGAGGAGGACAGTTGCTTGGCTGGGGACAGGCCCCGGGGCCGGTGAGCCTTCCTCAGGGGCAGGAGCGAGCGTGGGCGGCTCTGCTTTCACTAGGGCAGGACGCAGGGGTGGCTGGAGGTGGGGGAGGTGGGGCGGAGCCGGCTTGGTCCCCGAGCCCCAGCCGGGGTCCCTCTGCTGGGGACAGCGCCTCTGCGCAGGAGCCAGCGCGACAGGCGCCCCCCGGCCAGGCTGGCTTACCTGGAGGGGCTGGGGCAGCGTGCCGTCCTGGCTGCAGAGAGCTGCCAGGGGCCGGCCGAAGAGACCCGCCCTGCCGGCACAGCCCGACTGCCCGCGCGCCTCCGCAGCGGCCAAGGTCCCTCGCCGCGCAAAGGGCCAGGGCAGCCCCCACGTCCTGCTGCGGGTCCCGCCTGCCGCCAGGGAAAAGAGAGCAGAGAGCCATGGAGGGCAAGCGCCAGGTGAATGCTGCCCGAGCCTCCGTGCGTTGTGCCCCCGCCAAGAGCGAGGGAGAGGCGTGGCTGGGGAACGAGGCGCCCCGGGGGCTCAGCTCTCTGCGGCTGTGCCCTGCGGGAAGGGCAGCAGCAGCCCCCGAGCAGCGCGGGTGCCGCCTGCCAGCGCAGGAGAGAGGGGCCGTCCTGCCCCCGTCTCCTCCAAACTCACCGGCCGAGTGGCCGCGTCCGCCTTGGCTGCCGGAGGGGACGGGAGGTGGCCGCTGCTCGGCACCAGCCTGCAAGAAATGCGCTGCGCTCAGCGAGCAGCCCCGCAGCACGAAGGGCCCCTGGCGAGCTGCATCGGCCGCGGGCCATGAGTGAGATGTGGGGACGGCCGAGATGGCAGCCCGGGGGCTCCTCACCTCTGCCAGGCCCTCGACCAGCCTCTCCAGGCTGCTGGCGTTGAGTGTTTTTGCCTGGGCAAGGGAAGAAGAGCAGCAGGTGAGAAGCGATGGGGCTGGTGCGGGGTTGGAGCAGCCCCTGGGGCAGAGCGGGGCCAGGAGGGACACTCACGGCATTGCGGCCGCGCAGCTCCTTCAGCAGCAGCTTGATGGAGGGCAGCTGGGTGACGCGGGGTCCCTCCACTCCTTCTGCTGGCCTGTGCACGGGGCAGGGGCAGAGAAAGAGCTGTGTGAGACCCAAGCTGCCTCTTCCCTCACCTGCCAGCCCGGGGAGCCCTTCCAAGCTGCCCCCAAGCAGCTGGGCACCGCGTGGCCGTCGAGCGGAGAGCAGCGGCAGGGGGGAGGACGGGGCTGGGCGAAGCAGCTCCGCCAGCTCTGCCCACTCCAGAGCCGCCCGCAGCCGTGGGGGCAGCTCTCCCCAGCTCAGGAACGGCGTTTCCACATCGTACGGCTACGGCTAGAGCATCCCCCCGTGCTGTGAGCACGGGCCCCCCAAGCTGCGCTGCCAGGCAGGGCTTACCCACGGAGCGCGCTGAGCCAGAGCTCCTTCAGTGAGCGGGAGCTGCAGGAAAGAGAGGAGAAAGGGCCTGAGCGCCCGCTGCTCCCCAGCCCGCGGGCAGAGGCGGGCGCGGCACAGCCCTGCCCCGTGGGGACGGCCGCAGAGGCAGGAGGAAGCCGCGTGGGGCCAGACAGAAGCGCTGCCCGGCCCTGCCGGGGGACGTGGCACCGAGACCCACCAGAAGGTGACGACGCAGCAGCCGTAGGGCCAGGCGAGGACGAGGGACGTGGTGGCCTTGTCTTCCTCCTCCTGGGCGGCATCCCCGGCCGCCCCCTTGCCGCCGCTCAGCACCCACAGCCGGCCCAGGGCCAGGCAGAGCTGCGGGCGCGGGGCGCTGCCACGTCTGCAGAGAGGAGCGGCAGGGAGTGACCTGGAGGTGGCCGAGCCCGGCGCCTGCCCTCTGGCCTCAGCAGCAGGTTGCCGGGGCCTGGGGCTGCTCCTTGGGCGTCCCTGCCCTGGTGCCGGGGCCAGGCCTTGGGAGGAAAGGCAGCCGGGGTCTGCGCCTCTTACTTGGCCTTGGCGATGATCAAGGCATCGCTGAAGAGGAGGAGGTGCCTCTTCCCCGTCACGCGGCCCTGGGTCACCCGCACGCGCTGCTGGAGCAGCGGCTCGGCTGATGCCGGGCCGGGCGCGCACTGCTGCTCGGGGCCAGGGGAGACCCTGCAGAGCAGGCGGCAAAGGGCGTGAGGAAGGCGGCTGCTGCGGGGCCCGGCTGCGCCGGCGTGTCCCCGAGCCGCGGGGGGAGCCCACCTGGAGCCGTAGCAGCAGTTCAGCTGGCCCATCGTGCCGGGGCCAGGGGACTCCTCGTGCCGGACACGCTGCTGGGGCTCCGGAGAGCTCCCAGCCGGCCGGAGCGAGGCTGCTGAGGGGGTCTCGGTGCCGGGCAGTGCCGCCGGGTGAGAGCTGGTCTCTCCCTGGAGCTGCCGGGTGCTGGCAGAGCCGTGCCTGCAGGCACTGTGGCCGTTGCCGGGCCAGCGCCGCGACATCACAGCGGCCATTCCGAGCCCTGGGGGGCGGGGCTGGGGGAGGGGCCCTGGGGGGCTCTCCCCAGTCTGCCCCCGTCGCTCTCGGCCTGGGGAGCCCGGGCCTGGGCGCAGCACTGTGGGCATGGCCTCAGCAGCGCTGAGCAGAGGGCAAGGCTCCCCTCCCTCCAGCTGCTGGCAAGGCTTTGCCCAGCGCAGCCCAGGGCACCGCCGCCCACCGCCATTGGCCAAGGGCACGGTGCTGGCTGCTGCTCAGCTTGGTGTCCAGCAGGACCCACGGGCCTTTGCTGCCACGCCGCTTTCCAGCAGCTTTGCCGAGCTGCTCTTGCTCACGCGTACGTGCGCATGTGTGCCGGGATGCTTCGTGTGCGTACCGGTGCCGCCCACAGCCCGTCCCACCCTCTTCCCGCAGGTCCCCCCGTGCCACTGTCGTGAGGTTGAGGCGGGCACGTTGCCTGCAGCCAAAGCAGCGGTCCCAGCGGAAAGGCGCTCCCTTGTGCTGGGACTGGGAGGAAGAGGATGCACCTGGCCACAGAGCCCAGGGGCAGAGCTTCCTTAACTCCAACTTGTTAAAGGCAACCTTCTTCTTCTTCTTCTTCTTCTTCACATCATGTCCCGCTAGAAGGTGGCCTTGGCACTCTCCCGGAACACTGGAGAGGAGTTGGGCTTAGCCGAGTGCAATAGAAGCAGCAGCTGCCTAGCTGCCTTCTCGAGTGAGCAGCTGTCTGCAGAAGCCCAGCATCTCAAGGGCGGCGATGGGGGAAGTGGCATGAAGCAGAGCAGAGCAGCCTGGTGCAGCCCAGGGGCTTGCAGGCACGCCCTGCCCACTTCCCGCCCTTCCTGCCATGCCTTGGACGGTTGGCAGAGAGAAGAAAGCCATCCTTGCGCCTGCTGGAGCCAGGCCTGTTGTCTCTTTGGCTCCAAGTCTATAAAGCAGACTAAGGAGAAACTATATACCCAAAACACAAGCTCTTGTTTAATGTTTGGCGGAAGGGAAGGAAGAGAGGGGCGGAAGGAAGGAAGGAAGGAAGGAAGGAATGGAGTGCAATACTTTCCTTAGACCTCCTCTTTCTCTTAGCATACTTCAAAAGGCTTTTTTTGTTGTCTGACAGAACACTGGCCAGTTTCAGCTCTAGCTGAGCTTTGGCCTTCCATCATTTCTCCCTACATATGTGAAGCACGGCTCCGTAGTCTTCCTGCGAAGGCTGGCCTTGCTTCTAGGGATCATTCATACAATTTCTTTTTCCGCCTGAGTTCCAAAAGGAGTTCCCTCTTCAGCCAAGTGGGTGTTCTACCCCACTTGCTTGACTTTCAACACAAAGGCATGGCCTGCTCCTGGGCTTTTAAAAGGTGGCTCTTTAGAAGAGACCAGCTCTCACGGGCCCCGCCGTCCTCCAAAGCAGATGCCCACCTTACACACGGTGCAGCTCCTCCCCCTCGCCTGCCCTGCCTGTCCCTCCTGAAGAGCCTGTTCAGCCCGCCTGAACAGTGATGCTTTCTTGCCATTCGGCACCCGTGACAGTAAAGCTTTTGTACATAAGTTCCGGATTCGCAAGAGAACAGGGTCACCTGAAGCGTGATATCAAATTGGTTTTGGCATCTAAGGAAGCGACTGCTTCAGAAATTATGTTTTTCTTCAGCCTGTTGACACGTGAAAGTTGACAGCAGCCCAGTTTTTGGGAATCCTCTTTCCAAGAACTTAAATTTCTCCCTGGAAGTTCCAAAAGCACTGGAGTCACAGCTGAGCATGGACAGCCATAGCCCACTCCATGAGGCTCTGCATGCCTGTCTCTCATGACATGCCATAGAGCAGTAGAAGCTTGTCTTCGAGAGCTAGCCAGAGGTGCTGAGACCACCCACTCAAACACGAGACACCCAGGGTGGGACTCAGCTCCTCTGACTTTAGAGAGGCCTATTGCAGATATTGCGAAGATACCATTAGAGTTAGCAGAGTAAAAAGCTATTCATGCTGTCCTAAAGTAGACGTCTTTAGTTAGGGCCCCTTTAGACTTAACTGGCTGTATTGACTAGGGCCTCAGGTCCATTTCCTCCACACAGGCAACTTAATGCCATCTCAGAGGCCGTAATGAAGCTAGCACCTAGAGCCTAGCAGACACGACACAGGACCTACGGACAGCCTTGCCCTTCGGAGGGGACAGCTGGAGGCCAGAGGACGTGCCTGTAGAATCTCAGATCATACCCACATGATGCGCAGGGGGAGGCAACGGCATCAGGCCCTTCATATCCACTCACTACAACGGCTGTGCGCATCCCTAGCCCGAACAGAGCCACAGAAGTTAGAGCGAGCCGAATCCCACCCGAGTTCTAGTTCCCTCTTCTACCAAGGAGGTTTGGATTCTGTATCCCCATAGCTGAGAATTAGTGGGCACATTCTCCACACATTCTTTGTAGCCTGTGCAGTTAGAGAGCAAATATTGGGGCTAAAGGCTGCGTTTTTTCCCCTTGTTCTAACCATCTCCATTCGGCAAGCTTCAAGAAACGTAATGCAAAGTACTTCTGTGATGGGTTGACTTTGGCTGGATTCCAGGTGCCCACCAAAGCTGCTCTTTCACTCCCCTCCTCGGCTGGAGAGAGGAGAGAAAGTACAACAAGAAGCTTGTGGGTCGAGACAAGGACAAGGAGCGATCATTCAGCAGTTCCCGTCAGAGTCAAAAGAGACTGGACTTGGGGGAATTTGTTTCATTTATTGCCAGTCGAATCAGGGTGTCCTGGTTTCAGCCAGGATAGAGCTGGTTTTCTTCACAGAAGCCAGTGTGACACTGTGTTTTGGATTTGGGATGAGAAACTGTTGATAAGGTGCTGATGTTTTGGGTTGCTGCTGAGCAGTCAAGGACAGTCCAGCTTCTCGTGCTGGCCTGCTAGCAAGGAGGTTGGGGGTGCACAGGGAGCTGGGAGGGGACACAGCCGGGACAGCTGACCCAGACTGGCCAAAGAGATATTCCCTACCATACGACGTCATGCCCAGTACATAAACTGGAGTTGGCCGGGGGGCGGAAATCGCTGCTTGGGGATGGGCTGTCGATCGCCGGGTGGTGAGCAATTGCTGTATTGGGCATCACTTGTTCTTGTACATTCCTTTGTTGGTATTATCATTGTTGTTTCCTTCTTTCTTTCTGTCGTATTAAACCGTGTTTATCTCAACCCACAAGGTTTTTTCCTAATTCTCTCCCCCACCCTACTGTGGGAGGGGGAGTGAGCGAGCGTCTGCGTGGTGCATAGTTGCTGGCTGGGGCTAAACCACGACAGTCCTTTTTGGCGCCCAACGTGGGGCACGAGGCTTGAGATAATAACGGTTGCAGGTCACAATATCAGTTTATTTGATTTGCTTGATGCTCTCGTCTTTGTTGTACATGTTAAGGATCGGTGTTGGTCTCTGCGGGCTGCTGTACTCGCCTGCGAGTTTTGTTTTTAGAGCACTGACCTTGAGCTTAATGTGGTATCATCTGAACTCTGTACTAAAGCCGTTACTGTATTTTGGCTACAGTCTTGTGGAGACGATTAGCAATTATACTTCTGCCTCTGAAAGGCTTTCTATGGAGGAAATGCAGAGTGGTACCTTTGCTACCCTCTATCATAACGTTTCCTCCTTCATCACAGTAATTTTTCCGTATTTTGAACACTCTTGGGTAGTTATAATACCTCTATTGCTACTTCTGGGGAACATTGTTTTGGCTTTGTCTAAGGTTGGCAAGCGATTTAAGAATATCACCCGGAGATCTGCCCCAAGGCTGGATAGTTATGAATGGCAGGGCGTGTGGAACAGCATGGGCAAATGCCTGGGGCGGTGGGCACCTCCGGTGTTTTGGAACTTCTCTCCCGAACAAGTGCAGAATCCTGATAAACTAGCAGAATATTTGGAAGAAGTATGCTGTCGGCCTGGCAGCTCCAAGGAGACACAAATCATTGCAATGTGCTGGGGCCTGGCCCATGCCTACCGAACCCTATTTAACACTATGCAAAGGGGAGAGAGGCTCTCTGGGTCTGATGGCAATGTGGCAGGCACTGTGACTACTCCAACGCCTGCAACAGGCACTATAGCTACTCAGACTGTTGCAGCTGAACCAGAGAACCAGCCCATCCCGGTATCAGTTGCCCCTGTACAAAAGAAGAAATCTTGGAAGCGGAAGTCAGCTCGTTTAGTAAGGGAGGAGGAAGATTCTGCTAAGAAGGAGGCAGAGGAAGCGAGTGAGGAGACAGAGTGCTCTGAAGCAGGGCCATCACAAGGACTGAAGAGGGAAGAGAGCAGGTCATCGCTTGAAGAGGAGGAAGAGGAAGAACTCATACAAGAGACGGTAACTACCCGATCTCTATCACTGAGTGAACTGCGAGATATGCGAAAGGATTTCAGACGTCGTCCAGGTGAGCACATTGTCACCTGGCTGCTCCGATGCTGGGATAATGGGGCCAGTAGCCTGGAATTAGAGGGTAGGGAAGCCAAGCAGCTGGGATCCCTTTCTAGGGAAGGGGGCATAGACAAAGCAATTGGAAAAGGTGCACGAGTCCTCAGCCTCTGGAGATGACTCCTGTCGGGTGTGAAGGAAAGGTATCCCTTCAAGGAAGATGTTCTATGTCACCCAGGCAAGTGGACCACCATGGAGAAAGGTATCCAGTACCTGAGGGAGCTAGCTGTGCTGGAAGTGATTTATGGTGACTTGGACAATGGACAATCATCCAAAGATCCAGATGAAGTCAATTGCACGCGACCTATGTGGCGGAAGTTTGTACGGAGTGCACCATCATCATATGCCAACTCATTAGCAGTAATGGCCTGGAAAGACGGAGAGAGACCAACGGTGGATGAATTGGCTGTCCAACTCCGGCAATACGAAGAAAGTCTCTCTCCCTCCCTACGGGCCTGCGTCTCTGCTGTAGAGAAACTGTCCCAGGAGTTCCGGCAATTCAAAGAGGATATGCCCTACCCTCCACCCATACGGACCAGTGTCTCAGCCATTAGGAGTAAGCGCTCTTCTGTTCAAGAGAGAGGATATAGAGGATACACACCGCGAGCCACCCTGTGGTTTCAATTGCGTGACTACGGAGAGGACATGAGGAGGTGGGATGGAAAACCTACCTCGACCCTAGAGGCACGAGTACACGAGCTGCAAGGGAAAACAATTACAAAAGGACGTTCAGGTTCCTCCAGGAAAATCGTCGCTCCACTTTCCAGTGGGCAGTTCCCCAGAAAGAATAGAAGAGCTGATCTCACCTCTGATCCTCTTGAGGGGACTTCTGATTCCTATTTACAAGAAGTGGGTAATGAGTACTATGAGCAGGACTAGAGAGGCCCTGCCTCCAGCCAGGCGGAGGAGAGGGATAACCGAGTTTATTGGACTGTGTGGATTAGATGGCCTGGCACATCAGACCCACAGGAATATAAGGCTTTAGTGGATACTGGTGCACAATGTACCTTAATGCCATCAAGCCATATAGGGGCAGAACCCATCTGTATTTCCGGAGTGACAGGGGGATCCCAACAGCTGACTGTGCTGGAGGCCGAAGGGAGCCTAACTGGGAATGAGTGGCAGAAGCACCCCATTGTGACTGGCCCAGAGGCTCCGTGCATCCTGGGCATAGACTATCTCAGGAGAGGGTATTTCAAGGACCCAAAAGGGTACCGGTGGGCTTTTGGTATAGCTGCCTTGGAGACGGAAGAAATTAAACAGCTGTCCACCTTGCCTGGTCTCTCAAAGGACCCTTCTGTGGTGGGGTTGCTCAGGGTCAAAGAACAACAGGTGCCGATCGCTACCACAACAGTGCACCGGCGGCAATATCGCACCAACAGAGACTCCCTGATCCCCATCCATGAGCTGATTTGTCGGCTGGAGAGCCAAGGAGTGATCAGCAAGACTCGCTCACCCTTTAACAGCCCCATACGGCCAGTGCGAAAGTCTAATGGAGAGTGGAGACTGACAGTAGACTATCGTGGCCTGAATGAAGTCACGCCACCACTGAGCGCTGCCGTGCCAGACATGCTAGAACTTCAATATGAACTGGAGTCAAAGGCAGCCAAGTGGTACGCCACCATTGATATTGCTAACGCGTTTTTCTCAATCCCTTTGGCGGCAGAGTACAGGCCACAGTTTGCTTTCACCTGGAGGGGTGTCCAATACACCTGGAATCGACTTCCCCAGGGGTGGAAACACAGCCCTACCATTTGCCATGGGCTGATACAAACTGCACTGGAACAGGGTGAAGCTCCAGAGCATCTGCAATACATTGACGACATCATCGTATGGGGCAACACAGCAGAAGAAGTTTTTGAGAAAGGGAAGAAAATAATTCAAATCCTTCTGAAAGCTGGTTTTGCTATAAAACAAAGTAAGGTCAAAGGACCTGCACAAGAGATCCAGTTTTTAGGAATAAAATGGCAAGATGGACGTCGACAGATCCCAACAGATGTGATCAACAAAATAACAGCTATGTCTCCACCAACTAGCAAAAAAGAAACACAAGCATTTCTGGGCGTTGTGGGTTTCTGGAGAATGCATATTCCAAATTACAGTCTGATTGTAAGCCCTCTTTATCAAGTGACCCGGAAGAAGAACGATTTTAAATGGGGCCCTGAGCAACGACAAGCCTTCGAGCAAATTAAGCAGGAGATAGTTCATGCTGTAGCCCTCGGGCCAGTCCGAGCAGGACAAGATGTTAAAAATGTGCTCTACACGGCAGCCGGGGAGAATGGCCCTACCTGGAGTCTCTGGCAGAAGGCACCAGGAGAGACTCGAGGTCGACCTCTCGGGTTTTGGAGTCGAGGATATAGGGGATCTGAGTCCCGCTATACTCCAACTGAAAAGGAGATACTGGCAGCATATGAAGGAGTTCGAGCTGCCTCAGGAGTGGTTGGTACTGAAGCACAGCTCCTCCTGGCACCCCGACTGCCGGTGCTGGGTTGGATGTTCAAAGGGAGGGTCCCCTCTACGCATCATGCGACTGATGCTACGTGGAGTAAGTGGGTCGCGCTTATTACACAGCGGGCTCGAATAGGAAACCTTAATCGCCCGGGAATCTTGGAAGTGATCATGGACTGGCCAGAAGGCAAAGATTTTGGAATATCACCAGAAGAGGAGGTGGCGCGTGCTGAAGAGGCTCCGCCATATAATGAACTGCCAGAGAATGAAAGGCAATATGCCCTATTTACTGGTGGGTCCTGTCGTATTGTAGGCAAACATCGAAGGTGGAAAGCTGCTGTATGGAGCCCTATACGATGAGTCGCAGAAGCTGCTGAAGGACAAGGTGAATCAAGTCAGTTCGCAGAGGTGAAAGCCATCCAGCTGGCTTTAGATATTGCTGAACGAGAAAAATGGCCAATACTCTATCTTTATACTGACTCATGGATGGTGGCAAATGCTCTATGGGGGTGGCTACAGCAATGGAAGCAGAGCAACTGGCAACGCAGAGGCAAGCCCATCTGGGCTGCTGAATTGTGGCAAGATATTGCTGCCTGACTAGAGAATCTGGTCATAAAAGTACGCCATGTAGATGCTCACGTACCCAAGAGTCGGGCCACCGAAGAACATCAAAACAACCATCAGGTGGATCAGGCTGCTAAGATTGAAGTGGCTCCGGTGGATCTGGACTGGCAACATAAGGGTGAATTATTTATAGCTCGGTGGGCCCATGACACCTCAGGCCATCAGGGAAGAGATGCAACATATAGATGGGCTCGGGATCGAGGGGTGGACCTGACCATGGACGCTATTGCACAGGTTATCCATGAATGTGAAACGTGTGCTGCGATCAAACAAGCCAAGCGGTTAAAGCCCCTCTGGTATGAAGGACGATGGTTGAAATATAAATATGGGGAGGCCTGGCAGATTGACTATATCACACTTCCACAAACTCGCCAAGGCAAGCGCTATATGTGCTTACCATGGTGGAAGCAACCACCGGATGGCTGGAAACATACCCTGTGCCCCATGCCACCGCCCGGAACACTATCCTGGGCCTTGAAAAGCAAGTCTTATGGTGACATGGCACCCCCGAAAGAATTGAGTCAGACAATGGGACTCATTTCCGAAACAACCTCATAGACACCTGGGCCAAAGAGCACGGCATTGAGTGGGTGTATCACATCCCCTATCATGCACCAGCTTCCGGAAAAATTGAATGATACAACGGACTGTTAAAGACTACACTGAGAGCAATGGGTGCTGGGACATTCAAACATTGGGATAAACATTTAGCAAAAGCCACCTGGTTAGTCAACACTAGGGGATCTACTAATAGAGCTGGCCCTGCCCAATCAAAACTTTTACGTACTGTAGAAGGGGATAAAGTCCCTGCGGTGCATGTGAGAAATATGCTGGGGAAGACAGTCTGGGTTACTCCTGCCTCAGGCAAAGGCAAACCCGTTCGTGGGATTGCCTTTGCCCAGGGACCTGGGTGCACTTGGTGGGTAATGCGGAAGGATGGGGAAGTCCGATGTGTACCTCAAGGAGACTTGATTTTGGGTGAAAATAGTCAATGATTTGAATTGTATTATGTTAATTGTTACACAATACAGTATGTCATTACTACTATGGTTGCTATCTACCATATCGATGGTATTACAGTAAGAATCACCCAGACTGATGAAGAATGAGCTTCACCGAAACTAAGCAACATGCAGCAGTGATGGAACCAGAACTGGCTTCAGCAGCTTGCGCCCAACAGTTCCCTCGAGATCGACATCTTCGACCTGCAGATCACGGACATGGACCGTGCCAAATAACGATCCAACACCACATACCATCTCCCCTGCCCTGAGAGACTGCTATGATGGATGAAGCCCAGAGTCATGGACTGAATGAACTACACAGACATTTTAAAGTGATGGCCCATGGACTAAGAAAGTGATATCTGTGTGTATATATTAAAAGACAGGAAGAGTAATACTGAATAATGGGAATGTATTGAAAGTACAGGACCTGGGCATGACGTAAATGGTATGGAATAAGGGGTGGGTACTGTCCTGGTTTCAGCCAGGATAGAGCTGGTTTTCTTCACAGAAGCCAGTGTGTCACTGTGTTTTGGATTTGGGATGAGAAACTGTTGATAATGTGCTGATGTTTTGGATTGCTGCTGAGCAGTCAAGGACAGTCCAGCTTCTCGTGCTGGCCTGCCAGCAAGGAGGTTGGGGGTGCACAGGGAGCTGGGAGGGGACACAGCCGGGACAGCTGACCCAGACTGGCCAAAGAGATATTCCCTACCATACGACGTCATGCCCAGTACATAAACTGGAGTTGGCCGGGGGGCGGAAATCGCTGCTTGGGGATGGGCTGTCGATCGCCGGGTGGTGAGCAATTGCTGTATTGGGCATCACTTGTTCTTGTACATTCCTTTGTTGGTATTATCATTGTTGTTTCCTTCTTTCTTTCTGTCCTATTAAACCGTGTTTATCTCAACCCACAAGGTTTTTTTCCTAATTCTCTCCCCCACCCTACTGTGGGAGGGGGAGTGAGCGAGCGGCTGCGTGGTGCATAGTTGCTGGCTGGGGCTAAACCACGACACAGGGTAAGGTAATGAGAACTAAACCCAAATCTTAAACACCTTCCGCCCACCCCTCCCTTCTTCCCGGGCTCGACTTTGCTCCCCATTTTCTCTGCCTCCTCCCCCCGAGTGCCACAGGAGGAGGGGGAACGGGGGTTGCGGTCAGTTCATCACATGTTGTCTCTGCTACTCCTTCCTCCTCAGGGGGAGGACTCCTCACACTCTTCCCCTGCTCCAGCCTGGAGTCCCTCCCACGCCAGACAGTCCTCCACAGACTTCTCCAATGTGAGTCCTTGCCAGAGGCTGCAGTTCTTCACCAACTGCTCCAGCCTGGCTCCCTGCCACGGGGTGCCGTCCTACAGGAACAGGCTGCTCCACGGTGGGTCCCCCACGCGGCCACAACTCCTGCCAGCAAACCTGTGCCAGCGTGGGCTCCTCTCTCCACGGGGCCACAGGTCCTGCCAGGAGCCTGCTCCAGTTCCAGCTTCCAGTGGTGTCACAGCCTCCTTCGTGCAGCCCCCTGCTCCAGCGTGGGGTCCTCCCCAGCCTGCAGGTGGAGATCTGCTCCCCCACGCAGCTCCATGGGCTGCAGGGGCACAGCCGGCCTCACCATGGTCTTCAGCAGGCGCTGCAGAGGGATCTCTGCTCCGGCCCCTGGAGCACCTCCTGCCCCTCCTTCTGCACTGACCCGGGTGTCTGCAGAGATGTTTCTCTCATGTATTCTCGCTCCTCTCTCCCGCTGCAGTTGCTGCCTGCCAGTTCTTACCCCGCTTCTGAAATACGTTATCCCAGAGGTGCTACTACTGTTGCTGACTGGCTCGGCCTTGGCCAGCGGTGGGTCCGTCTTGGAGCCGGCTGGCATCGGCTCTACTGGACATAGGGGAAGCTTCTAGACGCTTCCCACAGCAGCCACCCCTGCAGCCCCCCTGCGATGTTTTTAATTGCTAATAAACATTTGTAACTTGAAAAAAAAAAAAAAAAGGATATATTTCTAAATACTACAAGACATGTGAAGTGAAGAGGCGTTCTAAAGTTAGTTATCCTACAGGAAATGCACAGCTCCACCTGTTACTCCTGCTTTCCCTCGAATACCAGAGTGACCTCTAATCTCAGCCTTGCTTAAGGAGAGTGTTACCGCTGTTGGTAGATCAACCCTTATTTCAGAAGAGGGAGAGAAAGAGAGAGAGAGAGAGAGAGAGAGAGAAGGAAAGACAGACAGGCAGCAAGGAAGGCTTGTTTTCCCTTGAAGGAGTCAACTCAGGCAGCACCTGGAGCATCACCGGTGTCTGAGTCTGTGCCCAGAACGTTTGTGCTGTCTGTTACAAGCTCCTGAAGGCACTTCCAACAGCAAAGCAATGCCTTGTAACCCTCTGCCGCCTTCCTGTGCATCAGAAGGCCTGCCTATATCTTCCGTAGCTTTGCCCACAGAAGCCTGAATGGCTGTGCTCCAGGGTGTTGGAAGGCACAACACAAACTTCCTCCAGTCACTCTGACACCTTGAACACAGAAACCAACACAGTTTAATAGGAAGAATCTCACTTTCTCACAGCAACCATCTTTTACATTACATCTTTTCATCCTGTAAGAAAGCATGTGTCCCTACAGTACGTACATAGTTACCCACCAAAACTGCCAACGAGATACAACGTATCCCGCGATACAACGTATCCCGCGATACGCTCGCAGGGGTTTGCGCAGCCCCCGCTCTCTGTGCACCTCACAGACCCCTGCGCTTTCTGCTTCTGCCCCTGGTGCTGGCGGCTCTGTGGCCGATGCACCGGCAAGCCCAGCCGCATCCTCCTCCTCCTCCTCAGAGAGTTCCTGGCGGTGCTCAATGAGCGATTGCTATGAACGTACTTTAAAAAGCCCTTTTTATAGCCCGACACAACACTGGCCAATTTCAACTCTAGCTGAGCTTTGCCCTTTTCTGTTCTCTCCTCACACGTAGGAACTACAGCTCTGTGATCTTCCTGCGAAGCCGGACCTTGGTCCCAGGGATCATAACATTTCTTTTTCCACCTGAGTTGAAGAAGGAGGTCCCTGTTCAGCCAAGCTGGTCTTCTGCCCCTCTTGTTTGACTTAAGACTCCACGAGATTGCCTGCTCCCGTGCTTGCAGAAGGTGGTTCTGAAAAACTAACCTGCTCTATGAGCCCTAAGCCCTCCAAAGCAGATTCGGAGGGGACACTGCAGACTAGCTCTCTGAGTAGCTTCAAGTTTGCTCTCCTGAAAAGCAAGGTAGCAACTCCTCTGAGCTGTATCTCATTACACTCAAAAGTTTAAACTCCCCTGTTTTGTGATCACTGTGGCCAAGCCTCTTCCTATCCCATCTCCTACGAGTACTTCTCCATACACAAACAGGAGGGAGGAAGAGATCTGTTGGGTAGATAAGCAGCCACGGGGAACCACGGTGAGCAGTGGAGTGAGCTGCTGCATGGGCTACGTGCTTTCCGAGCGCGAAGCCAGCCCCTGGCTCAGTGAGTGCCTGGGAAAGGGAGTCTGCAGCCGTGAATGACAGAGCCGGCCAGCAGGACAGCCGGCAGCCTTCACTCGGCCATTGCCTACCTTGTGACTGGCTGTACCTGTGATGATGTTAATGCTCTTTATACACAGGTCTGTTGCGTTGTGCTGTGTTGCGAAGCAGACTTGCAGAGGCGTGCCCTGTCTGCCCATGGGAACTCAAGGCACATTTCCTCCAAGCGCAGCAGCCAGGCTTTGGGCAGCCTCGCCTCCTGCTGCTTTTGACATTGCCAACCAGGGTCACGTTTCTATCCTTGGGTTTTCATGTAGGAACCAATTAGTGAACAAGTCCTGTTTTAATGGAGTGGCATCGCAAACAATACTACGCTGGTAGAAAGCCTTCAGGAGAAGACTGGTGTCCTGTGGACCTCGCAGTAAGGCAGCCAGCAGCTCTGTTTCTGCGATAGCTACAAACACCCAGGACTGAAACAACCGCAGCTTTTTAATACAGTTACAGAGGTTTACACTTTTCTTTGCAGACACAAAGCATGCTTTTGTCTTGAACTTTTCATTAGTCTGAAGACAAGATCATTGGTACTATAGGATACCATGCTGTTTATTAAATGGAAATAAATTAACATCTATACCGAAAGGATGTTTTCCTCATCAGAAACAATGCCGAAACGATGAGCAACTCTGAAAAGAAAGGGACATAAGGCTCTCGTGCACAAACCCCAAAGCTTCAAAGGAGAAAGGTGAAAGAGCGGTACATCCTTATGTCACAGGACAACCTGTGATTAACCCGAGTTATGGACACTGCCGCATCATAGGTCGTTGGGGCCAGTTCAGATCCACTGCCTTCTAGATCAGCCGCCTTGATGAGCTGGGTGTTTCAACTGTTATGAAGCTGCAGAATCAACCAGAATAGACACTGAAATGACTGTACTGGCTACAGAATGGCTAGAATAAATATGGAGGTGTGTCCTGTTTTTTTCCGGTCCTGGAGGGTGGGTGGGATTCGGGGCACCATGTAAGCTGGCTTTTTTAACTCCTCCTTCCCATCAGTCCCTAGGCACGTGTGGTGGCTGAAAGCAAAGCATCACCACTCCGGTTCTGACTGACAGAAAGGGGGGTGTTCGCGTCGGTCCAGAGCGCGCTGATGGGTCGGAGAAGTAAGAGCGGAGTTTTTGATGTCGCTAACCTGGAGTTAATTCAGCTAATGGAAACTGCAAGCCAGCCCTGTTTGATGAAGAATACTAAGAAAGGGTATTGTGCTGTGTGCTGCATACAAGGACTTGCACCGAGCAAAGGGCAGCAATGGGTGCTCCCTTCTTGTATGCAGCAAGGTGGTGCAGCATGTCTCTGCCAAGAATGAGTAGCGGCAAAGAAAACCTGGAGGGTTTTATAGTCTGGAACATGCTGTCCAGCATGTCCCTCGTGTCCCTCTCAGATGATATACACCTCCACGCCCAGCACGCCCCATGGAATCTGCAGTTGACATGCCAGCTCCCCACGGGGGCAGCTGTGCCGGCTGGTGGGCTTTTGCTGACGGAGCCGAGGAGTGAGCCAGCAAGGCCTCCCGCCAGGGCTGGGCTGGGTCTGAGGGCGGTGCGGGGCCGCTCCGGCGTCGCGGTGCCCGAGTGAAATGTGCCGGCCGGAGCAGAAGGGCGCGGTGCCTCCCTCCTCGCCTCCGCCGAGGTGGTGCTGGGGCTGCATCGCGCCCCTCAAAGCCCAGGCAGCAGAGCTCATGCGGGCAATCCAGGCAGCGGAAATAAATCGGCACCTGCAAGAAGAGAGTCAAAAGTGCTGGTGAAACCATGAAGGCGGGAACAGGCGTGATTTTGTGCCCCGTTCTTTGGGCAGTGTGCTGTCCAAGGGGCATTTCCTGGCACAGGAGAGGGCACCCTCCCTGGCAGTGACTACGGCACGGCTTTGTCCCCTTCTCCACACGTGTGACACCCTCAGAGCTCTGCAAGTTGACAGAGATGTGCAGCACTGCTTTGCTAGGCAGCAGGGCTGGGCAGGGCAGCTGTGCTGTGGTCCTTTCCCAAACCAAAACCCGAGCAGCAGCATGCCTCACTGTCCCTTGCGAGAAAGCCAGGCTTGAAGGCAAAACACGCTGCTTTGGTATTGTTTGGTTGGTTTTTTCTTCCCTCGATTGTCTCAGGTGCTACGTGAGCTTTTTACGCAGTGCCAGTACCTCAGGGTCTACAGCCACTTGGCACAGCTCCTTGCTGCGCCTTTGGGATTCAGACACCAGCAGCCAGTGCTGGGCTTGCTAGCTGACACCAACAGAAAAGTGGGACTTTGCCTCTTTCTGCAGGGAGTGGGTCAAAGAGCTCACAAAATTGTTGTGAGTCTTGTGACTTTGCTGGGGTGTTGCTCAGCCTTGCACAAACAGAGCTGCCACAAGTGCGGAACGAGAACTGCCAACGCTGGAGTGATATGTTCCTCCTGACAGACACGCTCTCCCACGGAGTTTTTCATGTAGCTAACCCGGGCATAATTCAGCTAATGGAAACTGCAAGCCACTCATGTTTGATCAAGAAGACTAAGAAAGGGTATTGTGCTGTGTGCTGCATACAAGCACTTGCACTGACCAAAGGGCAGCTGCGGGCTGGGCTTCCTGCCTGGTGCCATCTCTGCGCACCTCAGAAATATTGCCCATACTCGGAGCAGTGTTCAGAGCTTTGAAAGATGGGCAGCAGAGTCTGCTACACACCTGGGCTCCTTGTTCTTCTTGCCTGCCTGGATGTTTTCAGTTCCCCATCCTGGAGAGCTCTGCTCCCAACTTTCTCCTCTTCCTCTCTTGTTGCCCGTTGCTCCCCCCTTCACAGGCCGCTCTTCGCTTTCTGCTTTCTTCTGAAGAGCCCGGCAGCCTTTCCATTCAATGTATTGTTAGACAGGTGAAGGCACGATAAACTAGAACCAGCTCTGCTCTTATGCAAACCTAGCTCGTTTTACCTTCTCTCCGCAGAGGAGCTCTTCAGGTGTTCCCTTTCCGCAGGGACTGGAGGCGCCTGCAATGGAAATGTGGAAGTTAACGGGTGGCCAGGACCTTCCTGCCCAGTCGCTCCCTTAGCTCGGAAAGGCACAGCCCTTGGATGGGTTTGCGCAGCCCACGCTCTCTGTGCACCTCACAGACCTCTGCGCTTTCTGCTTCCGCCCCTGGCGCTGGCGGCTCCGTGGCCGATATAGCGGCAAGCCCAGCCGCATCCTCCTCCTCCTCCTCAAAGAGCTGCGGGGGACAGAGGAGGACAGTTGCTTGGCTGGGGACAGGCCCCGGGGCCGGTGAGCCTTCCTCAGGGGCAGGAGCGAGCGTGGGCGGCTCTGCTTTCACTAGGGCAGGACGCAGGGGTGGCTGGAGGTGGGGGAGGTGGGGCGGAGCCGGCTTGGTCCCCGAGCCCCAGCCGGGGTCCCTCTGCTGGGGACAGCGCCTCTGCGCAGGAGCCAGCGCGACGGGCACCCCCCGGCCAGGCTGGCTTACCTGGAGGGGCTGGGGCAGCGTGCCGTCCTGGCTGCAGAGAGCTGCCAGGGGCCGGCCGAAGAGACCCGCCCTGCCGGCACAGCCCGACTGCCCGCGCGCCTCCGCAGCGGCCAAGGTCCCTCGCCGCGCAAAGGGCCAGGGCAGCCCCCACGTCCTGCTGCGGGTCCCGCCTGCCGCCAGGGAAAAGAGAGCAGAGAGCCATGGAGGGCAAGCGCCAGGTGAATGCTGCCCGAGCCTCCGTGCGTTGTGCCCCCGCCAAGAGCGAGGGAGAGGCGTGGCTGGGGAACGAGGCGCCCCGGGGGCTCAGCTCTCTGCGGCCGTGCCCTGCGGGAAGGGCAGCAGCAGCCCCCGAGCAGCGCGGGTGCCGCCTGCCAGCGCAGGAGAGAGGGGCCGTCCTGCCCCCGTCTCCTCCAAACTCACCGGCCGAGTGGCCGCGTCCGCCTTGGCTGCCGGAGGGGACGGGAGGTGGCCGCTGCTCGGCACCAGCCTGCAAGAAATGCGCTGCGCTCAGCGAGCAGCCCCGCAGCACGAAGGGCCCCTGGCGAGCTGCATCGGCCGCGGGCCATGAGTGAGATGTGGGGACGGCCGAGATGGCAGCCCGGGGGCTCCTCACCTCTGCCAGGCCCTCGACCAGCCTCTCCAGGCTGCTGGCGTTGAGTGTTTTTGCCTGGGCAAGGGGAGAAGAGCAGCAGGTGAGAAGCGATGGGGCTGGTGCGGGGTTGGAGCAGCCCCTGGGGCAGAGCGGGGCCAGGAGGGACACTCACGGCATTGCGGCCGCGCAGCTCCTTCAGCAGCAGCTTGATGGAGGGCAGCTGGGTGACGCGGGGTCCCTCCACTCCTTCTGCTGGCCTGTGCACGGGGCAGGGGCAGAGAAAGAGCTGTGTGAGACCCAAGCTGCCTCTTCCCTCACCTGCCAGCCCGGGGAGCCCTTCCAAGCTGCCCCCAAGCAGCTGGGCACCGCGTGGCCGTCGAGCGGAGAGCAGCGGCAGGGGGGAGGACGGGGCTGGGCGAAGCAGCTCCGCCAGCTCTGCCCACTCCAGAGCCGCCCGCAGCCGTGGGGGCAGCTCTCCCCAGCTCAGGAACGGCGTTTCCACATCGTACGGCTACGGCTAGAGCATCCCCCCGTGCTGTGAGCACGGGCCCCCCAAGCTGCGCTGCCAGGCAGGGCTTACCCACGGAGCGCGCTGAGCCAGAGCTCCTTCAGTGAGCGGGAGCTGCAGGAAAGAGAGGAGAAAGGGCCTGAGCGCCCGCTGCTCCCCAGCCCGCGGGCAGAGGCGGGCGCGGCACAGCCCTGCCCCGTGGGGACGGCCGCAGAGGCAGGAGGAAGCCGCGTGGGGCCAGACAGAAGCGCTGCCCGGCCCTGCCGGGGGACGTGGCACCGAGACCCACCAGAAGGTGACGACGCAGCAGCCGTAGGGCCAGGCGAGGACGAGGGACGTGGTGGCCTTGTCTTCCTCCTCCTGGGCGGCATCCCCGGCCGCCCCCTTGCCGCCGCTCAGCACCCACAGCCGGCCCAGGGCCAGGCAGAGCTGCGGGCGCGGGGCGCTGCCACGTCTGCAGAGAGGAGCGGCAGGGAGTGACCTGGAGGTGGCCGAGCCCGGCGCCTGCCCTCTGGCCTCAGCAGCAGGTTGCCGGGGCCTGGGGCTGCTCCTTGGGCGTCCCTGCCCCGGTGCCGGGGCCAGGCCTTGGGAGGAAAGGCAGCCGGGGTCTGCGCCTCTTACTTGGCCTTGGCGATGATCAAGGCATCGCTGAAGAGGAGGAGGTGCCTCTTCCCCGTCACGCGGCCCTGGGTCACCCGCACGCGCTGCTGGAGCAGCGGCTCGGCTGATGCCGGGCCGGGCGCGCACTGCTGCTCGGGGCCAGGGGAGACCCTGCAGAGCAGGCGGCAAAGGGCGTGAGGAAGGCGGCTGCTGCGGGGCCCGGCTGCGCCGGCGTGTCCCCGAGCCGCGGGGGGAGCCCACCTGGAGCCGTAGCAGCAGTTCAGCTGGCCCATCGTGCCGGGGCCAGGGGACTCCTCGTGCCGGACACGCTGCTGGGGCTCCGGAGAGCTCCCAGCCGGCCGGAGCGAGGCTGCTGAGGGGGTCTCGGTGCCGGGCAGTGCCGCCGGGTGAGAGCTGGTCTCTCCCTGGAGCTGCCGGGTGCTGGCAGAGCCGTGCCTGCAGGCACTGTGGCCGTTGCCGGGCCAGCGCCGCGACATCACAGCGGCCATTCCGAGCCCTGGGGGGCGGGGCTGGGGGAGGGGCCCTGGGGGGCTCTCCCCAGTCTGCCCCCGTCGCTCTCGGCCTGGGGAGCCCGGGCCTGGGCGCAGCACTGTGGGCATGGCCTCAGCAGCGCTGAGCAGAGGGCAAGGCTCCCCTCCCTCCAGCTGCTGGCAAGGCTTTGCCCAGCGCAGCCCAGGGCACCGCCGCCCACCGCCATTGGCCAAGGGCACGGTGCTGGCTGCTGCTCAGCTTGGTGTCCAGCAGGACCCACGGGCCTTTGCTGCCACGCCGCTTTCCAGCAGCTTTGCCGAGCTGCTCTTGCTCACGCGTACGTGCGCATGTGTGCCGGGATGCTTCGTGCGCGTACCGGTGCCGCCCACAGCCCGTCCCACCCTCTTCCCGCAGGTCCCCCCGTGCCACTGTCGTGAGGTTGAGGCGGGCATGTTGCCTGCAGCCAAAGCAGCGGTCCCAGCGGAAAGGCGCTCCCTTGTGCTGGGACTGGGAGGAAGAGGATGCACCTGGCCACAGAGCCCAGGGGCAGAGCTTCCTTAACTCCAACTTGTTAAAGGCAACCTTCTTCTTCTTCTTCTTCTTCTTCACATCATGTCCCGCTAGAAGGTGGCCTTGGCACTCTCCCGGAACACTGGAGAGGAGTTGGGCTTAGCCGAGTGCAATAGAAGCAGCAGCTGCCTAGCTGCCTTCTCGAGTGAGCAGCTGTCTGCAGAAGCCCAGCATCTCAAGGGCGGCGATGGGGGAAGTGGCATGAAGCAGAGCAGAGCAGCCTGGTGCAGCCCAGGGGCTTGCAGGCACGCCCTGCCCACTTCCCGCCCTTCCTGCCATGCCTTGGACGGTTGGCAGAGAGAAGAAAGCCATCCTTGCGCCTGCTGGAGCCAGGCCTGTTGTCTCTTTGGCTCCAAGTCTATACAGCAGAGCAAGGAGAAGCTAAGAACCAATACCTAAGCTCTTGTTTGACGTTCGGTGGAAGAGAAGGAAGGGAGGAAGGGAGGAAGGGAGGAAGGGAGGAAGGGAGGAAGGGAGTGTTATAAATGATTTAGTCCCAAACAGGATTCCAATTCAAATTTACAATTTATTAAGCGAATAGAGGCAAGGAAAGAGCGCTGGGTGCGCCGGGAGTCTCCGCTCCACCAAGACGCACGAGGTACAGTTTCTGTTCCTGGTTTATATCCTGTCTGTTAATACATATTCATGAACAGGCGTGTCTTCTTTGGCGCATGCCCTCTTCTCCTTCTAGAATCTTCTCGAATCTTCCTCAGCATGATCCTGTTCGCTAACACATATTCATGAATAGGCGTGTCTTCTAATACATATTAATGAACAGGCGTGTCTTCTTCAGCGCATGCCCTCTTCTCCTGCTAGAGTCTTCTCAAATCTTCCTCGGCGTGCTCCCAGGATGACCCCAAACCTTATGAATGCACTTTCTTTACACAATACTATGTGGTTAGTGGTCAAACTGGTTTGAGCTGATATACCAGCAAAGTAGTTCAACTTTCTCCTGTAAAATACCCCTTTTTATGGTGCAGGAGAAATCCATAAAAGTACAGAAGATTACACTTCATCACACGAATCAGATGAACATATTTCACAGGAGGAAGGAAGGGAGCGAGGGAGGGAGGGAGGGAGGGAGGGAGGGATGAAGGAAGGAAGGAAGGAACGAAGGGAGGAAGGAAGGAAGGAAGGAAGGCAAGGAGGAAAGAAGGGAGGGAGGAAGGGAGGGAGGGAGGAAGGGAGAAAGAAAGGGAGGGAGGGTGGAAGGAAGGGAAGCAGGGAGGCAGGAAGGCAGGAAGGCAGGAAGGCAGGCAGGCAGGCAGGAAGGAAGGAAGGAAGGAGGGAAGGAAGGAAGGAGGGAAGGAAGGAAGGAAGGTAGGTCGGGGTCGTGGGGGAGAGAGACAGCACTCAGCACTTTCTACGTAGTCTAGGAACGAATTTCCAGGACTGGCCGTGAGTTTCTGAAGACACAGTGTCTCCCTTCCCTGGTATCCTGTGTGTGCTGTCATTCACAGCTGCCCTTCTGAGCGATCATTCCGCAATTCCCGTCAGAGTCAAAAGAGACTGGACTTGGGGGAATTGGTTTCATTTATTGCCAATCGAATCAGGGTGTCCTGGTTTCACCCAGGATAGAGCTGGTTTTCTTCACAGAAGCCAGTGTGTCACTGTGTTTTGGATTTGGGATGAGAAACTGTTGATAATGTGCTGATGTTTTGGATTGCTGCTGAGCAGTCAAGGACAGTCCAGCTTCTCGTGCTGGCCTGCTAGCAAGGAGGTTGGGGGTGCACAGGGAGCTGGGAGGGGACACAGCCGGGACAGCTGACCCAGACTGGCCAAAGAGATATTCCCTACCATACGACGTCATGCCCAGTACATAAACTGGAGTTGGCCGCGGGGCAGAAATCGCTGCTCGGGGACGGTCTGTTGATCGCCGGCTGGTGAGCAATTGCTGTCTTCTTTGGCGCATGCCCTCTTCTCCTTCTAGAATCTTCTCGAATCTTCCTCAGCGTGATCCTGTTCGCTAACACATATTCATGAATAGGTGTGCCTTCTGATACATATTAATGAACAGGCGTGTCTTCTTCAGCGTGTCTTCTTGTTCTTGTACATTCCTTTGTTGGTATTATCATTGTTGTTTCCTTCTTTCTTTCTGTCCTATTAAACCGTGTTTATCTCAACCCACAAGGTTTTTTTCCTAATTCTCTCCCCCACCCTGCTGTGGGAGGGGGAGTGAGCGAGCGTCTGCGTGGTGCATAGTTGCTGGCTGGGGCTAAACCACGGCAGTCGTTTTTGGTGCCCAACGTGGGGCACGAGGCTTGAGGTAATAACGGTTGCAGGTCACAATATCAGTTTATTTCATTTGCTTGATGCTCTCGTCTTTGTTGTACATGTTAAGGATCGGTGTTGGTCTCTGCGGGCTGCTGTACTCGCCTGTGAGTTTTGTTTTTAGAGCACTGACCTTGAGCTTAATGTGGTATCATCTGAACTCTGTACTAAAGCCGTTACTGTATTTTGGCTACAGTCTTGTGGAGACGATTAGCAATTATACTTCTGCCTCTGAAAGGCTTTCTATGGAGGAAATGCAGAGTGGTACCTTTGCTACCCTCTATCATAACGTTTCCTCCTTCATCACAGTAATTTTTCCGTATTTTGAACACCCTTGGGTAGTTATAATACCTCTATTGCTACTTCTGGGGAACATTGTTTTGGTTTTGTCTAAGGTTGGCAAGCGATTTAAGAATATCACCCGGAGATCTGCCCCAAGGCTGGATAGTTATGAATGGCAGGGCGTGTGGAACAGCATGGGCAAATGCCTGGGGCGGTGGGCACCTCCGGTGTTTTGGAACTTCTCTCCCGAACAAGTGCAGAATCCTGATAAACTAGCAGAATATTTGGAAGAAGTATGCTGTCGGCCTGGCAGCTCCAAGGAGACACAAATCATTGCAATGTGCTGGGGCCTGGCCCATGCCTACCAAACCCTATTTAACACTATGCAAAGGGGAGAGAGGCTCTCTGGGTCTGATGGCAATGTGGCAGGCACTGTGATTACTCCAACCCCTGCAACAGGCACTGTAGCTACTCAGACTGTTGCAGCTGAACCAGAGGACCAGCCCATCCCGGTATCAGTTGCCCCTGTACAAAAGAAGAAATCTTGGAAGCGGAAGTCAGCTCGTTTAGTAAGGGAGGAGGAAGATTCTGCTAAGAAGGAGGCAGAGGAAGCGAGTGAGGAGGCAGAGTGCTCTGAAGCAGGGCCACCACAAGGACTGAAGAGGGAAGAGAGCAGGTCATCGCTTGAAGAGGAGGAAGAGGAAGAACTCATACAAGAGACGGTAACTACCCGATCTCTATCACTGAGTGAACTGCGAGATATGCGAAAGGATTTCAGACGTCGTCCAGGTGAGCACATTGTCACCTGGCTGCTCCGATGCTGGGATAATGGGGCCAGTAGCCTGGAATTAGAGGGTAGGGAAGCCAAGCAGCTGGGATCCCTTTCTAGGGAAGGGGGCATAGACAAAGCAATTGGAAAAGGTGCATGAGTCCTCAGCCTCTGGAGACGACTCCTGTCGGGTGTGAAGGAAAGGTATCCCTTCAAGGAAGATGTTCTATGTCACCCAGGCAAGTGGACCACCATGGAGAAAGGTATCCAGTACCTGAGGGAGCTAGCTGTGCTGGAAGTGATTTATGGTGACTTGGACAATGGACAATCATCCAAAGATCCAGATGAAGTCAATTGCACGCGACCTATGTGGCGGAAGTTTGTACAGAGTGCACCATCATCATATGCCAACTCATTAGCAGTAATGGCCTGGAAAGACGGAGAGAGACCGACGGTGGATGAATTGGCTGTCCAACTCCGGCAATACGAAGAAAGTTTCTCTCCCTCCCTACGGGCCTGCGTCTCTGCTGTAGAGAAACTGTCCCAGGAGTTCCGGCAATTCAAAGAGGATATGCCCTACCCTCCACCCATACGGACCAGTGTCTCAGCCATTAGGAGTAAGCGCTCTTCTGTTCAAGAGAGAGGATATAGAGGATACACACCGCGAGCCACCCTGTGGTTTCAATTGCGTGACTACGGAGAGGACATGAGGAGGTGGGATGGAAAACCTACCTCAACCCTAGAGGCACGAGTACACGAGCTGCAAGGGAAAACAATTACAAAAGGACGTTCAGGTTCCTCCAGGAAAATCGTCGCTCCACTTTCCAGTGGGCAGTTCCCCAGAAAGAATAGAAGAGCTGATCTCACCTCTGATCCTCTTGAGGGGACTTCTGATTCCTATTTACAAGAAGTGGGTAACGAGTACTATGAGCAGGACTAGAGAGGCCCTGCCTCCAGCCAGGCGGAGGAGAGGGATAACCGAGTTTATTGGACTGTGTGGATTAGATGGCCTGGCACATCAGACCCACAGGAATATAAGGCTTTAGTGGATACTGGTGCACAATGTACCTTAATGCCATCAAGCCATATAGGGGCAGAACCCATCTGTATTTCCGGAGTGACAGGGGGATCCCAACAGCTGACTGTGCTGGAGGCCGAAGGGAGCCTAACTGGGAATGAGTGGCAGAAGCACCCCATTGTGACTGGCCCAGAGGCTCCGTGCATCCTGGGCATAGACTATCTCAGGAGAGGGTATTTCAAGGACCCAAAAGGGTACCGGTGGGCTTTTGGTATAGCTGCCTTGGAGACGGAAGAAATTAAACAGCTGTCCACCTTGCCTGGTCTCTCAAAGGACCCTTCTGTGGTGGGGTTGCTCAGGGTCAAAGAACAACAGGTGCCGATCGCTACCACAACAGTGCACCGGCGGCAATATCGCACCAACAGAGACTCCCTGATCCCCATCCATGAGCTGATTTGTCGGCTGGAGAGCCAAGGAGTGATCAGCAAGACTCGCTCACCCTTTAACAGCCCCATACGGCCAGTGCGAAAGTCTAATGGAGAGTGGAGACTGACAGTAGACTATCGTGGCCTGAAAGAAGTCACGCCACCACTGAGCGCTGCCGTGCCAGACATGCTAGAACTTCAATATGAACTGGAGTCAAAGGCAGCTAAGTGGTACGCCACCATTGATATTGCTAACGCGTTTTTCTCAATCCCTTTGGCGGCAGAGTGCAGGCCACAGTTTGCTTTCACCTGGAGGGGTGTCCAATACACCTGGAATCGACTTCCCCAGGGGTGGAAACACAGCCCTACCATTTGCCATGGGCTGATACAAACTGCACTGGAACAGGGTGAAGCTCCAGAGCATCTGCAATACATTGACGACATCATCGTATGGGGCAACACAGCAGAAGAAGTTTTTGAGAAAGGGAAGAAAATAATTCAAATCCTTCTGAAAGCTGGTTTTGCTATAAAACAAAGTAAGGTCAAAGGACCTGCACAAGAGATCCAGTTTTTAGGAATAAAATGGCAAGATGGACGTCGACAGATCCCAACAGATGTGATCAACAAAATAACAGCTATGTCTCCACCAACTAGCAAAAAAGAAACACAAGCATTTCTGGGCGTTGTGGGTTTCTGGAGAATGCATATTCCAAATTACAGTCTGATTGTAAGCCCTCTTTATCAAGTGACCCGGAAGAAGAACGATTTTAAATGGGGCCCTGAGCAACGACAAGCCTTCGAGCAAATTAAGCAGGAGATAGTTCATGCTGTAGCCCTCGGGCCAGTCCGAGCAGGACAAGATGTTAAAAATGTGCTCTACACGGCAGCCGGGGAGAATGGCCCTACCTGGAGTCTCTGGCAGAAGGCACCAGGAGAGACTCGAGGTCGACCTCTAGGGTTTTGGAGTCGAGGATATAGGGGATCTGAGTCCCGCTATACTCCAACTGAAAAGGAGATACTGGCAGCATATGAAGGAGTTCGAGCTGCCTCAGAAGTGGTTGGTACTGAAGCACAGCTCCTCCTGGCACCCCGACTGCCGGTGCTGGGTTGGATGTTCAAAGGGAGGATCCCCTCTACACATCATGCGACTGATGCTACGTGGAGTAAGTGGGTCGCGCTTATTACACAGCGGGCTCGAATAGGAAACCTTAATCGCCCGGGAATCTTGGAAGTGATCATGGACTGGCCAGAAGGCAAAGATTTTGGAATATCACCAGAAGAGGAGGTGGCGCGTGCTGAAGAGGCTCCGCCATATAATGAACTGCCAGAGAATGAAAGGCAATATGCCCTATTTACTGGTGGGTCCTGTCGTATTGTAGGCAAACATCGAAGGTGGAAAGCTGCTGTATGGAGCCCTATACGATGAGTCGCAGAAGCTGCTGAAGGACAAGGTGAATCAAGTCAGTTCGCAGAGGTGAAAGCCATCCAGCTGGCTTTAGATATTGCTGAACGAGAAAAATGGCCAATACTCTATCTTTATACTGACTCATGGATGGTGGCAAATGCTCTATGGGGGTGGCTACAGCAATGGAAGCAGAGCAACTGGCAACGCAGAGGCAAGCCCATCTGGGCTGCTGAATTGTGGCAAGATATTGCTGCCCGACTAGAGAATCTGGTCATAAAAGTACGCCATGTAGATGCTCACGTACCCAAGAGTCGGGCCACCGAAGAACATCAAAACAACCATCAGGTGGATCAGGCTGCTAAGATTGAAGTGGCTCCGGTGGATCTGGACTGGCAACATAAGGGTGAATTATTTATAGCTCGGTGGGCCCATGACACCTCAGGCCATCAGGGAAGAGATGCAACATATAGATGGGCTCGGGATCGAGGGGTGGACCTGACCATGGACGCTATTGCACAGGTTATCCATGAATGTGAAACGTGTGCTGCGATCAAACAAGCCAAGCGGTTAAAGCCCCTCTGGTATGAAGGACGATGGTTGAAATATAAATATGGGGAGGCCTGGCAGATTGACTATATCACACTTCCACAAACTCGCCAAGGCAAGCGCTATGTGCTTACCATGGTGGAAGCAACCACCGGATGGCTGGAAACATACCCTGTGCCCCATGCCACCGCCCGGAACACTATCCTGGGCCTTGAAAAGCAAGTCTTATGGTGACATGGCACCCCCGAAAGAATTGAGTCAGACAATGGGACTCATTTCCGAAACAACCTCATAGACACCTGGGCCAAAGAGCACGGCATTGAGTGGGTGTATCACATCCCCTATCATGCACCAGCTTCCGGAAAAATTGAATGATACAACGGACTGTTAAAGACTACACTGAGAGCAATGGGTGCTGGGACATTCAAACATTGGGATAAACATTTAGCAAAAGCCACCTGGTTAGTCAACACTAGGGGATCTACTAATAGAGCCGGCCCTGCCCAATCAAAACTTTTACGTACTGTAGAAGGGGATAAAGTCCCTGTGGTGCATGTGAGAAATATGCTGGGGAAGACAGTCTGGGTTACTCCTGCCTCAGGCAAAGGCAAACCCGTTCGTGGGATTGCCTTTGCCCAGGGACCTGGGTGCACTTGGTGGGTAATGCGGAAGGATGGGGAAGTCCGATGTGTACCTCAAGGAGACTTGATTTTGGGTGAAAATAGTCAATGATTTGAATTGTATTATGTTAATTGTTACACAATACAGTATGTCATTACTACTATGGTTGCTATCTACCATATCGATGGTATTACAGTAAGAATCACCCAGACTGATGAAGAATGAGCTTCACCGAAACTAAGCAACATGCAGCAGTGATGGAACCAGAACTGGCTTCAGCAGCTTGCGCCCAACAATTCCCTCGAGATCGACATCTTTGACCTGCAGATCATGGACATGGACCGTGCCAAATAACGATCCAACACCACATACCATCTCCCCTGCCCTGAGAGACTGCTATGATGGATGAAGCCCAGAGTCATGGACTGAATGAACTACACAGACATTTTCAAGTGATGGCCCATGGACTAAGAAAGTGATATCTGTGTGTATATATTAAAAGACAGGAAGAGTAATACTGAATAATTGGAATGTATTGAAAGTACAGGACCTGGGCATGACGTAAATGGTATGGAATAAGGGGTGGGTACTGTCCTGGTTTCAGCCAGGATAGAGCTGGTTTTCTTCACAGAAGCCAGTGTGACACTGTGTTTTGGATTTGGGATGAGAAACTGTTGATAATGTGCTGATGTTTTGGGTTGCTGCTGAGCAGTCAAGGACAGTCCAGCTTCTCGTGCTGGCCTGCTAGCAAGGAGGTTGGGGGTGCACAGGGAGCTGGGAGGGGACACAGCCGGGACAGCTGACCCAGACTGGCCAAAGAGATATTCCCTACCATACGACGTCATGCCCAGTACATAAACTGGAGTTGGCCGGGGGGCGGAAATCGCTGCTTGGGGATGGGCTGTCGATCGCCGGGTGGTGAGCAATTGCTGTATTGGGCATCACTTGTTCTTATACATTCCTTTGTTGGTATTATCATTGTTGTTTCCTTCTTTCTTTCTGTCCTATTAAACCGTGTTTATCTCAACCCACAAGGTTTTTTTCCTAATTCTCTCCCCCACCCTACTGTGGGAGGGGGAGTGAGCGAGCGGCTGTGTGGTGCATAGTTGCTGGCTGGGGCTAAACCACGACACAGGGTAAGGTAATGAGAACTAAACCCAAATCTTAAAACACCTTCCGCCCACCCCTCCTTTCTTCCCGGGCTCGACTTTGCTCCCCATTTTCTCTGCCTCCTCCCCCCGAGTGCCACAGGAGGAGGGGGAACGGGGGTTGCGGTCAGTTCATCACATGTTGTCTCTGCTACTCCTTCCTCCTCAGGGGGAGGACTCCTCACACTCTTCCCCTGCTCCAGCCTGGAGTCCCTCCCACGCCAGACAGTCCTCCACGGACCTCTCCAACGTGAGTCCTTGCCAGAGGCTGCAGTTCTTCACCAACTGCTCCAGCCTGGCTCCCTGCCACGGGGTGCCGTCCTACAGGAACAGGCTGCTCCATGGTGGGTCCCCCACGCGGCCACAACTCCTGCCAGCAAACCTGTGCCAGCGTGGGCTCCTCTCTCCACGGGGCCACAGGTCCTGCCAGGAGCCTGCTCCAGTTCCAGCTTCCAGTGGGGTCACAGCCTCCTTCGTGCAGCCCCCTGCTCCAGCGTGGGGTCCTCCCCAGCCTGCAGGTGGAGATCTGCTCCCCCACGCAGCTCCATGGGCTGCAGGGGCACAGCCGGCCTCACCATGGTCTTCAGCAGGCGCTGCAGAGGGATCTCTGCTCCGGCCCCTGGAGCACCTCCTGCCCCTCCTTCTGCACTGACCCGGGTGTCTGCAGAGATGTTTCTCTCATGTATTCTCGCTCCTCTCTCCCGCTGCAGTTGCTGCCTGCCAGTTCTTACCCGGCTTCTGAAATACGTTATCCCAGAGGTGCTACTACTGTTGCTGACTGGCTCGGCCTTGGCCAGCGGTGGGTCCGTCTTGGAGCCGGCTGGCATCGGCTCTACTGGACATAGGGGAAGCTTCTAGACGCTTCCCACAGCAGCCACCCCTGCAGCCCCCCTGCAATGTTTTTAATTGCTAATAAACATTTGTAACTTCAAAAAAAAAAAAAAAGGATATATTTCTAAATACTACAAGACATGTGAAGTGAAGAGGCGTTCTAAAGTTAGTTATCCTACAGGAAATGCACAGCTCCACCTGTTACTCCTGCTTTCCCTCGAATACCAGAGTGACCTCTAATCTCAGCCTTGCTTAAGGAGAGTGTTACCGCTGTTGGTAGATCAACCCTTATTTCAGAAGAGGGAAAGAAAGAGAGAGAGAGAGAGAGAGAGAGAAGGAAAGACAGACAGGCAGCAAGGAAGGCTTGTTTTCCCTTGAAGGAGTCAACTCAGGCAGCACCTGGAGCATCACCGGTGTCTGAGTCTGCGCCCAGAACGTTTGTGCTGTCTGTTACAAGCTCCTGAAGGCACTTCCAACAGCAAAGCAATGCCTTGTAACCCTCTGCCGCCTTCCTGTGCATCAGAAGGCCTGCCTATATCTTCCGTAGCTTTGCCCACAGAAGCCTGAATGGCTGTGCTCCAGGGTGTTGGAAGGCACAACACAAACTTCCTCCAGTCACTCTGATCACCTTGAACACAGAAACCAACACAGTTTAATAGGAAGAATCTCACTTTCTCACAGCAACCATCTTTTACATTACATCTTTTCATCCTGTAAGAAAGCATGTGTCCCTACAGTACGTACATAGTTACCCACCAAAACCGCCAACGAGATACAACGTATCCCGCGATACAACGTATCCCGCGATACGCTCGCAGGGGTTTGCGCAGCCCCCGCTCTCTGTGCACCTCACAGACCCCTGCGCTTTCTGCTTCTGCCCCTGGTGCTGGCGGCTCTGTGGCCGATGCACCGGCAAGCCCAGCCGCATCCTCCTCCTCCTCCTCAGAGAGTTCCTGGTGGTGCTCAATGAGCGATTGCTATGAACGTACTTTAAAAAGCCCTTTTTATAGCCCGACACAACACTGGCCAATTTCAACTCTAGCTGAGCTTTGCCCTTTTCTGTTCTCTCCTCACACGTAGGAACTACAGCTCTGTGATCTTCCTGCGAAGCCGGACCTTGGTCCCAGGGATCATAACATTTCTTTTTCCACCTGAGTTGAAGAAGGAGGTCCCTGTTCAGCCAAGCTGGTCTTCTGCCCCTCTTGTTTGACTTAAGACTCCACGAGATTGCCTGCTCCCGTGCTTGCAGAAGGTGGTTCTGAAAAACTAACCTGCTCTATGAGCCCTAAGCCCTCCAAAGCAGATTCGGAGGGGACACTGCAGACTAGCTCTCTGAGTAGCTTCAAGTTTGCTCTCCTGAAAAGCAAGGTAGCAACTCCTCTGAGCTGTATCTCATTACACTCAAAAGTTTAAACTCCCCTGTTTTGTGATCACTGTGGCCAAGCCTCTTCCTATCCCATCTCCTACGAGTACTTCTCCATACACAAACAGGAGGGAGGAAGAGATCTGTTGGGTAGATAAGCAGCCACGGGGAACCACGGTGAGCAGTGGAGTGAGCTGCTGCATGGGCTACGTGCTTTCCGAGTGCGAAGCCAGCCCCTGGCTCAGTGAGTGCCTGGGAAAGGGAGTCTGCAGCCGTGAATGACAGAGCCGGCCAGCAGGACAGCCGGCAGCCTTCACTCGGCCATTGCCTACCTTGTGACTGGCTGTACCTGTGATGGTGTTAATGCTCTTTGTACACAGGTCTGTTGCGTTGTGCTGTGTTGCGACGCAGACTTGCAGAGGCGTGCCCTGTCTGCCCATGGGAACTCAAGGCACATTTCCTCCAAGCGCAGCAGCCAGGCTTTGGGCAGCCTCGCCTCCTGCTGCTTTTGACATTGCCAACCAGGGTCACGTTTCTATCCTTGGGTTTTCATGTAGGAACCAATTAGTGAACAAGTCCTGTTTTAATGGAGTGGCATCGCAAACAATACTACGCTGGTAGAAAGCCTTCAGGAGAAGACTGGTGTCCTGTGGACCTCGCAGTAAGGCAGCCAGCAGCTCTGTTTCTGCGATAGCTACAAACACCCAGGACTGAAACAACCGCAGCTTTTTAATACAGTTACAGAGGTTTACACTTTTCTTTGCAGACACAAAGCATGCTTTTGTCTTGAACTTTTCATTAGTCTGAAGACAAGATCATTGGTACTATAGGATACCATGCTGTTTATTAAATGGAAATAAATTAACATCTATACCGAAAGGATGTTTTCCTCATCAGAAACAATGCCGAAACGATGAGCAACTCTGAAAAGAAAGGGACATAAGGCTCTCGTGCACAAACCCCAAAGCTTCAAAGGAGAAAGGTGAAAGAGCGGTACATCCTTATGTCACAGGACAACCTGTGATTAACCCGAGTTATGGACACTGCCGCATCATAGGTCGTTGGGGCCAGTTCAGATCCACTGCCTTCTAGATCAGCCGCCTTGATGAGCTGGGTGTTTCAACTGTTATGAAGCTGCAGAATCAACCAGAATAGACACTGAAATGACTGTACTGGCTACAGAATGGCTAGAATAAATATGGAGGTGTGTCCTGTTTTTTTCCGGTCCTGGAGGGTGGGTGGGATTCGGGGCACCATGTAAGCTGGCTTTTTTAACTCCTCCTTCCCATCAGTCCCTAGGCACGTGTGGTGGCTGAAAGCAAAGCATCACCACTCCGGTTCTGATTGACAGAAAGGGGGGTGTTCGCGTCGGTCCAGAGCGCGCTGATGGGTCGGAGAAGTAAGAGCGGAGTTTTTGATGTCACTAACCTGGAGTTAATTCAGCTAATGGAAACTGCAAGCCAGCCCTGTTTGATGAATAATACTAAGAAAGGGTATTGTGCTGTGTGCTGCATACAAGGACTTGCACCGAGCAAAGGGCAGCAATGGGTGCTCCCTTCTTGTATGCAGCAAGGTGGTGCAGCATGTCTCTGCCAAGAATGAGTAGCGGCAAAGAAAACCTGGAGGGTTTTATAGTCTGGAACATGCTGTCCAGCATGTCCCTCGTGTCCCTCTCAGATGATATACACCTCCACGCCCAGCACGCCCCATGGAATCTGCAGTTGACATGCCAGCTCCCCACGGGGGCAGCTGTGCCGGCTGGTGGGCTTTTGCTGACGGAGCCGAGGAGTGAGCCAGCAAGGCCTCCCGCCAGGGCTGGGCTGGGTCTGAGGGCGGTGCGGGGCCGCTCCGGCGTCGCGGTGCCCGAGTGAAATGTGCCGGCCGGAGCAGAAGGGCGCGGTGCCTCCCTCCTCGCCTCCGCCGAGGTGGTGCTGGGGCTGCATCGCGCCCCTCAAAGCCCAGGCAGCAGAGCTCATGCGGGCAATCCAGGCAGCGGAAATAAATCGGCACCTGCAAGAAGAGAGTCAAAAGTGCTGGTGAAACCATGAAGGCGGGAACAGGCGTGATTTTGTGCCCCGTTCTTTGGGCAGTGTGCTGTCCAAGGGGCATTTCCTGGCACAGGAGAGGGCACCCTCCCTGGCAGTGACTACGGCACGGCTTTGTCCCCTTCTCCACACGTGTGACACCCTCAGAGCTCTGCAAGTTGACAGAGATGTGCAGCACTGCTTTGCTAGGCAGCAGGGCTGGGCAGGGCAGCTGTGCTGTGGTCCTTTCCCAAACCAAAACCCGAGCAGCAGCATGCCTCACTGTCCCTTGCGAGAAAGCCAGGCTTGAAGGCAAAACACGCTGCTTTGGTATTGTTTGGTTGGTTTTTTCTTCCCTCGATTGTCTCAGGTGCTACGTGAGCTTTTTACGCAGTGCCAGTACCTCAGGGTCTACAGCCACTTGGCACAGCTCCTTGCTGCGCCTTTGGGATTCAGGCACCAGCAGCCAGTGCTGGGCTTGCTAGCTGACACCAACAGAAAAGTGGGACTTTGCCTCTTTCTGCAGGGAGTGGGTCAAAGAGCTCACAAAATTGTTGTGAGTCTTGTGACTTTGCTGGGGTGTTGCTCAGCCTTGCACAAACAGAGCTGCCACAAGTGCGGAACGAGAACTGCCAACGCTGGAGTGATATGTTCCTCCTGACAGACACGCTCTCCCACGGAGTTTTTCATGTAGCTAACCCGGGCATAATTCAGCTAATGGAAACTGCAAGCCACTCATGTTTGGTCAAGAAGACTAAGAAAGGGTATTGTGCTGTGTGCTGCATACAAGCACTTGCACTGACCAAAGGGCAGCTGCGGGCTGGGCTTCCTGCCTGGTGCCATCTCTGCGCACCTCAGAAATATTGCCCATACTCGGAGCAGTGTTCAGAGCTTTGAAAGATGGGCAGCAGAGTCTGCTACACACCTGGGCTCCTTGTTCTTCTTGCCTGCCTGGATGTTTTCAGTTCCCCATCCTGGAGAGCTCTGCTCCCAACTTTCTCCTCTTCCTCTCTTGTTGCCCGTTGCTCCCCCCTTCACAGGCCGCTCTTCGCTTTCTGCTTTCTTCTGAAGAGCCCGGCAGCCTTTCCATTCAATGTATTGTTAGACAGGTGAAGGCACGATAAACTAGAACCAGCTCTGCTCTTATGCAAACCTAGCTCATTTTACCTTCTCTCCGCAGAGGAGCTCTTCAGGTGTTCCCTTTCCGCAGGGACTGGAGGCGCCTGCAATGGAAATGTGGAAGTTAACGGGTGGCCAGGACCTTCCTGCCCAGTCGCTCCCTTAGCTCGGAAAGGCACAGCCCTTGGATGGGTTTGCGCAGCCCACGCTCTCTGTGCACCTCACAGACCTCTGCGCTTTCTGCTTCCGCCCCTGGCGCTGGCGGCTCCGTGGCCGATATAGCGGCAAGCCCAGCCACATCCTCCTCCTCCTCCTCAAAGAGCTGCGGGGACAGAGGAGGACAGTTGCCTGGCTGGGGACAGGCCCCGGGGCCGGTGAGCCTTCCTCAGGGGCAGGAGCGAGCGTGGGCGGCTCTGCTTTCACTAGGGCAGGACGCAGGGGTGGCTGGAGGTGGGGGAGGTGGGGCGGAGCCGGCTTGGTCCCCGAGCCCCAGCCGGGGTCCCTCTGCTGGGGTCAGCGCCTCTGCGCAGGAGCCAGCGCGACGGGCACCCCCCGGCCAGGCTGGCTTACCTGGAGGGGCTGGGGCAGCGTGCTGTCCTGGCTGCAGAGAGCTGCCAGGGGCCGGCCGAAGAGACCCGCCCTGCCGGCACAGCCCGACTGCCCGCGCGCCTCCGCAGCGGCCAAGGTCCCTCGCCGCGCAAAGGGCCAGGGCAGCCCCCACGTCCTGCTGCGGGTCCCGCCTGCCGCCAGGGAAAAGAGAGCAGAGAGCCATGGAGGGCAAGCGCCAGGTGAATGCTGCCCGAGCCTCCGTGCGTTGTGCCCCCGCCAAGAGCGAGGGAGAAGCGTGGCTGGGGAACGAGGCGCCCCGGGGGCTCAGCTCTCTGCGGCCGTGCCCTGCGGGAAGGGCAGCAGCAGCCCCCGAGCAGCGCGGGTGCCGCCTGCCAGCGCAGGAGAGAGGGGCCGTCCTGCCCCCGTCTCCTCCAAACTCACCGGCCGAGTGGCCGCGTCCGCCTTGGCTGCCGGAGGGGACGGGAGGTGGCCGCTGCTCGGCACCAGCCTGCAAGAAATGCACTGCGCTCAGCGAGCAGCCCCGCAGCACGAAGGGCCCCTGGCGAGCTGCATCAGCCGCGGGCCATGAGTGAGATATGGGGACGGCCGAGATGGCAGCCCGGGGGCTCCTCACCTCTGCCAGGCCCTCGACCAGCCTCTCCAGGCTGCTGGCGTTGAGTGTTTTTGCCTGGGCAAGGGGAGAAGAGCAGCAGGTGAGAAGCGATGGGGCTGGTGCGGGGTTGGAGCAGCCCCTGGGGCAGAGCGGGGCCAGGAGGGACACTCACGGCATTACGGCCGCGCAGCTCCTTCAGCAGCAGCTTGATGGAGGGCAGCTGGGTGACGCGGGGTCCCTCCACTCCTTCTGCTGGCCTGTGCACAGGGCAGGGGCAGAGAAAGAGCTGTGTGAGACCCAAGCTGCCTCTTCCCTCACCTGCCAGCCCGGGGAGCCCTTCCAAGCTGCCCCCAAGCAGCTGGGCACCGCGTGGCCGTCGAGCGGAGAGCAGCGGCAGGGGGGAGGACGGGGCTGGGCGAAGCAGCTCCGCCAGCTCTGCCCACTCCAGAGCCGCCCGCAGCCGTGGGGGCAGCTCTCCCCAGCTCAGGAACGGCGTTTCCACATCGTACGGCTACGGCTAGAGCATCCCCCCGTGCTGTGAGCACGGGCCCCCCAAGCTGCGCTGCCAGGCAGGGCTTACCCACGGAGCGCGCTGAGCCAGAGCTCCTTCAGTGAGCGGGAGCTGCAGGAAAGAGAGGAGAAAGGGCCTGAGCGCCCGCTGCTCCCCAGCCCGCGGGCAGAGGCGGGCGCGGCACAGCCCTGCCCCGTGGGGACGGCCGCAGAGGCAGGAGGAAGCCGCGTGGGGCCAGACAGAAGCGCTGCCCGGCCCTGCCGGGGGACGTGGCACCGAGACCCACCAGAAGGTGACGACGCAGCAGCCGTAGGGCCAGGCGAGGACGAGGGACGTGGTGGCCTTGTCTTCCTCCTCCTGGGCGGCATCCCCGGCCGCCCCCTTGCCGCCGCTCAGCACCCACAGCCGGCCCAGGGCCAGGCAGAGCTGCGGGCGCGGGGCGCTGCCACGTCTGCAGAGAGGAGCGGCAGGGAGTGACCTGGAGGTGGCCGAGCCCGGCGCCTGCCCTCTGGCCTCAGCAGCAGGTTGCCGGGGCCTGGGGCTGCTCCTTGGGCGTCCCTGCCCCGGTGCCGGGGCCAGGCCTTGGGAGGAAAGGCAGCCGGGGTCTGCGCCTCTTACTTGGCCTTGGCGATGATCAAGGCATCGCTGAAGAGGAGGAGGTGCCTCTTCCCCGTCACGCGGCCCTGGGTCACCCGCACGCGCTGCTGGAGCAGCGGCTCGGCTGATGCCGGGCCGGGCGCGCACTGCTGCTCGGGGCCAGGGGAGACCCTGCAGAGCAGGCGGCAAAGGGCGTGAGGAAGGCGGCTGCTGCGGGGCCCGGCTGCGCCGGCGTGTCCCCGAGCCGCGGGGGGAGCCCACCTGGAGCCGTAGCAGCAGTTCAGCTGGCCCATCGTGCCGGGGCCAGGGGACTCCTCGTGCCGGACACGCTGCTGGGGCTCCGGAGAGCTCCCAGCCGGCCGGAGCGAGGCTGCTGAGGGGGTCTCGGTGCCGGGCAGTGCCGCCGGGTGAGAGCTGGTCTCTCCCTGGAGCTGCCGGGTGCTGGCAGAGCCGTGCCTGCAGGCACTGTGGCCGTTGCCGGGCCAGCGCCGCGACATCACAGCGGCCATTCCGAGCCCTGGGGGGCGGGGCTGGGGGAGGGGCCCTGGGGAGCTCTCCCCAGTCTGCCCCCGTCGCTCTCGGCCTGGGGAGCCCGGGCCTGGGCGCAGCACTGTGGGCATGGCCTCAGCAGCGCTGAGCAGAGGGCAAGGCTCCCCTCCCTCCAGCTGCTGGCAAGGCTTTGCCCAGCGCAGCCCAGGGCACCGCCGCCCGCCGCCATTGGCCAAGGGCACGGTGCTGGCTGCTGCTCAGCTTGGTGTCCAGCAGGACCCACGGGCCTTTGCTGCCACGCCGCTTTCCAGCAGCTTTGCCGAGCTGCTCTTGCTCACGCGTACGTGCGCATGTGTGCCGGGATGCTTCGTGCGCATACCGGTGCCGCCCACAGCCCGTCCCACCCTCTTCCCGCAGGTCCCCCCGTGCCACTGTCGTGAGGTTGAGACGGGCACGTTGCCTGCAGCCAAAGCAGCGGTCCCAGCGGAAAGGCGCTCCCTTGTGCTGGGACTGGGAGGAAGAGGATGCACCTGGCCACAGAGCCCAGGGGCAGAGCTTCCTTAACTCCAACTTGTTAAAGGCAACCTTCTTCTTCTTCTTCTTCTTCTTCACATCATGTCCCGCTAGAAGGTGGCCTTGGCACTCTCCCGGAACACTGGAGAGGAGTTGGGCTTAGCCGAGTGCAATAGAAGCAGCAGCTGCCTAGCTGCCTTCTCGAGTGAGCAGCTGTCTGCAGAAGCCCAGCATCTCAAGGGCGGCGATGGGGGAAGTGGCATGAAGCAGAGCAGAGCAGCCTGGTGCAGCCCAGGGGCTTGCAGGCACGCCCTGCCCACTTCCCGCCCTTCCTGCCATGCCTTGGACGGTTGGCAGAGAGAAGAAAGCCATCCTTGCGCCTGCTGGAGCCAGGCCTGTTGTCTCTTTGGCTCCAAGTCTATACAGCAGAGCAAGGAGAAGCTAAGAACCAATACCTAAGCTCTTGTTTGACGTTTGGTGGAAGAGAAGGAAGGGAGGAAGGGAGGAAGGGAGGAAGGGAGGAAGGGAGGAAGGGAGTGTTATAAATGATTTAGTCCCAAACAGGATTCCAATTCAAATTTACAATTTATTAAGCGAATAGAGGCAAGGAAAGAGCGCTGGGTGCGCCGGGAGTCTCCGCTCCACCAAGACGCACGAGGTACAGTTTCTGTTCCTGGTTTATATCCTGTCTGTTAATACATATTCATGAACAGGCGTGTCTTCTTTGGCGCATGCCCTCTTCTCCTTCTAGAATCTTCTCGAATCTTCCTCAGTATGATCCTGTTCGCTAACACATATTCATGAATAGGCGTGTCTTCTAATACATATTAATGAACAGGCGTGTCTTCTTCAGCGCATGCCCTCTTCTCCTGCTAGAGTCTTCTCAAATCTTCCTCGGCGTGCTCCCAGGATGACCCCAAACCTTATGAATGCACTTTCTTTACACAATACTATGTGGTTAGTGGTCAAACTGGTTTGAGCTGATATACCAGCAAAGTAGTTCAACTTTCTCCTGTAAAATACCCCTTTTTATGGTGCAGGAGAAATCCATAAAAGTACAGAAGATTACACTTCATCACACGAATCAGATGAACATATTTCACAATCCCCCATCTTCTTCTTTATAGTATTGATTCGTGTTTTCATTTCCAATTGAGTATAACCGAGTAGATTAATCTAGTAACAATCCCCCACATATCCCCAATACAACTATCCCGATTTTAGTAAGCCAGTCAGCACCCATAAAATCTCCCCAAAATCCTCCTAGATTGATTCCATTCCAAGTTTGTCTCTCAGGAGGCCATTCGTTATACACCTGGACTCCTAGTCGCTCTCCCTAATTTATGGGTAACAGGAAAATTCTAGGTTTTATTGTTGATTACAGGTACGGGCTGTACAATTAGAAAAGGTCCTCAGTTTTTCCAGTTTTCTGGGGTAAACCCAGCTGGACTTGTTCCAATATTGACTACAGTTGTTTGCCGTAGTCGGAGTCAAGGAACTCACCCCAAGTAGAACTAGAAGAGGTCCGGTCAGGGCCATAGTGATCGGCGGTCACAGCCCTAAGGGGTTGCAGCCCTTGGCAGACCCTTTTTTAAGCCGCAACACCAGTTCCCCTCCGGTCTTGCCCTCTTCTTTCCTTTAAGGGGGTGCTTTCTTAGTACCCAAATTAATTGAGCACTGCTTGTGAAGGCCAGAGCTTTGCTAGATCAGTGGTTTGTCCAGACCTGAGCACTTGCCCGAGCCTGGCGAGCCTCTTTATTTGCAAGGCTTTATGACTACAGAAAACTGCCAGTTAGCGTGCAACACTAATCTTACAAATAAACACCCCCTTCTACACAAAGGACAAATTCTAGTTCCAGCTCCTTTTTCCTCTTCTTCTTTTGCCAACAACTCCTTCCGATTATACTCGTTTGGAGTCCCCATTGTTGTTTCCTATTACCCTTTCCCATTGTTTTCCAGACTTGGGGATTACTTGTATTTCTCTCCATAGCTTCCCATGGCCATCGTTCACCTTGATTTGTTCCACCACAAACGTAACAATTAGCTATATTCAATGACTTAGCAATGTTTTCAGCACGATTTACAAATAGATTTTTAGCAACTGTGGGAATTTCATGTTTCACTCCTGTTTCTATTACAGGAGTAGCCACAATAAAATTCCCACAGCAGTTTAGTCAGATGTGACTTTCCACTCCTTCACTGGACCTTTCACTCATGACAGATGTGTCCATCCTTTTTCCGCAGTTAATAACACAAGGAAAGGTCCTTCCCAGAGGGGAGATAGGTTTCCTTCTTTCCATGTTTTTATCAGAATTTTATCTCCTGGTTCTAACTGATGAATTGCAAATCCTAAAGGTGGTGTTTGGGCCACCATTCCAATCTCTCTTAATCCTTTTAATCTTTTTCCAATGGTAATTATGTATTGTTGGATACTATGATCCTCAATTACATTGTTCCCCAGAGGCATTCCTTGAAAATAAGGCATGCCATATAACATTTCATATGGCCATAATCCAGTCTCACTGTACGGTTTCGTTCTTAAGTTTAGAAGTGCCAATTGTAAACATCTCGTCCAGGGCATTTGTGTCTCAATCATTAATTTAGATTGACACAATAGTTTATTATTTTGGAAGTGAAATGTGTGCCCTGGTCAGAATCAATGTACTGGATTATCCCATATCTAGGTATCAAATGTTCCAATAAAATTTTTCCTTGTTCTAATTTAGCTCCTATTTTCTCCAATTTTGTTTGTTCTTCTGGGGTAAACTTCTTCTCTCTTTCCTCTCGTTCTTCTTTGCTAGTGTAATCTACTCCCTTTTGGTGTCCCCTCACATGTACCACTGCTATCTCCTTTGGTTCTCTTAACGCCTTTAAAATTTTTACTATTAATTCTTGATGTATTAAATTCCTTCCTTGAGTATTAATCAAACCTCTTTCTTCCCAAATTTTTCCAAAATTGTGGACCACCCCATATGCTTATTTAGAATCTGTAAACACAGTCCCACTTCTTCCTTTTAATAATTCCAGGGCACTACACAGGGCATACAGCTCACAAGCCTGAGCTGACCATGATGGACTCAGAGGTCCTGAGTCCACAAGTTCTAAGTCCTTATTAATTACTGCATATCCCAATTTTCACTTCCCTTCTACCACTCTGGAGGAGCCATCTATAAACAGCACTTCTCCATTTTCCAACTCAGCATCTCTTAAATCTGGTCTCACCTTAGTCTGGGTCTCAATTACCTCTAAACAGTTATGTTGTAATTCCTCTGATGGTTCTCCGAACAAAAATTGTGCTGGACTCTGAGCAGAAGTCACCCTCAGTTCTAAGTCAAGGGGGTCTATAAGTATTGCTTCATACTTTAGGATTCGGCTGTCCGTTAACCATTTTTCCTCTTTTTGTTGTAAAACATTTCTGACATTGTGTGGGGTATACACTTTTAAAGGAGCACTAAAGGTAATCTTCCTAACTTCTTCTATTAATAATGCTGTAGCAACCAAAGCTTGGAGACAAGCAGGCCATCCTCTGCGTACTGGATCAAGTAACTTAGAACAATACCCCACGGGTTTTTTGATTCCTGCCCAGTCTTGAGCAAGAACTCCATATGCTGTCTGGCTTGATGTATTCACGAAGAGATAGAAAGGTTTTTCTAGATCTGGGAGACTCAATACAGGTGCTTGTATTAATGCCTTTTTTACTTCCTCAAATCTCTGATCATCTTCAATAAACCATTTAAGTTGGTTATTAGTTAATTTTTCATATAAGAATTTTACTTTTTCACTATAATTTTCAAGCCATGGTCTACAATATCCTAATAATCCCAGTATTTGCCTAATTCCTGTTTTAGTTTGTGGGGGTCTTAAGGATAGAATCCCAGATACCCTCTCAGGATCTAACTTCTTCCTTCCCTTACTCAGCCAATATTTCTACAAACTGTAGCTTTGATCGGGACACCTTTAATCCCTTTTCCCCCAGAAAATTTAACAATTTAATGGTGGCTTTTCGGATCCCCTCTTCAGTTTCTCCTGCTACTAATAAATCGCCAAATAGCTTTGGTGACTCTGTAAACCCTTGTGGTAACACAGTCCATCTTAATTGTTGTTTTTGCCCTGTTTCGGTGTCCTCCCACTCAAAGGCAAAATAATCTCTGGATCCCTCATCCAGAGGACAGGCCCAAAAAGCATCTTTCAAATCTATTACACTATACCAAGTATGTTTGAGAGATATATGCCACCACAAGGGATTTAGTGATTGTTCGCTGATTTACAGCTCTTAAGTCCTGCACTATCCTGTATGATCCATCCGGTTTCTTTATGGGAAGAATGGGCGTGTTATGAAGTGACATACATGGTTCTAGGATTCCTTTTTCCAAAAGTCTGTCAACTACAGGTTTTAATCCTTTTCGACCCTCCATAGGTATAGGGTATTGCTTGATTCTAATTGGGCGGTGCGGATCTAGTATTTGAACCCTTATGGGGTCCATTTTTATCTTTCCAGTTTCCCCTTCCTTATACCACACTGAGGGGTTAATAGCTTCTTCATCCTCTTGTGTTAAAGTGTATAATTTAATCAGCAATTTGTCCCCTTAACTCTGAATGCTCAAGTTTAACTTCAAAATCAAACCCCTTCCTAATAGATTGTATTCCACTTCAGGGAGCAAAAGTAAATCATTAAGACAAATTTTCTTTTCTGTTTCTACTTCTACATCTTTCAATATATTTCTCGCCTTTTGCTCCTACTACTGACATGTAACTCTTCCCTTTTTCCATTCCTTTTGGAAGTTTTTGAATGGTTGACTTTTCGGCTCCTGTATACACTAAAAATAAAAGTTCCTCTTTATGGGGAAGTCTTTATGATAAAATTAATAAGTTTATCAAGGGCTCTGTTGATGGTGAAGTCCCCAGAAGATAGAGCCCCTGACACCCCTAATCTTCTTTGAACATCTTCTCATCTTGTTCCCACATGTCCCCTCTTGTTACAGTAGTAACAGACGGGAATTGTAAATCTTTCTCGATAAGGCTGTCCCCGGGATGTCTGCTCTATTTTTTTTTCCCTTTTCTCTCCAGAAGGAGTCCCTTACTGCTCTTACAAAAATTTTTGCTTTTGCTTTTTGTTTTTCTTCGTCCCTCCTAACATAGACTTTCTAGGCTTCTCTAAGTAACTCCTCTAATCCTCTTTCGTGCCAATCTTCCAATTTTTCTAATTTCCTTCTTATATCCCCCCAGGATTTAGCTACAAATTGTGTTCTAAGGAGTGCGGTCCCAGCCACTGTATTCGGATCAAGTCCAGAATACATTTGAAGGTTATCCTCAACCTCTCCAACCATTCTGTTGGAGATTCGTCTTTCCCTTCTTGTTCATTAAATGCTTTAGTAATGTTTTGCCCTCGGGGAACCGCTTCCCTTATTCCCTGTATGATTAACGTTCTCAAATCCTTCCTTGGGGTTGTTGATGATCCCAGTGGGGATCCACATTTGGCCATTTCTGATCTCCCGGGGGTCCTGCCTGATTCTGTCTTTCCCAAGTTCTCATTCCAGCTTGTCTAATCATTCCCCTTTCCTCAACAGTGAATAGGATCCCTAAAATGGACTGTATTTCTTCCCAGGTATAAGTATTGGGGCCTAGGAATTGGTCCAATTTTTCAGCTATTCCGAGGGGATCATCTAATAGGGTCCCCATTTCTTTCTTGAAATTTCTTACGTCTGTGGTATTTAATGGGACTGCCACAAACCCGATGCCTCCCTGATTGCCTCCGAGGGGTACTCCTCATAAGTGATATAGAGAAGCTCCCTCAGATACAGCAGTCCTACTTCTCGTACATGCAGCCGGAGGTCGATCTAATTCCGGTGCTGTTGGTGGTGGAAATAGGGGCAACGGTGGTACAGGTAGAGGTACTACGGCCACCGGAGGGGGAGCCGCCGCCGAAGATGGATTATTAGAATATGGAGGTGGTAGGTTATCCAGTGGCTCCCATTTATCATCTTTTTCCTTTTCCTTTTCACTTTTCTCCTCTTCTTCTTCCTCAAACTTTTCATCTGGAGCACAAGTCTTATGAGAAGCGGCTGAGGGAACTGGGGTTGTTTAGTCTGGAGAAGAGGAGGCTGAGGGGAGACCTTATCGCTCTCTACAACTACCTGAAAGGGGGTTGTGGCGATGAGGGTGTTGGTCTCTGCTCCCAAGTAACTAGTGATAGGACAAGAGGAAATGGCCTCAAGTTGCGCCAGGGGCGGTTTAGATTGGATATTAGCAAAAATTTCTTCACTGAGAGGGTGGTCAGGCATTGGAACAGGCTGCCCAGGGAGGTGGTAGAGTCGCCATCCCTGGAAGTGTTCAAAAAACGTGTGGATGTGGCGCTTCAGGACATGGTTTAGGGGACATGGTGGTTCTGGATTAATGGTTGGACTTGATGATCTTAAAGGTCCTTTCCAACCTAGTGATTCTGTGATTCTGTGATTCTGTGATCTGTTTTTAATGTAAGTATTGAGGCTGGAAAAGGACGTGAAGTGCTGTCCCATAATCCTGCATAATCACTTTCCTCCTGACTAAAAGGTTCCTTTGAATTAACATATGTATTGAAGGCCTGGCAGACCCAGTCTTCAAAAGATCCAAAAACGGGCCAAAAGACATGTGGTCTCGAAGGATCTTTTGGCCATTCTACCATACAATATTGAACTAATTTTAATTTACTTTTTCCTTTTCTGGGGCCCCTATCATTCCAATTTTTAATCATTATTTCTAATGGACTCTCCGGAGATATTTCTAGTAATTCGCTCCCTTTCTTCTGGTCCTGGGTTCTCAATTTCGTCTGACCCATCTAGGAATTTTTACTGTGGCAATTCCTACAGCCCTTGGCTACCAGTAAGAGTGTCTTGCAGGGGGTTTAGGACCTATCACCCACCCACGAATCCTATAAGAATCGCTTCGGTCCTTCACCAGACAAGTCCCTCGCGGGAGATTGGAACCGTGGTTAGTAGACCTCCACAATCGCTTCGGAACTAGGTTCCGTCTCAGTCACACTCTTACACACACAGGCAACCGAATCCTACCCAACCGAACGGTATACACCTTAAATACTTAGGACTCCGTCGTCTTCGTTCGGATCTTCGCGTGCAGAATTACGGGCAAAATAAACTGCTGCAGCCGGAAAGGAAGCTCATAAAAAAACCAAATTCTTTGCTGGCCCCTATTCAGGTTCAGGATGGCGTTAGTCCCGACCCGACCCGATCAGGAGCCACCCAATTGGTGGGGCGCCCCTCCTAGATCAAGTCAGAATTCAGGAACCAAGACCATCCCGGACGAGCCCCCAGTTGTTATAACTGATTTAGTCCCAAACAGGATTCCAATTCAAATTTACAATTTATTAAGCGAGTAGAGGCAAGCAAAGAGCGCTGGGTGCGCCGGGAGTCTCCGCTCCACCAAGACGCACGAGGTACAGTTCCTGTTCCTGGTTTATATCCTGTCTGTTAATACATATTCATGAACAGGCGTGTCTTCTTTGGTGCATGCCCTCTTCTCCTTCTAGAATCTTCTCGAATCTTCCTCAGCGTGATCCTGTTCGCTAATACATATTCATGAATAGGTGTGTCTTCTAATACATATTAATGAACAGGCGTGTCTTCTTCAGCGCATGCCCTCTTCTCCTGCTAGAGTCTTCTCAAATCTTCCTCGGCGTGCACCCAGGATGACCCCAAACCTTATGAATGCACTTTCTTTACACAATACTATGTGGTCAGTGGTCAAACTGGTTTGAGCTGATATACCAGCAAAGTAGTTCAACTTTCTCCTGTAAAATACCCCTTTTTATGGTGCAGGAGAAATCCATAAAAGTACAGAAGATTACACTTCATCACACGAATCAGATGAACATATTTCACAGGAGGAAGGAAGGGAGCGAGGGAGGGAGGGAGGGAGGGAGGGAGGGATGAAGGAAGGAAGGAAGGAACGAAGGGAGGAAGGAAGGAAGGAAGGAAGGCAAGGAGGAAAGAAGGGAGGGAGGAAGGGAGGGAGGGAGGAAGGGAGAAAGAAAGGGAGGGAGGGTGGAAGGAAGGGAAGCAGGGAGGCAGGAAGGCAGGAAGGCAGGAAGGCAGGCAGGCAGGCAGGAAGGAAGGAAGGAAGGAGGGAAGGAAGGAAGGAGGGAAGGAAGGAAGGAAGGTAGGTCGGGGTCGTGGGGGAGAGAGACAGCACTCAGCACTTTCTACGTAGTCTAGGAACGAATTTCCAGGACTGGCCGTGAGTTTCTGAAGACACAGTGTCTCCCTTCCCTGGTATCCTGTGTGTGCTGTCATTCACAGCTGCCCTTCTGAGCGATCATTCCGCAATTCCCGTCAGAGTCAAAAGAGACTGGACTTGGGGGAATTGGTTTCATTTATTGCCAATCGAATCAGGGTGTCCTGGTTTCACCCAGGATAGAGCTGGTTTTCTTCACAGAAGCCAGTGTGTCACTGTGTTTTGGATTTGGGATGAGAAACTGTTGATAATGTGCTGATGTTTTGGATTGCTGCTGAGCAGTCAAGGACAGTCCAGCTTCTCGTGCTGGCCTGCTAGCAAGGAGGTTGGGGGTGCACAGGGAGCTGGGAGGGGACACAGCCGGGACAGCTGACCCAGACTGGCCAAAGAGATATTCCCTACCATACGACGTCATGCCCAGTACATAAACTGGAGTTGGCCGCGGGGCAGAAATCGCTGCTCGGGGACGGTCTGTTGATCGCCGGCTGGTGAGCAATTGCTGTCTTCTTTGGCGCATGCCCTCTTCTCCTTCTAGAATCTTCTCGAATCTTCCTCAGCGTGATCCTGTTCGCTAACACATATTCATGAATAGGTGTGCCTTCTGATACATATTAATGAACAGGCGTGTCTTCTTCAGCGTGTCTTCTTGTTCTTGTACATTCCTTTGTTGGTATTATCATTGTTGTTTCCTTCTTTCTTTCTGTCCTATTAAACCGTGTTTATCTCAACCCACAAGGTTTTTTTCCTAATTCTCTCCCCCACCCTGCTGTGGGAGGGGGAGTGAGCGAGCGTCTGCGTGGTGCATAGTTGCTGGCTGGGGCTAAACCACGGCAGTCGTTTTTGGTGCCCAACGTGGGGCACGAGGCTTGAGGTAATAACGGTTGCAGGTCACAATATCAGTTTATTTCATTTGCTTGATGCTCTCGTCTTTGTTGTACATGTTAAGGATCGGTGTTGGTCTCTGCGGGCTGCTGTACTCGCCTGTGAGTTTTGTTTTTAGAGCACTGACCTTGAGCTTAATGTGGTATCATCTGAACTCTGTACTAAAGCCGTTACTGTATTTTGGCTACAGTCTTGTGGAGACGATTAGCAATTATACTTCTGCCTCTGAAAGGCTTTCTATGGAGGAAATGCAGAGTGGTACCTTTGCTACCCTCTATCATAACGTTTCCTCCTTCATCACAGTAATTTTTCCGTATTTTGAACACCCTTGGGTAGTTATAATACCTCTATTGCTACTTCTGGGGAACATTGTTTTGGTTTTGTCTAAGGTTGGCAAGCGATTTAAGAATATCACCCGGAGATCTGCCCCAAGGCTGGATAGTTATGAATGGCAGGGCGTGTGGAACAGCATGGGCAAATGCCTGGGGCGGTGGGCACCTCCGGTGTTTTGGAACTTCTCTCCCGAACAAGTGCAGAATCCTGATAAACTAGCAGAATATTTGGAAGAAGTATGCTGTCGGCCTGGCAGCTCCAAGGAGACACAAATCATTGCAATGTGCTGGGGCCTGGCCCATGCCTACCGAACCCTATTTAACACTATGCAAAGGGGAGAGAGGCTCTCTGGGTCTGATGGCAATGTGGCAGGCACTGTGATTACTCCAACCCCTGCAACAGGCACTGTAGCTACTCAGACTGTTGCAGCTGAACCAGAGGACCAGCCCATCCCGGTATCAGTTGCCTCTGTACAAAAGAAGAAATCTTGGAAGCGGAAGTCAGCTCGTTTAGTAAGGGAGGAGGAAGATTCTGCTAAGAAGGAGGCAGAGGAAGCGAGTGAGGAGGCAGAGTGCTCTGAAGCAGGGCCATCACAAGGACTGAAGAGGGAAGAGAGCAGGTCATCGCTTGAAGAGGAGGAAGAGGAAGAACTCATACAAGAGACGGTAACTACCCGATCTCTATCACTGAGTGAACTGCGAGATATGCGAAAGGATTTCAGACGTCGTCCAGGTGAGCACATTGTCACCTGGCTGCTCCGATGCTGGGATAATGGGGCCAGTAGCCTGGAATTAGAGGGTAGGGAAGCCAAGCAGCTGGGATCCCTTTCTAGGGAAGGGGGCATAGACAAAGCAATTGGAAAAGGTGCATGAGTCCTCAGCCTCTGGAGACGACTCCTGTCGGGTGTGAAGGAAAGGTATCCCTTCAAGGAAGATGTTCTATGTCACCCAGGCAAGTGGACCACCATGGAGAAAGGTATCCAGTACCTGAGGGAGCTAGCTGTGCTGGAAGTGATTTATGGTGACTTGGACAATGGACAATCATCCAAAGATCCAGATGAAGTCAATTGCACGCGACCTATGTGGCGGAAGTTTGTACAGAGTGCACCATCATCATATGCCAACTCATTAGCAGTAATGGCCTGGAAAGACGGAGAGAGACCGACGGTGGATGAATTGGCTGTCCAACTCCGGCAATACGAAGAAAGTCTCTCTCCCTCCCTACGGGCCTGCGTCTCTGCTGTAGAGAAACTGTCCCAGGAGTTCCGGCAATTCAAAGAGGATATGCCCTACCCTCCACCCATACGGACCAGTGTCTCAGCCATTAGGAGTAAGCGCTCTTCTGTTCAAGAGAGAGGATATAGAGGATACACACCGCGAGCCACCCTGTGGTTTCAATTGCGTGACTACGGAGAGGACATGAGGAGGTGGGATGGAAAACCTACCTCGACCCTAGAGGCACGAGTACGCGAGCTGCAAGGGAAAACAATTACAAAAGGACGTTCAGGTTCCTCCAGGAAAATCGTCGCTCCACTTTCCAGTGGGCAGTTCCCCAGAAAGAATAGAAGAGCTGATCTCACCTCTGATCCTCTTGAGGGGACTTCTGATTCCTATTTACAAGAAGTGGGTAACGAGTACTATGAGCAGGACTAGAGAGGCCCTGCCTCCAGCCAGGCGGAGGAGAGGGATAACCGAGTTTATTGGACTGTGTGGATTAGATGGCCTGGCACATCAGACCCACAGGAATATAAGGCTTTAGTGGATACTGGTGCACAATGTACCTTAATGCCATCAAGCCATATAGGGGCAGAACCCATCTGTATTTCCGGAGTGACAGGGGGATCCCAACAGCTGACTGTGCTGGAGGCCGAAGGGAGCCTAACTGGGAATGAGTGGCAGAAGCACCCCATTGTGACTGGCCCAGAGGCTCCGTGCATCCTGGGCATAGACTATCTCAGGAGAGGGTATTTCAAGGACCCAAAAGGGTACCGGTGGGCTTTTGGTATAGCTGCCTTGGAGACGGAAGAAATTAAACAGCTGTCCACCTTGCCTGGTCTCTCAAAGGACCCTTCTGTGGTGGGGTTGCTCAGGGTCAAAGAACAACAGGTGCCGATCGCTACCACAACAGTGCACCGGCGGCAATATCGCACCAACAGAGACTCCCTGATCCCCATCCATGAGCTGATTTGTCGGCTGGAGAGCCAAGGAGTGATCAGCAAGACTCGCTCACCCTTTAACAGCCCCATACGGCCAGTGCGAAAGTCTAATGGAGAGTGGAGACTGACAGTAGACTATCGTGGCCTGAAAGAAGTCACGCCACCACTGAGCGCTGCCGTGCCAGACATGCTAGAACTTCAATATGAACTGGAGTCAAAGGCAGCTAAGTGGTACGCCACCATTGATATTGCTAACGCGTTTTTCTCAATCCCTTTGGCGGCAGAGTGCAGGCCACAGTTTGCTTTCACCTGGAGGGGTGTCCAATACACCTGGAATCGACTTCCCCAGGGGTGGAAACACAGCCCTACCATTTGCCATGGGCTGATACAAACTGCACTGGAACAGGGTGAAGCTCCAGAGCATCTGCAATACATTGACGACATCATCGTATGGGGCAACACAGCAGAAGAAGTTTTTGAGAAAGGGAAGAAAATAATTCAAATCCTTCTGAAAGCTGGTTTTGCTATAAAACAAAGTAAGGTCAAAGGACCTGCACAAGAGATCCAGTTTTTAGGAATAAAATGGCAAGATGGACGTCGACAGATCCCAACAGATGTGATCAACAAAATAACAGCTATGTCTCCACCAACCAGCAAAAAAGAAACACAAGCATTTCTGGGCGTTGTGGGTTTCTGGAGAATGCATATTCCAAATTACAGTCTGATTGTAAGCCCTCTTTATCAAGTGACCCGGAAGAAGAACGATTTTAAATGGGGCCCTGAGCAACGACAAGCCTTCGAGCAAATTAAGCAGGAGATAGTTCATGCTGTAGCCCTCGGGCCAGTCCGAGCAGGACAAGATGTTAAAAATGTGCTCTACACGGCAGCCGGGGAGAATGGCCCTACCTGGAGTCTCTGGCAGAAGGCACCAGGAGAGACTCGAGGTCGACCTCTAGGGTTTTGGAGTCGAGGATATAGGGGATCTGAGTCCCGCTATACTCCAACTGAAAAGGAGATACTGGCAGCATATGAAGGAGTTCGAGCTGCCTCAGAAGTGGTTGGTACTGAAGCACAGCTCCTCCTGGCACCCCGACTGCCGGTGCTGGGTTGGATGTTCAAAGGGAGGGTCCCCTCTACACATCATGCGACTGATGCTACGTGGAGTAAGTGGGTCGCGCTTATTACACAGCGGGCTCGAATAGGAAACCTTAATCGCCCGGGAATCTTGGAAGTGATCATGGACTGGCCAGAAGGCAAAGATTTTGGAATATCACCAGAAGAGGAGGTGGCGCGTGCTGAAGAGGCTCCGCCATATAATGAACTGCCAGAGAATGAAAGGCAATATGCCCTATTTACTGGTGGGTCCTGTCGTATTGTAGGCAAACATCGAAGGTGGAAAGCTGCTGTATGGAGCCCTATACGATGAGTCGCAGAAGCTGCTGAAGGACAAGGTGAATCAAGTCAGTTCGCAGAGGTGAAAGCCATCCAGCTGGCTTTAGATATTGCTGAACGAGAAAAATGGCCAATACTCTATCTTTATACTGACTCATGGATGGTGGCAAATGCTCTATGGGGGTGGCTACAGCAATGGAAGCAGAGCAACTGGCAACGCAGAGGCAAGCCCATCTGGGCTGCTGAATTGTGGCAAGATATTGCTGCCCGACTAGAGAATCTGGTCATAAAAGTACGCCATGTAGATGCTCACGTACCCAAGAGTCGGGCCACCGAAGAACATCAAAACAACCATCAGGTGGATCAGGCTGCTAAGATTGAAGTGGCTCCGGTGGATCTGGACTGGCAACATAAGGGTGAATTATTTATAGCTCGGTGGGCCCATGACACCTCAGGCCATCAGGGAAGAGATGCAACATATAGATGGGCTCGGGATCGAGGGGTGGACCTGACCATGGACGCTATTGCACAGGTTATCCATGAATGTGAAACGTGTGCTGCGATCAAACAAGCCAAGCGGTTAAAGCCCCTCTGGTATGAAGGACGATGGTTGAAATATAAATATGGGGAGGCCTGGCAGATTGACTATATCACACTTCCACAAACTCGCCAAGGCAAGCGCTATGTGCTTACCATGGTGGAAGCAACCACCGGATGGCTGGAAACATACCCTGTGCCCCATGCCACCGCCCGGAACACTATCCTGGGCCTTGAAAAGCAAGTCTTATGGTGACATGGCACCCCCGAAAGAATTGAGTCAGACAATGGGACTCATTTCCGAAACAACCTCATAGACACCTGGGCCAAAGAGCACGGCATTGAGTGGGTGTATCACATCCCCTATCATGCACCAGCTTCCGGAAAAATTGAATGATACAACGGACTGTTAAAGACTACACTGAGAGCAATGGGTGCTGGGACATTCAAACATTGGGATAAACATTTAGCAAAAGCCACCTGGTTAGTCAACACTAGGGGATCTACTAATAGAGCTGGCCCTGCCCAATCAAAACTTTTACGTACTGTAGAAGGGGATAAAGTCCCTGTGGTGCATGTGAGAAATATGCTGGGGAAGACAGTCTGGGTTACTCCTGCCTCAGGCAAAGGCAAACCCGTTCGTGGGATTGCCTTTGCCCAGGGACCTGGGTGCACTTGGTGGGTAATGCGGAAGGATGGGGAAGTCCGATGTGTACCTCAAGGAGACTTGATTTTGGGTGAAAATAGTCAATGATTTGAATTGTATTATGTTAATTGTTACACAATACAGTATGTCATTACTACTATGGTTGCTATCTACCATATCGATGGTATTACAGTAAGAATCACCCAGACTGATGAAGAATGAGCTTCACCGAAACTAAGCAACATGCAGCAGTGATGGAACCAGAACTGGCTTCAGCAGCTTGCGCCCAACAATTCCCTCGAGATCGACATCTTTGACCTGCAGATCATGGACATGGACCGTGCCAAATAACGATCCAACACCACATACCATCTCCCCTGCCCTGAGAGACTGCTATGATGGATGAAGCCCAGAGTCATGGACTGAATGAACTACACAGACATTTTCAAGTGATGGCCCATGGACTAAGAAAGTGATATCTGTGTGTATATATTAAAAGACAGGAAGAGTAATACTGAATAATTGGAATGTATTGAAAGTACAGGACCTGGGCATGACGTAAATGGTATGGAATAAGGGGTGGGTACTGTCCTGGTTTCAGCCAGGATAGAGCTGGTTTTCTTCACAGAAGCCAGTGTGTCACTGTGTTTTGGATTTGGGATGAGAAACTGTTGATAATGTGCTGATGTTTTGGGTTGCTGCTGAGCAGTCAAGGACAGTCCAGCTTCTCATGCTGGCCTGCTAGCAAGGAGGTTGGGGGTGCACAGGGAGCTGGGAGGGGACACAGCCGGGACAGCTGACCCAGACTGGCCAAAGAGATATTCCCTACCATACGACGTCATGCCCAGTACATAAACTGGAGTTGGCCGGGGGGCGGAAATCGCTGCTTGGGGATGGGCTGTCGATCGCCGGGTGGTGAGCAATTGCTGTATTGGGCATCACTTGTTCTTGTACATTCCTTTGTTGGTATTATCATTGTTGTTTCCTTCTTTCTTTCTGTCCTATTAAACCGTGTTTATCTCAACCCACAAGGTTTTTTTCCTAATTCTCTCCCCCACCCTACTGTGGGAGGGGGAGTGAGCGAGCGGCTGCGTGGTGCATAGTTGCTGGCTGGGGCTAAACCACGACACAGGGTAAGGTAATGAGAACTAAACCCAAATCTTAAACACCTTCCGCCCACCCCTCCTTTCTTCCCGGGCTCGACTTTGCTCCCCATTTCCTCTGCCTCCTCCCCCCGAGTGCCACAGGAGGAGGGGGAACGGGGGTTGCGGTCAGTTCATCACATGTTGTCTCTGCTACTCCTTCCTCCTCAGGGGGAGGACTCCTCACACTCTTCCCCTGCTCCAGCCTGGAGTCCCTCCCACGCCAGACAGTCCTCCACGGACTTCTCCAACGTGAGTCCTTGCCAGAGGCTGCAGTTCTTCACCAACTGCTCCAGCCTGGCTCCCTGCCACGGGGTGCTGTCCTACAGGAACAGGCTGCTCCACGGTGGGTCCCCCACGCGGCCACAACTCCTGCCAGCAAACCTGTGCCAGCGTGGGCTCCTCTCTCCACGGGGCCACAGGTCCTGCCAGGAGCCTGCTCCAGTTCCAGCTTCCAGTGGGGTCACAGCCTCCTTCGTGCAGCCCCCTGCTCCAGCGTGGGGTCCTCCCCAGCCTGCAGGTGGAGATCTGCTCCACCACGCAGCTCCATGGGCTGCAGGGGCACAGCCGGCCTCACCATGGTCTTCAGCAGGCGCTGCAGAAGGATCTCTGCTCCAGCCCCTGGAGCACCTCCTGCCCCTCCTTCTGCACTGACCCGGGTGTCTGCAGAGATGTTTCTCTCATGTATTCTCGCTCCTCTCTCCCGCTGCAGTTGCTGCCTGCCAGTTCTTACCCGGCTTCTGAAATACGTTATCCCAGAGGTGCTACTACTGTTGCTGACTGGCTCGGCCTTGGCCAGCGGTGGGTCCGTCTTGGAGCCGGCTGGCATCGGCTCTACTGGACATAGGGGAAGCTTCTAGACGCTTCCCACAGCAGCCACCCCTGCAGCCCCCCTGCGATGTTTTTAATTGCTAATAAACATTTGTAACTTGAAAAAAAAAAAAAAAGGATATATTTCTAAATACTACAAGACATGTGAAGTGAAGAGGCGTTCTAAAGTTAGTTATCCTACAGGAAATGCACAGCTCCACCTGTTACTCCTGCTTTCCCTCGAATACCAGAGTGACCTCTAATCTCAGCCTTGCTTAAGGAGAGTGTTACCGCTGTTGGTAGATCAACCCTTATTTCAGAAGAGGGAGAGAAAGAGAGAGAGAGAGAGAGAGAGAGAGAAGGAAAGACAGACAGGCAGCAAGGAAGGCTTGTTTTCCCTTGAAGGAGTCAACTCAGGCAGCACCTGGAGCATCACCGGTGTCTGAGTCTGTGCCCAGAACATTTGTGCTGTCTGTTACAAGCTCCTGAAGGCACTTCCAACAGCAAAGCAATGCCTTGTAACCCTCTGCCGCCTTCCTGTGCATCAGAAGGCCTGCCTATATCTTCCGTAGCTTTGCCCACAGAAGCCTGAATGGCTGTGCTCCAGGGTGTTGGAAGGCACAACACAAACTTCCTCCAGTCACTCTGACACCTTGAACACAGAAACCAACACAGTTTAATAGGAAGAATCTCACTTTCTCACAGCAACCATCTTTTACATTACATCTTTTCATCCTGTAAGAAAGCATGTGTCCCTACAGTACGTACATAGTTACCCACCAAAACTGCCAACGAGATACAACGTATCCCGCGATACAACGTATCCCGCGATACGCTCGCAGGGGTTTGCGCAGCCCCCGCTCTCTGTGCACCTCACAGACCCCTGCGCTTTCTGCTTCTGCCCCTGGTGCTGGCGGCTCTGTGGCCGATGCACCGGCAAGCCCAGCCGCATCCTCCTCCTCCTCCTCAGAGAATTCCTGGCGGTGCTCAATGAGCGATTGCTATGAACGTACTTTAAAAAGCCCTTTTTATAGCCCGACACAACACTGGCCAATTTCAACTCTAGCTGAGCTTTGCCCTTTTCTGTTCTCTCCTTACACGTAGGAACTACAGCTCTGTGATCTTCCTGCGAAGCCGGACCTTGGTCCCAGGGATCATAACATTTCTTTTTCCACCTGAGTTGAAGAAGGAGGTCCCTGTTCAGCCAAGCTGGTCTTCTGCCCCTCTTGTTTGACTTAAGACTCCACGAGATTGCCTGCTCCCGTGCTTGCAGAAGGTGGTTCTGAAAAACTAACCTGCTCTATGAGCCCTAAGCCCTCCAAAGCAGATTCGGAGGGGACACTGCAGACTAGCTCTCTGAGTAGCTTCAAGTTTGCTCTCCTGAAAAGCAAGGTAGCAACTCCTCTGAGCTGTATCTCATTACACTCAAAAGTTTAAACTCCCCTGTTTTGTGATCACTGTGGCCAAGCCTCTTCCTATCCCATCTCCTACGAGTACTTCTCCATACACAAACAGGAGGGAGGAAGAGATCTGTTGGGTAGATAAGCAGCCACGGGGAACCACGGTGAGCAGTGGAGTGAGCTGCTGCATGGGCTACGTGCTTTCCGAGCGCGAAGCCAGCCCCTGGCTCAGTGAGTGCCTGGGAAAGGGAGTCTGCAGCCGTGAATGACAGAGCCGGCCAGCAGGACAGCCGGCAGCCTTCACTCGGCCATTGCCTACCTTGTGACTGGCTGTACCTGTGATGATGTTAATGCTCTTTATACACAGGTCTGTTGCGTTGTGCTGTGTTGCGAAGCAGACTTGCAGAGGCGTGCCCTGTCTGCCCATGGGAACTCAAGGCACATTTCCTCCAAGCGCAGCAGCCAGGCTTTGGGCAGCCTCGCCTCCTGCTGCTTTTGACATTGCCAACCAGGGTCACGTTTCTATCCTTGGGTTTTCATGTAGGAACCAATTAGTGAACATGTCCTGTTTTAATGGAGTGGCATCACAAACAATACTACGCTGGTAGAAAGCCTTCAGGAGAAGACTGGTGTCCTGTGGACCTCGCAGTAAGGCAGCCAGTTTCTGCGATAGCTACAAACACCCAGGACTGAAACAACCGCAGCTTTTTAATACAGTTACAGAGGTTTACACTTTTCTTTGCAGACACAAAGCATGCTTTTGTCTTGAACTTTTCATTAGTCTGAAGACAAGATCATTGGTACTATAGGATACCATGCTGTTTATTAAATGGAAATAAATTAACATCTATACCGAAAGGATGTTTTCCTCATCAGAAACAATGCCGAAACGATGAGCAACTCTGAAAAGAAAGGGACATAAGGCTCTCGTGCACAAACCCCAAAGCTTCAAAGGAGAAAGGTGAAAGAGCGGTACATCCTTATGTCACAGGACAACCTGTGATTAACCCGAGTTATGGACACTGCCGCATCATAGGTCGTTGGGGCCAGTTCAGATCCACTGCCTTCTAGATCAGCCGCCTTGATGAGCTGGGTGTTTCAACTGTTATGAAGCTGCAGAATCAACCAGAATAGACACTGAAATGACTGTACTGGCTACAGAATGGCTAGAATAAATATGGAGGTGTGTCCTGTTTTTTTCCGGTCCTGGAGGGTGGGTGGGATTCGGGGCACCATGTAAGCTGGCTTTTTTAACTCCTCCTTCCCATCAGTCCCTAGGCACGTGTTGTGGCTGAAAGCAAAGCATCACCACTCCGGTTCTGACTGACAGAAAGGGGGGTGTTCGCGTCGGTCCAGAGCGCGCTGATGGGTCGGAGAAGTAAGAGCGGAGTTTTTGATGTCGCTAACCTGGAGTTAATTCAGCTAATGGAAACTGCAAGCCAGCCCTGTTTGATGAAGAATACTAAGAAAGGGTATTGTGCTGTGTGCTGCATACAAGGACTTGCACCGAGCAAAGGGCAGCAATGGGTGCTCCCTTCTTGTATGCAGCAAGGTGGTGCAGCATGTCTCTGCCAAGAATGAGTAGCGGCAAAGAAAACCTGGAGGGTTTTATAGTCTGGAACATGCTGTCCAGCATGTCCCTCGTGTCCCTCTCAGATGATATACACCTCCACGCCCAGCACGCCCCATGGAATCTGCAGTTGACATGCCAGCTCCCCACGGGGGCAGCTGTGCCGGCTGGTGGGCTTTTGCTGACGGAGCCGAGGAGTGAGCCAGCAAGGCCTCCCGCCAGGGCTGGGCTGGGTCTGAGGGCGGTGCGGGGCCGCTCCGGCGTCGCGGTGCCCGAGTGAAATGTGCCGGCCGGAGCAGAAGGGCGCGGTGCCTCCCTCCTCGCCTCCGCCGAGGTGGTGCTGGGGCTGCATCGCGCCCCTCAAAGCCCAGGCAGCAGAGCTCATGCGGGCAATCCAGGCAGCGGAAATAAATCGGCACCTGCAAGAAGAGAGTCAAAAGTGCTGGTGAAACCATGAAGGCGGGAACAGGCGTGATTTTGTGCCCCGTTCTTTGGGCAGTGTGCTGTCCAAGGGGCATTTCCTGGCACAGGAGAGGGCACCCTCCCTGGCAGTGACTACGGCACGGCTTTGTCCCCTTCTCCACACGTGTGACACCCTCAGAGCTCTGCAAGTTGACAGAGATGTGCAGCACTGCTTTGCTAGGCAGCAGGGCTGGGCAGGGCAGCTGTGCTGTGGTCCTTTCCCAAACCAAAACCCGAGCAGCAGCATGCCTCACTGTCCCTTGCGAGAAAGCCAGGCTTGAAGGCAAAACACGCTGCTTTGGTATTGTTTGGTTGGTTTTTTCTTCCCTCGATTGTCTCAGGTGCTACGTGAGCTTTTTACGCAGTGCCAGTACCTCAGGGTCTACAGCCACTTGGCACAGCTCCTTGCTGCGCCTTTGGGATTCAGGCACCAGCAGCCAGTGCTGGGCTTGCTAGCTGACACCAACAGAAAAGTGGGACTTTGCCTCTTTCTGCAGGGAGTGGGTCAAAGAGCTCACAAAATTGTTGTGAGTCTTGTGACTTTGCTGGGGTGTTGCTCAGCCTTGCACAAACAGAGCTGCCACAAGTGCGGAACGAGAACTGCCAACGCTGGAGTGATATGTTCCTCCTGACAGACACGCTCTCCCACGGAGTTTTTCATGTAGCTAACCCGGGCATAATTCAGCTAATGGAAACTGCAAGCCACTCATGTTTGGTCAAGAAGACTAAGAAAGGGTATTGTGCTGTGTGCTGCATACAAGCACTTGCACTGACCAAAGGGCAGCTGCGGGCTGGGCTTCCTGCCTGGTGCCATCTCTGCGCACCTCAGAAATATTGCCCATACTCGGAGCAGTGTTCAGAGCTTTGAAAGATGGGCAGCAGAGTCTGCTACACACCTGGGCTCCTTGTTCTTCTTGCCTGCCTGGATGTTTTCAGTTCCCCATCCTGGAGAGCTCTGCTCCCAACTTTCTCCTCTTCCTCTCTTGTTGCCCGTTGCTCCCCCCTTCACAGGCCGCTCTTCGCTTTCTGCTTTCTTCTGAAGAGCCCGGCAGCCTTTCCATTCAATGTATTGTTAGACAGGTGAAGGCACGATAAACTAGAACCAGCTCTGCTCTTATGCAAACCTAGCTCGTTTTACCTTCTCTCCGCAGAGGAGCTCTTCAGGTGTTCCCTTTCCGCAGGGACTGGAGGCGCCTGCAATGGAAATGTGGAAGTTAACGGGTGGCCAGGACCTTCCTGCCCAGTCGCTCCCTTAGCTCGGAAAGGCACAGCCCTTGGATGGGTTTGCGCAGCCCACGCTCTCTGTGCACCTCACAGACCTCTGCGCTTTCTGCTTCCGCCCCTGGCGCTGGCGGCTCCGTGGCCGATATAGCGGCAAGCCCAGCCGCATCCTCCTCCTCCTCCTCAAAGAGCTGCGGGGGACAGAGGAGGACAGTTGCTTGGCTGGGGACAGGCCCCGGGGCCGGTGAGCCTTCCTCAGGGGCAGGAGCGAGCGTGGGCGGCTCTGCTTTCACTAGGGCAGGACGCAGGGGTGGCTGGAGGTGGGGGAGGTGGGGCGGAGCCGGCTTGGTCCCCGAGCCCCAGCCGGGGTCCCTCTGCTGGGGACAGCGCCTCTGCGCAGGAGCCAGCGCGACAGGCACCCCCCGGCCAGGCTGGCTTACCTGGAGGGGCTGGGGCAGCGTGCCGTCCTGGCTGCAGAGAGCTGCCAGGGGCCGGCCGAAGAGACCCGCCCTGCCGGCACAGCCCGACTGCCCGCGCGCCTCCGCAGCGGCCAAGGTCCCTCGCCGCGCAAAGGGCCAGGGCAGCCCCCACGTCCTGCTGCGGGTCCCGCCTGCCGCCAGGGAAAAGAGAGCAGAGAGCCATGGAGGGCAAGCGCCAGGTGAATGCTGCCCGAGCCTCCGTGCGTTGTGCCCCCGCCAAGAGCGAGGGAGAGGCGTGGCTGGGGAACAAGGCGCCCCGGGGGCTCAGCTCTCTGCGGCCGTGCCCTGCGGGAAGGGCAGCAGCAGCCCCCGAGCAGCGCGGGTGCCGCCTGCCAGCGCAGGAGAGAGGGGCCGTCCTGCCCCCGTCTCCTCCAAACTCACCGGCCGAGTGGCCGCGTCCGCCTTGGCTGCCGGAGGGGACGGGAGGTGGCCGCTGCTCGGCACCAGCCTGCAAGAAATGCGCTGCGCTCAGCGAGCAGCCCCGCAGCACGAAGGGCCCCTGGCGAGCTGCATCGGCCGCGGGCCATGAGTGAGATGTGGGGACGGCCGAGATGGCAGCCCGGGGGCTCCTCACCTCTGCCAGGCCCTCGACCAGCCTCTCCAGGCTGCTGGCGTTGAGTGTTTTTGCCTGGGCAAGGGGAGAAGAGCAGCAGGTGAGAAGCGATGGGGCTGGTGCGGGGTTGGAGCAGCCCCTGGGGCAGAGCGGGGCCAGGAGGGACACTCACGGCATTGCGGCCGCGCAGCTCCTTCAGCAGCAGCTTGATGGAGGGCAGCTGGGTGACGCGGGGTCCCTCCACTCCTTCTGCTGGCCTGTGCACGGGGCAGGGGCAGAGAAAGAGCTGTGTGAGACCCAAGCTGCCTCTTCCCTCACCTGCCAGCCCGGGGAGCCCTTCCAAGCTGCCCCCAAGCAGCTGGGCACCGCGTGGCCGTCGAGCGGAGAGCAGCGGCAGGGGGGAGGACGGGGCTGGGCGAAGCAGCTCCGCCAGCTCTGCCCACTCCAGAGCCGCCCGCAGCCGTGGGGGCAGCTCTCCCCAGCTCAGGAACGGCGTTTCCACATCGTACGGCTACGGCTAGAGCATCCCCCCGTGCTGTGAGCACGGGCCCCCCAAGCTGCGCTGCCAGGCAGGGCTTACCCACGGAGCGCGCTGAGCCAGAGCTCCTTCAGTGAGCGGGAGCTGCAGGAAAGAGAGGAGAAAGGGCCTGAGCGCCCGCTGCTCCCCAGCCCGCGGGCAGAGGCGGGCGCGGCACAGCCCTGCCCCGTGGGGACGGCCGCAGAGGCAGGAGGAAGCCGCGTGGGGCCAGACAGAAGCGCTGCCCGGCCCTGCCGGGGGACGTGGCACCGAGACCCACCAGAAGGTGACGACGCAGCAGCCGTAGGGCCAGGCGAGGACGAGGGACGTGGTGGCCTTGTCTTCCTCCTCCTGGGCGGCATCCCCGGCCGCCCCCTTGCCGCCGCTCAGCACCCACAGCCGGCCCAGGGCCAGGCAGAGCTGCGGGCGCGGGGCGCTGCCACGTCTGCAGAGAGGAGCGGCAGGGAGTGACCTGGAGGTGGCCGAGCCCGGCGCCTGCCCTCTGGCCTCAGCAGCAGGTTGCCGGGGCCTGGGGCTGCTCCTTGGGCGTCCCTGCCCCGGTGCCGGGGCCAGGCCTTGGGAGGAAAGGCAGCCGGGGTCTGCGCCTCTTACTTGGCCTTGGCGATGATCAAGGCATCGCTGAAGAGGAGGAGGTGCCTCTTCCCCGTCACGCGGCCCTGGGTCACCCGCACGCGCTGCTGGAGCAGCGGCTCGGCTGATGCCGGGCCGGGCGCGCACTGCTGCTCGGGGCCAGGGGAGACCCTGCAGAGCAGGCGGCAAAGGGCGTGAGGAAGGCGGCTGCTGCGGGGCCCGGCTGCGCCGGCGTGTCCCCGAGCCGCGGGGGGAGCCCACCTGGAGCCGTAGCAGCAGTTCAGCTGGCCCATCGTGCCGGGGCCAGGGGACTCCTCGTGCCGGACACGCTGCTGGGGCTCCGGAGAGCTCCCAGCCGGCCGGAGCGAGGCTGCTGAGGGGGTCTCGGTGCCGGGCAGTGCCGCCGGGTGAGAGCTGGTCTCTCCCTGGAGCTGCCGGGTGCTGGCAGAGCCGTGCCTGCAGGCACTGTGGCCGTTGCCGGGCCAGCGCCGCGACATCACAGCGGCCATTCCGAGCCCTGGGGGGCGGGGCTGGGGGAGGGGCCCTGGGGGGCTCTCCCCAGTCTGCCCCCGTCGCTCTCGGCCTGGGGAGCCCGGGCCTGGGCGCAGCACTGTGGGCATGGCCTCAGCAGCGCTGAGCAGAGGGCAAGGCTCCCCTCCCTCCAGCTGCTGGCAAGGCTTTGCCCAGCGCAGCCCAGGGCACCGCCACCCACCGCCATTGGCCAAGGGCACGGTGCTGGCTGCTGCTCAGCTTGGTGTCCAGCAGGACCCACGGGCCTTTGCTGCCACGCCGCTTTCCAGCAGCTTTGCCGAGCTGCTCTTGCTCACGCGTACGTGCGCATGTGTGCCGGGATGCTTCGTGCGCGTACCGGTGCCGCCCACAGCCCGTCCCACCCTCTTCCCGCAGGTCCCCCCGTGCCACTGTCGTGAGGTTGAGGCGGGCACGTTGCCTGCAGCCAAAGCAGCGGTCCCAGCGGAAAGGCGCTCCCTTGTGCTGGGACTGGGAGGAAGAGGATGCACCTGGCCACAGAGCCCAGGGGCAGAGCTTCCTTAACTCCAACTTGTTAAAACCTTCTTCTTCTTCTTCTTCTTCACATCATGTCCTGCTAGAAGGTGGCCTTGGCACTCTCCCGGAACACTGGAGAGGATTTGGTCTTAGCCGAGTGCAATAGAAGCAGCAGCTGCCTAGCTGCCTTCTCGAGTGAGCAGCTGTCTGCAGAAGCCCAGCATCTCAAGGGCTGCAATGGGGGAAGTGGCATGAAGCAGAGCAGAGCAGCCTGGTGCAGCCCAGGGGCTTGCAGGCACGCCCTGCCCACTTCCCGCCCTTCCTGCCATGCCTTGGACGGTTGGCAGAGAGAAGAAAGCCATCCTTGCGCCTGCTGGAGCCAGGCCTGTTGTCTCTTTGGCTCCAAGTCTATACAGCAGAGCAAGGAGAAGCTAAGAACCAAAACACAAGCTTTAATGTTTGGCGGAAGGGAAGGAAGAGAGGGGCGGAAGGAAGGAAGGAAGGAAGGAAGGAAGGAAGGAAGGAAGGAAGGAAGGAAGGAAGGAAGGAAGGAAGGAAGGAAGGAAGGAATGGATTGCAATACTTTCCTTAGACCTCCTCTTTCTCTTAGCATACTTCTAAAGGCTTTTTTTGTTGTCTGACAGAACACTGGCCAGTTTCAGCTCTAGCTGAGCTTTGGCCTTCCATCATTCCTCCCTACATATGTGAAGCACGGCTCCGTAGTCTTCCTGCGAAGGCTGGCCTTGCTTCTAGGGATCATTCATACAATTTCTTTTTCCGCCTGAGTTCCAAAAGGAGTTCCCTCTTCAGCCAAGTGGGTGTTCTACCCCACTTGCTTGACTTTCAACACAAAGGTATGGCCTGCTCCTGGGCGTTTAAAAGGTGGCTCTTTAGAAGAGACCAGCTCTCACGGGCCCCACCGTCCTCCAAAGCAGATGCCCACCTTACACACGGTGCAGCTCCTCCCCCTCGCCTGCCCTGCCTGTCCCTCCTGAAGAGCCTGTTCAGCCCGCCTGAACAGTGATGCTTTCTTGCCATTCGGCACCCGTGACAGTAAAGCTTGTGTACATAAGTTCCGGATTCGCAAGAGAACAGGGTCACCTGAAGCGTGATATCAAATTGGTTTTGGCATCTAAGGAAGCGACTGCTTCAGAAATTATGTTTTTCTTCAGCCTGTTGACACGCGAAAGTTGACAGCAGCCCAGTTTTTGGGAATCCTCTTTCCAAGAACTTAAATTTCTCCCTGGAAGTTCCAAAAGCACTGGAGTCACAGCTGAGCATGGACAGCCATAGCCCACTCCATGAGGCTCTGCATGCCTGTCTCTCATGACATGCCATAGAGCAGTAGAAGCTTGTCTTCGAGAGCTAGCCAGAGGTGCTGAGACCACCCACTCAAACACGAGACACCCAGGGTGGGACTCAGCTCCTCTGACTTTAGAGAGGCCTATTGCAGATATTGCGAAGATACCATTAGAGTTAGCAGAGTAAAAAGCTATTCATGCTGTCCTAAAGTAGACGTCTTTAGTTAGGGCCCCTTTAGACTTAACTGGCTGTATTGACTAGGGCCTCAGGTCCATTTCCTCCACACAGGCAACTTAATGCCATCTCAGAGGCCGTAATGAAGCTAGCACCTAGAGCCTAGCAGACACGACACAGGACCTACGGACAGCCTTGCCCTTCGGAGGGGACAGCTGGAGGCCAGAGGACGTGCCTGTAGAATCTCAGATCATACCCACATGATGCGCAGGGGGAGGCAACGGCATCAGGCCCTTCATATCCACTCACTACAACGGCTGTGCGCATCCCTAGCCCGAACAGAGCCACAGAAGTTAGAGCGAGCCGAATCCCACCCGAGTTCTAGTTCCCTCTTCTACCAAGGAGGTTTGGATTCTGTATCCCCATAGCTGAGAATTAGTGGGCACATTCTCCACACATTCTTTGTAGCCTGTGCAGTTAGAGAGCAAATATTGGGGCTAAAGGCTGCGTTTTTTCCCCTTGTTCTAACCATCTCCATTCGGCAAACTTCAAGAAACGTAATGCAAAGTACTTCTGTGATGGGTTGACTTTGGCTGGATTCCAGGTGCCCACCAAAGCTGCTCTTTCACTCCCCTCCTCGGCTGGAGAGAGGAGAGAAAGTACAACAAGAAGCTTGTGGGTCGAGACAAGGACAAGGAGCGATCATTCAGCAGTTCCCGTCAGAGTCAAAAGAGACTGGACTTGGGGGAATTTGTTTCATTTATCGCCAATCGAATCAGGGTGTCCTGGTTTCAGCCAGGATAGAGCTGGTTTTCTTCACAGAAGCCAGTGTGACACTGTGTTTTGGATTTGGGATGAGAAACTGTTGATAAGGTGCTGATGTTTTGGGTTGCTGCTGAGCAGTCAAGGACAGTCCAGCTTCTCGTGCTGGCCTGCTAGCAAGGAGGTTGGGGGTGCACAGGGAGCTGGGAGGGGACACAGCCGGGACAGCTGACCCAGACTGGCCAAAGAGATATTCCCTACCATACGACGTCATGCCCAGTACATAAACTGGAGTTGGCTGGGGGGCGGAAATCGCTGCTCAGGGACGGGCTGTCGATCGCCGGGTGGTGAGCAATTGCTGTATTGGGCATCACTTGTTCTTGTACATTCCTTTGTTGGTATTATCATTGTTGTTTCCTTCTTTCTTTCTGTCCTATTAAACCGTGTTTATCTCAACCCACAAGGTTTTTTCCTAATTCTCTCCCCCACCCTGCTGTGGGAGGGGGAGTGAGCGAGCGTCTGCGTGGTGCATAGTTGCTGGCTGGGGCTAAACCACGACAGTCCTTTTTGGCGCCCAACGTGGGGCACGAGGCTTGAGATAATAACGGTTGCAGGTCACAATATCAGTTTATTTCATTTGCTTGATGCTCTCGTCTTTGTTGTACATGTTAAGGATCGGTGTTGGTCTCTGCGGGCTGCTGTACTCGCCTGCGAGTTTTGTTTTTAGAGCACTGACCTTGAGCTTAATGTGGTATCATCTGAACTCTGTACTAAAGCCGTTACTGTATTTTGGCTACAGTCTTGTGGAGACGATTAGCAATTATACTTCTGCCTCTGAAAGGCTTTCTATGGAGGAAATGCAGAGTGGTACCTTTGCTACCCTCTATCATAACGTTTCCTCCTTCATCACAGTAATTTTTCCGTATTTTGAACACCCTTGGGTAGTTATAATACCTCTATTGCTACTTCTGGGGAACATTGTTTTGGTTTTGTCTAAGGTTGGCAAGCGATTTAAGAATATCACCCGGAGATCTGCCCCAAGGCTGGATAGTTATGAATGGCAGGGCGTGTGGAACAGCATGGGCAAATGCCTGGGGCGGTGGGCACCTCCGGTGTTTTGGAACTTCTCTCCCGAACAAGTGCAGAATCCTGATAAACTAGCAGAATATTTGGAAGAAGTATGCTGTCGGCCTGGCAGCTCCAAGGAGACACAAATCATTGCAATGTGCTGGGGCCTGGCCCATGCCTACCGAACCCTATTTAACACTATGCAAAGGGGAGAGGGGCTCTCTGGGTCTGATGGCAATGTGGCAGGCACTGTGACTACTCCAACGCCTGCAACAGGCACTGTAGCTACTCAGACTGTTGCAGCTGAACCAGAGGACCAGCCCATCCCGGTATCAGTTGCCCCTGTACAAAAGAAGAAATCTTGGAAGCGGAAGTCAGCTCGTTTAGTAAGGGAGGAGGAAGATTCTGCTAAGAAGGAGGCAGAGGAAGCGAGTGAGGAGGCAGAGTGCTCTGAAGCAGGGCCATCACAAGGACTGAAGAGGGAAGAGAGCAGGTCATCGCTTGAAGAGGAGGAAGAGGAAGAACTCATACAAGAGACGGTAACTACCCGATCTCTATCACTGAGTGAACTGCGAGATATGCGAAAGGATTTCAGACGTCGTCCAGGTGAGCACATTGTCACCTGGCTGCTCCGATGCTGGGATAATGGGGCCAGTAGCCTGGAATTAGAGGGTAGGGAAGCCAAGCAGCTGGGATCCCTTTCTAGGGAAGGGGGCATAGACAAAGCAATTGGAAAAGGTGCACGAGTCCTCAGCCTCTGGAGACGACTCCTGTCGGGTGTGAAGGAAAGGTATCCCTTCAAGGAAGATGTTCTATGTCACCCAGGCAAGTGGACCACCATGGAGAAAGGTATCCAGTACCTGAGGGAGCTAGCTGTGCTGGAAGTGATTTATGGTGACTTGGACAATGGACAATCATCCAAAGATCCAGATGAAGTCAATTGCACGCGACCTATGTGGCGGAAGTTTGTACGGAGTGCACCATCATCATATGCCAACTCATTAGCAGTAATGGCCTGGAAAGACGGAGAGAGACCAACGGTGGATGAATTGGCTGTCCAACTCCGGCAATACGAAGAAAGTCTCTCTCCCTCCCTACGGGCCTGCGTCTCTGCTGTAGAGAAACTGTCCCAGGAGTTCCGGCAATTCAAAGAGGATATGCCCTACCCTCCACCCATACGGACCAGTGTCTCAGCCATTAGGAGTAAGCGCTCTTCTGTTCAAGAGAGAGGATATAGAGGATACACACCGCGAGCCACCCTGTGGTTTCAATTGCGTGACTACGGAGAGGACATGAGGAGGTGGGATGGAAAACCTACCTCGACCCTAGAGGCACGAGTACGCGAGCTGCAAGGGAAAACAATTACAAAAGGACGTTCAGGTTCCTCCAGGAAAATCGTCGCTCCACTTTCCAGTGGGCAGTTCCCCAGAAAGAATAGAAGAGCTGATCTCACCTCTGATCCTCTTGAGGGGACTTCTGATTCCTATTTACAAGAAGTGGGTAATGAGTACTATGAGCAGGACTAGAGAGGCCCTGCCTCCAGCCAGGCGGAGGAGAGGGATAACCGAGTTTATTGGACTGTGTGGATTAGATGGCCTGGCACATCAGACCCACAGGAATATAAGGCTTTAGTGGATACTGGTGCACAATGTACCTTAATGCCATCAAGCCATATAGGGGCAGAACCCATCTGTATTTCCGGAGTGACAGGGGGATCCCAACAGCTGACTGTGCTGGAGGCCGAAGTGAGCCTAACTGGGAATGAGTGGCAGAAGCACCCCATTGTGACTGGCCCAGAGGCTCCGTGCATCCTGGGCATAGACTATCTCAGGAGAGGGTATTTCAAGGACCCAAAAGGGTACCGGTGGGCTTTTGGTATAGCTGCCTTGGAGACGGAAGAAATTAAACAGCTGTCCACCTTGCCTGGTCTCTCAAAGGACCCTTCTGTGGTGGGGTTGCTCAGGGTCAAAGAACAACAGGTGCCGATCGCTACCACAACAGTGCACCGGCGGCAATATCGCACCAACAGAGACTCCCTGATCCCCATCCATGAGCTGATTTGTCGGCTGGAGAGCCAAGGAGTGATCAGCAAGACTCGCTCACCCTTTAACAGCCCCATACGGCCAGTGCGAAAGTCTAATGGAGAGTGGAGACTGACAGTAGACTATCGTGGCCTGAATGAAGTCACGCCACCACTGAGCGCTGCCGTGCCAGACATGCTAGAACTTCAATATGAACTGGAGTCAAAGGCAGCCAAGTGGTACGCCACCATTGATATTGCTAACGCGTTTTTCTCAATCCCTTTGGTGGCAGAGTACAGGCCACAGTTTGCTTTCACCTGGAGGGGTGTCCAATACACCTGGAATCGACTTCCCCAGGGGTGGAAACACAGCCCTACCATTTGCCATGGGCTGATACAAACTGCACTGGAACAGGGTGAAGCTCCAGAGCATCTGCAATACATTGACGACATCATCGTATGGGGCAACACAGCAGAAGAAGTTTTTGAGAAAGGGAAGAAAATAATTCAAATCCTTCTGAAAGCTGGTTTTGCTATAAAACAAAGTAAGGTCAAAGGACCTGCACAAGAGATCCAGTTTTTAGGAATAAAATGGCAAGATGGACGTCGACAGATCCCAACAGATGTGATCAACAAAATAACAGCTATGTCTCCACCAACCAGCAAAAAAGAAACACAAGCATTTCTGGGCGTTGTGGGTTTCTGGAGAATGCATATTCCAAATTACAGTCTGATTGTAAGCCCTCTTTATCAAGTGACCCGGAAGAAGAACGATTTTAAATGGGGCCCTGAGCAACGACAAGCCTTCGAGCAAATTAAGCAGGAGATAGTTCATGCTGTAGCCCTCGGGCCAGTCCGAGCAGGACAAGATGTTAAAAATGTGCTCTACACGGCAGCCGGGGAGAATGGCCCTACCTGGAGTCTCTGGCAGAAGGCACCAGGAGAGACTCGAGGTCGACCTCTAGGGTTTTGGAGTCGAGGATATAGGGGATCTGAGTCCCGCTATACTCCAACTGAAAAGGAGATACTGGCAGCATATGAAGGAGTTCGAGCTGCCTCAGAAGTGGTTGGTACTGAAGCACAGCTCCTCCTGGCACCCCGACTGCCGGTGCTGGGTTGGATGTTCAAAGGGAGGGTCCCCTCTACACATCATGCGACTGATGCTACGTGGAGTAAGTGGGTCGCGCTTATTACACAGCGGGCTCGAATAGGAAACCTTAATCGCCCGGGAATCTTGGAAGTGATCATGGACTGGCCAGAAGGCAAAGATTTTGGAATATCACCAGAAGAGGAGGTGGCGCGTGCTGAAGAGGCTCCGCCATATAATGAACTGCCAGAGAATGAAAGGCAATATGCCCTATTTACTGGTGGGTCCTGTCGTATTGTAGGCAAACATCGAAGGTGGAAAGCTGCTGTATGGGGCCCTATACGATGAGTCGCAGAAGCTGCTGAAGGACAAGGTGAATCAAGTCAGTTCGCAGAGGTGAAAGCCATCCAGCTGGCTTTAGATATTGCTGAACGAGAAAAATGGCCAATACTCTATCTTTATACTGACTCATGGATGGTGGCAAATGCTCTATGGGGGTGGCTACAGCAATGGAAGCAGAGCAACTGGCAACGCAGAGGCAAGCCCATCTGGGCTGCTGAATTGTGGCAAGATATTGCTGCCCGACTAGAGAATCTGGTCATAAAAGTACGCCATGTAGATGCTCACGTACCCAAGAGTCGGGCCACCGAAGAACATCAAAACAACCATCAGGTGGATCAGGCTGCTAAGATTGAAGTGGCTCCGGTGGATCTGGACTGGCAACATAAGGGTGAATTATTTATAGCTCGGTGGGCCCATGACACCTCAGGCCATCAGGGAAGAGATGCAACATATAGATGGGCTCGGGATCGAGGGGTGGACCTGACCATGGACGCTATTGCACAGGTTATCCATGAATGTGAAACGTGTGCTGCGATCAAACAAGCCAAGCGGTTAAAGCCCCTCTGGTATGAAGGACGATGGTTGAAATATAAATATGGGGAGGCCTGGCAGATTGACTATATCACACTTCCACAAACTCGCCAAGGCAAGCGCTATGTGCTTACCATGGTGGAAGCAACCACCGGATGGCTGGAAACATACCCTGTGCCCCATGCCACCGCCCGGAACACTATCCTGGGCCTTGAAAAGCAAGTCTTATGGTGACATGGCACCCCCAAAAGAATTGAGTCAGACAATGGGACTCATTTCCGAAACAACCTCATAGACACCTGGGCCAAAGAGCACGGCATTGAGTGGGTGTATCACATCCCCTATCATGCACCAGCTTCCGGAAAAATTGAATGATACAACGGACTGTTAAAGACTACACTGAGAGCAATGGGTGCTGGGACATTCAAACATTGGGATAAACATTTAGCAAAAGCCACCTGGTTAGTCAACACTAGGGGATCTACTAATAGAGCCGGCCCTGCCCAATCAAAACTTTTACGTACTGTAGAAGGGGATAAAGTCCCTGTGGTGCATGTGAGAAATATGCTGGGGAAGACAGTCTGGGTTACTCCTGCCTCAGGCAAAGGCAAACCCGTTCGTGGGATTGCCTTTGCCCAGGGACCTGGGTGCACTTGGTGGGTAATGCGGAAGGATGGGGAAGTCCGATGTGTACCTCAAGGAGACTTGATTTTGGGTGAAAATAGTCAATGATTTGAATTGTATTATGTTAATTGTTACGCAATACAGTATGTCATTACTACTATGGTTGCTATCTACCATATCGATGGTATTACAGTAAGAATCACCCAGACTGATGAAGAATGAGCTTCACCGAAACTAAGCAACATGCAGCAGTGATGGAACCAGAACTAGCTTCAGCAGCTTGCGCCCAACAATTCCCTCGAGATCGACATCTTCGACCTGCAGATCATGGACATGGACCGTGCCAAATAACGATCCAACACCACATACCATCTCCCCTGCCCTGAGAGACTGCTATGATGGATGAAGCCCAGAGTCATGGACTGAATGAACTACACAGACATTTTAAAGTGATGGCCCATGGACTAAGAAAGTGATATCTGTGTGTATATATTAAAAGACAGGAAGAGTAATACTGAATAATTGGAATGTATTGAAAGTACAGGACCTGGGCATGACGTAAATGGTATGGAATAAGGGGTGGGTACTGTCCTGGTTTCAGCCAGGATAGAGCTGGTTTTCTTCACAGAAGCCAGTGTGTCACTGTGTTTTGGATTTGGGATGAGAAACTGTTGATAATGTGCTGATGTTTTGGATTGCTGCTGAGCAGTCAAGGACAGTCCAGCTTCTCGTGCTGGCCTGCCAGCAAGGAGGTTGGGGGTGCACAGGGAGCTGGGAGGGGACACAGCCGGGACAGCTGACCCAGACTGGCCAAAGAGATATTCCCTACCATACGACGTCATGCCCAGTACATAAACTGGAGTTGGCCGGGGGGCGGAAATCGCTGCTTGGGGATGGGCTGTCGATCGCCGGGTGGTGAGCAATTGCTGTATTGGGCATCACTTGTTCTTGTACATTCCTTTGTTGGTATTATCATTGTTGTTTCCTTCTTTCTTTCTGTCCTATTAAACCGTGTTTATCTCAACCCACAAGGTTTTTTTCCTAATTCTCTCCCCCACCCTACTGTGGGAGGGGGAGTGAGCGAGCGGCTGCGTGGTGCATAGTTGCTGGCTGGGGCTAAACCACGACACAGGGTAAGGTAATGAGAACTAAACCCAAATCTTAAACACCTTCCGCCCACCCCTCCCTTCTTCCCGGGCTCGACTTTGCTCCCCATTTCCTCTGCCTCCTCCCCCCGAGTGCCACAGGAGGAGGGGGAACGGGGGTTGCGGTCAGTTCATCACATGTTGTCTCTGCTACTCCTTCCTCCTCAGGGGGAGGACTCCTCACACTCTTCCCCTGCTCCAGCCTGGAGTCCCTCCCACGCCAGACAGTCCTCCACGGACCTCTCCAACGTGAGTCCTTGCCAGAGGCTGCAGTTCTTCACCAACTGCTCCAGCCTGGCTCCCTGCCACGGGCTGCCGTCCTACAGGAACAGGCTGCTCCACGGTGGGTCCCCCACATGGCCACAACTCCTGCCAGCAAACCTGTGCCAGCGTGGGCTCCTCTCTCCACGGGGCCACAGGTCCTGCCAGGAGCCTGCTCCAGTTCCAGCTTCCAGTGGGGTCACAGCCTCCTTCGTGCAGCCCCCTGCTCCAGCGTGGGGTCCTCCCCAGCCTGCAGGTGGAGATCTGCTCCCCCACGCAGCTCCATGGGCTGCAGGGGCACAGCCGGCCTCACCATGGTCTTCAGCAGGCGCTGCAGAGGGATCTCTGCTCCGGCCCCTGGAGCACCTCCTGCCCCTCCTTCTGCACTGACCCGGGTGTCTGCAGAGATGTTTCTCTCATGTATTCTCGCTCCTCTCTCCCGCTGCAGTTGCTGCCTGCCAGTTCTTACCCCGCTTCTGAAATACGTTATCCCAGAGGTGCTACTACTGTTGCTGACTGGCTCGGCCTTGGCCAGCGGTGGGTCCGTCTTGGAGCCGGCTGGCATCGGCTCTACTGGACATAGGGGAAGCTTCTAGACGCTTCCCACAGCAGCCACCCCTGCAGACCCCTGCAATGTTTTTAATTGCTAATAAACATTTGTAACTTCAAAAAAAAAAAAAAAAAGGATATAAGATATTTCTAAATACTACAAGACATGTGAAGTGAAGAGGCGTTCTAAAGTTAGTTATCCTACAGGAAATGCACAGCTCCACCTGTTACTCCTGCTTTCCCTCGAATACCAGAGTGACCTCTAATCTCAGCCTTGCTTAAGGAGAGTGTTACCGCTGTTGGTAGATCAACCCTTATTTCAGAAGAGGGAGAGAAAGAGAGAGAGAGAGAGAGAGAGAGAGAAGGAAAGACAGACAGGCAGCAAGGAAGGCTTGTTTTCCCTTGAAGGAGTCAAGTCAGGCAGCACCTGGAGCATCACCGGTGTCTGAGTCTGCGCCCAGAACGTTTGTGCTGTTTGTTACAAGCTCCTGAAGGCACTTCCAACAGCAAAGCAATGCCTTGTAACCCTCTGCCGCCTTCCTGTGCATCAGAAGGCCTGCCTATATCTTCCGTAGCTTTGCCCACAGAAGCCTGAATGGCTGTGCTCCAGGGTGTTGGAAGGCACAACACAAACTTCCTCCAGTCACTCTGACACCTTGAACACAGAAACCAACACAGTTTAATAGGAAGAATCTCACTTTCTCACAGCAACCATCTTTTACATTACATCTTTTCATCCTGTAAGAAAGCATGTGTCCCTACAGTACGTACATAGTTACCCACCAAAACCGCCAACGAGATACAACGTATCCCGCGATACAACGTATCCCGCGATACGCTCGCAGGGGTTTGCGCAGCTCCCGCTCTCTGTGCACCTCACAGACCCCTGCGCTTTCTGCTTCTGCCCCTGGTGCTGGCGGCTCTGTGGCCGATGCACCAGCAAGCCCAGCCGCATCCTCCTCCTCCTCCTCAGAGAGTTCCTGGCGGTGCTCAATGAGCGATTGCTATGAACGTACTTTAAAAAGCCCTTTTTATAGCCCGACACAACACTGGCCAATTTCAACTCTAGCTGAGCTTTGCCCTTTTCTGTTCTCTCCTCACACGTAGGAACTACAGCTCTGTGATCTTCCTGCGAAGCCGGACCTTGGTCCCAGGGATCATAACATTTCTTTTTCCACCTGAGTTGAAGAAGGAGGTCCCTGTTCAGCCAAGCTGGTCTTCTGCCCCTCTTGTTTGACTTAAGACTCCACGAGATTGCCTGCTCCCGTGCTTGCAGAAGGTGGTTCTGAAAAACTAACCTGCTCTATGAGCCCTAAGCCCTCCAAAGCAGATTCGGAGGGGACACTGCAGACTAGCTCTCTGAGTAGCTTCAAGTTTGCTCTCCTGAAAAGCAAGGTAGCAACTCCTCTGAGCTGTATCTCATTACACTCAAAAGTTTAAACTCCCCTGTTTTGTGATCACTGTGGCCAAGCCTCTTCCTATCCCATCTCCTACGAGTACTTCTCCATACACAAACAGGAGGGAGGAAGAGATCTGTTGGGTAGATGAGCAGCCACGGGGAACCACGGTGAGCAGTGGAGTGAGCTGCTGCATGGGCTACGTGCTTTCCGAGCGCGAAGCCAGCCCCTGGCTCAGTGAGTGCCTGGGAAAGGGAGTCTGCAGCCGTGAATGACAGAGCCGGCCAGCAGGACAGCCGGCAGCCTTCACTCGGCCATTGCCTACCTTGCGACTGGCTGTACCTGTGATGGTGTTAATGCTCTTTGTACACAGGTCTGTTGCGTTGTGCTGTGTTGCGAAGCAGACTTGCAGAGGCGTGCCCTGTCTGCCCATGGGAACTCAAGGCACATTTCCTCCAAGCGCAGCAGCCAGGCTTTGGGCAGCCTCGCCTCCTGCTGCTTTTGACATTGCCAACCAGGGTCACGTTTCTATCCTTGGGTTTTCATGTAGGAACCAATTAGTGAACAAGTCCTGTTTTAATGGAGTGGCATCGCAAACAATACTACGCTGGTAGAAAGCCTTCAGGAGAAGACTGGTGTCCTGTGGACCTCGCAGTAAGGCAGCCAGCAGCTCTGTTTCTGCGATAGCTACAAACACCCAGGACTGAAACAACCGCAGCTTTTTAATACAGTTACAGAGGTTTACACTTTTCTTTGCAGACACAAAGCATGCTTTTGTCTTGAACTTTTCATTAGTCTGAAGACAAGATCATTGGTACTATAGGATACCATGCTGTTTATTAAATGGAAATAAATTAACATCTATACCGAAAGGATGTTTTCCTCATCAGAAACAATGCCGAAACGATGAGCAACTCTGAAAAGAAAGGGACATAAGGCTCTCGTGCACAAACCCCAAAGCTTCAAAGGAGAAAGGTGAAAGAGCGGTACATCCTTATGTCACAGGACAACCTGTGATTAACCCGAGTTATGGACACTGCCGCATCATAGGTCGTTGGGGCCAGTTCAGATCCACTGCCTTCTAGATCAGCCGCCTTGATGAGCTGGGTGTTTCAACTGTTATGAAGCTGCAGAATCAACCAGAATAGACACTGAAATGACTGTACTGGCTACAGAATGGCTAGAATAAATATGGAGGTGTGTCCTGTTTTTTTCCGGTCCTGGAGGGTGGGTGGGATTCGGGGCACCATGTAAGCTGGCTTTTTTAACTCCTCCTTCCCATCAGTCCCTAGGCACGTGTGGTGGCTGAAAGCAAAGCATCACCACTCCGGTTCTGACTGACAGAAAGGGGGGTGTTCGCGTCGGTCCAGAGCGCGCTGATGGGTCGGAGAAGTAAGAGCGGAGTTTTTGATGTCACTAACCTGGAGTTAATTCAGCTAATGGAAACTGCAAGCCAGCCCTGTTTGATGAAGAATACTAAGAAAGGGTATTGTGCTGTGTGCTGCATACAAGGACTTGCACCGAGCAAAGGGCAGCAATGGGTGCTCCCTTCTTGTATGCAGCAAGGTGGTGCAGCATGTCTCTGCCAAGAATGAGTAGCGGCAAAGAAAACCTGGAGGGTTTTATAGTCTGGAACATGCTGTCCAGCATGTCCCTCGTGTCCCTCTCAGATGATATACACCTCCACGCCCAGCACGCCCCATGGAATCTGCAGTTGACATGCCAGCTCCCCACGGGGGCAGCTGTGCCGGCTGGTGGGCTTTTGCTGACGGAGCCGAGGAGTGAGCCAGCAAGGCCTCCCGCCAGGGCTGGGCTGGGTCTGAGGGCGGTGCGGGGCCGCTCCGGCGTCGCGGTGCCCGAGTGAAATGTGCCGGCCGGAGCAGAAGGGCGCGGTGCCTCCCTCCTCGCCTCCGCCGAGGTGGTGCTGGGGCTGCATCGCGCCCCTCAAAGCCCAGGCAGCAGAGCTCATGCGGGCAATCCAGGCAGCGGAAATAAATCGGCACCTGCAAGAAGAGAGTCAAAAGTGCTGGTGAAACCATGAAGGCGGGAACAGGCGTGATTTTGTGCCCCGTTCTTTGGGCAGTGTGCTGTCCAAGGGGCATTTCCTGGCACAGGAGAGGGCACCCTCCCTGGCAGTGACTACGGCACGGCTTTGTCCCCTTCTCCACACGTGTGACACCCTCAGAGCTCTGCAAGTTGACAGAGATGTGCAGCACTGCTTTGCTAGGCAGCAGGGCTGGGCAGGGCAGCTGTGCTGTGGTCCTTTCCCAAACCAAAACCCGAGCAGCAGCATGCCTCACTGTCCCTTGCGAGAAAGCCAGGCTTGAAGGCAAAACACGCTGCTTTGGTATTGTTTGGTTGGTTTTTTCTTCCCTCGATTGTCTCAGGTGCTACGTGAGCTTTTTACGCAGTGCCAGTACCTCAGGGTCTACAGCCACTTGGCACAGCTCCTTGCTGCGCCTTTGGGATTCAGGCACCAGCAGCCAGTGCTGGGCTTGCTAGCTGACACCAACAGAAAAGTGGGACTTTGCCTCTTTCTGCAGGGAGTGGGTCAAAGAGCTCACAAAATTGTTGTGAGTCTTGTGACTTTGCTGGGGTGTTGCTCAGCCTTGCACAAACAGAGCTGCCACAAGTGCGGAACGAGAACTGCCAACGCTGGAGTGATATGTTCCTCCTGACAGACACGCTCTCCCACGGAGTTTTTCATGTAGCTAACCCGGGCATAATTCAGCTAATGGAAACTGCAAGCCACTCATGTTTGGTCAAGAAGACTAAGAAAGGGTATTGTGCTGTGTGCTGCATACAAGCACTTGCACTGACCAAAGGGCAGCTGCGGGCTGGGCTTCCTGCCTGGTGCCATCTCTGCGCACCTCAGAAATATTGCCCATACTCGGAGCAGTGTTCAGAGCTTTGAAAGATGGGCAGCAGAGTCTGCTACACACCTGGGCTCCTTGTTCTTCTTGCCTGCCTGGATGTTTTCAGTTCCCCATCCTGGAGAGCTCTGCTCCCAACTTTCTCCTCTTCCTCTCTTGTTGCCCGTTGCTCCCCCCTTCACAGGCCGCTCTTCGCTTTCTGCTTTCTTCTGAAGAGCCCGGCAGCCTTTCCATTCAATGTATTGTTAGACAGGTGAAGGCACGATAAACTAGAACCAGCTCTGCTCTTATGCAAACCTAGCTCGTTTTACCTTCTCTCCGCAGAGGAGCTCTTCAGGTGTTCCCTTTCCGCAGGGACTGGAGGCGCCTGCAATGGAAATGTGGAAGTTAACGGGTGGCCAGGACCTTCCTGCCCAGTCGCTCCCTTAGCTCGGAAAGGCACAGCCCTTGGATGGGTTTGCGCAGCCCACGCTCTCTGTGCACCTCACAGACCTCTGCGCTTTCTGCTTCCGCCCCTGGCGCTGGCGGCTCCGTGGCCGATATAGCGGCAAGCCCAGCCGCATCCTCCTCCTCCTCCTCAAAGAGCTGCGGGGGACAGAGGAGGACAGTTGCTTGGCTGGGGACAGGCCCCGGGGCCGGTGAGCCTTCCTCAGGGGCAGGAGCGAGCGTGGGCGGCTCTGCTTTCACTAGGGCAGGACGCAGGGGTGGCTGGAGGTGGGGGAGGTGGGGCGGAGCCGGCTTGGTCCCCGAGCCCCAGCCGGGGTCCCTCTGCTGGGGACAGCGCCTCTGCGCAGGAGCCAGCGCGACAGGCACCCCCCGGCCAGGCTGGCTTACCTGGAGGGGCTGGGGCAGCGTGCCGTCCTGGCTGCAGAGAGCTGCCAGGGGCCGGCCGAAGAGACCCGCCCTGCCGGCACAGCCCAACTGCCCGCGCGCCTCCGCAGCGGCCAAGGTCCCTCGCCGCGCAAAGGGCCAGGGCAGCCCCCACGTCCTGCTGCGGGTCCCGCCTGCCGCCAGGGAAAAGAGAGCAGAGAGCCATGGAGGGCAAGCGCCAGGTGAATGCTGCCCGAGCCTCCGTGCGTTGTGCCCCCGCCAAGAGCGAGGGAGAGGCGTGGCTGGGGAACGAGGCGCCCCGGGGGCTCAGCTCTCTGCGGCCGTGCCCTGCGGGAAGGGCAGCAGCAGCCCCCGAGCAGCGCGGGTGCCGCCTGCCAGCGCAGGAGAGAGGGGCCGTCCTGCCCCCGTCTCCTCCAAACTCACCGGCCGAGTGGCCGCGTCCGCCTTGGCTGCCGGAGGGGACGGGAGGTGGCCGCTGCTCGGCACCAGCCTGCAAGAAATGCGCTGCGCTCAGCGAGCAGCCCCGCAGCACGAAGGGCCCCTGGCGAGCTGCATCGGCCGCGGGCCATGAGTGAGATGTGGGGACGGCCGAGATGGCAGCCCGGGGGCTCCTCACCTCTGCCAGGCCCTCGACCAGCCTCTCCAGGCTGCTGGCGTTGAGTGTTTTTGCCTGGGCAAGGGGAGAAGAGCAGCAGGTGAGAAGCGATGGGGCTGGTGCGGGGTTGGAGCAGCCCCTGGGGCAGAGCGGGGCCAGGAGGGACACTCACGGCATTGCGGCCGCGCAGCTCCTTCAGCAGCAGCTTGATGGAGGGCAGCTGGGTGACGCGGGGTCCCTCCACTCCTTCTGCTGGCCTGTGCACGGGGCAGGGGCAGAGAAAGAGCTGTGTGAGACCCAAGCTGCCTCTTCCCTCACCTGCCAGCCCGGGGAGCCCTTCCAAGCTGCCCCCAAGCAGCTGGGCACCGCGTGGCCGTCGAGCGGAGAGCAGCGGCAGGGGGGAGGACGGGGCTGGGCGAAGCAGCTCCGCCAGCTCTGCCCACTCCAGAGCCGCCCGCAGCCGTGGGGGCAGCTCTCCCCAGCTCAGGAACGGCGTTTCCACATCGTACGGCTACGGCTAGAGCATCCCCCCGTGCTGTGAGCACGGGCCCCCCAAGCTGCGCTGCCAGGCAGGGCTTACCCACGGAGCGCGCTGAGCCAGAGCTCCTTCAGTGAGCGGGAGCTGCAGGAAAGAGAGGAGAAAGGGCCTGAGCGCCCGCTGCTCCCCAGCCCGCGGGCAGAGGCGGGCGCGGCACAGCCCTGCCCCGTGGGGACGGCCGCAGAGGCAGGAGGAAGCCGCGTGGGGCCAGACAGAAGCGCTGCCCGGCCCTGCCGGGGGACGTGGCACCGAGACCCACCAGAAGGTGACGACGCAGCAGCCGTAGGGCCAGGCGAGGACGAGGGACGTGGTGGCCTTGTCTTCCTCCTCCTGGGCGGCATCCCCGGCCGCCCCCTTGCCGCCGCTCAGCACCCACAGCCGGCCCAGGGCCAGGCAGAGCTGCGGGCGCGGGGCGCTGCCACGTCTGCAGAGAGGAGCGGCAGGGAGTGACCTGGAGGTGGCCGAGCCCGGCGCCTGCCCTCTGGCCTCAGCAGCAGGTTGCCGGGGCCTGGGGCTGCTCCTTGGGCGTCCCTGCCCCGGTGCCGGGGCCAGGCCTTGGGAGGAAAGGCAGCCGGGGTCTGCGCCTCTTACTTGGCCTTGGCGATGATCAAGGCATCGCTGAAGAGGAGGAGGTGCCTCTTCCCCGTCACGCGGCCCTGGGTCACCCGCACGCGCTGCTGGAGCAGCGGCTCGGCTGATGCCGGGCCGGGCGCGCACTGCTGCTCGGGGCCAGGGGAGACCCTGCAGAGCAGGCGGCAAAGGGCGTGAGGAAGGCGGCTGCTGCGGGGCCCGGCTGCGCCGGCGTGTCCCCGAGCCGCGGGGGGAGCCCACCTGGAGCCGTAGCAGCAGTTCAGCTGGCCCATCGTGCCGGGGCCAGGGGACTCCTCGTGCCGGACACGCTGCTGGGGCTCCGGAGAGCTCCCAGCCGGCCGGAGCGAGGCTGCTGAGGGGGTCTCGGTGCCGGGCAGTGCCGCCGGGTGAGAGCTGGTCTCTCCCTGGAGCTGCCGGGTGCTGGCAGAGCCGTGCCTGCAGGCACTGTGGCCGTTGCCGGGCCAGCGCCGCGACATCACAGCGGCCATTCCGAGCCCTGGGGGGCGGGGCTGGGGGAGGGGCCCTGGGGGGCTCTCCCCAGTCTGCCCCCGTCGCTCTCGGCCTGGGGAGCCCGGGCCTGGGCGCAGCACTGTGGGCATGGCCTCAGCAGCGCTGAGCAGAGGGCAAGGCTCCCCTCCCTCCAGCTGCTGGCAAGGCTTTGCCCAGCGCAGCCCAGGGCACCGCCACCCACCGCCATTGGCCAAGGGCACGGTGCTGGCTGCTGCTCAGCTTGGTGTCCAGCAGGACCCACGGGCCTTTGCTGCCACGCCGCTTTCCAGCAGCTTTGCCGAGCTGCTCTTGCTCACGCGTACGTGCGCATGTGTGCCGGGATGCTTCGTGCGCGTACCGGTGCCGCCCACAGCCCGTCCCACCCTCTTCCCGCAGGTCCCCCCGTGCCACTGTTGTGAGGTTGAGGCGGGCACGTTGCCTGCAGCCAAAGCAGCGGTCCCAGCAGAAAGGCGCTCCCTTGTGCTGGGACTGGGAGGAAGAGGATGCACCTGGCCACAGAGCCCAGGGGCAGAGCTTCCTTAACTCCAACTTGTTAAAGGCAACCTTCTTCTTCTTCTTCTTCTTCACATCATGTCCCGCTAGAAGGTGGCCTTGGCACTCTCCCGGAACACTGGAGAGGAGTTGGGCTTAGCCGAGTGCAATAGAAGCAGCAGCTGCCTAGCTGCCTTCTCGAGTGAGCAGCTGTCTGCAGAAGCCCAGCATCTCAAGGGCGGCGATGGGGGAAGTGGCATGAAGCAGAGCAGAGCAGCCTGGTGCAGCCCAGGGGCTTGCAGGCACGCCCTGCCCACTTCCCGCCCTTCCTGCCATGCCTTGGACGGTTGGCAGAGAGAAGAAAGCCATCCTTGCGCCTGCTGGAGCCAGGCCTGTTGTCTCTTTGGCTCCAAGTCTATACAGCAGAGCAAGGAGAAGCTAAGAACCAATACCTAAGCTCTTGTTTGACGTTTGGTGGAAGAGAAGGAAGGGAGGAAGGGAGGAAGGGAGGAAGGGAGGAAGGGAGGAAGGGAGTGTTATAAATGATTTAGTCCCAAACAGGATTCCAATTCAAATTTACAATTTATTAAGCGAATAGAGGCAAGGAAAGAGCGCTGGGTGCGCCGGGAGTCTCCGCTCCACCAAGACGCACGAGGTACAGTTTCTGTTCCTGGTTTATATCCTGTCTGTTAATACATATTCATGAACAGGCGTGTCTTCTTTGGCGCATGCCCTCTTCTCCTTCTAGAATCTTCTCGAATCTTCCTCAGTATGATCCTGTTCGCTAACACATATTCATGAATAGGCGTGTCTTCTAATACATATTAATGAACAGGCGTGTCTTCTTCAGCGCATGCCCTCTTCTCCTGCTAGAGTCTTCTCAAATCTTCCTCGGCGTGCTCCCAGGATGACCCCAAACCTTATGAATGCACTTTCTTTACACAATACTATGTGGTTAGTGGTCAAACTGGTTTGAGCTGATATACCAGCAAAGTAGTTCAACTTTCTCCTGTAAAATACCCCTTTTTATGGTGCAGGAGAAATCCATAAAAGTACAGAAGATTACACTTCATCACACGAATCAGATGAACATATTTCACAATCCCCCATCTTCTTCTTTATAGTATTGATTCGTGTTTTCATTTCCAATTGAGTATAACCGAGTAGATTAATCTAGTAACAATCCCCCACATATCCCCAATACAACTATCCCGATTTTAGTAAGCCAGTCAGCACCCATAAAATCTCCCCAAAATCCTCCTAGATTGATTCCATCCCAAGTTTGTCTCTCAGGAGGCCATTCGTTATACACCTGGACTCCTAGTCGCTCTCCCTAATTTATGGGTAACAGGAAAATTCTAGGTTTTATTGTTGATTACAGGTACGGGCTGTACAATTAGAAAAGGTCCTCAGTTTTTCCAGTTTTCTGGGGTAAACCCAGCTGGACTTGTTCCAATATTGACTACAGTTGTTTGCCGTAGTCGGAGTCAAGGAACTCACCCCAAGTAGAACTAGAAGAGGTCCGGTCAGGGCCATAGTGATCGGCGGTCACAGCCCTAAGGGGTTGCAGCCCTTGGCAGACCCTTTTTTAAGCCGCAACACCAGTTCCCCTCCGGTCTTGCCCTCTTCTTTCCTTTAAGGGGGTGCTTTCTTAGTACCCAAATTAATTGAGCACTGCTTGTGAAGGCCAGAGCTTTGCTAGATCAGTGGTTTGTCCAGACCTGAGCACTTGCCCGAGCCTGGCGAGCCTCTTTATTTGCAAGGCTTTATGACTACAGAAAACTGCCAGTTAGCGTGCAACACTAATCTTACAAATAAACACCCCCTTCTACACAAAGGACAAATTCTAGTTCCAGCTCCTTTTTCCTGTTCTTCTTTTGCCAACAACTCCTTCCGATTATACTCGTTTGGAGTCCCCATTGTTGTTTCCTATTACCCTTTCCCATTGTTTTCCAAACTTGGGGATTACTTGTATTTCTCTCCATAGCTTCCCATGGCCATCGTTCACCTTGATTTGTTCCACCACAAACGTAACAATTAGCTATATTCAATGACTTAGCAATGTTTTCAGCACGATTTACAAATAGATTTTTAGCAACTGTGGGAATTTCATGTTTCACTCCTGTTTCTATTACAGGAGTAGCCACAATAAAATTCCCACAGCAGTTTAGTCAGATGTGACTTTCCACTCCTTCACTGGACCTTTCACTCATGACACATGTGTCCATCCTTTTTCCGCAGTTAATAACACAAGGAAAGGTCCTTCCCAGAGGGGAGATAGGTTTCCTTCTTTCCATGTTTTTATCAGAATTTTATCTCCTGGTTCTAACTGATGAATTGCAAATCCTAAAGGTGGTGTTTGGGCCACCATTCCAATCTCTCTTAATCCTTTTAATCTTTTTCCAATGGTAATTATGTATTGTTGGATACTATGATCCTCAATTACATTGTTCCCCAGAGGCATTCCTTGAAAATAAGGCATGCCATATAACATTTCATATGGCCATAATCCAGTCTCACTGTACGGTTTCGTTCTTAAGTTTAGAAGTGCCAATTGTAAACATCTCGTCCAGGGCATTTGTGTCTCAATCATTAATTTAGATTGACACAATAGTTTATTATTTTGGAAGTGAAATGTGTGCCCTGGTCAGAATCAATGTACTGGATTATCCCATATCTAGGTATCAAATGTTCCAATAAAATTTTTCCTTGTTCTAATTTAGCTCCTATTTTCTCCAATTTTGTTTGTTCTTCTGGGGTAAACTTCTTCTCTCTTTCCTCTCGTTCTTCTTTGCTAGTGTAATCTAATAATCCCTTTTGGTGTCCCCTCACATGTACCACTGCTATCTCCTTTGGTTCTCTTAACGCCTTTAAAATTTTTACTATTAATTCTTGATGTATTAAATTCCTTCCTTGAGTATTAATCAAACCTCTTTCTTCCCAAATTTTTCCAAAATTGTGGACCACCCCATATGCTTATTTAGAATCTGTAAACACAGTCCCACTTCTTCCTTTTAATAATTCCAGGGCACTACACAGGGCATACAGCTCACAAGCCTGAGCTGACCATGATGGACTCAGAGGTCCTGAGTCCACAAGTTCTAAGTCCTTATTAATTACTGCATATCCCAATTTTCACTTCCCTTCTACCACTCTGGAGGAGCCATCTATAAACAGCACTTCTCCATTTTCCAACTCAGCATCTCTTAAATCTGGTCTCACCTTAGTCTGGGTCTCAATTACCTCTAAACAGTTATGTTGTAATTCCTCTGATGGTTCTCCGAACAAAAATTGTGCTGGACTCTGAGCAGAAGTCACCCTCAGTTCTAAGTCAAGGGGGTCTATAAGTATTGCTTCATACTTTAGGATTCGGCTGTCCGTTAACCATTTTTCCTCTTTTTGTTGTAAAACATTTCTGACATTGTGTGGGGTATACACTTTTAAAGGAGCACTAAAGGTAATCTTCCTAACTTCGTCTATTAATAATGCTGTAGCAACCAAAGCTTGGAGACAAGCAGGCCATCCTCTGCGTACTGGATCAAGTAACTTAGAACAATACCCCACGGGTTTTTTGATTCCTGCCCAGTCTTGAGCAAGAACTCCATATGCTGTCTGGCTTGATGTATTCACAAAGAGATAGAAAGGTTTTTCTAGATCTGGGAGACTCAATACAGGTGCTTGTATTAATGCCTTTTTTACTTCCTCAAATCTCTGATCATCTTCAATAAACCATTTAAGTTGGTTATTAGTTAATTTTTCATATAAGAATTTTACTTTTTCACTATAATTTTCAAGCCATGGTCTACAATATCCTAATAATCCCAGTATTTGCCTAATTCCTGTTTTAGTTTGTGGGGGTCTTAAGGATAGAATCCCAGATACCCTCTCAGGATCTAACTTCTTCCTTCCCTTACTCAGCCAATATTTCTACAAACTGTAGCTTTGATCGGGACACCTTTAATCCCTTTTCCCCCAGAAAATTTAACAATTTAATGGTGGCTTTTCGGATCCCCTCTTCAGTTTCTCCTGCTACTAATAAATCGCCAAATAGCTTTGGTGACTCTGTAAACCCTTGTGGTAACACAGTCCATCTTAATTGTTGTTTTTGCCCTGTTTCGGTGTCCTCCCACTCAAAGGCAAAATAATCTCTGGATCCCTCATCCAGAGGACAGGCCCAAAAAGCATCTTTCAAATCTATTACACTATACCAAGTATGTTTGAGAGATATATGCCACCACAAGGGATTTAGTGATTGTTCGCTGATTTACAGCTCTTAAGTCCTGCACTATCCTGTATGATCCATCCGGTTTCTTTATGGGAAGAATGGGCGTGTTATGAAGTGACATACATGGTTCTAGGATTCCTTTTTCCAAAAGTCTGTCAACTACAGGTTTTAATCCTTTTCGACCCTCCATAGGTATAGGGTATTGCTTGATTCTAATTGGGCGGTGCGGATCTAGTATTTGAACCCTTATGGGGTCCATTTTTATCTTTCCAGTTTCCCCTTCCTTATACCACACTGAGGGGTTAATAGCTTCTTCATCCTCTTGTGTTAAAGTGTATAATTTAATCAGCAATTTGTCCCCTTAACTCTGAATGCTCAAGTTTAACTTCAAAATCAAACCCCTTCCTAATAGATTGTATTCCACTTCAGGGAGCAAAAGTAAATCATTAAGACAAATTTTCTTTTCTGTTTCTACTTCTACATCTTTCAATATATTTCTCGCCTTTTGCTCCTACTACTGACATGTAACTCTTCCCTTTTTCCATTCCTTTTGGAAGTTTTTGAATGGTTGACTTTTCGGCTCCTGTATACACTAAAAATAAAAGTTCCTCTTTATGGGGAAGTCTTTATGATAAAATTAATAAGCTTATCAAGGGCTCTGTTGATGGTGAAGTCCCCAGAAGATAGAGCCCCTGACACCCCTAATCTTCTTTGAACATCTTCTCATCTTGTTCCCACATGTCCCCTCTTGTTACAGTAGTAACAGACGGGAATTGTAAATCTTTCTCGATAAGGCTGTCCCCGGGATGTCTGCTCTATTTTTTTTTCCCTTTTCTCTCCAGAAGGAGTCCCTTACTGCTCTTACAAAAATTTTTGCTTTTGCTTTTTGTTTTTCTTCGTCCCTCCTAACATAGACTTTCTAGGCTTCTCTAAGTAACTCCTCTAATCCTCTTTCTTGCCAATCTTCCAATTTTTCTAATTTCCTTCTTATATCCCCCCAGGATTTAGCTACAAATTGTGTTCTAAGGAGTGCGGTCCCAGCCACTGTATTCGGATCAAGTCCAGAATACATTTGAAGGTTATCCTCAACCTCTCCAACCATTCTGTTGGAGATTCATCTTTCCCTTCTTGTTCATTAAATGCTTTAGTAATGTTTTGCCCTCGGGGAACCGCTTCCCTTATTCCCTGTATGATTAACGTTCTCAAATCCTTCCTTGGGGTTGTTGATGATCCCAGTGGGGATCCACATTTGGCCATTTCTGATCTCCCGGGGGTCCTGCCTGATTCTGTCTTTCCCAAGTTCTCATTCCAGCTTGTCTAATCATTCCCCTTTCCTCAACAGTGAATAGGATCCCTAAAATGGACTGTATTTCTTCCCAGGTATAAGTATTGGGGCCTAGGAATTGGTCCAATTTTTCAGCTATTCCGAGGGGATCATCTAATAGGGTCCCCATTTCTTTCTTGAAATTTCTTACGTCTGTGGTATTTAATGGGACTGCCACAAACCCGATGCCTCCCTGATTGCCTCCGAGGGGTACTTCTCATAAGTGATATAGAGAAGCTCCCTCAGATACAGCAGTCCTACTTCTCGTACATGCAGCCGGAGGTCGATCTAATTCCGGTGCTGTTGGTGGTGGAAATAGGGGCAACGGTGGTACAGGTAGAGGTACTACGGCCACCGGAGGGGGAGCCGCCGCCGAAGATGGATTATTAGAATATGGAGGTGGTAGGTTATCCAGTGGCTCCCATTTATCATCTTTTTCCTTTTCCTTTTCACTTTTCTCCTCTTCTTCTTCCTCAAACTTTTCATCTGGAGCACAAGTCTTATGAGGAGCGGCTGAGGGAACTGGGGTTGTTTAGTCTGGAGAAGAGGAGGCTGAGGGGAGACCTTATCGCTCTCTACAACTACCTGAAAGGGGGTTGTGGCGATGAGGGTGTTGGTCTCTGCTCCCAAGTAACTAGTGATAGGACAAGAGGAAATGGCCTCAAGTTGCGCCAGGGGCGGTTTAGATTGGATATTAGCAAAAATTTCTTCACTGAGAGGGTGGTCAGGCATTGGAACAGGCTGCCCAGGGAGGTGGTAGAGTCGCCATCCCTGGAAGTGTTCAAAAAACGTGTGGATGTGGCGCTTCAGGACATGGTTTAGGGGACATGGTGGTTCTGGATTAATGGTTGGACTTGATGATCTTAAAGGTCCTTTCCAACCTAGTGATTCTGTGATTCTGTGATTCTGTGATCTGTTTTTAATGTAAGTATTGAGGCTGGAAAAGGACGTGAAGTGCTGTCCCATAATCCTGCATAATCACTTTCCTCCTGACTAAAAGGTTCCTTTGAATTAACATATGTATTGAAGGCCTGGCAGACCCAGTCTTCAAAAGATCCAAAAACGGGCCAAAAGACATGTGGTCTCGAAGGATCTTTTGGCCATTCTACCATACAATATTGAACTAATTTTAATTTACTTTTTCCTTTTCTGGGGCCCCTATCATTCCAATTTTTAATCATTATTTCTAATGGACTCTCCGGAGATATTTCTAGTAATTCGCTCCCTTTCTTCTGGTCCTGGGTTCTCAATTTCGTCTGACCCATCTAGGAATTTTTACTGTGGCAATTCCTACAGCCCTTGGCTACCAGTAAGAGTGTCTTGCAGGGGGTTTAGGACCTATCACCCACCCACGAATCCTATAAGAATCGCTTCGGTCCTTCACCAGACAAGTCCCTCGCGGGAGATTGGAACCGTGGTTAGTAGACCTCCACAATCGCTTCGGAACTAGGTTCCGTCTCAGTCACACTCTTACACACACAGGCAACCGAATCCTACCCAACCGAACGGTATACACCTTAAATACTTAGGACTCCGTCGTCTTCGTTCGGATCTTCGCGTGCAGAATTACGGGCAAAATAAACTGCTGCAGCCGGAAAGGAAGCTCATAAAAAAACCAAATTCTTTGCTGGCCCCTATTCAGGTTCAGGATGGCGTTAGTCCCGACCCGACCCGATCAGGAGCCACCCAATTGGTGGGGCGCCCCTCCTAGATCAAGTCAGAATTCAGGAACCAAGACCATCCCGGACGAGCCCCCAGTTGTTATAACTGATTTAGTCCCAAACAGGATTCCAATTCAAATTTACAATTTATTAAGCGAGTAGAGGCAAGCAAAGAGCGCTGGGTGCGCCGGGAGTCTCCGCTCCACCAAGACGCACGAGGTACAGTTCCTGTTCCTGGTTTATATCCTGTCTCTTAATACATATTCATGAACAGGCGTGTCTTCTTTGGTGCATGCCCTCTTCTCCTTCTAGAATCTTCTCGAATCTTCCTCAGCGTGATCCTGTTCGCTAATACATATTCATGAATAGGTGTGTCTTCTAATACATATTAATGAACAGGCGTGTCTTCTTCAGCGCATGCCCTCTTCTCCTGCTAGAGTCTTCTCAAATCTTCCTCGGCGTGCACCCAGGATGACCCCAAACCTTATGAATGCACTTTCTTTACACAATACTATGTGGTCAGTGGTCAAACTGGTTTGAGCTGATATACCAGCAAAGTAGTTCAACTTTCTCCTGTAAAATACCCCTTTTTATGGTGCAGGAGAAATCCATAAAAGTACAGAAGATTACACTTCATCACACGAATCAGATGAACATATTTCACAGGAGGAAGGAAGGGAGCGAGGGAGGGAGGGAGGGAGGGAGGGAGGGATGAAGGAAGGAAGGAAGGAACGAAGGGAGGAAGGAAGGAAGGAAGGCAAGGAGGAAAGAAGGGAGGGAGGAAGGGAGGGAGGGAGGAAGGGAGAAAGAAAGGGAGGGAGGGTGGAAGGAAGGGAAGCAAGGAGGCAGGAAGGCAGGAAGGCAGGAAGGCAGGCAGGCAGGCAGGAAGGAAGGAAGGAAGGAGGGAAGGAAGGAAGGAGGGAAGGAAGGAAGGAAGGTAGGTCGGGGTCGTGGGGGAGAGAGACAGCACTCAGCACTTTCTACGTAGTCTAGGAACGAATTTCCAGGACTGGCCGTGAGTTTCTGAAGACACAGTGTCTCCCTTCCCTGGTATCCTGTGTGTGCTGTCATTCACAGCTGCCCTTCTGAGCGATCATTCCGCAATTCCCGTCAGAGTCAAAAGAGACTGGACTTGGGGGAATTGGTTTCATTTATTGCCAATCGAATCAGGGTGTCCTGGTTTCACCCAGGATAGAGCTGGTTTTCTTCACAGAAGCCAGTGTGTCACTGTGTTTTGGATTTGGGATGAGAAACTGTTGATAATGTGCTGATGTTTTGGATTGCTGCTGAGCAGTCAAGGACAGTCCAGCTTCTCGTGCTGGCCTGCTAGCAAGGAGGTTGGGGGTGCACAGGGAGCTGGGAGGGGACACAGCCGGGACAGCTGACCCAGACTGGCCAAAGAGATATTCCCTACCATACGACGTCATGCCCAGTACATAAACTGGAGTTGGCCGCGGGGCAGAAATCGCTGCTCGGGGACGGTCTGTTGATCGCCGGCTGGTGAGCAATTGCTGTCTTCTTTGGCGCATGCCCTCTTCTCCTTCTAGAATCTTCTCGAATCTTCCTCAGCGTGATCCTGTTCGCTAACACATATTCATGAATAGGTGTGCCTTCTGATACATATTAATGAACAGGCGTGTCTTCTTCAGCGTGTCTTCTTGTTCTTGTACATTCCTTTGTTGGTATTATCATTGTTGTTTCCTTCTTTCTTTCTGTCCTATTAAACCGTGTTTATCTCAACCCACAAGGTTTTTTTCCTAATTCTCTCCCCCACCCTGCTGTGGGAGGGGGAGTGAGCGAGCGTCTGCGTGGTGCATAGTTGCTGGCTGGGGCTAAACCACGGCAGTCGTTTTTGGTGCCCAACGTGGGGCACGAGGCTTGAGATAATAACGGTTGCAGGTCACAATATCAGTTTATTTCATTTGCTTGATGCTCTCGTCTTTGTTGTACATGTTAAGGATCGGTGTTGGTCTCTGCGGGCTGCTGTACTCGCCTGCGAGTTTTGTTTTTAGAGCACTGACCTTGAGCTTAATGTGGTATCATCTGAACTCTGTACTAAAGCCGTTACTGTATTTTGGCTACAGTCTTGTGGAGACGATTAGCAATTATACTTCTGCCTCTGAAAGGCTTTCTATGGAGGAAATGCAGAGTGGTACCTTTGCTACCCTCTATCATAACGTTTCCTCCTTCATCACAGTAATTTTTCCGTATTTTGAACACCCTTGGGTAGTTATAATACCTCTATTGCTACTTCTGGGGAACATTGTTTTGGTTTTGTCTAAGGTTGGCAAGCGATTTAAGAATATCACCCGGAGATCTGCCCCAAGGCTGGATAGTTATGAATGGCAGGGCGTGTGGAACAGCATGGGCAAATGCCTGGGGCGGTGGGCACCTCCGGTGTTTTGGAACTTCTCTCCCGAACAAGTGCAGAATCCTGATAAACTAGCAGAATATTTGGAAGAAGTATGCTGTCGGCCTGGCAGCTCCAAGGAGACACAAATCATTGCAATGTGCTGGGGCCTGGCCCATGCCTACCAAACCCTATTTAACACTATGCAAAGGGGAGAGAGGCTCTCTGGGTCTGATGGCAATGTGGCAGGCACTGTGATTACTCCAACCCCTGCAACAGGCACTGTAGCTACTCAGACTGTTGCAGCTGAACCAGAGGACCAGCCCATCCCGGTATCAGTTGCCCCTGTACAAAAGAAGAAATCTTGGAAGCGGAAGTCAGCTCGTTTAGTAAGGGAGGAGGAAGATTCTGCTAAGAAGGAGGCAGAGGAAGCGAGTGAGGAGGCAGAGTGCTCTGAAGCAGGGCCACCACAAGGACTGAAGAGGGAAGAGAGCAGGTCATCGCTTGAAGAGGAGGAAGAGGAAGAACTCATACAAGAGACGGTAACTACCCGATCTCTATCACTGAGTGAACTGCGAGATATGCGAAAGGATTTCAGACGTCGTCCAGGTGAGCACATTGTCACCTGGCTGCTCCGATGCTGGGATAATGGGGCCAGTAGCCTGGAATTAGAGGGTAGGGAAGCCAAGCAGCTGGGATCCCTTTCTAGGGAAGGGGGCATAGACAAAGCAATTGGAAAAGGTGCATGAGTCCTCAGCCTCTGGAGACGACTCCTGTCGGGTGTGAAGGAAAGGTATCCCTTCAAGGAAGATGTTCTATGTCACCCAGGCAAGTGGACCACCATGGAGAAAGGTATCCAGTACCTGAGGGAGCTAGCTGTGCTGGAAGTGATTTATGGTGACTTGGACAATGGACAATCATCCAAAGATCCAGATGAAGTCAATTGCACGCGACCTATGTGGCGGAAGTTTGTACAGAGTGCACCATCATCATATGCCAACTCATTAGCAGTAATGGCCTGGAAAGACGGAGAGAGACCGACGGTGGATGAATTGGCTGTCCAACTCCGGCAATACGAAGAAAGTCTCTCTCCCTCCCTACGGGCCTGCGTCTCTGCTGTAGAGAAACTGTCCCAGGAGTTCCGGCAATTCAAAGAGGATATGCCCTACCCTCCACCCATACGGACCAGTGTCTCAGCCATTAGGAGTAAGCGCTCTTCTGTTCAAGAGAGAGGATATAGAGGATACACACCGCGAGCCACCCTGTGGTTTCAATTGCGTGACTACGGAGAGGACATGAGGAGGTGGGATGGAAAACCTACCTCAACCCTAGAGGCACGAGTACACGAGCTGCAAGGGAAAACAATTACAAAAGGACGTTCAGGTTCCTCCAGGAAAATCGTCGCTCCACTTTCCAGTGGGCAGTTCCCCAGAAAGAATAGAAGAGCTGATCTCACCTCTGATCCTCTTGAGGGGACTTCTGATTCCTATTTACAAGAAGTGGGTAACGAGTACTATGAGCAGGACTAGAGAGGCCCTGCCTCCAGCCAGGCGGAGGAGAGGGATAACCGAGTTTATTGGACTGTGTGGATTAGATGGCCTGGCACATCAGACCCACAGGAATATAAGGCTTTAGTGGATACTGGTGCACAATGTACCTTAATGCCATCAAGCCATATAGGGGCAGAACCCATCTGTATTTCCGGAGTGACAGGGGGATCCCAACAGCTGACTGTGCTGGAGGCCGAAGGGAGCCTAACTGGGAATGAGTGGCAGAAGCACCCCATTGTGACTGGCCCAGAGGCTCCGTGCATCCTGGGCATAGACTATCTCAGGAGAGGGTATTTCAAGGACCCAAAAGGGTACCGGTGGGCTTTTGGTATAGCTGCCTTGGAGACGGAAGAAATTAAACAGCTGTCCACCTTGCCTGGTCTCTCAAAGGACCCTTCTGTGGTGGGGTTGCTCAGGGTCAAAGAACAACAGGTGCCGATCGCTACCACAACAGTGCACCGGCGGCAATATCGCACCAACAGAGACTCCCTGATCCCCATCCATGAGCTGATTTGTCGGCTGGAGAGCCAAGGAGTGATCAGCAAGACTCGCTCACCCTTTAACAGCCCCATACGGCCAGTGCGAAAGTCTAATGGAGAGTGGAGACTGACAGTAGACTATCGTGGCCTGAAAGAAGTCACGCCACCACTGAGCGCTGCCGTGCCAGACATGCTAGAACTTCAATATGAACTGGAGTCAAAGGCAGCTAAGTGGTACGCCACCATTGATATTGCTAACGCGTTTTTCTCAATCCCTTTGGCGGCAGAGTGCAGGCCACAGTTTGCTTTCACCTGGAGGGGTGTCCAATACACCTGGAATCGACTTCCCCAGGGGTGGAAACACAGCCCTACCATTTGCCATGGGCTGATACAAACTGCACTGGAACAGGGTGAAGCTCCAGAGCATCTGCAATACATTGACGACATCATCGTATGGGGCAACACAGCAGAAGAAGTTTTTGAGAAAGGGAAGAAAATAATTCAAATCCTTCTGAAAGCTGGTTTTGCTATAAAACAAAGTAAGGTCAAAGGACCTGCACAAGAGATCCAGTTTTTAGGAATAAAATGGCAAGATGGACGTCGACAGATCCCAACAGATGTGATCAACAAAATAACAGCTATGTCTCCACCAACTAGCAAAAAAGAAACACAAGCATTTCTGGGCGTTGTGGGTTTCTGGAGAATGCATATTCCAAATTACAGTCTGATTGTAAGCCCTCTTTATCAAGTGACCCGGAAGAAGAACGATTTTAAATGGGGCCCTGAGCAACGACAAGCCTTCGAGCAAATTAAGCAGGAGATAGTTCATGCTGTAGCCCTCGGGCCAGTCCGAGCAGGACAAGATGTTAAAAATGTGCTCTACACGGCAGCCGGGGAGAATGGCCCTACCTGGAGTCTCTGGCAGAAGGCACCAGGAGAGACTCGAGGTCGACCTCTAGGGTTTTGGAGTCGAGGATATAGGGGATCTGAGTCCCGCTATACTCCAACTGAAAAGGAGATACTGGCAGCATATGAAGGAGTTCGAGCTGCCTCAGAAGTGGTTGGTACTGAAGCACAGCTCCTCCTGGCACCCCGACTGCCGGTGCTGGGTTGGATGTTCAAAGGGAGGATCCCCTCTACACATCATGCGACTGATGCTACGTGGAGTAAGTGGGTCGCGCTTATTACACAGCGGGCTCGAATAGGAAACCTTAATCGCCCGGGAATCTTGGAAGTGATCATGGACTGGCCAGAAGGCAAAGATTTTGGAATATCACCAGAAGAGGAGGTGGCGCGTGCTGAAGAGGCTCCGCCATATAATGAACTGCCAGAGAATGAAAGGCAATATGCCCTATTTACTGGTGGGTCCTGTCGTATTGTAGGCAAACATCGAAGGTGGAAAGCTGCTGTATGGAGCCCTATACGATGAGTCGCAGAAGCTGCTGAAGGACAAGGTGAATCAAGTCAGTTCGCAGAGGTGAAAGCCATCCAGCTGGCTTTAGATATTGCTGAACGAGAAAAATGGCCAATACTCTATCTTTATACTGACTCATGGATGGTGGCAAATGCTCTATGGGGGTGGCTACAGCAATGGAAGCAGAGCAACTGGCAACGCAGAGGCAAGCCCATCTGGGCTGCTGAATTGTGGCAAGATATTGCTGCCCGACTAGAGAATCTGGTCATAAAAGTACGCCATGTAGATGCTCACGTACCCAAGAGTCGGGCCACCGAAGAACATCAAAACAACCATCAGGTGGATCAGGCTGCTAAGATTGAAGTGGCTCCGGTGGATCTGGACTGGCAACATAAGGGTGAATTATTTATAGCTCGGTGGGCCCATGACACCTCAGGCCATCAGGGAAGAGATGCAACATATAGATGGGCTCGGGATCGAGGGGTGGACCTGACCATGGACGCTATTGCACAGGTTATCCATGAATGTGAAACGTGTGCTGCGATCAAACAAGCCAAGCGGTTAAAGCCCCTCTGGTATGAAGGACGATGGTTGAAATATAAATATGGGGAGGCCTGGCAGATTGACTATATCACACTTCCACAAACTCGCCAAGGCAAGCGCTATGTGCTTACCATGGTGGAAGCAACCACCGGATGGCTGGAAACATACCCTGTGCCCCATGCCACCGCCCGGAACACTATCCTGGGCCTTGAAAAGCAAGTCTTATGGTGACATGGCACCCCCGAAAGAATTGAGTCAGACAATGGGACTCATTTCCGAAACAACCTCATAGACACCTGGGCCAAAGAGCACGGCATTGAGTGGGTGTATCACATCCCCTATCATGCACCAGCTTCCGGAAAAATTGAATGATACAACGGACTGTTAAAGACTACACTGAGAGCAATGGGTGCTGGGACATTCAAACATTGGGATAAACATTTAGCAAAAGCCACCTGGTTAGTCAACACTAGGGGATCTACTAATAGAGCCGGCCCTGCCCAATCAAAACTTTTACGTACTGTAGAAGGGGATAAAGTCCCTGTGGTGCATGTGAGAAATATGCTGGGGAAGACAGTCTGGGTTACTCCTGCCTCAGGCAAAGGCAAACCCGTTCGTGGGATTGCCTTTGCCCAGGGACCTGGGTGCACTTGGTGGGTAATGCGGAAGGATGGGGAAGTCCGATGTGTACCTCAAGGAGACTTGATTTTGGGTGAAAATAGTCAATGATTTGAATTGTATTATGTTAATTGTTACACAATACAGTATGTCATTACTACTATGGTTGCTATCTACCATATCGATGGTATTACAGTAAGAATCACCCAGACTGATGAAGAATGAGCTTCACCGAAACTAAGCAACATGCAGCAGTGATGGAACCAGAACTGGCTTCAGCAGCTTGCGCCCAACAATTCCCTCGAGATCGACATCTTTGACCTGCAGATCATGGACATGGACCGTGCCAAATAACGATCCAACACCACATACCATCTCCCCTGCCCTGAGAGACTGCTATGATGGATGAAGCCCAGAGTCATGGACTGAATGAACTACACAGACATTTTAAAGTGATGGCCCATGGACTAAGAAAGTGATATCTGTGTGTATATATTAAAAGACAGGAAGAGTAATACTGAATAATTGGAATGTATTGAAAGTACAGGACCTGGGCATGACGTAAATGGTATGGAATAAGGGGTGGGTACTGTCCTGGTTTCAGCCAGGATAGAGCTGGTTTTCTTCACAGAAGCCAGTGTGACACTGTGTTTTGGATTTGGGATGAGAAACTGTTGATAATGTGCTGATGTTTTGGGTTGCTGCTGAGCAGTCAAGGACAGTCCAGCTTCTCGTGCTGGCCTGCTAGCAAGGAGGTTGGGGGTGCACAGGGAGCTGGGAGGGGACACAGCCGGGACAGCTGACCCAGACTGGCCAAAGAGATATTCCCTACCATACGACGTCATGCCCAGTACATAAACTGGAGTTGGCCGGGGGGCGGAAATCGCTGCTTGGGGATGGGCTGTCGATCGCCGGGTGGTGAGCAATTGCTGTATTGGGCATCACTTGTTCTTATACATTCCTTTGTTGGTATTATCATTGTTGTTTCCTTCTTTCTTTCTGTCCTATTAAACCGTGTTTATCTCAACCCACAAGGTTTTTTTCCTAATTCTCTCCCCCACCCTACTGTGGGAGGGGGAGTGAGCGAGCGGCTGTGTGGTGCATAGTTGCTGGCTGGGGCTAAACCACGACACAGGGTAAGGTAATGAGAACTAAACCCAAATCTTAAAACACCTTCCGCCCACCCCTCCTTTCTTCCCGGGCTCGACTTTGCTCCCCATTTTCTCTGCCTCCTCCCCCCGAGTGCCACAGGAGGAGGGGGAACGGGGGTTGCGGTCAGTTCATCACATGTTGTCTCTGCTACTCCTTCCTCCTCAGGGGGAGGACTCCTCACACTCTTCCCCTGCTCCAGCCTGGAGTCCCTCCCACGCCAGACAGTCCTCCACGGACCTCTCCAACGTGAGTCCTTGCCAGAGGCTGCAGTTCTTCACCAACTGCTCCAGCCTGGCTCCCTGCCACGGGGTGCCGTCCTACAGGAACAGGCTGCTCCATGGTGGGTCCCCCACGCAGCCACAACTCCTGCCAGCAAACCTGTGCCAGCGTGGGCTCCTCTCTCCACGGGGCCACAGGTCCTGCCAGGAGCCTGCACCAGTTCCAGCTTCCAGTGGGGTCACAGCCTCCTTCGTGCAGCCCCCTGCTCCAGCGTGGGGTCCTCCCCAGCCTGCAGGTGGAGATCTGCTCCCCCACGCAGCTCCATGGGCTGCAGGGGCACAGCCGGCCTCACCATGGTCTTCAGCAGGCGCTGCAGAGGGATCTCTGCTCCGGCCCCTGGAGCACCTCCTGCCCCTCCTTCTGCACTGACCCGGGTGTCTGCAGAGATGTTTCTCTCATGTATTCTCGCTCCTCTCTCCCGCTGCAGTTGCTGCCTGCCAGTTCTTACCCCGCTTCTGAAATACGTTATCCCAGAGGTGCTACTACTGTTGCTGACTGGCTCGGCCTTGGCCAGCGGTGGGTCCGTCTTGGAGCCGGCTGGCATCGGCTCTACTGGACATAGGGGAAGCTTCTAGACGCTTCCCACAGCAGCCACCCCTGCAGCCCCCCTGCAATGTTTTTAATTGCTAATAAACATTTGTAACTTCAAAAAAAAAAAAAAAAGGATATAAGATATTTCTAAATACTACAAGACATGTGAAGTGAAGAGGCGTTCTAAAGTTAGTTATCCTACAGGAAATGCACAGCTCCACCTGTTACTCCTGCTTTCCCTCGAATACCAGAGTGACCTCTAATCTCAGCCTTGCTTAAGGAGAGTGTTACCGCTGTTGGTAGATCAACCCTTATTTCAGAAGAGGGAGAGAAAAAGAGAGAGAGAGAGAGAGAGAGAGAAGGAAAGACAGACAGGCAGCAAGGAAGGCTTGTTTTCCCTTGAAGGAGTCAAGTCAGGCAGCACCTGGAGCATCACCGGTGTCTGAGTCTGCGCCCAGAACGTTTGTGCTGTTTGTTACAAGCTCCTGAAGGCACTTCCAACAGCAAAGCAATGCCTTGTAACCCTCTGCCGCCTTCCTGTGCATCAGAAGGCCTGCCTATATCTTCCGTAGCTTTGCCCACAGAAGCCTGAATGGCTGTGCTCCAGGGTGTTGGAAGGCACAACACAAACTTCCTCCAGTCACTCTGACACCTTGAACACAGAAACCAACACAGTTTAATAGGAAGAATCTCACTTTCTCACAGCAACCATCTTTTACATTACATCTTTTCATCCTGTAAGAAAGCATGTGTCCCTACAGTACGTACATAGTTACCCACCAAAACCGCCAACGAGATACAACGTATCCCGCGATACAACGTATCCCGCGATACGCTCGCAGGGGTTTGCGCAGCCCCCGCTCTCTGTGCACCTCACAGACCCCTGCGCTTTCTGCTTCTGCCCCTGGTGCTGGCGGCTCTGTGGCCGATGCACCAGCAAGCCCAGCCGCATCCTCCTCCTCCTCCTCAGAGAGTTCCTGGCGGTGCTCAATGAGCGATTGCTATGAACGTACTTTAAAAAGCCCTTTTTATAGCCCGACACAACACTGGCCAATTTCAACTCTAGCTGAGCTTTGCCCTTTTCTGTTCTCTCCTCACACGTAGGAACTACAGCTCTGTGATCTTCCTGCGAAGCCGGACCTTGGTCCCAGGGATCATAACATTTCTTTTTCCACCTGAGTTGAAGAAGGAGGTCCCTGTTCAGCCAAGCTGGTCTTCTGCCCCTCTTGTTTGACTTAAGACTCCACGAGATTGCCTGCTCCCGTGCTTGCAGAAGGTGGTTCTGAAAAACTAACCTGCTCTATGAGCCCTAAGCCCTCCAAAGCAGATTCGGAGGGGACACTGCAGACTAGCTCTCTGAGTAGCTTCAAGTTTGCTCTCCTGAAAAGCAAGGTAGCAACTCCTCTGAGCTGTATCTCATTACACTCAAAAGTTTAAACTCCCCTGTTTTGTGATCACTGTGGCCAAGCCTCTTCCTATCCCATCTCCTACGAGTACTTCTCCATACACAAACAGGAGGGAGGAAGAGATCTGTTGGGTAGATGAGCAGCCACGGGGAACCACGGTGAGCAGTGGAGTGAGCTGCTGCATGGGCTACGTGCTTTCCGAGCGCGAAGCCAGCCCCTGGCTCAGTGAGTGCCTGGGAAAGGGAGTCTGCAGCCGTGAATGACAGAGCCGGCCAGCAGGACAGCCGGCAGCCTTCACTCGGCCATTGCCTACCTTGCGACTGGCTGTACCTGTGATGGTGTTAATGCTCTTTGTACACAGGTCTGTTGCGTTGTGCTGTGTTGCGAAGCAGACTTGCAGAGGCGTGCCCTGTCTGCCCATGGGAACTCAAGGCACATTTCCTCCAAGCGCAGCAGCCAGGCTTTGGGCAGCCTCGCCTCCTGCTGCTTTTGACATTGCCAACCAGGGTCACGTTTCTATCCTTGGGTTTTCATGTAGGAACCAATTAGTGAACAAGTCCTGTTTTAATGGAGTGGCATTGCAAACAATACTACGCTGGTAGAAAGCCTTCAGGAGAAGACTGGTGTCCTGTGGACCTCGCAGTAAGGCAGCCAGCAGCTCTGTTTCTGCGATAGCTACAAACACCCAGGACTGAAACAACCGCAGCTTTTTAATACAGTTACAGAGGTTTACACTTTTCTTTGCAGACACAAAGCATGCTTTTGTCTTGAACTTTTCATTAGTCTGAAGACAAGATCATTGGTACTATAGGATACCATGCTGTTTATTAAATGGAAATAAATTAACATCTATACCGAAAGGATGTTTTCCTCATCAGAAACAATGCCGAAACGATGAGCAACTCTGAAAAGAAAGGGACATAAGGCTCTCGTGCACAAACCCCAAAGCTTCAAAGGAGAAAGGTGAAAGAGCGGTACATCCTTATGTCACAGGACAACCTGTGATTAACCCGAGTTATGGACACTGCCGCATCATAGGTCGTTGGGGCCAGTTCAGATCCACTGCCTTCTAGATCAGCCGCCTTGATGAGCTGGGTGTTTCAACTGTTATGAAGCTGCAGAATCAACCAGAATAGACACTGAAATGACTGTACTGGCTACAGAATGGCTAGAATAAATATGGAGGTGTGTCCTGTTTTTTTCCGGTCCTGGAGGGTGGGTGGGATTCGGGGCACCATGTAAGCTGGCTTTTTTAACTCCTCCTTCCCATCAGTCCCTAGGCACGTGTGGTGGCTGAAAGCAAAGCATCACCACTCCGGTTCTGATTGACAGAAAGGGGGGTGTTCGCGTCGGTCCAGAGCGCGCTGATGGGTCGGAGAAGTAAGAGCGGAGTTTTTGATGTCACTAACCTGGAGTTAATTCAGCTAATGGAAACTGCAAGCCAGTCCTGTTTGATGAAGAATACTAAGAAAGGGTATTGTGCTGTGTGCTGCATACAAGGACTTGCACCGAGCAAAGGGCAGCAATGGGTGCTCCCTTCTTGTATGCAGCAAGGTGGTGCAGCATGTCTCTGCCAAGAATGAGTAGCGGCAAAGAAAACCTGGAGGGTTTTATAGTCTGGAACATGCTGTCCAGCATGTCCCTCGTGTCCCTCTCAGATGATATACACCTCCACGCCCAGCACGCCCCATGGAATCTGCAGTTGACATGCCAGCTCCCCACGGGGGCAGCTGTGCCGGCTGGTGGGCTTTTGCTGACGGAGCCGAGGAGTGAGCCAGCAAGGCCTCCCGCCAGGGCTGGGCTGGGTCTGAGGGCGGTGCGGGGCCGCTCCGGCGTCGCGGTGCCCGAGTGAAATGTGCCGGCCGGAGCAGAAGGGCGCGGTGCCTCCCTCCTCGCCTCCGCCGAGGTGGTGCTGGGGCTGCATCGCGCCCCTCAAAGCCCAGGCAGCAGAGCTCATGCGGGCAATCCAGGCAGCGGAAATAAATCGGCACCTGCAAGAAGAGAGTCAAAAGTGCTGGTGAAACCATGAAGGCGGGAACAGGCGTGATTTTGTGCCCCGTTCTTTGGGCAGTGTGCTGTCCAAGGGGCATTTCCTGGCACAGGAGAGGGCACCCTCCCTGGCAGTGACTACGGCACGGCTTTGTCCCCTTCTCCACACGTGTGACACCCTCAGAGCTCTGCAAGTTGACAGAGATGTGCAGCACTGCTTTGCTAGGCAGCAGGGCTGGGCAGGGCAGCTGTGCTGTGGTCCTTTCCCAAACCAAAACCCGAGCAGCAGCATGCCTCACTGTCCCTTGCGAGAAAGCCAGGCTTGAAGGCAAAACACGCTGCTTTGGTATTGTTTGGTTGGTTTTTTCTTCCCTCGATTGTCTCAGGTGCTACGTGAGCTTTTTACGCAGTGCCAGTACCTCAGGGTCTACAGCCACTTGGCACAGCTCCTTGCTGCGCCTTTGGGATTCAGGCACCAGCAGCCAGTGCTGGGCTTGCTAGCTGACACCAACAGAAAAGTGGGACTTTGCCTCTTTCTGCAGGGAGTGGGTCAAAGAGCTCACAAAATTGTTGTGAGTCTTGTGACTTTGCTGGGGTGTTGCTCAGCCTTGCACAAACAGAGCTGCCACAAGTGCGGAACGAGAACTGCCAACGCTGGAGTGATATGTTCCTCCTGACAGACACGCTCTCCCACGGAGTTTTTCATGTAGCTAACCCGGGCATAATTCAGCTAATGGAAACTGCAAGCCACTCATGTTTGGTCAAGAAGACTAAGAAAGGGTATTGTGCTGTGTGCTGCATACAAGCACTTGCACTGACCAAAGGGCAGCTGCGGGCTGGGCTTCCTGCCTGGTGCCATCTCTGCGCACCTCAGAAATATTGCCCATACTCGGAGCAGTGTTCAGAGCTTTGAAAGATGGGCAGCAGAGTCTGCTACACACCTGGGCTCCTTGTTCTTCTTGCCTGCCTGGATGTTTTCAGTTCCCCATCCTGGAGAGCTCTGCTCCCAACTTTCTCCTCTTCCTCTCTTGTTGCCCGTTGCTCCCCCCTTCACAGGCCGCTCTTCGCTTTCTGCTTTCTTCTGAAGAGCCCGGCAGCCTTTCCATTCAATGTATTGTTAGACAGGTGAAGGCACGATAAACTAGAACCAGCTCTGCTCTTATGCAAACCTAGCTCGTTTTACCTTCTCTCCGCAGAGGAGCTCTTCAGGTGTTCCCTTTCCGCAGGGACTGGAGGCGCCTGCAATGGAAATGTGGAAGTTAACGGGTGGCCAGGACCTTCCTGCCCAGTCGCTCCCTTAGCTCGGAAAGGCACAGCCCTTGGATGGGTTTGCGCAGCCCACGCTCTCTGTGCACCTCACAGACCTCTGCGCTTTCTGCTTCCGCCCCTGGCGCTGGCGGCTCCGTGGCCGATATAGCGGCAAGCCCAGCCACATCCTCCTCCTCCTCCTCAAAGAGCTGCGGGGACAGAGGAGGACAGTTGCCTGGCTGGGGACAGGCCCCGGGGCCGGTGAGCCTTCCTCAGGGGCAGGAGCGAGCGTGGGCGGCTCTGCTTTCACTAGGGCAGGACGCAGGGGTGGCTGGAGGTGGGGGAGGTGGGGCGGAGCCGGCTTGGTCCCCGAGCCCCAGCCGGGGTCCCTCTGCTGGGGACAGCGCCTCTGCGCAGGAGCCAGCGCGACGGGCACCCCCCGGCCAGGCTGGCTTACCTGGAGGGGCTGGGGCAGCGTGCTGTCCTGGCTGCAGAGAGCTGCCAGGGGCCGGCCGAAGAGACCCGCCCTGCCGGCACAGCCCGACTGCCCGCGCGCCTCCGCAGCGGCCAAGGTCCCTCGCCGCGCAAAGGGCCAGGGCAGCCCCCACGTCCTGCTGCGGGTCCCGCCTGCCGCCAGGGAAAAGAGAGCAGAGAGCCATGGAGGGCAAGCGCCAGGTGAATGCTGCCCGAGCCTCCGTGCGTTGTGCCCCCGCCAAGAGCGAGGGAGAAGCGTGGCTGGGGAACGAGGCGCCCCGGGGGCTCAGCTCTCTGCGGCCGTGCCCTGCGGGAAGGGCAGCAGCAGCCCCCGAGCAGCGCGGGTGCCGCCTGCCAGCGCAGGAGAGAGGGGCCGTCCTGCCCCCGTCTCCTCCAAACTCACCGGCCGAGTGGCCGCGTCCGCCTTGGCTGCCGGAGGGGACGGGAGGTGGCCGCTGCTCGGCACCAGCCTGCAAGAAATGCGCTGCGCTCAGCGAGCAGCCCCGCAGCACGAAGGGCCCCTGGCGAGCTGCATCGGCCGCGGGCCATGAGTGAGATGTGGGGACGGCCAAGATGGCAGCCCGGGGGCTCCTCACCTCTGCCAGGCCCTCGACCAGCCTCTCCAGGCTGCTGGCGTTGAGTGTTTTTGCCTGGGCAAGGGGAGAAGAGCAGCAGATGAGAAGCGATGGGGCTGGTGCGGGGTTGGAGCAGCCCCTGGGGCAGAGCGGGGCCAGGAGGGACACTCACGGCATTACGGCCGCGCAGCTCCTTCAGCAGCAGCTTGATGGAGGGCAGCTGGGTGACGCGGGGTCCCTCCACTCCTTCTGCTGGCCTGTGCACAGGGCAGGGGCAGAGAAAGAGCTGTGTGAGACCCAAGCTGCCTCTTCCCTCACCTGCCAGCCCGGGGAGCCCTTCCAAGCTGCCCCCAAGCAGCTGGGCACCGCGTGGCCGTCGAGCGGAGAGCAGCGGCAGGGGGGAGGACGGGGCTGGGCGAAGCAGCTCCGCCAGCTCTGCCCACTCCAGAGCCGCCCGCAGCCGTGGGGGCAGCTCTCCCCAGCTCAGGAACGGCGTTTCCACATCGTACGGCTACGGCTAGAGCATCCCCCCGTGCTGTGAGCACGGGCCCCCCAAGCTGCGCTGCCAGGCAGGGCTTACCCACGGAGCGCGCTGAGCCAGAGCTCCTTCAGTGAGCGGGAGCTGCAGGAAAGAGAGGAGAAAGGGCCTGAGCGCCCGCTGCTCCCCAGCCCGCGGGCAGAGGCGGGCGCGGCACAGCCCTGCCCCGTGGGGACGGCCGCAGAGGCAGGAGGAAGCCGCGTGGGGCCAGACAGAAGCGCTGCCCGGCCCTGCCGGGGGACGTGGCACCGAGACCCACCAGAAGGTGACGACGCAGCAGCCGTAGGGCCAGGCGAGGACGAGGGACGTGGTGGCCTTGTCTTCCTCCTCCTGGGCGGCATCCCCGGCCGCCCCCTTGCCGCCGCTCAGCACCCACAGCCGGCCCAGGGCCAGGCAGAGCTGCGGGCGCGGGGCGCTGCCACGTCTGCAGAGAGGAGCGGCAGGGAGTGACCTGGAGGTGGCCGAGCCCGGCGCCTGCCCTCTGGCCTCAGCAGCAGGTTGCCGGGGCCTGGGGCTGCTCCTTGGGCGTCCCTGCCCCGGTGCCGGGGCCAGGCCTTGGGAGGAAAGGCAGCCGGGGTCTGCGCCTCTTACTTGGCCTTGGCGATGATCAAGGCATCGCTGAAGAGGAGGAGGTGCCTCTTCCCCGTCACGCGGCCCTGGGTCACCCGCACGCGCTGCTGGAGCAGCGGCTCGGCTGATGCCGGGCCGGGCGCGCACTGCTGCTCGGGGCCAGGGGAGACCCTGCAGAGCAGGCGGCAAAGGGCGTGAGGAAGGCGGCTGCTGCGGGGCCCGGCTGCGCCGGCGTGTCCCCGAGCCGCGGGGGGAGCCCACCTGGAGCCGTAGCAGCAGTTCAGCTGGCCCATCGTGCCGGGGCCAGGGGACTCCTCGTGCCGGACACGCTGCTGGGGCTCCGGAGAGCTCCCAGCCGGCCGGAGCGAGGCTGCTGAGGGGGTCTCGGTGCCGGGCAGTGCCGCCGGGTGAGAGCTGGTCTCTCCCTGGAGCTGCCGGGTGCTGGCAGAGCCGTGCCTGCAGGCACTGTGGCCGTTGCCGGGCCAGCGCCGCGACATCACAGCGGCCATTCCGAGCCCTGGGGGGCGGGGCTGGGGGAGGGGCCCTGGGGGGCTCTCCCCAGTCTGCCCCCGTCGCTCTCGGCCTGGGGAGCCCGGGCCTGGGCGCAGCACTGTGGGCATGGCCTCAGCAGCGCTGAGCAGAGGGCAAGGCTCCCCTCCCTCCAGCTGCTGGCAAGGCTTTGCCCAGCGCAGCCCAGGGCACCGCCACCCACCGCCATTGGCCAAGGGCACGGTGCTGGCTGCTGCTCAGCTTGGTGTCCAGCAGGACCCACGGGCCTTTGCTGCCACGCCGCTTTCCAGCAGCTTTGCCGAGCTGCTCTTGCTCACGCGTACGTGCGCATGTGTGCCGGGATGCTTCGTGCGCGTACCGGTGCCGCCCACAGCCCGTCCCACCCTCTTCCCGCAGGTCCCCCCGTGCCACTGTTGTGAGGTTGAGGCGGGCACGTTGCCTGCAGCCAAAGCAGCGGTCCCAGCAGAAAGGCGCTCCCTTGTGCTGGGACTGGGAGGAAGAGGATGCACCTGGCCACAGAGCCCAGGGGCAGAGCTTCCTTAACTCCAACTTGTTAAAGGCAACCTTCTTCTTCTTCTTCTTCTTCTTCACATCATGTCCCGCTAGAAGGTGGCCTTGGCACTCTCCCGGAACACTGGAGAGGAGTTGGGCTTAGCCGAGTGCAATAGAAGCAGCAGCTGCCTAGCTGCCTTCTCGAGTGAGCAGCTGTCTGCAGAAGCCCAGCATCTCAAGGGCGGCGATGGGGGAAGTGGCATGAAGCAGAGCAGAGCAGCCTGGTGCAGCCCAGGGGCTTGCAGGCACGCCCTGCCCACTTCCCGCCCTTCCTGCCATGCCTTGGACGGTTGGCAGAGAGAAGAAAGCCATCCTTGCGCCTGCTGGAGCCAGGCCTGTTGTCTCTTTGGCTCCAAGTCTATACAGCAGAGCAAGGAGAAGCTAAGAACCAATACCTAAGCTCTTGTTTGACGTTTGGTGGAAGAGAAGGAAGGGAGGAAGGGAGGAAGGGAGGAAGGGAGGAAGGGAGGAAGGGAGTGTTATAAATGATTTAGTCCCAAACAGGATTCCAATTCAAATTTACAATTTATTAAGCGAATAGAGGCAAGGAAAGAGCGCTGGGTGCGCCGGGAGTCTCCGCTCCACCAAGACGCACGAGGTACAGTTTCTGTTCCTGGTTTATATCCTGTCTGTTAATACATATTCATGAACAGGCGTGTCTTCTTTGGCGCATGCCCTCTTCTCCTTCTAGAATCTTCTCGAATCTTCCTCAGTATGATCCTGTTCGCTAACACATATTCATGAATAGGCGTGTCTTCTAATACATATTAATGAACAGGCGTGTCTTCTTCAGCGCATGCCCTCTTCTCCTGCTAGAGTCTTCTCAAATCTTCCTCGGCGTGCTCCCAGGATGACCCCAAACCTTATGAATGCACTTTCTTTACACAATACTATGTGGTTAGTGGTCAAACTGGTTTGAGCTGATATACCAGCAAAGTAGTTCAACTTTCTCCTGTAAAATACCCCTTTTTATGGTGCAGGAGAAATCCATAAAAGTACAGAAGATTACACTTCATCACACGAATCAGATGAACATATTTCACAATCCCCCATCTTCTTCTTTATAGTATTGATTCGTGTTTTCATTTCCAATTGAGTATAACCGAGTAGATTAATCTAGTAACAATCCCCCACATATCCCCAATACAACTATCCCGATTTTAGTAAGCCAGTCAGCACCCATAAAATCTCCCCAAAATCCTCCTAGATTGATTCCATCCCAAGTTTGTCTCTCAGGAGGCCATTCGTTATACACCTGGACTCCTAGTCGCTCTCCCTAATTTATGGGTAACAGGAAAATTCTAGGTTTTATTGTTGATTACAGGTACGGGCTGTACAATTAGAAAAGGTCCTCAGTTTTTCCAGTTTTCTGGGGTAAACCCAGCTGGACTTGTTCCAATATTGACTACAGTTGTTTGCCGTAGTCGGAGTCAAGGAACTCACCCCAAGTAGAACTAGAAGAGGTCCGGTCAGGGCCATAGTGATCGGCGGTCACAGCCCTAAGGGGTTGCAGCCCTTGGCAGACCCTTTTTTAAGCCGCAACACCAGTTCCCCTCCGGTCTTGCCCTCTTCTTTCCTTTAAGGGGGTGCTTTCTTAGTACCCAAATTAATTGAGCACTGCTTGTGAAGGCCAGAGCTTTGCTAGATCAGTGGTTTGTCCAGACCTGAGCACTTGCCCGAGCCTGGCGAGCCTCTTTATTTGCAAGGCTTTATGACTACAGAAAACTGCCAGTTAGCGTGCAACACTAATCTTACAAATAAACACCCCCTTCTACACAAAGGACAAATTCTAGTTCCAGCTCCTTTTTCCTCTTCTTCTTTTGCCAACAACTCCTTCCGATTATACTCGTTTGGAGTCCCCATTGTTGTTTCCTATTACCCTTTCCCATTGTTTTCCAAACTTGGGGATTACTTGTATTTCTCTCCATAGCTTCCCATGGCCATCGTTCACCTTGATTTGTTCCACCACAAACGTAACAATTAGCTATATTCAATGACTTAGCAATGTTTTCAGCACGATTTACAAATAGATTTTTAGCAACTGTGGGAATTTCATGTTTCACTCCTGTTTCTATTACAGGAGTAGCCACAATAAAATTCCCACAGCAGTTTAGTCAGATGTGACTTTCCACTCCTTCACTGGACCTTTCACTCATGACACATGTGTCCATCCTTTTTCCGCAGTTAATAACACAAGGAAAGGTCCTTCCCAGAGGGGAGATAGGTTTCCTTCTTTCCATGTTTTTATCAGAATTTTATCTCCTGGTTCTAACTGATGAATTGCAAATCCTAAAGGTGGTGTTTGGGCCACCATTCCAATCTCTCTTAATCCTTTTAATCTTTTTCCAATGGTAATTATGTATTGTTGGATACTATGATCCTCAATTACATTGTTCCCCAGAGGCATTCCTTGAAAATAAGGCATGCCATATAACATTTCATATGGCCATAATCCAGTCTCACTGTACGGTTTCGTTCTTAAGTTTAGAAGTGCCAATTGTAAACATCTCGTCCAGGGCATTTGTGTCTCAATCATTAATTTAGATTGACACAATAGTTTATTATTTTGGAAGTGAAATGTGTGCCCTGGTCAGAATCAATGTACTGGATTATCCCATATCTAGGTATCAAATGTTCCAATAAAATTTTTCCTTGTTCTAATTTAGCTCCTATTTTCTCCAATTTTGTTTGTTCTTCTGGGGTAAACTTCTTCTCTCTTTCCTCTCGTTCTTCTTTGCTAGTGTAATCTACTCCCTTTTGGTGTCCCCTCACATGTACCACTGCTATCTCCTTTGGTTCTCTTAACGCCTTTAAAATTTTTACTATTAATTCTTGATGTATTAAATTCCTTCCTTGAGTATTAATCAAACCTCTTTCTTCCCAAATTTTTCCAAAATTGTGGACCACCCCATATGCTTATTTAGAATCTGTAAACACAGTCCCACTTCTTCCTTTTAATAATTCCAGGGCACTACACAGGGCATACAGCTCACAAGCCTGAGCTGACCATGATGGACTCAGAGGTCCTGAGTCCACAAGTTCTAAGTCCTTATTAATTACTGCATATCCCAATTTTCACTTCCCTTCTACCACTCTGGAGGAGCCATCTATAAACAGCACTTCTCCATTTTCCAACTCAGCATCTCTTAAATCTGGTCTCACCTTAGTCTGGGTCTCAATTACCTCTAAACAGTTATGTTGTAATTCCTCTGATGGTTCTCCGAACAAAAATTGTGCTGGACTCTGAGCAGAAGTCACCCTCAGTTCTAAGTCAAGGGGGTCTATAAGTATTGCTTCATACTTTAGGATTCGGCTGTCCGTTAACCATTTTTCCTCTTTTTGTTGTAAAACATTTCTGACATTGTGTGGGGTATACACTTTTAAAGGAGCACTAAAGGTAATCTTCCTAACTTCTTCTATTAATAATGCTGTAGCAACCAAAGCTTGGAGACAAGCAGGCCATCCTCTGCGTACTGGATCAAGTAACTTAGAACAATACCCCACGGGTTTTTTGATTCCTGCCCAGTCTTGAGCAAGAACTCCATATGCTGTCTGGCTTGATGTATTCACGAAGAGATAGAAAGGTTTTTCTAGATCTGGGAGACTCAATACAGGTGCTTGTATTAATGCCTTTTTTACTTCCTCAAATCTCTGATCATCTTCAATAAACCATTTAAGTTGGTTATTAGTTAATTTTTCATATAAGAATTTTACTTTTTCACTATAATTTTCAAGCCATGGTCTACAATATCCTAATAATCCCAGTATTTGCCTAATTCCTGTTTTAGTTTGTGGGGGTCTTAAGGATAGAATCCCAGATACCCTCTCAGGATCTAACTTCTTCCTTCCCTTACTCAGCCAATATTTCTACAAACTGTAGCTTTGATCGGGACACCTTTAATCCCTTTTCCCCCAGAAAATTTAACAATTTAATGGTGGCTTTTCGGATCCCCTCTTCAGTTTCTCCTGCTACTAATAAATCGCCAAATAGCTTTGGTGACTCTGTAAACCCTTGTGGTAACACAGTCCATCTTAATTGTTGTTCTCGCCCTGTTTCGGGGTCCTCCCACTCAAAGGCAAAATAATCTCTGGATCCCTCATCCAGAGGACAGGCCCAAAAAGCATCTTTCAAATCTATTACACTATACCAAGTATGTTTGAGAGATATATGCCACCACAAGGGATTTAGTGATTGTTCGCTGATTTACAGCTCTTAAGTCCTGCACTATCCTGTATGATCCATCCGGTTTCTTTATGGGAAGAATGGGCGTGTTATGAAGTGACATACATGGTTCTAGGATTCCTTTTTCCAAAAGTCTGTCAACTACAGGTTTTAATCCTTTTCGACCCTCCATAGGTATAGGGTATTGCTTGATTCTAATTGGGCGGTGCGGATCTAGTATTTGAACCCTTATGGGGTCCATTTTTATCTTTCCAGTTTCCCCTTCCTTATACCACACTGAGGGGTTAATAGCTTCTTCATCCTCTTGTGTTAAAGTGTATAATTTAATCAGCAATTTGTCCCCTTAACTCTGAATGCTCAAGTTTAACTTCAAAATCAAACCCCTTCCTAATAGATTGTATTCCACTTCAGGGAGCAAAAGTAAATCATTAAGACAAATTTTCTTTTCTGTTTCTACTTCTACATCTTTCAATATATTTCTCGCCTTTTGCTCCTACTACTGACATGTAACTCTTCCCTTTTTCCATTCCTTTTGGAAGTTTTTGAATGGTTGACTTTTCGGCTCCTGTATACACTAAAAATAAAAGTTCCTCTTTATGGGGAAGTCTTTATGATAAAATTAATAAGTTTATCAAGGGCTCTGTTGATGGTGAAGTCCCCAGAAGATAGAGCCCCTGACACCCCTAATCTTCTTTGAACATCTTCTCATCTTGTTCCCACATGTCCCCTCTTGTTACAGTAGTAACAGACGGGAATTGTAAATCTTTCTCGATAAGGCTGTCCCCGGGATGTCTGCTCTATTTTTTTTTCCCTTTTCTCTCCAGAAGGAGTCCCTTACTGCTCTTACAAAAATTTTTGCTTTTGCTTTTTGTTTTTCTTCATCCCTCCTAACATAGACTTTCTAGGCTTCTCTAAGTAACTCCTCTAATCCTCTTTCGTGCCAATCTTCCAATTTTTCTAATTTCCTTCTTATATCCCCCCAGGATTTAGCTACAAATTGTGTTCTAAGGAGTGCGGTCCCAGCCACTGTATTCGGATCAAGTCCAGAATACATTTGAAGGTTATCCTCAACCTCTCCAACCATTCTGTTGGAGATTCATCTTTCCCTTCTTGTTCATTAAATGCTTTAGTAATGTTTTGCCCTCGGGGAACCGCTTCCCTTATTCCCTGTATGATTAACGTTCTCAAATCCTTCCTTGGGGTTGTTGATGATCCCAGTGGGGATCCACATTTGGCCATTTCTGATCTCCCGGGGGTCCTGCCTGATTCTGTCTTTCCCAAGTTCTCATTCCAGCTTGTCTAATCATTCCCCTTTCCTCAACAGTGAATAGGATCCCTAAAATGGACTGTATTTCTTCCCAGGTATAAGTATTGGGGCCTAGGAATTGGTCCAGTTTTTCAGCTATTCCGAGGGGATCATCTAATAGGGTCCCCATTTCTTTCTTGAAATTTCTTACGTCTGTGGTATTTAATGGGACTGCCACAAACCCGATGCCTCCCTGATTGCCTCCGAGGGGTACTTCTCATAAGTGATATAGAGAAGCTCCCTCAGATACAGCAGTCCTACTTCTCGTACATGCAGCCGGAGGTCGATCTAATTCCGGTGCTGTTGGTGGTGGAAATAGGGGCAACGGTGGTACAGGTAGAGGTACTACGGCCACCGGAGGGGGAGCCGCCGCCGAAGATGGATTATTAGAATATGGAGGTGGTAGGTTATCCAGTGGCTCCCATTTATCATCTTTTTCCTTTTCCTTTTCACTTTTCTCCTCTTCTTCTTCCTCAAACTTTTCATCTGGAGCACAAGTCTTATGAGGAGCGGCTGAGGGAACTGGGGTTGTTTAGTCTGGAGAAGAGGAGGCTGAGGGGAGACCTTATCGCTCTCTACAACTACCTGAAAGGGGGTTGTGGCGATGAGGGTGTTGGTCTCTGCTCCCAAGTAACTAGTGATAGGACAAGAGGAAATGGCCTCAAGTTGCGCCAGGGGCGGTTTAGATTGGATATTAGCAAAAATTTCTTCACTGAGAGGGTGGTCAGGCATTGGAACAGGCTGCCCAGGGAGGTGGTAGAGTCGCCATCCCTGGAAGTGTTCAAAAAACGTGTGGATGTGGCGCTTCAGGACATGGTTTAGGGGACATGGTGGTTCTGGATTAATGGTTGGACTTGATGATCTTAAAGGTCCTTTCCAACCTAGTGATTCTGTGATTCTGTGATTCTGTGATCTGTTTTTAATGTAAGTATTGAGGCTGGAAAAGGACGTGAAGTGCTGTCCCATAATCCTGCATAATCACTTTCCTCCTGACTAAAAGGTTCCTTTGAATTAACATATGTATTGAAGGCCTGGCAGACCCAGTCTTCAAAAGATCCAAAAACGGGCCAAAAGACATGTGGTCTCGAAGGATCTTTTGGCCATTCTACCATACAATATTGAACTAATTTTAATTTACTTTTTCCTTTTCTGGGGCCCCTATCATTCCAATTTTTAATCATTATTTCTAATGGACTCTCCGGAGATATTTCTAGTAATTCGCTCCCTTTCTTCTGGTCCTGGGTTCTCAATTTCGTCTGACCCATCTAGGAATTTTTACTGTGGCAATTCCTACAGCCCTTGGCTACCAGTAAGAGTGTCTTGCAGGGGGTTTAGGACCTATCACCCACCCACGAATCCTATAAGAATCGCTTCGGTCCTTCACCAGACAAGTCCCTCGCGGGAGATTGGAACCGTGGTTAGTAGACCTCCACAATCGCTTCGGAACTAGGTTCCGTCTCAGTCACACTCTTACACACACAGGCAACCGAATCCTACCCAACCGAACGGTATACACCTTAAATACTTAGGACTCCGTCGTCTTCGTTCGGATCTTCGCGTGCAGAATTACGGGCAAAATAAACTGCTGCAGCCGGAAAGGAAGCTCATAAAAAAACCAAATTCTTTGCTGGCCCCTATTCAGGTTCAGGATGGCGTTAGTCCCGACCCGACCCGATCAGGAGCCACCCAATTGGTGGGGCGCCCCTCCTAGATCAAGTCAGAATTCAGGAACCAAGACCATCCCGGACGAGCCCCCAGTTGTTATAACTGATTTAGTCCCAAACAGGATTCCAATTCAAATTTACAATTTATTAAGCGAGTAGAGGCAAGCAAAGAGCGCTGGGTGCGCCGGGAGTCTCCGCTCCACCAAGACGCACGAGGTACAGTTCCTGTTCCTGGTTTATATCCTGTCTGTTAATACATATTCATGAACAGGCGTGTCTTCTTTGGTGCATGCCCTCTTCTCCTTCTAGAATCTTCTCGAATCTTCCTCAGTATGATCCTGTTCGCTAACACATATTCATGAATAGGCGTGTCTTCTAATACATATTAATGAACAGGCGTGTCTTCTTCAGCGCATGCCCTCTTCTCCTGCTAGAGTCTTCTCAAATCTTCCTCGGCGTGCACCCAGGATGACCCCAAACCTTATGAATGCACTTTCTTTACACAATACTATGTGGTCAGTGGTCAAACTGGTTTGAGCTGATATACCAGCAAAGTAGTTCAACTTTCTCCTGTAAAATACCCCTTTTTATGGTGCAGGAGAAATCCATAAAAGTACAGAAGATTACACTTCATCACACGAATCAGATGAACATATTTCACAGGAGGAAGGAAGGGAGCGAGGGAGGGAGGGAGGGAGGGAGGGAGGGAGGGAGGGATGAAGGAAGGAAGGAAGGAACGAAGGGAGGAAGGAAGGAAGGAAGGAAGGCAAGGAGGAAAGAAGGGAGGGAGGAAGGGAGGGAGGGAGGAAGGGAGAAAGAAAGGGAGGGAGGGTGGAAGGAAGGGAAGCAGGGAGGCAGGAAGGCAGGAAGGCAGGAAGGCAGGCAGGCAGGCAGGAAGGAAGGAAGGAAGGAGGGAAGGAAGGAAGGAGGGAAGGAAGGAAGGAAGGTAGGTCGGGGTCGTGGGGGAGAGAGACAGCACTCAGCACTTTCTACGTAGTCTAGGAACGAATTTCCAGGACTGGCCGTGAGTTTCTGAAGACACAGTGTCTCCCTTCCCTGGTATCCTGTGTGTGCTGTCATTCACAGCTGCCCTTCTGAGCGATCATTCCGCAATTCCCGTCAGAGTCAAAAGAGACTGGACTTGGGGGAATTGGTTTCATTTATTGCCAATCGAATCAGGGTGTCCTGGTTTCACCCAGGATAGAGCTGGTTTTCTTCACAGAAGCCAGTGTGTCACTGTGTTTTGGATTTGGGATGAGAAACTGTTGATAATGTGCTGATGTTTTGGATTGCTGCTGAGCAGTCAAGGACAGTCCAGCTTCTCGTGCTGGCCTGCTAGCAAGGAGGTTGGGGGTGCACAGGGAGCTGGGAGGGGACACAGCCGGGACAGCTGACCCAGACTGGCCAAAGAGATATTCCCTACCATACGACGTCATGCCCAGTACATAAACTGGAGTTGGCCGCGGGGCAGAAATCGCTGCTCGGGGACGGTCTGTTGATCGCCGGCTGGTGAGCAATTGCTGTCTTCTTTGGCGCATGCCCTCTTCTCCTTCTAGAATCTTCTCGAATCTTCCTCAGCGTGATCCTGTTCGCTAACACATATTCATGAATAGGTGTGCCTTCTGATACATATTAATGAACAGGCGTGTCTTCTTCAGCGTGTCTTCTTGTTCTTGTACATTCCTTTGTTGGTATTATCATTGTTGTTTCCTTCTTTCTTTCTGTCCTATTAAACCGTGTTTATCTCAACCCACAAGGTTTTTTTCCTAATTCTCTCCCCCACCCTGCTGTGGGAGGGGGAGTGAGCGAGCGTCTGCGTGGTGCATAGTTGCTGGCTGGGGCTAAACCACGGCAGTCGTTTTTGGTGCCCAACGTGGGGCACGAGGCTTGAGGTAATAACGGTTGCAGGTCACAATATCAGTTTATTTCATTTGCTTGATGCTCTCGTCTTTGTTGTACATGTTAAGGATCGGTGTTGGTCTCTGCGGGCTGCTGTACTCGCCTGTGAGTTTTGTTTTTAGAGCACTGACCTTGAGCTTAATGTGGTATCATCTGAACTCTGTACTAAAGCCGTTACTGTATTTTGGCTACAGTCTTGTGGAGACGATTAGCAATTATACTTCTGCCTCTGAAAGGCTTTCTATGGAGGAAATGCAGAGTGGTACCTTTGCTACCCTCTATCATAACGTTTCCTCCTTCATCACAGTAATTTTTCCGTATTTTGAACACCCTTGGGTAGTTATAATACCTCTATTGCTACTTCTGGGGAACATTGTTTTGGTTTTGTCTAAGGTTGGCAAGCGATTTAAGAATATCACCCGGAGATCTGCCCCAAGGCTGGATAGTTATGAATGGCAGGGCGTGTGGAACAGCATGGGCAAATGCCTGGGGCGGTGGGCACCTCCGGTGTTTTGGAACTTCTCTCCCGAACAAGTGCAGAATCCTGATAAACTAGCAGAATATTTGGAAGAAGTATGCTGTCGGCCTGGCAGCTCCAAGGAGACACAAATCATTGCAATGTGCTGGGGCCTGGCCCATGCCTACCAAACCCTATTTAACACTATGCAAAGGGGAGAGAGGCTCTCTGGGTCTGATGGCAATGTGGCAGGCACTGTGATTACTCCAACCCCTGCAACAGGCACTGTAGCTACTCAGACTGTTGCAGCTGAACCAGAGGACCAGCCCATCCCGGTATCAGTTGCCCCTGTACAAAAGAAGAAATCTTGGAAGCGGAAGTCAGCTCGTTTAGTAAGGGAGGAGGAAGATTCTGCTAAGAAGGAGGCAGAGGAAGCGAGTGAGGAGGCAGAGTGCTCTGAAGCAGGGCCACCACAAGGACTGAAGAGGGAAGAGAGCAGGTCATCGCTTGAAGAGGAGGAAGAGGAAGAACTCATACAAGAGACGGTAACTACCCGATCTCTATCACTGAGTGAACTGCGAGATATGCGAAAGGATTTCAGACGTCGTCCAGGTGAGCACATTGTCACCTGGCTGCTCCGATGCTGGGATAATGGGGCCAGTAGCCTGGAATTAGAGGGTAGGGAAGCCAAGCAGCTGGGATCCCTTTCTAGGGAAGGGGGCATAGACAAAGCAATTGGAAAAGGTGCATGAGTCCTCAGCCTCTGGAGACGACTCCTGTCGGGTGTGAAGGAAAGGTATCCCTTCAAGGAAGATGTTCTATGTCACCCAGGCAAGTGGACCACCATGGAGAAAGGTATCCAGTACCTGAGGGAGCTAGCTGTGCTGGAAGTGATTTATGGTGACTTGGACAATGGACAATCATCCAAAGATCCAGATGAAGTCAATTGCACGCGACCTATGTGGCGGAAGTTTGTACAGAGTGCACCATCATCATATGCCAACTCATTAGCAGTAATGGCCTGGAAAGACGGAGAGAGACCGACGGTGGATGAATTGGCTGTCCAACTCCGGCAATACGAAGAAAGTCTCTCTCCCTCCCTACGGGCCTGCGTCTCTGCTGTAGAGAAACTGTCCCAGGAGTTCCGGCAATTCAAAGAGGATATGCCCTACCCTCCACCCATACGGACCAGTGTCTCAGCCATTAGGAGTAAGCGCTCTTCTGTTCAAGAGAGAGGATATAGAGGATACACACCGCGAGCCACCCTGTGGTTTCAATTGCGTGACTACGGAGAGGACATGAGGAGGTGGGATGGAAAACCTACCTCGACCCTAGAGGCACGAGTACGCGAGCTGCAAGGGAAAACAATTACAAAAGGACGTTCAGGTTCCTCCAGGAAAATCGTCGCTCCACTTTCCAGTGGGCAGTTCCCCAGAAAGAATAGAAGAGCTGATCTCACCTCTGATCCTCTTGAGGGGACTTCTGATTCCTATTTACAAGAAGTGGGTAACGAGTACTATGAGCAGGACTAGAGAGGCCCTGCCTCCAGCCAGGCGGAGGAGAGGGATAACCGAGTTTATTGGACTGTGTGGATTAGATGGCCTGGCACATCAGACCCACAGGAATATAAGGCTTTAGTGGATACTGGTGCACAATGTACCTTAATGCCATCAAGCCATATAGGGGCAGAACCCATCTGTATTTCCGGAGTGACAGGGGGATCCCAACAGCTGACTGTGCTGGAGGCCGAAGGGAGCCTAACTGGGAATGAGTGGCAGAAGCACCCCATTGTGACTGGCCCAGAGGCTCCGTGCATCCTGGGCATAGACTATCTCAGGAGAGGGTATTTCAAGGACCCAAAAGGGTACCGGTGGGCTTTTGGTATAGCTGCCTTGGAGACGGAAGAAATTAAACAGCTGTCCACCTTGCCTGGTCTCTCAAAGGACCCTTCTGTGGTGGGGTTGCTCAGGGTCAAAGAACAACAGGTGCCGATCGCTACCACAACAGTGCACCGGCGGCAATATCGCACCAACAGAGACTCCCTGATCCCCATCCATGAGCTGATTTGTCGGCTGGAGAGCCAAGGAGTGATCAGCAAGACTCGCTCACCCTTTAACAGCCCCATACGGCCAGTGCGAAAGTCTAATGGAGAGTGGAGACTGACAGTAGACTATCGTGGCCTGAAAGAAGTCACGCCACCACTGAGCGCTGCCGTGCCAGACATGCTAGAACTTCAATATGAACTGGAGTCAAAGGCAGCTAAGTGGTACGCCACCATTGATATTGCTAACGCGTTTTTCTCAATCCCTTTGGCGGCAGAGTGCAGGCCACAGTTTGCTTTCACCTGGAGGGGTGTCCAATACACCTGGAATCGACTTCCCCAGGGGTGGAAACACAGCCCTACCATTTGCCATGGGCTGATACAAACTGCACTGGAACAGGGTGAAGCTCCAGAGCATCTGCAATACATTGACGACATCATCGTATGGGGCAACACAGCAGAAGAAGTTTTTGAGAAAGGGAAGAAAATAATTCAAATCCTTCTGAAAGCTGGTTTTGCTATAAAACAAAGTAAGGTCAAAGGACCTGCACAAGAGATCCAGTTTTTAGGAATAAAATGGCAAGATGGACGTCGACAGATCCCAACAGATGTGATCAACAAAATAACAGCTATGTCTCCACCAACCAGCAAAAAAGAAACACAAGCATTTCTGGGCGTTGTGGGTTTCTGGAGAATGCATATTCCAAATTACAGTCTGATTGTAAGCCCTCTTTATCAAGTGACCCGGAAGAAGAACGATTTTAAATGGGGCCCTGAGCAACGACAAGCCTTCGAGCAAATTAAGCAGGAGATAGTTCATGCTGTAGCCCTCGGGCCAGTCCGAGCAGGACAAGATGTTAAAAATGTGCTCTACACGGCAGCCGGGGAGAATGGCCCTACCTGGAGTCTCTGGCAGAAGGCACCAGGAGAGACTCGAGGTCGACCTCTAGGGTTTTGGAGTCGAGGATATAGGGGATCTGAGTCCCGCTATACTCCAACTGAAAAGGAGATACTGGCAGCATATGAAGGAGTTCGAGCTGCCTCAGAAGTGGTTGGTACTGAAGCACAGCTCCTCCTGGCACCCCGACTGCCGGTGCTGGGTTGGATGTTCAAAGGGAGGGTCCCCTCTACACATCATGCGACTGATGCTACGTGGAGTAAGTGGGTCGCGCTTATTACACAGCGGGCTCGAATAGGAAACCTTAATCGCCCGGGAATCTTGGAAGTGATCATGGACTGGCCAGAAGGCAAAGATTTTGGAATATCACCAGAAGAGGAGGTGGCGCGTGCTGAAGAGGCTCCGCCATATAATGAACTGCCAGAGAATGAAAGGCAATATGCCCTATTTACTGGTGGGTCCTGTCGTATTGTAGGCAAACATCGAAGGTGGAAAGCTGCTGTATGGAGCCCTATACGATGAGTCGCAGAAGCTGCTGAAGGACAAGGTGAATCAAGTCAGTTCGCAGAGGTGAAAGCCATCCAGCTGGCTTTAGATATTGCTGAACGAGAAAAATGGCCAATACTCTATCTTTATACTGACTCATGGATGGTGGCAAATGCTCTATGGGGGTGGCTACAGCAATGGAAGCAGAGCAACTGGCAACGCAGAGGCAAGCCCATCTGGGCTGCTGAATTGTGGCAAGATATTGCTGCCCGACTAGAGAATCTGGTCATAAAAGTACGCCATGTAGATGCTCACGTACCCAAGAGTCGGGCCACCGAAGAACATCAAAACAACCATCAGGTGGATCAGGCTGCTAAGATTGAAGTGGCTCCGGTGGATCTGGACTGGCAACATAAGGGTGAATTATTTATAGCTCGGTGGGCCCATGACACCTCAGGCCATCAGGGAAGAGATGCAACATATAGATGGGCTCGGGATCGAGGGGTGGACCTGACCATGGACGCTATTGCACAGGTTATCCATGAATGTGAAACGTGTGCTGCGATCAAACAAGCCAAGCGGTTAAAGCCCCTCTGGTATGAAGGACGATGGTTGAAATATAAATATGGGGAGGCCTGGCAGATTGACTATATCACACTTCCACAAACTCGCCAAGGCAAGCGCTATGTGCTTACCATGGTGGAAGCAACCACCGGATGGCTGGAAACATACCCTGTGCCCCATGCCACCGCCCGGAACACTATCCTGGGCCTTGAAAAGCAAGTCTTATGGTGACATGGCACCCCCAAAAGAATTGAGTCAGACAATGGGACTCATTTCCGAAACAACCTCATAGACACCTGGGCCAAAGAGCACGGCATTGAGTGGGTGTATCACATCCCCTATCATGCACCAGCTTCCGGAAAAATTGAATGATACAACGGACTGTTAAAGACTACACTGAGAGCAATGGGTGCTGGGACATTCAAACATTGGGATAAACATTTAGCAAAAGCCACCTGGTTAGTCAACACTAGGGGATCTACTAATAGAGCTGGCCCTGCCCAATCAAAACTTTTACGTACTGTAGAAGGGGATAAAGTCCCTGTGGTGCATGTGAGAAATATGCTGGGGAAGACAGTCTGGGTTACTCCTGCCTCAGGCAAAGGCAAACCCGTTCGTGGGATTGCCTTTGCCCAGGGACCTGGGTGCACTTGGTGGGTAATGCGGAAGGATGGGGAAGTCCGATGTGTACCTCAAGGAGACTTGATTTTGGGTGAAAATAGTCAATGATTTGAATTGTATTATGTTAATTGTTACACAATACAGTATGTCATTACTACTATGGTTGCTATCTACCATATCGATGGTATTACAGTAAGAATCACCCAGACTGATGAAGAATGAGCTTCACCGAAACTAAGCAACATGCAGCAGTGATGGAACCAGAACTGGCTTCAGCAGCTTGCGCCCAACAATTCCCTCGAGATCGACATCTTTGACCTGCAGATCATGGACATGGACCGTGCCAAATAACGATCCAACACCACATACCATCTCCCCTGCCCTGAGAGACTGCTATGATGGATGAAGCCCAGAGTCATGGACTGAATGAACTACACAGACATTTTAAAGTGATGGCCCATGGACTAAGAAAGTGATATCTGTGTGTATATATTAAAAGACAGGAAGAGTAATACTGAATAATTGGAATGTATTGAAAGTACAGGACCTGGGCATGACGTAAATGGTATGGAATAAGGGGTGGGTACTGTCCTGGTTTCAGCCAGGATAGAGCTGGTTTTCTTCACAGAAGCCAGTGTGTCACTGTGTTTTGGATTTGGGATGAGAAACTGTTGATAATGTGCTGATGTTTTGGGTTGCTGCTGAGCAGTCAAGGACAGTCCAGCTTCTCATGCTGGCCTGCTAGCAAGGAGGTTGGGGGTGCACAGGGAGCTGGGAGGGGACACAGCCGGGACAGCTGACCCAGACTGGCCAAAGAGATATTCCCTACCATACGACGTCATGCCCAGTACATAAACTGGAGTTGGCCGGGGGGCGGAAATCGCTGCTTGGGGATGGGCTGTCGATCGCCGGGTGGTGAGCAATTGCTGTATTGGGCATCACTTGTTCTTGTACATTCCTTTGTTGGTATTATCATTGTTGTTTCCTTCTTTCTTTCTGTCCTATTAAACCGTGTTTATCTCAACCCACAAGGTTTTTTTCCTAATTCTCTCCCCCACCCTACTGTGGGAGGGGGAGTGAGCGAGCGGCTGCGTGGTGCATAGTTGCTGGCTGGGGCTAAACCACGACACAGGGTAAGGTAATGAGAACTAAACCCAAATCTTAAACACCTTCCGCCCACCCCTCCTTTCTTCCCGGGCTCGACTTTGCTCCCCATTTCCTCTGCCTCCTCCCCCCGAGTGCCACAGGAGGAGGGGGAACGGGGGTTGCGGTCAGTTCATCACATGTTGTCTCTGCTACTCCTTCCTCCTCAGGGGGAGGACTCCTCACACTCTTCCCCTGCTCCAGCCTGGAGTCCCTCCCACGCCAGACAGTCCTCCACGGACTTCTCCAACGTGAGTCCTTGCCAGAGGCTGCAGTTCTTCACCAACTGCTCCAGCCTGGCTCCCTGCCACGGGGTGCTGTCCTACAGGAACAGGCTGCTCCACGGTGGGTCCCCCACGCGGCCACAACTCCTGCCAGCAAACCTGTGCCAGCGTGGGCTCCTCTCTCCACGGGGCCACAGGTCCTGCCAGGAGCCTGCTCCAGTTCCAGCTTCCAGTGGGGTCACAGCCTCCTTCGTGCAGCCCCCTGCTCCAGCGTGGGGTCCTCCCCAGCCTGCAGGTGGAGATCTGCTCCCCCACGCAGCTCCATGGGCTGCAGGGGCACAGCCGGCCTCACCATGGTCTTCAGCAGGCGCTGCAGAGGGATCTCTGCTCCAGCCCCTGGAGCACCTCCTGCCCCTCCTTCTGCACTGACCCGGGTGTCTGCAGAGATGTTTCTCTCATGTATTCTCGCTCCTCTCTCCCGCTGCAGTTGCTGCCTGCCAGTTCTTACCCCGCTTCTGAAATACGTTATCCCAGAGGTGCTACTACTGTTGCTGACTGGCTCGGCCTTGGCCAGCGGTGGGTCCGTCTTGGAGCCGGCTGGCATCGGCTCTACTGGACATAGGGGAAGCTTCTAGACGCTTCCCACAGCAGCCACCCCTGCAGCCCCCCTGCGATGTTTTTAATTGCTAATAAACATTTGTAACTTGAAAAAAAAAAAAAAAAGGATATATTTCTAAATACTACAAGACATGTGAAGTGAAGAGGCGTTCTAAAGTTAGTTATCCTACAGGAAATGCACAGCTCCACCTGTTACTCCTGCTTTCCCTCGAATACCAGAGTGACCTCTAATCTCAGCCTTGCTTAAGGAGAGTGTTACCGCTGTTGGTAGATCAACCCTTATTTCAGAAGAGGGAGAGAAAGAGAGAGAGAGAGAGAGAGAGGGAGAGAAGGAAAGACAGACAGGCAGCAAGGAAGGCTTGTTTTCCCTTGAAGGAGTCAACTCAGGCAGCACCTGGAGCATCACCGGTGTCTGAGTCTGCGCCCAGAACGTTTGTGCTGTCTGTTACAAGCTCCTGAAGGCACTTCCAACAGCAAAGCAATGCCTTGTAACCCTCTGCCGCCTTCCTGTGCATCAGAAGGCCTGCCTATATCTTCCGTAGCTTTGCCCACAGAAGCCTGAATGGCTGTGCTCCAGGGTGTTGGAAGGCACAACACAAACTTCCTCCAGTCACTCTGACACCTTGAACACAGAAACCGACACAGTTTAATAGGAAGAATCTCACTTTCTCACAGCAACCATCTTTTACATTACATCTTTTCATCCTGTAAGAAAGCATGTGTCCCTACAGTACGTACATAGTTACCCACCAAAACCGCCAACGAGATACAACGTATCCCGCGATACAACGTATCCCGCGATACGCTCGCAGGGGTTTGCGCAGCCCCCGCTCTCTGTGCACCTCACAGACCTCTGCGCTTTCTGCTTCTGCCCCTGGTGCTGGCGGCTCTGTGGCCGATGCACCGGCAAGCCCAGCCGCATCCTCCTCCTCCTCCTCAGAGAGTTCCTGGCGGTGCTCAATGAGCGATTGCTATGAACGTACTTTAAAAAGCCCTTTTTATAGCCCGACACAACACTGGCCAGTTTCAACTCTAGCTGAGCTTTACCCTTTTCTGTTCTCTCCTTACACGTAGGAACTACAGCTCTGTGATCTTCCTGCGAAGCCGGACCTTGGTCCCAGGGATCATAACATTTCTTTTTCCACCTGAGTTGAAGAAGGAGGTCCCTGTTCAGCCAAGCTGGTCTTCTGCCCCTCTTGTTTGACTTAAGACTCCACGAGATTGCCTGCTCCCGTGCTTGCAGAAGGTGGTTCTGAAAAACTAACCTGCTCTATGAGCCCTAAGCCCTCCAAAGCAGATTCGGAGGGGACACTGCAGACTAGCTCTCTGAGTAGCTTCAAGTTTGCTCTCCTGAAAAGCAAGGTAGCAACTCCTCTGAGCTGTATCTCATTACACTCAAAAGTTTAAACTCCCCTGTTTTGTGATCACTGTGGCCAAGCCTCTTCCTATCCCATCTCCTACGAGTACTTCTCCATACACAAACAGGAGGGAGGAAGAGATCTGTTGGGTAGATAAGCAGCCACGGGGAACCACGGTGAGCAGTGGAGTGAGCTGCTGCATGGGCTACGTGCTTTCCGAGCGCGAAGCCAGCCCCTGGCTCAGTGAGTGCCTGGGAAAGGGAGTCTGCAGCCGTGAATGACAGAGCCGGCCAGCAGGACAGCCGGCAGCCTTCACTCGGCCATTGCCTACCTTGTGACTGGCTGTACCTGTGATGATGTTAATGCTCTTTGTACACAGGTCTGTTGCGTTGTGCTGTGTTGCGAAGCAGACTTGCAGAGGCGTGCCCTGTCTGCCCATGGGAACTCAAGGCACATTTCCTCCAAGCGCAGCAGCCAGGCTTTGGGCAGCCTCGCCTCCTGCTGCTTTTGACATTGCCAACCAGGGTCACGTTTCTATCCTTGGGTTTTCATGTAGGAACCAATTAGTGAACAAGTCCTGTTTTAATGGAGTGGCATCGCAAACAATACTACGCTGGTAGAAAGCCTTCAGGAGAAGACTGGTGTCCTGTGGACCTCGCAGTAAGGCAGCCAGCAGCTCTGTTTCTGCGATAGCTACAAACACCCAGGACTGAAACAACCGCAGCTTTTTAATACAGTTACAGAGGTTTACACTTTTCTTTGCAGACACAAAGCATGCTTTTGTCTTGAACTTTTCATTAGTCTGAAGACAAGATCATTGGTACTATAGGATACCATGCTGTTTATTAAATGGAAATAAATTAACATCTATACCGAAAGGATGTTTTCCTCATCAGAAACAATGCCGAAACGATGAGCAACTCTGAAAAGAAAGGGACATAAGGCTCTCGTGCACAAACCCCAAAGCTTCAAAGGAGAAAGGTGAAAGAGCGGTACATCCTTATGTCACAGGACAACCTGTGATTAACCCGAGTTATGGACACTGCCGCATCATAGGTCGTTGGGGCCAGTTCAGATCCACTGCCTTCTAGATCAGCCGCCTTGATGAGCTGGGTGTTTCAACTGTTATGAAGCTGCAGAATCAACCAGAATAGACACTGAAATGACTGTACTGGCTACAGAATGGCTGGGCCAAACAACTTTTCATATTCAGATGGATGTTTGCAGGGACATCTTTATCTTCTTGGAATATCGATGGCCAGAGGTATTACAGGTTCAAAGTATACTTCCTCTTTACATTCCTCCTTGGGCATAAGGTAACTTGTTGAATTGCATGAAACTGGTCTTGCAAACCTTTCTAGTGAGCTTATCAGATGAACCAGCTTAACCTCCTTATTCACCCTCACACTGCTCCAACTATATATTAGACTTATCAGAAAATTTGTGACTTTTAGTAGCTTTTGGAAACCCACAGATGTTTTGGATCTAAATGTTTACTTTTGCACAGAATTAAACAGCTGTGCAAACATGGATGGAGAGCTGAGTGTGGAAAGAGGGCTGGCATAGGAAGATGCCTGTCAGCTGTAACGGTTGTGTTCATGCTGTGCATGTTGAAACTTCAGTGGTGTGAACGATATCTTGCCCTGCTAAAATAACAGAAAAATCTGAAATGAAGTATGCATTCATTACTGTTTTATACAATCTCTCTTGGAACACTAGATGACAATGACGTATGTCCAACTTGGATAAAAACTCCCACACACATTTACAGGTACACTAAAAAGCAAGTAGAAAATAATGTTTAAAGGGATTTTAACCTAATTCTTAATGTCCCAAAATGAATATTTTAGTAGATTCTCTACAGTCAGAATTACTTCTTCTTTTTTGGAATGGTTATGTGTAAACATTCTTGGGACTGGAAGAACCAACAAACCTGCTTAGAAAAACTGTTGGCTTTTGAAATCTAGATTTAACCTCCATCATCTCTTAAGGTCCTCCTAAATCTTTGGCTCCTATACATCTACCAGTCTAACTGGAATCTGCATCAACCTGATTCAAGGGGATAAATGAGGGAGTATTCTGACAAGAGCATGTTTATGTCTAAGTCTTGTAGAGTGTGACAGAGTTTGAACCAATGGTGTTCTAAGGAATTAAGAACATAAAACATTTCTCAAAAATAAAAAGCTTTCCTATAACCTTTTTGAAACATTTTATAGAAGGATATGTCAGGTGTCTACTTCTGTATTAAGTCTACAAGATCTTCAAATAAGGGAAAAAAGCCAAATTGAGAGACTGTAACAGTTACAGTAAAGGAAGGCAAAACTGATTCAAGATTTAGCTGCCTGCATTAGCTATATTGCAAACTCACCAACAGACTAAGCTTGCAACGCCACTTGATGAAAACCTTTTTATTCATTTTAATTACTTGAAATAATTCTTGAAGTAGTGCTTATTGCCTAAAAAGATTGGATTTGATGGAATTGAAGATTTTTCAATTAACAATCTGATGAACAATTTAGGAATAGAACGGATATTTGGACTACCAGATCTATATCAGAATGAGTCTGTTCTAACGTTTTTCCTTACAGAGATCTACAACTAAATTCTAAAGTAACTTCAGAGTAAACAAATTTAATCTTGGGTATATCTCCTTAAAAATTATGTTTCTTCTAAAATTCAAAGTGATTCTTTCTCTATTGATTTTCCTTCTGGGCTACTGATATCTGTGTGAATATTTAATCTTCTATAGTATTTGATCACTGGGGAGATTATTTTCTTCAGACAAGGAAGACTTGTAATGTCTATAATTATCAATGCTGTTCTTTACCCAGGCAGGTGTGAATACATGTAGAACAGGAAAGTGACCATGATCTGCTATGAATATTCTGTCAACACATTACTTGCAGTTGGAACAGCCATGAATGAAGTCACACCAAAGAAAAGAGAGTGCTAGACCATTACCCTGCCATATATATGGGGCTTATCTATTTGCCCCATGTTGAAAAAGCTACTTTAGAAATATTTGGGAAGTTTGAAAAGAGACAGCTTGGACAATTTATTCTCTCTTCTACAATCTGTCACGTACTTAATCTTATATATCATGGGCCAGTATCTCCTTTGAAACAATCTGATTGCTTCAAAATCCCTTTGGAGCAAGGCACGTACTTACCTCTGTTGAATGTATAATGACTTAACCCTAGTGAAAGCTTGGCTACATCTTGCCCATGTACAAATGCCCCGCTTCAACCTCCTTGTGATAACCACTGTGTCCAGAATGACACCTGAAAGCTGAACAAATTTTGAACACTGCACCTGAGGTTTTTTGTTGACAAAGAAGCTAGAACATATTAGGAGCTATGATGCAGTACATATTATTGTGAGGGAGCTTTGTATCTCTAAAGCCAGAGGCTGGCTGTTGCAATTTATATGGGGTTTTCTAAACACCACCAGCAGCCTCTTATCTCCTGGACCAGTCCAGGACTGAAAAAGCATACAGATGAAGATGACCTACAGTTACTTTAGCATCCCTTCCTAAGTTTGTATGCTGTTCTCTGACCACAATTCTTAGTCCTGACATGAAGCTTTGTTAAAAAGATTCAGTAGTAGAGGAAAAGTAAATGGGAAAAAAAATGAACCTTCTTTGAAAAGTATAACACACATTCTTGTGCATAGTTAATCACTTTAAGTCCCAGCACTCACTCCAGAGATAGGAGTGTGGAATCTCCTGTGCTGAGCTATATAAACTGTCCATCTACCCTGAAAAAAAGGAGACAGCAGTGGATTTTGAAATGTGATGTGTGGTGAGACATCAGCGTCTACTCCAGAACAGAATTTCTCTGCCCCTGTCCCCAGGTTGACATAATTCCATGTAATTCATGGCAAGCACTCAACATGAAAGGGAATCAATAGGGTTAAATTTGCATTTCAAATTCAGAAATTGAAACTTTTTATTTTGCAGGTCAGTCTTTTTAAGGCTCCTCAGATAGTTGCTCAGTCCTGGAATATTAAAGTGAATTCCATGGAGTTGAAACTTGTGGTAAGAAGGCAATTGACATGATCACTAAAGCAAGAAATAACAAATTGGCTATTTATCTGTGGTTACAACACATACAGTACCAAAGAAAAATATGCTCTTTGCAGACTACCTATATCATGATCTCTATTGACTGACCATAGACAACAGAGCACCACCAAGTGCTTCCTCTAGTATAGGGTTCTCCGGGTTTCAGCTGGGATAGAGTTAATTTTCTTCATAGAATCACAGAATCACAGAATCACTAAGGTTGGAAAGGACCTTCAAAATTATCAAGTCCAACCATTAATCCAGCGCCACCATGTTCCCTAAACCATGTCCTGAAGTACCACATTCACATGTTTTTTGAACACTTCCAGAGATGGCGACTCCACCACCTCCCTGGGCAGCCTGTTCCAATGCCTGACCACCCTCTCAGTGAAGAAATTTTTCCTAAGATCCAGTCTAAACCTTCCCTGGCATAACTTGAGGCCATTTCGTCTCGTTCTATCGTTGGTTACTTGGGAAAAGAGGCCAACACCCTCGTCACCACAACCCCCTTTCAGGTAGTTGTAGAGAGCAATGAGGTCTCCCCTCAGCCTCCTCTTCTCCAGACTAAACAACCCCAGTTCCCTCAGCCTCTCCTCATAAGACTTGTGCTCCAGACCCCTCACCAGCTTCATTGCCCTTCTCTGGACATGCTCCAGCAACTCAACATCCTTCTTGTAATGAGGAGTCCAAAACTGAACACAGAATTTGAGGTGCGGCCTCACCAGTGCCAAGTACAGGGGCACAATCACTGCCATACTCCTGCTGGCCACACTAGTTCTGATACAGGCCAGGACACTGTTGGCCTTCTTGGCCACCTGGGCACACTGCCAGCTCATGTTCAGCCAGCTGTCGGCCAGCACCCCCAGGTCCTTTTCTGCCGGGCAGCTCTCCAGCCACTCCTCCCCCAGGCCTGTAGCGTTGCATGGGGTTGTTGTGACTTTTGTCCAGGACCTGGCACTTGGCCTTCTTAAACCTCACACAGTTGACCTCTGCTCATCAATCCAGCCTGTCCAGATCCCTCTGCAGAACCCTCCTACCCTCCAGCAGATCAACACTCCCACCCAACTTGGTGTCGTCTGCAAACTTACTGAGGGAGCACTTGATCCCCTCATCCAGATCATCTATAAAGACATTGAACAAGACCGGCCCCAGAACCGAGCCCTGGGGAACACCGCTTGTGACCGGCCATCAGCTGGATTTAACACCGTTCACCACAACTCTCTGGGCTCGGCCATCCAGCCAGTTCCTCACCCAGTGAAGAGTAAACCTGTCCAAGCCATGAGCCGCCAGTTTCTCCAGGAGAATGCTGTGGGAGACGCTGTCAAAGGCTTTACTAAAATCCAGGTAGACAACATCCACAGCCTTTCCCTCATCCACTAGGCGGGTCACCTGGTCATAGAAGGAGATCAGGTTGGTCAAGCAAGACCTGCCTCTCATGAACCTATGCTGGCTGGGCCTGATCCCTTGGTTGTCCTGCAGATGCTCTGTGAGCACTCTCAAGACGAACCACTCCATGATCTTCCCTGGTACAGAGGTCAGGCTGACAGGCCTGTAGTTCCCAGGATCCTCCTTCCGGCCTTTCTTGTAGATGGGTGTCACATTGGCAAGCCTCCAGTCTTCTGGGACCTCCCCTGTTTACCAGGACTGCTGATAAATGATGGAGAGTGGCTTGGCAAGCTCCTCCGCCAGCTCTTTCAGTACTCTCGGGTGGATCCCATCAGGCCCCATAGACTTGTGGGTGTCCAAGTGGCTTAGCAGGTCCTTAACTGCCTCCTCCTGGATTATGAGGAGTTTATTGTGCTCTCCATCCCCATTTTTCAGCTCAGGGGGCTGAATACCCTGCAGATACCTGGTCTGGCTATTAAAGACTGAGGCAAAGAAGGCATTAAGTACCTCAACCTTGTCCTCGTCCTTGGAGACAATGTTCCCCGCCATATCCAGGAAGGGATGGAGATTCTCCTTGCCTCTCTTTTTGTTGTTAATATATTTGTAGAAGCATTTTTTATTATCCTTTAATAAGGAAGCTTGTGTGAGACTGTGTTTTAGATTTGGGATGAAAAAATATTGTTAACATGTTGATGCTTTCAACTGTTGCTAGGAAGTCAAGGACTACTCAACTTCTCGTGCTGTTCTGCCAGTGAGAGGTGGGGGTGCACGGGAAGCTGGAAGGGGACACAGCCAGGACAGCTGATCCAAACTGGCCAAAGGGATATTCCATACCACATGATATAATGCTCAGAATATAAAGCTGGGGGAAGAAGAAGAAAAGGGTGGAGGGAAGTTCAGAGTTATGGCATCTGTCTTCCCAAGTAACTGTTACACGTGATGAAGCCCTGGTTCCCTGGAGATGGCTGAACACCTGCCTGCCCATGGAGAGTGGTGAATTAATTCCTTGGTTTGCTTGCATGCGTGGCGTTTGCTTTACCTGTTAAACTGTCTTTATCTCAACCCATAAGTTGTCTCACTTTTGCTCTTCTGATTCTCTCCCCGTCCCACCGTGGGGGAGTGAGCGAGTGGCTGCGTGGAGCTTAGTTGCTTGATGGGGTGAAACCACAAGAGTGTTCTTCCCCAGTGCATGAGTTAATACTGTCAAGACACATAAATAGGTACATACATACAGTTTTAGTCTCTTACTATTTTTTTTCTGCTCAGGAGAAACAGAAGAGAAGCCATTATGTGTACCCAGAGGCTACAAAAGTTATATTGTAAACAGGAAGTAGAATGACAGCTCAAACTACCCTACTAGATTTGTGTGTGGGTCACACAAACAGAGGCTACTACTAATTTGTGGGACAGTGTGAGGACCCCAGGCACAGTCAGCCTAATTAAGTCAGTCTGAAAAAAACATTTAAGATAATGTTAGCAGGGTCAGATTTATTCTATTTCCAGCTCACACTGGGGAAATTTCATCACTGAGCATTATGAGGCAGGAACCTTATAGTCACTCTCTTTGTGTTCAATATCCATGCTTCTTAGTTTATATTAATACTGTATACTCAAATCCCTACCATAACCTGCCAGACACCAATTTATCCTCCCCCTCATAACAAGGGGATTGCTAAAAATACTCAAAATCACACAGCAGACAATAGATCAAGGGTGCCAGGATACTCTAAGTCCTTGCCACTTCTCCATGGAGGGTCCCACAGTATTCTGCTCCTACCACTTCATGTGCAAATCCTCTGCTTTTCATTCTCATTGCTGAGATGGCAAGGTCTGTCCCATAGTTCTCAGAATTTGGTGTCATTCTGCAAAATCTGCCCTTAGAAGAAAAGGTCCTACACTCATTCCAGCCAGAGACTTGAATAATAACAAGAAGCAATAAATTCCTTCCCCACCTTGTTTTTCACTTGTAGAACTTAAAGCCTTTACTCCAGCTGTGGTAAGTACCCTGCACAAAAGCATAAAAGGGAACAAGTCATACCTTATAAGAAACAATTCATTTTAACAGTCTCACTAGACATGACTAGGCAGTGGGGAGGGTTAGTATTATGCCTGCCTATTCTGTGGTACAAAGGGATTTGGTTAATTAGTCAAGTCTGCAGAAGAGGTGGGAACTGAACTTGGCTCATCTGAGACCTTTTCAGAGTACTGTAATTATAAGGTCACGCTTCCATGAGGGTGAACGCCAAATACTGTATTAGACATTTCTTCTTCTCATTTATTCCTCTCCAGTTCTTTTTCCAGGCAATTTCCCCCTCTTTTCCCACGCAAGTCTCTCTTATTACAAAGTTTATTGGTCTTTTATTGGGTACCTTCTGCAGGTTTGTAAAGTTTTATTTTGATAGACAGGAATTGCTCATTTATAGATTTCAGGATAATTTTAAAGTTCATTGCCATTTTGAGTCACTCTGAAGAAATCCCTGGCATATAGACTAGGGAATGTATCAGATAAGTATAATAGACTAGTAGAATATATTCTAGACAATGCAGAAACTATTTTTCCTACTTGCTCCAAAAACGGATGGAAGTTAAATAACTTGCCCAAATTCATGCATCATTTACAGCACAGTTAACAACTAATTTACAATTCCTGTGTTTCTAATCATCAGTAATGGTATTTAATTGATCCTCTTTGGAGGCCTGACTGGTCTGTTGCAGGATTCCCACATATGTGAGCACATTTGGGTCTTTACAGTAATAGATCCCTTGGCTTTGTATGTAGAAACACTCTTTCTATCAGTGATGATGGCCACAGTGGTGTTCAGATGCTTCAAATCTAGCAGCTGCTTTGCTTTCCAGAATCACTTATGCCTTAGTGGGACAGTCCTGAGAAGTTTCTAGTAGCTCTGCTTAGGTTGTTCTCACTTAAGAAACATAACATATGTGTGCTCTGAAAGGGGAGAACAGTGACAATCAGAAAGACAATACTGAAAGAAAAGAGCTGATTGTGAAATGTCTGGGATATTTTCCCCCTTCACCTCTGAGCAAATCCATCAAAAACCCTCTTGGGGTTCCTGAGAAAGGACAACTGCCAGACTGGATTGTGAGAAGTTCAACTTAACTTACCATACTTCTGCTGAAATCCTGTCTGAGGCTCTTAATTTATTCACAGATAAGCAAAACACTCTTTATTGCCTCACATGCAGTTTTGACAGCTGGTTATTAGCATTCAGCCCAGGTGTAAAGAGATAGAGATAAATGGTTCTGTTCTTTTTAATTCACATACACACTTGTGACTTTCATCTCAACCTGAAAAGCTCCTCAGGCTGTCTATCTGTTTCTTGTTCCATCTATTAGACAGATCTTCTTCTATCCAGATATTCATTTTATTGTGCCTTTTAACAGAAGTCCCTCCCCCTCGAATATGCAATTTGCAGAGCATGAATCATATATATCATTAATATCTGATTTAAAAGTAAAATAACATTTAATTATGAATGTTCAGGAGTTCTTGGCTCAGTGGAAAGTCTTATGAAAAGGAAAAAAATACCTATCCCTCCACATATGTAAAAAGAAGTTGTTTCATTTCCCATTCCAAGAAGTAATGATTAGGTAAGTTACGTGAAGTTAAAACAGTGAAAGTAGAGAGCACGATGGAAATGAAAAGGGTCTCTTTTAATACAGAACTTTTCCTATCCTATTAAGTATCTTGATGGACTTCCTTGCTCAAGTGTGCAGATATTGTGCAGTACCGCACCTGGGAGACTTTTCATGTCATATGCATATTGTGCAAAAATTTTTGTGCCATAGGGAGCACTGTATTCCTCAGTACCTTAAGCTATGTCACATTGTTGGAAACTACAGAGGACAAAAAGCAACGAAAAAAACAGAGTAGTAGAAGAGGTGACTGGTACTTTGCCATTAACTCATATCTTAGGATGCACAGAATCTGGAAGGTCAAAGTACTTGTTGCCGCCAACGAGGGCTCCAGAAACAGAAGACCAAATAGGGCAAAAAGGTCTTTGAAATAGATGTAATGATGTGTGTGATCCACTTAAAAAAAAAAGAAAAAAAAAATCATCAACTCAGTGTGCTGGTTCTGGCTGGGATAGAGTTAATTTTCTTCATAGTAACTAATAAGGGGCTGTGTTTTGGCTTTGTGCTGAAAACAGAGTTGGTAATATAGAGATGTTTTCGTGATTGCTGAGCAGTGCTTACATAGAGTCAACGCCTTTTCTGCCAAAACCAGCACACTCACCTCTGTTGAGTGCAAGGTCTTGTGGTGAGTACACCAGTACTTCACACCTGTTTGCTTTATAATGTTATTTAACTTTATGCTATAAGGCAAACCAGTATTGAGTTTATGTCAAGATGCCCTTGATCACTATCAGCATTAGAGAAAGTTTTAGTCAAGGGTACTGGATCTGAACTCATCCTAGGTTTGAAACCAGAAATCATATTAACTGAGTAGAAGTTATGTTGCTGCCTGTCTTGTTTCAGCTTTTTTCTATTATGTTATGTTGTTATCTTTGCTGAAGAATTTAAAGTACCTCTTTTTCTTCCTCAAATTCTACACTCATAGTTTGGCCAGTGGAATATGAAAACCTGGCTGTGTCTCAGACCTGGAGATGGTAGTGCATCTAAGTCCAGTCTACTTGTCTCTGTTCATTAATTTGGCTTAAATCTGTTACAGAACAGATTTCAGTCAATCGCCATCACTAGAGTGATGTGCAATACAATACAATTTCGCTCCTATGCTTTTAGGAAGCTTGGTAATCCAATACAACTTGGAGGGTTTTATACAGGATTTTATAACACTGCCGAATACACTTGCATGGGATTTGCTGGCACTCTTTTACCTCCACAAAGTGCTACCAGTGTAAGAAACTGTAGGACAACATAGCCCTTGTCTCAATAAATGGGATAAATTTGCTGAGATTATGTGAGGGCAGTGGACCCACAGGATCCTAAGCGGAGAGGCAGGCTGTGCCTCTTGGAAATTTCCTCCTCTCCCTACTTCCTCAGAATATCTGATAGCGACCAATATCAATCCTGCTTCTGGTGATAGTGATAAGCAAGAGATTTCACTGGTTCTATCTGCTGCCTTTGGATGAGGTATAAGGCAGGAAAGAGGGAAAACTCATTGTGTGTGAACGAAATCAGTCTATGCAGTAAGAAACTTTTTCTGTATGCATTTTACCCTTCCTGCCCCCAAATGGTGTTTGAACTGCATTTCCAAGAATTTCTGATGACACTAATCACGCATTATCACTAGAATTTGGAATTCAGATGGGCTTTTTTTCCTTTCAGGATAAGGTATTTTGTGTTTTTTTCTATTTGCTCTGCCAGAATGCCAGTGATAGTTAATCAAAAGCACCAAAAAAAAACATTAAAATCTTCACACTTCAAGTCGAGTTTGCTTTTTTGCTTAAATTTGTCCAGAGCAAGTGAGAAGTTCAAAGGAAACAGCTCCCACAGGTGAAAATGAAACCTTTGAAATAACTACTGATTCTGTAAGCATGAATGGAGAAGAGATCTTACAGCCTCTGCTCCAGCTACCTCCATGTGCACTGCATTTCTCCCTGCAGGAAGAAGGTGAGAAGAGTCAGAGGCAAGCATAATCTCACAGAGAAGGATGAAAAGGCCAATCTCAAAAGCTGCTACTTGGCGTGAGGGTGCTTTAATGTTGCACTTGGCTCAAGGAATGTCAGGTTCTTTGAAATGGAGAAGGCTTGATATTAAAGTTAAATGATAATAAGATGCAAACTTCTGTTTAAAATTTCATCTATGGGTTTGTGAGTCTCTGTCCCATGTGTCCTGTCTTCCAACTAGCCTGTGTACAGGACTAAAGGGTTCATCTCTGCTCTGATGTAAATATAAAGCTCAGAAGTAAGAGATCATTCTTTGCTTTGGTTAAACCTGTGAAAAAGCACTGAAATCTGGCATGCTGTAAACAGAGAGCACTTGAATATGCTTTCTGATATTAATGTTCAGAAAATGGCAGCATTATCCTTGCAAACATCCTAACTGGAATCATTATTTTCTGGAAACATTGAAAAGCTTTTCCTCCCAGGCTCTCTTTCTCTGTTCACCATACTTGCCTATTGCATGAAGTCAGAGTTCAAATGTATATTCCCTGCTGTGAAATACTCTCCTGTGCCGAGATGCAAAATCAAACAGAAGAAAAGTTTTTTCTATTCTGTGAACTGATCCAGTGCTGGCTGGAGTTATCTGGTGCCTCGCTGAAGAGTCTGTATTATTAATGAAGTATCTGAAAACCTTTCTGTGAAGGAGAGGAGGGTGACAGAAAAGATTCCGATTATACTTCCACCCTCTCTTTCTCAAGGTATTTCGTGGGGATGACATTTCCTAAGGTTGCACTGACTGAGACTTATATTTCAGCTAGATGGAGAATGCAGTGAAATGTTTCACTTCTGTGCGTTGTGTATGTGTCTCAGAGGAACATGTTAGTTCAAACACAGGTCCATACTGCTATGCAAATATATCTATACAACTTCCAGATGATAGCTGGCTCCTATCCAACCACCTTGGAGCTTAGACAGAGTAAGTTCTTGTCTGCCTCCAAACCACAGTGTAGGCATACCCATTCTTCTGGGTTTGTGCTTGCTGTCTTTGGCACAGGAAGGTGGTTTCGAGCCCCCATGCAAGCTGTGAAAGGCAGCAGCTGAATGTACTGTAGTGACCTTTTCAAAGCTTTTCCACAGCTCAGTTGATTTCTTAACACTTGTGGCTTCAGCTTCTGGGCTGCGAGGTAGGGGCAGGATGCCAGCTTGTCAAAATTATAGGATATTGAAAAGGTTAAATCAGTCCAGTGTCTTCATAACTATCTTCAACAAATGTTGTTAGGCAAAATAGTTCTGATTTCTTGTACTGTTCCTGTAGACAGCTGAAAAAAAGAATGAACTTTTAATGAATATGCATGATTGTAACAAGAACAGAAAATGGTACCATACACTTAACCTTTTTTTATCATAATTTGAAGACTGTACTCTTGTGGTCCTCCTGATGTGATATACCTGAGCTGCAAAGCAGCATTTGCATAGCTTTTGATCTTGCAAAAGTCTTCTACTTTTATGAGTCTGATAAGATTTGATGCTTCAGTGGTTTTGACTTATAAATGGTAGTTGCAAATCCTTTTCATTCTTTTGGAGCTGAAGTCAAAGCATAATTTTATGGAGAAATAGTAAGTAGATGACATATTTGCAAGTGGAAAGAACTGGCCTATCTCTGCTGGGTAGAGATCATTTTCCTATGGAGTGGAGGACAGTCTTTTTTGAGGTAGTCCTTGGTATGTTCTTCTTCTGAACTAAGCTGTTTGGTTGTTTTTTTTTTTTTTGAAGAGAAAAGTACAAACACCTTTAAGCTAAAGAATAAAAAATTGTGGCTTTGGTAGCCACAGCAGTTTCTCCTAGAAAGATCGGGGGGTTTTTCTACCATGTCTTAGTGAGTCATCTGAGATGTAACTGCTCTTGGCAAATATTTGAGTTGACTTAGTTGTCTTCAAAGTTTTGACCATCTATAGGGAGTATGGTTTGATGCAAGCTAGACTACATACATGATGGTAGAGTCTTTTCTGAGAAAACAACTTTTAGCATCAAAACTATGCATAGAGTCATAGAGTACTGTTAGAGATGACAGAGTTCTGACATTTAAAAAGCAGACATAATGTTCGGTATGATTTTCCATTTCTGGGCTGCAGCAAGCACTACATCCTGTGAGGGTTTTGCTACCAAATGCTCTTAAGAAGCAATTTGTAGGAAGATCTTCACAGGACTTAGTGAAGATCTGTAGCAGACTAAGGCACTTTCGCAGTAGTTACCTATCCTGAGAAAGGGACTGCAGCTATTGTAACAAATACAGGTAGGCAAGGAGCACGTAGACAGGGTCGAAGGCTCACAGTGTGCAAACCAAGCCAGCTGAACCAGGAGGGAGATTGAATCAAACACTGTAAATTACTGTTTTACTTTTGCTCTGAATTAGTTTTGATAGTTTTGATAAAGATAAATTTCATACATTTGATATGAGAACAAAATAGGAACTAAAAGGTGACTTCAGCTAATTTTGCTGTTTAGGAGAAAACCTATTTCATCTGAAGCTAATAAGAGCTTTATGAGACCCTAAATACAGATCTGGGAAGAACTTCAAACATCTAAGCTTAAAAAGCTGACCTGTGTATTACAGAAAGACTAGTCCTGAGTATAACAGAGCGTATGTTTGGATCCAGGTGGAGGCAATGATGAAATTGGCAGGTGAAACTATACATGCAACAGAGGAATGAAATACAAACCTGCCTAGCCAACATCTGCCAAAACCAGGGATTTCTATTTTGCAGCTCAATCCCAGCTTGGGACTGGTTTCAGCAACAGAATGACATTGACAGCACGGTGCTCGAGAGAATACAGTGGTGAGGCAGCTCTGGCTATTTTTGTAATTGCAGCATCACTGCTAACTGGAAGATGGATTTCAAAATATATCTATCTTGTGTACAAGCCAGTGACTGGGAAGCTGTACTTCAGCTTCAATTCACTGAGGATTTTCTGTTGCAATCCTGTGTTGATGAAAGAGAAATCATTCATGTCAGACTTTGTAAGAATGCCAGAAAAGGTGGTGTCAGAGGAGAGGGGCAGAAATTAGGCAAGGGTAAGGATTCTGCCTAAGAAAAAATGCATCATGTTAAACTTCATTATTCTGAACATAGAGATGCCTGTTAGCAATGATCCATACTGGCTGAAAAGCCTGTGCTAGTGCAGTCTGGCCTCTGGTGTATGGGCCCACACATTGTGATCTGCTCATCTCAGAAACTCAGCACCTTGTAAGATTAAACTCTAAATGAAAAATAAATGTTATGTTTAAGACAAAGAAATCAAGAAAATTCTTTATTCACCCTCTAAAGAGGCTGCGCCTGGGCTGGTGGTGCTAAGTCCCTGAGGCTGGCTGGAGCTATGTTTGACAGACTGCTCCAGGCAGAGGACCTGCAGCTGAGGGGAACCTGCTGCAGACACGACTTGTGAGAAACAGGGCTGGAAGGGGAGAAAATCCTCCTTTCCCCTCTGTCCCTGTGTCCAGCTACCGAAGAGCACCAGGAGCATCTGGCAGCCGCTAAGTGTGGCTCGGGCAGCCTGGGTAAGTCGCTGCGTCCAGCAGAAAGCCACGCAGAGCCGTCTGGTTGGAAATGCCAGACACGGAGCCTTTGGTGGATTTTAAACTGCTGCTATTGGCCTCATGGGGCAGCTTTCACGTCACTCAGATATTCGCGTGGGAGGAGCACTACATTTAGTTGTGATAAGGGAGTGAGGGAAATGGGATGAAACCTTGTTTAGTTAAATGTTTTTAACTCTGCAGTTGTACCAGATATGAACAAGACTGAAGTGGTATTTCAGAAAGCTTTTCTGTGTTGTTCACTGTGTCAGATTCTCAGACCAGTGATGAGCACTGTAACCAGGGCAATTCAAGCTGAGGACTTTTTGTTTCATTTACTAAAAATAAGAAAGCAGCCCTGGTTCAGTAACACATCTCAATTTTCATCGTTTGAAGCTCTGTAAAACTGAGTTTCACATAATATAGATACTTACAGAAATGAGAAAGTGAGGAATAGAACATCCTCAGACAATTTTTTTTTCCTCTTCTGTTTTTTTTTTTCTGGTACCGTATCATGTGTGTTTGTATCATGGAAGTTGTTTAAACCATTTATCTTCATGCAGCCGAGATAAGTTGTAAATAACCATTACAGAAGCAATTTTTAAGAGAAACTAGCCAGCCCCTATGCTGTGCATTTTACTTGTTATTACCAAAAGAAAAGCCTTCTGTAATGACTGTGGCTAATACTCACAACATTCAGGAGCTTGTAAATTACTTTCACTCACCAAATTGGGGCATGCATGTATATCTAGATACGGCACTGTTCTGGCTCCTAATAACCTGGGAACATAAAATGGGTGTCAAGGTGCCACATACGTTTGCTTAGGGCAGCCGTCAGTGCTGCCAGAGGTGCAGAATGGTTCATGTAAAGAGCAAATACATTAAATCACGCGCGCTTCTTTCCCTAGATGGAATGAAAGTATTTCAGGTGATTCACAGCAGTGCTTACAATGAATAGGAGATGCATTTACATGAAGTGTTGAAAGGATCTCTGAGGTTAACAGGGATTAGGGCAGGAATTTTAATCACTTAGTAAGTCCTCATTGTTGGTAGTGGTGATTGCCTCCTTTCTGTTAAAAATAAATAATTAAAAATGTCATAGTATAATGTTAAAGCAAGTACTCATTTTTAATTGCAACATTTCTTTTAACATAGAGATATAGAATATTCTGTGCCTAAAATCACAGAACAGTCTTTTCTCAAGATACTCTTCACTGGTACTTCACTACAGCAGCTACTTTCTGGTACACAAAAAGTCTACCTCCAAGTCTCTTTCTTGGCATCAAAAGTTATGTATTTTCTTCTTTAATATTCTACTGGTGTTCAAAAGCACTAAAATAATATGCAAATAAAAAATACATTGTATCAAATCCCTAATGGATCCAAAAGATGTCACAATACATTGAAAAGACATTAGGAACAAATAAATCAAGGATTGTGTAAAAATTTATTTAGGTTTTGAAGCAAGCTACAGGAGATCAAGAGAAACTGTTGAGGCAGAATCACAAAACCACAGATGACAAAGACAGTCAAGGATAAAGGAAGAAGCCAGGTAAGCAAATTAAGAATAAGGAGAAATGAGCTGTATGTTCCTTTAGTCTTCAGGTAGAAGAGTTGGTGTCCAGGATATTACATGCACATCTATGCACGTATGGAGGAAGACCAGTGGAGGAGCAATGCTTTCCAGTCCTTCCTTGTAGAATATCCTTTCCCAATGTGTATTTCATCACATTGCACACTCTTGCGTGTTAGTTTTGCTGTCCCTCCAGCAGCTCAGTCTTTTTCCTAACATGAGGAGATAATTTTCTCCCTAAATGCCATTCGGCTTTCAAATTAAGAATACTTGTCATGCTGTGCTTCTTTGGATAGGTGATGGGCAAATCTGTACTGAGACGTACTAGTGTTCAAGGCTCACTTCTCCAGCATCCCCTCTTGCCACAGTGCTTTGTCTCTTCTTGCACCTTCCAGTCTCAGTGAACCTACAGCTTTTCATCCTGCATCCTGACAGCAACAGTATATGATGTTAGTGGTACTATCGTGGTAGTAGTGACCACCAACGTTCATGCGAGTTTAGACCTACCCACTTGTCCTGGTCTAGTGATGACAGGATCCATTCATTCCTCTCATTCTTGTGAATGAGATGCAGACTCGTTTCTTCAAAGTTGTCTGCTTGAAGGCACGGCTTATGAGTAAAATCTCTGCCCAAAATAGCTGACTGGAGAGGCAGGAAATGAAGCTGAAAGAAAACATTTTTTTCCTCCCCTCTCCACTCCAACACTTTCTGTTTGCTACAAACACTGCTCTTTTAAGAGTTAGGATACAGCTCTTTGGCCTTGGTAAAGGCAATCACCAAAGGCCTGTCTTTCTCCTTCCCCCTGAAGGAAGGGCTAGGGGTGACTGCTGAAATACAAGGCAGCTACAGGAATGCACAATGTGGTGGAAAGTACAGCAGCACTGCAAATAACCGATGCTGAGGAATGCCATAACATCCCTGTGGTCTCGGCGCTCCCTGTGCAGATAAGCCAGCTGTACTGAGACTCCAGGGTAGACTTTGGTCCACAGATAAACACCACAAACTCAGTTAAGTAGGAAAGACTGAGACGTTTATTGTCAGCAAGGAGCTCGTCCTGGCAAGGTGTTATTGCCATGACAGGGTATTAACACCAAACCACACCCAATGATCCAATAAATGTGTGGTTTCCAGCTTTTCTTTCATACATTGATCAAAACAAGCTACAGAGATCAAAATAGATTCCACCCTCACACTGATAGCTGTAACCAAGATCCATTCTGTTTGTATGCTCATGTTGCATCCTTGTCATACAGCATCTAACCATCCTCTGCTTAATAACCTTGTCTCCCTTACTCTTGGACTGAGCTCTGCATATTACACTATTCTCCTTTCACATTTAAGCTCATTAAAATTGATGTCTTTTGTGTGATAAATAGCTCCTTTCAGGCCCACATTGCTCAGTGTTTTAGCAAAGCCTTTACATAAACTGAGCAATGCTACTGATAGTATAGTAAATTTTGTTTTGTCATATGTGCTTCAGCTACTATTTCCCCTTGCTAAGATACTCCAGATGAAACAACCTTTTTGTTTCTTATTGTAAATGAAGTTATGTTTGCTTTTTTAGCTGGAATTTCTGTTGATTGAGTAATGTGTATGTAATGTTTAACTTATTATCTGTTTTGACTGTTTCAGTTTCTGTCTGATGCCTGGACAACTTTTAATTCTACCTTTTCTCTTCTGACTTAGCTAGTCTCTGTGTGGATACACAACTAGAAATCCACAGTGTGATTATAAAAGTTTTTGTAAATACTATGCTAATGGTACAGCAAGAGATGTGGGTGTTTTCAGCATTTTGGCAAACGAAACCTCTACAACTACACAGAAAAATAGAGTCCACTTTTGCAGGATAAGTGCATACGTGCTTTTGAAAAAACACTTTTGACTTCCCTTTTTAACAAGGTGGCATTTACCATGTGTACAAAAGACTTGCATACTCCAGTCAGGAAAATCAAACCATTCTGTAGGACTGACTGTTTCTTGGCAATAGGATCAAGTGCCCTACATTCCTGGTGTACCACCGTGTGGCTTCCCGTCATGTGCAGAGTGGCTCGTGTAATTGGGAATGGTTGTATAAAGGCCTCCACGGTCAGAAGGATGATATTTTTCCTGCATGTAGATTAGAGAATGGCCCCAAAGGTAGGATCCACCTGGGCTGTGGGGAAGCAAGGCTTAAGCCTTTGCTTTTGCTTCTGAGGGAGCAAAGCTTGAGCTCAGCTCTCATACATCCCAAAGAGTTTTATTATGTGTTTTTTGAATTTTCTCTACTTTTCACCTGAAGGCATCAGGGCTATTTTGACATCTCTTTTTTTAAATCATGGTATGTAACTGTTTGCCAGACAGTCTTGTTGAAGGGGAAAAAAAAGTAAGGTTATCTTCTGTTTCCTTTTCCCAGATACCTTTGGTGCTGGACTTTTTTGTGCTGGACTTATATTTACAGAGAACTGCAAGGTATCTGCCCATCTTTTCTCTGCTTCCTGGCTAGAGGGAACATGCAAGGTGTATCCCACAAGGTAGTCCAGCTGAGATCCAATAAAGTCTTTTGCTTTGTTTCTGTACCAGTTTGGTTTGTGTTTAGCTTTTGGTTTTTTGTCTCTTGCCTCTCTTCCCACACAGTCTTGAGTAATCCATAAATTAGCCAAAACTCCTTCAGCAGTTCTTTTTTCCAGCTGTGTGGGTTCCTGTTTCATGCAAATAACACCTGGTGGAGTCTGGCTGCCAGGCCAGGTGGTTTGTACCTGCCCCACTGCCAGCACTGCCCTGCATTGCTGCCTGTAGTCAAGCAGTCCGCTCATAGCCCAGTGCAACTGAGTATTTGGGAGTCACAACGAAGAAGTTTTGTTCTGGCTTTGCCATATGCTTCCGGGTGTTGTAAGGTCCAGCAGTGCCAAAAAGTAGGTGCCAGTTCTGGGAGCAGAATTCATGAGGTTGACCTAGGAACAAAAAGATGGCACTACACTATTATGGGAAGAGTAAAAACCTAATATTAGGCTTTGCAACGACATACTGAGTGCAGTAACACCTGCATTGAAACATTAAGGGGAGGAGTACGTCAGCAACTTTTACCCTGTATGTAGCTTTACGAAACTGGAAGAATAGGTGAATTAAAGAACTTCTTCCCCTTAGATTCTCCCTCACAGCTTGGGGTTTAATGTACTCACAGAAACAGATGGAAACTGGGATTTCTAGGCTTTCCATGGAAACACTATGGGGAGAAAGTCTCCACAGCTAATCTTAAGTGTAAAATGGCTGTACTGGACTCGCTTAGCTACAGGGAGATTTCTAACTGTGACCAGCAGCAGGTGCTCAGGCCAGACTGCAGGCATGGACCAAGCTTCTGATTCTGCTTGCTGACATGCTGCAGTTCCTGCTGTAGGGAGTATTTTCCATTGAATGGCCCTTAACTTTTCTTCCCGAGATCTAATTACTTTTTGATAGAGTTTTGGCCTTCACAGTCTCCTGCAGCAGATGGTTCTGCAGTTTAAGTATGCTCAGCTTTTAAGCCTGTAGTTTGATGATTTAATTTGGTGTCCCTTTCCTCTGACATTCATAGGATCATAGAATCATTAAGGTTGGAAAAGACCTTTAAGATCACCAAGTCCAACCGTCCATGCCCACTAAACCATTTGGCATCCTTTCGTTGCCTGTCTTTGGACACACTCCAGCACCTCAACATCCTTCTTGTAGCGAGGTGCCCAAAACTGAACACAAGATTCGAGGTGCGGCCTCACCAGTGCCAAGTACAGGGGTACAATCACTTCCCTACTCCTGCTGGCCACACTAGTTCTGATGCAGACCAGGATGCTGTTGGCCTTCTTGGCCACCTGGGCACGCTGCCGGCTCATATTCAGCTGTCTGTCAACCAGCACCCCCAGGTCCTTTTCTCGGACTGGCAGCTCTCTAGCCATTCCTCCCCAAGCCTGTAGCATTGCATGGGGTTGTTGTGACCCAAGGGCAGGACCCTGCACTTGTCCTTGTTAAACCTCATACAGTTGACCTTGACCCATTGATCCAGCCTGTCTAGATCCCTCTGCAGAGCCCTCCTGCCCTCCAGCAGATCAACACAACCGCCCAGCTTGGTGTCATCTGCAAACTTACTGAGGGAGCACTTGATCCCCTCATCCAGATCATCAATAAAGATGTTGAACAAGACCGGCCCCGGAACTGAGCCCTGGGGACCACCATTTGTGACTGGCCGCCACCTGGACTTAATTCCATTCACCGCAACTCTCTGGGCTTGGCCGTCCAGCCAATTCTTTACCCGGCGAAGAGTACATCTGTCTAAGCCACGAGCTGCCAGTTTCTCCAGGAGACATTGTCAAAGGCTTTACTAAAATCCAGGTAGACAGCACCCACAGCCTTTCCCTCATCCACTAGCCGGGTGATGTGGTCATAGAAGGAGATCAGGTTGGTCAAGCAGGACCTGCCTTTCATGAACCCATGCTGGCTGGGCCTGATCCCTTGGTTGTCCTTCACATGCCCTGTGAGAGTCCTCAACATGAACCTCTCCCCAGTCTTCCCCAGTACTGAGGTAAAGCTGAGAGGCCTGTAGTTCCTGGGATCCTCCTTCCGGCCCTTCTTGTAGATGGGCGTCACACTGACAAGCCTCCAGTCATCTGGGACCAATAGACTTGTGGGTGTCCAGGTGGCATAGCAGGTTGTTAACTGCTTCCTCCTAGATTATGGGGAGTTTATTCTGTTCTCCATCCCCGTCTTCCAGCTCAGGGGGCTGAGTACCCTGAGGACACTTGATCTGGGGATCTTTACGGATGCTTTCTATAGAGTGCAAGAGCCCTCCATCACCAGGTGTAAGAAATCAGGAAAGGAAGGCAATAAATCATCATGGTTGATTTAAGACCTGCTGGGCAAACTAAAGGGCAAGAAGGAAATGCACAGGCAGTGGAAGCAGGGACAGGTACACTGTACAGGGACACTGCCCAGTTCTGTAGGGATGACGTCAGGAGGGCCAAAGCACAGCTGGACCTGAACTTGGCAAGGGATGCAAAGAATAACAAAAAAGTCTTCTACAGGTTATGTCAGCCAGAAACAGAATGTCAGAGAAACCACACCCCACTTGATGAGCAACACTGACAAACTGGTAACAACGGATGAGGAGAAGGCTGAGGTACTCAATGACTTCTTTGGCTCAGTCTTCAGTGGCAGTGTCTCTGCTCGGACCTATCAAGTGCATGGAGTGCAAGATGGGGACTGGAAGAACAAGATCCCTCACACTGTAAGAGAAGATCAGGTTCAAGATGACCTGAGGAACATGAACATATGCAAGTCTACGGGACATGACAAGATGCATCCCAGAGTCCTGAGGGAATTGGCTGATGTAGTTGCCAAGCCCCTCTCCATGATATTTGAAAAGTCCTGGCAGTCAGGTGAAGTCCCCGGAGATTGTAAAAAAGGTAGCAAAGAGGACCCTGGGAACTACCGACTTGTCAGCCTCACGACTGTGCCTGGGAAGGTCATGGAACAGATCCTCCTAGAAGCAATGCTAAGGTACATGGAGGACAGGGAAGTGATTTGAGACAGCCAGCATGGCTTCACCAAAGGCAAGTCCTGCCTGACCAACGTAGTAGGCTTCTATGATGGAGTGACTGCCTCAGTGGCCAAGGGAAGAGCTATGGCTGTCATCTATCAGGACTTCTCTAAGGCCTTAGACACGGTCCCCCACAACATCCTTCTCTCTACATTGGAGAGATACGGATTTGATGGGTGGACTGTTGGGTGGATGAGGAATTGGTTGGATGGTCGCAGCCAGAGGTAGTGGTCAATGGCTCAATGTCCAGACAGATATCGGTGACAAGCGGTGTCCCTCAGAGGTCTGTATTGGCACCAGTACTCTTTAGTATCTTCATCAATGCCATAGACATAGTGGAATCAAGTGCAGCCTTAGCAAGTTTGCAGATGACACCAAGCTGAGTGGTGAGGTTGACACGCCTGAGGGAAGGGATACCATCCAGAGGGACCTGGACAAGCTCAAGGAATGGGCCCATGTGAACCTCCTGAGGTTCAACAAGGCCAAGTGCAGGGTCCTGCACATGGGTCAAGGTAGCCCCCAGTATCAATACAGGCTGGGGGATGAAGGAATGGAGAGCAGCCCTGCCGAGAAGGACTTGAGGGTACTGGATGAAAAGCTGGACATGACCCAGCAATGTGTGCTTGCAGCCCAGAAGGCCAACTGTATCCTGGGGTGCATCCAAAGCAGCATGGCCAGCAGGTCAAGGGAGGGGATTCTGCCCCTCTTACTCCACTGTGGTGAGACCCCACCTGGAGTCCTGTGTCCAGCTCTGGAGCCCTCAGCACAGGAAAGACATGGACCTGTTGGAGCGGGTCCAGAGGAGGGTCACAAAATTGATCAGAGGACTGGAACACCTCTGCTGTGAGGACAGGCTGAGAGGGTTAGGGTTGTTCAGCCTGGAGAAGAGAAGGCTCCAGGGAGACCTTCTTGCGGCCTTTCAGTACTTGAAGGGGGCCTATCAGACAGACATGGACAGACTTTTTAGCAGGGCCTGTTGCAACAGGACAAGGGGTAATGGTTTTAGACTAAAAGAGGGCAGATTTCTACTGGATATAAGGAAGAAATTTTTCACAAGGGTGGTGAAACACTGGCACAGGTTGCCCAGAGAGGTAGTAGATGCTCCATCCCTGGAAACATTCAAGGTTAGGTTGGAGGAGACACTGAGCAACCTCATCTAGTTGAAGATGTCCCTGCTCATTGCAGGGGGGTTGGACTAAATGGCCTTAAAAGGTCCCTTCCAACCCAAAGATTCCATGATTGTACGAACTTTCATGATGGCAACAGAACTCCTACGCTCTCAACACCAAAAAGATGTGTTCTTTAGTAGCAGAATTAAAAAGGTATTTTCTTTTCAGGAACGCTACACAAATATTACCTTCTTTCCCCCTCCAATATATCTTTTATCTATAGAGAAATTTTAAATACATTTTTAATTTGGTGGGAAGTGGACAAATAAGGTTATCCCACTTGAGAAATTGTCATTCATCTGTCTTTTCAGCTTACATGGTAGAAGGAGAGACGGAGCTTATACACATGCACAATCGACACATACAACCTCATTCTTTAGGCTGCAAACAAGTTTATAAAAATCCTTCAGAGATCTTACTTTCCATCTCAAAAAACATTACTTCCTTTAACAGAAACTAGTTCATGAAATTAGATGGACACTGTTGTCATACAAGATTTTAGCCTGTTTTCTTTGTAGAAAAAGACCTTAGGAAGCTTATTAGCATACTGTAGAGAGTGGGATACAGGCATAGACATCTACATCTGAGCTAATCACTCTACGTTCCCTTTACTGCCAGTTGAGAAAAATAGGTACTTCTGGGCCATAATTCATCTGTCACTGAAGTTGGTGGCTGGATGAGTGATGCCTGAAATGTGTCTACAGCTCTTCATTGACTCTAAAGGAGCCTGCGATGACTAATGCAGAGGTAAACTTCTGTACTCTAGATAACAAAGTTAGATGAGCCGGAGCACAGCCTACATCTACAAGGCTAGTTAAACAGAAAACTAACTTTTCTGTTCCTTTCTTTTCAAAGCCAAGCTCTGCAGCTGGACATCAGTTTTGCAATGAAATAAAGATGTTGTAGCTGTGGGCATGGGTGCGGCTGTGTTGTTTGCAGCGGGAGGGGAGCAGAGGGATGGAAGGCAGTTTCATGGCTGTTACATTCCCGTGATAATTTGACCATGTGCCCTGCCGCCTGTTGCTTGGTCCAGTTGCTGCGGCACTCATGAATCAGGTCCCCAGGTACCAGCCGGCACAGCACGTCCTGCTCATCGCTGCTCTCCTGCTCTGTTGCCACTGGTAGCAAATGATGTTTGTTCACTTGGGACACTATTTCTTTTTTTCTTACGATAACAGTATCTGGCAACAGATGCTTAGGATCAAATGTTTGCTAAGGACCTCTGGGTGTTTTTCATCTAAGGCTAGTCATTTCAGTGGGCTGCAAGAAGGTTTGACGTTTAATCCTCACTTACTGTCATGCTTGTAAATGGTAGATGTGCACATAGCTTTGCTTCCTTTGAAAATCTCAAACTGAGCAGAGGTATGAAGAAAGGTAGACAGTGTACAGTAAAAATCAGGAAATTATTACGGTTTCCTGTAAATTTGCTTTTCTTTCCCTTTAATTAACATTCCCTTGCAGAGGAAAATTAAGGTTTAAAATACTTGTTAATAGCATATCTACAGGGCTAGTACTACCTGCTAGTTTTTTTATTCTAAAGCAGTTAATAAGGGGAAGGAGTATTTTTGCAAGTACTGGTCTTAAAAACTTCTTCTTTGAAATGTTATTACACTCAGCATGATGTTTTTCTGTAGTTGACTCAGTAGTTTAGTTTCAAAGTTTATAGAGTGTCATGAAACACTCGATTAGATTTCGAATAAGACCTTCAGTATACAATGTGGAGGCAATAATTAGAGCTGACTTGATAATTCACAACAACAAAAATTAGGATAATATTTTCATTACACTCAAGAAAATGTCTCCAGCTTTACAGGGAAAGGAGATTTTCCTAAAGCAGCCAAAGTGTCACAAAGGCATTTCTCGCTACATTTTTCATATATTTCAATGCAGAAGAGACAATCCAGCCTTTGAACTATTCTGCTTACAAAGACAGATTCTTTATGTTAAAACCATGCTAAATTTCTAGGATCCTCTTTTCAGGCCTATTTACACTATAAGGAAAACAGGGCCCTAGAGTAAACAGTTAGGGACAGTTTTTATAAACATGTTGATCCACAGATTTTTTTTGAGCATTAATGCTTCTTGCATTGTCAGCAAATTATTTTGTTAGCAATTGATACCTAATATTTGCAATTCCAAGTCATGTTAGTGGAATGTGGCTGATCACCTGCTTTGTGTCTCCCTCCTGTTACACACAAAGGAGTGAGGAAAAGGATAAAAAGAAGCATTTGAACTTTGAATTTCTGGAGTATAGGCAAGGGAGTAAAAATATATAACAAAATTACAGTTGTTTCCTCATCTGAACTCCGTAGGGTAATATTGTTTTATGTATTTTTAAAAATTTCTTGACTGATGTGGTACCTAAATCTAGTCTTGTCATAGTCAGGCAAATTGTGTACAATATGTACCCCCTCGAAGGAACACAGGCAGTTATTTATCTCGGGCTTTTTGTGTTTGGATACATTCAGAACTGCAAGGAGCATTAACTGCCAATGGTGTGATTTTTTCCCACCCATTGAAAATACAGAGCGAGTTAAATAATCTTCCTTCATTCATATGAAGGTTCCTTCCAGCCTCAATTATTCTGTGGCTGAATCTGAATTACACAAAAAAAAAACCCAAATTAAAAAGGAAACACAGGGGAAAGCGAAATAAATTTCTTTATTTGTTTACATTAAAATAAATATTTTTAGAATTTGTCTTTGGATGTGGCATGTGTCCACTTTTAGAGTAAAAAAAAAAAAAAAGAATAACTGCTGAAGTCTTAAAAAAAAAAGGGCTAAATCAAGTAGTATATCTAGCAGGAAAAGCAAAACTAGCTGTTATGAGAGCACATGTATGAGAGCACATTTTCACTGGCCATATAAAACTTTCTCGCTGTCATTCCCAAAATAAAAATTCCTCTGATGAAAAAATAAATTTAGTAGTTTGGCTGACTACTTTTGGTGCCTAGGAAAAATGCAGTTCCAGGCATTAGTGCCTTCCTGGAGATGTAAGGATCCTGAGCTGAAGCCAGTGGAAGAAGCGGGCGGCATGGCTGCCATGGAGGGAAAGGGGGAATCAGGTAATGCCCTCTCCCCGCTGTGAGCGTCCCGCCGTGGGAACTGTGCAGCCATGAGGTTGAGCTCACTCCAGGGCCTCAGAGTCAGTGCTACCACGGAAAAATGTAATTGGGGGGTGGTAATCTATCATCCGTCACTTGCTTCTGTTACCAGTAAATTTAGCAATCCATTTTAAAAGTTCTTGCTCCCTTATAATGTTGTTCCTAGGCCATTCCATAATGATTGCACGACAGAATTGCAAGACCATTGAAGTATCATCATTTCAGTGAGAGTTGAGTACCTCAGGGTAAAAATCTTTTATATGCCTATCCATACACTTTGCTGCCTAAATACCCTCAGAAACTAGATCCTTCATAGCCACACAGATAAAAAAAAAGAAAAAAAAATTCAAATGCCATACTCTTCTGTTGTGTATGTTATATAGCAAAGTCAGAGCAAAAGCAGCAGACCTAATGCTGTGTCCATAACATGGGTTATTCCCAATGACAGGTCAAAAGGATTGTGTTCAAAAGGTTTCTTTTCTTCAAATTTTTTCCTCCTTGTGAAAACCTAATGCATTTCAACAAGAACTGGCAAACATTTTTAAACTTAAAAGAAAATGACTATAGAAATGTTTTACTTTTTTAAAGTTTTTAGTAAGTCATAGAATAATAAATATATTTCCTGATTCAAACTGGTACCTAAACAATGAGAAATAATGATAGCTTAATTGTCAAACTCTGCAGAGTCATAGTAATTTTGAAAGGGGCAAAGCTTATAATTTATTCCTTTTAATTTGCTTCTTGTTTGTGGTTTGGGTTGATTGGGTTTTTTATATTTTTTCAGTCAGGTTCAGTTGATTCCCTAGGTAAGTAACAGTGCAACCAAGAGATCCTCTTCTGCTATTTATTTTTCTGGCATTTGCATTTGGGTTGGCATTCTTCTTTTTCAAGTCATTTAGACTGATCTTCTGCAGTAAACCATGAGATCAGAAATTAAGGTGGTATGAACTGGAATGCATATTAAGGCATTTCTATATCCCTTTAAAATTTGACATATCTAGGCATATTCTAGCACGACCAGCTCAGTCACATAGCAAGGAACTCTCCACACTGTAGACATTCCTTCTGCACCTAAGGACTTTGGCTTGATTTCACACTGTCCCCTACCTTTGTGGTTTGTGAGTTTGAGTTTCTGTGACAAAAAAACCTAAGCCAAACAAATAAAAAGAAAACAACAACAATAAAAAGATACTCCTGAAGTGAAAGGTGGGATTGGACATAGCCAATATTTCTCTTTCTACAGGGAGAACTCCAGCACACCCACAAATGGTGAAGCCATGCAAATTGGTTTATTAGAGATGAAACATGCTGACCAAAGGGTGCAGGGTAAAGAAAGGCAGTTGCACAGAAAGATTACATTAGGTATTCAACAACCACTTATGGCCAGAAGGATTGTTCAGGCAAAGCTGCTTACTCTCTTGATAAAGACCCAAATGCTTCAGGTTTCAGGACAAAAAGTTGCTGGATACCCAAGGCTGTGCCATTAGACACATACTGTTTGTCAAACTGAGCATCATTTTCCTTCCCCATGGTATCCAGAATGAAGAAAGCAGCATCACAATTGAATTTATCCAGAAGCAAGCATACTTGCTCCTTCTCTCTGCTCAGAAAACACCAAATTTTTTAAAAGAAAGAATTTGAAAAGAGTAGGTTTGAAAGAATGGTAGTTCTTTGCCTGCTTTTGAGTAACAACTTGTTTACAAAACCAGTTTCTCACCAGCCCTCAGTTGCCTGTTGTAAGTTAATAACTTAATAGAAGTCAAGTAAGCTCTACAAAGACCTGGAGTCTGGGCAATTCAGTGAGCTAGAAAAGATATGGGTAGAATCCAAGGGAATAAAGCAGACACTTACTGAAAAGGCAGATTTCAGAGGATCTCATGGTATTAAGCAACACTGATGAAATTCCATTCAAATCAGTATAGATAAAATTACATTCAGTGCTGATAAACGCAAAGGAACCCAAATGAGGAACAGACCGACCTAACTATCTGAATACAATGGTAGGCTTGACAGTACCTGCTATCACTAAGGAAGAGATTTTGAAGCCACTGAAGATAGTCCTGTAAAAATATAATTTTCATATCTGTGGTGTGAAAGAATAAATAGAACTATAGAAATTACTAGGACAGAAAGAGAGGAAAAGAAAATATTACATACACTGTGTGTATTCATGGCATACCTGTATCTTGATTCCTATATGGACTTTTGGTCACCTGTTTCAAAAGGGATGCAATACAACTACAAAAGATACAGAGAAAAGTGAAAGAGTTGATCAAAGGTATGGCATCATGTCTGCATGATGAGAGATTAACTAGAATTGTTAAGGTGGTAAAAGAAAGGACCACAAGTGAGAACATGGTAGAGGTATATAAAATAATAAGTGGCATGAAGAATATTATTCAAATTGTCATGAAGTTTGAGGGGAGAAGGCAAACAAGGCAGATATCCTGCTGGGAGTCTGTTATAGACCACCCAATGAGCTTGAAGAGGCAGATGAGACATTCTATAAGCGACTGGCGGAGGTCTCGCATTCGCTGGCCCTTGTTCTTGTGGGGGACTTCAACCTACCGGACATCTGCTGGAAGTATAACACAGCAGAGAGGAAACAATCTGGGAGGTTCCTGGAGTGTGTGGAGGATAACTTCCTGACACAGCTGGTGAGTGAGCCCACCAGGGGAGGTGCCTTGCTGGACCTGCTGTTTACAAACAGAGAAGGACTGGTGAGAGATGTGGTGGTCGGAGGCCGTCTCGGGCTTAGCGACCATGACATGATAGAATTCTCAATTCTTGGTGAAGTAAGGAGGAGAGTCAGCAAAACCACTACCCAGACTTCCGGAGGGCAGACTTTGGCCTGTTCAAGTCACTGGTTGAGAGAGTCCCTTGGGAGACAGTCCTGAAGGGCAAATGTGTCCAGGAAGGCTGGACAGACTTCAAGAAGGAAATCTTAAAGGCGCAGGAGCAGGCGGTCCCCATGTGCCGCAAGAAGAGCTGGCGGGGGAGGCGACTGGCCTGGCTGAACAGGGAGATTTTGCTGGGACTCAGGGAAAAGAGGAGAGTTTATCACCTCTGGAAGAAGGGGCAGGCAACTCACGAAGAGTACAAGGAACTTGTTGGGTTATGTATTGATAAAATTAGAAAGGCAAAAGCCCAGCTAGAACTCAATCTGGCCACGGTCATAAGGGATAACAAAAAATGCTTTTACAAATATATTAACAACAAAAAGACAGGCAAGGAAAATCGCCACCCCTTATTGGATGCGGGGCAGGGGGAACATTGTCACCAAGGATGAGGATAAGGCTGAGGTATTTAATGCTGTCTTTGCCTCAGTCTTTAATAGCCAGACCAGGTATCCACAGGGTATTCAGCCCCCTGAGCTGGAAAACGGGGATGGAGAGCACAAGGTACTCCTCATAATCCAGGAGGAAGCAGTTAAGGACCTGCTAAGCTACCTGGACACCCACAAGTCTATGGGGCCTGATGAGATCCACCTGAGAGTACTGAGAGAGCTGGCGGAGGAGCTTGCCAAGCCACCCTCCATCATTTATCAGCAGTCCTGGTTAACAGGGGAGGCCCCAGACGATTGGAGGCTTGCCAATGTGGTGCCCATCTACAAGAAGGGCTGGAAGGAGGATCCCGGGAACTACAGGCCTGTCAGACTGCCCTCAGTACCGGGAAGGATTATGTAGAGGTTCATGTTGAGGACTCTCACAGGGCATGTGAAGGACAACCAAGGGATCAGGCCCAGCCAGCATGGGTTCATGAAAGGCAGGTGCTGCTTGACCAATCTGATCTCCTTCTATGACCACATCACCCGGCTAGTGGATGAGGGAAAGGCTGTGGGTGCTGTCTACCTGGATTTTAGTAAAGCCTTTGACACTGTCTCCCACAGCTTCTGCTGGAGAAACTGGCAGCTTGTGGCTTAGACAGATGTGCTCTTTGCTGGGTAAAGAACTGGCTGGTTGGCTGAGCCCAGAGAGTTGTGGTTAACAGAGTTAAATCTGGTTGACAGCCAGGTACAAGTGGTGCTCCCCAGGGCTCAGTTTTGGAGCCAGTCTTGTTCAATATCTTTATTGATGATCTGGATGAGGAGATCGAGTGCTCCCTCAGTAGGTTTGCAGATGACACCCAAGCTGGGCGGTTGTGTTGATCTGCTGGAGGGTAGGAGGGCTCTGCAGAGGGATCTAGACAGGCTGGATCAATGGGTCAAGGTCAACTGTGTGAGGTCTAATAAGGCCAAGTGCCAGGTCCTGCACTTGGGTCACAACAGCTCCATGCAACGCTACAGGCTTGGAGAGGAGTGGCTGGAAAGCTTTCCAAGCCCGGCAGAAAAGTATCTGGGAATATTGGTCGACAGCTGGCTGAACATGAGCCAGCAGTGTGCCCAGGTGGCCAAGAAGACCAACAGCATCCTGGCCTGTATCCGAAATAGTGTGGCCAGCAGAACTGGGGAAGTGATTGTCCCCCTGTACTTGGCACTGATGAGGCTGCACCTTGAATCCTGTGTTCAGTTTTGGGCCCCTCACTACAAGAAGGACGCTAAGGTGCTCGAGCATGTCCAGAGAAGGGCAACGAAGCTGGTGAGGGGTCTGGAGCACAAGTCTTATGAGGAGCGGCTGAGGGAACTGGGGTTGTTCTTTCTGGAGAAGAGGAGGCTAAGGGGAGACCTTATCGCTCTCTACAATTATCTGAAAGGGAGTTGTGGTGAGGTGGGTGTTGGTCTCTTCTGCCAAGTAACTAATGATAGGATGAGAGGAAATGACCTCAAGTTGCGCCAGGGGAGGTTTAGATTGGATCTTAGGAAAAATTTCTTCACTGAGAGGGTGGTCAGGCATTGGAACAGGCTGCCCAGGGAGGTGGTGGAGTCGCCATCTCTGGAAGAATTAAAAAAATGTGTAGACATGTCACTTCAGGATATGGTTTAGTGGCCATGGTGGAGTTGGGTTGACAGTTGGACTTGATGATCTTAAAGGTCTTTTCCAACCTTAATGATTCTGTGATTCTGTGATCTGCCAGCTCTGTTCTGCTCCGTTGTCCCTGAGGGCAATTTCTCAAGGGGTCCTATTGACTAACTCCTTGCAGAGCTGGAAGTTTCCTTTCCTAATATTCAGAATCCTGACTTTACTCTTCACCTGCCTCATATCCTTCAGGACTGTGAACTCCACCAGAGCATGGTAACTGCAGCCCAGGCTGCCTCCAATCTTGATGCCACCAATTGGCTCACTTGCTTTGGTGACCAACAGGTCCAGTATTGCATCCCCTCTGGTAGGGCTGTCTATTACCTGGCACAGGAAGTTATCCTCCATGCACTCCAGGAGTCTCCTGGATTGCCTACAGCTCACCGTGCTACTTTTCCAGCAGATGTCAGGGTGGTTGAAGTCCCCCAGCAGAATGAGAGTCTGTGAGTGTGATGCCTCCTGTAGCCGGAGTGAGAAGGCTTCATCAATAGACTCCCCTTGGTCAGGTGACCTGTAGTAGACACCAGCCACAAGGTTCCCTTTGTTACCTTGGTCCCTGATTCTTACCCATAAGCTCTCAACCTGCCCATGGCTATTCTTCAGAGACAGCTCTTCGCCCTCTATCCATTTCTTGACATAGAGGGCAATGCCTCTACCCTTTCTTCCTCACCTGTGCCTTCTGAACAGCCTGTAGCCATCGATAGCCACACTCCAGTTGTGGGATTCATCCCACCAAGTTTCTGTAATCACAGTGGTCTTCACGAATGTGAAGATGTTCTTCACTAATGAGTACCAATCACAGGATATTGTATTTCATAACATACTGCTTAATCTTAAGGGCCAATTTGTTTGACAGAAGCTTTTTCAATGAAAACCCTGAAGTGGGCACTCTCATGCTGTTTTTTTCATTAAGGGAGAGTTTAAACACAATGATTCAATCAGAATCAAACATTCTTCCCAAACTTTTCTTTAGCATTTTTATGCTGACTAACTCTGAGAATATATTTCAGGACTTTGCGAAGTGTGAAAGCTTTCTTTTGGCTAGATCTCTTTGTGCTGTGTTTTCAATTTAAAGGTAAGCTAGAAAACTTGGAAGAACAGCTTAGTCATCCCACAAAAGAAAAAAAGTGTCTGTGACTGGAGAGGGCCCAGGCTGAGAGATGATTTGATTAGAAGAGACACCTCTCCTGAGTTGTAATTGAGGTTTATAAGTTTCACAGCCAAAGCAATAATCAAACATATGTCCAGAAACAACAACAAGCCTCTCTGCGTCTGACAGTGTGAGTTCCGTAGTTTTTTTTTTCCTTAGATGGGTTCTAGAGGGAACTTTGTGAATTGCAGTGTCAGAAGATGAAGCCTAGAGGTGCTCAATGTACCAACTTTGAGTGACGCTATCTTTCAGTGGATTCTCGTGAGCCCACACAGCCTGGGAATCTGAGCATCCCTTTACACATTTGACAAGAATTAAAATGGAAAACTATGCTTGGCATTATCCATTCAATACTTACCAGAGAAAATAATCCATGTGTTCTTAATTTAGCTGTAAGTGTACTTCAGTCAAGGGAAAACAGCGAGAATGTTAAGCAGCCCTCAATTTTAACTAAAAAGCACTGGGGGATGCTCTCCTCTGGTGCGCAGGGTGTAAACCACTTCCTACAACTGTCTGGGAGTTTTACTCAACAAATGCTTTCTATTAGGACTCAGACAATGGCACTGGTCTTAATGTCATCTTCTCACCTTTTTTATCACATTAGGATTGAAGTTTCTGCTTGTGAATTTCTCCTAAGCTGGTGGCAAACATTTGTGTCCCTCAGTGAACTTGGACTGTGAGATAAAATTGTTCTGCAGACCTTCCTGTTTCCCTGTGATTGCTTCAGATACAATTTGACAATCCTGTTCACTTCTCCCCAGCCTGCATAAAATCACAGAATCATAGAATATTTTGGGTTGGAAGGGACCTTTAAAGGTCATCTAGTCCAAACCCCCTGCAATGAGCAGGGACATCTTCAACAAGATCATTAAGTTTGCCTAATTGTTCAGAGCTGGAAAGGAGGTGAGCTTGTTCCATTAGACACTGCTAGGGAATGAGGACATTAATGGTACTTTTTCTACCTCTGATCCTTGGTAACAACAGAACAGCTGATCTGGTTTTCCTAAGTTTGCTAAAATGCTACTTCTCTGTGTCCTGCTGCTCTTTGCTTGTACCTACTTTGCCTGAATTGAGGAGTTATCCATAGCATACTGGTGACGACTAAGTAAACAGTCACAACAATAGCACTTAGCCAGCAGTTGTCACAGCATCTACGACCCATGACCACATTGCCACCTGAAACTCCATGGTGTTGAGGCTGGGCTGGCATCTTCAGGTTGACCCTGTTCTCCAGAGGAAAGCAAAGATTCTTACTGTCTACACCAGTCTCATTTGGAAGAAAATTTCTTCTTGACCCCAATTCTGATGCGTTGTATAACATTTCATGCAAGCAAGCCAAATGACTTCTTTAATCATCTGTCTCCCTTTATCTTTGTGGCTGAACACTCCTTGCTGACAAATTTTATAGCTTATGATTGGGTATGTGACAAAGTCTGTCATTTGTCAGTTAACTTTTTTTTCTTTTTAATTGAATGACATTTGAGCAGGTTGCTGAGCCTGAAAGAAAAGACCACGAAAGTATTTTATAACAGATATCTGTCATCTTCTTGACAGGCAGATGTTAATTTATACTCCTTTTTTGCATATGATATATCAATATTTTTCATGAATGTCATAATCAATATCCAGTGTTTCATTTTCTGCAACAGCTTTTTTACCTGATATTCTTCAGTAAGTGTCATCTAGACATGAAATCCATGGGATCTCCTTTTTCAGAAACCAAGTCAGCATTGCATCAATTTCTTCCAGTAGATTGAAATAAAATAGAAAAAGTAGAGACAGAAAGGGAGATGAAGAAGGGAAAAATTAATGCAGTAGAAATATCTTAGAAGAGTCCAGTTACTTTCAGAAGTAGTATGGTTAGCTAAAACTAAATATTAGCTATATGTTGTGTTCTTGTGTAAGCATAAATGAAAGAATTACAAGAATTGTCAAGGTAAGTCACTAAAATTGTTTACTTTTTAAATGTGATGAAGGATCTTTGTATCTACAACATCCAATCCTATTTATTGCCTATTTTCTTTTGGATTAATTATTTCTCCCCAGAGCTCTATTCTCTGGTGTCGCTGCCCAAAAAGGAGTTGTTTAGGACGACCTCCTTCCCCGTGGGACCAACGACCAAGTTCGTGATCCCCCTAGACTGAATTAAGGTGAAACGACACCAGCCAACCAATTTAACAATTTAATAATACAAAATGCAAGGCATGAGGTTACATAAATGACTCAATGGCAACTACTCTAACTAAATAATTCAACTAAACAAACAAGTCCCCTCCAGCACATCTTTTACACTTCGACAAAGAGAAGAGAGAAAAAGAGATGGGGGGGGGGGCGGGGAGAGAGAGAGAAAGACAGCAAAGAAGATATCACCACCCGTGGATCCAGCGGCATCCCATTGGTCCTCTTGATGCTCCTTGGTGGTGGGGGTTCCCCTTTTTGCTTCTAATGGTGTCCTTTTTATACAGTCCGAGTCCCACAATCTCCGTCTACATGCATATGCAACAGGCTGCATGCATATGCAACAGGCTGGTTCAATCAGGGAATGGCACCTCTGCAGGCCTTGGTGTCTCCTCCCGGTCATTGTGCAGGCTGATTCAATCAGGCAATGGCACCTCTTGGTGTCTCCTCCCAATATTCAATCAGGCAAAGGCACCTTATCTTGGTCTTTTCTGGGGTCCACCCCGTATGGAGGTATGTTCAAGCTTTTGTACCAAGAAAAAGGTGTGAGTTTGTGAAATGATTAAGACAGAAACCGCATATTGGTCTGCCACATCTGGTTAAAGCATTTGTATGCTATATCCATGCTTACTGCACACAAAATAATGCACAGCTTTTTTCAGGGTGCCACCAAAACATATATATTTTAGTAACCTTTAATTTATTTCTCTCATCTTCTTGCCACATATACCTAACTGCATTCAAATTCTGTTAGTTTGGTGCATTTACTTCCACCTTGTCCTGGTTTCAGCCAGGGTAGAGTTAATTTTCTTCATAGAAGCTAGTGTGAGGCTATGTTTTGGATTTGGGATGAGAAAATGTTGATAAGGTGCTGATGTTTTGAGTTGTTGCTAAGTACTCAAGGACAGTCCAGCTTCTCATGCTGGCCTGCAGCGAGCAGGCTGGGGGTGCACGGGGAGCTGGGAGGGGACACAGCCGGGACAGCTGACCCAGGCTGGCCAAAGAGATATTCCATACCATATAACGTCATGCTCAGTATATAAAGCTGGGACAAAGAAGAAGGAAGGGGTGGAGGGACGTTCGGAGTTATGGCGTCTGTCTTCCCAAGAAACCATTACGTGTGACGGAGCCCTGCTTCCCTGGAGATGGCTGAACACCTGCCTGCCCATGGAGAGTGGTGAACAAATTCCTTGTTTTGCTTTGCTTGCGTGCGCGGCTTTTGCTTTACTTATTAAACTGTCTTTATCTCAAACCATGAGTTTCCTCACTTTTACTCTTCCGATTCTGTCCCCCGTGCCACCGTGGGGGAGTGAGCGAGCAGCTGCGTGGTGCGTAGTTGCTGGCTGGGGCTAAACCACGACAGTCCTTTTTGGCGCCCAACGTGGGGCTCGAAGGGTTTGAGATAATGACAAGTTTGATTGGAATGTGCTAGATGATAAAATTTATAGCTGTTATTGCTGTTTAGCCATTAATTGCCAGGCCCCTGTGCTTGCCATGGGTTTGCCTTCCCTGCATATATTAGAGTCCAGTGCTCGTTAATGGCTGCTTTTTGCTTTTGCTGCTGCTGTACCGCTGATCGTCTGACTCTGCTGTGCCTGGGAAGATTCTGATAACAGCAATGGCCTTGGGCCTGGGCTGGCAGATGGCCGGGGTATTGCTGTTTTTTTTTTCCTGTGCTGCTGTACTGAATAGGCTGGAACTCCACTGTGAACTCGAGTCAAAGGGACTGTGACCTGTGGGTGAGTCCATGTGGGAGCAGGACACCCTAAAGCGTCTGTGACCGTGCGTAAGCCCATGCCAGGAGAAGGTATATCTCGAAGCATCTGTGGCCATGGTTATGTCTGTGCTGCAGCAGGTATACCTCTGATGGGATTGTGGCACAAGGATAAGTCCACGCTGGAGAAGGTACATCTCGAAGCGTCTGTGGCTGTGGATAAGTCTATGTTGCAGCAGGTGCACCTTGAAGCATTATTGGTTGTGCATGAGGTCATGCTTGGAGCACCTCAAAGTGTGTGGCCATGGAGAAGCCCTCAACAGTGCAGGTATATTGCTGGAGGAACTGGAACTATGGGTAAGGCCACGTTGGAGCAGATTTCTCTCTGGAGGTAGTGTGGCCCGTGGAGACGGCCATTTTGGAGCAGGTGCACCTCGAAGTGACTGCAACTGTGGATAAGTCTATGCCGCAGCAGATATACCCCTGGAGACTGTGGCTCATGGAAGGGACTGCAGTCTGTGGATAAGTCCAAGCTGGAGCAGGGGCAAGGGGAGGAGTTCATTGCAATGTTAAACCCTGTGGTCCAGTACAAAGGGCCCAGGGGTGGAGACTGTAATGGAAATACCTTTAAACTGTTGTAACCCATGATTTGAGTTGCATGTTATAGGAACTACTATAGCAGGAACCACCTGAACGAATGGAGGACAAGCCTTACAAGAAGCAGTGCCAGTGCAGCAGTGACCTGACCTGAGCTGGCTTTGGTGCCCAGTAACTCCATGCAACACCCCACCTCGCCTGTCCTGAGTGACCACCATAAGGGATGGAGCCCAAAGTCATGGACTAAATGAACTCAGCAGACTTTTCACGGACATTTTGGAGGGAAGTCTATGGACTAAGGGGATGATAACCTGTGTATTATATTAAAGGATGGGAAGGGGGGTGGTGGTTGATGAGGTTATATTGGATAGTGTGGTATCTGAGCATAACGTAAATGGTATGGAATAAGGGGTGGATAATGTCCTGGTTTCAGCCAGGGTAGAGTTAATTTTCTTCATAGAAGCTAGTGTGAGGCTATGTTTTGGATTTGGGATGAGAAAATGTTGATAAGGTGCTGATGTTTTGAGTTGTTGCTAAGTAGTCAAGGACAGTCCAGCTTCTCATGCTGGCCTGCAGCGAGCAGGCTGGGGGTGCACGGGGAGCTGGGAGGGGACACAGCCGGGACAGCTGACCCAGGCTGGCCAAAGAGATATTCCATACCATATAACGTCATGCTCAGTATATAAAGCTGGGACAAAGAAGAAGGAAGGGGTGGAGGGACGTTCGGAGTTATGGCGTCTGTCTTCCCAAGAAACCATTACGTGTGACGGAGCCCTGCTTCCCTGGAGATGGCTGAACACCTGCCTGCCCATGGAGAGTGGTGAACAAATTCCTTGTTTTGCTTTGCTTGCGTGCGCGGCTTTTGCTTTACTTATTAAACTGTCTTTATCTCAAACCATGAGTTTCCGCACTTTTACTCTTCCGATTCTGTCCCCCGTGCCACCGTGGGGGAGTGAGCGAGCAGCTGCGTGGTGCGTAGTTGCTGGCTGGGGCTAAACCACGACACACCTACATCCAGATTTGCATATCTACCAGTCTTTATTTACATTTTTTAATATCAAAATTTCTTTCCAAACACTTCAAGTTCAGAATGTATTCCTAATTACTATTTTTAGTTAAGGAACATAGGTAGTAGTCTTGAGGTGGGACTGAAGACACAATATGGTAAAACGGAGTAGTAAAAACAGGCTAACTATGTTTGTGTGTGTTCTGAAATAATGGCAAATGGATGTCAAAGTTGTTATGAGCTACCATCACAGGAAGACTGCAGGAAGCAGGTTGGGACAAGATGGAAAAACAGGAAAGCTCAAGTGAACACTTTGCCTAGGATGCCCTTCCTGAATTGAACTGTCATGCTAAAAAGTCTGTCACCATCTTTCTTAGAAGCCCCCTTTAAGTACTGAGAGACTGCAAGAAGGTCTCCCTGGAGCCTTCTCTTCTCCAGGTTGAACAACCCCAACTCTCTCAACCTGTCCTCACAGCAGAGGTGTTCCAGCCTCTGATCTTTTTTGTGGCCCTCCTCTGGACCTGCTCCAACAGGTCCATGTCTTTCCTGTGCTGAGGGCTCCAGACCTGGATGCAGGACTCCAGGTGGGATTTCACCAGAGCAGAGTAGAGGGCAAGAATCACCTCCCAGGACCACACTTCTTTTTATACAGCCCAAGATACAATTGGCTTTCTGGGCTGCAGGCACATATTGCCAGCTCATGTCCAATTTTTCATGTACTAATATTCCCTTCTTGGCAGGGCTGCTCTCAATACATTCATCCCCCTGTCTGTGTTGGTATCAAGGATTGCCCCAACCCAGGTGCAGGACCTTGCACTTGGCCTTGTTGAATTTCACATGGGCCTGTTTCTCAAGCCTGTCAGGGTCCCCCTGGATGGCATTCCTTCCCGCAGGTGAATCAATTGCATCAGACAACTGTATTGTCTGCAAACTTGCTGAGGGTGCACTCAATCCGTGTCTTTAATGAAGATATTAAATAGTACTGTTCCCCGTATGGACCCTTGAGGGACACCACTCTTTACTGGTTTTCACTTGGACATTGAGTCATTGACCATAACCCTTTGGACGTGGCCGTCCAGCCAATTCCTTATCCATCTAACAGTCTGTCAACCCACTGAACCTCCAATTTAGCAGCAAGAATGTTGTAGGAGACTGTATAAAAGGCCTTACAGAATTCCCGGTAGATGACATCCGTAGCTCTTCCATTGTCCTCTGATGCAGCCATTCCATATTCCACCTGTTTCTTTTCTTGCTTGCAGAAATGCGTGTCAGTAGTAAGTCTAAGGCGATTCACTGCATTACCCTGATGTGAAAGGACAGTCAGTAAAAAGCTGTCTCCGATTTACAAAGCACAATGAATTCCTTTGCTCTGTCACTACTTAAAGCAGGGGGAGTTCACTCTGAAAATCTGTGAGGAGCATAATATAGATATGACAGAAAACGTCACATTTTCTTGTGGTGTTCACAAGCATGAATACTTTACCTGTGTTATATTTCTCAAAAGCTTCCATACTAATTAGATGTGAGTAATTACCAGTAGGACAAAGTTCATAGTATCTCTTTACTCATTTTGTACTTATGGATACAAAAGCAGAAATGAAAGATATGCAGATAAAGAACACACCCATGTAGAAACTTCAAAGACCTACACTGCTGACAGGAGATAATATCCGGTACACTGAATCATTATATAATACACCTTGTAGCACAGACTTTCTTTATGGGCTGTTTCAATAAATTAAAATAGCTATCAAAATAAGTTTGATGAATGGACTGTCATTGAAATGAACAATTTTTCCATACAAAATACTGATGTGATAACATAAAAACAATTCTCAGGAAACTATCAATTTTGTCAACATTTTCTACAAATTATCACCAAGAGACATTTCAGTTTTACCTTACTAAAATATTTGTTTCAGCTTTGATCTATTATATCAGATACATTTTGAAAACAGGAGAGGGAAAAAACTCGACTCACCATTCTGATGGAACAGAACGTATGTTTCAAATCCACAAGAGAAAAATTCAATTTTTCAAACAGTTGCACAGTGGAGATATAATCTAAGGTGCATGCTTACTCAGCAGAAGAGTGCAGTTTCTCATGGCAGAAAGCTAAGATGTTCAGTGTTCCTGTAACACCGTTCACACATTTCAGATATTTTAGTCCAGGAAACAGGGAGTAAGATGATGCTCAAACCAACAGCTGAAACCATATTTCAAAACTTCTGAAACCATCAGCTGCAAAAATGCAACCTTTTTAAAGAGGTTGAAAGGATACTTCATATTTTAAGGGACTTGTGAAGATCCCAACTGGAATTTTTGATGTTTGCATCTAAATGTATCTGTTTCTAACAGCTTTTGGATATACTTTGGGTCTTTTTTTGGCTTGCTGATACCTTTCACACCACTGATACCATATACAAGTGTTAAACTGTTAGTGGATTTATATGTTAATGTTTTGAAGAGCTACACAGCTCATGATTTCCACCCACGAAAATGTCCAGGTTGATTCTGAAATGAGCTCATCCCTTTCATTGCAAGAAATGGAGGTGCTAACTACATGCCTCATGGTCTAGGGAATTGCAGGGGGGACTTGGAGATGCAGGTGTGCATGTTAAGGAAAGAAGATAATTATCAGTGAGGGATCCTGTGAGAAGAAACAAGATCCCAGGCTCAGTCCCAACAGTCTGGCATTTTACCATCTGTAACCATCTTTGGTGAAGTGCGGCAAGGGAATAAAAAAACAACAAACATATGCAGACACGAAACTGGAGGAGTTCATTGAGGCGCTCCCCTGTGACTAGAAATACAGATAGCCAAGTACAAACTGAACGACTGGCAGAGGGGAAAAGGTGACATCCACAATGGCAGCTGAAGCACTTATATGCAATATCTTAAAGAAACAATAGGAGATGCCAGTAGGAAAACCTAGATTGCCATTAATATCAGTAAAAACGAGGATAGATCTCAAATATACCCTTAATGTGCTAGTCTGTTCCTCTAACAGGTAATTGTTCTAGGGCTTCTCAGGATGCTGAACTCCCCTCCAGAATCTTTTCGATGTGTTAATTTTGTAACAGCAAATGTTGGAACCAGGACTAGTCGTGAGCTAGTGTAATATCTTTTTTATCAACCTCTTGTAAAACGAGGTGGTTGGAAAGCAATCACAGGTTTATGGAATTGTTTTCTAAAGCCACACTGACTTAGCAGCTAGTGTGGATCTTTTGTTGATGGCTATCTGCTGTTGGTACAGCTGGAAGAAAAGTTAATAGTAAAAGGAATTCAACTTATTTTGTCATTAAGTTTTTTGTAGGCATATGATTTCCAAATGCTGTGGTATACTTTGTTATTATAAAATGTGAAATATGTATCTTTGATTCATAAACGAATCACTAAGGGGTTTTTTGTAATCGCTGTCCCAGAAATTTTCCTCATGGCTACATTTACATCTACCAGAAAACATACAAGCATGATCCATTGTGGTTTAAATGTGGAAAAATGCTGAGGTTGTCAGTTAAAATGCAGATATGAATTTGTATATCTTTATTAACTTGACGTTCAAATCACTGTTGAATACGATTTCCAAGAGACTAAGCAACCTACTTTTAGTAGGTACTTGTACTGGATGGTTCTTCATATTGCATTTGCTGCTTTTCTTGGACATGTGAGCAACATTTTTATTGGCTCAAGCACAGAACAGCTGGCTGATCCACAAAAAGTAAAGTCATGAATGAATTATTCCGCTTGTCCTAAACATATAAAATAAACCCATCTACTACAGCAAATTACCCAGGATTTTTGTTTATCTTGCACATTTTAGAAAAGCTATTTTATAGAGTAAAAATAAAAAACTTATAGGAACTTTTTATTTGTATTGTCTCTATCTGTTCCTTTCACCTGGCAGGGTCTTTGCTTGCTAAGATCTATAGTCATTTAGGTAAAGCATATGCATCTATCAGTTCCCTCCATCTGCCTGAGCTTTGGCTCACTAAGTGCTACAATAATTTAGGTAAAGCAAATTCTGACTCATACGAAAAGGGAGTACCACTTTACAGTGTACTCCTGCTGTACCTCATGGTCCTGGGCGACATGCTCTTCCTAGTCACTGAAAAGCAGGACTCTGAGTCCTACCTCTACAACCTCTTTGTACTGTAAGGTAGTTGCATCAAGACTCACTTTTTTGTGGGGAGAGGGACGTCAGGCATAGGTAACTGCAAACTAACCGTCAACATTTTCCACCCTATTGCTGTGCTATAATGAAAAATCTACTTTATGGATGATTTTTCCCTCTCTGACAGTGTCCCCTGGCATCTTTTCTTTCCAGCTTTACCAAGTGATGACCATTGCCTCTATAGATAATGTAATCATTGAGTTTTTGTAAAAAGGCTAACTTATTCCTTTGTTATTCCTTTCCTCCTTCCTATTAACATGGAGTTTGGGTTTTGTTGACATTCTACCACCTTCAGGAGCCACTGGCAGAGGGGAATGCGCCCAAATGTTTGTTGCTTTTACCTCCTTTGCCAGCAGAACTGCTGCTAGTGATGGCCTGAGGCAACCTGACACACTTGCAGTGGAGCAGCTCAGGGGGCATTTGTGCATGGGAGATTTACTCCTGGAGTTCACGTCCGTCTGGACATAGGTGTGTGCTCTGCATGTGCATGAGTAGTCACTCTGTTGCATGGCAAACGGTGTACATGCAAGGCAGACTACTGAAGAGCTGATGTTGTGCTGTTTAAATCTCAGCGTTTTTAGGGTCTGTGGAAAATCTAAGCATTAGATTCCATTAAGTGGTCTCTAACACAAGGCTGGGCTGCACACAAGCCTGGGAACCCAGTGTTGCACAGTCTTGCAGGTTTTCTTGGATTCCCAATGACGACAGGATGGAGGACACTGGGTAGGGGTTGGGATTCTTGTTTTGTGAGGAAGTGTTTCTTTAAAACTGGACATCCTGACGCCATAGGAACACTTTGTGTACTTAATGTCCTTGAGACAGTAGCTTAGACAGGAGCTCACAACTTGGAACTGGTGTGCCTTTCGCTTCTTTTCTGACCTTGTGCGGAAGCCAAAAGCGATCTCATTAAATGTCACAGACTCTGTCTTGTTACATCCTGCCAAAACACAGTTTAAGATCCAGCATGGCAAATCAGATGGCAATTGCCACAGCACCCAAGGTATAATCAATTTGTTGTAACATGTAAAAATCCTTTAAAGTAAGTGTTCAATTTCTGTGACCCACACAAAATGCAGTGCTGCTAACAAATGGCTTTTTAAAATTTTTTCCTACCAGAATCAGGAGCAAGGTCCAAGAACTGGTTGAGTTAATTGTGCTTGCCTGACAGGACTGCTCCATACTGCTCCCTTTCTCCCCAGTAAAGCATAAAGTTGTCTGCTCAGCAGGTCTGCTGTTCCCAAATAGCCCTGTGTCTCTGTGGGATGAGGAGACCAATTCCTCATACCCATTAGGAAAATCTCTGAGGGTCTGTTTACTCCTGTTTTTTAAATTACCATAGTACATGGTGGGAGAAAATCAGCAGATTGTGGAACTCATCCGTGCTTCCTCCTCTATTTTCTTTGTCCCAGTGTTAGCAAGATCTTCTGTCATGTTTTCCAGTTGCAGTGTGCTTACCCTGGAGGAGGCAGTAATGGCCAGGGGAAAACTGTCCATATACAATTTGCTTAGTTTTGCTGTGTCAATTGACAAAGACATGCAATAAATAAGCAAGCATTTGGTCTTACACGAGACCAAGAAGAGCTTTGATAGTTAAAGTTTTTTCCACTTACTTGTTCTCAAAATGTCTGAATTGTCAGCCTTTCCCACAAAGGTGAAGCAATATTTGTTTTAATGAAGGTCTCCTTCAATTCTGATTTTGCTTATGTGCATAACCTGTGGTTGTTGATGTGGGAACTGCATATTTATTAGTTTCCTAAAAATAAAGCCCAGTTACCCTCTTATTATTCTGTAGATTCTTTGGAGTTAGAAGTGGTGGTGTTCAGAAGCTGACAGCATGTAAGTTTTAACTGTCCCATCTTTGCACAAAGTCTTTGGAAAGATTATGTGTTATTACCAGAAGGAATGAAACAAAATAAATTGTAGTAATAAGAAACTGGAGGAGAACATGATAAATCACATTTTTAATAAGTATTACTATACTTTCTGAAGTAGAGCCAAAAAACAATGACTGTATGTTCAGACAATTTATTCTTGCAAGAATCTGAGATCAAAGTAGACTCTGCCCCTCAGACACTGCCCCTACTCACATCCTATAGATCTGTTTGTCCTTCATTAGAAAGAAAAAACACTATACATTTTGAAACATTTGTTAAGTCTCTCAAACAGGAAAAATCTGACTCCTCTGTAAATTTTCATAATTTAAGATGACAAAGTAATTTTCTCACCCATAGTTCAATTTGATTAGTTTGATTACCTGCTTTGAATATCCAGTGCTTTGATGATTTGGACATATTCATCACGTCTGTACTTATGACCTTGCTTTCTGCTGTAGAGAAAAAAAAAGTCCTTTCTTTAATTAGCTTCCAGAACTTATGTAGCAGCTTGGCTTACGCTAATTTGTGTATTTGTTCATCTTTTTTAATAAAATTTTTATTTATTCTAATCTGTTTGACATTTACGTGGCACATTACAAATGTAATATGGTAAAATGGAGTAGTAAAAACAGGCTAACTATGTTTGTGTGTGTTCTGAAATAATGGCAAATGGATGTCAAAGTTGTTATGAGCTACCATCACAGGAAGACTGCAGGAAGCAGGTTGGGACAAGATGGAAAAACACAGGAAAGCTCAAGTGAACACTTTGCATAGGATGCCCTTCCTGAATTGAACTGTCATGCTAAAAAGTCTGTCACCATCTTTCTTAGAAGCCCCCTTTAAGTACTGAGAGACTGCAAGAAGGTCTCCCTGGAGCCTTCTCTTCTCCAGGTTGAACAACCCCAACTCTCTCAACCTGTCCTCACAGCAGAGGTGTTCCAGCCTCTGATCTTTTTTGTGGCCCTCCTCTGGACCTGCTCCAACAGGTCCATGTCTTTCCTGTGCTGAGGGCTCCAGACCTGGATGCAGGACTCCAGGTGGGATTTCACCAGAGCAGAGTAGAGGGCAAGAATCACCTCCCAGGACCACACTTCTTTTTATACAGCCCAAGATACAATTGGCTTTCTGGGCTGCGGGCACATATTGCCAGCTCATGTCCAATCTCCTACAAACAATTTGCATGTTGCTTCTCTTCCTTCCTAAAATAGTACCATACTTTTCTCAGGTTGTCTCAATGACAAGGAAGTGTCCTTCTAGTGCCGTGTTCCAATACTGTAGCAATCCTTTATCAAGTTATAAGGAAACACAGCTCTCCTGATTTCCCTTGTTTCCTGGGAAATCTTCTAGAAATAATATAGGGCTCCAATTCTTCAGTAGATTTTGCCATTCCAGGCTGGGACTACTGCAGTCCTCTTGAGAAGGAGATCCTAGGATTTTGGTGGATATTGCCTTAATCTTTGTGTCTGCTTTGTTTTGACTGGCCTCCTTTTGTCTTAGCTTTTCAGTTTCAGCCACTTTCCTTTCTGAATCTTCATTATTTCTTCCAGTCAGTCAAAGGAGCATTTGTTCTAAACCAGGTTTTCCTTTCCACAAGTGAATCACACTTCCTGTCCCCAACATAATCTTCTTTTATCTAAAAATTTTTAGAATTCTCAAATATAATTTTTCCAAACTGGGTTTCTTGACCTATCCATATTCTTATATAAAATCAACTGTAAGAAATAAAATTAACATTTTCTCTATAAAGTAGAGATATATTAATTGATAGCTATGGCAATCAGTGTTCTGTTTGCAAAAACACTATAGCAGAGTAGTAAATTATAACAAAAATACAACACAACTTTGTGATGACCTCCACTTTCATTTTTATTTTATTGTCAAAATTTGCAAGTCAATAAATATACAGCATACATTTTATCGGCGGAGAGAGGCATACTAGGATTTTAGCTCTATTTCTCTCTCTCTTAGGACTGTAAACAGCCTAAAGCTGTCACAGTGAGGTGGACACTTGTAAAGAAGGATTTAGTTAAGTGGTACTTAAGGTTAATGAATTTTACCCAGAGACTGAATATCTTTTGGACTAGCACTGAATGGTGTATCTGGCTCGGTAACTTGCTGCATGGATAGGTTATCAGGATGCCTACATTACAGCTACCTAAATACTATCTTTATCCCTCTCTCTTAAATCTCCACGAAAACCACCTAATTATAGGCAGGAAATATGTATTAAAATGACCTTCACTTTTTATATTTTGTAACTAAAACACACTGAAGTTAATGTGAATCTTTCCATTTACTTCAGATGAATTTGCATGTAGCCCTAGAGATGTTTTTTAGAAATGTCTTGTACCTTGTGGTTTCTTCTCTTGAAATGATTGCCTGACTGTGAAATTCTAAGTCAGGAAGCTTTGCAAAATCAAAATTAAAAAAAAAAAACAAAGAACCAAAACCAAAAAGGCAAAAAAAAGAAAAAACAAAAAACCACCAAATCCTATCAAGGATCACACTGGATCCTTGTCATAATAGGACACATCAAAACAGTATTTCTTGGACTGTACATAGCCTGTCTCTCAAGAGCATGATATTTCATGCCAAGTCCTGGCTCCCCAGGTAAATTTTACACTGCTATTAGAGTTTACCTGAAACACAAATTCTGTTCCATGAAAAATGTTATCTTATCAAAAGTATCTTATAGTTTTAGTGATATTTATCATCCAATTAGCCAGTGCAGCAGTCTTGCCCTTTCTTGGTCATTTCCAGCTGATAAACTTCTAGAAGAAGTTCCTGTCTTAAGTCCTGAATTACATGACTTGTGTTTTGTGATATTGTGTTTTGGTATTTGCAGTGCTTCAGCCTGGACCCAAATGTAAATCATTTCTTCCCGTCCAACAAGCCAATCCTTTCCATTGATTTGATCTGTTAGCTTTTCCACCACCAGCAACACCTTCCTACTTTTGTCCCAACCCATGAAAATAAAAAATTAAATTGGTTCCATCTGTGACACCTGAGGAATTCCATGAGATACCTCTCTCCTTTATTTCTAAGGCCTTAACTTCTGAGAAGACCTGTCTTCCCATCCATCAGTTTATTACCCACTTTACAACCCTTGTGCAAATTCCACTGTTCTTCAATTAAATAATTTCTCAAATAAGCCCATAGCTAAATAGCTTAATAAAATCCAGTTTATGCACTCTTTCCGAACTTCATCTACCCCTCAAAAAAAAATTGTTACTAAATATATCAGGCTGATCTGGCATGCTTTAACTTAGGTGAACATACATTGCATTATAACTTACTTCTTACTTGTTCTTTGTGTTTAATTTTTAATTTCTAAATCAGTTATGCCCTTAATGAGGTTACGTTACTGAGAACTTCCATGTCTTTTCCTTCTTGTATTAGTAGGTTTGGTATTTTCCAATCATACAACAGAAGTACAGGTCTTCATGTGTCAGCTCACTCAGAATTTGGGATAGAAGTTATCTAATTTCCATGATAGGAAATGAAAGCAAACTTTCTGTGAAATGAAGTCTTCTGTGTAAAGAAATGTGGAAAACACATATAAAGGACCACCTTCCCAAAAACAGACAGAGAATAACGTGCTGGAGGGAGCCTTTCTTCCATAAACCATAGTGTCTGAGGTAAATGCCCTAACTCTGGCTTTTCTGGGATTGCCTTGGTTTTGACAAAGTAACATTTTTCACCTGTTTTAGAATAACTCAAGAGTAATGTATTAAATACTTCTCAGATGTTGAGTAAATGTTGTGAATAGATGCTGGTCAGCCTTCTGTAGCAGAGTCATTTAAATATGATCAAACATGCTGGAAGGATTTTTGGAAGTGGAAAAGGTGGCAAGTAGGATCTCCCATGAGAAGAAATATGTCAAATGGAGTAATTATGCAAAAAAATTAACCCCTCGTCTGGAAAAAACTAAACCTAATACCGGAAAACAACACAACCCCCCAAAGTCTTTTCCTTCTATTATAATTATGTTACATTCCAGACCTCAGGATTTGAGAAAGTTCTGCTTCTGTACGGAGCTTCTGTTGTTCTGAATGCCTCTCGTAGGAATTGTTCTTTCCACAACTCCCAGTGTTGATAACTATGTATGCCGTATCGGTATGTTATCTTAAGATGGGTCAACCTCTTTACACCGAAATCTCATTCAAAAGAAACCTTGAACTTCTTAAATGTCATGTTTAAAGCAGAGATTAAGGAGAAAAATCAACACTCTATTTGTAGACCAACAAAAGGACAGACTCCTGAGAAATTTTCCATTATAATTAAAGCTTCTTCAACATGCTTGAGTGAATCTAAGCAACTCTCCCCTTTATCTCAACCGGTTTCATAATAATGTGATGCTCATCCTCATCAGGAGAAAGCAAATTCTGTTCTTTTCTACACTGGCTGTGACTTTCTCCCTTATTTTCAGCAGAAATTTGTGCCCACATTAATTAGTTCAGCAGTGACTGTTCATAACACTGTGTGAAACATGTGGATCCACAAAGGTCTTCCCCCACACTTCGTTGCCAAATTTCTATCATACAGCTGCAACATCATTGCAAGTCTTTCAGACAAAACAAAGAATATTGCTGTTCATCTAATTTTGAAAAGGCTTAGAAGAATTTAATGTAGGTATTGAATTAAGACATTCCAGAATTGCAAAAATACCTTGTTCAATAGTTATCCCTCCCTCCCTCCTTCTCTCCCTCCCTTAATTCCGTTTCCTTGTGCATTTAACTTGCTTACAGAATTAGGTAGTGATTCTACGAAGAAAAATAAGATATAATAACATAATCAAAGACTATGGCTTAATGCAGAGGCGCAAAGGACCACAATAACATTTCTTGAGCTGAGTTCACATTTCATCTTAAATAATATTAATTTAAAATTGTTGTATGCCATTTCCAAAATGCTTTTCACAAAAGCATTTTCATAAACCTTCCTCCCCACCATGTTCAGTTAGAAGAATTTGAACTCTTATGTGTATCAGCAGACACTTTTTATTTGAATTGCAGGACCAACTTAGTTGACTGGTAACCAAAATAGATTATTTTGGTTGTTGGTTGAATGAAATGTTCTCAATCTGATGTTCAAACTCAGCAAATCATAGCTAGAGATGGTCAAGCTCATAGGGCAGATCAGTTTTCTTGTGTCTTATTCCTACCTGGTGCCATGTATTTCTAATGTGTGCTTTGGTGGTGATCTGGACACAACCCTAGAACACCTATGTGATTTCTTTTGACACTTTGACAGGAGTGACCTTCATATTTAAATGTCAGGAAAGAAATAAACAGAAATTAATGGGAAAGCTTATGGACTCTTCTGTAGCCTGTAAACACTCTCCCCTGTCAAAAGCTTGCTGTGGTCACAGATCCACTGAAGTGGCAAATGGTAGGAAAAAGGACTCATCACCGGTTGGTACCTCAACAGGGCAACTGTAAACAGATCCCTGCTAGAAAACAAACCAGTGATCATGTTAATTAATGAAGGAATTGGCATCCATGGAAGGTAATCACAAAGTTCATCTGGTACAAAATTAAATCATTTTTGAGGGACAAAGCCTGCTTTTTTTCTCATGAGTACAGAAGGATTGTTGTGTGGCAGAACTGATGTGTTTTTACTGACCAAAGCAGAAATCATGTTTGTTTTGTTAACCAAACCAAAGGTTTTGAAAGTCTTGAAAGTAGATCAGACCTGTGCTTAATATGTGCAAATATGCTTAATAAACCTGTGCTTTAATGTGCAAAAACAACAGGATGTGTGCCTTGGTTTCTTAGCCACAATATTAACTTTTAGCTGCCTGCAGGGTTGCTTTTTCCATTTAATGCTTCCAGTATCCAGACTGGCTTGGGCATCAGTAAGGAGGGCTTTCATGGTACCTAACATTGCTTTGTGTCCTACTCTTCATTCCTGTTTCACTGCCATCAGTCTTTAATATCCACATACAGGAAAGAGACTCAAGTGCTGAAATCATCTTGCCGTTCATTGCTAGGTTACTGAACCTAAGCATTACATCATTTTCCACATTAACAAATAGAGTACACCACATACATAAAAAAACCACTGTTAGCAATTCCTTGTTTCTTAAGCAACAGACGAAGTACAAACCTCCCCATATTGTTATACAATTGTTTGAAATACTCTAATAAAAGTAAGTAAAACTTATTAACTGCTATGCAGCACAGAAGAAAAATGGAGATAGAGTCACCTGGGCACATAATCACACAGTTGAGCTGTTATATTGCCCATCATTTCTGAATAAGAGGTGGTAAAAAAGATTATTTGGCACATTCCTTTAAATATTAAACATTTTGTTCATCAGCTGCCTCCCCAAGAATTTTCAACAATTTATCCTACAAACTGAATATTTTGTTTCTAGTTGAAAACTGAAAGAACATACTTTTTAAACATATTTTTTAAAAAATATATTAAATTTTTACTGGAAGGCTGGAGAAAGGAGAAATCTATCACAACTTTAAAGAAAAGTATTTGTGTATAACCCTATGAACAAAACCAAATCATTTATAAAGCATACAAGAACACAATTTATCAGTCTTGTTGCCAAAAAAGGGAATATAAAGTTTGTAAAATTTGATGGTTGAGGAATAGTCAAACAATGCTACTTTTGAAAGGTAGAGCAGGACTTTTTACAGTGTAGCCAACTATATGCTTTTGATTTCTTAGCTAAATACAGGATGCTCACTTTTTGGTTCAGAAGATGTGTACATCTGGGTAACTCACAGATGCCCCTCTGTCATGCACACCAGCTAAGTTTTGCCTTTAATAACTCCTGGAATGTTTCTGTATTTTTTCAGGAACAGTAGCCAAATTCAGTGTTGTCCTCTATTTCCAACTTTATAGCTTGCATAGGCATTTTTATGGCACAGAATAATCAGGTTTTGCTTTACATTGATACAAAGATTTACAAAGAAAGTCAATAAATACAGAATTACTACACTAAACAGAAATGGCCTTAAGCAGTGTTGTTTGTTTTATGCTTGAGCTTCTGCCTCTCACAGCAACCAGGCCTCTTCATCAAGGGAAGGTAAGAAAGGACAAAGTCCAACAAACAAATTTAAATCCACGATGGTTGTCCATTACCATCTGCTTATGGTTACAGGAGGAACAAGATGAAAATACATTTTAAAATGGATTTTTAATAGAACTTTCAACCTATTTAAAATTAAGCTATGTTTTGTTTTCAACTTTTTTTTGATCCTGTCTATTATTTTTACCCTGTTTCCATGCCTTCTCTCTCTCCACCCTCTTTCACCTTCTTTAGCCACCTCCATTTCCTTAAAAGTGGCAATGCTAAATAGCTGCAGGAAGCTACTGTTATCTATAAAGTTTATCAAAGACCTTTAGTTTAAGGAAAGCAATATATCTAAGCATCTCCCTTGCTGTCAAAATGTTCCCATGAAGTGTCCATCCAGTTTTAAGAAATTGTACAATCTGTCACACTTCTTTTACTTAATTTGCCATTTCTTCTAGTTTCCATCCATTTGTGCCAGTGCTTTAGCTCCCATTGTACTTTACTGGTCTTTTAATGAGAAATTACGTATATGCATATTTATGTCCTGCATTCAGTCTACATATGCCCCTCTCATCTGACCCAAGTAAAAGCCTATCCTAGGAATACAGCTGGGAAGAAGTGGCTTGACTGTGTGTGTCCTCTCATCTGACTGATGCGATTAGCTGTACTACAGCCAGGGACTATCGGATATACACACATCGATCACAGGGTGGAATATCAAGGAATGAGACTGTGGGCTGAATACATTAATTTAGCAAGGCCAGGTTCTTCCTGTGTGGGACTGTTGAAGACAGATCAATTTTAACATGAGGAACACATGTAATCAGTGAAATAGTGTGGAGGAACTGAAGACAGCTACTAATGGTTGCACGTTCATCGCAATGATGACTGAAGTCTAGTAAGAAGTACTAGGAATCTATTTTTTATTGATGGATGGAGTATGCTTATATTTATGGTGTAAAAGAAAGGGTAAGGGGAGATGGAAAAGAAAAGGGGTGTAAGGAGTACAATATGAGGGGAAAATTCAGCCAGGTGAGAAGAGTTGAAAGACAAGAGATGTTCAGGTCTCTTCATGGGTGGCAAAGGATAAGGAACAAAGAGGAGGGGGTGGGAAGACAAAGGAAAGAAAAAGGAGTGAAGTGAGATGATATGGGTGTTTTCTTTTAGTCTGTTTTTTTGTTATCCTTCATTAAAACATCAGTGAGATCCTCTGGTGACAGCAAAAAGGTGAGAAAAGCTTGAGAAGGAAGAGGGAAGTCAAAGCGGACATTTATTTTGCCAGTTATGTAAGAATTAATTTCAAACAGAATGGATAAAAGGTATTTCTTAAAACAAATGAAGCCCATGATCTGGGACACGATGTGATCTGAATAGTTGAAAGAGGTTATGAAGCACTCATCATTAATGTTTATGGGGTTAAATAACTTTTCTTGGTTTTACAGGGTTTTCTTACTTGATGCTGAATATCATGTACAGAAAATTGGAACCTGGATTTCGCAAAGGCCAGCATGCAGTGCAGTATTAGGTATCAAACATTAAAATGAGAACATATACTAGAAGTGGGCTGTTTCACTAAATATTCTTAACAGAGGATATACCAGTTCTGTAGATGTTTTCATTTCTTTGAATTTTTCCTCTTCATTAAACTCAATTTACTTTCTCATTCTCTTACATGAAAGATGAGTTTAATATTTCACTTTAATTAGGCACTGGAATGATGTCATGTTTAATTAGTTCAGCCTCCCACAGAGTCATCATTGCACACACAGTGTTTTAGACTGCTACTAATATTCTATGATACATTTAGTCCTGCAAATTTTTTTTGAGAAGTCCTGGTACAAGAACACACATTTGATTGGAATATTTTCTGAAATGAGAAATTTAACTAGGAGCTTTAGTTACTGCACTTTATCCCATTAAGAAGCATAAAAGTTTTCTGTAAAACAAATGAAAAACTCCATCCAGTCCAATCATGCATTTACCTATTAATATTTTAGGCTGTTTTATTACTTCTATGACACTCATTCCTTGGAATCAAGTCGAGGATCTGCTCCCTATTGCTAAGCTCTGTAATTTACCTAAAGAATATAAAATGTTATTTTGGGGTTGGCGGTAACTGGTGGAAAAGGTGGCAAACAGAATGTGGGATTCTTCATAGGATGAGGAATATGAGGAGGGATTAAAACAAAATTTTACAAAACAAAACAAAACAAATTTTTGAAAATTTTACAAAACAGAACAGAAACAGAATTCTTGCTTTGTCTCTTGCCTAGCTAGTACTGGAAAGCAGTGCTCTGGGATGTCAGGGCACTCAAACAGTGTTAATATATGTTGTTCACTCATATAGTGGGCTGCCTAAGGGAATAGGTGATAGTTTTCTGAATTTTGGCAGGTTGATGTTAGTTTGCACAGGGGTAGCATAGGAGAGAGTGCACTCATTTGAATGAAGTTGCTCATTGTTTCCATTGCCTTATAAAACTCACATTAGAAATTATTTGTTTTGTATTCAGACATTAACTTTACGACCAAAAATCCCATAAAACCTGTCTCTTGTAGTCTAAACTTGTGTTTAAAAGTGGAAAATATTTGGCTCCTTTCACCTTGTTTATCCCGTACATCTGTAACTGTTTTAGATGGGAACACACTGCTTTGCTCAAGCTGTTGAGGTTCTCTCTCCGGTCACGTCAGCCCAATTTTCAAAAATTGAGAATAAGTGACAAGGGAGCACTGCCCAGTTGAAAGAAATTATGGAGAAGTAGTGACAGGTCACTTGTTCACCTCCAGAAATGTTGCTGATGTCTGGGTTGGTACTGCTTTTTATATTGGACAAATTCTAGAAGTGAATTGCTTCCAGGCCTTCATGTTGGTGTCCATAACCAATTGTTCACCACCTGAGAAAAAAGGTGAACTTTCACATGCCTCACTGCCAGAGATCCTTTTGTAGAGCTCCATTATCATTATATCAAAGAGGCTGCAAATAAAAAATGTCCTTTTTTGTTTGTTTTGCTTTCAGCAAGAATCCACTGTAATGTTACAGTTTTGAAGATTAAACTGGGCACATGACCCAGTTGCTACAGAAACCTCTCTGGAATAAAATGAAAAGCAAGGGGAGGGAACACTGATGAGTGTTAATTTACAGAAGTAAGAATATTAAGTATCCTTGATCTGTGGCAATTGATACCACCTTCCTGGTTTATTTATTAGCAAAAATTGTTGAAAGGAGATATCTCTTAATTTGCCCCCTGGAAAAAAATTGATACGCAATTGCTACCTTGCAGTTATGGTTCATTTGTCGTATTAGCTTGCCTAATGCAAGGAGGATTATCATTGCACCGAGCCCCATCTGCAACAGACATAACACAGCGTAGTCACTTGCAGTGTGGGTGTTACTACTATGATTCCTCGGAAGCCACATGAAAACGTGTGGTGGCTTAACCTTGGCTGGCTGCCAGGTGCCTACCCAGCCGCTCTCTCACTTCCCCTCTTCAGCAGGACAGAGATAGAAAATAAGATGAAAAGCTCATGGGTGGAGACAACATGGGGACATTGCTCACCAAGTACTGTTGTGGGCAAAAGAGACTTGACTTGGGGAAGATTAATTTAATTTCTTGCCAATTAAAAATAGAGTAGGATAGTGAGAAACAAAAATAAACCAAAAACTACCTTCCCTCTGTCCCCCCTTCTTCCCAAGTTCAACTTTATTCCTGACTCTTCTTCCTTCTTCCCCTCAAGCAGCACAGGGGGGGTGGGGAATGTGGGTTGTAGTCAGTCCATAACGCATCTTCTCTGTCCCTCCTTCTTCATAACACTGTTCCCCTAGTCCAGTGTTGGGTCCCTCCCATGGGATACACTCCTCCACAAACTGCTCCAACATGTGTCTTTCCCATGGGGTACAGTCCTTCAGGAGTGAACTGCTCCAGTGTGGGTCCCCCACGGGCCACAGATCCTGACAGAAGACATGCCTTTGCATGGGCTCCTCTCCATGGGCCACAGCTCCTTCCAGGAATCTGCTCCTGTGTGGGCTTTCCATGGGCTGCAGATTATTTCAAGGCACATGTACCTGCTCCAGCGTGGAGTTCCCCATGGGCTGCAGTGTGGATATCTGCTCCAGCATGTTTCTCCATGGGCTGCAGCGGGGGGACCTGTGTCATAATGGTCTTCTCCAAGTGCTGCAGGGGAAATCTCTGCCCTGGCACCTGGCACACCTCCTCCCCCTCCTTCTTCACTCACCTTGGGGTCTGTAGAGCTGTTTCCCTCACATATTATCACTCCTTTCTCATAGCTGCTGGGCTGTGTTTTCTACCCTTTCTTAAATATGTTTTCATGGAGGTGCCACCAGCATCCCTGATGGGCTGATCTTCAGCTAGTGGCAGGTCCAGTTTGGAGCAGGCTGGAACTAGCTCTGTCCAATGCGGGGGCAGCTCCTAATGTCTTCTTACAGAGACCACCCCTGCAGCACCCCAGCCACTGCCAACGCCTTGACACATACACCAGATATAAAATGTTAAGTTGCTAGCAGCTTTCTGCAACATGGATTATCTAGCTTGGATGTTTTTTCTAAGGATGATCACTGTGGTATGTAATCCAACAGTCAATGACTTTGTAACTGGCTGTTTCATCCCAACCACTAACAGGCTTAAATAGACCAAGGGTGGGATGCTTATCCCACACCCTGGCTGCAGATCAGCACTTGTGACTATGAAGCTGCTGGGTACAGTGTGGTTGGTCAACCAAAAATAAAATCTTTCTATAAAATTTTTCTACAAAATTTCTGCAGAAAGATAAATCCTGGGAGTTGAAAACCTCTTCTCTCGGTGAACAAGGCACTTGAGCCCAATTGAATCAGCTTTCTGTCCAATCTATCTTTGTCATTATTGCCAGTTCTCATAAAGACATGTGATTTTTCCTGTTGTGTGGTGACTCTTTGTGCTTTGTGTCTAACACAGTCCATCCATTTCCTGTCTTCTGTGGTTTTCATCTGACAACAGGAGGTGGAACATGAAAGTAGGCAAGGTAAGGATAAAAATGCTTTATCAAGTGGAAAGGACGAGAGCAGAAGAAGGGTAGTGAATACATGTATGCTCTGTATTTTTATAAATCATGAATGATGAGCTATCTTCACCTGACATTCTGGTTATCTCTTTAAACCAGATTTAATGATATATCTTCACGGATGCAAATCTGTGTTTTTTCCTTAAGTGTGACAGCACCTGGTAATCTACATAGGTAGCCTGTCATTATGAGTGTGAGGGAGACCAGAATACTTACCTTCATTGCTTTAAATGCTTGTTTTAAACCATATAGGTGCAATACAAGATAATACATCATTAGTGCAGTCGTTTACTGCACATGACATATACATGCAGAATAGACTACATCCCAGTGGTTATACCTAGTTGGTTTAGTTCATCACAGCTTAATGAACCGCTAGACTGTAGCATGTCCTTCTATCTAGGCATTGTCTAAAAAGATAATGTTTCATAACTTGAGTTGCTGTTGACATTAAACATCCCAAGATCTTTTCTTGCTCCACTTTATTTTACCTTCTCTTATAGGACTTTCCTTCCTTTTTTTTTTTTTCTCTTTTTTCTTTTTTCTTTTCTTTTTTCTTTTCTTTTTTTCTATGGATAGAAAAAATATATAAATTGTTTCTAAAGCAGAAAAAGAAAAAAATTACTGCAAAGTCCAGAGCAGTTCATTCTTACTTGCAAGGCTGATCAGTGAAGTGTAGAGTTTTGCTGTTTAGTTCCTACCTGCAGAAGTAATGTGCTCCGTAGGTCACACTAACCTGATGATGTCTGTTTTCTTGAGTTATTTTTTCCATTTGTTAGGGAACATTAAATGGGCCAGGTGGTAGAGACTTATGAAAGACAAATCTTGTTATTAAAAGTTCCTTCTTTGCTCTCTATACTTAGAAATCTCTTGGCATTGTACAGTTCCTATCGGTGAGGGTTTTTTTCTTAAATATGTATTACACAAGAAGTGACATTCTGTGTAACATTTTTATATCTTACACCTAGGATTTTTTAAATTGTCTTTAAATCATCCCCTATATATATGTATATATAAAAATGCAAGTATATATTTATATTTACATACACATATATATCTCCTCATGTTTGTACAAAAACTTTGAATTTGCTGGAGTATAACATCTCTCATCTTCTGGGGATAGAATGCCTGCATAGCTGGGGGATTTTTTGACACATGTGCCAGAATGCAAGTTTTTACTAAGAACCTCATGAAAATGAAGCTAGTTGACAGCTGACTGCTTCTTTCCATCTTAATTGTTACACTTCAGGAGATTATGAATAAGAGCATTGAGATTTGTTTCCCTCTAAGTAATACAGTGTGTGCACAACACCAAAATTCACAGTAAAATATTCCCCTAATAATGTCAAGAACTAGTCACAGGCATTCTGCCTTCAGGAAACAATTAAGAATTTTTTCCAGAGGGGATATCTGCTAAAAGTGCTTTGCAAAACAAGTTAATCAGAGTGGGTAAGAATTAATTTTTTTACCTCACCTTCAGAGACCTAGGGACATTTTTCACCTAGTTTATTTATAAAGAAGGAAGCATGCAGAGACTTCTCAACAGAAAACTAACGTGAAAATTAAAACATGGTGTGTCCATTTGAAGGGTATAAAGACACCTTTAAGAAGCTGCTTGCATGTGAGGGAAGGAATGGCCTCGCACAAAAATGTGTCTTGATATAAAATAAACAAAGAAAAATATTGCAAAGTTTTTAAAAAAGACTTCAGCAGTAGAGAAGATGTTTGAAAATGTGTGTGTGGGGAAGCGAGGGGAGAAGGTCACAGACAGTATGTCAACTTGCTACTGGCAAACTGATTACAGAGTAGGACAGTAAAACATCTGTCTGGTGTCACCAGGGAACAAGGTGATCAGCAGGTCATTTGTAAAATAACAGCGTACTAAGGCTACAAAAGATGCATTAACTTTGGGCCCTTGGGACTGGAGTTTCTATGGTGAGAATTAGAAGACAACAGACTTTTATCAGACCATAGTATTTCCTGTTAGGTTCGTTGCTCTGTCCTACCTCCTCCTGCTACGAGGCCTTGGTAGATCCAGTCTTACCATTTCATAGTCAACCAAGGAGGGCAAATTAATAATGATGACCTCAGAACTGAAATTGTTTACAACAAAGCTGAGGCTGTTGCAGAAAACTTGGAAACTTGCTTCAGTTTCTCATCTTTAGAGGAGAGTTACAGCACTTTGAACATTGTGGACATACTGTTAACAGTTCTGTGATGCTGAGATGTGCCCTCTGTAATAGTGGAGATGTACATATGCACATTAGTTTGGGAAGTAATCGTAAACAGGGAAAGGAGTTATTTATCTGATAAGCTGGTGCACTTTCAGACATTCATGGAGAAAATTGATATTTTCTGATGCCTGAATTGTATGTCTAAAACGAGGTGCAATCATATGTGAAGCAAAGAATAGCTTCATCTTCCAGAAAGGCACTAGAAGTGCTCTGTAGTTTTGTGATTAAATGTCCGAGGGAGTGATTAGAGTTAGCAGATCAGTAGCTATTTCACATGACTGAGCACATGGAGTAAGGCCATACCTGTGTTTCATATATTATAAAATATATATTTGTCTCTGTCCTACTAGGAAAGACAGAAAAAAAAAAAACCAACCCTAAAAATATTTGCTTCCCTGCTGTCCAGTACTAACGTTGAAATTGCTAAGGTTTTGGAATATCACAGAATCACAGAATCACTAGGTTGGAAAGGACCTTCAAGATCATCAAGTCCAACCATTAATCCAGCGCCACCATGTCCCCTAAACCATGTCCTGAAGTGCCACATCCACACGTTTTTTGAACACTTCCAGAGATGGCAACTCCACCACCTCCCTGGGCAGCCTGTTCCAATGCCTGACCACCTCTCAGTGAAGAAATTTTTCCTAAGATCCAATCTAAACCTCCCCTGGCGCAACTTGAGGCCATTTCCTCTTGTCCTATCACTAGTTACTTGGGAGAAGACACCAACACCCTCGTCGCCACAACCCCCTTTCAGGTAGTTGTAGAGAGCGATAAGGTCTCCCCTCAGCCTCCTCTTCTCCAGACTAAACAACCCCAGTTCCCTCAGCCGCTCCTCATAAGACTTGTGCTCCAGGCCCCTCACCAGCTTCGTTGCCCTTCTCTGGACATGCTCCAGCACCTCAACATCCTTCTTGTAGTGAGGGGCCCAAAACTGAACACAGGATTCGAGGTGCGGCCTCACCAGTGCCAAGTACAGGGGCACAATCACTTCCCTACTCCTGCTGGCCACACTAGTTCTGATACAGGCCAGGACACTGTTGGCCTTCTTGGCCACCTGGGCACACTGCCGGCTCATATTCATCCGGCTGTCAACCAGCACCCCCAGGTCCCTTCTGCCGGGCAGCTCTCCAGCCACTCCTCCCCAAGCCTGTAGTGTTGCATGGGGTTGTTGTGGCCAAAGTGCAGGACCCTGCACTTGGCCTTCTTAAACCTCTGTACAAGTGAACCTGCAAGAAGTCCTGTTATTACAGGACTGTAGTTCTAAGTGATACTGCTTGGCTGCTACTACCCACTTAAGGATATCAAAGCATGTGGGAGTCCAACCCAGATAAATAAGTAAACATGATAAATGATTAATTGCAGTTGAAAACAAACATTCATTAAAAAAATCACGGTTTGCTTCAACCAGCTTCTGCTGTGCTATTTACTGGCTGGATAGTGTAGATACCTGTTTCTTCTCCATTACTCTTAACCCTTTAAAGGTACAACCTTCTTAGCAGGAAATTATTTTAGTTGATGGTTGCTTTTTCTTGGTGCCTGCAGTAGTCTTTTTCTCTCCCATGTAATGTAAGAAGAATGAATTCTCTTTCCGTTTATAATCAGAGTTATTAAACTTGGTGATGTTGCTCCTCTTTGGCAGGAGAAAGATTATCAAAAAGATGATCAGACTCTAGAAAGCTGCCATTCATTGTATGCTCTGAGGGTTGTAGCAAAAGCTGTCAAAGTAGCACTGTGCACTATGCACTAAGTCAGCTACTCATACGATCTACATAGTCTGCTTAAGAGACCCCAGAGCAGGCCATGATCTGAGCTTTGGAAGTAAGTGGACATGATAAGCAAGAACATATTTCATTCAGGAACTTGTTAGTGCAGTCGAGGCAGATATTGTGTAGGATAGGTCCTGGAAATTTGGTCCTTTGTATCAGCAGTAGTGGAGTGCTTCAAGGCAGAAGGGGATACATCTTGTGTCCAAGAACCAGCCTTCTTAGGTTTTGGATAGATGTTATACTCCTGACCTACAGATTGGCTGTCACTGAAGTCATGCCAAGAACTGCCCTGTCCACCCAGTAAAAAGTACATCTTATTAGGGGTGGATCTGTGGAGTCCAATTGACATCCAGTCACGGTATTTCATCAGGCTTTACATCAACTGTAGCCTGGTCCCTGGTTAGTAGGTGCACTCCTGAAATACATATTTCAGTTTAGTTTCATCCAAAAGATATCTAGTTCATGCACGGGAAGACTGCTTTGTGATGTGAGCCAAAGTGTGTAAAGAGGGGATGGTTACATTTTGAAAGCACAATTCTGAGTCAAAAGAAACTGCTAATGTAGATGCACCCAATAAAATATAAAGTGTGTGGATCATGGTCTTGCTGTACTAAAAGCTTCTTCTGAACTTATCTTTTCTTTGCAATGCAAACATACCAGAAACCTGGCCTCACAACTAACATCTTCAGTTAGAAAATAAAAGTCCTTGCTCTTTTCTTTTGGGGAACATTTACATGTCAGTCTTATCCCAAAGAGGAGCTTTTCAACACATTCAAGAAACCTCTTCCTGGAGAACTGACAATCAGCTTTAAACTCAGTTACTGTAAGGAGAATCTCCAGTGTGACTTTCTGGAAGCTTGTACTGTTTAAGGCCAGAAAGAGCCAGCTTTACTTCCTCTGTAACACGGGCCATAGATTTCACAGAGGGATTCTTGCACAAAGCCCCTTAACTACTGTTCATGCTACAAATGTTCTTTTTTATTTTCAGGACCCCCAGTGAAGATACTGCTCTCAAAGGGACTCTGCACCTGTGATTAATTACACTTGCTACTAAATGTACATCTTGCCTGCAATGTGCCAAGTTTCTATTGACAAGAACAGCAGCATGGAGATCAGTAGAATTCAAGTATTCCTAGAGTACATTTTCAATGTAATAAGTGGAGGGGCTTTCATGAAAATTATTTTGCCTTCACTTTTATATTCATTGCATGTGGATGTATATCCATACATGCACTAGCATGGATACAAGTAACTGTTTGATTAAATGCTATGTTGAGTTTCCTTGGACTTTGAAATAAGATCCTTCTGGAAGGAGCATTACCACACACTGTGGGTTCTCCTCAAAAATACGTGTAGGACAGGGAGCAGGAAAGTCATTTCAAGGAATATCTCTGTTGATGTTGACTGCACTGCAAAAGAGTTCAGAAGCAGAAATGCCTGGAAATCTTCTCTTCCTTCAAAATGAAGGACAAACTCCCTCATGGCAATTTTCAGACAGCTTCAGTTCAAGGGTCTGATTTACTGACTGTGGGTTGCAAGAGGACCTCTCTGAGTAGTTTCAAAAGGCTCTGGAGTGGGTCCTAGGAAAGCAGCCTTACTGGGATGTGTGAGGCCACTCTACAACCATTATATCTGCCTGCAATTGCTGGAAAATAGAATTAATTACACATACACTGCCAGCAGAGGCAGAACACACTCCGTGCTTATCCCAAAAAACCTATATCAGGAAATCCACAGAGCCTTCAGATAATGGTTTTATAGCAAACAACACTGAATTCACCCTTTCAGCTATGGATCAGGTTGGCTGTCCCTGGATAAATGTCAGTTAACTTCCTGGGAAAAGGAGCTTTTTTGACTATTGTCCAGAGGTCCCAAGGGTATGCCTTTCTTGTTTAATCTACAGCTCCGCCATGTCTGCAAAGCTTGTGCAGTCAGATTGATTTGAATGCTGAAAATCCAGCAATCTGGATACATAAATGAGCACAAATGAAAATAAATTAAAAGCTGGACATGAGCTGGCAATGTGCGCTCGCAGCCCAGAAGGCCAACCATGTTCTGGGCTGCACCCAAAGCAGGGTGGCCAGCAGGTCGAGGGAGGTGATTCTGCCCCTCTACTCCGCTCTGGTGAGACCCCATCTGCAGCCCTCAGCATAGGAAAGACATGGACCTGTTGGAGCGGGTCCAGAGGAGGGCCACAAAAAAGATCAGAGGGATGGAACACCTCTCTTATGACGGAAGGCTGATAGTTGGGGTTGTTCAGCCTGGAGAAGAGAAGGCACCAGGGACACCCTTATTGCAGCCTTCCAGTACTTCAAAGGGGGCTTGTAAGAAAGATGGGGACAGACTTTTTAGCAGGGCCTGTTGCCTTGCAATAGGACAAGGGGTAATGGTTTTAAACTAAAAGAGGGAAGATTTAGACTCTGTATAAGTAAAAAATTTTTCACAATGTGGGTAGTGAAACACTGTCAAAGGTTGCCCAGAGAGGTGGTAGATGCCCCATCCCTGGAAACATTCGAGGTCAGGTTGGATGGGGCTCTGAGCAACCTGATCTAGTTGCAGATGTCCCTGCTCACTGCAGGAGGGTTGGGCTACATGACCTTTAAAGGTCCCTTCCAACCCAAACTATTCTATGATTCTATAGGATAAACATTTGCCTCTAGTTAGAATTCCTAGAAATTATTTTTGTACAATATGCTCTACACTGACACCTGGGCATAAAAAAATGGTTACTTGCAGCATTGTTTGGTTGTTGGTCAACTAACCATCATTTTAGCTTGAGCTTATTAACAGTCTGCTTTCTCACACCACCATTGCTGGAGAGGGAAGAAGTTTTTTTTCTCACATTTATTATTATGATAATTTGAAATCTCTACGTCAGTAAATGTTCATCCTGAAAAGAGACAGATTGTGGTCCTGTTAAGTGAGTTTTATGGCAGGCATGCCATGAAATATAGAAATTAATCAAACAGGACATAATATGAATTTGGTAATAAATGTTTTTGTTATACTTTTAATTTCTTTTTTTTTAATTGGATTAATTTTTCCTTTCTTTTCACTGTTATCTTTATGGTTGTGGATTTATCAGATAAATAGGCTTTTTATATAACTGCCAGCAATGGCAATTATATAGGCATTTGCATTGGAGAGTTCCTCTTTGGATCTGCGTTTATAGCAGCAGATGATCTGAGCAGACGGATATTCGAAGCACAAGGGATATGCTGAAAATAACACCGTGGGAAAACTCTGAAAAAGATGTAACCTGCCTGTTGCACTGTAAAACTGTCCTGGGATGGCCTGTGGCAGTCTGTCTTCGGTTGCCTAATTCATCTAGTTTGATTGACAATGCCGTAAGATTGAGTAGAAGTCCTTCATGAGTGTATGATATTATCAAAATTTTGGAGATGGGAAGTAGGATAGAAGAAGAAAACACTCTGGCTACAGCAAAAGCTTCTGTTCTTTTTTTTGACCACGGGGCGGTTTACACGGCACCGGGCCTCCTCGCAGCTGATGGAGTGCAACTGACGCAGAGGGGCAAAAGGATTCTTGCTCATGAGCTGGCAGGCCTCATTGAGAGGGCTTTAAACTAGATTTGGAGGGGGGAGGCGCTAAAACCGGGCTCACTAGAGTTGAACCTAGGGGTAGGTTCAACGTGCCAGAGTTGAAATCGATAGCCCAGCTCAGGTGCATCTACACCAATGCACGCAGCATGGGCACCAAACAGGAGGAGCTGGAAGCCATTGTGCAGCGCGACAGCTATGACGTAGTTGCCATCACAGAAACATGGTGGGATGCTTCTCATGACTGGAGTGCTGCAATGGATGGCTATAAGCTCTTCCGAAGGGATAGGCAGGGAAGGAGAGGTGGTGGGGTGGCTCTGTATGTTAGGGACTGTTTTGATTGCATAGAAATCGAAGATTGTGAAGACCAAGTAGAGTGCTTGTGGGTAAGGATGAGGGGGAAGGCCAATGAGGCAGATATCCTGCTGGGAGTCTGTTACAGGCCACCCAACCAGCATGAAGAGACGGATGAGACATTCTATAAGCGACTGGCAGAAGTCTCGCATTCGCTGGCCCTTGTTCTTGTGGGGGACATCAACCTACCGGACATCTGCTGGAAGTATAACACAGCAGAGAGGAAACAGTCTAGGAGGTTCCTGGAGTGTGTGGAGGATAACTTCCTGACGCAGCTCGTGAGTGAGCCCACCAGGGGAGATGCCTTACTGGACCTGCTGTTTACAAACAGAGAAGGACTGGTGAGAGATGTGGTGGTCGGAGGCCGTCTTGGGCTTAGCGACCATGACATGATAGAATTCTCGGTTGTGAGGGAAGTAAGGAGAGGGGCCAGCAAAACTGCGATCATGGACTTCCGGAGGGCAGACTTTGGCCTGTTCAGGTCACTGGTTGAGAGAGTCCCTTGGGAGACAGTCCTGAAGGACAAAGGGGTCCAGGAAGGCTGGACAGTCTTCAAGAAGGAAATCTTAAAGGCGCAGGAGCAGGCGGTCCCCATGTGCCGTAAGAAGAGCTGGCGGGGAAGGCGACCGGTCTGGCTGAACAGGGAGATTTTGCTGGGACTCAGGGAAAAGAGGAGAGTTTATCACCTCTGGAAGAAGGGGCAGGCAACTCACGAAGAGTACAAGGATCTCGTTAGGTCAAGCAGGAACAAAATTAGAAAGGCAAAAGCCCAGCTAGAGCTCAGTCTGGCCACAGTCATAAAGGATAATAAAAAATGTTTTTACAAATATATTAACAACAAAAAGAGAGGCAAGGAGAATCTCCATCCCCTACTGGATATGGCGGGGAACATTGTCTCCAAGGACGAGGACAAGGCTGAGGTACTTAATGCCTTCTTCGCCTCAGTCTTTAATAGCCAGTCCAGGTATCCACAGGGTATTCAGCCCCCTGAGCTGGAAAATGGGGATGGAGAGCACAAGGTACTCCTCATAATCCAGGAGGAAGCAGTCAAGGACATGCTAAGCCACCTGGACACCCACAAGTCTATGGGGCCTGATGGGATCCACCCGAGAGTACTGAGAGAGCTGGTGGAGGAGCTTGCCAAGCCACTCTCCATCATTTATCAGCAGTCCTGGTTAACAGGAGAGGTCCCAGAAGACTGGAGGCTTGCCAATGTGACGCCCGTCTACAAGAAAGGCCGGAAGGAGGATCCTGGGAACTACAGGCCTGTCAGCCTGACCTCTGTACCAGGGAAGATTATGGAGCGGTTGGTCTTGAGAGTGCTCATAGGGCATCTGCAGGACAACCAAGGGATCAGGCCCAGCCAGCATGGGTTCATGAAAGGCAGGTCCTGCTTGACCAACCTGATCTCCTTCTATGACCAGGTGACCCGCCTAGTGGATGAGGGAAAGGCTGTGGACGTTGTCTACCTGGACTTTAGTAAAGCCTTTGACAGCATCTCCCACAGCATTCTCCTGGAGAAACTGGCAGCTCGTGGCTTAGATGGGTTTACTCTTCGCTGGGTGAGGAACTGGCTGGATGGCCGAGCCCAGAGAGTTGTGGTGAATGGCGTTAAATCCGGCTGGCGGCCAGTCACAAGCGGTGTTCCCCAGGGCTCGGTTCTGGGGCCTGTCTTATTCAATATCTTTATTGATGATCTGGATGAGGGAATTGAGTGCTCCCTCAGTAAGTTTGCAGATGACACCAAGTTGGGTTGGAGTGTTGATCTGCTGGAGGGTAGGAGGGCTCTGCAGAGGGATCTGGACAGGCTGGATCGATGGGCAGAGGCCAACTGTATGAGGTTTAATAAGGCCAAGTGCAGGGTCCTGCACTTGGGCCACAACAACCCCATGCAATGCTACAGGCATGGGGAGGAGTTGCTGGGGAGCAGCCCGGCGGAAAGGGACCTGGGGGTGCTGGTTGACAGCCGGCTGAATATGAGCTGGCAGTGTGCCCAGATGGCCAAGAAGACCAACAGCGTCCTGGCCTGTATCAGGAATAGTGTGGCCAGCAGGAGTAGGGAAGTGATTGTGCCCCTGTACTTGGCACTGGTGAGGCCGCACCTTGAATATTGTGTTCAGTTTTGAGCCCCTCACTACAAGAAGGATGTTGAGGTGCTGGAGCGTGTCCAGAGAAGGGCAACGAAGCTGGTGCGGGGTCTGGAGCACAAGTCTTATGAGGAGCGGCTGAGGGAACTGGGGTTGTTTAGTCTGGAGAAGAGGAGGCTGAGGGGAGACCTTATCACTCTCTACAACTACCTGAAAGGGGGTTGTGGCGACGAGGGTGTTGGTGTCTTCTCCCAAGTAACTAGTGATAGGACAAGAGGAAATGGCCTCAAGTTGCGCCAGGGGAGGTTTAGATTGGATCTTAGGAAAAATTTCTTCACTGAGAGGGTGGTCAGGCATTGGAACAGGCTGCCCAGGGAGGTGGTGGAGTCGCCATCTCTGGAAGTGTTCAAAAAACATGTGGATGTGGCACTTCAGGACATGGTTTAGGGGACATGGTGGTGCTGGATTAATGGTTGGACTTGGTGATCTTAAAGGTCCTTTCCAACCTAGTGATTCTGTGATTCTGTGATTCTCCTAGCTCCCAGGTGCTGAAGTCATATGACAGCATGTCCATGTATTTTCATCATTCAAAGAGTGCTTGTATGTTATTACACTGATTTTGAGTGTGTGTAGATACTATTATTAGTCCTAAAAGCCGAAGAGATATTTTTTTGTTGTTGTTAATGCTGCTTTAACAGTGTATCTGATGTAGGTACTGTCCTCCAGTCCTGTGTATAAATAGAAGAAAATCAGACTGGTGTTTTTACAGAGAGTGTGCTGTCAATATGTCAGTATGCTAAACCATTCAAAACATTGGAGAATTCACAAAATACTGCAAGTTCTATTTGTATGGTACATGGAGCTTACATTATGCAAATGAAGCTGTAGTTTTCAAATACACTAATCACTGAGTTTATCCAGATGTGCCCAGTGTGAAAAAAAGTTAACTAACCTTATTCTCTGAGGAACACTGTGAGATGCTCTTCAAAAGTAATTTGTAGGTGGAAGAGAAAGAAGGTGGTGCTCACATATGCAGGAGCAGCATGGATTTTTTTTCTTTGTTGTGAAAGATGAGAAAAGTGTCACTGTCAGTGATGGTTCAGCTATGTAGCTGTTTCTAGGAGCTGGGAAGAAGTATCAAGTCACTCTGTAGTATTTGCATACTGAAAAATGCACTGTTCATTTACTCATGCATTTACGTCTTTTATCCTCTTTGGAGAACTTTAGAAAAGCATGAGATTAAACAATTCAATTTCAAGACCAGCTTTCAAAAAGAAACCAATATCTTGCACTTCTCATTGTGCTTTTATTTGATGAGAATAGTTTGATTTGTCAGCCATGTCTGAAAAAGTAGATGAGTTCCAACATGGAGCCCATAAATGTGTATGATTTTGCCATTTTTATATTTTCTTTTTCCTTTCAAGTTCCTTTATTTCAAATCTCAGATATCACAGAAATAATGTCACCAACAGCATGATGTGATCTCCCTTAAATCTGTGTGAACAAGGATCATTCAGATTTAATAGGAGAGACTATATCAATGAGTTTAATTTCAAGACTTTTCTACTGCTATGATCTGTCGCAATTCCACACATAAGGTCAGATTGTTCATCCACCTTTGATGATGTCCGTGGCTCAAATATTTATTCTTTACTACAAATGTTTTTTGATTACTGAAGTGAAAACACTGTAGTCAGTCATATTTACTTTTGAAATTATTAATTCCATTTTTCTTTTTATACTAGAGATTTTTAAAAGCCAGTATTGTTGTGTTTGTTTAGCTTTATAGTATGACAAGTGCCCATCTAAATGGGCAAGGTGCTTCTAATGAATACTTAAATAAAATCAATATAACAGAAAAAGAAACTGCAAAGCCTCATCACATCAGCTTTGTTTGCTTCAAAAGGCATTCTGAGTTTAACTCACGTAAGAACTCCCATAAGGCTGAACAAAATGTGGGTGAGAATGTCAATGAAATATCTAAAACTTTAATCTAGACTTCACCTACTTGAATATTATGTCATTACTGCTCAGGGTTTACCATTTGCTAAAAAGTTAGGTTAGCTTTGTAAATCAGATTTTGGTACCACAGAATCAATCACAGGGAACATGGTGGCGCTGGATTAATGGTTGGACTTGATGATCTTGAAGGTCCTTTCCAACCTAGTGATTCTGTGATTCTGTGAGTAAGGTTGGAAAAGACCTTTAGGATCGTTAAGCCCAACCACCAACCCAACACCGCTGTGCCCACTAAACCATGTCATGAAGTACCATGTCCACAAGTTTTTTGAATACTTCCAGAGATGGTGAATCTACCACCACCCTGGGCAGCCTGTTCCAATGCTTGACCACTCTCTCCGTAAAGAAATTTTTTCTAATATCCAGTCTAAACCTCCCCTGGCTCAACTTGAGGCCATTTCCTCTCACCTTATCACTAGTTACCTGGGAGAAGAGACCAACACCCACTTCACCACAACCCCCTTTCAGGTAGTTGTAGAGAGCGATAAGGTCTCCCTTCAGCCTCCTCTTCTCCAGACTAAACAACCCCAGTTCCCTCAGCCGCTCCTCATAAGACTTGTGCTCCAGACCCCTCACCAGCTTCATTGCCCTTTTCTGGACACAGTCCAGCACCACAACATCCTTCTTGTAGTGAGGGGCCCAAAACTGAACACAGGATTCGAGGTGCGGCCTCACCAGTGCCGAGTACAGGGGCACAATCACTTCCCTACTCCTGCTGGCCACACTATTCCTGATACAGGCCAGGACACTGTTGGCCTTCTTGGCCACCTGGGCACTGCCGGCTCATATTCAGCCGGCTGTCAATCATCACCCCCAGGTCCTTTTCCGACAGGCAGCTCTCCAGCCACTCTTCCCCAAGCCTGTAGAATTGCACGGGGTTTTTTTGACCCAAGTGCAGGACCTGGCCCTTGGCCTTATTAAACCTCATACAGCTGACCTCCACCCATTGATCCAGCCTGTCAAGATCCCTCTGCAGAGCCCTCCTACCCTCCAGCAGATCAACACTCCCACCCAACTTGGTGTCGTCTGCAAACTTACTGAGGGAGCACTTGATCCCCTCATCGAGATCATCAATCAAGATATTAAACAAGATGAGCCCTAGAACCGAGCCCTGGGGAACACCGTTCAAAACATTTTCATCTTCAGTCCTGACAGTGATGTTTCTACTGTGTCAGAGAGGTTGGAGTGAACATGTGAAAGCACACTCAGGATGTTTTTGTTCAGTAACTGTACGTATCAAGAGCACTGAAGATACAGGTGACAGATACTTTTGTGCTGAAGATCATACAGAGCTGTGGGGTACACCTCCATGGACTTTATCTACAGAGAAATCTGTGCCATTGCACCTGGTCTAGGGGTTGGTACTAACCAAAATTCCATGATCTGAAATTATATGCCTAATTTCAGACTGAACAGAGCTGTAACATCAGTGCTATTAGCATTCCTCATGCTTATGTAATGGGGAAATGAATTCTTTTTTTATTCTTAAATCAAAATAATCTCTGTTCATATACTGTCAGAGCTATAGAAGTGTCTCTGTGGGAGCATTACTAATGCTGAATGTGTTTCAGGTAGCTCCTGAACACTAGGGAGATGTTCCAGTTTTCTGGAAATTAGTTGTTCTTCATTCAGATTGTCTCATAATCTGTTTAAATACAAATTAAAGCCTTCCAGATAAGAAAAAAATATTGAAATGTTTAAGATAAAAAGAATTATGTTCAGGTTTGTAATTAAAAGGAAATAACTGAACCTTTTTCTCTCTTTTTTCTTTTTTCTTTTTTTTTTTTTTTTTTTTTAGAGGAATGTCATTAGCGAGAAATATGGGCCTTTGTCATAAAGGCTCATGAAAAATCCTCCAGGAAATTATCATTAAGTTATGCAGTTTTCACAGGGAGGCATCATGGGCTTGAGTAGGCTGGAAGCCTGACAGTGTATGACTGCTTTCTGCTCTGAGAACCTTTTATTGGTCTGCGACTTGCACTGCCAGGCAATTGCTCTTTTAGTCCAATGATGGTAATCATGGTTAGTAAAAGATTAAAAGGCTGCCTAATCTTCACAGTGCTGTCAGTCGTGGCCAACAGAAAAAGTCCCGAAAGGTGATGCGCAGTTTGTGAGCTGAATAGGCAACCATGTGCACTCCTCAGCGCTGAGCAACTGGTAGCAAATGGAGGAAGAAGGCACTCCAAGCGATATTAAACCATGAGCTGCTGAAGAGGGCAGCCGTTTTGGGGTGCTGTTCCCCGTGACTGATGGTGGCATGGCTGCAGACCCCCACGAAGGAGGCCTGTCCGCCATCAGGCAGCCGCGCACCTGCCGGGGGCTGTGCAGGGGCAGCTGGGAGCACGGGGAGGGCCGAGGCCCCTGCCACAGTGACGCAGAGGCAGTTTCTGCCTGACATGGTTTGAAACCAGGTCACTGGTTCCCAGTGAAGCTCAGGGTCACAAACCGCTGGCTCAGGGCGCGTATTTCACCCTTTTCATTAGTTGCTGTTGGTCTCCGACCCCGCGCCCGAGCCCTGCGCTGTGGTGCTCCTCCTGCACAGCTGGCGGGCCTCCCCGCGTCGGTCCTCACGTGGCACTTCTGCGGCGACTGCAGGACACGGCCAGCCCTCCTACCTCACTGCCCAGCTGGGGCTGTGTCCTTTGGCAGGGCCACCTCACCGCTGCCCAGCTAACTTCCTTGCTGGAAGGGACAACGGAGTTCCCGGGAGTCGGAGATGGCTTTGCTATCACTGAAGTCAAGGCTCTCTGCTCAAGGTTCCCTCGGCTCTTTTCTGGTTTTCTGCCCAGAAGTTAACAAAAAGCAAATGTTTCCATCTGATTTACTACCCTCCAATGGTAGCAAAGCATTTGCTGGCAACTTCTGTCTTTATAAACTTTTATCGACCCTCAAACCATGTAGACCTTGCAATGTATTTGTCCACCCGCTAGCACCAGTTGATATAGGTGTCTGCTTCCAGCACAAAAGCAAAGGTTGTTGATGATCTTCCTGTGATATTCTCATATTAATCCCTGCAGGAGACATGGTGAAGGTTAGATTTAAAACAACGATATCATTCAAAGTGTATTTCCCGGTCAGAAGTAGCACTAGTGCTGTGGAGCGAGTGGTGGGATGTACACAGCAGAATACCTGCTGTACAGGGTAGCAAAAAGCAGGAGACTAAAATTAAATTATCAAATGCTCATTACCCATTACAACTACCTTGTTAGACAGAGTTTCTACTATTTCACTGTATTGTATGAGAGTGTTTTATCTTGAATTCTTTATGGTGCAGTGTCTTTTGGAGTGAGTGAGTTCAGGCATTCTCTGTCTATCCACCCTGTGAGAATTAGCATTTACTGGTGTGCGTGACCTTGTCAGAATTTATGGTGCCGGTACAGGCAGATGGGCTGTAGCCATAATTCCCTACAGAGAAGGCAGAGGAGTTCAAGCATTTGGGGTGACAGATAGGGTCATGGTGACTTTTTCTGCAGGAATGAGGAGTGGCACCAGTCTCTCCTTTACTCACTGCAATCACTTTTGTTGCAGGTTAAAGATGATGTAATTCAGAACCGCATATTGTCAGTGTTTTATTCCCTGAATTACTGCTATACTTAAGTGACAGTGTCTCAACCCATTGCAAACATGTACATCTTATTCTTCTCTTGGACAGCTGCTACTGTTTGAGTAGCAAAGGTTTTCTCCCGAGGATTAGAGCTTGCTGGAAGCCTTACAAAAATTTATTTTTCTATGAAATATGTTGGTTTGTCAGAAAGCAAGATGTTCTGTAGAAATATTCTTTTTCGTACCTGTAAGTTTCCTCCAAAGCACGAGGAGTCTAATGAAAGCTACCAAGTGAGACTGCCAAGCTGCGTGATCACAAGAGCATCGATGGTGTGGTTCTCTGGACACCTCTGATAATACGTACACAGTGTCTGGGTCAGGCCTTATACATGCTTGTGAGCTCTTTGCTTCAGAGGGACCATGTTGGCAAATTGTTGTGTGACTGGGAATTCCATCACTTCTGGGTTTCCTGTTGATCCAAGAAAACATGGGAAGAGCTATTCTTAAACCTATTTTCTATTTATGTGGCATAGACTTTGAAAGTCCTAAAAACCCTCTTCTGCCCTGTCTTTGCCATGAAGGACTCTTAGATCTTCAAAAGGTGGGGTGGCCAATTAATTAAAGTTTTATAAAAAATTAAAAGAAAAGAAGTCCTAATTCTTCAAAATGATAATAAATTTATTAAGTTGTATCTCTGCAGGAACCCTGATTTGGACTAAAAAGCTAGATTTAAAATCCAGAATAGAAGAAGTCTGTATGGGATGAAGATGCCAAGTTTTGACCAGTTGTACCAAGGTAGCTCTTTTCTATACTTTCTGAAAGAACACATCTCTATTGGAGTCTTTCTTTCAGGACCCAGATTTTCGGACCCAGTTAAGACTTCAGTTCACCACCACTCTGAAGTAATACAGAAGGGGATGTAACCTGTGCCACTCCTACATCTGTTTTATGGCAAGTCATTTGCCAAGATGCTATGGTGAACTGGAAACCAATTGACAACAGTGGTGAAGAAATGGAAGCACACTGTGGAGTCTGGGCAGATCCAAAACTCTCTGTGACAGTATCACATTGCCTTCACTCCTTACGCAGCCCATTTCCAGTCTTAAACACATTAGTTATCCCATCCTAATCCAGCAAAGCAGTTAGGCGTATGCTTAAGTTAAATTGCTGTCAGTCTGATTTAAGCAGCACTTAAGCAAAGCACTTTCTTAAATGCTTATATGACTGTGGAGGGATTGAAACATGTGCTTAATGTTCAATGTGTACTGGTATGTTTTGCTGGATGGGAACTTTGGAAATGGAAAGGGACTAAAACTAGTGCTTATTCCTACAGCTATGCTGATGGCTGTTAGAATAGGATGAGGTTAGTTCAGACTGAGTTCAGTAGGATTGCTCTCATATATCGACTTTTTCGGGTTCATAAACCTTTAAAGAAAGGATATTCCATTGCTGTGGTGAATTCTTGAGGGTGTGGTAAACCACAGTCATTGTAGCTGAAAGAATAGAAAAAATAATGGATTTCAAAACAGTATGATTTTTAAGATGGTTCTCTCTTGGATAATAAGCAAAGTCTGAAAAATAAAGTAGGAAGGAATAACTCAGGAAATTAATTTGTACCTTCAGCAGTAAATGGAGAGTATAGTTTTCATCAACAAAGTATGACACAAAGAGATTTCAAACCTGTTTTGATTGGAAAAATTCAATGATAGCTGAATTTTTCATTTTCATATGTTTCCATAACATATCCTGTTTATTCTTTCACAGCTGTGCCCAATAAATGCTTACAGCACTTTGGATCCTCTGATAATAACTTACCACTTTTTATTCCAACATGGTTACCTAAAAAGTTACATTTTAAACATATTTTTTTTTGCTCAAAGGCTCTATCTTCCTCTGTTGTGGTCGTCTTAGCGTTTCTTGGTTTTCCCTGAGTCTTTATCTCAGGATTCCAGTTAAGCCTAGTAAATAGGATAATCAAAAATAATTTCCAAACTTTGCTTTTATAACAATGTATTTCTTGTAAAGTCTAAAAAGATAAAAGACTACTGAAAAATTTCAGCTGCAGAGGAGAAATGGGAGTCTGACAGATTTAGACTTAGGGGGAGCAGTTGGCATGCTGAGTGGTAGAGACTTCTTCCAAAGTCTGGGCCTGGGAACCAATTGAAGAGTAACATTTGTGCAAGGGACCTGGATGGGCAATGGGTACCAAATAAAAAATGAACCGGCAGGGAGTTTTTATTATGGCTAGAAGAAGCCTCCTGTCATTTGTCATTTGAAAAAAATAACTATGTTCATGCAGTTATTTGTAGATATTTTTTCTTAAGTACCTGAGTTCTGCACACTGTATGTGTATATTTCACTGTATGTGAAACTAGCACTATCGTTCATAACCACATGAAGTATTAACTAGGAGTTAATTTGACCAGAGTAGGTTGATAAATCACAAAACCTAATATAGCATTATCATGCAATGGAGCTATTTGGTTTCTACATGCTCTCTATGTAGTATCAGGTCTGATGCTACTCAAGATTTTTCATCAATGGTCTAGAAGAAACATGAAACCTAAATTAATTTGCAAGGTGACACAAAGATTACTACAGTGGCAAATAAACAGTGAGGATAGGCCATATAGTCCTCCTAATCACTTGCTAGCCTAGGTCCTTTTTTGTATGATTCTGATTTTATGCATCAGAACTAGTGTGGCCAGTAAGACGAAGGAAGTGATTGTCCCCCTCAACTCAGCACTGGTGAGGCCGCACCTCGAATACTGTGTTCAGTTTTGGGCCCCTCATTACAAGAAGGATGTTGAGGTACTGGAGCATGTCCAGAGAAGGACTATGAAGCCGATGAAGGGTCTAGAGAACAAGTCTTATGAGGAGCGGCTGAGGGGACTGGTGCTGTTTAGCCTGGAGAAAAGGAGGCTGAGGGGAGACCTTATCCCCCTCTACAACTACCTGAAAGGATGTTGTAATGACGTGGGTGTTGGTCTTTTCTCCCAAGTAACAAGCAATAGGACGAGAGGAAACGGCCTCAAGTTGCACCAGGGGAGGTTTAGACTGGATATTAGGAAAAATTTCTTCGCCAAAGGTGTTTGCCAAGCATTGGAACAGGCTGCCCAAGGAAGCGCTCAAGTCACCATGCCTGGACGTATTTAAAAGACATGTAGGTGTGGTGCTTATGGAAATGGTTGAGTGTTGGACTTGGCAGTGTTAGGTTAATGATTGGACTCAATGATCTTAAAGGTCTTTTCCAACCAAAATGATTCTATTCTATTATTCTATTCTATTCTATTCTATTCAAACAGTAAACTTCTTGCTACTGTTTAAAGAAAATGTACGTGCCTAGAAATAAGATATTCAGTCCACATCTTAAAATATTAGGGTTTTCTCTCAGTATCAGTGACTCTGAAAAGAAGGAAGGCTTACTATTTAGGTAAAGAAAAAGCATGAACCCTAAATGTGCTATTGGGGAAAAGTAAGTGAGTAATATATAAATTATTACATAAAAATAGAGGTGGGAGTACAAGGTGATTTAATTCAGTATGAGACATTGTGAAATTTCTACTTTATAAAATGTAGGGTTCCAGATTTTTTATAGGGAAAGTAAAAACTACAACTTCAGTAAGGTACTTCAAGCTCTCCACCATCTGGTTACAGTTGTTAAGTACCAAAGTGAAGACAAATATGAATACAATAAAAAGATGCTCTTTTTAAGCAGTGTCTCCACCAAGGAATTGCCCCATTGATGTGAAAAATTTTATCAACTCTTCAAAATGTGTTATTTCTATGCTGTGAATATAATAGAGGAAGTGCTTTTCAGTGTTCAGCTCTCATATATTGTTTTCTCTAGCCATTTTCTCTTTAGGAAAGGGTACTTTAATCTAAGGGAGAAAAAAACCAGAAACCATGTCTAGAAACTGGAGCCAGACAAAATCATAAGGAAAAAACATTTTTAACAGCTGTATGGACTGAATCAATGGGAAAAGCAGGAAAAAAAGTCAAGGGACATCATAGAGTCTTATTTCTCATTTCTCCAATTTAAAACTGGCTGTATATCAGAAACAGTGTTTTAGTCAAAGGTGTCCAATTCTTTATCAAGCACCAGTAACTGAGCTATTGAAGGGTAATATGGTGGAAACAAATTTTTTATGATGTCCAGAGGTTCGGAATAAATTATCTTATAGTCATAGCCAGCATTGAACTGTATGAATCTATTATTTCAGCTACCACTTTCTGCTTGCTAGTATCCCACCACATCTGTGCAACTGAGTTAACTTTTAATGTTCTACTCATCAATCAGCAAAGCCATGTTCCTCAAGCACTCCTATAAACAGTAGAAAGGCCTCCTAGTTAGCACTTTCATCCCAGGACTCCTAATTACCACAGAACAAAAAGCATCGACATTTGTGTGCAGTGATAATAATATAAAAACTGTCCATGCAAAATCCTCCTCTTATTAAAAAGCTGAAAAGCAACTTTCCCATAATTATCATATCCTTTCTGTAACAGTGAGTGAACAATGAATAAATATGTGTAACTAGTCTCAATAAAAATTCCATACTGTGCTGTAGTATTTCATGCTCATGCTGCAAGTACCTTTACCAGCTTTCACCTTACCAGTTGCCAGTTTATAGCCCCAGCCTGCATAGTGTCGTGACCCAATGAGGCATGTTAAGTAGACCGTGGCAAACAGAAATCGGTCTTTGAATTGTATGCTGTTTTATGTCACCATTTTTTCCACAAGTGCATGGGCTCACATTTCTTGGGGGGATTGATGGCCCTCGTCAAGTCTATGGTGTGTCCAGCACCAAAATGGCTCTAAGTTATGCTAGAGAGAATCCTTGCCAAGAGTTTGTGAGCTCTTGTGAGTTTTTGTTTATCCTTCAACTTTTTAAAGGAGTGGAATAGCCCACACTTGTCATACCCTTACATCAATCTGACTGACTGTCTGATAGCAGTCAACATGTTTTTAGAAAAAAATATGCTTATTATATCCCTGTAATAATTAAAAGTTCCATTTACCTGTAAGAAACAGTTGCAAAATAAATCCATAAGATTGATATTGGAAAGAAAGTTTTTACATTTCAGGTTCAAAGAAGAATTACAAATGAGAATTCAGAATGACTAATCTCAAGCTCGTGTGTGGTATCTGGGCATATATGATGGAATCATCCCTGACAGAGCTTGAAACTAGAATTGCAATGATACTTTGGGACTTTAGTATATGAGGAAATGACTTCAGTGCTTTCTTTTGTAAAACAAAGCTTCACAGAAGTCTTTCATAGATTGATTTCCCTGAGTCTAGTCTGTTCTAAGGACATTCAGAATGGAAAGCATTTTGACTGTTTTTGTTCAGAAATATTGAGATTTCCGCAGGACTTGGACCATAAAAGTGTCTTAATTAAGTGATGGAAACCCTTTTATTTTAGTTGTTGCATTTAGACTATGTAAAATATATACTATGTGATAGTAAAACATATTTCAGTATTAACAATTTGAAATCTCATACTTCAAGAACTTCTGAGTTTGCATTGTTTCACAGCTGAACCTACAATTCTTCCATGGGAAAATAAGTCCTGGATAATGCTTAGGCAAGCAAGATAAATCACTTAGTTTATCACAGCCGAGGTATAATATCAGTTTATTAATTAAATATGCATATTACAATAATTTTTATTACACTGCTGCTTCTGTAATGATACCTCTAAGTCATCAGTGTTCTTTATATGCTCTCTTCCGTACAGCTGGAGTTCTTCATTCTCCCTGCAGTTTATTTTTCCTGAGCTGTGATTTTCTGCATAGAAAAGCACAGATATCAGTGGATGTGTGTGATCATATTCCTGTAGTCATAGCAAAAGATTAGATTTTATTTCCTTCATGACGTTATGGAAAGACAAAAACTGTAGTTCTGGAGCAAAATGCTTCCATTAAAACAAAAGCTGTGTGAGTAAATGTCTAATACAAGCCTAGCAATGTGAAATGGAATCTGAGAAGTAATTTGGCCATCTTTTTTTATTTATTCCCACTAAGGCCTAAGAGTGCTTCTTGGTTTGAAAGATGTCATTACACCAATTCGAGAGTTATCCAGCTTCTTTTGTAGAAGTAAATAGTGCATTTTCCTGCACCTTCAGAAGTAGCAGAATATAGCTGGAAGTGCTCTTGGGTATTAGATAAAGCCATGAGCATGTCTTTAAATTATCTTTTACTCCCAGATGAAGAGACATGCTTTCTTAGCTTCTCAGTTTAGTATATCACAATTTCAAATCAACAAAGTGTCTTTAGTTCTTCAATTTCTAAAAGTTGCAGCTGATGCCTCTCTAATGGCCCCCAGGAGGGTTGGAGCTGGCACAGCCTCCCTGGACAGCCTGCAATGCCACCCTTCTGGCCCCAGAGGAAAAGCCTTTTCCTCAAGTCACATTTGAATCTCTTTTCCTTGGTCTAGCTGATGCCCCTTGTCTCTCTGGCTCCCTCTTCTCGACCGCCTCATTGCAAGTACCAAGGGCTGCTTTAAGCTCGCCCTGGATCCATCTTTGCCCCAGACTGAGACATCCTGTCCCTATACTTTCTTTCTGGGACTAACTATATCAGCTGAATGTTCACAAGTCCATGGGGCCTGATGGGATTTGTCCCAGAGTACTGAAGGAGCTAGCAGATGTTATGGCAGGGCCCCTCTCAATCATATACCAAAGACCTCGGGAAGTATTCAGTATCTTTCCTGTAGTGGGAGGCCCCAAGCCTGGTGCAATATCTAGGTGTGGTCTCCTGAGTGCTGAGAACAGTGGGATAATCCCATCCCTTGATGGACAGGCTGTAGTCCCGCTACCAGAACCCCAGTACCTTCCCTGAAGAGCTGCTCCCATGCCTGGTCTGCTCCAGACTATACAGTTTCCAGGACTCTTCTTTCCCAGGGGCAAGAATTTGCATGTGATTCTTGAATTTCATAAACAGCTTGTTGGTCCATTTCTGTGGACTGTCTAGATCTCTCTGAATGGCAGCCCTGACCTCAGATGTATAGACTGGTTGCCCCAATTTAGTTCCATCTGTGTGCTTGATGAGCATGCACTCCTCTGTTGCCTCCTCCAAGTCATGGACAAAGTTGTTAAAAAGGGTAGAGGTCCCAGGACATATCCATGTGGTACTCCACTGTTATCAGTCTCTAGACAGAGAAAGCTTTATTAAGCCCTATGCTTTGAGCACAACCATACAACCAGATTTTTTACCCATCTTAGTTGTCCATGCATCCAAACCTCAATGTCCTACCTTAGATACAAAAATGTTGTGGGAATCAATGTCAAGAGTTTTGCTAAAGTTAAGATAAATTATTTCCACTGCTTTCTCCTTGTCCAGATATCTAGTTATTTTATTGTAGAAGTCAACCAGGTTTGTCAGTCATGATTTATGCTTGGTAAGTCTATGCTGGATGGTCCCAGCCACCTTCTTCTCCTTCATGCACCCAGAAATGTGTTTCAGAAGGAATTTCTCCATGATTTTCTCAGGTACTATACATGAGGTTAATTTGTCATTAGTTCCTGAGATCATCCTTTTAATCTTCCTTGAAGATGGATATAACATTTACATTTCTCCAGTCATCAAAAAACTCCTTCAGTTTCCACAGCCTTTTGAAGATACTGGATTCCATCAACCAGTTCTCTCAGCACCATTGCTGAGACAGAGACTAGACTACACTGAGACTAGACTACACTGAGACTAAACTATGTTGAGACATATTTGACTAGATATTAGGTAAAATTTCTTTATAGAGAGAGTGGTCAAGTATTGGAACAGGCTGCCCAGGGAAGTGGTGGAGTCACCATCACAGGAGGTGTTCAAAAAATGTGTAGATGTGGCACTTCAGGATATAGTTTAGTGGGCATGGTGATGTTGGGTTTACGGTTGGACTTGATGATCTTAAAGGTCTTTTCCAACCTTAGTGATTCTGCGATTCTGTGATTCTTATTCTTTGTCAACAACTGTACATATTGACATCTGTATACCTGTAAAACTGTTTCTCCTTCCAAATAGTACTAATAGAGGCTGCAGTCTGAGGGACCACAATAAAGACAGAAAAACGTTGATAAAAGAAATATTTTGTTTGAGGTATATTCTGCTCTGAAATTTATTTTTACTACCTTCTTTACACTGAGAGATACTGTAATTACTAAATCGTGAGGTAGAGTACAAATCCAAAGGGTTATTTACCCATAATTCCCCAAATGGTTCAGGGTTTGGTGAAGTCTGCTACACAAACACATCGATCTAGGTTGTATTATGCATACATAATATGCATAATATTATGCATATTATAATATGCATACCCCAGCATAGTTTATTTTTCTTTAGGTCCTGCTGGAGAAAGCAACTTTCTAGAAATGGGTCATTTTATTATTTACAAGCATAAGTAAAACAAAATATGGAAAATTTTATTTCACATGAAGCTGATAATTAATGTTTTCTGCAACTTGGATCACATCTGGCATTATGTGAATAACCACATTCATACTTTATGGTGGCTATGGACTTACCACAGAGCTGGTGTGCCTAGCTCTTTAGCACTGCCTGGTGCAGCACATTTCAGACCATGGGACAGTCTTACAACTACATCTCCTAATCAGCAACGTGCCTAACCTAAATTTTATGCCTGAAACACTCACACATCACTAAAAATGAGCACTAACAGTCTTTTAACCCAGAGTCATATTTCTGGACTCCTCAGTTTCACACCAGCTGGGTTTTTTTCAGCACTTGCTGTTAGCAGCTCTACCTATTTCTTTCATAAACTTATATAAGGTCTACTGAGATTAATGTGTGATCACACACTGCTTTGAAATTGTTTTTGAGTCTGGGCCTTTAATTGCTGATTTGGCCTGTTTGCTTATTTAATAAAGAAATAAGCATGAAAAGCAATCATGCTCTTCCTTCCTCTGTCTTGAAAACTTTTCTTCAACTCTCTGGGAAGTTCCTTCCTCACACTCCTGGAGCTATGAAGTTTTGAAATTACTTAATGTCCAGCAGATTAGATTGTTTGCACATCCTAACACCTCCTGCAGCTAGGAAATTGGGTCTTTCCATGAAAATGTCATTTAATTTTTTCTGCACAAGCTGCTGTTCCATAAGCAGTTCTTTTCACAGTGGAGTCATAGCAGAAAGACTGTCATCCTCACCAACACTGTTTGAATTTGGAGTTTAAATAGGCTTTCTAATAAGGGGCATCAACTTTATAACATCCATAGGCTTTCTGTACTATTTGCAGACTGACAGGCCTGAGCTCTGTATTCTGCTGAGGGCTTGTGCACACGTTTTGTTTTAAGCAGCTGGGACTACTCAGAGTGCATCAAGTTAAATACATACACAAGTCTTTTCAGGATCCAAGCCCTGAGAGGACATCTGACATCTTACAACCTTCAGGCTTGAGTGCTATCCAGCCTGCAGAGCACCACTGGGATTTGCACACTTCTCTAAGCATTCCACACAGACTTTACCTATTGATGCTTGCTGCTTGGCTTTCTCTGATGAAATATGCTGTTGAGTTCAGACAGAGAGATTTCAGCATTGACAATGGCTGGGAAGACTTCAGACCGCTTGCCATCTGCTACTATGGTAGTGATAGCTTTGTAACAATATTAAATGTTTTTAGAAATAGAAAGGTATTAATTTATAATGGCAATCCGATGTCAGACAGAGAAATCCTGGAATTAAAGGATTATTTGACGCTATTACAAAAGCTCAATATTTCAATGCATTATTAGGGGTTGAGGTTTCACAATACATTCTGAGATTCTGCGTGCCAGGATCTGTTTTGCCATGCTTAAAATAGGTAAGCAGAAATTTCATTACAACATAAGGACGACTGCTTCAAATGAAGCTAAAGATGATCTGCTTCCAACAGTGGCCTGGTGTGAATTTCTGTTTCAGAAGCTGAGATCTGCCTTTGGCTCTTTTGTTGATATGGTTGGTTGTTTTCTTTAAATTTGGGTAAATTTGGTGCAGTCATGCTGTAGATCTAAGAGAAGAAGCAGTGGCAGGATCAGGGGAAAAAAAAAAAGGAAAAGTTTAGGAAGAGAAGGGGAAAAAAAAGAAAAAAAAAAAGAAAATGCTAAAAATATTCAAAGACATTCCACTGATTATTTTTTCCCAGTTCCTCAAGATCCTGTCAGCACTTTGGTCTCAGCTCGCTTTGGCAGTGCTCTTCCTCCATTGCCACAGAACCACCCGCTTAGGATCCCAGCCCACAGGCTTCTCCCACTTTCAAAAGGACCCTTTTTATAAGATCTCTTCTGTGGAAAACCACAAATTTTTTTGTACACACACAGAGACACACACAGAGCCTTTATAAGGGGTGAAAAAAAGCAAAATCATCTAGCAGATCTAGACAGAAATTTCTAGCTGTGTCTCTGTACAGACTTTGTAGAGAAAACTGTGAATCTTGAGTCTCAACAAGATTGAGACTTAGAATTCTGATAAAGCAAGTATCTCTACCTTCTTTATTGACAGGTCCACATTGCTTGCAAATAGTTCAAAGGAAAAATACTGTCAGCAATCAAATCCTTCTTCCTTTAGCTTCATTTAGCTTTCAAATGATTAGAGGGTTGTGCTATAGATCTAAAGAGCCCATCCCTGAAGATGAATCATGCAGAGAGCAAATATAACTCTACAAGATAAAGTTCTGAGATTTTTAATTTTAAAAAAAAGGAGGAAATTACTTCCAAAAGCAAGTTGTAGTCTCATTAAATCACATTCTTAAAAATTAGGATATGCCAGCATTAGACTATAGCCTATACAAATCTAATTCATTCCCCTGACATTAATTATAGAGTCATGTGATTTTTTTTTTAAATTTTTTTTTTTCCTCCACAGGAACCAAACCATATCTGCATAGGACAAATAAGTTTCAGGGACAGTTCTGGCTAGTCCAACAAGTATCTATTAAGTAAAGAAGCACACCTTATCTCACCCTGCAGAAGTGTTCTGAAGATTGATTTTTCAATACATAGAAAGTATTAAAATGTTAGAAAGACATTACCTGAGGAAAAACCTTGAAGAAATTAATTATGTTGTCCTTGGTTCAGGATTTGAATGATGCACACAAAGATGTACAAAGCCTTTCATTGAATAATGTTGGTAAACAGAAATACTAAATCTCTGCTAACAAAGTGAATGTTGCATCACGTGTTTTGAATGATCAAGTAATCACAAACTGTTTAATGATTTATAAATATAAGGGAGTGGAAGGAATACTGCTCAGGCAGCCTCAGTTGTGGTCCTTCCTAATGTCTGAGCACTTGATTTTGCAACCTTAAAATTCATTCCACTGCTACGTCTTTTTTTCATGTCATGTGTATGGATATAAGACTTAGACTATACAGACTTGTTTCATGATTCAAAATCAGTGATGTATTTGTGATGCAGTTTAATATATTGTTAGAAATAAAACTCAGCTAGCATCAGAAGTAAAAGACAATCTAGAAAAGTAGTTATATAAAGCAAATCAGAATTTTAACAAATAAAATAAATACTGTTGGTCAGATGAGAAGACCTGCCTCTACAGGGAAATTAATAGATATCCTTGATAACTTAACATGCAGTATCTTTCCCAGCCTTCCCCTTTATTGTCTTGTCACTTTTAGCAGTAGGTAAGTAAGTGACTTTTAGTTCGGTCTTTCAGCACACTCCAGCCACTGCTCATGCATCACTATTCCTTGTGGCACTGCTGATTTGATAGAACTCACTGTTTAAAAAAAAAAAAAAAACCCTCCCCCAGAGTCTGCTTTCTCATGACCTCATTTTTTCTATATTTAGTTTTTAGTTCTTATTAGCTCTCCGAAACCTGGTTTCCTTTTCTACACAAAGCTGGAAATTTCAACTACCAAACTGCAGCAGCCCCTTGAGTGCAGCATGATCCACCTGCCAGTCCATCAATATAATGATATGACACTATAACCCAACAATTAACACAGCAATGATGGAACATCCAGAGGCAAACAGCATATAGTTCCCTTAACGTTAAAGCTCTGAATGAAACACAGACAAGCATGTGAAATTAAAGTAGGGCATCTGGTAGGAAAAGCTGGAGAGACAGGCTAGGCATCATTAAAGGTGTTTGCTCTGTTAAGAGGCAACCTTCTCTGCCACTACTTGAGAATAATATATCTCAGCTCAAATTAAAATAAGAGTGTGTTTGTCATCTATATGCAAGATGCTCTTCGTTTTAATCCCAGCCGCTAGAGAGCAAAACAGCAGAAAAAAATTGAGTGCGGCCGAAAGATTTTCATATCTTAATGGGACCCCCTGGTGTCTTTGTTCAAGTCACTTGTACAGCAAAACCTGGATCATGAGCTCAGGATCATGTCCTGGCACCACAGCAAGGTTCAAATTTAACAGATGGATCAGAAAGGCTGTGCTCCCCTACTGCTTCTTTCTTTTCACTGAGCTTAACATAACTTTATCCTAGGGATCTGCTATGATCATCAGTTCTTCACAATGCCTACTGCAAAATATGAATATATAGGATAGAATTGAAGTTCTTTAGGCAATGAGAAGTGGACTTTAATTAGAGTTAGGGTGCAGCATCAGTGACTGGTTTAAGGCAGACTGGAGAGGTCTGATTTGGGAGAGAGGAAATAGATACCGAAATAAAAATACAGTGACCGATTCCTTAGGGATTGTTTGCTACAGTTGTTATACGAGATACAATGTTTTCCATGTGTATTAAATATGCATGCTGACATAAAATATTTAAAATCAGTGCTTTTGCTGAGTATTTTCTGAAATATACATGCGTAACAATCTGCATGCATAACAGCTTTAAATTATCTCACAGTGATGACAGGTTAAATCTTCCATTAATTATAGTAACAATTTATTTTTCAGTTTTATAGCAGTGTCTAATTGGAAGCATCTCAATTTCTTTGATTAGCTATACAGAGGGAGAGAGACATAAAGCCTTTCATGTGTTACCAGAGTACGAATTCAGAAAACTATCCACCACTTGTACCCCGTGGTGACATCCAAGGTTCATCCACTTTGTGTCACCTCCTGCTCTCTGGATGCTTTGTTGAGTTTTAAGCCCATTCCTTACCTTAAGCCCATTTCTTAATGCATGTGTCACTAATGTGTTCATAAATCGTCTTGATGGAGTGCCGGTCTCCTTAGGGCCACTAGGAATTGTGGTATAAATGATTTGTAAAATAGCAATTAGTTACAGTTCAAAACTCAAGGTGAAGGGGGAGAAAGGATACTTGACACTTTTTGTGGAAACTAAGATGGCAGTGTCTACCTAGCTATAGAAAGAGAAGCTTGGTCATATTTGCAGGGTGTGACTGGGAAGCGCATAAATGTAGTGATCCAAATGCATGGAAGAAGCACTTTTCTCCCTAGATCTAGCGAACTGTGAGAGAATTTTCTGTTCCTCCTGAATTTGCAATGAAAGCTGATCTTCTGGTTTTTAAATCTCCCTCCATCTTCTGGGGTATCCTGGATCTCCTAGACAAGTCAATGATGTTCAATTGATATTTGGGTTTATTTTTTCATGGGTCTAAGTGAGGTCTTTAATTTCCAGTAGCGATGAACAGTTGATATTGAACTCACTCACTTGGTAATACTAACAAAGAGCTTAGTTTGGTGTATTTCCTATCCCATCTGCCCTCCAGCCATTCTCTTAAATCATTAAGAAAAGGTCTATGTCAAACAACAGAATTAGTGAAATTGCTAAAAAGACTTAAAATCACATTTCTTGAAATAACTTTTTGATTCATACATTTGTATATATCTATGATTATATGATTCTATGATTTGCTTCCCTAGAGAGAAAAAGTGGACCTAACACTGGCTTCTTACACATTTATGAACTCACAGATGTTTGCCTCATCCACATTGTTCACATAATTCTCAGAATAGAGGTAAACTTCCCTTTATTACAGAATTATTTGCAGATGACTTTTCAGAATAGTAATTTACAAAAATATCTTAAGATCATTCTTCATATTTTGATGCAATCAAAATTCATTAATTAGCCAGAAAAATAATGAAATTTTATTATAACTACAGTTATCACTTTACCAAATCATTAAAGCAATAAAAATGTGTTTCTATATGGAGGCATGCATGTACATGTATGCTTGTGTGTGCTTACAGTTCTAGATTCTTCAAAACTCTTAATTTTTGCATCTTGTCCACAGAGAAGCAATTTTTCTTCCTCAGGCTGTGGCAGTTTTGTCTCTTATTCATATGTACTGTTATGGGCATCATCAGAAAAAATAAGGTATCAGTGTGATGGATCTTTTTCTGGCTTGAAAAATAAAGGAAACAACAAGGAACCTGAAATATCAAATACAGTTTGGTCTATCAGAAGAAGCTATATTCCATTACTGTAATATTTAAGGGCCTCAAAATCTGTTATATTGCACATAGAATAAAGATTGTAGCATCATTTAACTTTAAGGGAATACTATTCTTACTACTTGGCAGATCAAAAGAACTGAAAGATAGGCAAAATATCTAGCTCAAGTGAAATGGAAATATTTGGTGGAGCAAGTGCCTTCACAATAACTGCTCTTCCACGTACCCCCAGTATCAACAGAGGATGAGGAATGAATGGATCAAGAGCAGCCCTGCTGAGAAGGACTTGGCGGTACTGGTGGATGAAAAGCTGGACATGAGCCAGCAATGTGCGCTCACAGCCCACAAGGCCAACCGTGTCCTGGGCTGCATCCAAAGCAACGTGGCCATCAGGTCAAGGGAGAGGATTCTGCCCCTCTACTCTGCTCTGGTGAGACCCCACCTGGAGTCCTGCGTCCAGGTCTGGAGCCCTCAGCACAGGAAAGACATGGACCTGTTGGAGCGGGTCCAGAGGAGGGCCACAAAAATGCTCAGAGGGATGGAACACCTCTCCTGTGAGGACAGGCTGAGAGAGTTGGGGTTGTTCAGCCTGGAGAAGAGAAGGCACCAGGGACACCTTATTGCAGCCTTTCAGTACTTCAAGGGGGCTTGTAAGAAAGACGGGGACAGACTTTTTAGCAGGGCCTGTTGCAATAAGATAATGGTTTTAAACTAAAAGAGGGAAGATTTAGACTCTGTATAAGTAAAAAATTTTTCACAATGTGGGTAGTGAAACACTGTCACAGGTTGCCCAGAGAGGTGGTAGATGCCCCATCCCTGGAAACGTTCGAGGTCAGGTTGGACGGGGCTCTGAGCAACCTGATCTAGTTGCAGATGTCCCTTCTCATTGCAGGGGGGTTGGACTAGATGACCTTTAGAGATCCCTTCAAACCCAAACTATTCTATCAATCTATGATTCTGTACCACTGGACTATCAGTCTTCCGTTAGATTCTTCCATTCTATTCTGTCTATTACATAGTGAATATATACTTGCTTTCTAAGAGCTCTTAGCCATATGACAATGTCCATTTTGCTATATTTTGCTTTGGATAAAATTGGTCTATCAATTTCTCAAAAACTGGTCAGTTATTCTGGTTATGTCTTTTCCCCTGAAGTTGTTACCTGACCCAGTCTGTCAGAAAGGATATATTCCATTCCTAATATGAGTTTCCTATTGCTTAATCCTTATACCTGTATGTGCCATTTGTTTCTCTTTGAAACATAATTTTTAGTGAACATATACCAGCAAAGCAAATGTATAAGTAAACATACAGCCTTGGCAGCATTAGCACAGACTTCACTGGGGTGGTATCCCTGCCAAAGTTGGTGTTCTCAGACATTCTTAGCTTACTTGCTACTGCTTCCTCGCACCAGATAAACATATCTGATAAATGCATCTCTTATTAACCTTATAGTTCTTTGGGTGTGATTCAGATGCCTACTTTCAGTCTGTGGTCCACATTTGCCTGACGGACCTACTGAAAGTGTATTTGAAGACAGAGGGGGGGAAAATGATATTTATGCTTTCTACTTTTTATATAAAGCCACATGGACAATGCCTAACTCCACTTAGTAATGCTATTTTAGGGACTGGTCTTTCTGAAGTCAATAGACTTGATTACTCCGTTTAGATTATGGAGATTTGAACTATGACAAGATAAGGGACCAGCTGTCTCAGAAAGTCTACATCATGTCCCAGAGCCTACTTAGAATCTTTTTTGGAGAGTTTTGTCCCTGGGTAGAGAAAGCATATTCGCTTGTTGTAAAACTGTATGTCAGGGAATGAGTGCCTTCATGTGGTGCCACTGTAAAAAGTGCAATAGTACTTGACAAACTCTACAGGGTAGAATGTGGCTACAGTACTTTATGGACAGGGACACAAACATCAGCTTTCCAGGAAAATGAAAGGACCAGTCCCTGTGAATAAATTGGAATATTTCTGCAGCAGGTCTGGGTTTGTAAAAATCATGTAACCAAAAGCTTGGAAAGCACAGAAGGCTCCCAACCCCCTGCTGAATGCCAAAGCTCTCCTTCTGTTCTGTGTTGTAGTTGTTGTAGCAATTAAAGATAAGAATAATAGATCATGAAAACATATGGAACAATATTTATTGTTGTTCTACATAGTTATATTTCCACAAGGCCAATTCTGATATGTGTCTTGCTGCTGTAAAAATACAACTGACAGTTTATTATCCCCGTTACAGAACATCCTTCATTATTTATAGAGATTGTGTTTGGAAAGACAAATGACTTCTGTTCTTTCCAGAAGCAATAATAAAGTGATAACACTTTTTGTTAACAACCACCTCCTTTTTTACCCCTTGAGCTTGCTGTTTGCTCATCTAACCATAGGGTTTCATAGTCCATTCGACAGATTGCACAACTGTATTTATTAGCTGTCACAGGTTAAGGATAGCTTTTTGTCCACTTCTATTTTCCTTCCTAATGATGGTAGTAATAAACAAAGTGTTTCTTGAAATTAATGAATTCAGTTACGTGTTTTGGGTGTATTTTTCTAAGCAGCTGCATAAATACTTATGTTAGTATATGGCTTATTTTAATAGAATATATTGTCTGTTGAGAGATTACAGTGATCATACTTCTTCCCAAACCAGTGGTATGGGGATAATCCTTAAAGTGTTGTCTTTATTAGACAAACATTCACAGCAGTTCTTTGATGTATATTACACAATGATTATTCATAAAATAAAGTATTATTTCTTAATGACTCTGCATAACTTAGACATTTATTCCATGAAGGTTATTTTCAAGCTTTCAAGCACTCATTCTCTGATAATGTTTCCTATTTATGAGCCTCACAGAGGAGCTTCTGCACAGTATTCCAATAACCCGTGTAGAAAGACAGCAAAATTTTTCAGTCTAGTGCAGATACAAGCAGTAAAAATCATGCAAGGAATCAAAGGATACGCTGAGCAGAATTAACAGTGAGAAACACATTTCCATTCTGGGGAAAAGCAAGGCGAAGCTGAAAGAAATAATTCTAATCAAACAGAGAGATGGACGATGTCTAAGGTTTACTTCAACTTCTGCCTTTAAAATAAAATGCACACTTCTAGCTAAGGAACCTACTTTATGTTTTGAGCCACAGCTAAATACATGAACTACTGAATTATTCAGTGATAGCACAGCAAATATTAATTTGCACAATAGCTCTATTTTTGGTGAAGCATCAACAGAGCAGAACAAGCTGAATCTTACAGTAATTAGTAGACATAGCAAATTCACGGTGATGAAATGTGAATGTTTCAGTGGACTTAGGAAAAAACGTTAATGTACAATGTACGAGAAAGCCAGTCTTGACAGCTGTTCTTGTCAGTAAATCTAATGAATGGAAATTGCATTGGGAGGCTGGATTTGGTTTTAGTTTTGTTATGCCTTTTCTGTGTTTATGATAGGGAAGAGGACAGGAAAAGCACTTTTTATCCTCTTTCAATCTTTCTTTACAGAACTCAGAATAAATGACTGCATCTCTAGTTTTCTTTTGTTGGGTCTCTTCTGTTGTGTCTGTATAAAAATACTGCCAGTTTAGACATGAAGATAATGACTGTCAGTCTAATAAGTAATTTTTGCTTGTTGATGACTGGCTGCTGTGTTTGGTGGAATGTGTTTAAATATCAGTTCTCCTCTTTTCTTATTTACCTGTTGATGGACCCTCCCAATCCTCATTTAATTTCTGTTCTAGTAGCAGAAATGGACTGTGCAGTGGCATTGCCTTGTTTCAGGGTTGGCTTTAGCATTTTAACAGCCACCTGCTTAATTCAAAGTAGATTTCAAATAACTTTGCTGAAGAATGAGTTGTAGTTAAGTAACAGTGCTGCATTTCAGAGTTCTGAGTTAAGGTCTGGGGAGCATGTTACCAGATTAAGTTTATGCTGATCAATAATGTTAGGTACACATACTCTGAAGCTAGCATTAATTGAAACTGATACGTTTATGTCAGTCAGTTATTGGCTTGGTCCTAAAACCAGAAATAATATGTTGGTACCGTGCAATCCTAAACACAGGAAGAAAGACATACTAGCCTGAAAACAGGATTTTGCTGCTGCTGTTCAGATGCTATTATCTCTATACAGCATTGTATTGGGGCTTGTGAGTGCATCAGATTGAGTTAGTGGCTGTACAGGGTCCTTAGAGTACATGGTACTGAGAGCTGTAGGTGTGGCTTGCATGCGTCCTCATCACACAAGTAGTATTGCTACTTGCAAGAGGCCAAAGCGAAGTCAATTTGCAAGAGTATCACATTCCTTACCTCTACATTTCTCATTTTCAAGAGTTTAAGGATGCTCTCTTTTTCTACTCTATGGCAAAAGGCTGACCTTGAGAATGCTCCATGTCCTTCTTCATTTTGCCCTTGTATTACGAGGTCCTGCAGGTGGACTGTGTAAGTACTCAAGGTTCCACAACTGTGACATACAAGTAATATCACATAAATAGGTGTTAATACAATAAGTGTTTGAAGTATTGAACCAGGTCACAGAGATTTTTAAGCTATGGAGCTTGTCTAAAAATGTTGAACTCTTTTCGCCCATGGGATGTTTGCCTTAAGTTCATGAAAAAAAGAAAATTAAGATTCAGTGCAGAAGCAACATTCTTTGTGACGATGGAGAGCCTATAAGATCTTCTGTGTGTTTTGTATAACATGTTATGATGAAAAGACATTGTAAAATTACTCTCAGCCTTGGATTTTGCTTGTATTTTAAGGACCTAACCAGCTACTTCTAAACAAATGGATAAAAAGAAGGGAAAAAACCCCCAATAAAAACTGCTATTACTCTGTTTATAGGCATAGAGACAAGAGGTGACCACACTGCCACTCTGTGAGAGAGAGATGGATTGACTTTAGTCACAGGGTGGATTGTGGTGGTGCATTTCAGCCCCCACTGCCTTGCCTTGCACCTGGACCACTCTACAACCTAAGAAATTCAGTTGCCTGGCAAGCCTTGGCCTTTGAAAAAGAGTTTGGCGGTGGAGACCACTTTGACCATACCACGCACTCTTGTGTAGCTGAGGTGGAGAATGGCACTGACTGTATCAGGAATGCGGTTGAGTGACCAGGGTGAGGAACGAGAACAGGGCTAACTAGTTATCTCCTGATGATCCTGAAAAGACCAGTACCAGTACTACTGGAGACTTGAGAAATTACCTTTCTGGGTTGCAGCCAGGATGGAAATTCATTGATGCCTAAAGTAAATCATCTCCTGACCCTATAAACAGTGGTCCCAAGTGAGGTCCTCTGAGCCCTCCTGGACCGCAGTGAGCTTTGAACAGCATCTCCCTCTGAGTGGGAGGCCTTTCAGAGCTCAGGAACTCTTAAGTTCACAATATGTTCGGAGGACTGTTGCCGAAGACCAGCACAGGAACTGGGCTGAAACCCCAACTGCTTGAGGCTCAACCCTCAAGAAATGTTGAGAAATGCAAAGCATTTCATGTACTTTGCTGGACTCAAGAGGAATTTTTAGCAGGTACCTTTGGGTGCCTATATTTTTCTCTCTATCTTTTCTTTGTATCTCTGTCTCTATCTCTACCTCTGTGTGTGTGTGCATGCATAATTAGAGAATCTTAGTAAGTTTTAAGTTGTTATGTTACTAAGTTTTACTATGAAATCATCACACTAACCTGATGCGATTTCCCTGATTGTGTGTATCATTCCTCCCAATCCACGCATAAATCTTTCCAAATTAATTATATTTTGGTTTCTCTTTGTATACCTTTTTCCATGTTGAATAAGTAATAAAGCAGACCTCACCATCAAATTTTGTTAAGTCATGCTTTTTACAAATTTATATTAAAATCATTTGCTTTCTAATATCTTTAGCAGTGATTCTTTAAGTGGCCTAAACCACTCATTCGTGACAAGTATTATGGTGAATTAAGGCAGAGCAGAACTCCCAAGACTGCTATTTCACCAAATTTTCTAAACAAGAAAACACAAAGGATTTTCACAAATTAAAATGTTAAAATAATGGATTGTGACTTGAAAAATGCAGAGAAGGCAATCCAATTACTGAACCTTGGGAAACTATCAAGCAAGTATGTCAATCTTATTCCAAGAGAAAGTAGTGGACCCCTTTAAAATTTAAATAGCATCTTCTGGGGTTTAATTGTAAATCATCTCACCTAGAATGCATTGAAGTTTTATACTGGAAATGTTCCTACTATTGAGTCATTTGGACTATTCACTTAAGGTGTCTGGAACATTGCACAGTAAGTTCCAACATTTAAAAGTTATGACTCGCAGCTATTTTAAAACCAGACTTCTTAAGATCTCATTTTCCTTTTAAAAATTGACGTAACTGGAGGCAAAAATGTAATTGAATCTTATGTCTCTTTTTGGGGGGGGTAAGTAGTGGGTTAAATAAAGGTTACACTGTAGCAGCCTCTCTTCTGCAAGAAAATGTGGGTTTTTCTAATGACGGCTCAGTATGGTCTAGTGACAATTTTCCATTCCTACCTACTTACACAGTGTTTTGTGGCCAGAAGAGACCTTAAAGACTGGGGTGGAAAAAATATAATTCGCTGAAAAAACAAGAGATACTCAAAACAAAAGCTCCTCCCTCTTTTCAAGCTCCACATCTGCCCCATGCTAAAGCTAACCAAAACCCTCCCTTGCTCCAACAATCCAAAACAATTTGTGAATGTCAATTCAACAGAAATATACAGTCTAAAGTTTGACAGGTATCTTTACTTCTGATATTTGCAGGGCGTTCTATAGTATTTTTGTGTGTCACAACTACAGTACAGGTAACAGGAAAACAACTTGCGTAGTGTAGGAATGTTATGTTCTCCATTTGAGGAGATGTAAGTTTTTCTCATTACCAAGTGAAACTTTATTTTCTTTGCCCCATAATTTCTTGTTTAGACATTTTTCAAAGTACGCAATCACCATGCTGTTGACTGCACTTCGGACTGCTAAGGTGAATCTGTATTCTCTGCAAAGCCTGTGATCAGGATGTAAAATTGCCATTATGATTTTGGATGTGCTTTTGACCCAGTTCTAGCTAAAACTTTTAGGGCTGCTTTAGTGAGAACAGAGATCATTACTGCTCACCAGATTTGTTTTCATTTGTCAAACTATCCCTGCTCAGAAATACTGTAATTAAATGGTAATTTAAAGAAACTGAGATATAAAGAAAAAATTATCTTTTTATTTTCATTCACTTCTTCCTCAAAATGAGTTTCTCAGATAGTTAGTCAATTGTGTCCTGATGAATTTCACCATGTCCATGGCAGATCACAGATGGGACCTGTTCTTGTACTTGCAAAAGTGGTTTGTGTTTTCCGCATTTGTCCCTGGAATACAGTAGCAAGTTCTACTCAATAGAGAGGAGGAGAATGTCAGGAATTACTTGATTTGTTTTGGGACATGTCTTGAATCTTTTATCTAGAACCTGCCTTGCTCATTTGTATTGAGTGCTGCCTTCATCCACCAATAACCCTTTGCACTGCATTCAGGATTATTCATGGAACAGAGATGCTACTCTAGACAAAGGAGAGAAAATTTAATCTCTAATTTGTAGAGGTAAAACAAACAATACTGGAATAAATGTTCAATATCTTCTTGGAAATTATAAAACACTTTTAAGAATTTAGATAGCTGTGTAAAACAAGTATCTGATTGTTTGTCTTTTCACAAACAGACATTTTTCAAACAAACCCCTTCCCTCCTCCCCCTCCCTTTCCCTCTCCCTCTCCGTCTCCCCCTCCCTTTCTGTTTCTCCTTCCCTTTTTCCTTTTCCTTTTTTTCCCATTCCATTCCATTCCATTCCATTCCATTCCATTCCACTGTCTAGTTAATGAAGTTTATAAGAAGGATGGAGTGAAGGTTTGTGGTCCTGCTTTCCCCCCCCCCTTATTAGTAGTGCTTGGCTAAGATCTTGACGAGAGGCAATTTTTTTTACCCGTCCTTGGAGAAAGAAAAAACAAGAAGAAAATGGAAGAGCTGATATCTCTTTTATAATATATAGCAGAATATCTGATGTCATTTGAAATAGATTCTGTGGCTATAACATACTGTAACTATCAATGTATTTCAATGGTCAAGTCCATTTTAACATGTACATTCTAACAGGGCTATTTTTATAGGATTTTTTTTCCTTATCTAATTCTGTTTGAGCATAGTAAAGATCTCTATAGAGAGGATTTAGAGCTACTTTAAATTTATATACTTCCCATTCCTCCCAAAATATCTTATTTCTCAGTATTAAAACCGTCCATTTCCGTAGATCTGGAATGTAAGGTTGTGTGGTTTAATTGCCAGGATATAAATAATATTTCCTTTTTCTGTCTTTTAAATTTTTCTTCTTTGAGAACACAGAAATTGCCTCTTTGATTACTTGGAAGAAAAGACCCACAGGAGTGGAAAACCTGTGTCACATTTTCTGAGACTAACTATTCACTGTTAACTGTATATAGAAAGGGAATAACAACTACAGAAGATGGAAAGGTAAAAATGACATTGACTGCTTCAGCATCCAGACTTATTATTTCAATTACTACCATCTGAATTCTTATGCAAGAGAATTGTTCATTGTTGTCCAGTCTCATCAGGAAGGTGTTTTTGTTTTAAACAAGACCACACAAAAGACCCCAAAAAACAAAAGTAAAAACTTCTTGACTCCTTGTTACTAAATAAACATTTATTGCATTTTTTCACAATGTTGTAAGTAAATGTAGATTATTACTTCTCTATGATGTTGTTAGAAGTGACCATTTAATCAGAAAGACATTTCTTTAAAAAACATACTTAGTGATCAGAATTTAAATAATTTTTAGACATTTTATCTCCACTGAGAAAAGTGCCATCTACAGAATACTTCTCACTGAAGTAACCAATATTTTAAATGGTAGACAACTGATATCAGCAAGTTAGACTGTTTGCCACAGTGCACTATGAAAATAATTTAAATAAGGAAATGTTTTGAAATACTCAGAGATCAGAATATTGCTTTCATTTTCACATTAAATTTATCAACTATTGGACATATACTACCAGCTAAGAGTGTGAAAGTGTTCATTTATTTGACCATAGTTCTCTAAACTGTGAAAATATGGCTTAGAGAAAAATACTTTCACAAGGAAAACTGGTATGAAATTAGAGCTGAAACAAAAACTAAGATCAGTTCTCCTTCTCTTAGTCTGCATGTGCTGTAGACACTAAACCTAGAGCTGGTTTGTTTCTCTTCTTACCTCTAGCTCCAATCTTTTGTCACTGACCCAAATGGGGCTCATCTATTACACCACGAGAGCCCCATGAAACGGGATTGGCAAGGTACTTGTATTGGAAATGTGGATGAGAAGGATCTTGAAACTTGTACTTCTTAGGGCTAAAAATCATTATTTAATTATTTTGTTATCCACTGATACAAAAACAGCATCTATGATACTTGAAAGAAAGGAATCAAGGAGACAAAAGTTTAATTATAATGCTTTATTCCCTTTGCAGCTGTGTCCCATTAGCTTGCAAGCGGTGGGGTATCTCTTTGCAAGCTCTGACCCTCCTACCAATATATTTTTGGCCAAACTGATAATTAAAATCAATTACAGGGCATAGAAGTGATGAAAGAGATATTTTCCTAACAGAGACCTCTGAATTAACTTTGCTGCCGTACAATAACTTTCTAGTTTACTGGTTGCTGATTGCCAGATGCTTATTTGAGATTCTTAAGGATGAGACTCATCTTTCTTAAAAACAACTATTTGGTCTAGTTTGGTAGAAAAAGCAGAGAATGGAGAAGTTTGTGTAGTGCAGATTGTTTTTATGTATATGTTAAAGGAGTAATTTATACCAGCTAAGTCTGTAATTCTTGCTTATGTTTAATAGAATATTAGTGTATATTTCGCATAGAATTCAGAAGTAAAATGTAATGCAAATAGACAGCTGTTCGGGCTGATTTTTTAAAATCCCATTAGGCACATGGTGGTATCTGTGGTGGTATTTGCCTGCTTCTGAAAATCTTGGCATGAACGCATCTTGGACATGCCAGCAATTCTGAATTTATGGGCTAGTTATGTCATCCACCTTGGGGAATTTTCCAAGACCATTCAGTAGTATTACAGAGCCCAGATTAGGGTCCTCTGTCTTTAGAGCTGTTGGAATATGTGGCTGAGGTGTAGTTATTATATTTCTTTCCATTTTTCTATATGCTTATAATGTAAAGGATGTAGTGGTAAAAATAATGGCTACAAACATTCTAGACAGAAAAAAGAACATTTATATGTCTCCTCAGGGCTTTTGAGCTCTTCTCCCTATGAAAATATATACTAGAAATACTACTGTTTAGGTCGTTGTTGATTTGTTTGGCTGTATGGAGTTTAGCTATTCAGTGAGCGAGAACCAGGAACGAGGTGGATCACAGCTAACACCCGCTTAAATGTAGCATGTGGCGCATAACCCAAATGTCCTGAGACTCAGCCATGATCTTCTAAACTGAGAAGGGAATACGCTATGATGCATGTGGTGGTTAAAGAATGACCTCTGATCTATCTATGAAATGAATTATGAAGGGTTAAAGTTACTTTTAGTGACTTTCATAATCCACTGGGAACCAGAAACAAAGTCTTTTTTTTTAAAGGCTTGCTCTAGGAGACACGTTTTTAGAAGTCAGAAGATCAGGTCGGATCTCACAGCCTCATTCTTCTGATCTTTCCCTCACTATTATTGCAGAATACGCTCTGTTCCTACCTTGGCTTTTTCTTTATAACTTTTACTTTCTTTGACAGTCCTTCTGTTGAGAGTTTATCTTTCATTAGCTTTTAGGCCTCCAGCTACCGTATACTGTCATGGTCCTTTGGGGGACATTGATCTTTATTCCAGCATTCTCACTCACTTGAAGTCTTATCACCAGCATTTCTTTGAAAGGCTGTCTCTAGTTTAATATATGAAGGTTAGACAATGCGTGATAGGCCCTTTAATCTCACCAGCAGAGTCCTAAACCAATATTATCACTATTCTGCTCTTACATTTGTAGGTTTGAATTACCTTGGATGTTTAGGAGAGAAACTTTAAAACCATCATTAAATGTGATTTGTTGGCTGTTCTCCAAATTCTCATCTGTATTTTAATAATATGCATGAGTATTCTCATAATTAATAAGGTCATAATGGAATCTTCATTAATGTAACACTACCTATCTGATCTGACAAACAGAGATCCTTTTCACTGGATTCTTGAGTGAGTTTGTTTTTTTTAAAAAAACACAACAATACCAAAACACCTCCTTCTCCATTAAGCAGTCAGCAGTAATGGATTATGTTTTTTGCTTTTTAAATGATTCTGCTATAAAAATAAAGAGCCATGTGGGAAATCCTGATAGCGTCACCTTGCCTTAGATTGTGTAATACACTTAACTAACTTGGAATTAAAAAGAAAAATAAGAGTGTGGGCCTTAGCCTTTAGGTTCTTTAATTTGGAGGAATACAGTGAACAGCCCAGGCACTATGTCATTACTCTCAGGATGCAATTTACTCAACGGAGTAATCAACTGATTAGCAAGGGAAAAGAGCAGAGGTGGAAAGATAGAGAACAGAGATGGGGGAGACTTCTTCTGCGGCCTTGCTCTTACCACAGGAAAATGTTTCAGCGTTTGTGCCAGTTTAGTTCTCATGGAAGAGTGAGCAGCATAAGTCCTACTTCTGTGTTACAATTTGCCAAGTTTCCTTTTTAAAGTACCTCAAAGAAAATATGATTATTCATTATTATTTTAGAAGAATGAATGCATGCTTCTGCTGACACCATGCTTTGATCCATGGATTCCCAGCTGGTGGATGAGATACCTCTCCATCTTTCTCATAACCATATGTCTCCAAGACGGGCAGACCATCAGTAGGAATCCACATATAACAATTTAATAAAACAATGCAGTAAGGTTCTTTGGCTGATACATACATAAATCACTCTCCTTATTGATGTGAACTGCTCTTATTCTTTGAATATTTATTTCTTGTGGTAAGAAATTAATATAAACTTACTTAGTTCTTTTTAGGTCACCTAGTAGTAATTTCTTCCTTGGCTCAATATCATCCACATGCTACCTTTTTTTGCCAGGTCAAAGCTATTTCAAAACTGAGATGATGTTTTGAGGAAGGGAAAAAAAAAAGTTTGCAGTTGTTTGCCTTATCTCAATCCTCATCCTCCTCTGCTGCTTCCTCATTCACTTCGCCTCTTCTTTTCCAAGTTTATTTCTAACTGGAGAATGCTTTTTCTAATTTCCAGTTTATACATATTTGATGTCAGTTTGTTGCCATTTATTTTCATATTAGTATGAGAACTTAAATTATTCTTTTCTCTCCCTGGTGTTTCTACATAAACATATACCTTTTATGTCTGTTTCCACACAAAAGGTTTTCCATTTTCTAGGCTGAATGAGACAATCTCTCTTAGTGTCCTCAGCTAAAATAATCTCTCTGTTCCCTTGTACATCTAATATTGCTTTCCTGAATCTCTTCAGTCTTGAATTATTTTCTTTAGCATGAATGACCAAAAAACATCTCAGCAATAATTTAAAATATATTTCCTATCTATCTGTGCTAGTCATATGTGCATCAAACTGTGAAGAATTAGGACTTGAGGCAAGCTTTTTTGTTGTTATATATGCATAAGCATACATAGCATCAAAATCTAAACATGGACTGCATGTTTTGTGCTTCAAAACTAGCACTCTGCACATACATAGGAGAAGAAGTCGAAAGCAGTGACTATTGTGACCAAGAAGTAGTGCATAATTTTAGCAGTACCTGTCTGAAATAGTAAAGACACTGACCTTTTCCTGATGAGACTAGCACTGTACAGGCTAATGAGCAATAGGAATAAGGAAAATTCTGATGCAGGCTCATCACTACCTAATGCAAAAAATCTGCTTTTATCCCCCAAAGACAGACAGGCTGCGTAATGTCAGCAGTTATTCTTGCAACGTAATCCGAAAAAGGGAGCCCATAAGGGATGGCTTTGAAATGAGATCCTTTGCTGCATTGTTGTGAGCTACTGTGATACCTGTCTTGACTATAAAACACTTTGCAAGGCGTTAGAAATTTAAAAACTTGCCCTCTTAACATTGATAGAAACTGTTTTGACACAAGGAAGAAACTGTTGTACTAAACATATCTGGATCCTAATGGAAAAGCAATCCTTTAACACCGGGAAAGTCCAGGCTCCGAAATTGCTTTAATGCAAGCGACTTGCACAGATGAGCGTGCCAGGATGACGGGGGCAGGGGTTGGGGGTAGTGTTAATCCAGGATGTTATCCATCTTTCCAGTAATCGTTCATTGCTGAGTTTGTCACAGTCCTCATTATTGCTGGCAAAGATGCTTTTCTGTGCCTAAGCTTGGTATTTGCATAATGTCCCATAGGTTGCTAAGAAATATATACTTCTATATAATACTTGAGAGTGATATTTCGTAGAAAAAAATTACAAATTAAAAAAAGAAACAAACAAACAAAGAAACAACAAAACCCATTCACTTGATTTATTAGAGCTAGTTGTAAACGTTTTAGCGATTCCCACCTGTATTCGGAGAGGTTAAAAGATGGGATTTTGTTCCGTAGTTGGACACTGGCAGAGGGGTTAAAAAGATGGAATTTCTGAGAATAGCATCACGTTCCGACCACAGACCATGCGGTGGCATGTATACGGAGGGGTTAGAAGATGCGATTTTGGTCCGTAGTTGGACCCTGAGTGAGGAGTAGACAGCGAGAAAACCACAGCAGAGGGTTTAAAAGATGGACTTTCGGCCTGTGAGAACACCACAGTTAGCACAGTGAGAAAACCAGAGAGCTGGGTGAGAGGTAGATAACAGGCCGGGTGAGAGAAACCAGATGGTTTCCCACAGAGATACGAAAGTTGAGCAATATTAGGGGAGGACGTGGCGGTAGGAATCCTTGCAACATCTTGCTCTTGGCTTAAGCATGACTGACAATATGCCGTGTGTACAGAGCCTACGAACCAATAGACGGGACGGCCATGGTGTGCGCAGCGCGTCTGACCAGCGGGCGTGTATGCCATAGGCTCCCTATGCTGAGTCAGCAATAGAGGCGTGTTTCGGCACTCACTGGTCACGTGTGTCGAAACCCGCTCCTCTGCAAATGTATAAATACCGGGATTTCCCAAAGAGCAGGGGATTGGTGTACGGCAAGGCCACTGTTGCCTCCGTGGGGACGCCCACGTAAAGCTGGCACCTACCGACTGCTGGGCTGAGCGCGCGGCGCAGGACGACACAAGAATGTACGGATGGGCCATCTTCCTCACAGTCCTCGGGTCGGTAAGACAACCGCTTTGCAAGATACCCTTAGTGTAACACATGCTTGTAGTTAATAAAAAGCTTATTGCTTTTCCCCTTGTAGTCCGTGTATATGTGTCTACCCTTCTCGGGAATCCTCGAAACCACCCTAAGACACCACTCCCAAAAAGAATGTGCAAACAACTAGCATTTCCTCACTAAGGCATGGGCTAAACATTATGTAGAAGGTTGATCTAGCTTGTTAACTAGTTTCCCTCTATACCCAAAGGTACAAAAAAGACTCTCCAGAATGCACCCTCACTGAGAGGGTGGTCAGACTCTCTCTCACCCTCACTGAGAGGGTGGTCAGGCATTGGAACAGGCTGCCCAGGGAGGTGGTGGAGTCGCCATCTCTGGAAGTGTTCAAAAAACGTGTGGATGTGGCGCTTCAGGACATGGTTTAGGGGACATGGTGGTGCTGGATTAATGGTTGGACTTGATGATCTTAAAGGTCCTTTCCAACCTAGTGATTCTGTGATTCTGTGATTCTGTGAATTTTATGATCAGGCAGTTGGACTAGATGATTGTTGTAGGACCATTCCAACTGAAATAGTCTAGTCTAGTCTAGTTTATTTTAACTCATCTAAGACACATATCTTAGGTATAAACTGCTCCCTAGAAGTGCCACTGTTTCATACTCCTTTGGTAACAAAAGGGCAGGCAGACAACTGGAATAGGCTAAGTATTTCAGTTTTACACACCTCACATCATGATAAATAAATCCAATACTACATGTGCAAACTGAAGAATATGTATCTTTTAGTTCTTATTATCACTTTTTTTTCTTTTTCTTTTTGCAATAGCAAGAACAGGAAATGAAAAAATGAAGGGAAGATGAAAATTTATAAGAATTCTGTATTAGATCTTTATGAGGAATTTTAAACAAAAGAAATGTTAGGAAGAACATCCTTCTCTTATAGTGAGTTCGACCCTTTGTTCAGACTTCAGGGACTTAAGGGAAAATTGTTTAAAAAGTTTTTGCATACAACATAAGCAAAACAATTGTGCATAATTACTTACTGCATAATTACTTGTATTTAAAAGTATTATATCTGAGTCAAAACAATGACCAAAACACATCCTCACCAGTTGTCCTCTGCGCTCTCATTACGCTACATAAAACATTCTTGATCTGTACTGAGAATCCCTCAAGAAAGGTTTGCTAACAGAAAAAACTATGAAATGTTTATGCTTAGGTAAAACAGTTATTTATTCTAATTTATAATTAATTACTTTGCTTAGGTTCTGAGTCCAAAATTTCTTCAGAGAAGTATTTCTCCCGTGCTTATAAACAAAAATGGCCTTTCTGATTCTATCTTCTGTCACGCTAATTATTAGGTCTGCTTTGCCCAAAACAATAAAAGCTAGCAATAACAGTAAAATATGGGTTCAGGTTTATTTATTTTATGTTATAATTTTTTTACAAAGCAGTTTGGAAAATTAGGCCTCAGTTGATGGAAAAACCATTGCCCTCTAAACAAGAGGCTGTGTTGGAAACCTGGCCTCCGGAGCTCTAACCTACCCAGCCACTGGTTATAAACCACCAGGGTGTTCCAGGTATGGTGATGAAGAGACACTGCGTAAAAAATAAACTGTAGACAGGTAAAACTGAAAGAAAAGTTTCCTGAAGGCAGAAGTTTTGGTGCTTACTCCAGAGGAGCCAAAGGAGCTGAGCTTTGCTACTTTGGCCCATGTCATCCAGGGAAAAAGACATTTGCCTGTTTCTTATTTTTACTTGAGTAGGCACAGCCAAGGAGATGCGGCAGACCACCAAGTTCAGTCCACTGCTGTTGCAGAAAAACAAAAAAGCCCCTTCCCCTGCCTTTTATGTTTTTGCTACTCATATTACTGTATTTTCTGGCATCTGCCTTTCTCAGGTACATTACGTACCTAATAAAGATTTCTGTTTCTTTTTCTCACCTTGTCTCCCCTTCCTTGCATGTGGTACCATCTGCCCGACTTTTCTCTTTCTTCATTTGCACCTCTTCTTAGTTCTTCACTCTCTGAGCTTTTCTATCCTCTCCCCCTGCTCTTTTTTATTTAACACTTCAGAACCCCTGTGCATTTCAGCCTCCCTCTTCCATTCACTTCAGTTCCATTAATTTCTCATGCATGATTTTCCACCTGTGACAACTCTTCACCTCACACTCAGACCTTAATTCCCATCTCCTCCTGTACTTAGATTATAAATTTTTTAAGTGTGAAGCCAAAACTACTTTCCAAATGTCATAATTCCTGACCAGAACCATCAGCCTAAATAGATTCCCATGCCATTGCATACATATAATTTAATATAATTCTATTTTTTCTTGAACCTTCATCATGTATAGACAATACCAAAATCCTTCTCTCCTGAAGTTAGCTTACCATGACCTTTGATAAGCAAAGTTTTTCTTTATTGCTTTAAAAAAAAAACTGTCATGCTTCTGTATGTTTGTTCAAGAAGTTTGCAAAATCAAGTTACAGCAGGTAACATACCTTCAACACACTAGGGACATGCGCTTCCTTTCAATTATCAGTGTGCTGTTTAAAAAGCACTTTCTGTCAGAATAAAGCTTTGTGGAACTGCGATAGCAAGTTACTTAGTGCTGGACTAAGGTCACTGAGGAATGAATTCATATCATTTTACTTTAACTGCCTTAAAGTTGGGCATTTAGTTGAAGTGCATCACTGTGACTCCTGGTATTCCAAGATGAGACAGCTCGCTGTCTCTTCTGAGATGCAGCTTGTCTGCCTGAGAGATCTTTGTATGTTGAGAAGTGCTCATAAGAGGCACAGTACTCCTTGCAGGGAATTGGGTAGTTACAATAAATAGCTAAAATTAGGTGAGAAAATAAGAGTATCGCTCTCATAAGGTCCACCTCCTCCTTACCAGGCCTTTTAAAATATACCCTACCATGGAGGTACTATCTTCCCTTTTTTTTCTTCCAAATCAATGTTCCTAGAAATTCTATGGCAAGCTGATTTAGAATATATTAAAATCTAATTTGTTAAATGGCGGGGGGTTCTCCTCAACTCAGTGTATCTGGTTATCACTTTGAGATGTCAGCTGCACTGCTAGGATATTGTTCATGAAGCTGATCTTATGAAACTACTTGCTGCAAGATTCAACCTACATTCATCAAGTCCGACAAAAAAAATAAGTCTCTATTCTGTTTAGAATTGCTGCAGGAAGCCATGATCCTCAGAGAAAATGTGGACAATTTTCAAAGTGTTGCAAATTGGATTTCCAAAACCAACAAGATAAATGAAGAGGTAAAAATCCAAGAACATAAAGACAAATGTATCTTTTTTTTCCCCACAATAAGTTTCTGCACCGCTTGGGAATCATAAGCATCACTGCAAATAAAATATTTAGTGTATGCTTTTCTTTCATATAAAGTTTGATATTGTTGTGTAAATAGTTTTATGCTACTACTTTGTCTCCAGAGCTGAGTGATTTTTGTTGGACTGTATTCAAGTAGTTGTCCTAAGAAGATGCTGTAGTAAATCTACATCTCAGGAATTATAAGTTTAGTTCCAAGGAAGATATATTAAAAAAAAAAAATTCAAAATCCCACAACTAATTTTTAAGGGTATTATTTCATTTAGCTTTAAGTTCATTGATTCAGCAACGGTGTTTATTTCTCAAGAACACATTAAAAGAAATAAAAAACTCTCAGAATCACCCAAACATCTAAGATCATATTTAAATAAGATTATTTCTCTTTAGTGGATTTTTTCTTTCATCACTATTCTTCTAACAATTTGCTGCATTTTATGCTTGAAAGACAAAAGCCCGTCAACCTGGGATTTCTTCATTACAAACATATTGCTCCAAAATGGTAATGAAAAGTGTATGAAAATTATGAAAATACTATTTAACCTCTTCCTCTGGGGCTGTTTTAACCTATGATTCAGCATGAATGAAAGCTTGTTACAGTAGAGATGTAGTTTAATTAAATGGTTATATTAATCATTTACGTCGCAGATATCTTCTGAGTATTATCTTGCTTGCTTCCTTGCATTGCAACACTTTTCACTTTTTTCCCCTTTGTTTTTTTAGAAAATAGGAGCAGATAATCACAGAGACATAGAGTGTAAGAGGTCACCTAACTGACTTCCCTTCCTGTGTCCCCACACAGAGCAAAAACGATTATATGGATGGCATCCCATCCTTCAGGCATGTCAACACTCAGCTTGGTGTCATTTGCAAACTTGCTAAGAGTGCACTTGATCTCACTATCTATGTCATTGGTGAAGATACTAAAGAGTAATGGTCCCAGAACATACCCCAGAGGGAAACCACCCATCAAATAATTGAAAGCTATCTATGGCAGATGCTTGGCTAACCTGCTCCAGAGATCCAACATACAAGAGATCCCATAGCCTATCCAGACCTCTGTAACATTTCACCGACTTTATAGGTACAAACCTTTTCCTAACGTCTAATCTACATGTTCTTGGTGGCAGATTGAGCTATTTTTTTCCTCTTTCACGTTCACACAGAGAGCAAGTGATAACCATTCTCTCCAGGAGCCCTTTTTCCATGCAGAAAGATCACTGTCAGTTTTCATACAGATAAGGTGATAGTGGTGTGGAATCATCTCATGGTAAAATGAAAGGCAAGGCTTTGTTTTATTCTGGAAGAATTACAGCTAACAAAACCAATCGAACCATTTAGTTCATGGAAACTGTTTTGTAAAATCTGTGGGAAAAAATAAATCATTAGATATTATCTCAGCACCCAGCATGATAGACCGAGCAAGGCATCTCCCTGCTGCTGTAGTGTTAAAAAAATGGTAACCATTAGTACTTTTTCAGCACACATGTTCTGCTTTTCATCTTTAAAATGTTCTAAAGAAGAGGACTAGTTGCCTGATGCCACTGTTAACACTTGCATGGCTGTGTTTCCAACACGTTATAGGTCAGATCAGACCGCCAATAGTCTGCATACCTGGGGTTTGCAGTAAACAAGTCATCTGGAAATAAGATTTCAGTGTAAGCCCATGAGCATTAACCTGTGCTGTGAGAACAAAGTCCAGCCCTGTAGACATACCAGTTGTGTGACCTGTGTGAGCAGACCCCAAGATTTCCCAATCTGCTCCTTGATGCCTGAGTGCAATAGTGTGACATCCTCTGAGCTGTTGCTCTGCCCCAGGTCAGGCCCGCTAGGAAGAAGTTCATGGACAGAATAGCACTTCAGCCACATAGCATTGGTGTGTGGCCATGGTAGAAGTCCAATTGCCCCTAAGGATCAGAAAAGCTGTCCTATCCACCAGCCTTCAGTGATCAACCAAAATCCACAGCTAAACTGGGTACTATAAAATGTTGCATTCAACCCTTGGGCTTAAATATATTATAGGAAATCTGTTTTGGTCATCATCCCTCCCCGTCCCCACAACCAGATGGTAAATTGTACCAAAGTCTTGCACTATTACTGCTCATGGAGGTTTCTCTTAATCACATATGATAGTCCACTCCATAACACATGTACAAAGTCTAGCTTGCACAAAACTCTAAGTCTGCCTTTTGTGCATATTTGATTTGTTGCCTCTATTTCTTCACCTACAAGATCTGAAGTTGTGAATGTTATTAAACAAATTTAAATGATATCTAAGAACAGGAAGCACATGATTTTTATTCACATTTCCTAGTTCCCTTTCATTTCAACATATCGTAATATTCATGTTAGGAATCAGAAAGGATTAACTACTCTGTTCTGCAGCTAACCCTGTCTTTTTAAATAATTTCTCCTTGGAAAGTCCAAATCCCACTTGAAGTTCAGGGAAAAAAAAAGGTATTTTAGGGAGGTAGGGTTATACGGAGGAATATAAGAAATTAATATTTACATTTAGATGATGGTGTTTGTATGTTTCAGATATCAGAAATAACCCATTTATGGTTTCTTTTGTGGTTTCCTATTTCCCATATCTATCTTTTATGTCAGGATCCTTTTTTCACTGTTTGAATTGTAACCTATAGTTCAGCACCATGAATTTCTGGAGATATGTGTAAATAATGTGATTTCTGATGCAAAAGAGAATGTGACAGAATTGGCCCCACCTATATGATTTCTTCACAGTGGTATTGCCTTAAGGCTGTACAAATTCCTGGGTTTCATATACCATTAATTTCAACTTGCTTTCTTCATTAAAATTCTAAGAGGTAAATGGCCTTAAAGAGAAAATGGTCCCTAGTAAGGCAAAGCAGTGGAAATGTTACTACACTTTCCTTTACCCTCAGGTATTTAGCCACTATAACTTTCTTTTATTTCTTAAAACATTTATTTAATGTATAAAATGTGAGTTCTTATTTTTTTTCCCCCAAATACATTGTAAAAGAAAGCAATGATGGAACAGGTTCTAGGAGGTTTGCTTCAATAAATGTAATGGGTGATGAGCTGCTGTCCTCAGATATTGCCTTCAATCAAGCCCTGTAGACTCTGCATAGGAAGGTGAATTGACATAATTCTTAGAACAGCATTTTTCAGCAAATTGTCCTGTTAAATAGGAAAATTTTACTCAACTCTGCAAAAGCGATAAGCCTGACCCTCCAGCTCTGCTTTGAAAGGTCATTTTGATTAGTATAGGCAAAATTGGAAAGTAAATGCATTTTTAATGCCTGGTGTCTTTTGGCTTTTAATGGCCCAATGGCCGGATTTTTCGGAAGTGTAAAGCATGTGCAGGTTCTCTGAACTTAATGGGAGCAGCAGGCATGGCAAATTCCTGATAATCAGACCATGAGTTTCCTCACTTCTTTCTCTCTCCTTTCCCTCTCCTCTCTTTTCTTGTTATGATAATGTAATGGCCTCTTTGACAAGAAACTTCATTCATGGGTCTGGTAAATATAATAGCTTTCATCTCAAGGTTGTATACTGAGAAAACTATTTAGGTTTCCTTTCAACTTATCAAAACCGAATTATGTTTCAGACAACATACTAAGTTGTCCCTTACAGCATCCCTTACAGCATCAGCTACAACCAGTTGGCAATCTCGCTGAAACTACTTAGCACAGAGTTCTGTGTGGTTAAGCCCGTTATGAATTATACATAAAGTATCCACTCTCAGATTTAGCCTATAAAATTAAGGTTCTCACCCATATTCAAAATTTGTAAGGTATTGTCACCAAATAATTACCCTTCTCAGGAAATGAAAATTTAATTTGTTCTAATATGTAGCCAAATTGTTGCTCAAGCATGATGAGGGGATGGAAACAAGCCGATGGGAAGAAGACGAAGAAGAAATTGCAGCTCTCTTAAATGATTATCACTTATAATGATGCAAATATTTTTTAAACAAAGACATTTTAAAATTAATTGCCATTATTTAGATATGAAAGAACAACACAGGCTTGGAAGAAATTATACTCAACCAGAACTTTTCTAGTCACAGAAAAGTAGTGTTTTAACTAGCCCGGCACAGTTAATCATTGTATGCCATTAGTATACAAACACTAGTATACCTATTCATACCGGAGATGTAGAAGGGCTACCCATGTAAAACGTGGATACATTTTTATACTCTACAGATATAAACTGTTCTATCTGAAAATGACCGAATCTATACCAAGGTTCACACTTGTTGAACATCATACCTGAAACAGTTTTACCGGTATAAAACTACATGTAGCCATAGCAGAGACTTTAAAACATGAGCACGATGGCATTTCTTGCCATTTTAATATGGCATTCAGTTTCTCTGTGCAATGGATTTATGACTTGTATTTATTAGTTTGATTTTTTTCATCCAGCTCATTTTTTCCTTTTATATTAATTTCATATTTAAGATGCATTCTGTCAGAATGTACAAAGCCTTTTAGAAATCGTTAGAAACAAATGGTTGAATAAAAAGCCAATGTGACAGAAAAAAATGGCCATATATAGATATTGTAGGCACATGACTAGCCTGGAGCAAAAGGGAATCAGTCCTGTTTCCACTTCTGCCAAAGGAGAATAGGAATGCAGGACAGGAACGGCATTTTCCACAGCCAAGAAAAATACATACTGCATTGGGAGCTATGATTATACATTTTACTCAGGTTCAGTGATGATGCTTTTAGGAATCCTTTAATTTTATCAAGGCTTTTAAATCATCTACAGAATAATTGTTTCATGCTAAAATTTGGGATATAATAGGTTTATTCTATCCCACCCTTAATGCTTTGGGTGGAGGTGGCCTATAGGGGAAGGAGGCAGAGAAAGACTACCTCCTGACTTTTTCTGAATTTTTAACATCAGTGGGAAGAGGGAGGGTTTAGCACACCTTGATTTGAAGGCATTTCAGTGCTGATAAGCAGCAGTGAGAGAAGGAGTAGTTCAGAAAATAGATGAGGTGTTAAATAATTTAAAAGATAAAATACCATTATGTAATATAATAACTCTAAAAAACCTACAATAAGATGGGTCTTGACTTGAATTAAAAAAAAAAAAATGGCATAGTAACGTAAAGCCCTATAGTCTGTCAAGGAAATACATAGTGACTACAATTTTAGTCTATAACAAGGAGAAGAAAAAAACCCAGCAAAATCAGTATGCCTTGTTGTTTAGTTACCTTTGGGAAAAACAAAATCGTAGCCTATTTAATAGTGGGTTTCTTTAAAAGTAACATGCTGATCTGACATATACAAGATGTGTGCAATCAAAAGCTTAAGGAAGCAAAATCATTAAAACCTGCCAAATTTTTAACAAATTACTGGATTTTTTGGCTCAGTAATGGGCATAAATTCTTATAATCTTTTATCCAAAGTGTTTTATAAAATCACATTTTAAAAGATTAAAATTGTGAAAATACAAGCTTAAAGCCGTATACTTTATTTTGCAAATATGTTTTTAAACTCAGAATCGCAGAATCACGGAATGTTTACGGTTGGCAGGGACCTCCAGTGGTCATCTAGTCCAACTCTCCTGCTCAGGCAGGGCCACCCAGAGCCAGCTGCTCAGGACCATGTCCAGATAGCTTTTGAATATCTCCAAGGGTGGAGACTACACAACCTCCCTCAGCAACCCGTTCCAACTCCTTTTTAGATAATCTTAGTTGCTTATTAGTACTGAATAAAATATTTCAAATATCTTTTCTTAAAAAAGGGATATTTGTAAAAACTTGATTAAGCCTAATTTTTTTGGGGGGGAGGGGGGATAGGGGGGTGTCCTAGCCACAAAATGGAGTTTTTTACAGTAAGAATAAGAAAGAATGTAAACATATTCCAAAGAGTTGAACCTTTTAAATATTAAACTGAAATTGTTCAAGGCAGGCTTTCAACCAGGTACAGAAATAATTGATTTGGTAAATGATTACTCTTTGAATCAGTCAGACACCTAAGCAGAAAGATGCCTTTAACAAACATGGAGGGAAAAGCAGAAAAATGTTGTTGGCACACATGATGAAATGACAACAGTGAGATTTAATTTAATATGGTAATTTCAAAATCAAAACTAAAAAGAAGTTATGAACAAAAAAGGTTATGACTTCAACATCAGGCTTGAAAGCAGATAAAAGTGGGCAGGTGAGCAGACAAGATACATGAGAAACAACAAACAACCATTTAGTTGAACATAAATGGAAACATTCCATGTAGTATTGAATATGCATTGTTGCAAAAAATTAAAGATGAGATTTTACAAATTTAAAAGATGAAAAGATACAATTTAAAGGATGGAGGAAAGTGAAAAGTAAGAAATTAAACCAGAGGATACTTTTTATCACCTATGGCGTATTCAACCATGAAAATGTAAAAGAATGATACATATTCAGGCAGAGATGTTGAAGGTATCTTCTCACAGTTTCTTTGTGGACTACAAGAACAAGGGACTGATGAAGAAGAAAATTAGACTTTTCTAGCTTGGAACATGAAATTGCTGACATCTTGAGAACACCTAGTCCAAACCCTGCTCAAGCAGGGTCAGCTACAGCAGATTGCCCAGGACTGTGCCGAGTCAGCTTTTGAATATGTCCACAGATGGAGATTCCACAACCTCTCTGGGCAACCTGTTCCACTGTGACGACCCTTACAGTAAAAGAGATTTTTCTTGTGTTCAGATGGAATTAACAATGTTGATATTCAAGAATTCGAGTTCGGACAAGTCTTCTTGGTGAGATCAGGCTTAGTGTCCAAAGAGAAAAGGACTAACTGAGAGCACTCATGGTGTTCTTATCCACAGACATCCAGCTGTAGAGGTTTAGACTATTAAAAAAAACTCCAGCAGCACAGTTTTGTAGGATGAAGATAAAAGAGAACAATCACATGTCTGTACAGTCATCTCCTTCCAAAAAGACGGTTCAGACATCTACAGCTGCATTCCTTATTTTTTGTGTCCCCATGTTCCATTTCCCTGTGTGTTAAGGAATTAATTCTCTTTCTGTCTTCAAATTTTGTCTTCAAAGTCCTTTGAAATGCATGTGATAGAGAAAGTGCCACTGGTATTTTAAAAGGTTCATACAATTTAGGAAGTAAGGCCAAAAGTGCCTTCATTACATCAGAACTATTCCATCCTGTAAGATAAGGAATAGGAAAGACCAGACCAAAGAATTTGCAGTGTCAGAGAACCCTGCAGTATTTTGCAGAGAATTGATTAGGCAAATTATGCTGCATGAGGCAGAGGAAACCAGAGATAATACCAGTCTGTTTAGGAGCCTTGCCAATCTCATCATGGAGAAAATTTCTCCCTACATCAAATCCAGCAATCAGCATAGCTTTGTGAGCAAGACACATCAGCCAAGTCACCCGAGAGGTTTTCCTATACTAGGTAATATCACATTTCTGATAGTCCTGAGGAATATGAGAAATCATTCAGGAAACAATATTAAACATATGACAAGAAAAATCCTTCCCTGAGTCCCCTGATGGACTGAGAAGGGAATCCTGCTAGAAGGAAATCTGATGTGTTGACAACTCACAGGCATAAGACTTTATGTTATATCTTTGTCATTGTGTCCATGAGAACGCTGGAGCTCATAACACCATGTGACTTTGAAATCATGGGATCCCAGACTATTTCACACATTATTCTCCCTCCCGTTTGAGTTTCACGGGTTGATGATCTAGCTGCCTGGCTCCAAAGTGTATGCAGTGTATGCGTTCAGCATAGTTTGAGCTATCGTGTCAGTCGGAACCCCGAGCCAGCTTGACAACATAAGTGTACCTATGCACTAGAGGAGTACAGTGGAAGAAGGAAAAGGTGGACCAATGCGTACAGATTATCCATTGTTCCATGAAGGACATAAAAAGATAACTTTGGTCTATTACTAAAGTAGCTTTCACATAATTAGGTAATATATGTAACAATTTCATGTAACTACAGGCACTCTTCAGTATAAAATAGATGTTTATATCAGCCTCCATCCTCTACACTCCACTAAATATCTGTTTTGGTTTTCCACTTATTTTTTCAGCTTGATAAGAACATGTCAAGAGCATAAATTCTAATTAAATGCATAGGGACATGTATTTAGAAGCAATTACAGCACAGATAAAGAAGCAAATGATGGCTAGATGGGATTTTCCAAAACCACGAACTACTGAACTCCCCGATGAAAGCTTCTCTTCAGTGGCATTTGTACTTTCAGGCACACAAATACGGTCTTAAGCTTTAAGCAAGTTTGCAGTATAAAAAATGTCTGATTTATAAGTTATTTTAATAGAATCTTGCATCCATTTGTACATGAAGGCTTCAGAAAACAATTTCCTAGTTTTAGAAGAGATTATATTCTGGCTGCTCAGTTTAATGTATTCCTAAAGAAGTATTTATGACAATGGAAAAAGTTAACATGCAGAGTTGTTCAGACTATTACATTGCCATAAACATCTGGTTGTTCACTGTCTCCAGGGATAGCAGAATTAGACCCAACTAATGTATTTGAATTTAAAATCCAGATTTGTCATGAGCATTAGGTCATTTCCCATGAAAGATGAAGGATGTAGTATATGCTTCTCTGACACTATTGGTTAAAATGTCTTCCAAGTTCTGTGTCTCTTACTTGGTTTTGGTACGTCCTTACTCACTATTTCCATTATTTTAAGTCATGCTATCCATGTGTTTTCCTCTTTCCGATATTTAAATATTAATTCTTCATTATTTTGTTGTTGCCAGTTTAAGTTCTTGAGGTCTTATGAGTTCTTAAATTTATAACTATTTTTCATTCTATCAAATCCTTCCTCAGGACTAGCCACTGTCACCAATTTTAAAAGGCACTGCCAGAAAGCATGCATTTTTCTGTATAATGTGCATGACAGAACCATAATTTTCAATATATTTTTTGTCTATTCCTATGATTTGCATGTTCTATCGGACTTGCATTTAATTCCGTGACATGTTTAGTGTCAGCCATGTTATGATTACTTTAAAAATAACTGTTTTGTTCCAATACAATATCAAGGAAAATTCAATACATATAATTTCAGACCTGTGGTTTATATTGACTTGGTTTTAAAAAGTTATCACTAAATAAACAATATACCAACAGCTGAGGCTTTTGAGATCAGTCAGTAAACTGTATTAAAGGTTTAATTGTCAAGCTGACATCACATCAGCCACAGAGAAGTATTAAATAATAATGAATTAATAAGCAGAAGGATTCATTCTGGTTATATGGACAGTTGTCTAAATTCTTAGGTTTGCTCTGTCACTGCATGTCAGTGTTTTAAAACAGCAAAATAGTAAACAGTAAAAATGAATGAAAAATCATCATTTGTATTAAACACTGGGATACACACACACTTCAATAACTATGTAGAAAATATATTACAAATAGCAAAACCTGCCGCAAACCTCAGCAGCTGAAACTTGGTGCCTTTATTCATGAATTTATTAGCTTTCTACTGAGTCAGCATGTGCCAGCATGCAAGTCATTCTCATCTTTCTAATTTAATTCCCTTGTAAAGAAAACATGAGTTTCAGGAAAAGTAAAAATTTTTTCATGTAAAGAAAGCATGTATCTGATTAAATATGGTTGCATTTTCTGATCTGTCTTGGATTTTGGAGAGGTTTTATTTGTCAGTAAACAGGCAAACTCCTACTGGTACAAAATGTGCAATCCATGGAAAATATTATGTTATGTCCCATGACACAAAGGAGTGGCATGATGAAGACACTTAATCACCAGAGCTATCTCTTATTTTCTATATTAACTGACTGAATAAGTCAGGTGAGTTTTAGCATAGTGCAAGTATTTTCGGTACTTCAGTTTGATTATATATTTTTAATAAGACCTCACTGCTGCAATAACACAACATTCCCACTGAAAAGAAAGCTGGTTAGCTTAGCCGTGCAGTTGGTTTTCCAAAGCTGTTGGAAAACTGCATTGAGGTGTAATATTCTTAGTCAATAGAAGTTGATTGATTCAGCTGTCATTATGAGAAGCATGAATTTATAAGTAAACAGCTGGACTCTCCAGAAGCTCATCTGCACCTGTCCTACGTGAGATCTCTGCCTTTAACCTGCCCTGCTGGTAAATTCATTTCATTTGGTTTTGTGACTTAGAAGGATACTAAACCTGAAATCAATATGAAACATAGAGTCTTGCTTCTCCAAGGACTGCCTGGTAGGTCCTTCCTACCACCACCACCTTGGGAAAATGGCAGCACTGGACAGGATAAAAAATAATCTCATAACACGTTTGCGAAGCCACCAGCTAATCTCATCACCCCTTAGGACTTTCCCCTTCCTCCTCTGGCAGAGCATTTGCTTTCACCCTCAACCTCTATTGCAACTTGTAGAAAGGAGCTGGGCCTAATTGTGACTGAAAACTCCCTTGTTTAATTGAAACAGGGTCTTGTCATTGATTTTGAAATCCCAAATGGACCAGCAGTTTCCCTGTGGCTTCATTAGGAAAGCACTGTACAGCTTTTAGTGGCTATTTTCATGGGGAGCAGCGGAGGCATTCGAACAGAGAAAGGAGGCATGTAATGGCCCCACTCGTTTGCGTGTACAAGATCGCATGATTATCTATTTGCAACAGCTAAAATGGAAAGAGCTGTCTTAGAACAATTTAGAACTTTATCCCCTACTTAACTGCACAAATAAATAAATATCCATTTCCAATGTAAATTTTTCTTGATACCAGCTAAGGGTATTTAACAAGTTAGTTACATCTGTACTAAGGCTTTTAAGACATTCATATTTACCCATGTGTTTTATCTTTAAAAATAATAGCGTGAGGTTTGAAGTAGACAAAAGCTATGAGACACATGCAGTGTGGGCAGGCATCTCCAGCACAGTTGAGTGAAACTACCCAAATGCGGATTGGCAATCAGCTTCCCTTGTTACTGCTTTTCTAAGAGTCTGGATAAAAGACTGCCTGTAGTTGATGCCATGGTGCTTTGTAAGATCTCTCTGTCTGAGTTTCTTAAAAGACATTGCAAAAAATATTATTTGGAATGCCTTGAGCTAGTACAGCCTGTCTGCAGACCCCAACAACAGCTGTCTCACATATTTTAAAAGTGCTGTCTCTACTGATTTCCTCCCAGCATGAACAGAAAATTAGGAACATTAAAAGCCTATTGGTACACCCTGCCTTTGTACTTTTTTTTTGCCTACAGTGCAAGACATTATTCTTTGAATTTTAATACCAAAGATTCTACTGTCTAAAACAACAGTGGGCATTTGGGTAGAAGTATTTTTCTGAAGATACAGATCGATTGACACAGTGAGTCATGTTGAGTCTGAGAGTGTCACAGAGCTCTTCAAACCAGCATGGACAACCTAAATGTTTGAGCGGTAAGAAGTCTGCAGCAGCTTTCTTTTCTTAAAAACCAAGTGCTGCTCGAATGCCTCAGCAGCACTTCTGTGGCAAGATGGGTGAATTCTCTTACCCCAAGCTATTAAGGAACAGCTGCTTCAATAAAAGATTTGGGAAACTCCCCAATACTCCATTCCCTCCCTTGCTCCCCACAGACTGGGAAGGCAAAAAGGATTTATTTGAAGTTGTGCTATGTCTTTAGAATTCTTGAAAAGACAGGTGAATTTTCTATAGGCAGTCTGTTTCCATATGAACTAATTATTTTGCCTGGTTATCTGACTTTTCTTTCCAGACACTTCTTCATTACCTTCTATTTAATATAGTCAGTCAGGTCTCTGTATTGTATTTTCAGCACCTCACCTCCATTATGTTCCATGATTTTTTTTTTCCCCGATCTGCAGAATTATAAGGTCTTCATCTCCCAGACAGATTCCATCAAGTCGAAAAAGGTTTAAGTTCATATGTTAGCTATCTCCTCAGCAACGATAATTATAGAGTCATCTTCTTGGACACAAGTTTCCATGAAACTTAAAAAAATTAGTTGTCTTTGAGACTATGAAATAGGGTAACAGGTTAAAAAGGTATTAAGGAGAACACGTAGACAGAATGAAGCACACATGCACAGAAGGTTTGGAGTCTTTAGTCATCAAGAATTCATAAAGAACAAGGCAAAATAATGTCTTCCAGCAAAGGGTGGGTGGAGTTATCTTTTAGAGCGCTGATGCTGCATTATTCTACTTAACAAATAGTAGTAATTATAAATTCTTGAAAAAAATACGCGATGGTCAAATGACACTTAGAAATTTTCTTGCTTTGAATTATTTGATCATTTGTGGTGACATGTGGCTCATTCCTGGCCTTTCAGAATGAGACTAGGGACATCTCGAATTTGCTTAGTGCTGCTTTGCCATACAGAGTTAGTCAGACACGTAAGGTCTAATTCTTTCTGGGATACTTCATCACACTGCAGGGTGATAATTTAAAAGCAGACAACAAAACCTCATCCTTGTTTTGTAAAGCAGCACAAAAATAATATGAAGTATGGTTTAGCTCAGGTAGATAATATTATGATGCCCCTTAAAAACCTACGGGGTTTAAATCATTGTAACAGTACACGTTATAATGGCTTATGATGCAGTGTGAGAAATGATCAGTGCTGCTCCTGCCTGTAACTTGGAAGACGTTCCATGCTGGTTATGTGGTACGAGCATTACAAGTTCATTATTTCTCATATTCATCTTGGACATTCAGCTTAATTCTTAGCTAGAGTGTAATGAGCATGAAGTATACAGAAGTGGTGAAAAGGGTGTTGGAAGGTTTTCTACTGGGACTTGTTTATTTTCTCTTCTCTTGTCTAATCCTCCTTTTGATTGGAGGTTACTTTGCAAGATCCTTAGTATACTGAAATGTGTTGTTAAATGCTAATTAAGAAAGGATAGCGGCTTGAATTTTTAGGCTAGTTCAGTAATCAGGAGCTTTCAGCTAACATATATGCTTGTTTCCTCATCCTAGACCAACCTGAGATTGCAATTTCTCCCTGTGTAAAATTTTTTTCACACTTTTTCTTGGAACTAGTTCAGTTGATTACAATTTGGTATTTCAGTGAATTGACACTAATATTCATTAAACTAGTTTGTTCAGCCTTAATAAAGAGCAACGACTAGAAGTCTTCATCAACTACCACATGGCAACTGGCCCACAGCAAAGCTGTGATTATTGTCGCAATGCCAAATCCACCTCTTCTAAATCCAGCTAAATAAAGAAATAAAAGGAATGACTAAACAATTCAGAATGGTGATACAAATAATTTCATATCTGATTCAAGAGATCCTCTGACACTAGTTGGAGAATGAGCTGCATTTGCTGTGGTTTGCATACTACAGAAATGCCTCTAAAAAATACACAAAGGCTGAACATAACAGCAATAAGGATCACAGAGAGGGCAGGAGATGCAGATCTGCCTGGCCGCTGCCATATCACACAGCCTGGCACATGTGTGTCGAACAATGCAAAACTGATAGTCTTTGAAGGGGTCAGTAAAAACATTCTCAACCTTCTGCTGTGTAAATCTTTTCTAGAGTCCCCAGCAGAACTAGGTTAAAGGATCTTTTGAAGATATTTGTAGAACATACTTAAATGAATACACTATAATCTACCAAATAAGAGTTAGAAAATATACTCCACTTTCTAAACATGTATTAGCAGTCTTTGTTTATTCCCATACCTTTGTTGAATAAATGAGACTAAAACAGAAGTATACTGTGAACAGTTGATTAATTCATTCCTCAGTGTCCTCATAATTGCAGAAGTTTGGCTCTTTTGAAAGAAAACTGTATTTTCCTGTAATAAGAAGGATTTCAGAGCACATACCTTGAAATTTTTCAAATATCAAGTGTTACCAAATCTTTGAAATGAGTTCTGAATGGAGATAGAGGCTAGTGTGCAATTATACTGTGGCATGTATTTCCCAGAAATAACAGCTGGCTATATATCATATTATCTGGTCTTATTGTTTCCAGTGAAAAAATTATTTAATGACATATTTACCACTGACTTTCTTAAAAGTCTTGGGTTCTCTTATTCTCTGACAAACTGCCATTGAAGCTGAAAACACAGACCAGAATTTGGTCTCCAATGAATATTAATATAATGAGGAAAGAAAATGGTCTTAGTTTGGATTGAAAGCTTATTAGCTTATGGAAAATGTTGCTATAACTAGCTCATAATGGATAGCAAATCAAGCTGTTTGGATCGTTAAACCTAGACTGAAAATAAATTGCTCAATTCCAGACCCAAAGAAAGTAGATTAATATTAGCTCTTACGTATGCATTTATGCTTTACTATTGCCATATAGTGAGCTACAGGGGTTTTAGAAAAGGGAGGCAAGTCTTGTCTTACCCATCAAAAGTCAGTGATGGGTAGTGAGGGATAGATTTCTTAGAAAGTTAATCAAGCTTGAAATCCTATTAATATTTGTTCCATGTTGTTTTCTAGCCCTGACGATCAATCAGCACTATATCTGTATGCAGCCATGGTATTGCCCTTTCTGGACAGAATTTATTCTCAGATTCCCAGTAATTAAGGTAAAAGTTGTGTTTCTTTTCTGTGTAAGCATACATATTTGTGAACCATGACAAAGAATGAAAACTTCAGAAGAGAGGTACAACACAGTGAAAGACAAACCAATTGTACAAAACTCTGCTGCACCATGCTATTGCATTAATATCTTGACTTAGAGGGAAATTTCTGTTTCTGATATTTGTTCCAAATCTTTCCACTAAAACTTCCATAAAACATTGTTACTATTTGAAATGGTGGTCTTTTGCTTTACATGCTTAGGCTTTGAAAATGGAGTTAATCACCATATCTGTTTGACAGAGTCTGTGAAACAAGCATCAGAGCTTCTGCTCATTATTGATCTGGTCTACACAACCAAAATATCTTTGGTCCTTTTATGAACTGCTTGAGTTTACTGTATTTTTACCACACTTCATCAGACTTCTTTCCAGTAGTTCTCTAATGGTAATTTCTGATTCAAATTGTCTTCAACCAGCTCCCCATATTTTTTCCAATCCTCTCCAAAAATGTCCATCTGCATGATTGGTAGCAACATACTGTGATGCTAGTAAGGTTACTTACTACCCTCTCAGGGGCACCACCATATGCATGGGTGTTTCATATCTATTCCACCCACCCAGAATTCTTTCCTTGTTTTGCACTCTAGTGGATGATTGTTGAAACATATAGAAATAAGTAATGTATGCAGAACATGAACATGAAACCAGTTCCTCAAACCATTAGATTTAAAATGTGGGTGAGAGAGAGGAACAGGGCACAGATCAATGACCTAAGTTACATACGCAGATTCTATGCCTTGCAAACCTTCAAATTTCCTAACTTTAAAATACAACTTTCAGTCTTTTGGCACCAGATGATGTTGTAATTGTATCCTTGGTAGGAATCTTATCAGAATTTTCCCAGATGTGGAATTGTTTCACTGAGTCTTCCCTGAAGAATGCTCTGCAGGGCAGAAAGGAATTTGGTCTCCTAGGCTCCGGTTGGGACACACTGCACCTTTTCCTAGAATTTTAATGGAAAAATAAGATTCTCCTGAATATTTTATTTAAAGAGACTCACACAATGATCAGATCCTTAAGTTTCTTACCTGAATTGATTGAAGGAAAAGTAATTTGCATAATGGATGTTCTACAGATCCTGTTCAAAGTCATGCTGGAGTTACCCTGCAGACAATTCACAGGTGATACAAAATTAATACCTTGCTAGTATTGCTAGTAGACAATGAAAATCTTGTTAATACTGCTAGTACACCAATAGTCAGTTTCTAACATAATTTATTCTGATAGAAGACAACTTTATTCCATCTGGTTATCTCCAGATGTTACTGAATCATAAAATCATAGAATCATTTAGGTTGGAAGACCTCTAAGATCATAAAATACAACTGTTAAACTGTTAAACTAACACTGCCAAGTCCACCACTAAAGCATCTCCCTAAGCGCCACACTTAGGGAGATGTTTATTTAAAAGATGTTAAATCTTTTTTTAACATCTTTTAAATATTTCCAGGAATGAAGACTGAAGTGCTTCACTGGGCAGCCTGTTCCAATGCTTGACAACCCTTTTGGACAAGAAATTTTTATTAATATCCAATCTAAACCACTCCTGGTGCAACTTGAAGCCGTGTCCTCTCGTCCTATCGCTTATTACTTTGGAGAAAAGACTGACATCCACCTTGCTACAGCCTCCTTTGAGGAAGTTGTAGAGGGCAATAAGGTCTCCCCTCAGTCTCCTTTTCTCCAGGTTAAACAACGCCAGTTCCCTCAGCCGCTCCTCATAAGACTTGTGCTCCAGACCCCTCATCAGCTTCATTGCCCTTCTCTGGACACGCTCCAGCAACTCATTGTCCTTCTTGTAATGAGGGACCCAAAACTGAACACAGTATTCCAGGTGTGTCCTCACCAGTGCCGAGTACAAGGGGACAATTTCTTCCCTACTCCTGCTGGCCACACTAGTTCTAATACAGGCCAGGATGCTATTGGCCCCCTTGGCCACCTGGGCAAACTGATGGCTCATATTCAGCCGGCTGTCAACCAGCACCCCCAGGTCCTTTTCCACTAGGCAGCTCTCCAGCCACTCCTCCCCAAGCCTGTAGCATTGCATGGGGTGGTTGTGGCCAAAGTGCATTTAATAAGGCATTTGGCCTTACAAAACCTCATACAATTGACCTCAGCCCATCGATTCAGCCTGTCCCAATCCCTCTGCAGAGCCCTCCTACCCTCCAGCAGATCAACACTCCCACCCAACTTACAAACTTACTGAGGGTGCACTTGACCCGCTCATCCAGATCATTGATGAAGATATTAAACAGAACTGGTCCCAGTACTGGGGTCCCTGGGGAACACCGCTTGTGACCGGCCACCAATTTAACTCCATTCACCACCAGTCTTTGCGCCCAGTCACCCAGCCAGTTCTTCACCCAGCAAAGAGTGCACTCATCCAGTCCATGAGCAGCCAGTTCCTCCAGGAGAATGCTGTGGGAGATCGTGTCAAAGGCTTTACTAAAATCCAGGTAGACAACATCCACAGCCTCTCTCTCCACCACTAGGTGGGTCACCTGGTCATAGAAGGAGATCAGGTTGGTCATGCAAGACCTGCCTTTCATGAACCCGTGCTGGCTGAGCCTGACCACCTGGTTGTCCTGTACGTGTTGCATGATGGCACTCAAGATGATCTGCTCCATAACCTTCTTCGGCATGGAGGTCAGGTCAGACTGACAGGCCTGTAGTTCCCTGGATCCTCCTTCTGGCCCTTCCTGCAGATGGGTGTCACATTTGCTAACCTCCAGTCAGCTGGGACCTCCTATTTAGCCAGTTAGGACTGCTGAGAAGCAACCTGATCTAGTTGAAGATGTCCCTGCTCATTGCAGGCGTGTAGGACTGAATGACCTTAAAAAGGTCCCTTCCAACCCAAACTATCTATGATTCTATGATTCTATAAATGATTGAAAGTGGCTTGGTGAGCACTTCTGCCAGCTCCCTCAGTACCCTTGGGTAGGTCACATCTGGCCCCACACTTGTATGTGTTTAAGTCTTGGATTACGGGGGTTTCATTTTGCTCCCTGTCCCTGCGTTCCCACTCAGGGGGCTGGTTACCCAGGGAACAACTGGTCTTACTACTAAAGACTGAGGTAAAGGCGGCATTAAATATCTCAGACTTTTCCTCATCCCTTATCATTATGTTTCCCCCGCGCAACCAATAAAGGGTGGAGATTCTCCTTAGCCCTCCTTTTGTTGTTAATGTATTTATAGAAAACACTTAAATTGTCTTTTATGGCAGTAGCCACATTAAGTTCTGTCTTTGGCCCTTCTAATTTTCTCCCTACATAACCCCATGACATCATTGTCGTCCTCCTGAGTGGCTTGCCCCTTCTTCCAAAGGTCATAAACTCGCCTTTTTTTCCTGAGTTCCAGGCAAACCTCTCTGTTCAGCCAGGCTGGTCTTCTTCCCTGCCAGCTCACCTTGAGCACATAGGGACTGCCTGCTCCTGCACCTTTAAGATTTCTTTCCTGAAGAATGTCCAGCCTTCCTGGACTCCTCTGCCCTTCAGGATTGCCTCCCAAGGGACTCTGTCAGCCAGGCTCCTAAACTGGCCAAAGTCTGACCTCTTGAATTCCAAGCTAGCAGTTCTGCTGACCGCCCCCTCCTTACTTCTCCCAGAATCAAAAACTATCATTTTGTGATCACTACGCCCAGGACAGACTCCAACCCTCACATCACCCACAAGTCCTTCTCTGTTCACAAACAACAGGACCAGTGGGGTGCCTTCCCTAGTTGGCTCACTCACCAGCTGTGTCAGGCAGTTATCTTCCACACATTCCAGGAACCTCCTGGACTGTTTCCTCTCCACTGTATTGTATTTCCACCAGACATGGGGTAAGTTGAAGTCCCTCATGAGAACAAGGCCTAGTGATCATGAGACTTTTTCCAGCTTCTTATAGAAGATTTTGTCTGCCTCTTCATCCTGGTTGGATGGTCTATAACAGACTCCCACCACGATATCTGTCTCGTTGGCCTTCCCCTTGATACTCACTCATAAACACTAAACCCTATTGTCACCATCATTAACTTCTAGACAGTCGAAACACACCCTAACATACAGAGCCACCCCACCACCTCTCCCTCCTTGCCTATCCCTTCTGAAGAATTTATAGCCATCCATTGCAGCACTCCAGTTGTGGGAGTCATTCCACCACGTTTCCGTGATGGCAACTGTATCATAGTTTTCCTGCTGCACAATGGCTTCCAGCTCCTCCTCTTTGTTGCCCATGCTGCGTGCATTGGTGTCGATGCACTTCAGTTGGGCTACTGATCCTGCCTCCTTTTTGGGGGGAGAAGCCCTAATTCCTGTGTGAACATTCTCAGGTGCTACTGTGGTTTCTAACACATCAATAACCATTGTGTCTTTGCTGCCACATGGATCTGCATCCCCTACCTCCATTGAGATGGCACACCAAAGGATCTCGCTAGCCCACCGTCCCTCAAACACTGGCGTGCTGCCCCCAGGCTTATCTCTAGCAAGCCAGGTAGTACGCCTTTCCCCCTTCAAATCCAGTTTAAAGCTCTTTCAGTGAGCCCTGCTAACTCCTGTGCAAGGATCCTTTTTCCCCTTTGAGACAGGTGTACCCCAGAAGCCATTTCTGGGGAAAAAAATTGGTAAGGGTAAAATAAGAGTAAAAATACTTGACCCCTGCTATTCAAATGTATCTGCAAATTCAGTCTCCTTCATAAGATAATTTGTTAGAAGTTATGTAAAACTTGGCAGAGAGCCAAGCTTGTTCCAATGGCTGATAATTTCTTTCTCTGGTTATTAGATTTCTGTGTTTCCAATCATCTCTCATTCTGCTAATGTAATGCCATTTCTTGACAGATCACCCATCATCATTTAATTTTGTCTGCTGGGAAAACTGTGCCAGTCTATTCCTCTTCAATGAAGGAGTCATACATCACAAGTTTTTTTAATCCTGATATACAGTCAGAATTGATTATCCTGTAGTTTTTAAAATATACTACTATAAGAGCATAAGCAGATTTTTTTAAAAGATTAGCCACTACTTTTTTTTAATTAATCTTTTGACTTTCCTTACAAATTTTTCCAGGCAGCTGAACACTTTAAATGTGATGTGCAGAATTTGAGTAGATGTCATAAATCCAAACACAGGTTAAAACCCTGTTAGCCTGCATCTTGTTATCTTGTCTTGCAATATTTATATTTGAGAAGTAAAATTCAACCATACTGACTTGCAAAATCTTACTTAAGTTCAACTTACATACAAATTGTTCTATAGGATTGAAAAGGTGCATAGGGATCACCTGTGTTGAATTTCTAGACATGTATTGTCTTTCAAAACAAAAGTTACACAAATCAAGACACCATATATGCCTTGATGAAGAATACTTTATATTTAGTATGATCATGAGTGTAGGAGTATTATTAGACATTAGGAAAAAAATTTCTACCATGAAGATAGTCACATTAGAATAAGTCATCCAAAGAGGTTGCGCAGTCTCCATGATTGGAGATATTCACAATTTACTTAGATAATGTCCCATGTAAAACATTGAATTTAGTCCTTTTCTGAACTGATGCTTGGAGAAGATGATCTTTTGAGGAACCTTACAACCTGAACTATTCTATGTCACTTTAATGTTTTACCCACCTCATGACCTGGGAACATGCTTTAGTGTTTCTTCATATTGTATCAGTAAAATTGCATATCCAGCTGAAACTTGTATTCTTCAGACAAATTTCAAACAAGGAATTCAGCATCGAGCTCAGCTGTTCAGAATACATCAGGTTTTATTTAAAGCACTCCAGTCATAAGAACAGATTCCTTGTACCTACAGACTAGTTCTAATATTTGCTGATTTTCCCTTTCAAATTCCATAATAACACTGGATTTACTTTCAAGATTTTTATCTGAACTTTTAAAGAAGTTTATTGTATAGCATGTACATAGCACCTTTTAATGAACTATCAGGTTAATTTCTGGCTTCTATTAATTTAGTGGAACTCGGAGTAAAGCTTTGGCCCTTGCCAGTTACTCAAAACAGAGCGGAATGTGTATTTTAATTTTTTCTTTGTGATTCTTGAAAACATCCTCTTGTGACATGGGTAAGAAACGCTTCTATGGCTTGTAACAATCCATAATTACATTTCTGCCTTGAAGCAATAGCTTCATCCTCAATTTAGCTCCAGTCTTTAAGGGCATAACCAGCTATTTCTATGGCATTATAATAATAAAATAATGCTTGCTACAACTATACACTTATCAGCCTAAAATGTCTACACACCTTCGTTGCTTTTATTTTCTGCAAATATTCTAGTGAAAATGAACATTAAGCCAATGCTGGATATCATTTGTGGCAAGTGATTTTAATTCATAAATATGAATATTCACATTGCAAACCTGATTATCAGAGTTTATGCTCAGCATTTAGGAAAATTAAATGATGTCTTGCAATAAACTTATTAACAGATTCAAAAAATAGTATCATGAATAATTCACGGAAGTCCCTTAGGGAATAATTTTCAGTAATCCTTGTGAAATAATTGCAAATTCCTGGAATACAATCATAAAGGGAAAGATATGAAAATAATATAATAGAGAGATAGTTTATTAATCATTCCCTGGCTCAGATCATATTTGGATAAATATCCATTTAAGTTACAGAGACCTTTTCTTGAATAAATGCCTGGAAAAGTTCTGCAAAATGTTGCTGTTGAGAAGGCTTAAAAGAGAAGGAAGATGTTAAAGGGCGAAAAGACAGAATTTCATGTAAAGGACTGAGGAACAGAGGCCATTGGAACATGGAGACCTCTAGTGATCTTATTTTAATTTTTTTTTATATCCAGCAAAGGGATGTGGTGAAGAAGAACTTCATTTTTATGCATGTAACTGAAAAAAATTGCATCCTTTTTGTTTTTAAAAAAAGTCAATGAATATTTTAAAAATCTATCCCTTGAATTTTGAGAACAAGGAGAACAAATTTCAAATTGGGGTTGAAAGATGACTGTTACTATAATTTCCACTAATTTGAAAAAGGAATCTGGGGTAAATGAAGGGAAAGAAAAACATTTTCTCTTGAGAGCCAAAAACACTCTAGAATCTACTTCAAGAGCAGTCAACACAGAGTTGCCAGGCTTTCATGAGTCTCAGGTTTGTGGGGCATGTCAGACCCATGGATCACACTTGGTGTCTAAGTATTTCTCTGAATCTTTCTCTTTGTTGTTTTAAAAAATGTTACCACGAGGATCCTAAGGGTTTTTGTACATGGAGACACTTACAAGAAAAATTATACCAAAATAATGTCTTGTGCAGATGTTCCTATTCCAAAATAATAATTTTTTACAATTTAGTTTGCACTAGCTGCACATTAAGCTGCTTTGGAAAAAAGAGTCTACAGCAAGACAGGTGTGCCAGCAAAACAGGAAAATTGTCTCTTTATGTCTCTATCTCTATATCTACCTCTGTGGGTGTGTGCATGTGTAATTAGAGAATCTTAGTAAGTTTTAAGTTGTTACGTTGCTAAACTTTATGAGGAAATTGTCACACTAACCCAATTCCATTTCCCTGGCTGTGTGTATCATTCCTCCCAATCCACACATAAATCATTCCAACCTAATTGTAATTTGGTTTCTCTTTGCATATTTTTGTCCATGTTGAATAAATAATAAAGTGGACCTTGCCATCGAATTTTGTTAAGTCATGCTTTTTACAAATTTATATTAAAATCATTTAGTTTCTAATGTCTTTGGCAGTGATTCTTTAAGTGGTCAAAACCACTCATTTGAGTCATCTAAGCAGACAAAGTTTTCAACATATCAAACATACCTGTCTTACTTTTGTGCAGCAAGGAAAAAGCAGAATTTTAGTTTTGCGGTGGGCTTTTTTTGTTCTTTTCCAGTGATTAAATTGAATTCTTTTCCTGTTACCCCCTTTTGCTGGCAGAGTTCAACTCTTCAACACTTTTGTTTTAATGTCAGCATAAAATCTCAGCTTGATAGGGTAGCACTTACTTGAGTATGCTGGGGTACACTGAAGCTAGTCTGGAAACCTTTTCCATTACAGAGCACCAACTGTCTCTAATATTTCATTAAGCAGTGAAAGGCTACAATAGCTGTTTTAACTGACACCTCAGCTCTTTTTTTTGCTGATCTTTAACAGCCCTTATACTTTTCCCAAAATGCAAATCTCTGGCTCTATCCTATCTTTTTCTTCATCTGATAAAGGCAAATTAGATTTTTTTTTATTAAGTGGCAAAGCCCTTAGATTCAAAAGAATTGTAGTTTCTCTTATATTAGACCTCATCTATCTTTCAAACTCTCTCTCATGAATACTTCTCTGGCTTCCTATATCCCACTGTTTCAAGAGAGAGCACATTTGAAAAAGATAACCATACTGTAATTTTTATATAGTTCCTTTGCCAAGCTGTACTTGCTGATACATGCTTTTTTTTTTTTTTTGTTGAGCCCCTTTTTGACACTTCATTGAGGCAAGCTCAACTCTTTCACTTAAGGCAAGAGTGAAGTTAAACTTATTGAAGAATGCAAGCCTGTGTGACAAGGTGTTTCTCATGTCCTGCCTCCCCTGCCTAGTTGATATATGTGTGATATACCCAAATTCATTAGACCTGTGTTCTGTTATCATCAGTAGAATGAGGTAGAAAAAAGAAAAGCTATAACCAGGAATATATAAAGAAACCTTTTTCTATTGCAAAGATGTATGCAAGGAGAAAGTGGGAGGGAAAAATTAACCCAGATGATTCATGAACATTAATAGGTGTAATACCAGTTTGACCCTAACGTCAAAAGTTTTGTAGATACACAGGTAACTGGGGAGATAACATCATACACTGAGTGAGTGTATGTGGATCTTGGAATGTACAAGGTAAAGCTTACAGTGCACTTGCCATTTATTCTTTCGTCTATATGCTATAATTATATTGTTTATAACACATTGCTGAGATTAATTTGTATAGGAAGTAATATCTGTCAAAAGAACAACAGCAATGTGCTGAAACATTTTCAATCACTAACTTCATTAATCATAATGTTGTTGGGAAGCACGGAACATGCATTTCTCCTCTTGCTCATGTTGTTAGGCTTTTATTTTGATTTGTGATTGCTAAATCAGGTGGGCTGCTTGATGTCCTTGCTGTGTCTGGCGCTGAACCAATGTCAGTCAGCACAAGTTAATATAGGAGAACTTATGTCCCATCAGAAAAAACTCACAAATGCTACCAACTCCAAGTGAAGCTTATCTCCATGGGTTTAATAAGCAAACTTGTTCCACGTATTTTCATAAACACAGGCGTTCATGTTTTTTATTCAACTGTAGATGTAGAAATGTGTAGTGAGAGATTTAAAAAAACCACAAATTACTGTAGATGCCACCATAAGCTTTAAGAACAGAATTATTAATAGAATTATTTATATCTGAGAATGCACTTATTACCATTTTAACATAAGAAGCCTTTTAAGAAGGTTTTTTATTATTATTTTAATTGGGAGACTTTAAGGATCTAGTGAAGCATATATTTAATTGGATTAAGTTTTCACTTGAGTTTTCACATATTAAACTTTCACGAGTTTAATGATAACTGCATTATCTTCATATTAGGTAGGGACTACAAGAGCAAGATTTAGTATAATTTGTATTTTTTACCTTAAAAACAAACTCAGATGAGGAAGTCTACCAGAAGATAAAATGAGATATCATGGGAACTTGTAAGCATGTCATATTAAAACAGTTTGAATAAGTTATAAACATAGTCTGATCCAGTCCCAGTTGACTTAAAATAAGGCTCAGCCTGTTTCTAATACCCAATTTCTATGTTTCCAGGTATTAACAAAAAAAGGAACAGGACCATTAGGGCTGGGAGTATTCTTTTTATCTTTCACTTACATGATGATATCCTTTTCCTTACATTCCAAAAATGTCAGGAAACAATCAAAGAAGATAAAATACTCAGCGGAAGGAATTCTCTTTGCTGTTTGACAGACCTTGGAAGAGGACACTTCCTACAGGAAAACAAGTCTTGTTCCTGTGTAAACTTCTACTGAGTTCAGATGCAGATGCTTAACCACACAGGACCAATGCATTACATAGGATCAATGCATTACTAGTTTTCCTTGAGTACAAAATTTGGCAGTTACACACTTGCATTTAAACGCAAGTCTATTACATCTCAGAGCAGAATCACAGAATCACAGAATCACAGAATCATTAAGGTCATCAAGTCCAACCATTAATCCAGCGCCACCATGTTCCCTAAACAATGTCTTGAAGCGCCATATCCACACGTTTTTTGAACACTTCCAGAGACGGCGACTCCACTACCTCCCTGGGCAGCCTGTTCCAATGCCTGACCACCCTCTCAGTGAAGAAATTTTTCCTAATATCCAATCTAAACCTCCCCTGGCGCAACTTGAGGCCATTTCCTCTCGTCCTATTGCTGGTTACTTGGGAGAAGAGACCAGCGCCCTTGTCGCTACAACCCCCTTTCAGGTAGTTGTAGAGGGCGATAAGGTCTCCCCTCAGCCTCCTCTTCTCCAGACTGAACAACCCCAGTTCCCTCAGCCGCTCCTCATAAGACAGGTCAAGCAAGGCACCACCCCCGGTGGGCTCACTCACCAGCTGTGTCAGGAAGTTATCCTCCACACACTCCAGGAACCTCCTAGACTGTTTCCTCTCTGCTGTGTTATACTTCCAGCAGCTGTCTGGTAGGTTGAAGTCCCCCACAAGAACAAGGGCCAGCGAATGTGAGACTCTTGCCAGTCGCTTATAGAATGTCTCATCTGCCCCTTTGTCCTGGTTGGGTGGTCTATAACAGACTCCCAGCAAGATATCTGCCTCATTGGCCTTCCCCCTCATCCTTATCCATAAGCACTCGACTTGGTCTTCACAATCATTGATTTCTATACAACCAAAACACTCCCTAACATACAGAGCCACCCCACCACCTCTCCTTCCTTGCCTATCCCTTCGGAAGAGCTTATAGCCATCCATTGCAGCACTCCAGTCATGAGAAGCATCCCACCATGTTTCTGTGATGGCAACTACATCATAGCTGTCCCACTGCACAATGGCTTCCAGCTCCTCCTATTTGGTGCCCATGCTGCGTGCATTGGTGTAGATGCACTTGAGCTGGGCTATCGATTTCAACTCTGGCACACCACCCCTAAGCTCATCTCTAGTGAGACTGGTTTTATCCTCTTCCCCCTTCAAATCTAGTTTAACGCCCTCTCGATGAGGCCTGCCAGCTCGTAAGCAAGAATCCTTTTGCCCCTTGGAGACAGTTGCACTCCATCTGCTGCCAGGAGGCCCAGTGCCTTGTAAACTGCCCCGTGGTCAAAAAAACCTAAAATTCTGGCGACGACACCAGCCCCCAAGCCATGTGTTAACCAGGTGTGCTTTCCTATTCTTTTCAGCATTCCTCCCTGTCACTGAAGGGATTGATGAAAACACTACCTGTGCCCCTGATCCATCAATCAGTCATCCCAGCACTCTTTAGTCCCTTTTCATTGCCTTTGGGCTTCTTAGGGCAACCTCATCGTTGCCAACCTGTGGCGGTAGTAATCAGTGGGCTGAACCAGACCAGGGAGTTTCCTGATGACATCTCTCACCAGGGCCCCAGGGAGGCAGCAGACTTCCCTGTGGGTTGGGTCTGGCCAACATATTGGGCCCTCTGTACCCCTCAGAAGGGAGTCGCCTATGACAATTACCCTCCTTTTTTTCTTAACACAGGACGTCTTGATGCGTGGGGCTGGCTTACTCACCCTAGGCACCCCCCTGGATGGACTTTCACCAGGGTCTTCATGTTCCTGGCCCTCAAGTTCCAGAGCCCTGTATCTGTTATGTAAGGGCAGCTGGGACAGTGCAGGAGGCCGGGAGGGGATCTGCCTGCCGCCCCGAGCGGGGACCTGTTTCCATTCCCCCTTGTCTCTTATGCCCCCTCCTCCTGCCCGGCAGCAAGAGGGCAGGGGATCCCCTGCTGCTTGTGGGGCCACCTGCTGCCTCTGCCTCAGGGATGGCCGGGTGCGGCTCCACCGATCCATCTCCCTCGCACACTCCCTGATGCTCCTCAGCCTCTCCGCGGCCTCTGCTAGCCCTGCCCCAGGCTGAGCAGGTCGCTCACCCGGCCACACCGCACGCAGGTGGTGTCTCCGCTGCCCTCCGGCACGAGTGACAGGCTCAGGCACTGCCTGCAGTCGGACACCCGGACATCCGCGTGCTTGAGCGGGAGCTCGGTCTGGGCCGCCACATTCCCTCTGGCCACGGCGTTCAGCCGAGTGGAGACCACGGCCGGGCCACTTCTGCGAGGCCGGCGACCATCGTGAGGGAGCCGCTAGTGCCGGGGGGGACCTGCGCCCTGCCCGCGCCAACCGCCGCGCCACGCCCTTCTGACGCGTCACGCGCTGTTCGCCCGCCCTGGTCGCCGCGCTGCGGGTCGCTCGCGCGCCCGGGGCCTGCTCTTGCACGTGAGGGGCTTCGGCCGCCGCCGCTCCCGGCCCCGCCCGCACTGGGTCAGCGCCGCCGCTCGCCAGGAGCGCGCGCTGCCGACCGGGGGCGGGCGGGGCTGGGGCCCCTCCCTCTCCCCGCGCTGCCGCCTTCGCGGTTTGGCCGCTTCAGGGAGGGGCCCCCGGCGCGATCCTCCGCTCCGGAGCCCTTCGCCCCGGTGGCTTCCGAGCCATAGAATACTGGTTTTAACATAATTGTTGCCTAAATCACTGTGAAGATTTGCTGAAATGGAAGGTGCATCAGACCATGTGAGCACCTGCGAGGTTTACAGGTTCGTTTGAGTTTCTAAGACAAGCAGAAACCAAGGAAAAAAAAAATTAGTCAGCAAACTATCCTATTAGTTTGCAAACTATCCAGTACTTAGGCCAATATAGGTTGTTCGCTTCAAGGCAAGACTCAATTGCAGAGGAAAGGTGTGTGGAAAATGTCCGGGTTTTGTGGTATTTTCCAGGAATTGAGATACAACTAAGCTTTCATGAGAGTGATGGAGCAATAGTTTTGTGTTTACATCACTGGTGAACGGCGATAAATCCGGCTGGCGGCCCGTCACAAGTGGTGTTCCAGACCCCTCTGTGTTCAGTTTTGCGCCCCTCACTACAAGAAGGACACTGAGGTGCTGGAGAAGGGTCCAGAGAAGGGCAATGAAGCTGGTGAGGGGTCTGGAGCACAAGTCTTATGGGGAGCGGCTGAGGGAACTGGGGTTGTTCAGTCTGGAGAAGAGGAGGCTGAGAGGAGACCTTATCGCTCTCTACAACCACCTGAAAGGGGGTTCTGGTGAGGTGGGTGTTGGTCTTTTCTCCCAAGTAACTAGTGATAGGACAAGAGGAAATGGCCTCAAGTTGCACCAGGGGAGGTTTTAGGAAGATATTCTTTACAGAGAGAGTGGTCAAGTATTGGAACAGGCTGCCCAGGGAGGTGGTGGAGTCACCATCCCTGGAAGTATTCAAAAAACATGTGGATGTGGCTCTTCGGGACATGGTTTAGTGGGCATGGTGGTGTTGAGTTAACAGTTGGACTTGATGGTCTCGAAGGTCCTTTCCAACTTTAATGATTCTGTGATTCTGTATTTGGAATTAGTCTTTAGCAATGCAATCTTTATATGCACCTAGGATTCTAAATTGAACTCCCTCCCTAGATTTAAATGCAGATGGCATTAATTTTTGTCTTTGGAGGTCTGATTCAATTTCCTCTTAAATCTTTGATAAAACTTCCACTAATGTTAGGAAAGCGATAGTAAATCCACTGCCTGGAGTTAGGCCCTAATTGTAATAGACTAGTCCACCTTCCATATTCAATATACTAATTTTAACTATTCAAAGACTGAAGGTAAAACATAACTGCTTAATTTACCAAGTCTACCAGCTTCCAGGTGAGGATATGACATAAATTACTCTTAAACCAACGATAATTGGTAAGGACAGGTGAATTAATCTACCTAATCTAAAATAATCTTAAACACTTTGGATTTGAACATTTGTCTTGAACATCATGATCTTGGCATTCCATATACAGAACAACTAACAAAAGTCCAATCAAAATAAAACGTAGTTTGACAGATAGTGTAAATGAATTTCATTTGAGAGGGCTGCAAAATGAGAGGTAGAAAATGCAGGAGATAATATGTCTTGTCAAAAAAAGAGAAAAGCTTCTCAAATAAAGCATTTTAAAGTTCTGTTGAAGAGCCATGACGGTATATACATTCTTTAAGTAAAGGTTGCATTTAATTGCTTTACTGAGTCAGGACTAAGGTCTGTAGGACATGTGCATTTCATTGGTCTAGATGAGATCAACTGTGATTTGGCTATGATTTAAAGATTTTTAACAATCTTCTTTGTTGAGGGAGATTTCAGTTAAATATGCATCTTGAGAAGTCAATGGATGTATGCACATTTAACATTGTTGAACACAATTCATATTTAATATACTTCAAAATATGATTTGCAAAGGCATATGCAAAAGTAGCAAGGTCTTTGAAGAAAAAGCAGCAGTGTGTTTTAAGTCTGTAGGGTGAGAAATTTACCTGTTTTCTAGCTTTCCAGTGCACTTAGTCCTACCTTCAGGAGGTCCCATATACCAATCTTCTAAAAAAAGACACTTGAAAATATGATGCATGTTAAGTTGATGACAGAATTTGCTGTCCTCTGTTCTGCTTGTATGGTTAGAAATTTAAGTCTGGGCCCTGAATCTGGCAAACACAACTAGAGTTTGTACCTCAAGTCTATATGCTGGTTAACTTTGCCTGAGTAGAGTAGTCTACCATCCTTTTTCAGCCAAAATACTCTCTAGTTCTCTGCTGTTCCACCTGCCTTTACTCCCAGACAACAGAATCTCTTAATCTTACCAGTCTTAACTCACGAGATATTTAATTACTATTCAAGTAGCAAAACAAAGGCACCTAGTCTCTTCAGTGTTTCAAAAGGATTTATTTTCAGAAAGTACCTGAAAATTGCCTTGTGTTGGTCATACAAAAGATAATGAAATTTACCACAGTCATGAGTGCTAACATGCAGTGTCCGCACTACACAAAAAGTTATTAGCAGTCATTACAGAAGCAAAACCACAGAACTAAAATACTCATATCAGTCCCAGTTTCTTCAATAAGTCATGGTTTGCTCATCCCTCCTACTCCTGACTGCAGAATCAAAAGCTGTAGATTGAACAAATACCAAGTCTGGAAAAGGTTTTGTCTTCAGGTTGTGTTTGCCTCCCATGGTGCCTCAGCCTTACAGATCCAAAAATCCCCAGTGTTATGAACATGCATTTACTACTTGTATTTATGTTTGGCTATTACCCAGCAGTAATTATTTTTCACAATTTTTAACAAATTCACTGTACCTATACCATATTCAAATTTTGTTTTGGGTTTTTTTTTTGTCACTCCCAATATATAAGTATCCTTAATGCCTGAAAGCGCTGTCAGGGTAACCATTTTCTTCTTATTACTGAGTGACTTACTGTTAGGGCGGGTGACATAAGCAGTTTCCGTTCACCATCATTCCCACTGGTCCTTGCACAGAGCCATAGCAAAATAAGTTGTTTATAATACAAATATTTTGGGGGGAAAAAAAATCTGAATACAAAAGGTGGTGGATTTATTTCTGCTAAGACTACTAAAATGTAGGTAGATGGGAGCAATCACACAAAGTGTAACAGATGTTAAGAGCAGCCACCACCTCCAGCAGCTCAGAGCCTGGGGATCCCTCCTGCCCAGCTGCTAGAGCCCAGCCCATGGCATCTGGGGAGCTGGAATCTCCATCCCATGGTGATGGACACCTCTGCTGCTTTCCTGTTTGCAGATTCAGCCAGTAGTGAAGCTGAGCACGTGTCCAGAAACACACAGAGATGACATGGACATGTCTGGCTACCCAGACCCCCACTCGCTCCAGTGGCTGACACCACAGGCCAGGGGAGCCTAGACCCCTCCTCTGACTCCAGTTGTTGCCCCAGTATCCAGTCACACCAGTCCCCCCAGTAGCAGGCAGGATAGCGGGTGAGACTACATAGAGAGATAGTCAAGAAAGGATTTAACAGGGAGGGAGCACAGGCTGCAGGCTCAGGGCTCAGTCAGCCAAGTGTACTGACCGACATCTTTTTACATGTGACCAGTCCTTTTTATACCCCTTTCTGTCTCTTCCCCCATTATTCCTACCTGATCTCCTTCCCCTGAATATTCCTTCATCAGTTCACATAGTTCCACTGTCCACCCCCTCATACATTTGAGACCCTCCGGGTTTGTATCCTTATCAGTTGCAAGGTATGGGTTTGCCTGTGTTTTCTCGATAGCCCATCAATTAGGGTGGTTTGACAAACAAACCACTGAGGTTTGTTTCTTCTCATTGTGCCCACTATGTTTGTCTGCCAGGTTTGCGCCTCTGTATGCTTTATTCATTGCCTTCCCCTTTTACATTCCATCACATTTTGACAAGTCCTTTGAGCAGATAATTCTACTGAAATCAACATTCTTGCATTGCATGTATCCTTACTAATTAGCATTATCTGGCCAGGTTTGGTTCTTATTACTGCCTCCCTTATCATTTGTGGGTCAGGTTTCTTCCTCTGTATGTTTTATTTGTTGCTTCCCACCTTTTCTTATTATCCCTTTTTATACTGGAAAGGTTTTTGACCATGTACCCTTAACAGAGCAGATGCACTCTCCCTTTCCATATCCTTCCAGAAACTGCTACACTCATCTTGCTTTAGAATGACTGAGTACCTAAATCACATCAGTTAAGTAGCAAGGCATCTCCCAGATCAAAGCAGTCCCTTAAAATGTAGGATAAACCACTAGGATTACAAAAAAAATCTCCAATAAGGAAGTGAATTGGTTTTTATTAGCTCTAAATGTAACTAGGATGTCACCTGGGTATTTGCTTCTTATATGAACCGTCTCAGTCACTGCAGATGTTTTTGCTCCCTGCTTTTCAATAACCTCCATTCTTTACCACAATGCACTTACTTCTTTTTGAGTTCTACATCTGAGGACTATGGTTTAAAAATAACATGGATTGTGTGATGCCCTATTGTTAATGCCATGGGAGACCGTGTTGATGTTGTGCTTTAGTGTTTTGTCTCACAAATCAATCTGTTCTGATTTTTATCTTCATTGTAAGAAAGATTTCTCTCTCTCTCTTTTTTCCTCCCTCTCTCCCTTTTCCTTTTTTTCTGGTGCCCATTTCAAGTTTCTGACAGTATGTATGTCTACAAATAATATAAAACATCTAGCCATACGGTTCTTTTTGTCTGTATTTGTAAAAAGAATCATCACGGGTGACAAAGTCTCACTATACTACTGTTGAGAAAACTGAGGTTCACAAAATGTTCTAAGTCACCTAAAATCATATGCCAATCCAACTGCAGTTCCAATGATCTTCCACTGAATTTTTTGTCTCACCACTTGTGGACTACAGAAGATAAAGCAGTCTTTTTCATACTTACATGATTTTATACTTACTGGGTCAGATGTCTAATATTCTTATTTTATTCAGTTGTTCTTTCACTTTCTCTGGGAAAATTACATCTTTGGTGTAAAACCACAGGCTACATAGTGATGTTAGTGATAAACTTGATCCATTGTGCATTTTGTTTGCTCTTTTTTCATATTGGTACTTATCATTTTGGATGTTTAATACATCTTTTAAATTTCCTTCTATTTGCCTTTCTCATCTTTTTTCTTCTCATTGATATCTTCTTTTTTACATTAGTTTTTTTTAAACTTGCTTTCTTGTTTGTTTGTTTTTTCCTCACTTCTTTTCATTTTACCTTGTCTAATGGCTTATTTTCTCTTTTCTGAAGAATGAACCAGGGAAATTGTGGATCTTTCATCTTTGGAAATTTTTGATCATCAGCTAGACAAAACCAGCAACCTGATCTAGTGTTGGCAAGAGTCCTACTTTGAGTGGGAGAGCTGGGATTGATGATCTGAAGAGGTGTCTTCCAATAAACTTTTATATGATTTTATGCAGCCTCAGATTGAGAACCAGACCCACTGAAGACCAATGAGTGGTGAATCCCAACTGCACACAGTCCTGCTGCCAGGAATTCTGTGGTTATTACTTGTAGGAAGCAAAAAATCATTCTCTCCTGATGCAAATGGCGCTGATACTGTGAATATATAAAAAGATAAAAACAACTTCCTAAGCTGATCTATGCCTATAGCATTCTACATCTGATAGTTAGAACCACAATTAAATGGGAGTAAAGTGAGAAAGGAGGGCAGTAAGTTGCTTAAATAATTTATTCCCACTAACCTAGAAAATTTTTTGCTTTCTCCCTGGTTCCTCCTTTCCCGTGTGTCCCAGTACAGAATGTTCTACACAGTCTCAAAGTCATTCAGAGAGTTTATGTGCAGAAATGTCCTCATTAATGGTTCCTTTTACTTCAATACTTTTGAATTTACATTCATTCTGAATATAATTGAAAATCCACCATAGAAAATCAGTTTGAGCTACACAGTAATTTAATGAACATATAGATCTAATATTCCATCCTGGCCCCAGTTTGTTGACATGTTTAAACTATAAGCCCTGTCTCTCTTTTTTTTCCCTTTTTTTTTTTTTAAGCAAGAAGAAAACATATCCTTAGGAATTAGATTAGATCCTCACTTCATTGTGGCATCACCTTTAAAACTTGAACCTGCTGAGCCCATGGTAACAAAATAGTAGGTAAATAGAATCTGGAAAAGCTGTGTTATCAGCACAAATGTATGCATTAAAAGGAAATACAAAATGTGTTCGAATATCTTTTTTTTTTTTTCATCCTTTTAGCTCTAAATCTGAGGCCTTGTTCTGAAGTTAGGAGCAGCAACCTTTCCTGTTCCTGAACCCTACTTCTTTGAAATGTTAACATGAACAACTAACTTTTGTTTTTTGAATAATTGCCCTGAGTTTTCTTGATCTTTTTGATCTAATCAAGTGACATATTCTCAATGCCTGAATACAGAGCAAGGCAAGCTTCATTTACTTGAAGACTGGAACATTTCCACAGCTTCTACATCACTGGAACATTTCCTACAGCATCTGCAGAAAATTTTCTTGAAGAGGACAGTGCATTAGACATAAGAATTATCTTAACATGATATTTGCCCAGCACTACTGTTTCAGAGAGAGCAGAAAAAAGGAGTGAGGTAGCAGGAGAACACTTTGCTCTGGAGAACCCTGACAGCTGACACAGTGTCATCTTAAAAGCTGCCTCAAATAAAATACTCTGTGAGGCTATAACTGTCAAGTAGATGTTAGCAGTACTACAATGAAAGAGAAATAATAATTCATTTAAATACCAGTAATGTGTATCTCTCAGAGCTGTAGATGGCAGTGCCATATTCTATATCAGAGAACCTATGACAAAATGCAGAAGAGGATTCTGACTTGTTAAGAAATAAACTTAGTTTATCAGTTTATTCACAGCTTGTTGATATAAAACATCTTAGTTCCTGCTGTGGAATAAAGATGAAGTCTTCAAAACACAGGAAAATTTCAAGTCCAGTGAATAGAAGTAAAGAAGTAAAGAATACATCTGATGCTACTGATAAAAAGTCAGATTGTTCACATATGAGATTTCATAGGTTTCAGAGGACATTTTATGTTTTAAGAGAGAAATCCCTGTGGATTTCTAGAACAAGGCAATTTGCTGAACATATCAATCTAGAGTGAATATATATACTACACCTTATAATTTCACTGGATAGACTACAGGGAAAGGATCTACATGAAAAAAAAATTTATATGTGTCTGTTAATACTACACCATGGTTAGAAACTGCTCCAGGCTCAAGGTGCCTGCAAACATTTGCTATACATCATAGAACCCAAAAAGCTGTGAATATAAAAGGATCCTTGCAACAAGCCATCAGAAAAGCATTATAGCTAAATAATTTTTCATGCCTGTTTTACATAACAACATAGAATCATAGAATAGAATCATAGAATAGTTTGGGTTGGAAGGTACCTTCAAAGGTCATCTAGTGCAACACCCCTGCAATGAGCAGGGACATCTGCAACTAGATCAGGTTGCTCAGAGCCCACTCCAACCTGACCTTCAATGTTTCCAGGGATGGGGCATCTACCACATCTCTGGGCAACATGTGACAGTGGTTCACCACCCTTATTGTGAAAACTTTCTTCCTTATATCTCATCTAAATCTACCCTCTTTTAGTTTAAAACCATCACCCCTTGTCCTATTGCAACAGGCCCTGCTGAAAAGTCTGTCCCCATCTTTCTTACAAGCCCCCTTGAAGTACTGGAAGGCTGCAATAAGGTCTCCCCGGAGCCTGCTCTTCTCCAGGCTGAACAACCCCAACTCTCTCAGCCTGTCCTCACAGCAGAGGTGTTCCAGCCCTCTGGTCATTTTTGCAGCCCTCTTCTGGACCTGCTCCAACAGGTCCATGTCTTCCCTGTGTTGAGGGCTCCACAGCTGGATGCAGGACTCCAGGTGGGGTCTCACCAGAGCAGGGTAGAGGGGCAGAATCACTTCCCTTGACCTGCTGGCCATGCTGCTTTGTGTGCAGCCCATGATACCGTTGGCCTTCTGGGCTGCGAGTGCACATTGCTGGGTCATGTCCAGCTTTTCATCCACCAGTACCCCCAAGTCCTTCTCGGCAAGGCTGCTCTCAATTCCTTCATTCCTCAGCCTCTATTGACACCGGGGGCTGCCTTGGCCCATGTGCAGGACCCTGCACTTGGCCTTGTTGAACCTCAGGAGATTCACAAGGTTCACAAAGACCCATTCATTGAGCCTGTCCACATCCCTCTGGATGGCATCCCATCCCTCAGGCATGTCAACCACATCACTCAGCTTGGTGTTGTCTGCAAACTTGCTGAGGCTGCACTTGATTCCACTATGTCATTGATGAAGATATTAAACAGTACTCACCCCAATACGGACCCTGAGAGACACTGCTCATCACTGATCTCCATCTGGACATTGAGCTCTTGACCACTACCCTGTAGATGTGACCATCCAACCAATTCCTCACCCACTTAACAGTCCACCCATCAACTCTATATCTCTCCAATTTAGAGAGAAGGATGTTGTGGGAGACTGTGTCAAAGGCCTTACAGAATTCCAGATAGACGACATCTGTAGCTCTTCCCTTCTCCACTGATGTGGTCACTCCATCATAGAAGGCTACTAGGTTGTTCAGGCAGGACTTGCCCTTGGTGAAACCATGCTGGCTGTCTCAAATCACCTCCCTGTCCTCCACATGCCTTAGCAAAGCTTCTAGCAGGATCTGTTCCATGATCTTTCCCAGGCACAGAGGTGAGGCTGACAGGTCGGTAGTTCCAAGGGTTCTCCTTGCTACCCTTTTTAAAAGTGGGTGCAATATTTCCCTTTTCCCAGTCTCAGGGACTTCACCTGACTGCCACAACTTTTCAAATATAGTTTGATGTAAGTGGAGTTACTCCAAATCAATATCAGTTTAAGCAAGGGATCAATCAGGTGTTATGATTTTAAAGAGAAAATAATTCTTTTAACTTTTAAATGTCATGACTGACCTTATACTAGTATAACGTTCAACTTAATTTAATAAACAAATAATAAATTCCACTCTGTTTTGGTTTTTTTTGTTTTTTTAATGGGTGTCGTACCATTTTTTGCTTCAAAAACTCCTCCTTGTGTACAAGAAAATCATGACACTTGTAGTGCTGACTGAGTAGTACTAGCTGAATACTTGATCTGTAGTGCCTGGGTTTTAACTATGCAATAGGACTGTGCCAAAGAACTTAAAGGATTTTGATCTGAAATTATTATAGGTGTCCTGGACACCTCGTTTATATCTGGTGAAGCCAGTCAAGCAGATAAAAGGAGATAACTGGAAGATTAGCATGAATGATCTGGTTATGAATGCAGTGTTTTTCATACATCATAGCTTATTCCAGCTACATTCCCTACAGGATACCACATGATTCAGAGTTAAAAGCTCTAATGTACCTTTCATCAATTTTAGTTTGTCACTTGGAGGAAAAGCTGTCAAACTGCCATTAAACTAAGCTTCTCTTTATTCTAAAGTACAAAAAAGTGACACTTTAAATAACATGAGCATCAGGAGAAGTGAACTTATACTGTAATAGGGAGTGATGTAAGTAAAGCACCCCAGAGTACAGGTAATTGCAATGGGACAAAATAACAAATAGAGATGATTTCTGTCTTTCAGAAAAGCATTCATTTAGGTAGACAATAAAAAAGACCCCACAGCAGCAACAATGAAAACAATTCTTTTTCTTAACACATTCCTAAAGGTTTTACAAACTAATTTATAGTCCTGCAAATAGCTCTCCAGTGCTTTGGCGTTTCTCCTTTGCCTAATAGTCACACTGCTGCAGGGCCCAAGGAAAGTGAGGGTGCAGGAAGAGACAGGGTGATTCATAGATAAAGGAGTGATAAAATACATTTGACAGCAACATAAATATTAAAGGGAGATGGGACACCTGGGATTTCAGTTGTTCCACTTTCAACACAAATTTTGTTCCATATTTTAGTCTTCTTTACTGGCACATTCTTGGGTACTATAGTTAATTTTTATTTAAAAAGTAAAATATCCAAGTTTTTTTAGGGTCAGGGCATGGCTGAACCTGACTGGACCCCCATGGGTTTCCGCACCTGCCCACAGCCCAGGACCCCATGTCAGCCCCTGCCCCAGAGACACTTTAATAGGGCCGGTCTCCAGCTCCCCACAGCCCTGCCTGACCATGGGCCCAACTGACCCATGGGCTCACATCCCATTCCAGCCTTGGCCCATCTCCAGGGAGGTGCACGATGCCTGGGACTGGGAGTGCCCTGATGCCCCCCCTCTGTCCTGCTCCTGACTGGGGCGGTGGGATGGGTGCTGCCAACCCCCACAGTTGAGGAGCTCGCAGTCTCCTGGCAGCCTGACCCCAGGGAGCTGTGAGCCTTTGCTGAGCTCTGAGAGTTCTCATGGTAGGGCATCATGCTTTCTCCATGTCTGAAATATGGTTAATTTTCAATAAGTCTTAATTTTGTAAACAACTGGTTATCTCAGATGTTATTAACTGACAAGATGCTTTGTGAATTATAAATTTGTTAAAATGTAATCTGGCCTGACCTTGGTTTGAATGGCAAAACTGAGAAAAGTTTCCTAGTGCATAAAGTGGTTGGCCCATGGTGAGACATGATCAGAGACAGCTCAGACATCTGACTGAAGATCAGCCAGTGCAGGGAAGGAAGCCCATGTAGCAGGTCTGTCCCCTGGGCAGCATCATGGAGGCAAACTTGTATGTCCTTCAAGTTACAGCCAAGCTGGAGGCATGGGGATCAGGAAAGTTGACAATAAGATGGGTGGGAAACTGAGTGGGCTGTTGTGCTCAAATGGTAATGACCAACGGTACAGAGACCAGCTGGTGACTGGTGACTAGCAGTGCTCTTCAGGGGTCAATAGTGGGGCCAGTCCTGCTTCATGTCTTTGTTAATGGCATGGGTGATGGGACAGAGGGTCAGCAAGTTTGAGGATGTTACCAGATTGCAGGACAGGGCTTCTATTCAGAGGGACCTGGACAAGCTGGAAAAATTGGACTGACTTGGATCTCAGGAAATTTAACAAGGACAAAGTTATGCACCTGTGATCCCATGCAGCAAAACAGCCCAGCTAGAAAGCAACTTTACAACAAAGGACCAGGCACTTCTGACTGACAATAAATTAAACATGACTAGCAGTGCGCTCCTGCATCAAAAAAAAAGCCAGTCATGTCCTGGGATGTATTAACAAGACTGGAGCCCACAGGGTGAGGGAAGTGGTTCTTCCCCTTTAACTGGCATTTAAGAGACTGCATCTGGAGTACAGTGACTAGTTTTGTGTCCTCAGTACAAGAAAAAGATTAATAAAGTGGAGCAAGTTTGGAGGATGGGTAACAAAATCCTTGGGCAGCTGGAACACATGACATAAAGCACAGGGTGAGACAACTGGATTTATTCCTCTTGAAAACACACAGGTTAAGGTGAGATCTTGTGGCAGTCTATAACCACCTCATCAGAAGAGACAAAGATGAAGGAGATAGATTCTCTCAGAGGTGCCCAGTGGAAGAGCAAGAGGCAATGGACACAAACTGCAATATGGGAAATTCTGACTTGATATAAGGAAAAAACCCCACTGTGACAGTGGTAAACACTGGAACAGGTTGCCTGGAGAGGATACAAAATTTCCTTACTTCAGGGTTTTTGAAACCCAACTGGACGCTTCCCTGACTAATCTGATCTAACTGGACCTGCTCTGAGCAGGGAGGTTGCATGAAATGACAAGAGGTCCTTTCCATCTTACATGCTTCCATGGTTTCATGATTGATCTTAGTGTACCACTTGCACTGATGGGAAGCAGAAACCTCTGAGATAATGTAAGGCTTGGTGGATTTATTTTTAATGCGTTGCTGTCATTAACAGAAATACCAATGATTCATTCATTACGTGACTCAGTCACCGAGGTGAGCAGCTCCTGTACTGACACTTAATTCCTTATTTACAAGGGTCTTTAACAGTAAAACCAGTAGTTCTGTGGATACCCAGCCCCCTGAGTGGGAAGGCAGGGACAGGGAGCAGAATGAAGCCCCATAATCCAAGGGGAAATGGTTAGTGACCTGCTACACCACTTAGACACATACAAGTGTGGGGCTGGATATGACCCACCCAAGGGTACTGAGGGAGCTGGCAGAAGTGCTCACCAAGCCACTTTCAATCATTTATAGAATCATAGAATAGTTTGGGTTGGAAGGGACCTTTTTAAGGTCATTCAGTCCTACACCCCTGCAATGAGCAGGGACATCTTCAACTAGATCAGGTTGCTTCTCAGCAGTCCTAACTGGCTAAATGGGAGGTCCCAGCTGACTGGAGGTTAGCAAATGTGACACCCATCTGCAGGAAGGGCCAGAAGGAGGATCCAGGGAACTACAGGCCTGTCAGTCTGACCTGACCTCCATGCTGAAGAAGGTTATGGAGCAGATCATCTTGAGTGCCATCATGCAACACGTACAGGACAACCAGGTGGTCAGGCTCAGCCAGCACAGGTTCATGGAAGGCAGGTCTTGCGTGACCAACCTGATCTCCTTCTATGACCAGGTGACCCACCTAGTGGTGGAGAGAGAGGCTGTGGATGTTGTCTACCTGGATTTTAGTAAAGCCTTTGACACAATCTCCCACAGCATTCTCCTGGAGGAACTGGCTGCTCATGGACTGGATGAGTGCACTCTTTGCTGGGTGAAGAACTGGCTGGGTGACTGGGCGCAAAGACTGGTGGTGAATGGAGTTAAATCCAGTTGGTGGCCGGTCACAAGCGGTGTTCCCCAGGGACCCCAGTACTGGGACCAGTTCTGTTTAATATCTTCATCAATGATCTGGACGAGCGGGTCAAGTGCACCCTCAGTAAGTTTGCAGATAACACCAAGTTGGGTGGGAGTGTTGATCTGCTGGAGGGTAGGAGGGCTCTGCAGAGGGATCGAGACAGGCTGAATCAATAGGCTGAGGTCAATTGTATGAGGTTTTATAAGGCCAAATGCCTTATTAAATGCACTTTGGCCACAACAACCCCATGCAACGCTACAGGCTTGGGGAGGAGTGGCTGGAGAGCTGCCTGGTGGAAAAGGACCTGGGGGTGCTGGTTGACAGCCGGCTGAATATGAGCCATCAGTGTGCCCAGGTGGCCAAGGGGGCCAACAGCATCCCTGTATTAGAACTAGTGTGGCCAGCAGGACTAGGGAAGTGATTGTCCCCTTGTACTCAGCACTGCTGAGGACACACCTGGAATACTGTGTTCAGTTGCATTGAGGTGCTGGAGTGTGTTCGAAGAAAGGCAATGAAGCCAATGAAAGGTCTAGAGAGCAAGTCTGATGAGGAGCGGATGAGGGAACGGGGGTTGTTTAGTCTGAAGAAAAGGAGGCTCAGGGGAGACTTTATTGCTCTCTACAACTATGAGTGCAACTGTGGAGTGCAACTTATGGAGTGTAACTGTCTCCAAGGGGCAAAAGGATTCTTGCTTATGAGCTGGCAGGCCTCATTGAGAGGGCTTTAAACTAGATTTGAAGGGGGGAGGGGATAAAACCAGGCTCACTAGAGATGAGTCTAGGGGTGGTGTGCCAGAGTTGAAATCGATAGCCCAGCTCAAGTGCATCTACACCAATGCACGCAGCATGGGCACCAAATAGGAGGAGCTGGAAGCCATTGTGCAGTGGGACAACTATGATGTAGTTGCCATCACAGAAACATGGTGGGATGACTGTCATGACTGGAGTGCTGCAATGGATGGCTATAAGCTCTTCCGAAGGGATAGGCAGGGAAGGAGAGGTGGTGGGGTGGCTCTGTATGTTAGGGAGTGTTTTGATTGCATAGAAATCACTGATTGTGAAGACCAAGTCGAGTGCTTATGGGTAAGGATGAGGGAGAAGGCCAATGAGGCAGATATCCTGCTGGGAGTCTGTTATAGACCACCCAACCAGGACAAAGGGGCAGATGAGACATTCTATAAGCGACTGGCAGAAGTCTCACATTCACTGGCCCTTGTTCTTGTGGGGGACATCAACCTACCGGACATCTGCTGGAAGTATAACACAGCAGAGAGGAAACAGTCTAGGAGGTTCCTGGAGTGTGTGGAGGATAACTTCCTGACACAGCTGGTGAGTGAGCCCACCAGGGGAGGTGCCTTGCTGGACCTGCTGTTTACAAACAGAGAAGGATTGGTGGGAGATGTGGTGGTCGGAGGCCATCTTGGGCTTAGCGACCATGACATGATAGAATTCTCAGTTGTGAGCGAAGTAAGGAGAGGGGTCAGCAAAACTGCTACCATGGACTTCCAGAGGGCAGACTTTGGCCTGTTCAGGTCACTGGTTGAGAGAGTCCCTTGGGAGACAGTCCTGAAGGACAAAGGGGTCCAGGAAGGCTGGACAGTCTTCAAGAAGGAAATCTTAAAAGCACAGGAGCAGGCGGTCCCCATGTGCCATAAGAAGAGCTAGCGGGAAAGCGACCGGCCTGGCTGAACAGGGAGATTTTGCTGGGACTCAGGGAAAAGAGGAGAGTTTATCACCTCTGGAAGAAAGGGAAGGCAACTCACGAAGAGTACAAGAATCTCGTTAAGTCAAGCAGGGACAAAATTAGAAAGGCAAAAGCCCAGCTAGAGCTCAATCTGGCCACAGTCATAAAGGATAATAGAAAATGCTTCTACAAATATATTAACAACAAAAAGAGAGGCAAGGAGAATCTGCATCCCTTCCTGGATATGGCGGGGAACATTGTCTCCAAGGACGAGGAAAAATTTGAGGTACTTAATGCCTTCTTTGCCTCAGTCTTTAATAGCCAGACCAGGTATCCGCAGGGTATTCAGCCCCGAGCTGGAAGACGAGGATGGAGAGCACAATAAACTCCCCATAATCCAGGAGGAAGCAGTTAAGGACCTGTTAAACCACCTGGACACCCACCAAGTCAATGGGGCCGGATGGGATCCACCCAAGAGTAGTGAAAGAGCTGGCAGAGGAGCTTGCTAAGCCAGTCTCCATGATTTATCAGCAGTCCTGGTTAACAGGGGAGGTCCCAGACCACTGGAGGCTTGCCGTAGATGTGACGCCGATCTACGAGAAAGGCCGGAAGGAGAATCCTGGGAACTACAGGCCTGTCAGCCTGAGCTCCGTGCCGGGGAAGATCATGGAGCGGTTGGTCTTGAGAGTGCTCACAGGGCATCTGCAGGACAACCAAAGGATCAGGCCCAGCCAGCATGGGTTCATGAAAGGCAGGTCCTGCTTGATCAACCTGATTTCCTTTTATGACTGGGTGACCTGCCTAGTGGATGAGGGGAAGGCTGTGAATGTTGTCTACCTGGACTTTAGTAGAGCCTTTGACAGCGTCTCCCACAGCATTCTCCTGGAGAAACTGGCGGCTCGTGGCTTCGACAGGTTTACTCTTCGCTGGGTGATGAACTGGCTGGATGGCCAAGCCCAGACAGTTGTGGTGAATGGCGTTAAATCCGGCTGGCAGCCGGTCACAAATGGTGTTCCCCAGGGCTCGGTTCTGGGGCTGGTCTTGTTCAATATCTTTATAGATGATCTGGATGAGGGGATCGAGTGCTCCCTCAGTAAGTTTGCAGATGACACCAAGCTGGGTGGTTGTGTTGATCTGCTGGAGGGTAGGAGGGCTCTGCAGAGGGATCTGGACAGGCTGGATCGATGGGCAGAGGTCAGCTGTAGGAGGTTTAATAAGGCCAAGTGCCAGGTTCAGCACTTGGGTCACAACAACCCCATGCAACGCTACAGGCCTGGGGAGGAGCGGCTGGAGAGCTGCCCGGCAGAAAAGGACCTGGGAGTGCTGGTTGACAGCTGGCTGAACATGAGCCGACAGTGTGCCCAAGAAGGCCAACAGCATCCTGGCCTGTATCAGAAGTAGTGTGGCCAGCAGGAGAAGGGAAGTGATTGTGCCCCTGTACTCGGCACTGGTGAGGCAGCACTTTGAATCCTGTGTTCAGTTTTGAGCCACTCACTACAAGAGGGATGCTGAGGTTCTGGACCGTGTCCAGAGAAGGGCAACGAAGCTGGTGAGGGGTCTGGAGCAGAAGTTTTATGAGGAGCGGCTGAGGGAACTGGAGTTGTTTAGTCTGGAGAAGAGGAGGCTGAGGGGAGACCTTATTGCTCTCTACAACTACCTGAAAGGGGGTTGTGGTGAGGTGAGTGTTGGTCTCTTCTCCCAAGTAACTAGTGATAGGACAAGAGGAAATGGCCTCAAGTTGCACCAGGGGAGGTTTAGATTGGATCTTAGGAAAAAATTCCTTCACTGAATGTTGGGATCACTCTGTACGGCTCGACCTTAAGGAGAAGGAGCTGTGGCATTGAGCTGCACGGCTCGACCTTAAGGAGAAGGAGCTGCAGCATTGAGAAGCTGGTAAACAGCTGGATATCTGCACGGCTTGGCCTTGAGAAGAGGGAGCTGTGGTAAACAGCTAAGAAGAAGCAAGAAAAACAGGGACACCTGCAAGCAGCAATCCTGACTGTGTGAGGGGCGCGTGGACAGTGCGTGATCAGATGCTTGTAACCAATGGGGGGCGATGTCTGGCGCGTGGACAGTATGTTAACCTATAAAAGCTGTGTACTTTGCTAAAATAAAGGAGAATGACCATACCCACATTGGGACTCATCATTACTCCGGGATCGCCTCCCACTCTGACATCTGGTAGCAGAGGATGGTTACGTGCTACAATTCTTCGTGACTGCGGTAAGCGCAGCGAGAGAAGGGGAGTGGGAAACAAGCAACTGGGAGAGGTACTGTAATCCTCAAGCGTGGGGACAGATACGGAGCAGTCTAGCTAACTGCCTCCCAGAGGGTGAGCTGCCATCATGGAGAGTGAGGCAGCTGCTTCGTTGCTCGCAGGCATACTCTCTAAGAGAGAAATCGAGACAACGGGATTAAATTAGGAGAGGGTGAGCTGCCATCATGGAGAGTGAGGCAGCTGCTACGTTGCTCGCGAGTATACTCTCTAAGAGAGGGATCGAGACAACGGTGAAACAGCTTACTAAGCTGATTAAATTAGGACAGTGCTTGGGACATTTTAAGGACGCTCGCACATTGTTTTCAATAACGGAGTGGCGAGAGTTAGGAGAACAAATGTGGCAGAAACTTATTGAAGGAGATGAAAAGCTGGAAAAGGAGATAAAGTCTGTGAGAGAACTGTGGAGAGACATGAGAGAAACTTTAAAGGCTATGAAAGTGGAACGAGAACTTGCGTGTGCGGCTGCTCAAATGCTAACTCCAGGTCTGATGCCAGAGAAAGCGAAAAACGGGGAAGCCAAGGTGGGGCCGATCGCGCGGTTCTTTGGGCTACCTGCTGTGAAAGGGATGACGGGGTCTACGTGTAAGACTAGCTGAGTTGCGTGATAAAGTTGAGCAGGATTCGGGGACGAAAGAGCCGGATAATCTATGCTCCCCGCTTTCGTCAAGAATGTCGCCTTCTCCAGAAAAAGCGGAAGTCATCGGGGTTCGAGCAAGACAGCAGAGACAGCAAAGGGGGTGCGGAAGCCAGCCATAGCAGGCACTGCCCCGGTGCCTGGAAGTCGCTCTCGCAACCGAGGAAACTGTTGGAATCTCGCTCTGATCAGGTGAGCGGCTGGGGAGGAGATGGGGTCCACGCTAACAAAAGAGGAAGAAGCAGTGGTTAAGCTCCTCCAACATATCCTCTCCAAGAGAGGTGAATAGTATGAGGAAGCCGGCCTAAAAAGATTATTGGTATGGGCGCGGCAAAAAGGAGTAATTCCCTCAGTAAGTGAGGCTTTTGAGATCCGATCTGGGAAGGAATTGGCGCAGCACTGTGGGAGGAAGTCAGCACAGGCAACAAAGACAGTGTAAAGTTTCTGACACTCTGGAGGTTGATCCTAGAGACATTAAAAGAACTAAAGGCAGAATGCATCACATGAAGAAGGGGCGATGGTCAGACTCCTGCCACATATGCTCTCTAAGAGAGGACTGAAATATGATGAATATACACTTAGAAGGCTTCTAATTTGGTGCCAAAAAGGGTACCCCCCCAATCTGTCTGTGGCGTTTAAGGCAGAGACGTGGGAGGAGATAGGAAAAATGTTATAGGAACATATTGGGAATGGAGATAAAACCGCTGCAGAGTTAGTGACAGCATGGAAGTTGATATTGACCACATTAAAAGCCTTAAAGGCAGAGAGAAAAGCTGCAGCTGATATGGAGGAGGCTGTTAAACCGCCTTCAACCAATCCCTTTTTAACCAAGTCAGAGGGTCCAGGACCTTCAGCGACTCCGACTGCACCTCCTGAGGTGCCAGATGCACCGAGTAAACCGGCTGCATAGATAAGTCAGAGAAACAGATCTACGATGATGTATGTGAGGGCAAGACCGGACAACGTTGCCCAGAACAATGTACTCAAGGTTCCCCTGTGTGCCCGTGTGAAAGATCAACGGGGCGAGTCTCGAAAGGAGATGGGCAAGCAGCGGAGCTAGCAACAACGTGGCGATTGCTATTCGAGACGGTTTTGAAGAGCCGGGGGCTAGCAGCAGACTCTGCAACAGCTTTTGAGTTACCTACCTGGGAGAAAGCAGGGAAATTGGTGTTTGAGGCAGCCTCTAAAGGGGATCATACGGCTATGAAAGTGTTAACAACCTGGCGATTAGTCAGAGACTCTATAAAGGCGATAAAATCAGAGCGGACGGTGGTGGCAGCAGCTGCCGCTGCCACAGCCCTGGGAGAGAAGGGAGGCCGAGCTGGGGATGATAAGAACGAGTGACCCCTGCCCGCCCCCCCCCACACCCCTGCCCCCCCCTGCTAACGCAACCAACGGAGATGACGAGTCCTCCTTTGCCCCCGCCTCCTGACCCGGAACATGAGCACTGGTCGCCCGTGGCACAACAGGAGGGGGCTGCCTGGGGTGATCCTTCCCCCAAGTCAAGATACGACCCTACCCAACATTGGTGAGGCATGAGACAAGAGGCCTTGGCAGAGGGGGAGGGAATGGAGCGAAGTGGCTACCGGCCAGGTCGATACGGCCGGCAGTAAGACCAGAAGATCCTGTCACACGTCCCATGGACGCAGTCAACTCCGATGTACCGCCAGCTGACGCTTTCACTCTTTTGTATGCGGAATGATGGCTCGTTGACCGTCTCAGCGGCACTCCCTGGACGTTCAAGAACAAGAACTTCAATATGCCATATTTGTAAAATGGTGTTGTGGGTTCATTCTATGTCATAATTATTGTCACAAATGTATCATTTATTTTGCAGGGAATCAAAGAGTATATTTCAATTGCTTTTTTACCATTCCCTTAGCAGCTGAGGATGCAGAGAAGTTTGCCTTTACGGTACCACCAGTAAATAAAGGAGAGCCAGCAAAGAGGTATCATTGGGTAGTATTACCACAAGGAATGAAAAATTCACCTACGATGTGTCAGACATTTGTGGCATGGGCTCTAGAGCCGGTGCGGAAAAAGTATCCAGATTTAATAATGTATCATTATATGGATGATATATTAATAGCAGGGACACAATTGAATGCAGACCACATTTTACAGCACTTAGAGCACTATTTAGGAAAACGGGGTTTAAAAATAGCACCGAAAAAAAAAAATTCAAAAGAAGGGACCATGGCAATATTTGGGCTGGATTATTACCAGGGGAGTGGTCCGCCCACAAAAAATAAAGATTAATTCGAAAATAGAAAATCTTTCTGATGTCCAAAAATTAATGGAGGATATACAGTGGGTTTGCAATATTTGCGGAATTACTAATGATGATCTGAGGCCATTGATGCCACTCCTGGGGTCTTCAGTGGAGGCTCCAGAGCGACGTCAACTGCACGAGGATCAACACCAAGCTTTGCAGAAGATTACTGAGAAGATAGCAACAGCCTATGCTCACAGATGTTCACCTACTGAGAGTATCTCGCTTATGATAGTTAATTTAGGAGGGCAACAGCAACATCCACTAGGATTGATCGTGCAGTTAGGAAATACGGCAAACAGTTTGAAAGTATTGGAATGGGTTTTTCTCTCCTATCAACCCAGAAAAACAGGGGTCACCAGATATGAATTATTTGCACAACTCATTATTAAGGGAAGACAAAGAATTGTAGAAATATCTGGATTAGAACCTGTAATAATTTATGTTCCTATATCTCAAAAGTACTTAGATTGGTTGTTGGTCAGTTCTCCGGAGTTTCAGATCGCAATTTTTTAAGACGCGTTACAAATAGCTATCCATCCAATGGATTATTGTCACTGTTGGCTAATCAACAGTTTGAAGAAATGCCTATGCGATCAGAGACCCCAGTGAACGGGATGACAGTCTTTACCGACGCAGGACGCAAATCCCATAGAGCGGCTGCCACTTGGCAGGAAAATGACGAAGGGAAACATCAACTGTTACCTGGGGTGTGTGGAGATTCTCTACAAACTATGGAACTTCGGGCAGTCCTTTGGGTATTCGAAAAATGGTCTCAAGAGGCTGTTAATGTTGTCTCGGATTCTCAATAGACACCTTTTCGCATGCCATTTCGGCTACCGCACAAGGCGGAGAAACAGCGCGACATGTTATCAAGCAAATGCATGCTGCTATTATGCCCTTAGGAGTTCCTTTACAGTTAAAAACGGATAATGGGCCTGCGTATGTGTCTCGAAAATTTTCCCACTTCTGTCAGCTTTGGGGCATTCGACATATTACAGGGATTCCTCATTCCCCTACAGGGCAAGCTATTGTGGAGCAGGCACATCAAACATTGAAAGCGCTTTTGCAAAAACAAAAAGGGGAAAGCGTGCTGGACACGACAGAATGACTTGCAAAGGCGGTGTATGTGTTAAATTATTTGCGTTTTACGGGAGACAGGGAAGACCCTCCAATGGTGATTCATGATTCAAGTCTACGATCTGGGGTGTCCCAGACTGGGGAAAGAATTTTAGTACAGTATAAAGATGTGGTCACTGGAGAATGGAAAGGACCTGCAGAGTTAAAAATGACTGGTCGAGGCTATGCTTGTATCCTTACAGATAGCGGAGTGAGATGGGTTCCAAGTCGATGGCTTCGACCATGCCGAGCGCACCTCTCTCCACAAGCAAAAGAAAGTTGTTCGTGAGTCTGATAGTCACGTGTTTGATATGCCAGGTTCAGTCATGGTTTTCCGTTCAACCAAGAAAAAATATCTGGGTTACACTAGCTAATCAAACGGGCCAAGGCCACCTTGTTTATCTATATCCACTGCTGAGAATCCGTTTACAACATGCTTGGTTGGTCTGCCCTTAGGGGACTATGATTCGGCAATGGTAGTAAAGAAGACCACCCCTGATCTAGCCTTGTTTTTAAAGATAACAAACACCTCTGCAGTTATGGATAAGTGGGATAGATGGATGGCACATGGATCACAGGAGTTGTTGGAACCGCAGGAGTTGGATATTTTAGGATGCATTACAGCCCCTACCTGTTTGTATTTTAATTGGTGTAATTATACAACGAGCAACATCTCGTGCTCTACTATTGTCCCAATAAGACTCCCTAAAGGAATATTTTTGATTTGTGGTGATCGTGCATGGCAAGGTGTTCCCTCCTGTTTGAGAGGTGGTCCTTACACATTGGGGCACCTAACATTGTTAACTCCCAACACTTCTATGATATTGAACCTTACCCGACGGCATAGAATAAGACAACAGATTTGAAAATATCAGGAAGGGCGCAATGACCAATTGGATCTTTGGACTGCAGACAAAACCATACTAGCCTCTTTCCTTGCCCCTGGGGTTGCTGCTGCCCAAGGCTTAACCACTTTAAATAAATTGGGATGTTGGCTAGCAAAACAAATCAATGCTACTTCTGCAGCACTCAGTGCTTTGTTTATGGAAACTGACTCAATAAGGCATGTAACATTGCAAAATAGGGCAGCTATCAACTTCCTACTTTTGGCCCAAGGGCACAGGTGTGAGGAGTTTGATGGCATGTGTTGTATGAATTTAACAGATACATCACAGTCGGTAACTCAACAATTGCGAAACCTGAAGGACTTAACGGACAGGTTACAGGCAAGTTCACTAGGCCCCGAATCATGGCTGTCAAGTTTGGGCCTAAAGCGGATGGTTACTTAGTAAAAGGGACAGTTGTTATAGTACTTGTTATCTTAATACTAATGCTTATTGTACTGTTTTTATTGCATTCTCTACAAGGAATGGTTCAAAAGGTAGTAAAGAATGCTTGGCTAGCTAATAACTCAAATGAGTATCTTACACACCCAATGAATGAGCTTTGTTAGATAAACACGCTCAAAACAAAAAGGGGGAGAGGCTACCACATTACCCTAAGAACGTTCGAATAAGGCCTTATATGTGTTAAATTAATTGTGGAAGGAGAAAGGACCTTTTCAACTGCTAACCTGGGGACGAGGTTATGCTTGTGTCATTATAGACTCTGGAAATCATTGGGTACCCGCAGAATGGTTAAAACCATGGGTGGAACAGTCACCATCGTCATCGTCGGACACATCTTGACACTATCAGGTGTCATTGCAATTTGGATGCCATCTCAGCCAAAAGAAAATGTATGGGTAAATCACACTGAAATTAGCGGTATCATGAGAGAAACATGGAAAGCTTTTAGGGCAAGGCGCTCTATAACTACAAATCCTTTAGTAAGATACAATATTGGTTTTCATAGTTTTGTACAAGTGCTTTTTCCATCGCTAGGAGTAGTTTCTATCGCTAGGAGTAGTACAACTAGAATTGTTTGCCTTGTAATATTCTGCTATTAATTTAAGCACAGTTGATATGTGACTGCTGGATTATGGTAAGATGACGTGTGAACAAAGCCTACGAACCAATAGACGGGATGGCTGTGGCGCGTGCAGCACGTCTGGCCAGCGGGTGCATACGCCATAGGCTCCCTGTGTTAAAAGGTGACAACTGAGGTGAGTTCCGACACTCGCTGGCCACGTCTGTTGAAACTCGTTCCTCTACAAATGTGTAATACCGGGATTTCCCGAAGGGCAGTGGGCCGGTGTACGGCAAGGCCATCGTTGCCTCCGTGGGGACGCCCACGTAAAGCTGGCACCTACCAACTGCTGGGCTGAGTTCACAGCACAGGACGATACAAGAATGTACAGATGGTCCATCTTTCTCACAGTCCTTGGGTTGTGAATGATCCATCAGGTTTTGTTTATATAAAAACAAAAAGGGGGAGATGTTGGGATCACTCTGCACGGCTCGACCTTAAGGAGAAGGAGCTGTGGCATTGAGCTGCACGGCTCGACCTTAAGGAGAAGGAGCTGCAGCATTGAGAAGCTGGTAAACAGCTGGATATCTGCACGGCTCGGCCTTGAGAAGAGGGAGCTGTGGTAAACAGCTAAGAAGAAGCAAGAAAAACAGGGACACCTGCAAGCAGCAATCCTGACTGTGTGAGGGGCGCGTGGACAGTGCGTGATCAGATGCTTGTAACCAATGGGGGGCGATGTCTGGCGCGTGGACAGTATGTTAACCTATAAAAGCTGTGTACTTTGTTAAAATAAAGGAGAATGACCATACCCACATTGGGACTCATCATTACTCCTGGATCGCCTCCCACTCCGGCAACTGAAAGGGTTGTCAAGCATTGGAACAGGCTGCCCGGGGAAGTGCTTGAGTCACCATCCCTGGAGGTATTTAAAAGATGTGTAGGTGTGGTGCTTAGGGAGATGGTTTAGTGGTGGACTTGGCAGTGCTAGGTTAACAGTTGGATTTGATGATTTTAAAGGTCTTTTCCAACCTAAATGATTCTATGATTCTGTGATTCAGTGAGAAGCAGCCAGCTCGATGTCACATCATTGCTCTTGGGCTTTAAAGATTAAGTGGGGTGTGTATAACAAGAGGGAATTTATTTGCTTCACAAAGTCACTTTTAACATAAATATAGCAACACGTGCTTGCTGGACTCCCCCATTTTGGGGCTTTAAAGAATTGCTTTATATTAAGTAGAAGATCAACCTAAAGATAATTCTGGAGACCGGACTTTTTCAGAAGTAACACAACAACAAAAATCAGTCTTCTGATTCTTGACAATTATTTTGTGCCTGAAACGTATTAAATGTTAGAAAAGGGCTAATAGCATGTTTGAATACTCTTTTTAATAGCAGTAGTCTTTGAAAGAAGGCTTCTGTGTACCACACGCCCTGTAGCATGGCAGGAAACTTTACCCTGCACTAGCCAAAGTCACTAGAGGAGAAGGATGGAAAGAGAAGAGAAACCAATAAAGGTGAGAATTTACAGCTTCCTTTGTCAGTTCTAGTAAATATGTCCTTGGTAAGTGAGAAGGGACATGGATTTTTTACTGACTAATAAAACCTCACAAGACTGAGAAACTACAGTCACAAGGCAGAGAGGAAGGGTTCTGGGTCACCAAGTGCACTCTTTTCTATCAGGAACAATCATCTCATATAATCCCCATCAGAAATGTAAGCAGTTTGAAAAGTTTTTAAAGACTATTCTCTTCAAGCTTGACTTGCTCCTAATCAATCTTATAGTTTGACTTCATCCTTCTTCAGTGTTTTTCCAGGCAGAGTCCGAGATTTTGCTGTGTGGATTTCTGAGTAAATATACACTTTAGCACTTGGTTTAGCATCATTAAATGTGTTTCAACTGTGATCAAAGATAAATTTCAAATGATACTCAGCATATGCATCTGTTGAGGATATTCATGAGCAGAAAAACTCTTCCTTGAATTTCTTAGTTTTACTTTAAAGATAAATTCTGATTTTTCTTGCCAACTATGAATCCTACGAAGGCAATGCAATTAAGGCATCAGAGTTTTATGATTTCTCCAAGTGCTGCTTGGAGTGACTGTATAAATCTTTTAACAGACCTGATTTCCAACCAGTGAATTGCTAATGGAAAATCTAGCTAATTACAATACAATCTATATGTCGCTTGATCCAGCACAGTTCTGTAATTGTCTGCTTTGGTTTAGCCACAGTGGGTTCACCCCAACTGCTGAAGAGGGATGGTGCCACTACAGTGAAACTGATCTGAAGCACTGAGCTCACATGAAGCTCATGCAGGTTCTAGCCTATTACATGTCAGAACAGTAATTTTCTTCCCTTGATGCTTTAGATCTAATGTTTCCACACAGCAGTTTTACCCACAGCAACTTATGAAGCTCAGTCTCTCTATACTTAACCTTTCTAAAAAAGAAATTACAATTGATACTGTAATTTTCTAGTAAAATAGTCAGAAAACTGGTTTAAAAAAACCAAAACAAACATACTCTGTTGTATGGGTATATATGTATATATTGAGCCTACTTAAAATGAATAGATGGAAAGGGAATTGTCAGAAGAAAGGTTCAAAATCTCTTTAGTCCTGACTCATCAAAGTCTGTAAAAATCTTTAAGCATCTTAATAGTGTCATTATCCTCAATTTTGCCTGAAGTTAAGCATATAATTAAGTGTTTCGCTGAACTGGGCATTTTGAGTTGTTATTATCATAGAATCGCAGAAAAGTTTGGGTTGGAAGGGACCTCTAAAAGCCATCTAGTCCAAGCCCCCTGCAGTGAGCAGGGACATCTGCAACTAGATCAGGTTGCTCAGAGCCCCGTCCAACCTGACCTGGAATGTTTTCAGGGATGGGGCACCTACCACCTCTCTGGGCAACCTGTGCCAGTGTTTCACCACCATAGTTTAAAACCATCACCCCTTGTCCTATCGTTACAGGCCCTGCTAAAGTTTGTCCCCGTTTTTCATATAAGTCCTCTTTAAGTACTGGAGGGCTGCAATAAGGTCTCCCCAGAGCATTCTGTTCTCCAGGCTGAATAACCCCAACTCTCTCAGCCTTTTTTCATAGGAGAGGTACTATAATTTGTTTATACACAGGCACACACACTTATTGTTTATATTTAGGTATGTAAGTCTTCATATCATTTATTTACAGAAAATACAGTATTACTGAAAATTCCTCAAATAAAAGCCTTTGTTTCAATAATGTGTTACATTACATATTGACAATAATACACTTTCTGTGAAGTCCCAGTTGGGAAAACTTCCATTTCACTGGTTTGGGACCATAACTATAGTAAACACAAGGTTTTGAAGGAATAGAATGGTCCCAGAGGGCGTGATCAAATTTCTTTTCCACACAAAGGAACACATTTTCTTGACCTTTCTCAGTAGAAACTTTGAGAAAGTTGTTTAGACTGGACAGTAAATTTTTTAACAGGTGTTATGACATTTTCTAAAGGTGTATTGAATCTTAAGTTATCTTTTTGGTGTCACAGATTAAACAAAAAATTATAAAATAAAAAAGTTCATATTTTTAGATCTGAAAGCATGACCACTATCCATTATACACTGACATTCACTATCAACTGAAGGACTAAACAGTCCTCTGGGGCTGAACAGGAAGCCGAGTTACTGGGATATTAGCTATTTGTAGTGTTGCAGTGAATGTATCCCACCGCTCCCCTTCTTTCTCCAAGCACAAACTAGAGAAGTGCCAAGATTTTTTACTTTAAGAATGAAAAGAAATGTTGTGACTATAAATCTTGAGCTGGTGCACTTGTACTCATTGATCCTTGAATACTGTTCCAGACTTTGGAGCCCTAGCAAAAACATAAGCCTTTCTTTTATACTAATTTTAATAGTCCTGTACATTTAATATTTTTTTTCCTGAATAAAATGTTGATGTTATAGAATTTTACTTAGGAAAGCTTTTGCAATAAGATTCTGAGGGTGGTGAAAAAATACTGCCCTATGGAAAGGAATCATGAGGAAAGTGATTAGATTTGATTTTTCAGGCTACTGTTGGTCATCAATTAGCTACTTCTGTACTTGCAAAAGAATAGGTGTACAGTGATTTGTATGTGCACACTCTCTTCATGTTCATGGAGTTGGCTTAAGAAAAGGGATGATATTGATCATCTTCAATTATTCAGTAATATATTTGGCAACTTTATCTGTAACCTTCATAAGAAAGAAAATAACAAATTCTTTCCAGAGCAAAGGGCAAACATATTTCCAGGAGAGATGGCATTTCTTTGCACAGAAGTCATTCTGTTAACTGAACCATAAGCTGGGCCCCAGTATTCATTTCTTTGCAGTTAATGATTGAATAGTTTCAAGCTGATTCCAAGAATATTACTACCTGATACATACAAGAATCTAAAACTTCCTTTTGTTTTTGGCATATTACAGAAAATTACAGAAACTCAGTCACAACTTTTTCACTTCTCCGGTGATCCTTATAAATTAGGAATACCTGGGTCTAGGAATACTGGAGCAATTGTAGAGGACATGAGCCCAAACAGTGAGACAGTGATCCCTATAGACAGGAAAATAAACCCACTGCAGAGATCCATCACCATAGGTTTTTCCTCTCACCTTCTTCATTTCATTCCACTGAAGTTGAAAATAATTTGTCTGCTTCAGTAGACAATGAAAAGATGTCAACGCCATTTGCAGAAAACATCTAGTGACTTTGTTCTGTTCTAGGTCTATGGAATTTTCTGCACTGAGTGTTAGAAAAGTCGGGTTTGTGCACTGTAACAGCTAAACTGCACTTGGCTTGCCTGAGTGGTAGAAGAAGTAGTGCAAGATATTATCTTAACCCTACTCAACAAAGAGTAAGTCCCCAAAAGTGAACTGCCTAGTGATGTTACTCAGCTAATTCAGATCACGTTTTTCTTTCCTGGAAAATAACCACTGAAGTTCCTCTTTGCCAACTATTTGCGTCAACATTTTAAAGTGGTGCATGACTGCTGAGGGCACAGTAAATTATGTTGTATAATACTTGCACTTTTCATTGCAGATTTCTATTAAGCTACCAAAGAAACGCTGGGATCAATCAGTGCCCTCTAACTCATGTGCTATAGGTTTTCCCTGAATTAATTTGTTTGAGGAGGACACATTTTTTTTCTAAATGTCCAGTTTGGACTGAAAAACATCTAGTTAAGGGGAGTGTCCTATGTTCTCCCTCCTTGGTTGAGTGAAGTTTGGACTGATTACCCTCCCTCTTAGTAGTATGTATCATATTTTTTCATATGTCTAGATTTTTTTTTTCACCTGCAGCTGTCGGTTGGATCTTAGGCAACGGTCAGTCTGACTAAATAGCCCTCTTTTATCAATTTCCTGGTTTTCATGCAGCTACTAATATATCCCTTGGTCTTCTTTTTATCAAGCTAAGCAGCTTTTAGCTCCTATAGAGAATTAATACTAGGGTTATTTCACAACACTTAAGTCATTCCATACATCTTCTCTGTATTCTTCAATTTATCGATATTGTTTGGAAACTGGACACCAGAACAAATTGCATCTGTAGGCAATACATTTGCATTGCTACCAAGAACAAAGGAAATATGGTCTTTCTGATCCAATGTAAGATTTTATTATATTTATGCAGCAGAGGAATGCATTCTTCTTTTGAAGTAGGAGCTCATGTTCATCTGATTGCCCATTACACACTTCTAATCCTTTTCAAGATTTTTCTATTTTTACAACCATTGTGGCATCTACAAATAACATTAATAATGTTTTTTTGTTTTCTTCCAAAGCACTGATAAAAATGTTGCCTAGAATACAGCCAAGAACTCAGCCTTTGCAGAACCCAGTAGAATATTCACTAAGAAGATTCCCACTTATAAGTTGCATCTCAGAACCTATCAGTCAATCAAGTTTTAATCTAGTCAATGACTACAATGCTCATTTGCTGTTGGCTGCGCCTCATTTTTAATAACCCATATCTGCAGAAAAGCTCAGAAACTACTTCAGCAATGAACATTTCTATTAACCTTACATTCTTATACTGTTTTTCAGGTTCACAGAAGCTTCCTATAAAACTTTGGGATTTCTTGAAAAGTAAATATTGTTATTGAAAACACTTATTAAACCATTATACTCATTATAATGAAATTATATAAATTATATAAATTATATAGATCCACTGATGTACTTTAAGCATTTCTGTTCAATATTATACTGCTTCCTGTTCAAATGGAAAGTAGTGTATTTTGAAAACGTTTCTTGTATTATGAAAATATTTTATTGTTTCCCAAAACCACAATACTTACTGGAAAAAATACTATTGGACAATTTCTCATGGTTATTTTTACTCGTTCTACTACCTTATCCTGAATAAGCCAGTCCTGTTTTAAGGATTATTTAAAATCTTCATACACAAAAAACCCTATTATTTTGTAATCGGCTGCCAACTTACCTCTCCTTTTCCTTTTGCTTTCCTTATAATTTTCTACTGTTCCAAGCACCTAATCTTTATGACTTGTGAGACTCTATTCTGCTCTTTCATTTCTTTTGTATTATTATTTTTATATGCATACTTTTATCTTCCTTCTAGACCATGTCACTAATTTATTTTACCTAATACGGTTTTCTTTCTCTGAGGGATCATAGTTTTCTTTAAGTGGTCTTAGAGAGTTTCCAATTTTCAATTAAATTTTTTGATTCAATTCTTCTTCTTCCAATTGATCCAACTAAGAATTATCTTCTGCTTCCCCAAATGGCAGAATTGAATCTCACTTTCATTTTTCAACACTTTCAGGTAGTACAGTTTTATCACATCAAAACATTAGGAAGATCAATGTTTTCCACACTTTCTGAAAGTGGTACAATCATAACTAGACAGTTAACAGTGTATGTTCAAAATAAGATCATTATTGGCCCCAAAGGTTAGTGCAGGAAAACTGTATCAGATTTGTGAGGAAGAAATATACTTTCACTATGTGTCCCTTCAAAATCTAGTTTGTTCATAGTTCTGGTTCTGATTTGTAGCATTGGTTTGATAGGAAACCATGAATCGAAGTCTTACTGTGAAACACAAAGACGACTCCTGTAGGATCTGGAGGTTGGTGGTCAGTTAACAGAGAATGTGCTTAGGGGGATTTCCATGTAAGCAAACTTTTTACAAGTTAGTGAAACATGAATCTACCTTGGGTCATCCACAGCTACACAAATGTTTTGTCTATGGCTTCAGTGGAGAAGCTTCTGGAGTGGTGTTTCACTCACCTCACATTTTTGTTTAGTTTTTGCAAGCTCTTGGTGTCTCCTAATGAGCTTTGGTATTTCTTCCATACGGCTAGTATTGAACAAACTGACACCTTATGGATAACCTATTTCTATGCCTTGCTTTATTGTCTCCTGAAGTCTCATTCCAGTCTGGCATTGCCTACCAGAGTCCTTTCTGAAACTGTCAAGAGTTTTGGGGACGTGTTAAGACCCTAATAGCTAGTAATCAATGAGCACCTGGGACCTAAATCTTCTTAACCCCGTGGCAAATTTTATCTAGTGGATTATCAAACTAACCAATATTCAAATGAAAGTTCCTTGCTTCCTTAAATTGAGGTTTTCAACTAAGAAAAATAACTTTGCATCAGCACACAGATGCTTTGAGTTATAGTTCAAGTATGTATACATGTACACCAAGGAGATACTTGATTTTACTTAGAAGCATCTTTTAATATTTTTGAGATGGCAAGCTAGGGAATCAATCACCAAAGACAGAGTTACTTTGACCTTTCAAAGCATCTTAACTGCCTACAAATAAGGGCCCCAATCCCCATGGCGTTATGCTATTTAACCATAGCAGCTGAGTAAGCTATCCCAATTTTTTCTCAGTATTTCATGCAGAAGCAAAGACAAAAAATTACATTTTACACAATTCTGAAAAAAAAATTAAGTAATTTATGAAGCAAAAAATAATATGACCCCCCCCCCCCAATATTGTCACTACAACGCCAACTGTCACTGATGTGAGAAGGCAAACATGTAAAGATGACCGGAGATAAGAAAATGCCAGATATCATGAAGGGTGACCTCATTGCTCTCTGTAGTGTCCTCAGGAGGGAAGATGGAGATGGAGCTGCTGATCTCTTCTCCCTGGGATCCAGCGATGGGATGTGTGGGAATAGTTCAAAGATGCACCACAGGAGGTTTACGATGGACATGAGGAAGCATTTCTTTACCAAGAGGGTGGTCAAACACTGGAACAGGTTTCCTAGAGAGGTGGTCAATGCCCCAATTCTGTCAGTATTCAAGAGTCATTTGGACAGTGCCCTTAATAACATGCTTTAACTTTTGTTCAGCCCTGAAGTGATCCGGCAGTTGGATGATCGTTGTAGGTCCCTTCCAGCTGAAACAGTCTAGTCCTGTTCCATTCTATTCTATTCTATTCTATTCTATTCTATTCTATTCTATTCTATTCTATTCTATTCTATTCTATTCTATTCTATTCTATCATATCGTTTCCAGGCATTTGAGAGAAATGAAATGAAAACATTTTTCTGTTTAAATAGTAAACACCTAAAGTGAAAAGTGATTTTACTTTTAAAGTAAATCAATTCAGCAACAGAGCTGGTAATTTGTTTTCCATTTACTGCTTAATGATTAACTTCCACATTGCATACTATTTTCTGTCAGTACAGAGAGGCTAAATAGGTCCATGTGATAACACTGATGTTAGGAAAAGTTCAGTGGTGCAATGGTGGTACTGTCATTTGTTAGAGCATGTTAGAGACACAGAAAATTCTTTCATATATTCAGGAGTCTGTATCCAAACACCACATAGAGATATGTAAGAATCAGATGAAACTGATGCAGTCAATGATTTATAGTTGTTGTCTGCAAAAATGACCTTGTTATAAAAAGAATTGGAGTAATTAAATGAAACTGTTATCTTTTCAGCTGAATCTAAATATCAAAGCTGACTCTAAAGATTTATAAACATTTTAAGAAAACAGATGGTCTACTTCTTTAAATAAGGCTTTGAAGAACAAAGTTGGGGAAAGAAGTAAATTAGTCTTTTCCACTGATCTTGCTATTTAGTAAAGCTTTGAAAGAAAAGCTGTGAACACTTGTTCCAGTATTTGGGGACTGCTATCATAACAAATGTTAGTTTGTTTCATTGTCACTGGCCTTTATCTTTTCTTTTATACATTTTTGTGGTTCTAAATACAATACTTTCAACAATTAAGAAACATTAAATACTGAAACAGTTATATTAACAAGAGTATAAACAACTGCTAAGTATAGGAAGAGAATCTTAGGTTACCCATGAGAACACACAGCGGCTCATGGCTTACACAGGTTTACTCTTCACTGGGTGAGGAACTGGCTGGATGGCCGAGCCCAGAGAGTTGTGGTGAATGGCGTTAAATCCGGCTGGCGGCTGGTCACAAGCGGTGTTCCCCAGGGCTCGGTTCTGGGGCCGGTCTTGTTCAGTATCTTTATTGATGATCTGGATGAGGGAATCGAGTGCTCCCTCAGTAAGTTTGCAGATGACACCAAGTTGGGCGAGAGTGTTGATCTGCTGGAGGGTAGGAGGGCTCTGCAGAGGGATCTGGACAGGCTGGATCGATGGGCTGAGGTCAGCTGTAGGAGGTTTAATAAGGCCAAGTGCCAGGTTCAGCACTTGGGTCACAACAACCCCATGCAACGCTACAGGCTTGGGGAGGAGCGGCTGGAGAGCAGCCCGGTGGAAAGGGACCTGGGGGTGCTGGTTCAGGAATAGTGTGGCCATCAGGAGTAGGGAAGTGATTGTGCCCCTGTACTTGGCACTGGTGAGGCCGCACCTTGAATCCTGTGTTCAGTTTTGGGCCCCTCACTACAAGAAGGATGTTGAGGTGCTCGAGCGTGTCCAGAGAAGGGCAACGAAGCTGGTGAGGGGTCTGGAGCACAAGTCTTATAAGGAGCGGCTGAGGGAACTGGGGTTGTTTAGTCTGGAGAAGAGGAGGCTGAGGGGAGACCTTATTGCTCTCGACAGCTACCTGAAACGGGGTTGTGGCGACGAGGGTGTTGGCCTCTTCTCCCAAGTAACTAGTGATAGGAAAAGAGGAAATGGCCTCAAGTTGCGCCAGGGGAGGTTTAGACTGGGTATTAGGAAAAATTTCTTCACTGAGAGGGTGGTCAGGCATTGGAACAGGCTGCCCAGGGAGGTGGTGGAGTCGCCATCTCTGGAAGTGTTCAAAAAACTTGTGGATGTGGCGCTTCAGGACATGGTTTAGGGGACATGGTGGCGCTGGATTAATGGTTGGACTTGATGATCTTGAAGGTCCTTTCCAACCTAGTGATTCTGTGATTCTGTGAAAAAACTTGAGAGAAATATTTTCAGTTCTTCTTCCATCTATTATATCTTGGAGGGGGAAAAAAGGCATATAACACAATTGCCTTTAAAACCTGGATGATAAATCCAAAACCTACCTATGCATTTCCTATTACTGCTCATGGAAGCTGAGCAGGTTTAGCAGCCTGAGTACACACCTTTGGTGTGTTTTTCTCCTTGAGGTAATTGAAGGAGACCTGTTTGCTTCTTTGGCATTTTTTGAGGTTATAGATTTGTGTACTAGCCTCTAATCTAAAGAAGTATGTTTCTTTCCAGATGCAAAGGATCCTCAAAATATTCTTGGTGGTCACTTAGCAGCAGTCAAGGACCTGCCTGAACCTGATGAGGGTCTAAAGGCATGAGTAGTACCATGGCAGCCCAGGACAGGCAGCAGCTAGGACACCGACGGTGTGGTTATCAATGGGCAAGAGCACAAGTGAGGAGTTCTTCTCGATGGAAGGCATCAGAGTTCTGACACATGGAGATATTTTCACACAACGCTGCCGAGGCTGTTGATAAAGATATCATCTGCAGGGAACAACAGGGAGCATGACCTCTTCTGAGGGACACTAAATCGCCATGGCTGTTACGTGCAAAGATTTGGTATAGATAGCAGCGCATTTGAAAAGCAGCGCTGCTAACCTGCATGTCCTCAAACAAGCCACAAAAGAGTGGGCACATTAGTGGACTTTTTCTTTATCATAGACTTGACAATACTGAATTTGCCTTCTACAGATTGTCAGAAGTTTGCCATGGCCATCTGCTTTAATGCAAAAGCTACTTGCTCGGGGAGAAAGTTCAGGCCTTGGATGTGAGCAACTGCCTTTCAAGTACACATTTCCAGCACTATTTACACCTGAAGTCATGGTCTGTTGCTGAATCTCTGGAGGGCAGCACAGTTTCTGGTGCCGGTAGTGTACATGCAGAATGGGTTTGAGAAGCAAAAATAAATATTTGCCTCCAGCAATGCAGTTGTGTTCTCCTGTTATTACAGACAGATAGATACACCTCTGAAACACATGTTTAGAGTTGAGTTTCTTGTGGTGATATCATCATCCACTGGCAGTGGAATTTTTTCTGGTGACTCCCTGAGGCCTCCGTAGAAGCTCATGCTCCCACTCGTACTTCAGAGTTCATTAATTTGCTTGTTTTTACGTGCTGGTGCAGTGACATCAGTGCAGAAGCTGAAGGCTGTTAGCAGGCAGGGCACGTACACGTGGTATCTGGGTGGCCTGTGCTGTGGGCATGAAGTTGTTAGATTGGGGTGATCTCACCGGGACAGTCCTCAGGAGAATGCTAAGAGCACGGTGACCATAATGCCCCACTGGAATTTGCAGCCTGAATCCATCCTTTTGCACACAACTTTGACCACTTCACTTTGCTCACCTGTGTTTACCTTCCTTAATCCAGTATTATTGTCAGATTACAGCAAATTGCCATTTCACATTTATTTCCGATGGTGAGGGACAGGATTTTCCAGGAGTAGTTTTAGTCAGAAGAACAATTTTGTACCCTGATTAGCTGTATGCCAACGACAGGTATAAAAGTATCCCTAAGGGACTAAGATGAAACACACTATCCATTTCTGAGCTTCACGATGATTCCCAGTTGGGCTGAGGCATTCAGTTTTGTTTTGTGTACACTCTTCAAGTGCAACCTGAAATACCTTGTACTCTTAATTCTACTGAGTATATGGTTTCAAAAGTTTTTACATTGAATTGTAAATTTAATTTCTTTAATGCAGTACTATCCTGTCACAGAAAGGCAATTATTTTTCAGAACGTGTTTATGTAGGGGGTTAAATGTACCTCAAACATTTAATTTTGAAGTGACCTTGTTTATGCTGGGTGGCAAGAAATATTTATTATGTGTTTGTTAAACTACAGCTGTGTGCTCAGCATTATATGAATCTGGGCCCCTGCCTCCAAAGATTAATATAGTTTTGATGTGAAGTCAGTGAAAATCTTATAATGCTTTTGGTATTATATTAATAAATCCTGTATAAAATATGACCTATTAAAAAAAAAAAGAGCCTCATTTCACAGAAAATATTTTGATTTTTCTCATACCTGTGTTTTGGTAACCTAAATATTGTAGAAATCGTCTTATAGCTTGGAAAGCAATGCCTGAGTGACACTGAAAATATTGTGTTTAAATAAACACCACAAAAAGTAATAAAATTCTTTCAAGGGCAGTGCTGAGTGTTTGAGCATCAGATGTGAATGCGATTAATGCTTTTTGAAATAACTTTATATAATGTACACAACTGAAGACACACATATCTTTGGCTTTTATCTTTCATTTTTATCAATGTAACTGAGTCTTTTGTTTCAAATTTCTGACCTGCTGGACATATTTTGTGGTGCTACTTAGTGTCATTGGTGTGGTCACTATGGTAGTTTGATTTTAATAGATTTTAAACAGACGTTCCCAGTCTGAAGGTTAGTTCTAAGGGTTATTATTTAGAATTATCAGATTTACTCCATATTATGTCATGAAAGGAAAACAAGACATGGCCTCAAACCATGACATTTAGATGGAGCCTTCAGAAACTCAGACTGCAGCTTGGCAGTCTGATGTGGGGTTTGAATTCTGCCTGGTTTAACAAAAAGGTCACTTTGTAAAATTTAAATCTGAATTCACAGACCTATTTCAAGTTACCCACAACTTTAGAAGGTTGTTCAGATTCAGGGGTTTAGTAAAAAATGTATCATGGGTTGAAATATGTTCTTACTTTCAGTTCTCAAATAATTTTACAGTCCAAGGACATTTTGGGGGGGGGGGGATAAATAAAAAAAAGATTTTAATTGTGTCAAAATCAAAACTGCAGTTGTTCTGAGGAAGAGTGTTGACTTCTGCAAGTGAAAGGCAAGCATCAGCATAAATTTCATTGGTTCAAATCTGTGGTTTAAGAGAAGGGAAAAAAATAAGATGTAAAGGAATATACATTAACTACAAGCTATTTCTTAAATTGAATCTTTCCTCTCAGCTTTGTTTGTAGATCCTTTCATCTAGTAAGCTGTTTCCTTGCTCTGTTGTGAAAGAGTAAGTGTTGATATTCAACAACATTATGATCCGTATTTATGACCTCATAAAGACAAACTAACTGTGTATTAGTACTGCTTCTGATTGCATTTCTTTAAGTTGAGTTTATGGAGGAATTAATCCTGCTGAGTGCACACACTGTAGTCAGATGGCATTGTTAACTTTGCCATTGATCAAAAGAGCAAAGAGAATTTTTGATCAATGCCTTGCAGCCCTCTTTTAACTGTCTGTTGGTACCTGAATTGTGACATTTACCCGTTCTTCAAACAGCCTTTACTGCTTACCCATCTGACCACCTTAGCTGACTGATTTTGAAGAGTTAGTGATGTCTGTCAGATCTTAGAAGTCTGTATTTCTGAGAAAAAAAAAAAAAAATCTGATGGGATATTGATGAGGTAGTTTGTATATGATTTAATAGCCACCTTCCTGACCAACACAGTCATCAAATTATATTGTATGTTACATGCAACAATTTGTTCTGTAATGGTCTTCCTGTGGTCTCAGGCTCTAGACTCTACAGCATCAGAAGCTGTAACAATATTCTTCCCATAGTGTTGATAAACAAGCCAGCTAGCTCATGATGAGGTATCAATCAATCCCTGACGCCTACAGTTAAAATTTTCTGTTCCTGGTGCCAGAAGTTATGTGCAAAGCTAGTCATCACTGACTTCTTATTGCTAGCTGTGTTGTCTGACACACCAGTAGCAACAAGCTATAGATGTATACAGACTGAGGCAAAAGGGTTGTGCTGAAGGACATTTGCCCCTTCTGGACCTCAAGAAAGGTCTTCCAAGCGATACATGAAATATTCATTTGTACTTGAGTTGTCATTTGTCTATGTCCCCTTATACTTTGCTTTTGCTGGAGCCCTGAGTATACTGCTATGTAAGTTATCTCTGTATTTTCCCTGATACAATCACTATATTTTGAGTTAAAAGATTATCTTCTCTAGCTCTTTCCTTTGAGCAGTTGATTTGCAGGGATTAGAAACTCATTAAGCACTCATACCCCATGATGATGGGTGTAGCCTACACAATCAAACAGACAGATTATTGGAAATGTGTATAAGGTGCAGCACAAAACATATTTAGATAGCAATTGAGAGTAAATATTTCATAGCAGAAATCAGGTGCCAGGTCTGAATGCTTCCACCCAGAGAACTGACTGCATTTTTCAAATTAATGTCCCTTTAGCAGAACATAAACAATTTAAAAATAAGATCAATTTAATGCAGTCCTCCCATGTAATTCTTTGTTTACATATCTATGCAAATTTACCCTGTTACTACATCAGATTAGTCACTTCACAGACAACAAAACCACATATATTTAAAAACTTGGTGTACTAAGAATATTAGATTTAAATTAGCTCTGAGATCAACAAAAATAAACCTGTATTTTTTTTTCTTTTGTAATGTGAAATAACAAAATATTTTCTAAGGAGGCCCCAGAAAACATAATATCCAAGTCAAATTATAGTTACCCTAAACTAGTTTCACTTTATTCTGCATTGAGACAATACTTATACTTGTAAACTAATGGGCATTACAAATATATATTATGCCTTCACCTTTTGTAATATAATATTTGTATGGATATATGTATGTTTATACAAACATGTATATGTATACCTGTACATGTGTATAGGTATGTGCATGTATATGCATGAGTGAATGGCTTTAATTACATCTTTCTGTATCAGAGCAATGTGAAGTCATACTGCAACCCTGAACATGATTTCTGGTCCAGAGGAGGGCCACAAAATTGATCAGAGGGCTGGAACACCTCTCCTCTGAGGACAGGCTGAGAGAGTCGGAGTTGTTCAGCCTAGAGAAGAGGAGGCTCCAGGGAGACCTTCTTGCAACCTTCCAGTACTTAAAGGGGGCTTGTAAGAAAGATGGGGACAGACTTTTTAGCAGGGCCTGTTGCAATAGGACAAGGGGTAATGGTTTTAAACTAAAAGAAGGTATATTTAGACTAGGTATAAGGAAGAAGTTTTTCACAGTGCTGGTGGTGAACCACCGGCACAGGTTGCCCAGAGAGGTAGTAGATGCCCCATCCCTGGAAACATTCCAGGTCAGGTTGGATGGGGCTCTGAGCAACCTGGTCTAGTTGCAGATGTCCTTGCCTGTTGCAGGGGCGTTGGACTAGATGGCCTTTAGAGGTCCCTTCCAACCCAAACTGTTCTATCAATCTGTGATACTGCCATTTCAGTTAATTCAGTTTGCTGTACACATGCTTATCACCTGTTTCTGAAGTAGCTAAAATAGTACCTAACCAAAGGAACCTAAGACTGTAAGTCTATATCATATGTGAACTCAGATGAAAATGTGTTTGAATGCTCTAATCTAAAACATAAGTGTTTTTTACTGATATTATAATTTAGATAATTTGTGAGGGACAACCACTCTGTTAGTAATTTACCCAGTAAAGGTATGTAAGACATTATATATGCTGTATATATAGAGAAGAATTAACATTAATAATAGCATTAATAATTATATTATCATTGTTGAATATCCAACCATTCTTCCACATTACTTGTTGCCTAGCCTTTAATGCACAAAAGGGTTTAAACTGTTACTTCCTTGCACAGCCAATTTGTCCTCCTGTCTTTGGCTCCCACTCTTCATCGTCATCACTGGTTGAATTCTCTGCCTCACTCATGATCTCAGTTGAAACTTTTTTCTGGTCTTGAATTGTACTTATCTTCATTTTGGTAACACCTTTCCTTTTTTTTTTTTTTAATTTTTTTTTTTTTTTTTGTGTCTGTGTCCTTTCAAATATCTCACCTACATTAAAAGTGTTCAGAAAACGTGTGGATGTGGCACTTCAGGACGTGGCTTAGGGGACATGGTGGAGGTGGATTAATGGTTGGACTTGATGATCTTGAAGGTCCTTTCCAACCTTAGTGATTCTGTGATTATGCATCCCTGCTGATTGCATTTCCTCCTTTACTGATGTTGGATTCCTCCCCCCCGCCAGTGTATTCCCAAGGTATTTCCATACTCATTCCCATACTTGATCCTAACCTTCCAAAGACATTCCTCTCAAACATCCCTGGCAGCTTCTTTTCTGGTGCTTTTACCAGGGTCCTGGTGCTAGAAATATGAAGAGCCTGCTGTGGAGGGAGACCACACTGGTGAATAAACTATTCTGTGAGATGTTCAAGCAGGATAGACTCAAACTGGCATCACCAGTGCTTTGAGAGTAGTACTATGTGCAAGAAATCAGACTTCTCTTTACTACCTCAAGCAAAAGTGAGACATTTCCTAAATACAGATGACAAATCTCTCTGTAAAAATATTTTGCAACTGTCAAACTGATAAAACCTTTAGGGCGGAGTTTTCAAAAAATGCATATATGCTTTAGGTCAATATTATTCAGCTAACACGTGTGCTTCTGCTTCTGGATTTGTATATCTAAACCCCGCATGGGTGGGTGACTTTTCTGTATATTTGTATGATCAGCTGCACCTGAAGGTGTTAGTGCATGAGCTATTGCTCACGTGCAAGAAAGGTTTAAGTCTGAGAATTTTTCAGTATTGCCACTGAATAAGTAAGTACCTTTTACATCTCAATCTGATATTAAATTAATGTGATTTTTTTCAGCATTGGGATTCTCAATTATTTTATTTATAGCGAGGATATTTCAACTACTTTATAAATATGTTGTCTCATGGGTCATTGCAAATACATTATAGTTTCAGCATGCATGAACACAATAGAGTTTTACAATAAAAGTCCATAAATTAACATTCCCATACATCTGAAAATCCTGCTCTTCTAATCAGGAACTTTGCAGAATTTAACTCCATATAATTTCTCAGGATAATATTTTTTAAAAATCCAGTTTACCCATTATTAAAATGAGAACAAAAATTAAATTAAAATTAATTAAAAAGAACAAAACCCACTTATCCTACATCAGAGATTCTGCATCCGTTTCTTAAATCTCTTCAGATGCAAAGTGTATCTCTGCACAGCTTAAGCCTGACTACACTGAGCACTGTGTACCTTGTGTGAGAGGGCTGCTCTGATAAATCACTTCTTGCAAAGTGAGTCACACTCAGGCAACGAACACAGCAAGAGTCCAAACAGTGACCAAAAGGCAGTATGGCTCAGTATAATACTGCTTAGCAATTCCAGGATGTGTTGAGCTGTTTAGAAACAAAAATAAGAGGCACAGAGAGTGACAAAGTCTCTCTTTACTCCCCCACCATATCATAATATGGTTCTGGTGACCTAGGACTACATAGTCCAACCATGAAATACTTAAAAACATTTAACTATGTTTAGTATGATCTAACAGATCTTGGTAATCCTATAAAAAGACCATACCCTATTAAAAAAAGGAAAAGGGCACTTCTTATTTTTTTTCCCAAAGTAGTCAGCAATGAACAGGAAAACTGTGATATCACTGACCACAGCTGAATCCAGCTTGACATTGTAAAATAGGATTGCCTCTGTTTTGGTAGATCTCTGAAGCTAGCTACGCTACAGACTAGAATAGTCCTAATATTTTTATAAAATAAGCTGAAATTGAAGGAGTGCAGTAATTATATTAGATAAGTTAATAAGCCAGTTAGATATTGATTTATAGTTCTTAGAAAGAAATATGTTTTAAGTTGTGCTCTAGTATGTACAAAGAGCTGTGAAGACTGCCAACCACTTGAAGAAACAGAGACAAAGAGGTTGTTTCCTCTTGTAAGATATATTTGTAGGTTTCTTATGCTAAAATTTTCTGCAACTGCTACTACTGATTTAGTGCTACTTCTATTAACAACAGTAAGGGTGCTCATATGGCCAGGGCTTTAGGAGGTAGTGGCTCCTTTCAGCACCAAGCGGATTAACAGAAGTGTGCATCAGACTGTAGGTTATAAGAAGTCCTCTAAAACATATTCCCACTTGCAGAATTATTGTTGCTGTAAGAATGAATGAATACTACTAAAATTTTGAAGATACTCATATCACCGATAACTAACTTAGCCATGGAGGTTACCTGACCAGTTTTCCCTGACTCTCTTCAAAATGAATGGAAAGTGGATCACCTCTTCTAGAGGGTCACCTTTGGGATCTTCTGTGTTAGACTTCTCCTTTGAATTTTCCTCTGGATGAACCTACTTCCCTGCACTGACTAATCAGAGCAGGCAGAAGATTAAAGGGTTGAATTAGATAAGTATTTGCCAAGACCATTTTGAGTAGATGAGACCTGAGGATAGACCTGGGCTTTGTTTCACCAGAACTATCTTTTTAGCCACTTGAGAAATGCAGACTTTTGTAAGGCTTATTTCGTATAGTGTGGCAGTACTAGCATCAGTAAAAGTTCATGATATGTCAGGAGTGTGGCTTTACATGTTAGAAAGACTAAATTCAAATACTACTTTGAAACATATTTGATGTTCATGGAACTTTCCCTAATGAGGAAATAAATTTAGTACTTAGAGACTTCACATTTTACTTTTTTTAAATGTGTTTCAATCGAGCCTATGGTAATAATTGTCCCATGTTACATGGTTATTATCGGTGATAGACAAGAACCATTTTTGTTGTTGCAGAATTAATAACAACTTGTGTTGTTACTTTTCATTAGATCACTCTAATACTTAAAGTTTTATGGTGGTAAAAATATTCCATGAAAAACCAAAGTCAACATCAGGTGGTCCCCAAAATATTTGCTTTCTGTTTCATTATTCCAACAGATCAATGGAACAAAGCTTGGTTCCTTTTAAGGCCTTCTGAAAATTCAAAAGTAAAAATTATCCTTTGCTGATTTTGCTTCATATGCTGTCACCTTCAGAATGAAAAATTTGTCTTGTGCAGGATTTAAGTGTTTGTGGTACACTGCTAAGAGTAATGACTCCAGAGTCCTTTCATTTATTGATGTGAATCATCATTGATGAAGACACATCAGTTTTAAGGCAAGGTAAGAAACAGGAGAATCAGTTTCTCTTAGCAGCAAAAGGTGCAAACTTGTCCCTTGTGAAAAATGTAGTGTCAAGGAGAAGCCTAAACACCTGTGAATTTCGTCTAGGCCATAAAGTTGTTAACAAGTTCAAGGACAACATAATACCTTTTTTTTTTAAACTGCAGGAACTGGAATTTTCTACAGGTGAGGATTTTTTTGTTCAGACTGTTCTGAGGTAGCTGAGGGATGCCTCTTTGTTGTTCATTCTTGATCTCAGGGATTTTGTTTCGAACACTTCTCACTCCAACATGTATTTCCATTTTGCATTCACAGTATCCCTTATTTTAATATATGAACATCTGCAAGAAAGATCTTGAGTCACTGATCTGGGTTACTTAGAATATTTCCTTTGAAACCTTAATTGTTGCGACAAATGTTGCGACACAGAAAAGAGAGTTTTCATACTGAAACTAAACTCTATATTACAGATCTGGATAATTTAAAATGTACACTTATTATTGTTTTAATAAACTGTACCTGAAAATCATATATTTTTAAACAACTGTTAACTTATTCAACACCAGTTTGATGTGTTAATACTACGTAGAAACAAATTTTTTTTCTTAGAGTTCTGCATATTTTCCCAAAGGTAAAAATTTAGTCCTGTTATCTATGCCTTCTTACTCATCCTATAAATAAAATGTAGACTTCCATTATAAAAGGGAAAAGAGGCAGGTTTTCATCAGTTGTAGGATATTGGTGAATGTGAAACAATCTTTATTCTATTTTGTGAAAACATGTAATACACAGGGAAATTCAAGGAATCATACAAAGAGATACAAGTGTTATTTTTATTAAACATTTCAATCTTACTATGTTTATGAATGACATAATTTAAATAATATTTCTCAGTTACTCATAACTGAGATAGTACCTGCTTTATGTGACTTCAATTAAAACAGTGATTTGAGGTAAGTTCTAAAAGACAGGTAATTCCTGGCCTAGTGAAATTCCAGTCCAGGTGTGTGTCCCTTTTTGTGTTTGAACACTGATGGTTTTACTCATTTTTATACTGCTTGAGTTGCCCATTCCCTATACAACAAGAAACTTAACTTTACTTGGTTTTCAATTTTCTTCATGGTTTATAAAGATTATTAAAAATTGCATAATATGATTTGTAAGCTTCTCCCCGCCCCCCCCCCCCCCCCCGAAAAAAGGACCACAGAACACAAAAATACTGGTAGAATAACAACCTTCTTATAAACAATAGCACCAGGCATGCAGAAATAAACTGTCCTGGCATCGTGACAATCTAATTTCCAAGCTGAAATTTGATTCTAATGCTGTGGCTTGTGGCTTGAACGGTTTTACTCTTCGCTGGGTGAGGAACTGGCTGGATGGCTGAGCCCAGAGAGTTGTGGTGAATGGCGTTAAATCCGTCTGGCGGCCTGTCACAAGCGGTGTTCCCCAGGGCTTGGTTCTGGGGCCGGTCTTGTTCAATATCTTTATTGATGATCTGGATGAGGGGATCGAGTGCTCCCTCAGTAAGTTTGCAGATGACACCAAGTTGGGCGGGAGTGTTGATCTGCTGGAGGGTAGGAGGGCTCTGCAGAGGGATCTGGACAGGCTGGATCGATGGGCAGAGGCCAACTGTATGAGGTTTAATAAGGCCAAGTGCCAGGTTCAGCACTTTGGCCACAACAACCCCATGCAACGCTACAGGCTTGGGGAGGAGTGGCTGGAGAGCAGCCCGGTGGAAAAGGACCTGGGGGTGGTGGTTGACAGCCAATTGAACATGAGCCGGCAGTGTGCCCAGGTGGCCAAGAAGGCCAACAGTGTCCTGGCCTGTATCAGGAGTAGTGTGGCCAGCAGGAGTAGGGAAGTGATTGTGCCCCTGTACTCGGCACTGGTGAGGCCGCACCTCGAATCCTGTGTTCAGTTTTGGGCCCCTCACTACAAGAAGGATGTTGAGGTGCTCGAGCGTGTCCAGAGAAAGTCAACGAAGCTGGTGAGGGGTCTGGAGCACAAGTCTTATGAGGAGCAGCTGAGGGAACTGGAGTTGTTTAGTCTGAAGAAGAGGAGGCTGAGGGGAGACCTTATCGCCCTCTACAACTACCTGAAAGGGGGTTGTGGTGACGAGGGTGTTGGCCTCTTCTCCCAAGTAACCAGCGATAGGACGAGAGGAAATGGCCTCAAGTTGCGCCAGGGGAGGTTTAGACTGGGTATTAGGAAAAATTTCTTCACTGAGAGGGTGGTCAGGCATTGGAACAGGCTGCCCAGGGAGGTGGTGGAGTCACCATCTCTGGAAGTGTTCAAAAAACTTGTGGATGTGGTGCTTCAGGACATGGTTTAGGGAACACGGTAGCGCTGGATTAATGGTTGGACTTGATGATCTTGAAGGTCCTTTCCAACCTTAGTGATTCTGTGATTCTCCACAGAGCCTTATTAGATTCATGTAATTGAAACACTGTGTACAGAAGTTTTGCTTCAACACAAATTCATGTAATGCTGTGGTGAACTGCAGCACTTAATACTGAGGTGTAATGTGTAGGCTACATATAAGACCATGTAAGACCATCCTTAACTTTAACACAATATTTGAGCACTCTCAATAAAAGTAATAGGACTACCTATATGAAGATAAGAATTACTGTGCTTAAATAACACCAGTATCGGAGTAAATTAATTAAATGCTAGTGTCTAAAAGTAAGACCTGCAAACGAATCTGGGAATAGTTTCAGTTCTTAGTGTAACCTTTTTAGACAGTCTGTTTTGCTCATGGGCAGAAGACACATCTGAACTGGTCATCTGGTAGCAAGAGCAATATCAGTACTACCAAATTCAGTGATCACTGAATCATTTTCTCTAAATTCAGATACTTCTAGCGGAACTGTTCAATCTCAGTCAAGCTCCCACTTTGCACACACTTGGTTAAAAGGAGCATTTGCTGATTATATGTTAATATACATTCTTTTTTGTTTTCATTACTTACATCTTTATGTAGGTAGTTCAATAAGCTGAGAGAAATGCTTAAACAGATACATAATAATGAACGAACGGAGGAAAAAGACAAATCATAAAAGGTCATCTTTCCGTTTTCATAGCAGCAAAATCATTCATCTACCTTCATTTCTGTAAGGTTTTTGACACAATCCCACACAACATCCTTGTCTCTAAATCAGAGAGATGAGTTTGATGGATAGACTGTTAGATGGATAAGGAATTGGCTGGATGGCCCCATCCAAAGAGTTGCAGTCAGTGGCTCAATGTCCAAATAGAAATCAGTGACAAATAATGTCCTTCAGGGATCTATACTGGGACCAGCACTGTTCGCTATCTTTATTTAATGACATGGACAGTGGGATTGAGTAGCAGGTCTGCAGATGATGTCAAGCTGAGTGGTGCAGTTGATTCTCTAGAGGGAAAGTATGCCACCCAAAGGGACCTTGACAGACTTGAGAAGTTGGACAATGTGAACATCATTAAATCCAATAAGGCCCAGTGCAAGGTCCCGGACCCAGATGAGGGAAATCCCCAGTACCTATATAGACCAGGGGATGAATAGATTGAGAACAACTCTGCAGAGAAGGACTTGGGGATAATGGTAGATAAAAAAATTGGACATGAGCCAACAATATGCACTTATGGTCCATAAAGCCAATCATATCTTGAGCTGCACAGAAAGAAGCATGGGCAGCAGGTTGAGCGAGGTGATTCTCCCCCTCTACTCTGCTCCCATTGGGGTTATTTAGCCTGGAGAAGACAAGGCACCAGGGGGACTTTATTGCAGCCTTTCAATATATAAAGAGGGCTTATAAGAAAGATAGAGACTTTTTACCAAGGCGTGTAGTGACAGGACAAGAAGAAATGAGTTTAAATTGAAAGAGGGTAAGTTTAGATTGGACAGAAGGAAGAAAATTTTTATGAAGAATGTGGTGAGACACTGGAACAGGTTGCCCAGAAAAGATGGTGGATGCCTCATCCCTGGAAATATTCAAGGTCAGGTTGGACGGGTCTCTGAGCAATCCAGTGAAAGATGTCCCTGCCCATGGCTGGGTTGGAACTAGATGATCTCTAAAGATCCCTTCCAGCCCAAACTGTTCTATAAGTCTATGATTCCTGAATTTGTTCTCTATCTTAACAACCTTACATTTGCATACCTGATTTTTGGGTCCTGAACTATGACATAAGATAGAATGCTTGGAACTGTAACAGTACAATGAAAACATTAGTTTAGTGTTCAGTTGCAGTTAAAAAGAGTTAATTAAACATTAGAAATTTTATAAAAGAAGTAGAGACTAAACTAGAAATATCTGACCATCCAACTATCCATCCTTTTATACATATTTGTAGCTACATATATGCTCATATTTAATATATATGTATACAGATACAAATCTACATATATATCTATCTGTATACCTCTCCACAGTACACCTGAATATATCAGCAGTTTGGGTTCTTCCAACTCAGAAAGGATACTAGACTTAGAAAAGGTAGGAAGAAAGCTGGCAGGGATGATCCAAAGTAGCGATATGAAAAGCATATGAGACAAACTATGAACCATTAGCCTGGAGAAGGGAGAGCTGAAGTGGATATTATAGAATTCTCCATGGCCATGAAGGCAAAGTGTAATATCCAGGGCATGAGTGCAGTTTAGCATTAGCTACCCTAAGCTAGAAGCAAACTACAAAGCAAACCTGCATATTATAGTTGTGTTTTCATTTTTTAGTATGAATATTTGCCACAGAATTATAGATATGGATTAATGTTAATGTAACATAACATATTTTAGAATGATAAAATATAATGTAACCAAGAAAAAAAGAAGAAAAAAATAATTTGGAGGAGGAGGACCTTGACTTATTCTTTAGCTTTACTTTGTCTCAAGCTCAGTTTTACTGAATTTGTCATTAACTTTTTCCAAACTCTGCTTCTACTTGTTTTCTTATGTTTCCTGTCACACTGCCCTGAAAATTTCAGACCCATGATTTACACCCATGTCAGCCAGAACGCTCCCTTTACAAGCAGCAGAAATGTACATTGTTCTTTATGGTTGGAATGATAGCACCATAAAACTACACTCCTTTTCTGTATTTTCAATACTTGATTCAGCTATGAATCATTTAGAAATAAAACTAATAAATAAATATCTTTATTTTATATTATACAATAGCATGATGCCTTCCTCAGTTGATGCTGAGCAAGTTAAATTTTTATTCTGAAAGCTAATTCACAGTGAAAAACAAACAGAAATGGGTATTTCAGCAAGAAGTCATTTCACTGGGTCTGCTGGAACTCCAGGAATGTGTGTGGTTTTGTGTATGCAGTCATTCCTAAAACAGATGCAGGATAAAATACTTTAACATGGTATTACCTTCACTGGTGTCTGAAATGAAATAGAATTCTCAAATGCAGTCTTTCATATGAATGTGAAATAGTGGGGTTTTTTTCTTCCCTCATAAACATGATGCCATGTCTATGTTATAATTCTGTTTGTTGATTATGACAGCTGAGGAAAGATCTCCCCCAATAACGTCAGATTTTGCATTTTGCATCTTTCCATTCTTTTTCCCAATGAACTATTTTTTTAGAAAAGTGTCCTCAACCCTGTTGATATGTTTATGATCATCTTTTCTCCATAAGCCTGAAGATTTTTTTGGTGAAAATTTTCCAAGAACAGAATACAAAGTCTCTTGTACAGTTCGAATGTTCTCTCATGATTCTTCTATTTAGTTTCCTATACTTTTCTTAAAGGAGTCTCTCCTGAATTATCACTTAGAAGGTCTTTACCACAACCACGAATGAGGAGAGATTGGTACTGTATCTTCATAAATCTATCGTAAGAACCCTGAAATCTCTATGAACTTGATAAAGCTTGCTCTTCACAAGACAAATCTGTTTTATAACTTTCTCCTTTATCTTAGCAATTGCAGAGATTTATTCCTTAAGAATATTTTGATCCTGAACCGTTTTCAAATTTTATGACATTGATTATGAGTATTTTACATAAATTTTTGAAATTGCTTTAACTGGGACATATTCCATGTTGGTGCAATAGCAATATGATATTATTTGTAATTATAAACATAATACCAAACATATTTCTCATTTATATGTGCTAATACTCAAATTATAATATTAATTATAGTAAAAAAAACACTAGCAACATGCTGTGTTGATCTTCTTAGGAACTGAAATCCTGTTGTAGGCTACTGAACCTCAAAAAGATAATTGAAAAAATTATTTCCTAAGATTATTAATAGACAAGTGTGACATTCATTTGATGTCAGTGTAATATTCCTGGAATGTGGTCAGTGTCAGATTCATGACCGAAATGAATTGTTAATATAATTAGTAAAGAGATAAAAGCCTTTGGAAAGAAGAAAATGAATGTTGCATATATGCATTTTTTTTTTTTCTTTTTGGCACTTATTTGCATTTCAGAAAAATTTCCATACCTCTGCAGTTAATAAAAAACATGTCTTTTTATAGATTACTCATTCCCTATATGTTCCAAAGCTTTCTTTTTTATTATAAATTTATGTTAAAAAAATCCTGAAATTGCCTGGTGCTTTTAAACAATTTTCAAGGCGGAACATAGAACTTCCCTTAAGCTGATTAAGCAGTCTGTCATGTATGCTGTGTGTGGCATTACGGCATTATGCATTTTATGATGGCATCCCTAGTAGTAAATGCAGCAATCACTGGCCAATGTTTTGTCAGAACGATTGTTTTTTTCTGTTTTGCTTTGGTTTTAATTTTGACAGACATGTACATAACCAGGAGTTTTGTCTCTTCCCAAATACCCTACTGTGCAGCCTGTCTCTAAACACCACATTTCTCCCAGCTATGTTATGTCATTTCCACAGGAGTTACATAATGGTAAACACTAAACAAGGAAAAACAAACTGTGAAACACGTTCATCAGTGAACTCTATCCGTCTTCAACCCTAAACATGTCATGAATCCTGTAAGGAAAAGTGACAATGAGTGGCCATGTTATTAAAGATTGCATTTCAAGTTAGAATTGAGTCTGTATAAACAACTGCAATCCTACTTCATCCTGCCTTGTGTTTAACTTTTCAGCTTAAATAATTGCTGCACTTCAGTATGTTTGTATTTATGCACGTATGTGAGTACCTTAAGAGTCAATAAAAGATCATAAAACTGATTTACTCTATGTGATAACCCAATATACTAATTCTCTTTATGGGATAAAAACTAAAAAAAAAAAAAAAGGCAACATCTCCAGACTGCAACATACAATGAGTTTTTATTACGTGACTAAGTAAATCAACTGACAATCAAAAAACCCCAACAATCAATAGGCTTATTCATAGGCCCATTCACAGGTCTATTTATAACTGGGAAGTTCTTGTACTGGATTTGCAGCACAGGCTGCAAGTTCATAGAAGTATGTGTCTTTTTAGAGACAGCTATCCACTTCCATAAGTGGATACAGATAGATGTAAACTGCTTATACAGTACATACATATGCAGTATGGTGTGTAAAACAGCATCATTTAAGAAAGTGTCACTGAGTGTACACATGCAAAAATCTGAAGGAGGCAAGCTTGTACCCCATTACAACTTTGTGACAAGGAATTTCAGGCAAGAGTTCATTTCAAAGATAACTCAAGCATAAATATTCATGTACAGTAACAAGAATATTTGAGTGTAGATAAGTAAATATGTACACTCAAACTTTTAGTCCATCACCCTCTGATACTACTCGGAAAAATTCCATAACTAGCTGTCAAGAAGTTATTCTGGCAGATATTCATCCAGTTATTGTACTTTGTAAAGTTTACTGAGGAACTTACTTTCTCTGCCTTCATTGTTGAAACATAAATAATCACAATTGTCAAGTCACAGTTTTATTTTTGTCTGTGGGGATGATATGTATCTACCTAGATTTTGATTGCACGGACCAGGAGACAGGTGATAGTGGCAGATATTTCATACCTGAGGAGTAGATAGCGTTCAGAAGAAAGAATGTGTTCCTTTCTGTATCTTCTCCAGTTTAGTACTTCAGGTGGTCTAGAGAAACATTCAAGAGTAGATACTTGGTCACCCCAGGCACAGGTGCTGCATTCCTAAAAAATAGGTGCTTGTCATTGGAAAGGTTCAAATGCTGTCAACTGAGATTTTTTTAGGGAATTTTATATTAGATGGCCAGGGAATTGAATTTCAGGCCTTCTCACGTAAATATTGCTTGGTAGAGAGGCATCCTCCTCTTTCCGCCTGTCCTTCTTGTGAAGTGCCGTTTTGTTTCTTGCCTGCAGAGCAGCTGAGATCCAGCACGCAAGGCGGAGAGACTAGGCAATGGGTGGAAGTGGAAGAGAGTTCTGAATGTCCTGAAGGCAAGACAGGAGACAGACACTCCCATCCTGTGTCTGGCTGCTTTAACGAAAGCAGCAGCACCGTTTAATGAGTTACTCCAGCTGCCTGATCGTGGGACAAGATCGTTCTTGTGTGTCAGGCGTGCATCAGCACTAGATGTGGTGCTTGTGCTCAGGCACCAAAGTTAGGCTGCCCAGAGAAATCTCAGGCTGACAGGTAAATGCCTCATGAGCTTTAAGTGGGTCAGGGATAAGGCAACTTTAGATGACTGTGTTTTCCAGGTGGATTTTTTTTTGTACTTAGGCATCATAATTTCATCCAAATTTTATTTTAAGCATGAAAGAAGGTGCCCTGAATCTCACTTCTGGTTTGTCTTAAGTTATGTCCTTGTGCTTTTCCATACACCTGGCTATTCACTTGAGTTTATCATCTCAGCTCCTCCTTCAGTATAGACTGTTTGCAAATAAATCAAGGCACAAAATTCTTATCTTGGCAATAATATAGAATTTTTTTTTTTTGGTTCAGGACAACCTAATCTTAAAGTAAAGGTGACCTTTTATTCTTAATCATGTCATAACTCTCATAATTCAACTTAAAATATTTTACTGAATGAATTATTTGTATTTGCTTAGTTCAGGGATTGTATTCTTTATTCTGAGAGAGATACTAGCAGGCTGTGGGATCTACCATAGGCAAAGAGATGAGTGACTGATACTGATAATAAACCATAAACTCCTTTTTGTTTTCAAACACCATTTTATTTGCCAAAAGGGAAAAGAAGACCGCCTTGTGCCTACCCTTTGTCTCTCTGCTCTCCACATGCAGACAAAAGACAAACAAAATGACTCCTACAGAAGGCTAAAATGGAAGGTTGCTCATCTTGGTGCCAGACTTTTCTGACTGACACACGCGCTGGCTGTGCTGAGCAAGCCCAAGGCACGGGGCTCTTCTTGGGCAGTGGCCAGGCCACAGCCCCCACGGTGCACTCAGCCACCTGGGCTACGATTACGGGGCTGGCACGTTGAACAAGAATGTCTTAAACTGAGAGTGGTGAAAAAAAAAAAGTGTCTTGAAGAAGTTCCCTCTGGCATTAAGAAAGAACGATAACTGCCTCGTAACAGATCAGAGCTGACGTCTCTTTTTACTTTCCCCCGAGGGAGAGGAAACAGCACCCCTGGGTGCTCCTGTTCGAGCTGGAGGTGAGCACTGCCAATTGCTTGTCCCCTCTCCAGGGTCCCCTCGGGAAGCAGACTCGGGCACATCACTTGCTGTTGTTGAGCTGCGTCTCCACTCGCCCCGGCCTCCTTGGCTGCCCTGGTCCAGTGGTTGCTGCAGCTGCCATGGAAACTGCAGCAAAGCCCTAAATTCTCGTGCTCTGGCATGGAAATTGTTTGCATTTTGGAGTCCAGCTGTCACTAGTGAGCTGCCTGCTGTCTGTCTTCCTGTGATCCTAACTACCACTGTGTTTTTGATGTATGATGAGGGGAAAGTGGGAGTTAATTGCCAACTATGGGCAGAAAGGGAGAGTTGACTTGGCCAATTAATGGGTGAATGCAAACAGTATTATGTACTGAACCTTGAATATTATATCTGGGTGGAAATTTTTCCTCTAAAAATAGTCTTATAGTCCTGTGCTGACTGTGAATAAAGTATGTATTTGATCTGGATATCTGACTGCAAGATCTGTGCCTGATTCAACTGTCTCTTTCCCTTTATGTTGACATAAACCACAGGGTTGCTGCTTCAGGAATGGTCTATTTAAGAAATTGAGAAGCACAGAGAAGTTCTTCAGAGAACACTCTTCAAGTTCATCAGGTAAACTGTAAAATTCTGGAAAGCTAAAAAACTAGAAACTTTGAACCAAATCTTTAATTTATCTTTAGAAAAGGTAAAAACACGTGGGTTCAGCATATGGGATTCACACATAGAAATCTGATGTCAGAAGTCTGTTCCTACCTACTCAGTGTCACCTGCAACTTCCTAGTGGAAGAGGAAGGAGGAAGAAAGAAGGGCATCTGAGGTCCCAGGGATAGAAGTGGGAAAATCCCAACAGAGGTTAAACACACACAGCCAGAAGGCTCTGTAAAAGTTCTCCTCCACTTTCTCTAAAATAGTAAAGTACATCTGGTGGCTCCTGCAGCGTATGGATTTTTTCGTTGCTCACACAGTAAGGAAGAGCTAAGAGAGTAGCTAAACGCAGTGAGACTCACACTGAAGAGAAAGACATGTCCTCACTGAATACTCTGTAATGCCTGATAATGTTCCATTATCATCATTCTTTGCTGTTCACCACCACAGTGACTCTCTCCTTCTCAAGTTTCAGTACATAGCAAATGAGAGGGAATGGGAGAACAAAGAGATGAACGGAGTCAGGCTGACAGCCAGAGGTGTCCATTGTTGCTCCCACAGAGGAGATCTCTGTAACCTTGTTGAGTAACTTCTCTTATATGATCTATTAGTGTGGGTTCCTAGATGGGCTATGGTCCAACAGTAGCAAACCAAAGAGTCATGGATATCTTCCCCTGTATTACCCATATGTGACTGTGATTTATTACCCATACTGTGATTATCTTCAGATTTATTAATTTTCCTGTTGGAAACTTATAAAAATAAGTAACACTACTTCTCCCTTCTTAGTGCACTATCAGAAGCATTGATAGAGACAGTGAGGGAAAATGTGGATGGTGGTTGTTTGAATCATTTCCATAAAACAATTTGATTCCAGTTTCAGCTATTCAGTGAGTCCCAGACAGGTTTCCTGCAATACATCTGCTTTCCTGGCAGGAAAGTGGCTTCTGCTCCTGCTGGTCCTTGCGTAGGGCTCTGATTCCAGAGTCCTCTTCTGAGCAGCCAGCAGGCATGCTGCCTCCAAGCTGTGGGCTTCAGGACTGTGACACCACTGTCGGTAACACTGCTTGCTTTCATGCAACGTTTGAAATTTGGGCATTTTTTTCCCCTGAATTTAAATGGAATCACATTTCTGTACATTTTGAGCAGTGAGCAGAACTGTCTTTCTCATGCCACATCCAGCTGCAATTATGTTCATTTTGCTTTTCCTTTGTTTCTCTTACTCTTTATTCTTTTTTCCTTTTTTCCTTTTTTTTTTTTTTGTACATATGTTTTCTTCTTTTTATAGCTGTAATGATTCAAACCTTCTCCTCAGTGAACATGTCCCACAGGCTCTGATTTTTCCCCTCAGTAGGCAGTACTGGGAAGGATGCAATTAAGGTCTTTTTAAGTCCTCCTAGGAACACTCCTTGCCTTCAGTGATTAAGATTGCCTCTGTAAATTTACCCATTTAATATAGTCCTAGTTTTGATGATACAAACTTTATTCCCAAGTTTTTAAAAGATTTCTCAGTCCTTCTTTTTGTAGTAACTAATATGGTTGTAAGAAATATTCCAGTGTCTTAGAACTGCCTGTTAAACTAGCCTCTTTGTTCTTTGAAAGTGAAGCTGTTAATCCTACCAGTAAAAGGAGGTTGAAAGGTGTATTGAAGTCTACAGAGCAACATGGGGCCTGTGCACAATTTCTTATTTCTAACTTCCAGGTACTGTGCATATAACTTTCTTTTCTTTTTCAGGTAGCCTTGCATATATGTATTTTAGTGAAACATAGAACTTCCATGGAAATTACCTGGAAAACAGTACATATTCTGTGAGGAAATAATTAATAGTGTTTAGAACATTTGGAAATTATTATACTCAGCAACATTTATACAAATGAATCATCTTGACTCAGAAACATCCTTAAAAATATTCTGTAATCTATCAGATTTGATTAAATACATGGGAAACAGAAACTGTGGCTACAGTTGCATTTCTTGTTACTCAGGAGACAGAAATTATATTCTTAGTTTTCCCATAAAAGGTGCCTGTAGCAGGGTGGCAGTCTAAAAATTGCCTAGGCATCAAGGACCCCAAACAGCCAGGTGTTCAGATAATAAGAGCTGGTTTAGGTGGTGATTACTGCTAAGTCTGACTTGAAGGTGATCCTGATTATTTCTAATCAGGATCCTAAAGGAGCTGAGAGCTTCTTTGTTGGAGGAAACTGTCATTGATGAAGGAGGTTCAATGGACAACGACATAAAAGCTGCAGCTGACGTGAGATGGAGGTGCTCCTGTCATTGTGCTCCAATCTCTGGACTTCTAACAGCACTATGTCTTTGACAAGAGTTTTATGATGGATGTGCCTCTGTCAACAGGAGTTAGAAATCTGTGGTAAAGCCTTTTATTCTGCTATCTCGTATTATGAATTTACATTTCAAATATTCAACAAAAGCACATAGTGGCAGTAACTATGCAAATAAAATGTCGGTGTTCAACAGTGAACTAAATGTTAAAGGGTTACTATTGTAATATCACCTAATTCAAGTTTATCTGTATTAACATGCAATACAGATATGTCTTAAGTTTTAAAACCTGTAGGGTTTTTTTCTGACAAAAAACCCAACTATTCTGACTTGCTAATTGGACAAAGACTCTAATTCAAAAAACTATTACTTTAAGCACTGTAGTGTTATCCTGTTCATATATTTACATATAATTTGGGTTTTCTTGATACCTCATGCTTTAAACTTTGAATATTCTTTATGAGGCTGATTTTTTTGTAGCACGAGTAACTTATAAGTAGTTTGCCTATGAGCCTATATAACTCAAGAATTAGACTGCATTTAAAGTAATTTATTTTTGGGGTTTGACAATTTTCCTATTGTGATATGTTGATTGATTAGACGACTAAGATGTAAATGAACTATGTCTCACATACAACTAAAATAAGTGTTGTTTAGTAACTGATGTGGGAATTAAATACCATGCTCAAAATTAATTGCATCAGGGGAGCAAAGATGCAGCTGAGCCTGAAATGGACAGGAAGACTTAAAAATAGGGATCTGGGCTAGCAGAGTAGAGGCAATAGACAAAAAGGAAAGAATGAATGGAGAAGATTCCTTTTTCACACAGGCTGCATCTTTAGATTGTGAATATTCTCTGTATGGCATTTTGAGTTAGAGCTATCCTAAAATTTTTGGAAACGCTTGGTGCTGAGATTGCAAATGCACAATACTGTGTATATTGAGAAAACTGAATTCTGTATATGGCAAGTCAGGATTCACTGCCCATCTGGTGTTGGTATTCTCTGTGCTTGAATCATCATTCTCTGTGAAATCATACTGGATTTCACACCTATAGGCACCAGTAATTGTTCCCAACGCTGCCTTTCAAGCCAGGCTTTGTGCAGCCAGTATGTAAGACGGCAGGATTACAAATAAAGGAGGATACATTTTCCACCCTCTTGTTCCTCCTTGAAAAGCAATGTTGAGATAATGCTTTGTTAGCATTATATTATTAGCAGGAGGAGGGCATATGACTGGAGGATCCTTTTTGCTGTGAGAACCTGCAATGTCATGGGTGGAGATAGAGATTGGTTTTGAGGATGGACTTGAAAATATACATTATTCAGCTATATAAGGTGTTTACTATACAGTTTCCTTTAAATTTCTGCATATGCAAAATTAGACATTACTGTTGGTGGTGAGATGCTCTGCAGACAGCTTTGTCTTCCTCTGACTAAACTGTAGAAGCCTCTGCAATGGTGAAAAGATGTGGGAAGAGAGAAATATTAAGGCACTGTTCTTCTGTCAGACAGCCACAAAATGAGAGCAGCAGTGGAAGCTGCTGAGGGCAGGTACCGGTGATCTACTGCTCTTATGGGGAAAAGAGCTTTGGCTGCTGATTAGCAGCGAATGGAGGACAGAGCTGAACAGGTGATATTTAGTACAACAGTGCAAGGGGGATGTGTGTTAAAGCTGTTTGGGTGTAGAAGTAACACCCTCTCACCGTAAGACGAAAAACCATTGCTGTATTTAAATCATTTGGGAGTCTCTGTACAGACTTAACTTTTGTATCCATGTCAACAGAGACACACTTCTATGAAACAGGATCTCCTCCTCTCCTGGTCCTGGCTTTGAGTTGGAGTCTGGGTTCATGAGAAACGACATTCGAGGTGTGATGGTGGTGGAGTTGAAATCTCATCTCTGTCACAGTAAGGATTTTCATTCAAACTGCAAGAAGTACCTTGGTGTGTGTTTTTTTCTGTGGTGATCTTTACACTAACACCTACAGAACTGAAATAAATGGTTTGGACAGAGATTTATGATTTCTATAAATGGCATGGCAAAGGCTCTGTGGCTGAAGGTTATGAGAGATCATCTTTCTTAGAGATCTCTCTGGGTTATGACCCAGAGGTTGAAATAAACCCACTGGTGCTCAGCACCGCTCTGGAACTTCACTACACAGCGCCTGTAAATTATAACTGGGATTCATGGGCAGGGAAAAAGAGGGAAGGAAGCAAATTATGTCAAAAGTTCAATTCTATTTACTGGAGAACCTGTGCAACACAGAAGAACCGAGGCGAAGGCTGTAGCCCCATTGTCTAGAATACACGTTGCTGAGTATTCCCTAGGTAAGTATTTTCATTAGAGGACACGTAAAAGTGTAGTCTTAAGGAATGAGCATGTTAGGAACTATTGCCTACCTTAAGGGTGTTTAAGGGAGAGGGTAACTTTCCCAGATATCTGTGTGGAAGCATAATCCTGTTGCATGGGAAGTAAAGAGGATGAACGTGACTTTTGTTCTGCAATGTTGTATAGGCCTAAATCTTGAGCTGACCTGCTGACACTGTCTCAGTTACTGTTCTGACCAGATAAACCATCACGCTGCAGTTCAGAGACCTTGGCTTAGGCTCAGTAAAAACATTGCAGCTGAACTTTCTCATCTGCCCTTGCATGTCAGGTTCTTCTCTGACAAGCAGCAAAGAGCTGTCACCAGCTCTGGGCTGGCCAATTGCTCCTGTTCAGAAGCTGAGTTGAAATGCTGTAACAGCTGTCACTGGGGTCTTCCCAGGCTCTGTTCCAGGTAAAAGCTTTTAGGTCTTGTTCCATCAGTCCACATTATGGTAGGAAAATCAGGTTATATTCCTCTCTTGTGGAGATGAAGAGAATGACAGTTCACTTGCTTTGACTGCCAGCCAAATGGCTCAAACAACTCATAAAACGTGAGGATGTAAAAAGCTGTCCCTTTCCTAAGATCATTTTTAAAATTTAGAAAAGAATGTTTTTTACAATATTCCTTTTGCTTTTTTTCTATGCAAACTGTCAATTGCAGACTATTTACTACTATTTTCTTGAAGTTATCTCAGTAGAGATGGGAATAATTGTCTTTGCTATCACATTTAGTGCATTACATCCATACTAGGTTACAAATCCCATACATGCATTATATAGCAAGCAGATACTCATTGTGGATCCCTACTCATTTGTATGGTGGGTATTGTGGACCTTTCAACTTGAGTTGAGACTGCAGATGATAGCTAAAGGAAACCTAAGGCTACTAGAAGCAAGTCCTATTCAATATTTGCTCTCCTCCCTATTTTATATGGCTGCAGTAGCTGTGAAAGAAAGAAAGCCTTAGTACTGACACAACACCATGTGAAGTCAATATTACACTTCTAGATGGAAAAGTCCATGGTCAGGATTGCTCAATGAGTTTTGACACTGATTTTAGATTCTAGAACAAGCGTGTTATGCAACAGCATTTTTTGAGACTGAAGAGAAGCTTAGGCTGTTGTCCCATACATCCTGGTCTATTTTTCTCATTGAAACATACACAGTATTAATTCACTGCTTCATAATCCTTGGAGGCTCTATGACACCTTCTTCAGAGTCAATTTATATAGCACTTTGCAGTTTTAGATAGGTAACTGGTGAAAGACTATGTATGTTTTAGACAAGGCAGAATTACAGAGTGTTAGACCCAAAGCTTATTCCTGTGTAGTTAAGAACAGACTAGGAAGCAAGGAAAGAGTTTAGTGACTGGTGATAGAAAGTACCTGAGGTGCATTTGGACATTACTTTCCTTGGAACTTCTGAACCCTTTGTATCCCTTTCTAAAGGGGAAGAAAGAGCCTGAGAAGAGAATAAAAAATGTATTTTACTTCAAAGTCGGACAATTAGACTTTGTGCTTGGCTTGAGCTCAAGAGCTTTTGCTGTATGATATTACTGCAAGATGCTTTTGTCATGATTCTGCTTTTAAAGTTCTCAGACTGCATTATTCTGCAGTGAGCTAGGAAGAAATCAGGAAAACAAAATCCCTTTTTTCCTTTTTCTTTCTTTTTTTTTAACTTCTCCTGCCCACTAATATCTTCAACTGTCATTTGAAGTACAGATGATGATAGAAATGAAATTGTTCTTGGCCAGTCTGCTACACAGCAATCCCTGTTTCTAGCCACAGATATGTGTTTGTTGTTTGTGTTTTTAATTGAATCCTTCTAGGAAAAATGCAATATTAAAACTAAGTGCTATACAAATAGTATATAAGTAATGCTCACTCTTCAGCTGTGGACATTCTCTGCCTCTTGCAAATACCAGGGGGAAAAGTAGTCCACAGAAGTTGTACAGAGGTAAGGAAAAGTGAAAGATGGGGAGCAACATCCATGTGGGAAGGGAATGGTAAAGAAAATATTCAAGCTTGATTGATTTAAAGCAGTAATTGAAGTGTGCAACACAATTTAAAAAACAGAAAAAAGAAAAATACAGATGGGATCCTTTTCTTCCACAAGTAAAGATTTGTGGGGGAAGGGACAAAAAGATTTCTCTTTTCATCCTCTTATAACACAATAACATGGAAACATTCACTGGAACTGACAAGCATTACATTTAAAAGGAACTACTTTAACCCAGTCCATAATTAAACCATAAAGCTTACTGTAATAACATCATTGCAGAGGCAGTTTTATGCAGCTGTGAATATTGTTATCTACATAAAATATTTTTGAAAGAGTCTATCTCTCTTTTCAAGAGAAAGATAAGTCATCATGCTTCAGGGCACAAGTCAAACTCTAATGAACAGGACTTAGAAGCTTTCTTCCTCTACTGCTTATGTCAGATGACTTTTATTCCTGGGTTTCTTCATTTTCTGCTCTTTCTCATATGGTGTTTCCAATGCATTTTTGATCAGAACTCCGTTAACTCTTCTGATGGCCACACTGCCTAGACATTTCTTGCATTGCTAGAATGAAAAGAATGGTATATTTACTTGTGGAGTCTTAAACAGTTCTGAATATTTGATGGCACCAGGGTTTGATATGAACATCTTACACGTAAGACCTCAAAACTGTGTTAAATGGGAAAGTAGTACAATAATGATTGAATGTTATTTATTATTTGCATTTTTCTAGTCTGTTTCTCTGCACAGAACAAAATCAAACCCTAACCAAAACCCAATGCAGAGTGTAGAAGCAATCACCTTTCTGTTGCATCCAACAGGCTAGCTAAAGAAAAGAAATTAAGATTTCTGAATTAGTGATGACCCACACCACTTGGTTCGGAGTGCAGAGGGAAATGACACAAGGAAATAGCTGCTGTGATATGGAAGCAAAAAAATGGTTGCTGTATGAGCACCAGCGTGACACTATGTGATCACAGGGATGCTGCTTCTTGAACCTACATTGTTCTTTTAGACTTAATGTACGGTGAACAAACTTGAGATGTCTTTTAGCCATAGTATATGCCCTAAGAAACAACAATGACATGCAGGGGGCACTGAGCCCGCTACTATTGCAGCTATTTCAGCTGTACGCTGAGACTGACACCAGGTTAAAAGCTTTTCATGTTGTTTTAATCTTTATCACTTCATGAAGGAGGTAGAAGCTTTATTCATAAACTGATTTAGAGACTTAGGAGCATGTATGTCCCAAACCAATCTAATCTAGTATTATAGTGTCTCTTAGCAGAGAATGATCACCAGGGCTTCCACATGCATGTTTAAATGCAGGCAATAGGTCTTACCATACCATATCTTGAAGTAGCTCTTCCAAGTCCCATTTCAACCCATGCCTCCTACAGGGACCTGTCCCCACCACAGGGACCTGTGTCTTCACAGGACAAGTTTAAGGGCATTTAGAAGGTGTTCAGGTAGTATGATGATACTTAAATAAATGAACATAACTTATTACAGCCAGTAAAAATGGCAATGGAGATTTAAGTATTCAGAACGTAATTATCGGAGCTGGAATTCAGCCAGTGCATTAATTGAGTTAATGCTCTTCTTTCACCAAAGTACAATAAGATTTCTGATCGTCTGAAGCAGTTCATATCTCTTATGGCAAATGTCATGTGTGGTATTGAGGAGTTTACTTGCAGGTCAACAGCTGTACCTGTTCTTTCCTGAAACCTGTATCCCCTTCTTATCTCCTTGATGTTACAAGATGGCACAGTGAAGACTTGGGGGTGCGGAGGTATGTGGTGTCTAACCTATTTCTCAATTTTTTAGTAAAGTACAATCCTTCTTGAATTTCAGTAAGTGTTTAGGCTTGCCCTGGAGATTTACTGAAGGAATGTGTTAATATGACTTGTGTAGGTGTTTGAAAAAAAACTTCCAAAGAACAATCAGATGTTCTTCTTTATCTGGGGACTCTCACTTTTTAAAGATGAAAAACCTGCATTAACTATAGTTAGGAAGTTTCCACTTACCTAGGGATTCTTTCCAATTGTGAACAAAGGACTATGTGCAGCACATTAATATTACATAAGCCTCTAGCTCTATTTGAGCAGGTATTGCTCCATTTTTTATTTCCTACTCTGTTCAACCACACTCACTTCATACTCTTGCATCTGTTTCTATTTTTCCTGTGCGCTCTCTCTCCATGTAGTGAAGAACAAAATTGTAACAACGCATAATGGGCTTGCACCCGCAATGGAGCTGAGTAGACATGACAGGACTTCTCTCTACCTATTCTTTGTTTCCTCACAAGACAGAAAATTGCTCTTGGTGCCTTCAAGCACAGTGTGCTTTCCTCTGATACATAAACATCGGTATAGCTTAACTCAAAGCTATTTTCTCTCATTTCTTGTTGAAAGATTTGAGAAAGGAAATCAATAAACAAATGAATATGGAATATCTACAATTCTACTTGCTGGTCTTGGTTTCATCAGGTCTTTCATGTTTCCTACCCTGAAGGGCTGCAGACCACCAGGAGCCAGATACAACAAATTTGGAGTGACTGAACCTGTCAGCCACCTTGTTGTGCTGCTCCATGTCCCAAGGAGCGCGCTGCCAGGGCTGTGCCATGCAGCAGTGCTTGCAGTCCCCTCATAGACCTCTTTCACACGATCCAGCATGTAAGTACTGCACTATCGTTTAGGTGCATTTGATATTTCTCCCATTGGAATGATGCAAGTGGAGAGGTTTGGCTTTGTTTTCATGTGTGTAGCTATGCGAACTAGCCTAATGTTTAGATTTTAACTTTTTTGTTCTTTTGTTTCTTACTATTACTTGCATGCCTTCCTCAACTTTTTCTTCTTGATCATGTTCCACCCCATAGCAGAGGATCTTGCCTCATCTGCCAAGCACCTGGTACCTTTCAGATACCCTTTCAGACAGACTCAAGCATTTTCTTCTTCAAAAAACTCTGTTCTCTGAGCGGCTTCACTGTGTTTTTTCTCTGCAGGACTTGGTGTTCCAGAGACTGGGTACAGTCATGTGTAGCATCATGTAAGTGTTAGAACAAGAAGTGCAGTTTATGAGACTGCATTTGAATGACAATTGGAACTTGGGTGATACCCTTGTATTCAATGAAAAATGACACCAACAGACATTGTGTTATATCTGTGAAAAACAAACAAACAAAAAAACCAACCAACTGTCATGTGATGTAGTTATTGATATGAAGATACTTACCTCTGAAACTTAGTATTATGTCTTAAAGAACTAGACCTTGCTAAGGGCAAAAAAATCAGTGGATATGTATTAAAGTTCATAAACTTCAGCATGCTTTCACCAGCTGTCCTTTGAGCTATTTATTTCAGATTGGATGGCAGTGGTAAAGGTCAAAAAAAATTGATAATGAACTTCAGTGATTTAAATCTTTGGCTTGATCTTGAGGGGGATGGAAATCCTTTCTTACTCTCATTTGCTCAAAGCAGAAATGCATCTTAAAAGTCTAGGATGGTTTGTATGCTACTTCCCCATCTTATTTGCTACTCAGCTGGGTACAAAACCTTTTTCTTTGATGCAATGAAATGTAGAAATAAGCCTGACAACTGACTCTGCACATCTGCAGAGTTAATGCTCATCTCCTGTTGTGCTGCTTCCAACATTGTTCTCACAGCATCTTTCTCTTCTCTGTTCTATGCCAGTAGCTTGTGGTCTTTCAACATTTCCTATTCTAAACTCTTTTTGGTCCTCAGCTGGAAACTGGCCTTGTAAAATCTTCACCTGTGAGGAGAGAGGGTGGGAATCTAGATGTAAACTGTCTGGACTAATTCCAAATTACAGGATGTAAGGTATATCTAAATAATTTTTTTTTGGTCTTAAACTTTACAAACTAATTTAATCTGAAAAAGGTAACTGCTTTTTAGATATTTTTTTAATAAGTGTTTATGTTTGTATAATTCTACAGTAGTTTGTAGGTGCCAACTATATAGTATGCCACCTTACAATGAAAGAGAAATTGCTCAGTATATTTAGGGGTTGTTTGCCAGCCTCAAAAAAGAACCAACCACCTTCCCCACCCACCAGATGACCTCAGGCTTTGAAGGAACATGTAGAACTCACATAAAAATGCTGTGGTGGTGAACAATTTGAGTGATGCAGCAAAATGTGGAAATAAATGGTGACTACTATACAAGAACAAGTACTTAAATATTGCCTCTGTAGTATAGCATCCTTTTTCTCTTGGTTACTACTTCTTGCCTACAGGGTAGCAAGCAAGTGATGAGTGATTGCTGGTGATAGTGATGTTGTCATGCTTCAGTTAATCTTATTTCTTGCCCTTTTTCTACTTTTAAAACTTAATAAACTGACATCCCACCAGGGAATTTGTATTCAGAAGCTTGTAAGTTCCAATATGCGGAGCTCCCTATCTCAAATGAGGAGAACATTTTACCTCTTATTTTCCGTGATTTAAACCCTGTATCCTGTAGTCATCCTTACTTCATTATTTAAAAAAAAGAGATGAGCTTATATTTACCGTGAAGCCCCTTTTGTTACACTTTCATAAATACCTACATATATTCAAAAGATCTGCTGACATTCAGTTCTAATTCTCCTCCAGGCTAAACTGAAGAGCTTAGGTCTATACTGGACTGTTTTGAAATGGTAGTTTCTTGCCATGCAGGCTTTACACTTTTATTGAAAGTATTTCAGACTCACAACTAATAAAAAGTTTTATTAAATGTCTGTTTGGAATTCTGCCAGTCTGGTAGCAAAATAAATTATGATACAAATACATCTACTTATTTTCCTCTACATTCATGCTAGAATACATGATATAGAACCAGGTTTAAATGCTGTATGTGATTGTGTCATCATTTAACCCCGGTGGACAACTAAGCACCACACAGCCGCTTGCTCACTCTCCTGCCAGTGGGATGGGGGGAAGAGAATTGGAGAGGTAAAAATGAGGAAACTCCTGGGTTGAGATAAGAACAGTTTAATAATGGAAATAAAATAAAATAGTAGTAATGATAATAAATGTAATAATATTAATTAGAAATTGTAATTACAAGGAAAATAACAGAGAAAGAAATAAAACCCAAGAAAGACAAGTGATGAAAATGAAAACAATTTCTCACCACAAATCCACTGATGCCCAGCCAGTCCCTAAGCAGCAGCCCCAGCCAACCTCCCCCTAGTTTTACTGCTAAGCATGATGTCATATGGTATGGAATATAAGTTGGGGTCAGCTGTCCTGGCTGAGTCCCCTCACAACTTGTTCTGCACCCCCAGCCTTCTCGCTGGTGGGGTGGTACAGAAGCAGAGAAGGCCTTGACTCTGTGTAAGCACTGCTCAGCAGTAATGAAAATACCCCCTGTATTATTAACATTGTTTTGATCACAAAGGCAAAATGGAGCCCCATACTAGCTACTATGAAGAAAATTAACTCTACCCCAGCCAAAACCAGCAGCAATTGACAGCTCTTTCCTGAAGTTTAAAGAGAAAATTAATTGTCTGTCAGTTGTTACTTCTTTCTGTCTTCTTGTATCGTCAGGATTGCAAACAGATACAAGAAACTGCTGTTTTGCATGTGCTTTTCTCTTCTGATTTAGCTCTTGTCTAAATTTGTGTTGCTGCTTCTGGTCCCTGAGATACTGAACATTCTTGGGATGATAAACAGATTTCTCAAGCTTGTATTTCTCTTGAGTGGGTCTTTTGATGTACTGATATAAAATTTAAGTATCTGTGGGGGGAAAGCAGCTTCATTTTTCTCTTGAAAGCAATTCATTGGCTCGCCTCTAAGAACCAGGCCAGGAGGAATGCTGAGAAGCCCAGAAGTGCACCAGAGTTGATATACTGCTAAACAGTACCTATTAGCGGTGTACAAGGAGGGATACTTCTTTAATATTTCCTCCCAGGAGAAGACTTTTGAAATGGAAGTTTTATCTGCATCATTATGTTTAACAGTCTTGGGTGGATTTATTTGTTTTTTTTTAATTCAACACTTCATCAATTGCTTTTTAATTCCATTTAACATTTTCTATCTATACAGTATCTTATGTTTGCTCTTCAATCTGCCTACAGTTGTGCCTTTCACCAGAAAGATAAGAACTGTGGCTATGGACACAGTATTTAGTTATTAGTCTCAAAATCATGTCTGTTATGCAAACACAGGTTCTTTAGTATTCCAAGATTTGATGATGCCAGTGGACAGTGTTGCTCTTTATAAAGTTACACCAATCTCATCTTTCCTTTTTGATCAGCGTGTTATTTCTGGTGATGTTGAAGGATACCCTTGCATTTGCAGCTAAACAGGTCCAGTTTTTTCTGGATTCATAGGATCTAGTGGTCACTCAAGGTGACCTTGTGGAAGACACTTTTATGACAATGAACTTAATTAACATTCACTGTTTGTCTAAGCAGGAAGATTTGAACTTAATCGTAACTCATTCAAAACACATCGGAATCTACTCTCTTAATGTCACTAAAGGTAGGGCAGATGGGACTCTGCCTTGTACATCAAACTTTATCTGCATTCTTCCTGCGAGATACCTTGTTGTCAAACTGAAATGTGATCTTAGATGGGAAAATAGACTATGTGTTTTAATGGAGATCTCAGCTCAACTGCCTTATACAAGGCATTTGAGATACTAGTAATACCCACCTGTGGGAACGGGGGTGTTGCTTGTGGCTAATAAATTTTCACTGACTTCAGGGCAGTGGTGTAGTAATTGCTATTCTTAAGTACTCTGCATGGGGTTCATCCTTAGAGAGGAGGTAAAACATGAGGAAACAGCTGAGAGAGCTGGTGTCTGGGAGGGGGATACAGAAACTCTCATACATCCTTTGCTGCAGTACGTATGTGTTAAAAGCAGTTGCTTGTCTTATTTTAAGAGATTACTTCATGGTACAGCTCTGCTGCAGACTTTTTAAATGACCATTACTCTTTTGAAATTCATTATTTAGTTTCTTGGGTGGCCAGTGAGGATGCTTTTTTTTTGGTTGTATTTTTAGTTCTGGGGTAGGGCGGGGCAGGGGGTAAGAAAAAGTATGAAAGTGTGGCAAGCTGAATGCCCTCTCATGTTAATACAAACTGGATACAAATAGTATTAAACTTAACTGACTTTACGTTTAATATATAGCTGGCAAATGAGGTCTGGCATGTCTTTTCTTTCCTTGTGTTTGAGTCAAGTAATTAGAAACTAGAGTTTCTACTCCTAGCTGGCGTGAAGACACGGAAGTTCTTTATACAAAATGGTGATCAGTAGAGATAAATCATTTATTTATAAACTGGTATTATGTATACATATTTAATGAGTGGAAAACAGAAGAAATATTGTAAAATTCACAACAGCAGTTACAGCTTCTTTCTCAGGTCTGCATGTATATCTATTTATGACGTGTGGTTTCATTTCTTGACTATTACCTGACTTTGAAATTAAAACCACCTTACTAGTTTCTTGTAACTAACTATGAGTAAGTGACAATGCTTGTATTTCTGGAGTGTCAATTCTTGTACTTCTGTGAAGGAAGGAACAATGATTTTCACTGATATGTATTTTGAGATAAAATTGTAAACTTAGTTTTGTGTCATATACCCAGAAACTAATAGGCAAAAGAAACTGAGAAAGGAAGCAGGAGTGGTAAACAGTTCAGAGAGACTAAAGGTTCTGTAACTTCAGTGCTAATGTAATTTTGAATACCTTGTTATACTGTGAGAAATAAATGTTGTAGGCAAAAATGAGACTGAGTTAATTATGGTTATCTATTATGTTTAAGTAAATGAGGAGTGCTTACCAGGACATGTGAAACCCAAGAAAAAATTGATTGGGGGGGATTAACTTATGGCAAATGAAATCATACCTTTGACAAATTTAAAGCTCTGTCCACTGGTCTCAGTTGGAAGCAGAAGTATGAAAATAAAGAACTGAACGAAAACAAAGATGGCCTTTGGAAAAAATTTTGATGAAAAGAGCCCTCCTTTGGCTGTTTTTTTTCTTTACCCAGAAATTCAGTTCAATCCCTTGGAAAAGACCCAGGTCTGTAGGCTGGGAATTGCTGGGAAAGGTAGATATGAATTTTTCTCCAGTGTTAAATTGATAGATATGTTCTGGTGCTGACAAATACTAGTGAGAATAATACATATTTGGGAAGGGAGGAAAGATACAATGAAGGGAGAATTATATAAAATTCCCAGAACTAAAAGGTTTATAGCACTTTGATGTTTTTTTCCAGACTACAATATGGCTTGCTCATGTTTTGTAAGGTGTGGTGGTCTAAAGGGTCTAGTAAAAATAAATTTGTGTAATTTAAAAATTATATACAGCTCAAAGATCAACTGTCAAGAGTACAAAAATATAAATCCTGAAGAAAGAAACTGGAGCAGGCGGAAAATCAAAATGAACCATGGGTCAGCTTCACTAGAAAAACAAGTCAGGACTAGTTTTTGGTGTGGATAAGTGCAGAAGAAGGGATTGTTTGGTTGTTCTGTTTCGATTGTGTTTTTTTTTTCTCTGAGATTTGTCTGTCAAAACAGTCTTGCATTAATGTGCATTTTAATTTAAAAGTAGTATTTTGGTTTTAGCTGTCTGCAAACATGATATCTAGTTAAACATGTTGTTTAGTCCTCATTTCCAAAGAAATGTGTGCTTAGCCCTTAGACATCATATAATTCCTCAGTTAACCCCATAGGAATGAAAAACTTGTACCTTATTAGATATTTAGGTATCATTCCATGAGACAAAGCCATGCACAGTGGGGATTTTGAACTCCAATGATTACAGAACTTGTATAATTTTTCCAGAAGCTTGTGGCAGACTGCTACCAGAGGTACGTTACCCAACTTGTTGCAACCTTACGTCCTTGCTGTCAAATGCACATAATTAAATGCATGTTGGTCTGACATGTGAATTCTTGTAGGCAGAAATTATTCCAAAAACCAGAGCATCCTCCAGTTCTTGGAAACAGGCATAGTTCTGAAATAAAATATAAAAAATAATTTTAAAAAAGACACTGAGTAGATCTGAACATTTTGTCTTTTGTTGAATAGCTTGCTGTCTTTTTTCCTTCCTGATTATAATCAGACTAACCTTTGCGGAAAGGGTCTGAATGTCCAGGAAATTCCCATAAAGAGTGCGGAAACTCCCATAAAGCATGACTGAAAAGGTCACCTTTTGTGTAATGCAGAATTGTGTAATTCAAAGGATGCAGTTCATGGAATGGCATTCAAGGTACCTCATCATAACAAGAACTGTTTCTCCATAACTGATAGAAAAATTGTCCACTCTAAAGTATTTTTTATTTTTTCTTACCTTTTTTTTCCCTGTTCATGGGAAATGGTTTGGCGCATGCACTGTTTTAGTCATGTACCACATAGGGCAGCCTCATGCTTGAACAAGGGAATAGATTTATTTATCGGGTATATACCTTGTCCTATCACTATGAGGTAGAATGAGACATTCAATTATAAGCAGGTCACAGCCAGTATAATAGGTAGTGTATGCTCTACGTTGGATTCTTATATCAGCTAAAATATATTTTTTGGATTTATTGGATTGTTCAATTGGACATTTCTATAAAAAGTAGGAAGTTCAGAAAAGTTTCAAGAGTTCTACAGCTAACACTTTGATTTGTTTTCTTCAGACCTCTTGACAAGGAGTGATGATAAAAGGGACAATCCAGGTTTGAACCATCGGGCCAGGCTGAGTTTCGGTGTGCTGTTGATGAAGTGGGGGGGTAGGGGTGTTTGTGTGTTTCCAGGAACACTGACACGTGAATCTCAAAAGGTTTGGGAGTTCATTTGAGCTTTTGTATCTCAATCTCTTTGATCAAGAAATCTGACTTTAAATTCTCAGAATAAAATGTGTTCTCTTGAGACTTCCAGTGACCTTAGGAAGCTATGAAAGTAGCTGCAGTTTCTGTACTGATGATTTAGGAGCTCTGAAGAAGGCAGAAATATGTTGTTGGGGCAGGGGGGAAGCACAGGGCAGTAGTAATACCGTTCATTCCAGTGAACTCCAAAATGTTCTGCAGTTGAACTTCAGGGAAAATTCTGATTCTTGTTTTAGCAAATAATTGTATTCCATTTCTCTTAGGCTTAGCAAATCAGAGCTGAGGTGGAAAACAATTAAATCTATTGATTCTAAGGTGTCTGGTGGATAAAAAATCTGGGAAATAAAGAATATTTCCATTTATGTATGATATTATTGAGTATCACTCTTGTCATGGCTGTTATTAAAGTTTCTAGCCTCAGATCAGCCAGGCCCATAGCTATTAAATACAGACATGACAACTTTGCCCTCAGACTAGGTTTTAGGAGCAACATGGCTGAAGGAAGGGGCAGGCACCAACATCCGACTGGCTGTTGGAGACCATCTATTCAAAGGAGAAATACATGGAAAAACATTGCTGCTGGGAATCCCGTGTTAAGCAATTTTCCAACCACCTATGTGCATATGGAGGGGAGCTTTCAGTGTGACTGTGGAGGTTCCAGAAGCCTTTCACAGTTCCTCTAACTTCACCCTTTTTAAAATGGTCACTAATCACCCTGTAAATCTTGCTTTTCTGAAAGAAGCAATGCTATTTCCACACAAACTAAACAAACAGACAAAAAACAAAATAAAGAAACAAAAAACCCCAACGAAACACTCCCTCTGCCCCCCACCCCCCCCCATCACCCCAAAGATGGGTGATCTTTGCTTCTCAGGTAGTTGGTGGAAAATCAACGAGCAAAGCAAGGAGAGCTTCTTTTAGAGTCAACTTTCTTGTTTCCCTTCTTTCCTAACAGCACTTAATTAGTACACATCTAAATCAAACAATTCTAATCCTCTATTTAGAACAATGTCTGCTTCCAATTTCTTGTAATTGGTTTCTATTTTATATTTCTTATTCTGTTGAGAGTCTTGCTAACTACTTTAGGTATTCTTGGTGTTAGTAATGAGATAATTTATATTTTAATTAAACAAAGCTGCTACAAAATATTATATTGGATGCCAGGAGCATTTGCCTCTTGACTCTTGTCTCCTTGAATTTTCAACTGCATGGCACTCTGAAAAGTGACTTTTGCTGTCCAAATCCTACAGTGTGTCCAAGCAGTGTTCTTCCTTTCATCAGACTATAATGTTGTTTTACCTTTTGTCCCAGTTGCAGCTGGGATAGAGTTAATTTTCTTCCTGACAGCTGGTATAGTGCTGTGGTTTGGATTTGGGATGGAAATAATGTTGATAGCACACTGACGTTTTCAGGTGTTGCTGAGTAGTCAAGGGCTGTCCAGCTTCCCAAGCTCTGGCCTGCCAGCGGGAAGGTGGGGGTGCACAGGGAGCTGGGAGGGGGACACCTGACCCCAACAGGCCGAAAGGATTATTCATAGAATCATTAAGGTTGGAAAAGGTTCCATACCATACCGTATTCCATACCATACAACGTCATGCTCAGGATATAAACTGGGGGGGGGGGGGGGGGGGGGAGTTGGCCGGGGAGGGGCTGACGCTTGGGAGCTGACTGGGCATCGGTCAGCGGGTGGTGAGCAGTTGTGCTGTGCATCACTTGTTTTGTGTATTCTTTTATTACTATTATTATCGTTATTACTATTCTCCTTTTCTGTCCTATTAAACTGTCTTTATCTCAACCCATGAGTTCTATTTTTTTTTATTCTCCCCCCTATCCCATTGTGGGGCGGTGGTGAGTGAACGGCTGTGTGGTTTTTCTACCTACCGAGTGAAACCATGACACCCTTTTTGTGCTTAATGACTCCTGCTGTTTGCTGAAATATTTAACTGGGTATGCAGTGGCAACAGTACATCTGCTTTTCAAATACAGTATTAAAAAAACAAGATTACAGGGCCGGGTTTTTCCATTATGTTTTCCCTTGTCAATATTGTGCACAGTAACGGTGGAAAAAGAACCTCACCCTTCTTTCCCTCCCTCTGACCCTTCAGGTGAAATAAGGTTAACCTGGTAAGAATTTTTTTTCATTATTGTCAACACATCGCATCACCTCTACATATAATGTACAGGACCTTAATTTTAGACACACACCACTGCTGATTCGAGTGAAATAAATTCAAAATGAAATAAAAACTCTGGGCACTTATGAACTTTCAGTAAGAAAAAAATTAACTTTGCAGTCATATTTTAGAAAAGAGAAGAGTTAAAATGGGAAACACGAGAGACTGGAAAACCAGTAAAAACTAAAACCCAAAAATTTGTTCGGTGAGTATGCAGCAAGGAAATGGGGAATAGCAATAATTGCAAGGGAGTGAATAATTTAATTTTGAAGCTAAGAGGTACGCTGCTAGATTCTCCTCTGAATTGCTCCATTTTTAGTATATTGCTAATTTTTATGTCCAGTCACATTGTTGTCTGATTTGATGTATGATGTTAAAGAACTTCTGCTGTGCACAAGTATTTTGTGTTAAAGCTTAAAATTCTTCAACTATGCACCTTATTAGTAATTCAGATTATTTCTACATAATTTACCATCCATATCATTGTGCGTTTGTGGATGATATTGTCAAGTTGTATGTTCACCATTGTAAACATTTTTGTGATTAAAGCTACGATTTTCTAAAAAATCTTTCATGATCTGAACACTTAAAAATCCCGATTCTTGTCTTGGAAACACCCTACATTTGTTTTTAAAATTTCCTTTTAAATTGTAAAATATTTTAAAATGGGACATTGAATTAGACTCTGCAATATCTTGGACCATTTAAGAATCTGCTCATTTCTAAATTAATGGACATATATCTCATGATAATGGTGTCCAGTGACAACTTGCTTCCCTCTCTCCACCCCATAAATATCTCCTCCAAAAATAATGATTTTTCCATATTACTTGCTATATAAAAATAGTAAATTTTATTGCTAAAATGGCACCTTTCACGCATGTTTGCATTCAACTGAACGTACATTTATTGAACAATTTATTGTTTTCAGAGTTAAAGCCCATTGTAGCTTCAGCTAACGTGACAATCTCCCTGGCAGGCACAGGTGAGCCAGGAAGAACAACCATCTCAGCAAAGCCTGCTGAGAAGTAGCAATGCTGCATCCTTCAGTAGGGTGATAACATTCTAAATTCAGAAGACGACTAGAAGTGTGGGATAATTAATAATGGCTTATTTGACATTCTCAGATGCTTTAGAAGGAGGAAGAAGAAAGCTTAATTAACAGATAGGGCACTTGTTCTTGTCTCTGCCTGTTAAAAGAAGAGTGCATGCAATATCTAATTGTTAGACTTCTGCACTTTAAATAGAAGACAGAATTTTTTGGTGGAAGGCTAGTCACGCTGAAACCGGATCACTGACACGCATCTGGTCCATCCGCGATATCAGGAAGTGTTTCTCAGTGTTTAAGTTTAAAGGGAGATGAATTACTTTTAGAGGATGAAGTTGAGGCCATACCCTCAGCAGAAGAAATCTGTTCCTTCTGGCTTGGAATCTGGAGCTTTGCAGTACTCCATCCAGCCTTATTCATACGGTTACCATTTCTTAGCTGATAGTTACTCCCGACAGAATGGTTGTGTTGTCAATTGGTGGGAGTCTGGCAAGGAAGGGGGAAAACACAGTAAGTACACAATACACTGTCCATCACTTTGCCTTCCTCCGCTTTTTTTCAACTACTGTGCAACGAAAGGCAATTTCCATTATTTACCAACCTTCTCCTCCTGCCCAGTCCTGCTGTTAGGTCATCACACGTTTGTGACATTCATCGTTGCAACAGAAACTAGTGTGATAGAAGATATTTAGGAACATTATGATTTCAGCACAAGATTCAATAAGTAAAGGAGGAGGGCTGCAAGTTTTCAGCAAACACATCACTGCTAACATAGGAGTATGTCAGGAATAATTACAGAGAATGAGTTGGAAATAAATTTGTCTCAAACATTTAAAACTCCTTAAGCATGGAAAGTTACATGAAGAAACTAATCTCTGAGGGACTGGCATGGCCTTGCACTTACTCAGAGTTTTTTATAACACCACTTACTGTACTGTTTTAATGGTGCCATCATATTTTATGACAGTGGCATGTCCTTTGTATAGCTATAGCAATAACAGGATAAAATACTGGTTTTCTCAGTTGTTTAGTACCATCACTGATTCACACTGCTGTTCCCTGAATAAAGTAGACAAAGAAAATTATGTTTCTTCTCCTCAAATTACGCCCTTCTCTTATTTTTATGCATCGATTTAAAATCTATTTCCTATCCTCAACCTAAATCTGTTGGCGCTCTGATTCCGCAGTAATTTCTGGAAGCTCAGTCTCCTTCTCCTTCACTAGAAGTGCCTGCACAGCACTCGGTCCTCGCAGAAGCAGCCGCAGGAGGGTAGTGCTGGGCGCTCTGGTCACGTTCGGGGCACAGCCAGTTCCCCCAAACAGGTGAGGGGGAAGCGGAGGAGAGGATTTCTGCAGCCCTGGAGAAGTGGAGTAGCCTGGCGGGGCTTCTCCAGGTGCTTGTGGTGAAGGTGTTGGTTTAACAGACTAAAACTCTTGTTGGCTCTCTCCTGACATCCCCTCCATTTCCAAACTCCGTGGGCGAGGAGGTTTGGTTAGCCAGAGCTGAGGAGGCAGGAAAGGATCAGCGCGGAGCTGCTGGGGTTGCTCTCCTGCCTTCTGCGAGTACATAGGATGGATTCCCCGTGCGGCCTTCGCCACGGGTCCGATGGCCAGCGGCGTGCGTGTTGTGTGGCCGTCACTGCTCGTTAGCTCTTCTGCCCGCCTCGGAAAATGGTTAATGACAAAAAGCCGAAATTATGTGAACAGATTTGAAAAATAAACTGATGCATACAAGGATGTCATTTACGTGATTCATTTGACATAAATGCAGACGTGTCTTTGAATGTTGATGCAAAAATGGAGTGCAGCTGTTGTAGTGCAAACAGGCTTGAATTGCTTTGTGTTCTCAAGGTTATCTTCACAAAGTTTACATTTTTCATTTGTTTGTTTTGAGAAGACAAACCCCATTTTTACTGCTTAAAGGTCATCTGTGGACAGACGTTCTCTCATAAGCAACTTCTGTCTTCTCCTTCCAAGGGATCCCTAATAGGAGGAATGCTAAATGGGTAAAATATCAGTATATTTCACAGTCAGGTAGACTTGAAAGTCTCCTTCAGAGGAAAAACTTCCAACTACCAGTATAATGTGACTTATTTAATACCAGATATTTTATGTCTTCTTAACATGCAGTAGTATTTAATTTTATTTTTTTATTAAAAATTTGTGGGAACCAGACTGTGGGCCACAGACAGCTGTCTAACTTGCTTTGATATGCAGAAGTATTTTCTATTCTCCTTTCTGCAGACACGTAAATTATGAATAACTTGGTCATTTTGTCTGTTTTTCTATATAGATAGAAATGGACCTATGGAGACAACAGGGATGATAAGACTAGTTCATAGTGGACATGGATTACTGCTGGCTTGAAATTTTTCTCATGCTTATTTGAAGAAAATAAGCAAAGCACAAGAATATCTTGTTTGCATTTTACAGAATATTTAGTACTGTTTAACAATAACAAAAATTTTCCACAGCAGATGTGCATTTACGCATTTCAGGGACATAATTCCTCACAATGCTTACCCCATCAACAGTTGCTGGCCATTAATGGTATTCTCTCGAGGGAAAAGTCTGTTATCTCTTTGATGTGAGCAGATCTTTTTATCAACAATGATTACTAATATAAGTCGAGGGAGACCAGAGAGGCTGTTAATTATTCTGTTCAGGTGTGCTTTAATGAAGTTATTAGCAAAGCATATCTGTGAATTTTCTTTTACAAAATAAAGCTTGCAACAATTCTCAAATTTGATTTTAAGGGAAGAAATTCTGGCATTTGCCTGAATTGCATGAAAAATTATTTCTATTTTAATAGTAACCATTACTTATGTTGGTTGCTTCTTTGCCCTCGTCAGGTGTTTTAGCTCTGGGTATTTTTTGGATTGTCATGCCTTTTCTCAAGACAATGTCAGCAACCAAACAGACCTGACTCAGATAGGGTTCAGTGTGGATCCTCCAGTAACAAAGGCTATTGAACCAAATCCTAAATTTTGGGACAATGTTTCTGCCTGTAGATGCCTATAGCAGGCAATACTTGCACATCCATGGCTGGTGAGCCTGAACTGAAAATGCCATTGCAGAAAAGGGAATAGCACATTAGCTTGGGAGAACAGGACAGTAATAGCTATATGGGAGACATTTCTTCACAGAAGTACAATTTTGTTAAAAGGTTGGGGCTTTTGTGCTTCTGTTCCCTGCCAGTACATACAAATAGGCAGAAAGATGGGTAGTACCATATAATTTCTCCATTCTCATTTATTACATTCTTCCCATGAGTTGGTGCTAATCAGTGGGAAAGTCCCAGTATCTTGGCATAAACATGTGTTCAAACCATGAATAATAATGTCAGTTATTTTATTCTTTTTTTTTAAGACTAGTGGTTCACCAGTGCTATTCTAGCTTTTCTACTATACCATGTGGCATTCAGAGTCTCACTTTATTACAACTGTGAGAGCAAAGGCTAAATAGATAAATGTCTACTGACTGACAGTTCTCCTGCCCTCTCCTACCCCCAATTTCTGTCTGCTGTTGGTGTTTTCAGCAAAAATCTTTCTCAACTGCTTCCTAAAGAATTATTTCTGCATTGCTATTCATCAAGCCTTCAAGCTACTGTTTTTAGGTCAGATAATCATGGTGTCTCCCAAGGCTCATATTTCATATACCCAGATCTTATTCTTGTATATTTTCAGATGTAAGGGCTTTTGGGAATTTTGAACAAGTGAAAGCAATATTCCCTTCAGACATCTCTTAAAGAACAAAAGTCTTCTGGTGATGCAAGTTTTTACCGGAACAAACCGTAAAGGGCAGACTATAGCCAGCAAGAAGAGAGAGGTGTACATGAGGGTGGGTTAACAGTAAACAGTTTCTCAACAAGCTTGGACTACCAATAGGAAAAAAAAAAAAGATTGGCTGACTAACACTTAAAGAATACACATAAACGTGCACAGCCTCTGCAGCTGCAAAGTCACTGTACACCTAATCCTTGGGGGCAAGTGTGAGCTTTAGCTAAGAAGGCTTGTGTCTTCTGTTGTGGTCAGTTTAAAAGAAAGCTAAAAATTTGAAGGACGCAGTCAGAAATTAAGAGCTGATTTCAACAGAGCTGGTGGCACTTGCCCTGAAATTTCCAAGACTCTCTGCTTTTCCATACGTTCTTACTGCCATGTCAGAATTAATGCAGCATTTCATTTCTCGTCCTCGGTGATGTTTTTAGCTATGGCTAGCATTGGACACCAGAAGGCACAATCTCTTCCTGCATCTCTTTTTTTCCATAATACATTTCTTCTCTATGTGCATTTTATAGTAGGAAAATAACCCTATTCAACTTTAGGGATGGTGCTTAATTTTATGTAGCTATACAGCCCTGTTGGTTTAAAGCCCCATTTGTAGTATATCATTGCAAAACTTCAACCTGGGATTACACCAGTCAATGCCAGCTATTCCTTTCATGCCACAGGGGCAGCTGTTACACCTTGGGGTTTAAAAACCATAGTTCACCACTAAGTCAATGGCAAGATTACCGGTTAGAAAGCCTTATAATGAACGCTATTCTATTATGTAAGGGAGAACCTTGGTTACTGTAATGTTAACATTGTTCAGTAATGCGGTGGGTCAAATCACTGAATTACATATGAAAAAATAGTGGGGAGGGTGTTCAGAAAAAAATGAGATCTCACCGAGTGGTATAGCAGAATTCTCTTTGATTTCTTCAGAAGTGGAATTGAATTACCAAGGGCAAAGTTAGTTTTGTTATGTTTTTTTCCTACCGAGGGTAAAAACTGTGGCTCTAACACTGTTTAACAAAAGATATGTTACCATATGCCCTTTCAAAATACAGAGAGAGAAAGAAAAGCAGCAACATAACAAATCTCAAGCTCTAAAACATCTCAGATAATGGTGAGTTGAAATTGTTTCATTAACCAATGACAAAATGTTATTTGAAATCTTTTGCCTTTCATAATTTACATAAGAATTGGAGCCTTCTGGACTTTTGATGGGAGTTTATTGTTCAGGAACTAAGGTTCTAGCCTTATGAAAAGAGCGCGGCAGCAGGGCTGCACTTGGCTTTGAAACCTGGCTAATGATTTGGTTTTTGCTTTCGTGTTGATCAGGTTGAAACAAATAGATCACACTACTGCTATTTGCTTAGGTCTTGATCTTGTGAACCCTTAAAAAGGTGATTAACTTGTACGTGTATTATTAGTATTTTTCTCAGGCTGTCAAATTATATTATGCTTAATTCATGCAACGTTCCTGGCTCATTTCAACCCAGTTGAATCAAAATAATTTTCTCCCACTTCTCTTTACTGTATTCTCCCTCACTTATAAACTCTATGAAACAGAAGGAATATTAATGTAATTTTTAATGCTTTTCTAGTGTGCAGTCTCTAAAAAAATTGTGTAATCCCAGTATTTTTACATTTTAATACATACTCTGTTTTGCAGAGACTCACACTAACTTTCGTAGTAATTTCTTTTATAAATTTCTGCATGTCATATTACCATTTAACACAGAAAAACTATTCACGGTATGAAACAGCAAGGAAGAAGTCTGCATCCATTGCTGTAAATCTGGTGGTTTTGTCTTGGTTTTCAATATATCAGCAAATTATATCTCAAAAGTCTCCTTCAATGGAAAGAATTGTGTGTTTATTTATAACTTTTGTGATGTGAGGAAAATGGGAAAAAGGCTTATTGCATGTGCTTTGTATCATGCACTTTGTATATTACAGTACAGCACTTTGTTCCTAATGTTGCTGCATTAACATAAACTTTAAATAAAACAATGCATGCTAATGTTCTGCTTCAAATTTCACTCTTGAGAAACAAAGAAGCAAAAAGATGATCTCTTGTGAAATTAGATTCTGTATTTTTGCATGCTCATTGTGAAAATTTAATTTACATGTGCAGCTAATGTGCATTTATATGCAATATAAAGGCAGAATTTTTTTTCAAAGGCCACAACAGAAAACAGTGTGTTATAGATGAACTCTGACCAGTTGGGTCATTTCTGAACTACATTATTGATAGCTTAATGTAATTAGTGGTGTTATGGTAAGTAAAAGGATATTTATATCTACATAGCTATATGGTATATAAGATATTGAGAAGACATGGTGCACCATATAGGTGGCATCTGGCAGGGCTTCCGCGGTGGCCAGGACAACCTGCACCACCTCAGTGAACCTGGGCTAGAAGGAATTATTTGCAGAGATGTTGCTATGGGTACCATTAAATCACAGACCTGCACTGTGCAAGTCCTGTGAACACCAGATTTCCAGCACACATAAAGAGGAAGGTCCTCCTTACTCACATTCCTTTTCACAGCACCATTGCTCTGTCTGCTTTGTCCTTCGTGTCCATGCCCAAGTTCAGGTGCAGCCTCCAAGTTCATCTATAACCAGAGCTTCATCTCTGGTTATAACCTCTAGCTGTACTCTGCATTCTCTACCAGGCGCACAAACAACTCTTAAACTTAGCAAAATATTCAACTTGTACATGTTAAAGTATCGATACTCCTGTCATAGCTGTTTCTGGTATTCCAAACCTAGTGCTTATGTCACTGAGTAAAACTGGTGGAAAAAGATGTACTTACCACACAGACCTCAGGACAAACTGAGAAACCTCAGCCACCGGATATGTAAAGCAACCTAAGAAAGGTTCAGCCATAACCAAGGGCCTCTTCCCTACCAACACCGCTCTGTGCCTTCAACAACTACCTGCTCCTAGGCTGGGAATCCCTGAAGCAGTCAGCCTTTCTGTTTGCTTGTACCAGCTTTAGAGAAACAGTACACAATTCTTTTCTGTGTTCCTTTGATGCTTGCCGTGGTAGGAGCAACAGCAATAACCCCCAGTGTTTTCACAAGCTCCATTATGAGCCAGGGCTGTTCCTCAGAGGACAGAAACTAGATATAAAGAGAGAAATGGGTCTGATAAAAGTGCCGTGTGTTTTCTCCATCTTGCCAATGAGGAACATCTCACAGAATCTCTTTCACTGGGTTATGAAAAGTTTCTAAGCTCTTCTGGGTTTTATTAATCTACAGTGCTTTGGCTTTTCTTAATTTAATTCAAGATCAGAAGGGACTATTGTATCATCCAAACCAATCTTTGTATCACAAGCCTTTAACTTCTTCATATTGGGCCCAATAGCTTTGGTTTGACTAAAGTATATGGTAGATATGACTAAAGCACATTTATCAGAAAAACACCTAGCCTGTGTGCAGATACAGAAAGACATAGAGTTCACCACTCTCCTGGCATCTTCTCACAGAAGCCACCTTTGCAGTCCCCCTGCTACCAAAACCTTGCCCTGTAAACCCAATACAATGAACACTGCAGATGGAGGTAAAATTGCCTCCCTACTCCAATTTGCTATCTTTGTTTCTGTTTACACAGCCCAAAATTTCTTAGCCCCCTGACTAGCACTGGGCTGGGACATCTGTTGTGCTGTGTGGTTCAAATCTTTGTGGGACTCCCTGCACTGCACAGTGGTCCTTTGATTGTATAGCTGCGGCGTATTTTTAAAAGGGTTGCTTCAAGTTTGTCAGTAATAAAATCCCCTTTTAACACACTGGAACTATTTAAAACAAGGGTTGTGTGTACTTATAGACATTGACAAGCTACTGCTGGTTCTGGCTGAGGTCACGCTATGTATTTTTAGTCACATTAGTATGTGCCAAGCACGAATTACAGAAGCCTAATGAGAAGCAGAGTGTACAGGTCTGGGGTCCCACCTGACCTGCAAAGTACCATGTAACGCTCACCAGGAGATTCAGATCGCATATTGTGACTGACCTTTCATCATAATTATTTACTGTTTCACCACTCTATGCTTCACAAATTTGTAGTGGTTTTATGGTTCTCTACAGATCACTCATTAAAATATGAAATGTTAATGGACTTATTAGCATCTCCTGTGGGTACCACCTTCTAATTGGTGATTCCCTGTGGAGAGTTGCTTTTCAGAGGGAGGACTCAAGTGTCTGACATATGAAGGGTTTTTTTATAAGCTCTTAGATGTATAGCTGTATAATTGTCTTTTTATTAATAGTACATGAAGACTGAAATGGATTACAGTTTGAAGGTAGATTGGGAACAGTTGTTGACCAGAAGCATTTTCTGAAGAAAGATAAAGAATATTAACTTTGTTATGCTACAGTTTCTTAAGTATCTCAAACTTTAAAAGGTTTTGGGATTTTGTGTGGGTTTTTTTTTTTTTAAAAAGGGCGTCTTCCACTTTAAAATTTAACATAGATAAAAGAAGACATTTAAATTAAGAAATTAAAACAAAGTATTGCTTTGGGCTGATTACATTATTTCAGTGATACAAAATGTAACCTCTGAGGGCAGGTTTATTTTAGTCCCTGCTGTAATTCTGCTTTGAGTGTGAACCAGCCAAGACTTTGTCAAACTCTATCCTCTCCCTGCCAAAAATGCCATTTGGATACTGAACTACATTAAAAATTACCCACTTGTACCTGAAGAAGTCCAGTACTTAAATTAAATAGGTGTCATTTGCTATTCCTCTCACTCTCCATTTTTACTTCAGATGTCAATAAAGAGGCCTTTATACAACCTTTGCCACTAACCTCTTCCTAACTAATTCTTCATGTTAGTCTCATTCTTCCCTACAGCTGACTTATCTTTTTCTAATTTTTTTTTTCCCTGCCAGAAATCCAATCTTATTACTCTTTTCATGGCCCCTTTATTCTGCAGCTCAGGTCTATAGCTCTGGACTATACTTTGCGGTTTCGGATGCCTCAGGGAGCCACATGCCACGTGTTGATAGGAGAGAGAGAAAGCAGTCATTTGGCAAAATATGGTTTCTAGCTTTGAGTTGGCTGGATTTTCCCGAGTTGTGAAGCATGGGGGAGGGGTAGGATGCATCTTAAATTCTGAGATAGGATGGAAGGGAAAGCTAGGGCTGACATCACTGCCCTGGTATCCTCCTCGCCTTTTTCAGTGCAGTTAAGTTGTTCCAACACTCATTCTGTAGACTTTTATAATTATCAAAAGTAGGTGACTATTTTTACTTCAGTGCATCTGGTAATTGTGCATAGATACGTCTCACTAAAGTAATTTTCATGTCAAGGGTACCCTGGAAAGTTCTTCTATCTGCCTGATCTTCAACTTCCATATGCATCACAGGCAACACAAATTAGCAGAACATCTATATCGTAAACATAGAAGCACCTGACTATCATCCAGAAGACCCTCCTTCTCCATATTTTTGTAAGAAGGCAAACTTGTAGGCTAATTTGCTGTGTGGAAAGTTAACTCGTGAGCTAAATTCTAAAGAACTAATTTCAAATTTTTGGTACCCTATAAACCCATGCTTGTGATATACGTTTTAGTTCATGGTAATAAAGCATGCTTCCCTGGCTTAGGCACTGTTCGCAAAGCACTTGTGCTTGTTTTTGTGTTTCTACACAAATGTAGGGATACATTAAAAACAATTGAGTGTTACATAAATTCCCTACTCTCTTCTTCCTGCGGTACAAACTCATCACAGAGTTTTTTACAATGTGTCCCATGTAAATGAGGGTTTTCTTGGAAGTGAGGGGTTTAACTGTGTATTTAAAGTTTTTGTCAAATTGTTCAACATTATAAAAGCAATAAGAGATGAAATGGTTTAGATCAATATGGAGAAGATAAAAGTTTTTCTTGTGAAATTATTGGGCAAAAAGTCTACCTATCCCCAAACCCTGTGGCTGTTTATAAGAATATATTTCCTTTTGAGTAATTTTTTTTTCAGTGTCAAAGCCAGAATGGTATGGAAGGAACCTAGGAGTAACATGACCCAGTGGCAGTAAATAATTCTGCCACCTGCACTAGAATGGAATTTCTGATGTCTTGTTTTTCACCTCTGCTTCTAGTATCTCAGTACAATATTTTTTCAGACTATAATGAATATGATAATATGGCCTTGGTTTATTTATAGGGTACACTGCTGTGTGGTGAAGAAAGCCACCTTTTTTGTATTATTAATCAAATTCCAGGCTGATGCTAGTGAAGCACTCAACCCCCCTACACCTCACATTTCTGTGCAATTGAGGTGCTTTTATAGCTATAATCAATTTTTTCCAAAATTGCAATGACTAATAGAAGTTTGCAGGGATGGGGGGGTACTTGGAAGATGTGAGTGGTATCATGGAGCCAAAATTGTAGCCAAGAGATGCCAGGTCAGTGCAGAATGGGTGGTAATGGAATTATCCCAAAGGCACGTGGAGCAAAGAGGAAATTGTTGAACCATACACCATGATCCTAAGTGTCTTCAGACCAGCTGAAAGAACACGTGAGATGGAGAAGCTTGTTTTCAGCTGAGAATGGAATTATTTTTTATATTTCCAGGGATTTTCTTTCTATTCTGTACCATGCTTTTAGAGATGTAAGTTCTTGGTATAATTGCTTGTGGGAAAGCACCTGTACAAAAATATGTACCTGGTTGGGCAAAGAAAAAGAAGGCAAGATACACATGTTCTTTTAAAAGAACACTATACATCACATAATATAACCCCACTGTACGTGAACAGTCTTGTTCTTAAGATGGGGATTTGGCAATGAGTCATCAGTCTTCTCAAAAACATATCAAAACAAAAGTCATGATTAATACTTTGAGATAATGGATACCTAAACAGTGAACTCTCTTACACTGATTAGTGATTGACTAGGAGTGACACATGACTGTGCAAAGGCTGGTGAGAGGAAGGCAGGCAGCTGCTTCTATCAGAGTGGATATTTAAAAAAAAAAAAACAACTGATATACAAAAGACAGGAGAAAGAAAGAACATACAAGGAAAATTAATAGTTCTGTGGTGATCCATGATCAACTGGACTGTAATGCAGCTTGGCAGAAAAGAACGGGCAGGGTTGTGGTGTTGAGCATGAGCCAGCAATGGCTGCCTTTGCTGCTTGGGCACAACAGCTGCCGAGACAGCATTAAGAAAAACATCACCAGCAGGTTGGCAGTAGTGATCTTTCCCCTCTGCTCAGCACTAGTGAGATACACCTGGAGTGCTGGGCCCAGTTCTGGGCTCCCCAGTACGAGACATAGATGCACTGGAGTGAACCTAGTGAAGTACCACCAGGATTATTAAGGGCTTGGATCATCTGATGTATGAGGAGAAGCTGAGAGAGCTGGGATTGTTTAGCCTGGAGAAGGGAAGGTTCAGGCTGATCTAATCAGTATGTATAAATACCAGATGGAGGTGGTAAAGAAGACAAAGGCAGACTCTTATCAACACCATGTCGAAGGATAAGAGGCAATAGGTTCATACTGAAGTTCAAGAAATTCCATATTTAAAATAGCAACAAAATTTTAATAGTGGTCAGGGTGGTTAGACACTGGAACAGGTTGCCTAGAAAGGTTAAGGAGTCTCCATCCATGGACATATTCCAAACCTGACTGAGAAGTTGCACAGTGGCCCTCGAGGTCACATTGCTGTGACTAGGCATTAGAACTAGATGATCTCCAGAGATCTTTTCCAACCTCAATGATTCTGTGATTCAGATGAAAAAGATATTGACTCTGGCTATGTAACTTTAAGCCTTTTGAAGGCAAAATTAAGGTTTTATTCTTATTAGTTTAGTGTTTCTGCATCCAAATTCACATTTAGCAATAAGAGCTCCATTGTTGCAGACTTGATCATTTTAAAATACTGCAAAGTGGTTTAGTTTGACTCTTACGCTGATCTTGCTCTACAGGCAGCATAAAAAACTTCTCTTCAGACATTGTAAGAGCTTTTTTTCAGCACATCTTTGTCTTCTGAGAGGTGAACTAGGTTTCCTTTTCTGTTCTCTACCAATGGGATCCCAGGTAGAGAATTCTGTATCTTTTACCATCAATAAGGCAGCATGTACAGTTAATTAATCTTGCATTTGCTAGCAGGGGTTCTGTAAGGAGAGGAAGGCAAGGGAATAGATAACACATAAAAAATAGAAAAAGTCACACTTGTTTCCAGAAGTTTAGAAGAGAGCAATTCTCTTGACTTTTGCTTCCCAACTTGTAACAGAAATATGTTATCCATGGGAACCATGAGAACCAGTTTTGTCTTCTTTCCACTCTAAAGAAAAATCTAGTTTTTTGTAGAAGACTGTGCTATCCTGGGACTGTGAAATGGAGTTTATGTGGAACTAGAGGTGTGATTACATGGGGGGCATGTGAGGGGCAGAGACCCAGTGGTCAGCATTGAGCCCGAGTGTGGCCTGCTAGAGTAGGCAATGCTGTTATACTCACTTATGCAGGTCACTGTATGGTTCTTGTGTGGAGTGTTGTGGTTTAACCCCAGCTGGCAACTAAAGCACCACAGAACTGCTTGCTCACTCCCCAACAGTGGGATGGGGGAGAAAATCAGAAGACTAAAAGAGAGAAAACTTGTGGGTTGAGATAAAGACAGGTTAATATGTAAAGCAAAAGCCATGCATGTAAGCAAAGCAAAACAAGGAATTCGTTCTCTGTTTCCCATTGGTGGGCAGGCACTCAGCCACCTCCAGGAAAGCAGGGCTCCATCACGCCTAACGGTTACTTGGTGTACTGGTTTTGGCTGGGATAGAGTTAAATTTCTTCACAGTACCTTGTAGGGTGCTATGTTTTGGATTTGTGATCAAAACAGTGTTGGTAACACAGAGATGTTTTAGCTATTGCTGATCAGCACTTACAGAGTCAAGGCCTTTTCTGCTTCTCACACCACCCCAGCAGCGAGGAGGCTGGGGCTGCACAAGAAGTTGGGAGAGAACACAGCTGGGACAGCTGACCCCAGCTGACCAAAAGGGATTGTCCATACCATAAGACGTCATGCTCAGCAATATAAAGCTGGGAGAAGAAGAAACAGCAGCCAACTTCCCACATCCCTCTCCCAGCCACAACAGGTGCTTTGTCTCATCTACCCTATATAGTAGAGTATCAAGTATACATTCTGCTGAAACAATGCAATGTGCACACAGTTGTCCTCAGAGGGGAGGGTGACAGAGTGAATCACACAGGACTGATGTTAGTCATCTTGCTTAATGCGCAGTTGGAAATTACACAAATATGAGGGCAGCGCCTGTAAGACCTAATATAAAATAGACTACCACAATCTTAGGATGACAATCCGTTCTAGGACCTACTGCCTAAACCCTAGAACTTTAACCATAGCAGAACTTCAACCATTTACTTGGAAACCTAGACTCTTGAAGCTTAGCTGTAATTGTTAAAATAATGAGAGAAAGATGAAGAAAATACTTATCCTGGGGCAGTCTACTTTGGAGACACCCTGAAGTAGTTTGTTGCATCACTGGAGGTGAGAGGCTTGACAATCAGCTTCGTATTTTTTGTAGTTCAGGTTGAGGCCATTTGAGATCCACCCTCAAAGAGCACAAAAGCCGAAGCTGTTCTCAGTCCCAGTCTTTCTCTTCCCTGAAGATTAGCTGCTGAGGAAGCAGGGTGGAGCTCAGTGTGATAGATGAAGGTCTTTAGAGCACCTGATTCATGTTCAAAGCTACATATAAATGGAGGAGTCTTGCACAAAATAAGCAGAAGTACCAGAGAAAGCAGCTCAATTATACAGTGTAGGCCTGATGTTTCCCCTGTATGCAGAAAAGGTTCTGAGCTGGAATCGCTCCTGTTATTATTTAACTACAGGCTACTTGATGTGTTTTTGATTCCATTGTTTCGGTTTTGGTATTAAGAACTGAATGAGGTATAGATCCAACATCTTTATGGCTGGGAGGAAGATGCTTCAGTTTAGTCTGCAAGGAAAATATCTTAAAAGTTTTCCATGTACTTCAACAGTTTTTAGTGCAGTTGCTTTGAAGTCTCACCAGCTATTTAAATCCTGGTCCACTTCTGGGTGAAGGCATAACTAGAATAATTTGGTACACAACCTTTTTAAGCAGTGCAGTCTTTCTGTCACTGAGGTTAAACACTTCCTCTAAAAGCATACGTTTTTCTAAGACTGTGCTGCAAAATTACAGCATGTTTTGAAATAGCTTTCCTTTTTCTCCAAAATCTTTATTAACACCTAGAACATTTTTTCTCTTAAAATACTAATAATGAAATCCCAAGAAGACTTCATTGAAATAGGTATGTTCCACGTTAAGGATGAGAAATAGATCCCTTCCTGTAAAACTCACTCTAAAACTACTTTCTTGTATGTTTTGGCAGTTTTAAGACCTGACACGTCCCAAGGGAATTGGCTGATGTATTTTCCAAACCACTCTCCAGGATATTTGAAAAGTCCTGGCAGTCAGATGAAGTCCTTGGAGACTGGAAAAAGGGAAACAGTGTACCCGTTTTTAAAAAGGGTAGCAAGGAGGACCCTGGGAACTACTGATCTCTCAGCCTCACCTCTGTGCCTGGGAAGGTCATGGAACAGATCCTGCTAGAAGCTCTGCTAAGACACATGGAGCACAGGGAGGTGATTTGAGACAGCCAGCATGGCTTCACCAAGGGCAAGTCCTGCCTAACCAACCTAGTGGCCTTCTATGATGGAGTGACTGCCTCAGTGGGCAAGGGAAGAGCTACATATGTCATCTATCTAGAATTCTGGAATGCCCTTGACACAGTCCCCTACAACATCCTTCTCTCTAAATTGGAGAGATATGGAGTTGATGAGTAGACTGTTAAGTGGGTGAGGAATTGGTTGAATGGTCACATCTAGAGGGTAGTGGTCAAGGGCTCAATGTCCAGATGGAGATCAGTGACGAGCGGTGTCCCTCAGGGGTCCATACTGAGATGAGTACTGTTTAATATCTTCATCAATGACATAGTGGAATCAAGTGCAGCCTCAGCAAGTTTGCAGATGACACCAAGCTGAGTGGTGCCTGAGGGATGGGATGCCATCCAGAGGGATGTGGACAAGCTCAAGAAGTGGGCCTGTGTGAACCTCCTGAGGTTCAACAAGGCCAAGTGCAGGGTCCTGCACATGGGTCGGGGCAATCCCTGGTATCAGCACAGGGGATGAAGGGATGGAGAGCAGCCCTGCTGAGAAGGACTTGGGGGTACTGGTGGATGAAAAGCTGGACATGACCCAGAAATGTGCGCTCGCAGCTCACAAGGCCAACTGTGTCCTGGGCTGCATTCAAAACAACTTGGCCAGCAGGTCGAGGGAGGTCATTCTGCCCCTCTGCTCTGGTGAGACCCCCCCTGGAGTCCTGTGTCCAGCTCTGGAGCTCTCAGCACGGGAAAGACATGGACCAGAGGAGGGCCACAGAAATTATCAGAGGGATGGAACACCTCTGCTGTGAGGACAGGCTGAGAGAGTTGGGGTTGTTCAGCCTGGAGAAGCAAAGGCTCAAGGGAGACCTTATTGCAGCCTTTCAGTACTTCAAGGAGGATTATAAGAAAGATGGGGACAGACTTTTTAGCAGGGCCTGTTGCAATAGGACAAGGGGTAATGGTTTTAAATTGAAAGCGGGTAGATTTTGACTAGGTATAAGGAAGAAGTTTTTCACAGTGCTGGTGGTGAACCACCAGCACAGTTGCCCAGAGAGGTGGTAGATACCCCATCCCTAGAAGCGTTCGAGGTCAGGTTGGATGTGGCTCTGAGCAACCATATCTAGTTGAAGATGTTCCTGCTCATTACAGGGGGGTTGGACTAGGCAACCTTTAAAAGTCTCTTCGAACCCAAACTATTTTAAGATTCTATAAATGGAGAAAATGGAAGCAGAAAGACAGTATCAGACATATTTTAAGATAGGAAATTAAGCGACTTGCCTGAAGCCAAGCTAATAATTTAGGGGTTTTATATTCTGAATCATAGTATTTTTCTTCTTTTTTATTTCTGCACTAAAACAAAATCAGGCTGATGAAGAAACTAAAAATGGTGGTTATTGACAACATCGTAATGTTCAAGTCCAAATTTTGTCCTAAGTATCTTTTAACTATTATTCTTAATTAAAAAGTTAATCTTTGGCTTTTAAGTTTTCCAAAATTATCAAAGATCATCTAAGCAATAACCTACTGTTGAACTCTGGCGTTTTTCTTCCTTACTCATCTTGTTATCTGATAGAATCTGTAGTGGGGATTCATGTTTGATGCCTGTAAAGTTGGACAGCTAAAAATAGGATGCTAGAAACTCCAAATGTGTGGAGTTGGAGGATGGGTGGCTATTATCTAAACTATCCACTAAGAAGCACTATAGATGAGTCTCGCTTAGGACTTGCACTTTCTAGATCTTAGATACCCATATGTTGAGCACAGTAGCTGGGATTCATAATCCTGCATGCTTAAGTCCTTCTGTCATTGGAGCAGGATACATCTTCTTGCTAAGAACAGGTTCAGGTCTTTAGGCTGAAAGGTCATTCTCATTCCCCTCCTTGGCCCAAGGGAAAAAAAAAAATGTTTTTCAGGCGCAGTGGAGTTGTTTTAATAGGTAGGACTGGACTGAGTTCATCCTACTCTAGAAAACCTTCTTCCTTGACTTTAGTATACTCCATAGGAGAGGCAGGATTTGACAAGACCCTATTGTCCTTGGATCACCTACGTTGTTGGTGAGTGCTTTAACTTCTGAGCTCTGGGAAAAGGTAGAGCAGAGCTGGTGCTTGAGCAGGCACAGTTACAACATCTGAGTGGGCACAGGGAACTGGTAGGACTGAAAATCTCTGTTTAGGATGCAAGTCTTACTATTTAAGCACTTTCAGTTTACACAAAATGTAACTGAGGAAATTGCTTTGCCTCTGTCAATGATACGAATTCAAGTATTACATTTTGTAACTGTTTATTACAAATCCTTCAAAAACAGCTATTTCACCTGAGAGGTCTCTGAACACAAAAACAAACTGTGAGCTTCCTGAGATAAATTTTACTGATTTCTGTGAAATATCTGTGGCCTGTCAGACTTACCAGCTCTCAGGATTTCTAATTGCAAAGGAGATGAGGTAAAGTGCTACTGACAAGCCATATGAACAACCTACATAATGTGACAGACTTAAAAATGCATGGTGAAGAAGATCCTTTCTCTTTTTCTGTGGCAGCTCATTGTGGGATTTCTGCAGTGTGGTTGCTCTTGGCAGTGTGGTTGCCTCTCCCGGGGCAATATGTGACTCGGAGGGTGGAAGGACAGGGACAGAACGCTGAGAAGTCCAGGTTCTGATACTGATATCAGTAATACCTCACCACGGTCAAGCAACTCCAGTTTTCTGTTCTAGTGCCCCATCTACAGAATAGAGACAAGGTTTTGGGATTTAATGTTTACAAAGATACAGAAACGTACAGTTGACATTCACTTGGGTTTTGGATTACATTATTTTCCTCCTTCCTCTACTACAAAAAAAGCCGAGGGAAGGCCCTGTTAAGCTTACTTTCAAAAGAATACCTCCATTTTACGTCAGCAACAACTGTTAATCTTAGAAGTCTTTGATTATTTTCTTCTTGTTTGTCTAGTGAAAACTGGCTTTGAAACAGTGAAAAATACAACCTTGTTTGGCCTTTTTGCCACTTACACAGCAGCAAATGATGAACATCTCATTTCTGCTAAGCCAGGGAAGAAGGTGAGATCATTCTGGCACTGAAATAAGTGTTATCAGCCCTTGATCCACAGAGCTACCACTTTTCTTTTTCCCTGCCCACTCTTACATACATTCTGCACCTCTGTCCAGCACACACACAGCAGGACACTGGTATTCAGACCCCATTAGGTTATTGACACTCCTCTTCCTCAGGAGCCTCCTGGGTTCAGAGCAGTTGAGCTCAGCAGTTGACTCTACATAGAAATGTCCCTGAACTTTTGCCCTTGTGGTCAGCATGGTGACCATACATGAATGCCAGTTAAGAAGCCATGGATGTTTTGACTGAGGGGATTTCAGAGTAGAATTGGGTCAAATATGTCTTTGAGGTTATATAATCATATTTCTTATTAACTTCTGAAATTCAGAGGTGCAGAACCATTCCTTTCCCATCTTCCTTCAACCAATGCATTTTTATTTGTATGTGAAAGATGCATCCTTTTTTGCAAAAACAGGTCAGAAGCAGCTACTTTCAAATCCATCAGTAGAATTCTTAATCTCCTGGAAGATTTTTCACTGTAACAAAATAAAATAATGTTGTGGAAATGGGGATGCTTCTGCCTTCCTTTGCCACCCCCTCTCAGCTAGAGAAAGAAAATGAGAAGCTGCGAGCGCTGAGGGCGATGATAAGGCTGAAATGAGCACCTGCTCACAGTTCTGCTTAGTTCAGATGCTTCCTTAAGGTGAGCCTGATTTCTGAATTGCAGCTGCTAGATTTTCTGAATTAAGTGGGAATATTACAGTTGTATCAAGCAGGAAAGCACAGTGACAGATGCTGAAGTGGATGAGCAAACAGCTGAGGAAATGAGGAAGGAGAGTTCCCCATCTCTAACCTACAACGCCCGCACACGCAGTAGGGTGCAGAATTGAAGCTTGTGCTGCACAGAATGATTCCTGTATCGAGCCAGTGGATTTGCACAGGAGGTCTGCTGTTACCCACAGGGGCCAGCAGCAAAAGAGCTTTAGTGGTTTTTTATTTCATTTGCTGAAACTTAGTCAGCTTTGCCCTAGGAGTCTATGAGGACCCACTTACACATTTCCATCCCACATTATTTTGTGATACATCGCTTCCAGTTTTAAATAATACATGGGTAAAATCAGATGCTTTTCTTATGTTGCTGGTGTGGCGGGGATTTTCCTGGTAAAATAGAAAACAGTACCAAAAGAAATTAATGTGACTGTCTCTGGCCTCCACTCTCTTCTTGTGTTATGAGTGTGATGTGCAGGGAGAGGAGGAGAAGGCAAAGACTTCATTAGAAATTATAGGAAAAGAAGGGTATGGTAAACAATAAATGAATGAAAATTGAATAGTTCAACTAAGGCGTTACAGAGTAGTTCAGACAAAAAAGTCTGCTGCAATATTCATGAGATGGAGAAGTCTCAAAAAAGAATATGCTGGGAGAAACTAAGGGAGCAGAAAGAGTTGTGTGAGGGGAAATCCGAGGATGTGCACGGGCTGGGCTGAACACAGAGAAGACTCCATTAGAAGGAAGCAAGTAAGCAAATGGAAATGAAGGGTGAGCAAAGAGAGCCTGTTCATGTAAAGGTGATGTGAATCCTTACTGTGAATGGGAGTCTATGGGAGCCTTTTACAGCAGCTGAGGAAACTTGTGTATGCCAGCTCTTGGAGACTAGGGGTAGAGGTGAGGGACGTCTGGGAGAAACCTGCTTTCAAGATGGGAAAAGTTCATTAATGGTGAATAGAAATTAGCACATCCCACAGAGACATGATTTCTTGATTTTGGCTGGAGATAAGTGTTGGTGTCTGTGAAGGTTTTCAGTGGTAACTCAGCCTTGTTTGTAGGCTGCTTGCGCTATACAGTTCTGAAACAGTGTATTTCTACTGCATGGTTTCTGTCATATAGTCCTCTGTGAAAAGCTGCGTTACGAGGGAATTTTCAGTTTGGAGTTAATGAATAAGGAATTTACTTTGATAATGTATCATTTTGCTCATGCTAAGAGAGAAGCTTCTGAAAGAACACAGTAATGCTTAGCTTGCCAGGAAAAGCTATTTCACTAATTGAGAAATCTCATTTGAGAGGTAACTTCATGCCAGGCCACTACTGAAATATTATACACAGAGCACGTATGGAAGTGATTATGTTTTAATCTTTGGCCTTGATGGGGATCTGCTTCCTACAGCCTTTCACTTTAAATTCTGTCTTGAAAAATATACAGGCTCCCTGCAGAGTGACATTTATGCTCTTGTTTAACTTCTTGTCCTTGAGGCTGGCAGCTTGGGTAACACTGCTTCTGGAAACCTGACATCACACCGAGAAAAATCTGACTCTTGCCCTAGGAGCAGAGAGGAAACATGATGCTCTGTACACAGCAGTGTTCTGACTGCTGGTGCGGTTACAAATGAGAGAGGCAGCAAGCCCTGCATTATCCATGCTTCAGTGGTTTGTTTGATGATTTTTTTTTCCCCTGTGGGATCATGCTGGTTATATCTGGTTTTGTAATTTATAAGTATTGTGGCTAGCACATACTCATAGGGCCTTTAGGCTTTGCCTTAGGGACTTACACCCTGTGATTTAAGGATAGGTTCTGCAAATGAGGACTGAGGCACAGTTCTCATTAATTTTGAGATTACAGCACTTTCTCCTATGTATGGATGCTGAGGTACAGAATGGTTAAATGACTTGTCCAAGGTAATCCTTGTATTTTCAAGCACACAGCCAGAAATAACTTCTAAAAATAGCATTGTACTATTAGATATTGAAAAATAGATATTGACCACAGCACTGAGAATAGCAAGCCCCTAGATGTGACCTTTTCTCTGGAGAGAAAAGTCCACAGGATGTCACTGACACATCATTATGAGAAAACAGAATTAAAGGACAAGAATGAAGGTGTGCCAGGTTTTGGGCTTGTGATGGTATTTAATGCTACACTTTTGGTTTCACCTGAAATGGCATAGACAGTACTGGATGCAGAGACGGTCTACATATTAGGATCTACATAAGCAAGCTAAAGGACAGTAGCAGGAAAAGAGTGAATAACTCAGCTGTTGGTTTATTTGGAGTTAATTAATGGTGGAAACAAGAACATACTTTTTTTTTAATGCCAGTGCCCTTTGCCCTGGACCATGCTTTCTTTTGTAGGAAAGGAAATACAGTTGTACTGTTCCTTCTGGAGTAGCAGATGTTTGGATGGACCTCACAGACTTTATAATTATGTTGGACTTGATGATCTTTGTAGGTGCCTTCCAACTATTCTATTCTATTCTATTCTATTCTATTCTATTCTATTCTATTCTATTCTATTCTATTCTATTCTATTCTATTCTATTCTATTCTATTCTATTCTATTCTATCTGTTCATTACCACACATTCAAGAAGCACCAAGTAGATACATTCAGCAGTTCCTCATGTCTATCCTGTCACTGGATACTGGGTGTCTGTCTTTGAAATCTGAAGAGGAACATATTAGCCTTACCTCACAGATGTTTTTTAAGATCTTTTTGTGCCAGCTGTTTGTGAATATCTGTAAATAATAAAGTGATTCTGAGATATTCACCAAGTCATTCTGGGAATTATGGCTGAAAGCCCAGATAATAACCCACCTCCAGAGGGAGAGACATGTAAAGCCAGGAGCATACGGTTTTGAGCTGAAATGATCCGTCTTCCTCACTGGGAGACAGTGTGCATAATCCTAACCTGTAGAAAAAGAACAGGCAGCTCCTGCCACGCTGGGAGTCAAGTGGTGAATAGTTAATGACAGCTTGTAAAGGCAGGGTTGGTTTGAAGTTTTAGGCAGCTTACCTTCTTTTTCAGTGGTTTTCTTGGGAAAAGGAAGGAGCTCAATTTAAGTAACGCAAATACAGAAAATGGAGAAAAAGAATACCTGTTGAAGCAGAGAAAGAAAAAAAGCAATAATAAGTAAGTAGGTAGTTTTGTGGTACAGAAATGCTCCAAATGGTAACATGTTGACTGAGGCCTGCTTTGTCTTTCATCTCATTCTCTCTGATCAGCATTGCGTAACTTAACAAATGTATAAATCATACAATCAGCTCCACCATCCAGCTTTTGCCAAAAAAGGCAAAATCCTTTTTCCCAGGATCCTGGGAACTACAGGCCTGTCAGCCTGACCTCTGTGCCAGGGAAGATCATGGAGCGGTTGGTCTTGAGAGTGTTCACAGGGCTTCTGCAGGACAACCAAGGGATCAGGCCCAGCCAGCATGGGTTCATGAAAGGCAGGAATCAACCTGATTTCCTTCTATGACCAGGTGACTTGCCTAGTGCATGAGGGAAAGACTGTGGATGTTGTCTACCTGGACTTTAGTAAAGCTTTTGACAGCATCTCCCACAGCATTCTCCTGGAGATGGAGGCTCGTGGCTTAGACAGGTGTACTCTTCGCTGGGTAAAGAACTGGCTGGATGGTCAAGCCCAGAGAGTTGTGGTGAATGGCATTAAATCCGGCTGGCGGCCGGTCACAAGCGGTGTTCCCCAGGGCTCGGTTCTGGGGCCGGTCTTGTTCAATATCTTTATCAATGATCTGGATGAGGGGATCGAGTGCTCCCTCAGTAAGTTTGCAGATGACACCAAGTTGGGTGGGAGTGTTGATCTGCTGGAGGGTAGGAGGGGTCCGCAGAGGGATCTGGACAGGCTGGATCGATGGGCTGAGGTCAACTGTGTGAGGTTTAACAAGGCCAAGCGCTGGGTCCTGGACAAAAGTCACAACAACCCCATGCAACGCTACAGGCTTGGGGAGGAGTGGCTGGAGAGCTGCCCGGTGGAAAAGGACCTGGGGGTGCTGGTTGACAGCTGGCTGAACATGAGCCAGCAGTGTGCCCAGGTCGCCAAGAAGGCCAACAGCATCCTGGCCTGTATCAGAACTAGTGTGGCCAGCAGGAGTAGGGAAGTGATCGTGCCCCTGTACTTGGCAGTGGTGAGGCCACACCTTGAATCCTGTGTTCAGTTTTGGGCCCCTCATTACAAGAAGGACGCTAAGGTGCTTGAGAGTGTCCAAAGAAGGGCAACGAAGCTGGTGAGGGGTCTGGAGCACAAGTCTTATGAGGAGCGGCTGAGGGAACTGGGGTTGTTCAGCCTGGAGGAGAGGAGGCTGAGGGGAGACCTTATCGCTCTCTACAGCTACCTGAAAGGGGGTTGTGGTGAGGTGGGTGTTGGTCTCTTCTCCCAACTAACTAGTGATAGGACGAGAGGTTGCACCAGGGGAGGTTTAGATTGGATATTAGGAAAAATTTCTTCACTGAGAGGGTGGTCAAGCATTGGAACATGCTGCCCAGGGAGGTGGTGGAGTCACCATCACTGGAAGTGTTCAAAAAACGTGTGGATGTGGCATGGACTTGGGACATGGTTTAAGCGGCATGGTGGTGTTGGGTTAATGGTTCAACTTGACGATCTTAAAGGTCTTTTCCAACCTGAATGACTCTGTGATTCTGTGAACTGATTCAAACCTTGCTGAGTGCTAGGTGCTGCTTTAACCATTTCCATGCAGCTGAAATTTGAATAGATAAATGAAGGTGACCAAACTATACATAACTGGGGGAGGAAAGCAAAACAAGGGCTTTATTTCATTGATATAATACCTGGGAGCTCACATACTAGTCCTTTACATTAGCTTTTGTCTATTTTACTGATTTGCTGTGATTCACAGGTGAGTGTATTTGATTGTCCTTACTTACACTTATGCAACTTTGACTTACAGTGAACTCAAGAGAGTAACATGATGGGAAATGCTTATGCAATCCATACCAGAGAAAGTTGCTAATTTGGGTCTAAAATAGCCTCAAACTACTACAGTTAAAATGAAGTGCCCTAGAAACTTTCTGACTTCACTTGAGTGACCAGCCTGAAGGAAGGTCACATCATGCTGGGAGGTGATCTGACATGACACAGTGGAGCCCTTTTCAAACTGGAAAAAAACCTGTACTAAGCAACTGAAAATAGAATACAGTTTATGCTAATTTTCTTTGTTTTAATCTCAGTGGTGGGCTTGCTTTCTATAACAATGTGCCCTTGATCCAAAATCTGAAAAGTCCCTGTCCTTGGTGAGGATATGCAGTCAGTTACCAGCCTAATGGCATTGTGTCCTCTTTCTTACTTACCTTTCTTTTATATATGGATACATATGGGCACATATGCATATGGATATTTGAATGTGTGTATGTGTATACATATTTTTGTATGTGTGTATTTACAAAAATTAAATTAAAAATTTATGGTCACAGACTTCAGGTCAAGTGCTTGTACACTTCAAGAACAGCATTATGGAAATAAGACTGCAGTCATTAACACTGAAGGAAACCTTTCCCCAACTCCTTTCCTTCAGGTTTTTCACCCTCATTGCTCTAATATAACAACCTCTCTTAAATTATTCCAAGAATTTTCCTTTTTCTATATTCTCTTCTGAGAAGCATATAATTGCACTCCAAAAAGGCAAAAGACTGTGATTTCCATTTGAAATTTAATTGTGTTAGCTTTTTAATCAGCCCAGTGTAAACTAGGCACAGGTGTAGAGTGGACAGAAGATTTCTTTTAACTAAAATTATTTCCTTTCTCGTGACTATACCAAACAGGTGTATTTCAGGGCTTCAGACTTTGACAAAATCCTACTTTATGACTGGAGAGTGCATGTGCATATTTGTAATTCATATGGGCAATGATTCATTGCCATTTTCCTTTGAAACATTTTAGTAAAATGGTCCTTCACTGGAAATGCCCATCTTGTGCTGCTGATTCTGCAGCTCATTTATAGAATCCTGCAACTCAAGGTTTTGGTTTTAATTAGGTTTGCTCTTTAAAATTAAGGCAGCACATAAATAATCTTGCGACATTAATTCAAAGTAGTTGTCATACTTGTCAAATGTCTGTAGTCTGCACAATTAAAGGCCCTTGGAGGGAAGCAAGGTGGGGGGGGGAGTACTGTTTGAAAGAGAATTTACAATGAAAAAGAATCTTCTCTTAAACAATTGCCAGGATGCTAATGAGGTCAGGATAAGCAGAAAAGAGTGGATATTTTTGCTTGGTAGTTAATGCAAGAATTCTTGAGCTTTACCAAGAAGAAAAGGGGAAGCTTAAAAATCTGCTTGCTTCATACACATGGAGATTGGCCCCTCTTCAGTACTGTGTCACATTTTCCCCAGGGTAGCTGTGAGAAAGCAGCCTGTACCTGGAGTTCTTCATTAAGCTTCATATCCTTAATCTGAAATCTAAATTTATATTCCTTAAAGTTTTTGAGGAGATGGAGAGGGGTTGCATTTTTGTTTTGTAGTGACCTGATTTTTTTTTAATCTAAATCTAGAGCTAACTTTCAGAAATCATTATAAATAAAATTGTATTTGATTTTATTGATGAAAAGCAGAAGAAATTAAATATTTCATGGTTTGTCTTGAAAACTCATGTCTCTACTGGAAAAAAAAGTGGGCTTTCTTAATGTGGCAACCCATTTTTCAATATATAGAATGAGCAATGAATATTTGTTCCTCTCCCCATTTTTCTTGCTGGATGATAATACATAGAGGACCTGTTTTATTATCATTTAAGGTGTTCAGGGACAAGTACACATTTAATCATTCAGTTGTCTGACTAGACATGGCCGGATAAAATGCATTCATAGAAGATATGCCTTCAAATATTTACTGGGTGTTAGACAAGATATGCTGTAGAGGACACGGTCATCTTATTATTAAATAACATCTTAAGATCATCTCCTTTTCATAGGATTGATTTTTATCATGTTGGCTACACATTTCATGCTCTTTTGCTCCCTCCCCTGGGGTTCTGGCTCTCTTCAAAACAGCAAAAAAGGAAAGCTGTGTCTTACATTCAGATTTTACTCTGTTGCTAGTCTGTTTCTTTAAAAGTTATTTTCTTGAGATTTTATGAGGCAAGCATTTCAAAGTACCTCATGAATGAGATAGGTGAAAAGAAACACAGTATCTATGGAAGAAAATGGATCAAGCAAATACGGAATAATAGTTTGCATGCACAGCTTTCAATGTTAGCTTTCAGGTTTTTCAAAGCACTGCAGTGAGGTGGTTGCCACACAGGTTCTGTAAGCAAAGCTCTGCGTGATGGAAAATGCTGAGCTGTTACTGAATGAGGAAAAGCGTATTGGTTAGGCCTAAGTATCACCTTTAATTTTTCCTCCTTGTTTTCCTAAGAGGTCTTATTTCATCTAAACATCTAGAAGATGTAGAAAATAGGAACATCCAGTCTGAAGTTTCAAACCTGGCTTCCTAAAGTATAACTAGGTTTCTGGAAACCAGTCCATGCATTTTCAATTCCCTAGTGACTTACTATAACTGCAAATATTAACACTGGTTTTTCCTACAGTTATTACATTGCTGTATACCAGATAGTAAGGCAAAATATTGCCTGTAGCAAGGTCTTGTGCAGCATGCTTGAACCCAAATGTCTCTTAGAAGTTTGCATTAATAGATTTGCTTCCAGACGGAACAAGTGTGCTCACTCTTACTAGTTCAGTGTAGTCCACTCCACGGTAAGATAATTTTTATTTCAACCTTAAGTGATCTGGTCAAACATAACATAGAAAGCATATTATTTTTTCTCTCTGATCAGCCAGGAGAAAAAAGTGATTCAACTCCGTGCTGCTCTTTGAGAATCCAAACCCTTTTTTTCAAAACCCAAAGGTCTGTAATGCCTCTCAACCATTTTAGCAATAAATTGTGTCACCTACCAAAAGATTTTTCAGAGACACCACTCTACCCCTTCTTGTGACAATAAATGTCACTCCTACTTCATCTGGAATGAACAAAGTTGATTTAATCGATCTTAATCCTGAGCCATCCTGAAAAAAGAAATTAGATTGTCAAGCAGCATTGGTCTGAAAAGAAGACATACCAGAAGTACCATTCTACAGGCTTCATTGTCATAAGCCTGTTATCTTACAGTTCTTCCAAGCACCTTTATAAGAAATTTGAAACACAGAGCATGTAAACCTCTTTGGGACTCCTGTTTTTAGGACAAACATTTGTTCAAAAGCTCCTCAACAGTCCTTTGAGAAGAGGGAGTGAGACCATCTATGAGTTAATTTCAGGTCTGTTTCTCCTTTAAAATGATTGCATACTCCTCCACAATGTTGGGTAAAATAGTTGGCAGTACGGTTCCTTTGACTTAGCATTGGTCTTTCATCTAAGAGACCTTGAAGAGGTTTTGTTTGGCAACATGTTCCTTGTTAACTGATGATTTCTTGTAACTGTCTTCCAAAATTTCTTAACTTCAGAACGATACAGTTCATTGCATAAGAGCACCCTGGGTGATAATACTTTGTAAACACAAAAAAATGTGTTTTCTGCCATAAAACAGAGTAACAAAGCCTATACTGAGAAACAACTGGTTATGTTTAAGGCTAAATTTAATAAGTCATTCTCTAATGTATTTAACACCCCAGACTGGGGAAACCATACCGAATGACCGTTCTCTGTGAGATTCATGCATTTTTGGGACACTGGTTAGCTGCAGAGTCAAGTCCAAGCAAATACGTGCAGGTGCACTTGTCTTCTTGTTCAAACTCTGAAAGATTATTTTGGTTCAGTAGCACAGCTTGCTTGATTACTGTCACCCTGCTGGTAGACTGAATAGCTTTTGTGTATGCACTGTTAATAATTTTTGTTTATATGTTCCATGACTTCTTCAAAGAGTAACACACCAGTTTCAAAGCAGTTTGGTCATCTGGTTAGTTTGACCTGAGTGGTAATGAACTGTTTCTTCCAAAAGTGATCTTGATTAAAGTAGAATCAGTGTTAATTCCTCTAAGTGGTTTGTTGCTGTGCCAACTTATACAATCTGTTTTTTGTTGTTATTTGCTTGTTTCATACACATATGAAGATTTTGTTGAGTTTACTTTATGGGAGGATGCAATACCCCAGTTGTGAACGCTGTAGTAAGAAATGCCCTTCAAATAATGTAAGGTAAGGAAAGTAGTGTGCCTTGATTCACAGAAGAAGGGTGGAACTCATTGCTATAGCTGCTCATTACAGCAACACCCGAATAGCTTTTGTAAAAATTGATTCAGGTTAGGTGATGAAGGCAAAGTTCTGAGGGGTACAACATCTTGCTTTTTTCCCTTGGTACTTTAAAATCTCTATTTACTTCATCATTTGCTGTTCATTTGTTTTTATTCTCTAATGTATTGTCTTCTCTAGAAAAGAAGGAAAGTGGTTGTCCTGTTTTCAGCTAGGATAGAGTTCATTTTCTTCCTGACAGCTGGTATAGTGCTGTGGTTTGGATTTGGGATGGAAATAATGTTGATAGCACACTGACGTTTTCAGGTGTTGCTGAGCAGTCAAGGACTGTCCAGCTTCCCAAGCTCTGGCCTGCCAGTGGGAAGGTGGGGGTGCACAGGGAGCTGGGAGGGGGCACAGCCAGGACAGCTGACCCCAACTGGCCAAAGGGATATTCCATACCATACGACGTCGTGGCCAGTATATAAACTGGGGGAGTTGGCCTGGGAGGGGCCACAGCTCGAGGACTAACTGGGCATCGGTCAGTGGGTGGTGAGCAATGGTGCTGTGCATTACTTGTTTTGTACATTCTTTTATCATCATTATTATTCTCAACCCATGAGTTTTACTCTTTTTCTTTTCTGATTCTCTCCCCCATCCCGCTTCAGGGCGCAGGAGGGTGAGTGAATGGCTGTGTGGTTGTTTTAGTTACCTGCTGGGTTAAACCAGAGGGGTGGTAGATTGATGCTCTGTGGCCAGAATGGGAAAGATGTTTTTTCTAAGAACCTCACTTATGAGTTTCTTTCAATAGAGAAGACAGATACGTACTCTTATCTTAAAATAGAATTTAAAAGTACAAAAAATCACAATGTCTAAAACCTCCTTTTTAGTAGCAACTACTTGATAGCTGTTGAAAGAATTTGTCTTTTTGACTGTTAGCAGTGTTTTCATATGTGAGAACAATTTTTTTTTTATTGGTAGTCCTGTTTCCTAGGTAATATAACCTCACAAAGATGCTTCGGTCATTCAGAAACCTTCTGAAATAAGTTGAATTTGTTTTCCTAATAGTGATTCAAATACATTTGGTCAATCAGATGCCTCTAATATCTGTTTTAAAAAGCATATTTAACACACACATTGTCAACAGATTTTTAGAAACAGTGCCATTTTACTCATAGGAGGAATATTATCTCTCTTCTGATGATTTTTGGAGTGTTTTCGACTGAATCGTGATACACTGAAAACTGTCACAATTATAGTTTGAATGTGTTACAGTGTATATCTAGTATACTTAGAAATTGCTGCTGCCTTCTTCTAAAAGTATGCATGTATATATACGAATATATACAACACATACATATCTATACATATACAAAATATATATACACAGATATATATATATATGAAGAGAGAAACTTACCCTTAATGTGTGATTCTATGAGGAAATGCTTTACTCTAAGTACACATACTAGCAAATTGTCAAATGAACATAATTGATAAGGAGGTCTATATGACTTTAGCACAGCTCAAGTACTCTAAGTTTGGAGAAGATGCCAATTTCCATGGGGGTTTTGGGGATTAAAATCTGCCTCTAGCTTCCAGTGATTTTTAATGATTAGACTATTTATAAATGCATATCAAGAAATGTTTTTACCTGATTACTAGGCAGTTAGTTCTTTGAATATCAATAAAATAGGGAAAATCAGAACACGTGACTAGTTGTTTCAGAATAGCTAAGTGTGTTTAAAAAAATAAGCAAAATCCAAATGTTTGTTGTTTCAGATTAATGCTTTATGAAATACCTGGACTAGATGAAGGAAAGGAGGATGCAAATGTGGTAGGGAAGACAGACAGTAGTGGCAACAGTGACACTTTTGTTTTGAGCATATTTGAATCTTGTTTATATTTTTAATTAAAGGATATATATTCCAGGAGGGAACACCAAGTGGTTGGTTTGCATTGTTTTAATGCACAAATAAGTATGATTTTCCTCTTCTGCTTTTTACTTTGGACAAATCAGTCATCTTCTGTCAAAACTGATTGTAATGGAATAGTGGAGGTTTGACTAAATGAACTATTTTATGCCTATTGTCTTCTGCCCATGGAAAACTCCAGAATTTTTAATGGAAAAACTGAAGTGATGAAAATTGGCTTCATCTCCCAATGACGTATTCCAGTACATTGCATCTTGTTACTGAGGAATGTGTCTTGAGAGATCTAATTGAGCTTAGAGGGGAGAATGGAAGCATATGAATCACAGCCTCCATTCTGGATCAACGTTTTTATTTTGATCAGTTTTCTTTTTAAAATGCAGCTTTCCTAAAGAAAATGCTGTTTCCTTATGGTCAAAATGCAAATGGAGCATTTGGAAAAAAGGGTAGGTATTTTGGAAACATCTATATTTCAAGCATATGAAACAACTTCTGGTCATCTGTCTAAAATAACACAAGACAGAAAGCCTTAACAAGCTAAATTTATGAATTATCAGCAGTCTGAATTCATAGGTCTTATTTCTCAGGCAGCTCCAGGGCCTCTGATCCATTTGTATCTTGCTGTTTCTCCTTCAACAGTCTCTCCTGCCCTTGACTCTTTTTTTGTTGGTTTTTTTTAAAATCTTTTTCATAAATTATTTGAAGAGATCCTCCTCTTACTTATTTTCAAGGTCTGGTATTTTTCAATGGCACAATTGTTCTCTGAGGATAGGGATTATAGCCTGAATATATGGTTCTAGGAGAAATTCCAGAGGCTGTTGGTGTTTTCATGGTTTGTGTGGTTTCAGACAGGCTTGTCAGCATGTTTAAGTATGGTTCTGAACTCTCAGATAACTGATCGATGGGCTTGATACATGGATAGCTGGCACAGACAGGCATGAGCTTGTGTCAGACAAATTGAGCATTAATGTTCTTAATTAACACAATTCTTTAGAAGTGGACAAGCCCACTGAGGATATTCAACAGCATGAGATCTGTGCTCTTAATTCTTGATCTCAACCACATTCCTCCCTGTTCTATGACAGATGGACAAGTGAACGGGTGCAAAGAAGCAAATATAGATTATATGCTCTGTGTTCTTAAATGAGTGGATGTGTTATCCTTCTTTTGATTGATGGAAGTTTTATTCCAAGAAAGATTATTCTCAACTTATTATTCATACCTTGTGGACGGTCAGAGTAGCCTAGAAAATGCTTTTCCAAATGAGCTTATTCTCCTAGCAGAGCTTGTATGAATGAACTTGCAGGTTTTAAAAGAAGAAAAGGGGAAGGGAGGCAAGTGTGCAACACAGAATAAGTTCTCATCAGCATGTATTTAACCAGGAACCAACCCCTTCTGCATGAACACACCTTCACAGGACATAGATAAACTGCTGGTTTTCTGTCCTATGCTTCAGATCTCAGTTTGAGCTCTGAATTCGTCCATGACTGCAGCCTATGCACAGATTCAGAGGTTTACAACTCCCCACCAGCCAGTTTTGCTGGCATGAGAAAGTTATTAAAACGCAAAAAAGAAATGAGTCCATTGTGTGCATTACTGTATAGAAGTAAATAAAAACCTAGGACTCTGAAAATTAGATAATTTTTTGCTGAAGCTGAGGAGATCTTTTTAAATTATTATTATATATTTCTATAATTGGCTTTTTCGGTTTCTTCATGAATACTGACTAGGTAAATGACTGTAGTAAAAACACTGACTTTTGTAACTCTGTAAGACCATATGATTTTAAAATGTTTTTGAGACTGTAGTGGATTACATTTTATGGGCTTTATGAGAGGAAACTGCTACTGTTTTTATAGACCAAAAAGCAAACTTGTTCAAGGCATGACAGCTTATTTTGCAGTGATTTTGAGCTTGCCTAGGCAAAACATATCTCTTTTCAGCTTCAGGCAATAATTGTCAAAAGCTGTGCTACAGTTAGGTTTCCTCATCAGTCATTTCTGGTGTTTCCTTTCATCTCTGGTTCACCTGTTTCTTTCTTTTTTATAGCCTGTAGTCTACTATATCCAGTATTTTTCAGGCACCAGTGGCCAGGGTGGTCTCCAATACCAGGCAGAGCTGGAAGGGTTTGGGGCAGGCTGCAGGACTGCTGATGGATGACAACAGCCCACTGCATGCCAAAATATGGTGCCTTGCACAAACACACCTCAGGGCAGTAGCCACTGGGGTAGGTGACCCAGGGTGATGCCAATCAAATGAAATGTAGCCAGAAACACGCTCTTGGAAGGAGACACTCTGTGCAGGGGAAGGTATGTCTCTAAGAGGCTGTGGCCACAGGCACCCCATGCCAGGGCAGGGACTCTCCTGAGGGACTGCAGCCTGTGGGTGACCCACACCAGAATGGGAACTCCACTGAGGGACTGCAGCCTCTTACCTGGTTTGTTCCTGCCTCTATAGTACTACCTATTTAATTTCTTTTTGCTTGTAAAGTTCTTAATTCTAGGTCACTACAGCAGGTATGAACTCTGAAATATCTTTTCAGTTATCTGCTTTTTAAGTTGCCTTTTAGATTATAGTCCCCATCTTATTCAGGTCACACTAATTTTTAAAAAAGGTGAGAACAGCACATTTTCAGACAGTTACACATGGTAAATGAGCATTCATACAATCAGATAAATCTTTACAGAATGTTGTGGAGGGTTTTTTTAGTACACTTTTTAACTTTGACATAAGAAAGAAAGAGCACTATATATTCCTGTATCTCCCAATGTAAGTCACACTCAAACTTAGGCATTTTTACAATGGTCAGGATGTCTTAGATCTTCCTAAGCCTTCTGCTGAACAATGAAGCATCATTCTTCCCTCATGCCTCCTCTGCCAACTCTGCATGAGTAGCAAACCTCTTATCTGATACCAAAAAACAGTCCCTGCAAGTGTGGGGCGATAATTGTGTATGCTTACTACAGGTAATGAAGGAGGGCATTCAGTACATTCACTTACAATGCCAATGTGGTATTTTAGGTTTTCTTCCCCTCCCACCCTCCTACGGCACTTTCCTGGTCAGATCTTGTGTCAGTTCACACAGTTCTCTTCCTTTCCCATCATTCACTCTCAAAACTTACAAGCAGCAAGGAAAATGCTTTTCTCCAGAGTGGAGAGAACTGAAACAAGCCATCTCTTCTGACGAAGAAGGATGTTCACTCGAGGTCCTCACGTCTACATTGGATTTTGAGTATAATAACTTGTTTCCTCAAGATTTATTTTCACTTGTATGTGTTCAGTGAGTCAGTTCAATGTACAGCTTCACAAATAGTGGTCATTAAAGTGAAAGATGCATCACTGTATGCAGGGGAAGGAGCTCAGAATTCCTGTTACTGCTGCTGGAGATCCTGTATCATGGAGCTGCTGCCTTGCTGTATAATAGCTTTCGTTCAACTGGTGCTCATCTCCATATGGAAAAGCAGAAGGAAGGGGCTGAAGGGATAGCTAAGTACAGAACCCATAGTAACAGTTCTACTTGGAGGCTTTGTACTTCAAGTGTAGTTTGCAAAAAACATGAAACTTCAAATGTTTGGTCTTGTACTGTATCATTTAACAGCTCAGGAAGGCTTTTTCTGTGTTCTTATTTTGCCTTTATCTAGAGCATCAGCTGTTCTGTCACTCACTTTCAAGTCAGGTGCTTGAGTTGGCATTTTTCCTTTCCTGTGTGTCACTTTGAACAGCTGAAGTTTGTGTTCTGGAGACACTGTTTTTCCAGCAGGAACACTCTGGCAGTCTGGAATTCCCATTTATGCCTGGCTGGCTGCCTTACCAGCTGTAGTTTGATAGTTACTGCAATTAATTTACGCATAAAATAAAGGCTTCACTGTGCACAGCTGGGTCATTTTACACCTAGCTGGCAGAACAAGCACCTTTCTAATTACAATGCCATCCTCGCACTGCCATATCTGACCTTGCTGATAAACCTGAGTCAGACAAGTGCACGGGAACCTGTAATTCAGAAACTGTCACCATTCCCAAAACACTGAAATCAGAATTGAAACGTTCATTTATTTGGAAGGGAAAATTCTTCTTCTTAATGACTCAAATGTAGCTTTTGTCAGAAAGAAAAAAATAAGATGGGGAAAATCAGCATTCAAAGGCATAATTTCTTCTGGAAGAATGCATTATTTTGTTGTGTTGGTTTAGTTAACAACAGGTTTATAAATAATGGTGATCCTGAATTCAGGCACACATAGCTCTAAATTGCCATCTACATACTCATATTTAAAACAATCTAACTTGCTTTCCTGCAATGTGTATCTTCTGGATTTGGAAGAAAAAAATGCTGCATATGATCACCTGGTGTCTTACAATATATTTAGCCCAGATTCAAAGATGAAGTTTTGTGTTATTATATGGACTTGTAGGTGCTTGGCTGATACAAAAGGCCAGCAGCAGTATTATAACCAGGTTGCAAGAGCTTTTGGATAAATTGTAGACCCATATTTACCAGCACTTGACCACCACGCAAAAAAATGTGCAGGACCCTGGAAATGAAAGAAGCAGCAACAGCTGGACGTCTGACTCTAGTCTGCTTGTTAGGACACTTGCTTAAGATATTTTTCATTTACACATGTGCTTCTAGGTTAACACACACACTCCGCCTCTCTAATCTATGGCTTTTTGATGCAGAAAGTATTGAGGAAATCCTGGAGTTATTCCTCAGGTTATACCTATTGGATGCCCCACACAGACCAGGATGCCAGGTTTGTGAGTCTCAAATGGTTTAGGTACAGCACGAGGGCTGTCCCGGTGCCTCGGCTGAGTGGAGGTTGTGCAGTATTGGACTTTGGGGTGCATGCCACTGAAATTTTTAGACATTTGACTAAGATTCCTAAGTCAAGATCATTAATTACATCAGGTCACTCCTTTGAAGACTGAAATGACAGGCAACTTGAGAGGGTGGTTTGACCCACTTATGATCTGCATCGCTGTCTAGATTCTTTCTCTTACTGACATGAAAGACCCTGATCTTCTCATTTGCTTAAATCTCTAACTTCTATGAAGTCTCTCCATGTTATACATTTAACTCTACATTTGGCTTTCTACATGATGCCCTGACAGAAACCTTGGAGGCATAAATTGTTCAAGCATCAGTTTGACGCTACTGAAAGAGAAGTTAAGTCTAACCAACTAGAACTAGATTTTCCTACATTTCAGGTTCTTTGAGAAAAGGGTTCTTTCAGTAGTTACTTGAATGTTACCTAGTAGAAGGACTGACCTTGGCAGGGGTTTCTAGATTGCTTATAAGATGCCAAATGTTATTAAAACCAGTAAAGACATCACTAAATGGAGATGCATAATTCTATTCAGAATCAAAAGTCTGGAAAAGCACTTGTCTGGATTTCACATGTTGTGAGTCAGTGCTTTGCTATGTTGAATCTTTAATAGCTGACTTCAAAACAAAATATATGAATTGATGTAAATTGTGAACAGAGTCGAAAAGCTACCCCAAAATGCACAAAAAAACCCACAAAAAGTTGCATACAGAAATGCATAATAATTTAAAATAACATTAAGTATTCAACATGTTTTTGATGGGAAATTATCATAATTTATCTCAATGAACTTCTGAAATAAATTTTATTTTTAAAATCATAATGCATGAGGAAGGAGGCTATTCTTGGTATAAGATCAAGATATTCTGAAAATGCTATGAGAAAAAAAGTGTCTGCTTTTAATTTGCAGTGACACTTTTAATTTTAAAAGTCTTATTGTAATTATAAAATAGTAAATTGTTTCACAGAAAATTTGGCTGCAAGTTCAATTTCATAAATTTAATTTTCCATCTAAACAATCAAAAGTATTTCCCAGTTTTAATAATAATCTTGAGCCATGACATTACTATTTAATTCTTTGGTCTGGAGAGTGAATAAATTAACTCTGTATAAAAATTTTAAGTATTGAAATATATGCAAGAGAATCCCCAGATGACTGAGGTAGGAAGAAATATTACAATGTAAGGAAAGGTTGTAGAAGACAGCTAACCCAGGAATAGTGATATTTAAAATGATAAAGACCGAACAGAGTTTCTGTATCACTGAAGAAAGTTTTTCTTTGCAGTCCTGGTCACCATGCCTTCAGATAGGAAGAAAAGAAGTGGCTGTGAAATAACAAGGATTTTTATCCTGAGCATTTGTTCATTTAATATGTTATTTTAGCATAGGAGAGGTGTAGGAGAGGAGTTGTTTTAGGATTATTTTTTATACCTAAGGCAGTGAAAAAAAGTCTGAACAAAAGTGGAACAGAAGTAAATATGGAATAAAAATGTAAAAATGCAATAACATATCCAGAATTAGTTGGTGGTGAGAATTTTAAATTTTCAGGATGCTTTAGGAGACTTTTTTTTTCTTTTCAATTCTGATGATCTCATTCTGACACAGAATTTAGAAGGTGAAATAATTGGTCCCACATGTAAGTTCAGTGCCTTCTATCTGTAACGACCTCAGAAGCCTCACGTGGTTCATTTATAATGTGAATGTATCTTTACGGACAACGATTAGCCTGTCCTTCAATACTCACAAAGTATATACCTGTGTATTCCCTATGTATGAAAATACAAGAATATGATGAAACTGTAAAACAAACAGAAAAAGAGCCTAGCTAGTAGGACTCCGTGCTGGTTTTGGCTGGGATGGAGTTAATTTTCTTCACAGTAGCTAGTATGGGGCTGTGTTTTGGATTTCTGCTGGAAACAGTGTTGATAACCCAGGGATGTTTTCGTTATTGCTGAGCAGTGCTTACGCACCACCCCACCAGCAAGCAGGCTGGGGGTGCACAAGAAGCTGTGAGGGGACACAGCCAGGACAGCTGACCCCAGCTGACCCAAGGATATTCCATACCATATGACATCATGCTCAGCATATAAAGCTGAGGGGAAGAAGAAGGAAGGGGTGACGTTCAGAGAGATGGCGTTTGTCTTCCCAAGTAACTGTTACACATGATGGAGCCCTGCTTTCCTGGAGATGGCTGAACATCTGCCTGCCCATGAGGAGTGGTGGATGAATTCCATGCCTTGCTTTGCTTGTGTGCGCAGCTTTCATGTTATTTATTAAACTGCCTTTACCTCAACCCATGAGTTTTTTCACTTTTACTCTTCTGATTCTCTGCCACATCCCACTGTGAGGGAGTGAGCAAGTGGCTGTGTGGGGCTTAGTTGCCGGCTGGGGTTAAACCACGACAGACTCATATTGGCTACTAGAATTATAAGGTTCAAAGGGATCTTATCTTATAGTAATGACATTCTTACTAATGAGTTACTTTGAGAGATATACCACACTTCATTAATCTCAGTTTTCATTGTGATTCCAGGTACTGAATATTACATGTTAAGAGATAGCTATAAGAAATAATTTTGCTGAAAGTGGTCTATGCAATTCTAAAATATTATCAAATCAGCATCTGTGTAGCTTATAAAAATGCACAAATGTGCCATGACCTAGTAACCTTTACTGGACACCTAAACAATTTGGCCTCAAAACCAACCTTGGTATATAATGGCCATCTGAAATTCAGGCATATTGACTGCTTATATATCACAGTAGCATGCATTTTATTTGGGGAAGAACATCTCTCATATATCAATATGGATGTGTGTGTTGTGTACACGTTTTGTATTTCATCTTAACATTGTAGAAGCATACAGCTTCTAATGTTCTTATTTTTAATTTTTTTGTCTTCCTTTCATTCTCATCATTTTCCTTCTCTGAGACCTATCCCTCAAGATGATACATTTGTGATTCCTTTTTTCCCCCTCTTCAAATTCTTTCTTCTAGGAACCTTGTTCATTTTTCTAGGGAATTTTTCTTCTAAGTCATCATCTTGACTTTTCTCCTTCCTTCACCTCTTCTCTCTCTGTTCTCTTCCTTCTAGTGCACAAACTGCCACACCTATGTATGCGGCCACATTGCTTTGCCTTATGCTAGTTTGTCCTGCTATTAATTTAATTTCATAAAACTGCCTTCCAAAAGAAAACTTATATATTTCTATATACAGTTCTATAGTCAAGACCTTAAAAATGATAGACAACTTATTCAAATTGTCCCACTGTCACATAAATCAGGGGTTACCAGTAGAATCTAGCACTTCCAAAACTGAGCATTGTACAGAAATGTTACAGAGTTCTGAATCCTCTGTAGAAAATTACAGGGCTATTATTTTATATCAACTTCTGTAGGATGGGGTCTTCCCACAGGCACATCCTCCTTGAGTCATGCTTTTTATTAATTATTGAATATCTTTCTTCAGCATTTGCTGAAGAAAAGAATTTGCTTTTCCTCTAACATCTTATTGTATGCTGGCTGCCATGCCATTTTCCCATTCTGTACACTAAGGATGCAAATCGTATTTCCGAGTCTCAAATTGCCAGTTCAAATGAAGTTGTGAGTATGTGCCAGCCGACAGCTATTTATCTGTCTTTCAAATCACTTGTCTGAGGTCCCATTCAGTAATTGCCTCCCTCAACTTGTTTTACAGGAGCTATGGACAAGCTATCAGATACTGAAATGTGTTTTTTGCTGCTTCCTTTGTTTCGACCTCAACTAGTATCTTGAGCTCTGTGTACTTGCAAGCACCACATCTGTTCTGTTGGAGTATTCAAAGGGCTCCAAATGGAGCAAAGGACTCACACACTTCAGTAATGTAGCTACCAAGTATCCACTGGATGCTACAAACATGTATTTAATAGTGTAGAGAGGTTTGTTTCCTATGTTTTTTAATTTTCAGTGCATTTGATCCAAATGAAGCCAGTAGGTGACGGCTTTTTCATCAACTTTTGCTATTAATTCCGAGGCAGGAACTTTTACAGAAAGCTGATAAGATGCTGCTGACTACATCTCTAATCTGAGGAGAAAGGAATATAAATTCCCCCATGCAAACGGTGAGGGAACTGACTGACCCAAATTATGCTCCTGATGAGTTCTACAGAGTCTCAGTATGATATCTGTAGATTAACATTGCAGGATCCTGCACCTGGGTCGGGGCAACCCCCAGTATCAGCACAGGCTGGGGGATGAATGGATCGAGAGCAGCCCTGCCGAGAAGGACTTGGGGGTGCTGGTGGGTGAAAAGCTGGACATGACCCAGAAACGTGCGCTCACAGCCCAGAAGGCCAACTGTGTCCTGGGCTGCACCCAAAGCAGCATGGCCAGCAGGTCAAGGGAAGTGATTCTGCCCCTCTACCCTGCTCTGGTGAGACCCCACCTGGAGTCCTGTGTCCAGCTCTGGAGCCCTCAGCACAGGAAAGACATGGACCTGTTGGAGACAGTCCAGAGGAGGGCCACAAAAATGATCAGAGGGCTGGAACACCTCTCCTGTGAGAACAGGCTGAGAGAGTTGGGGTTGTTCAGCCTGGAGAAGCAAAGACTCAAGGGAGACCTTATTGCAGCCTTCCAGTACTTCAAGAGGGATTATAAGAAAGATGGGGACAAATTTTTTAGCAAGGCCTGTTGTGATAGGACAAGGGCTAATGTTTTTGAACTAAAAGGGGGTAGATTTTGACTAGATATAAGGAAGAAATTTTTCACAATGAGGGAGGTGAAACCCTGGCACAGGTTGCCCAGAGAGTTGGTAGATGCCCCATCCCTGGAAACATTTGAGGTCAGGTTGAACAGGGCTCTGAGCAACCTGATCTAGTTGAAGATGTCCCTGCTCATTGCAGGGGGGTTGGACTAGATGACCTTTGAAGGTACCTTCCAACCCAAACTATTCTATGATTCCATGATTTTCAAACTTGGCTGTTTCCATTTTCACATTTAAATTCAGTATAGTCTTATGATTAATGCATGAATACTGAGCTTTTCTGATGCTGCTGGAGAGCATGGAATCCAAGTTTTGCAGTGCATGGGTGGCCACTAAAGTTGTAGATACTCCTTCTACACACCTCACACCTATTTTCTCTGGTAGTTTTGATGGAACTGTTACATATTTTCTGCCACAAGTGACGGTCTAAATTTTGTCATAGTTGCCAAATTGTAGTTGCCAAATGTAGTTCCACAGAACACTTCTTCATTATGTTGACTTCAATAGATTATTGTCACTTCTGGAAATAAAGCTACTTATGGTAATAACTTAAGTATGAATTTAAAATTCTGCTTGTAAAGGAACTTAATTTTGAATCTGAGTGCTTAATTATAGATCCACATATTTGCAAGTATTAAGGATCATTTTCTATACCAAGTCTGCTTTCATCTTTGGACCCTCTTGTGTTGTCTCTATAATTGACATTCTCCAGGAAACAAGGTGGTTTCCACACACAGTTTATGCAACATCAGATGCACCGGAGAGCAGGAGGATTGTCTTTCTGATCCTTCCAGGCCTTGCAGCTTCATTATCTTTGTTTTATCTCACATAAGTGCAAACTTGACTAGCTGCAATAGAATAACTCTTTAGAGTGCTGCAGGTGGAGATTTGAGGTGCTGAACTCCTCACCATCAAATCTACAGTTTGAGTATGTATTGTGTGGGGAGGTGTTCCCTTGAGAAGTGCTAAAATGACTGCTTTAGGATTGCACCAATTTTTTTTCCTTGTTTTATACAACTAGAAAAGGTAGAAAGGACAAATTGATCAGTCTTAAGTGTACAGATTTTAATTATGAACATCTTAATTGAATCTCATAGTTAGAATCTCCTGCCATATGTAAAATATGCACGGTAAAAAATTTTCTGCAGATGTTTGCAGATACATCAGGAGATAACTCTGCCGTAAAGGTTGTATTACGCTTTTCAATTAAAACAGACATAAATTTCTCTATTTCACACTTTAATGATCAAATGTAATCTTCAAAGATTCTAATAGCCATTAAATTTTTCTAGAACATTTAAAAGCTAAAACAAACCGTTCCATTAGTAGCAGAACTAATGAAACTTGCTTTCCTATTGTCATCAGTCCTTGCACACCAGCCCACATCTGTATATTTTTTTCATGCAAACAACCACAGCAGGCAGCATAGTTTGTATGGAGTTGTGCACCTGCTTAATGGATAAAAGATTTTTTCTTTTTTTGTTTTTCCTGTATGTTGACTGCTGCCTCTTGCAGCAGATTTCGACTGAGCTTTTTCTGATTTTTCATTTCTAAAGGGATAAATAGCATCTTCTCCCCAGAAGTAAATTTCTACTGGAGGAAAAAAAAAAATGAAATATCCTTAAAGCCTTGTCCACTTTCAAATGTGAATGAAGTCAACCTATTGAGGGGGCAATGGGAGACAATATAATCACTTGACTTTTATTTTTTAGGAAAGCTCATTAAAATCTGATATGCTTTATGAAATTAACAAATTGAGGTGATACCTGCTTTTGAAATGCAGCTTTAAGGACATCACTTTACTTTAAATATAGGCTAAGAATTGCTAAGGTAAAATCCTAGCTGCATGGAACTTGGTGTAAGTTTTCTGTTCATGATCAAGTGGAGAGAATTAGATGCTTTAGGAGGAAGTTCAATCCAGCTCTTTTTAATGTTGCTGAACATTTGCTTTAAGATGGAATTAACTCTGACTAGCTCTCTTCTGACTAGCTCTCTCTGACTCAAAAGGGGGTCTGTGTTGAATGATTCAGATATGGACATTTAGTCAAACAAATCCATGCACATCTATCATCTGCTGTTTGTATTAAAAAAATAAATAAATAAAATTTTGCACCCAAACTCATCTCTTTAGGCTTGATACAGAAAGTTTTGTGTAAAAAATCCGATGTGGTTAAGGCCAAAACTGAGTTCTGAATTTGGGAGATATAGTTGGGGTGTTATTTGAGAATGGATCTGTGAGTGAAGTTTCGGCCGTGTTTAAGCTGATGGGATTTTACTGTAGCTATTTTTGTAGGGAGGGATTCATATGGAATGGGTAGTGGAGCTGTGAACTCTTTGTGATAGGGTTGCATGATGTTTGGCAGTCCTTTCTAGTTCAGGTTCATGGGGCAGCATTGGTGGATAGTCTGCCTTACCTATTTTTAAGTAGAAACTTAAAGATCCTTTTACTGTGTATGGTATAATCATGCTGCTTCTCCAGTTGTCTAACTCAGTTTTCTTTCTTGTGCCTTCAAAACCTCTGAAAGGTGAGAAGAGACTTTAGAGTGTCTGATGTACCTCATTTCCTCCTGCTTAGAGAGCCCACACTGATTAAGGAAACGTGTCATTGTGAATTTTCACTTGATTGTTTAGGCCTGTGTTTTCACAAAACCAAATTATATGATAGAACTACTTACAAAAGAAGACACACACAATCCTGTTTTCTATGACATTTGAGGCAAAGTAGAGATGCCTTTGACCTGAAGGAGTTACTTTTAATCCACAGTTCAGTTCTAGTTTCTTGATTTAAAAATACAGGATTTTAAATTAAACGGGTTATAAAATTACAGTAGTATTTCACCTTTTACAGAGACGATTATTAATTTGCTGTGATAAATAAAATAAATAAAAGAGATACTAATGCTCTGCCTTTCTGTTAATGAGTGTGGTCTCCCAGAATAAGTAACTTGAGGGCTTCTTTTGGTTTTTTAGTTTGTGTCCATGTCCTGTCCCGTCCCCTGTCATGTCATGTCCCACCCCCTCACCCCACCCGGATTTAATCATAACCGAGCAGAGGTTTACCCCAGTTGCCTGTAGAAACCACAGGTGAGAGGGGCCGTGGTCTGAACCAAGGGATGGGAGAGCAGTTGCCGCCTCCGCTGCCCGGCAGCACAGCCGGCGCGGCGCCGCGGAGCCGCGGATGCTGTTGCCCCTCTAGTTTCCCCAAGAAATTCGTTTCTGCCTGAAGCAGTGACTCTTCCAATTCAGGTAACGGTTTGTGCTGCAGTAGCTACTTAAAAGCAAAAGTTACTACATGCGAAGTAAACTGATAAGCAAACCAAAGATTCAAAAGCTAGAAAGAGGAAAGAATTTGTTTTTCTCGAAGCCTCTGCGCTGTGCAATACGAGTGCTGGAGCAACTGTCTCGGCCTTGTGGCAATTAGCTTCCAACAATTTCTAGATACACAGTATTATGTAGGCAGTTGCTATTTTTTCTGTGAGTTTTTGTTTCTCGAAACAATACAGCAATTAGCACTGGTATTGCTGGGGGGTTTGTGGTTTTGTTTAACAAAAAAAAAAACCCTCTATTACTCTGACAGGTGTATGAGCCATTTTGTCAAAAACATTTCTTTGAAAAGGAATCGGTGTGCTCTGTTGCTCTGCAGAAAACGACTGTGATTTGGAAGATAAAAGCAGTTACAAACAAAAGGCCCTCATTTACATTCAGGCATCATTGCTCGCACAAGTAAATGAAAGAAATCCTCTTTTTAATATGTATCTCAAAACTGGGAGAAGAAAAGCAATCCTACCCATGGATTTAAAATGTGCTCTTGTTAGCGTTAAAGAAGGGAGTAATTTAAAATGATGATGAAGTTTTAAATTGTCTTAAACCTCATTTGCTGGCACAATGTCTGATGACAGTCCTCAGATGGGAAGTTGAGATCTGAAAATGGCAACTTGGCTGGAACGTGAAACCTCGTGCTTCTGACAAACTCCTGTCAGTCCCAAGAGATAAAACTGAGATTGCAAATTTAGATCGTGGGAGTAATAAAATGCTTGAGCAGAAGAGATTCCAAACTCTGGAAGGAGTCAGAGATAGGAAGCGATTTTGACTTAGATACCACTCTCAGACAAAAATATACAATGTGATTTTGAGATTCAGGACTGTCTGAAATTAAAGAATAAGAACTGTATTTTTTTTTCAGCACTTGCTAGAAGGCAAAGGTTTTGAAGTTCAGTGATGACTCTTTTTTGTTTTGGTGTGGTGATGCTGTTCTGATGTGGTAGCGAATTTTAATAGCTTGTTATTTTCCCTTGTCAGAAGGCTTAAGAGGGAAGGAAGGAGCCATCACACAGCTGGTGATTATGATACAACTCCAGTTGTTGACACACCAATTTCAAGAGTTTCTTTTGAAATACGAGTCTCCTGTGCTCACTAATGTTCTGCTTGGATGTTTTAAAGAACTTCTTTCAGTGTTAGAAACTAATAGCAATGTAATAAAACCAATAACAAAACCCTCTTGTACTTTAAGTGTTCTATAAGTTTAATGTTGTGCAAATTGCTAGCAATGCTTGCATTTTATTAGATTGCCACTTAAGAACTCACTGTGAATTTCTGGGCAAAGATTGGAAAAGGTGCCTGTTTCTTTTTATTTTCCAGAAGGATCTAAAAAAAAACCCTTCATCTGTTTTTCTCCTTTAGTTGAAGACTTTTAAGACATTGTCATTTAAGTAGACTTTTCTACTCTGCTGTCTTGAAATGGGAGGTTAAGAATACTGCAGTGACAGGGAAAATACCACATTCTTATATAAAGAAACAGAGTTTCAACCTTCTTGATTGTTTCTTAATTCCCATGGGTTTTGGTTTGAACCAGCTTCTGCCACATTACACTAGTCTGTAACTCAAGGATCTTTTTAGTCTTCTTACATTTCCATGCATATATCCAATGTTTCAATGATAACTCTGAACCAAATTGCAAAATTAGTGTGTTTTTTTTAAGCTTTTCCTTGAAGTCAATGTGAATTTTGATATTTATCTCTGAGGTAATTGTTATCAGGTCATGTGTGAGGAAACCTGCAGTACTGTCCAGACAATATCAACAGGTGGCTGGATCTTTCTAACTTTTCATTTTACATAAAGCTAATAAATCTAACTTATGCCCCCCAAAAAAGTGTTTATAAAGCTAATTTTAATCCTCATTTCCTCTTCTTATTTTTGAGGAGTACAAGGTATCTCATAAGAAATATCTGTGATGTCTAAAAATTCAGTTATGAAATGAACTAGGGAATGCACTGCCTTTAAAATGTCTAAGCATTAATATTCAGCATCTTTATTAGTATTCCTTTGCAATTCTTAATCCATTTCTACTGAAGCAATGGAAAAAGAATATATCTCCCTAGAGGTAATGTAATATCTGTGAGCTCCCATAACTATTAACTGATGAAAAAGTACCCTCCTGGTTAATGTAACACTACTGTATGTTTATAAGGCTGTGAGTTCAAATTATACTGTGAATTTCTTAATTTAAGTAAATGATTATTTTGTCACATATTTTGCAACCAGTTTATGTGTGTCAGATACTTTTCTTGTAAAGTATTCATGCAATAATTCATCATGCTACAGAATCAACTCTCCAGATTTTATTTTTGATTGAAAAATTTACTTCTCAGCCACTATAATTTTAAATAGTGTTTCTCCCTTTGAAAAAGGCGGAAGAAGGAATTCTCTGAGGTGACCTCTTTGGCTAGAATGGGTCTGTGCTTTTGAGTTTCTTGGTTCATGGTTCTCTAAGTGGCAGCTGTACTGTTGGCTTGTTAAGTGTAAATTAATATTTGTCTGCTTTAAAGACATTTCAAAAGTGCTTGTGCTGTATATCAATGTGGTACTCTTTATTTGTGGTGTTAAAAAAAATAATCTCAACATTTAAACTTCCGCACGTTGTAATTAAGGGAACACATTTCCTTTAATTAATAGCCAAACATTCTCATGTGGTATCTAATATATTAGCTAAAAAGAAATTTCAGTTTTCCATCCAGTATTAAAAAAAGTTCGATTTCGCAGTTGAAACAGATATGTGGTCTTTCTGTGCCTTTTTTTCTGCACAAAACTGCAGAGTATCATCTCCAAATGTGTAATTCTTTTGACCCTCTGTATAATAATTCACAAGCCTCTGTATATTCTTGGCCTGTGTTCAAATTGATCAAAAGTTGCATCCTTGAAGAAATTTGATACCTGCAGCGAACTTCTCTCCATTCCAGAAAATCTTAACAGAATAACAAATATGCGTAAAGCTCTTTATCTCAAAAAATATTAATAGAAGGGTTTCAGTCTGTGTTTGAAGAATGAACTTTTGAAATTCTCTTCCAGTCTTATTTAGTATGATCTTACAAAACGCATTACAGTTGACTAAAATATTTAATGACTTCTACCTAATAATTGTGAGTATTTAGTTCTACGTGGACTCAAGGCAACAGTATAGGCCTATCTTGATTAGGCCACTGTAACATAGATGAGAAAGTTGATCGCCAACATCACTAGAGGCTGGGCTTACGTGATTGAACCAGGCCTGATACATCAGGAGTTCCCACTCAGAAATTGCCAATCACAACTTACACACTTGGCAAGTTCTTATTATCAAGCACGGGGTTTGTTCATGACCTTGTTTCACTGTTACACCTGGAGTTTCAGTTAACTTGCTGCACTACGCTGCAGTATTCATCCCTGGCAAGGACTTCTGAGATGCAGCCTAAGTTCTGGTGGAAGATGGACTTCCCTCGTGGCCTTATCACACTCATTGTCCTCATAATGTAACATGATGAGGAGTCTCATGCGCAGACCAAAAAGAAAGATAGGAGGTCTGTCACTGCACCCACAGATTGCATTAAGTTTCTCCTCAGCCTTCTGCTGCCTTGAGTCACTGCAGATCAGAGAACAACTGCAGGAGGAGCTGAAGCAAGGCTGGGGAATGCTGGCCAGGGTTAAACCACCAAGGTACTGATACCAAGTGCCCAAGTTCCTTCCACTGAGCATGGAATATGGCTATTTCTCATGTGAGTATGGATTGATAAATGCTGTGCTGTATCACAGGTTGATCAATAGATGTAGTTGTTTCTTTGTGTGTTAAACCAGTCAAGTTAAATATGACAAGTGGAAACATCTAGAAAAAGAAATTAGTGTGGGAAGTGTAAGCTGTTTAAATGGTAGCAATAAACACACAATTATTGCTGAGTTAATCCTCTTTTCTTATGCCTACTAGGGTTTGGAAATCCAAATGTGGGAACTGAGTGGTAGGGGAGAATTTCCCTGTATATTGTAAAACATTGTAACCGGTTTGTATACGACCAAGCAAAGTGCAAGTTTGAATTAAAGGTTATCTTAAGTTGTTGGTATTCTAGGGAAAACCATGGGTTACCATCCTTACCAGAGATAATAAGACAGCTTCATAATTTCTAAATTATTTTTGTCCTGCTGTAGATTTTCTTCTTGCTGAATTAAATGCCAATAGGTACAATTTGCATAACTTAATATGGTAGCTGTTTTGTCGGAAACTCGGAGTGTTTTGATGATGCTTAAATTTTTTTTTTTCTTACCTTAGGAGGAGGATTTAGTTTTCTGTTCTTTCCAGTCAACCTAAAAAAAAAAAAAAAGTTGAATACTTTCATGACTTCTGTAAGAGAAACAATCCCTTTTATGTGTAAATTTAGTTTAGATGCATTTTCCAAATATATATATAAGTGGTTGGAATCTTTCTTAAATCTATAATTTGTCACTGGGAGAGTCTCTCTAACTCCTCTGACTTTTTGCTCTCTTTACACCTGCAGTATGAGGAGCAGACATCTTTGTTTTAGCATTTATTTAAAGTGCCATCCTGTTAGGAAATAACAAATTTTAGAAATTCTTCAGTCAAAGGTAAAAAAAGCAAAGGCACTCAAATTACAGAAACAGTCAGAGAGGTTATACAGCTGTACATCCTTTTATGTAAGCATGTAACAGCCAAATAGGTAATTCTAGGTATTTATAGTATTGCAACATTTTTTCAAACATATTTAACTTGTTGACCTGCTCACTGCATAGCCAAATAGTAGAAAATGGCAGTTAAATTTAACCATTATTGCATCTTTCATCCATTACCATTCGAACAGGTTAATCAAGATTCTGCTTTTTATGTCATAGCTGAAAAAGCCACGCTGCTTCCGAGTGCATTTAACAATAAACAACTGTCTCTGAAGCATACAATAAACTTCCTGACATGCTCATTCTGTTTGTATTGCATGTTCATTAATCTTATTGCTTTTGCATTGTCAGTTCTGAGTGCTACTTAAATTAACATTGTGAATGTGAACTCAACAAAATGTATGAGAGAGACATTTCTGTATTGTCTAACAGATAGAGCAAATAACACAGTGTATTTGGACATTTATAAAGCAACTGTTAGTAAGTATGGCATGTCTATATTCTATTAGTTAATATTAAAAATATTTTTGACATGTTTGAAGAGCACACCTGTGAGTAACCTACTCTGAGCAGACTTAGTGTGCTATGAGACTTGTGACTACAATGCTGGTTTGAGGAACATTTCTAGAACATATACATAATCTGTCTTTTAAAATAGTCATATGTGGTGAGTTGACCTTGGCTGGACACCAGATGTCCACCAAGCCACTCCAACGCTCCCCTCCTCAGCAGGACAGGGTGGGAGAAAATAAGGTGGAAAAAATCACATGCGTCAAGATAAAAGCAGTTTAATAAATCAAAAGCAAAGCCTGTGCACAGAAGCAAAGGAAAACAAAAGACACTCTCTACTGCCCATCAGCAGGTGATGTCCAGCCACTTGCCGGAAGCAGGGTTTCAGCATGTGTAGCGGTTGCTCTGGAAGACCAACGTCATGAACAACGAATGCCCCCCCTTCCTCCTCCTTTTTCTTACGTTTATTGCTGAGCTGACGTCATGTAGTATGGAATATCCCTTTGGCCAGTTTGGGTCAGCTGTCCTGGCTGTGCCCCCTCCCAAGATCTTGCCCACCCCCCTGCCTACTGGTGAGGGGGGATGATGGAGAGACAGCCTTGATGCTGTGCGAGCACTGCTCAGCAGTACCTGAAACGCTGGTGTCTTACCAACACCTTTCTAGCTGCCAATACAAAGCACAGCACTGGGTGGGCTGCTGTGGGGAAATTAACTCCACCTCAGCCAGACCCAATATACCATAACATACAATGATGGACTTGGTACACATGTTCCGTTACTCAGAATCTCTAGGAAGAAAAATGTGGCAAAAGGAAAACGTGGCTTCACTAGTCTATTGGTTTAAACAACCAGACATCATCACTATGGAGAGAGCAGCCTATTAGCTAAGCAGACACTTATTTTCCATAGCTATTGTGAAATATGTTTATCTGATTCGTGTGATGAAGTGTAATCTTCTGTACTTTCATGGATTTCTCCTGCACCATAAAAAGGGGTATTTTACAGGAGAAAGTTGAACTACTTTGCTGGTATATCAGCTCAAACCAGTTTGACCACTGACCACATAGTATTGTGTAAAGAAAGTGCATTCATAAGGTTTGGGGTCATCCTGGGTGCACGCCGAGGAAGATTCGAGAAGACTCTAGCAGGAGAAGAGGGCATGCGCTGAAGAAGACACGCCTGTTCATGAATATGTATTAGAAGACACGCCTATTCATGAATATGTATTGGTGAACAGGATCACGCTGAGGAAGAGTGGAGAAGATTCTAGAAGGAGAAGAGGGCATGCGCCGAAGAAGACACGCCTGTTCATGAATATGTATTAACAGACAGGATATAAACCAGGAACAGGAACTGAACCATGTGCGTCTTGGTGGAGCGGAGACTCCCGGCGCACCCAGCGCTGTTTGCTTGCCTCTATTCACTTAATAAATTGTAAATCTGAATTGGAATCCTGTTTGGGACTAAATCAGTTATAACACTATTTTGATTTTGTTTTTTTCTTATTCAGTTCTCAGTATTGACAAACCATTTTAAGTATCTTGAACCACATGGCACCCCTGGTTGTTTTTATGAATGTTGCTTGAATGAGTGATCTCCCAACTGCTTTTAGGTAGGATACTTAATTGCATAAGAGAGACAGCTTTATGTACAACTGTATCCCTAATCCATTGAGTAGGCTTTCTTGTTTCAAAAAAAGCCAAGTGGCACAGACGATATTACAGGGCAGAGTGTTCTTCTCTCTCTCTCATCTCCCTCTTTTCACTGCCCCCCCCTACCCCCCAAAGAGGGTTTGGATAAAGCTGCTGGAATCTTCACTCTTGTTAAATGCTTCACTTAATGTAAACTTAATTTTGTTCAGACTGGAAGCATATGTTTGCTCTTTGAAGATGTGGAAATTAAATCACTTTTGAAAGTGAGTACTACAACTCTCATGCCTGTCGAATGAGCCATATTCCATTGTCTGAAGGCTGCTGTCACATATTCAAGAGGGTCAAGAGCTGTGTCTCTACCTTCATCAAATAGATTGTAATGTTCAACAGGTGCTAAAGTTAGGTAAAGTTCAGAAGTGTGAGTGACAGGCACATGGGACAGATGTAAAGTATAGAGGACTTGGAGAACTGCCCAGGCAAGAGAAATTTTGCACAACCTTTTGAATCTGTGCGTGGTAGCATACAACTTCATCAGTAACTAGGGAAGGGCTGTGCAGAACAAGACAGTGCTAGTGGGTCTGAGATCATGTCCTCGGCCAAATCTGAAGCCCTTCAGCACATTGGAACATCTATTATTTTGCTTTGCTTTCTAAAGTGTTTTACTAGTCAAGGACTGAACAGCTATCTAAAAATAAAACTGCCTGTGTGCCCTAGGAGAATTCCAGTAATTTTAAAAAACTACCAAATATCTTGTAGAAAACTCTGTGTTGCCATTATGATAGATAAAGCTTTCAGTGAAGCTGAGTCTTTGTAAAATTTATTTTAAGAAATGCACACCTTTGCCACTTTATCTTAATATTTGGAGTAGATTGAATCAAACAGTATTTTTAAAATAACTTACTAGGAGATAGTAATCTATTGAATTTTACAGACTGGTATATTCTGAATCTAAACCACTACATATTAAACCCTTCACTCTTCAAAGTATAATGTGCTTGAACTTAAGGAAGTACAGCATCTGGTGCAAAACTGTATTGTTCCTAGAAGACTTTCTTGCTGGCTTTAATTCTCTGCTTTTTTCTAAACTTCAGTGCTTTACTGTTAAGAACAAAAAGGAAGTTAGACTTTTAGAAGGGGTAACTGAATACAGTTGATATTATTATGTATACAGAAAAAGATTCAAACATGGACCCTGAAGATAAGCCTTAAACCCTTTTTTTTTTTTAGACATCTAAAATTAGAACTTCATAAGTGATAATGAGATTCAAGATGTGCAACATCAGACGATAGGATCCTGTCTGTTCATTCATGTATGACAGGTCACTGACTGACAGAAATTCGCTAAGCTCAGTAATCAGTATTTGACAGGCATGTCTGACCAAGAAGGCATAAATTATTGGTGTGAAGATGTTAAGAAACCAACATTTACCACTTCTGTGGTTAGCTAGTTTCAAGCACTATGCATCTTCTAATTTAAAATATGCTTACTTTGTAATTGGAATACTTTGGTATGTTCTTCCAGATTACAACATTGAATTTTCGGAGAACAGAGGAAGTACAGGATGATTTTTCTCAAAGTCATCACTAGAAAAGAGAGAGTAGGATATTTGGATGGAGATGGGAAATTTTGAGAGCTGGGTCTGCATGGGTATAGCATAACTTTACAGCAGAACAAGGCATCAAAATTGACCCTAAATTTTGGCACTGAAATCATGTGCAAGTACATAATCATGTTGTTTTCTGAAGGAGTTTAGAAATGTTCTTATGCAATGTTTGGAAGAGACCACGTTAGAAATCCTTTTCCTTTTAATGTAGATTCACCTTTTTTTGTACGGACTAAGAAATGTTTTGCCTCTGGTTCTAACATAATATTGCATGCCTAATGTTTTAACCAGTGTTTAAAAAGTGGGCCAGATTCTCAGTTAGACCAAAGGCAACCTTACCAAAATCATTGGAACCGTATGATCTCCCATAGAGCTAACTGTTCTATTTGAAATTCTGGCTGAGAGTTTAACCTGGTGGGTTGTTTCTTTTTCTTCTTTTGAGAATTCTATTTTTATCAGATTATGTTTTCTGCCTATCTTGTCTTCTAACTGATGCAGAACCTCTGGAAAAAAAATGCAACACTCTTTATATGAAATTTTTTTTTTGTTCAGATTGATTTTCCAGAGTGACTTACCGTCCTTTATTTCTCATGATGATAACACTTATGTGGGAGAGGGGACAACTGATTTAATTTGGTTGAACGTATCTGTATGACATGGTATTATTTGAAAGGGAGGCACAAGTGCTCAACCAGTAAAAATAAGAAATGTAGCTAATGTGTGTTGGAGCCAGGCTTCGTTGAAAGTTCTGAGCAGAAAAGGTCTTTTGTTTTTATTGATGCTGTGGAAGTTAGACAGGAGAAGACTGAACTGTAACATGAATCAGCAGAGGAAATGAGCTTTACTAGAATGAATCAATATTTGAAAGTGTGCAACTGGTGTTACCATTTTTCCTAGCATGTAATTAGCATGTGCTCAGCATGTGCTCTACTATTGTTAGAAAATTCTTACTAGTACTTAATATTTTAGAGATTTGGCAAATAATCTATTTGTAATCCATCAGAGATCTGAGATCACCCTTCATAAGAAATTTAAACCCTATTGTTTTACTTGATGAACTGTCAAATATGAAGTATTATAAGGCAGTTTATTTATAGAACTAATTTTTATACCATATACATATATAATTTTGTTGATACAGGAATTATGATCAGGAAAAACATATTGCTTATTTTCTATTGTATATGCTTCCTGTTCTAATTTTCTACCTCCTGCATACAAACATGGACATATTTGTTTATGTTAAATACATACCTGAAAAAAGTTTCAGTTGGGGCTGTGTGATTTTATTGACACATATTTTCGCTCTAATGTTGTGTTGCATTTATAAAAAAATGTGTATCACAATTGATAATGAGCTAATACTTCCAAGACATTAAATTAGGTAATTAGTAATGTAGCTAGGGAAATATAAGGAGTTAAATGTTTCAAAATAATATTTATTTACAGTAGCACTGGAAAGGTCCCTTGTTATATTGCCTTGTTGTTTATGCTAGCAAACAGTACACTGAAATTCTGCTGTGAAATAGCAAGCCAGATGATCAACCCAGAACCAATTCTTCATGACTAACTTCTACCCCCCCCCCCACCCCCCCCCCCAAAGTTGAATACATGTGCCTCCAGGAAATTTTTTTGCATGGTGCTAAAGGACTCTCTTAGTGCAGTGAGTCAAGCAACCTTTCAAAAATATCCTATCCCCATTTTTAAGAGTCTGAGCATGCAGCAATTTTGGAAAAGTATCTGCAAATGGCCTTCATGAAGAGCTTATCTTGTTTCCTAGAAGACTAGGATCCAGAAAAGTTCATGGAAGTTTTATAAGTCATCATTATACCTGATACAATAAAGAACAAAGTAAAATAAAAGTAAATATAAGTAAAATAATAGTAATAATGTTTTGGCCTCTGTTAAAACTGAAAGTTATTATTTTGTATTTACCTTTTGTTGTATGTGCCTGTGAATGTGTATATGCACCTGTATATCTCCATTTATTTTACACTCAGTGTTTGAATTGAGGACTAGTTGCAGGCAGGATTCTTATAGGCCTTGGTCCACTCCCCTATGCAGAACCCTAACCTGCCTGCAGCCCACATATTCAGGGCAATGATGATAAACGAAGTCTGCAGTTCTGCTTTTGTTCATTTCCAGCTGGACTGTATACCCTGGAAGTCCTTGTGGTGCCATACTCCTGTATTCCCAGCACACTACTTAGGATTTTCCAAAGGAACCAGGCACACATAGGAGGGTTAATCCATTACGCTAACACTGGTAAGACATTTACATTTCTGAAAACAGCTTTTAAAAGGAAATGTGCCTCACCAATCTGAAAATCCATGTGCTTCTTTCCACCAAGGTGAATGGAGTGGTCTTTGAAACAAGATCAACACGTGGCTCAGGGGCTGCTGCCGTCGTCAGAATTTTGGGTTTTTTGACCACGGGGCGGTTTACACGGCACCGGGCCTGCTCGCAGCTGATGGAGTGCAACTGACGCAGAGGGGCAAAAGGATTCTTGCTTACGAGCTGGCAGGCCTCATCGAGAGGGCTTTAAACTAGATTTGAAGGGGGAAGAGGATAAAACCAGGCTCACTAGAGTTGAGCCTGGGGGTGGTGTGCCAGAGTTGAAATCGATAGCCCAGCTCAAGTGCATCTACACCAATGCACGCAGCATGGGCACCAAACAGGAGGAGCTGGAAGCCATTGTGCAGTGGGACAGCTATGATGTAGTTGCCATCACAGAAACATGGTGGGATGCTTCTCATGACTGGAGTGCTGCAATGGATGGCTATAAGCTCTTCTGAAGGGATAGGCAGGGAAGGAGAGGTGGTGGGGTGGCTCTGTATGTTAGGGAGTGTTTTGGTTGTATAGAAATCAATGATTGTAAAGACCAAGTCGAGTGCTTATGGATAAGGATGAGGGGGAAGGCCAATGAGGCAGATATCTTGCTGGGAGTCTGTTATAGACCACCCAACCAGGATGAAGAGACAGATGAGACATTCTATAAGTGACTGGCAGAAGTCTCGCATTCGCTGGCCCTTGTTCTTGTGGGGGACTTTAACCTACCAGACAGCTGCTGGAAGTATAACACAGCAGAGAGGAAACAGTCTAGGAGGTTCCTGGAGTTTGTGGAGGATAACTTCCTGACACAGCTAGTGAGTGAGCCCACCAGGGGAGGTGCCTTGCTGGACCTGCTGTTTACAAACAGAGAAGGATTGGTGGGAGATGTGGTGGTCGGAGGCTGTCTTGGGTTTAGCGACCATGACATGATAGAAGTCTCAGTTGTGAGCGAAGTAAGGAGAGGGGTCAGCAAAACTGCTACCATGGACTTCCGGAGGGCAGACTTTGGCCTATTCAGGTCACTGGTTGAGAGAGTCCCTTGGGAGACAGTCCTGAAGGACAAAGGGGTCCAGGAAGGCTGGACAGTCTTCAAGAAGGAAATCTTAAAGGCGCAGGAGCAGGCGGTCCCCATGTGCCGTAAGAAGAGCTGGCGGGAAGGCGACCGGCCTGGTTGAACGGGGAGATTTTGCTGGGACTCAGGGAAAAGAGAGTTTATCACCTCTGGAAGAAGGGGCAGGCAACTCACGAAGAGTACAAGGATCTCATTAGGTCAAGCAGGGACAAAATTAGAAAGGCAAAAGCCCAGCTAGAGCTCAGTCTGGCTACAGTCGTAAATAATAATAAAAAATGTTTTGACAAATCTATTAACAACAAAAAGAGAGGCAAGGAGAATCTCCATCCCCTACTGGATATGGTGGGGAACATTGTCTCCAAGGACGAGGACAAGGCTGAGGTACTTAATGCCTTCTTTGCCTCAGTCTTTAATAGCCAGTCCAGGTATCCACAGGGTATTCAGCCCCCTGAACTGGAAGACGAGGATGGAGAGCACAATATACTCCTCATAATCCAGAAGGAAGCAGTCAAGGACATGTTAAGCCACCTGGACACCCACAAGTCTATGGGGCCTGATGGGATCCACCCGAGAGTACTGAGAGAGCTGGCGGAGGAGCTTGTCAAGCCACTCTCCATCATTTCTCAGCAGTCCTGGTTAACAGGGGAGGTCCCAGACGACTGGAGGCTTGCCAATGTGACACCTGTCTACAAGAAAGGCCGGAAGGAGGATCCTGGGAACTACAGACCTGTCAGCCTGACCTCTGTACCAGGGAAGATCATGGAGCGGTTGGTCTTGAGAGTGCTCACAGGGCATGTGAAGGACAACCAAGGGATCAGGCCCAGCCAGCATGGGTTCATGAAAGGCAGGTCCTGCTTGACCAACCGGATCTCCTTCTATGACCAGGTGACCCACCTAGTGGATGAGGGAAAGGCTGTGGATGTTGTCTCCCTGGACTTTAGTAGAGCCTTTGACAGCGTCTCCCACAGCATTCTCCTGGAGAAACTGGACAGGTTTACTCTTTGCTGGGTGAGGAACTGGCTGGATGGCCGAGCCCAGAGACTTGTGGTGAATGGCGTTAAATCTGGCTGGCGGCTGGTCACAAGCGGTGTTCCCCAGGGCTCAGTTCTGGGACTGGTCTTGTTCAATATCTTTATTGATGATCTGGATGAGGGAATCGAGTGCTCCCTCAGTAAGTTTGCAGATGACACCAAGTTGGGTGGGAGTGTTGATCTGCTGGAGGGTAGGAGGGCTCTGCAGAGGGATCTGGACAGGCTGGATCGATGGGCAGAGGTCAACTGTATGAGGTTTAATAAGGCCAAGTGCAGGGTCCTGCCCTTCGGCCACAACAACCCCATGCAACGCTACAGGCTTGAGGAGGAGTGGTTGGAGTGCACCCTGGTGGAAAGGGACCTGGGCGTGCTGGTTGACAGCCGGCTGAACATGAGCCGGCAGTGTGCCCAGGTCGCCAAGAAGGCCAACAGCATCCTGGCCTGTATCAGGAATAGTGTGGCCAGCAGGAGCAGGGAAGTGATTGTGCCCCTGTACTCGGCACTGGTGAGGTCGCAGCTTGAATCCTGTGTTCAGTTTTGGGCCCCTCACTACAAGAAGGATGCTGAGGTGCTCGAGCATGTCCAAAGAAGGGCAACAAAGCTGGTGAGGGGTCTGGAGCACAAGTCTTATGAGGAGCAGCTGAGGGAACTGAGGTTGTTTAGTCTGGAGAAGAGGAGGCTGAGGGGAGACCTTATCGCTCTCTACAACTACCTGAAAGGGGGTTGTGGCAACGAGGGTGTTGGCCTCTTCTCCCAAGTACCTAGCGATAGGACAAGAGAAAATGGCCTCAAGTTGTGCCAGGGGAGGTTTTGATTGGATATTAGGAAAAATTTCTTCACTGAGAGGGTGGTCAGGCATTGGAACAGGCTGCCCAGTGAGGTGGCGGAGTCGCCATCTCTAGAAGTGTTCAAAAAACGTGTGGATGTGGCACTTCGGGACATGGTTTAGGCAACATGGTGGCGCTGGATTAATGGTTGGACTTGATGATCTTAAAGGTCCTTTCCAACCTAGTGATTCTGTGATTCTGAGTCTTGTGATTGTGTGTCCAGAACAATACATGAAGCACACCGCTATCAAGACTTCCTTTTCACCAGAAATGAAAAGTGTTGCTAGCTCTTGGTGGGTAAAGGAGATAGGGCAGCTGTTCTGTAAAGCTGAGCTCAGATGTAGTTGTGGCAAAGACCAAGATTCTATCTCAAAATTTCTGCTTCTGTTTTTAATAGTCCCTCTTAAAAATGAACAACAGATATTTGCCACCTATGAGGTGTATGCAAATGAGTGAAGGGATTTACACCTGGACCTCAAAAAGTAAGTTATTCCCTACTAACTGCAGTTCCTAGGCTTGTATTATAGACTACAATGTTCTGCAAATAAGCAGCTAAACCCTGACTGACAAGTAAAACCATGTAATTCCTAATGGGTGCAGCTGCAAAGCAAACTAGGTATTGAGCTATATAGTGGGGATCTTTAGTAAGAGTGCTTCTGTCCACCCTGTTTTGTGTGACCCTAGGCTAATCATTTTGCCTCTCTATCATTGCATCCATGCTTAGAATGAGAGTAATACATGACATATCTGTTTTCTTAATATTGTTGCTTGGAGAAATAATTATCCGAAGTGTACACAGAGTTCTGGAAATGTAAAATTCTATATGAATCCACAGATGGCCTTATATTTGTAATCTAGAGAGACAGCTGTGTTTCTCAGTATGCTACTTTGTTAATTATTATCAACACTTTGACAATACGAGTAATATATTAAAAAATGTTTAGGTAATACCAAAGGGACTATTATAATGAAAAAGGCAAAACTGACTGCTAGATCACTAGTTGGAAAGGACTTAAGAATAACTTATTGCAAATAATAGAAAAGGTTAATCTACAAATTACAAAAAATAAGCTACTGACTATTGCTCAGGTGCACTGCATCTTATAATTTGTCCTTAGTGACAGATTTTTGAGTCTGAGATATTAGACAACCACATTTTCTGCTTTCACTGTTAAGACCTGGAACATTCTTCTCATGCATTCGAGCTATAAAATTGCCCTTTGTATAGCACAGGTTAAGCAGTTTCATGGTTTTGAGGGTTACATAAATCTTATAAGCCAAGGTGCTGATGAATTAGCATCCTTACATGATTGTTTTAAAGTGATTGCTTATTGCTAACTGTAGTTGTTCCATTACACTGGGAATTAAAGATTAAGGAAGCTTGTTTAAAGAATGCTTACTGCTGTCTTTTAGCACACAGAGTACTAATTTGCCATTGTAAAAAGATTTAAAAGTATGGAGATTCTTCATCATCTTGGGGTCTGCAGTGAAATTAACTCTTCTGAGAACTGAAAGGGATTTGGGAACACTTTTGGAAGAGGTGTAAAAGCATTAAATGTGTCATAAAGCAATCAAAAGCTGCAGCTATGTATGAGACTTAGTGGACTCTGTAAAGGATGATAAGAAGAATCTGTTACTTTCACATGTAGCATCAGGAGTTATTAATAAATGAAATGGTGCCTTGACTCCACAAAGATGCACCAGTGAAAGAAAATAGCTGGAAAAGAGGCCTGAGACATCTTGCTAGCTGAAGGTCTAAGAGCAGTCCTTTTTCTAAGGAAATCTGGGGTTTTTTCACAAGCTGAGTAATTTCAGACAGAGGAGTAATGTGTGCCCTTGCACTAGTTTCCCTGGCCAGCTACAGCTTCTTTGCTGAGAGGTTACAGAGGGGCCCTTGTCAGCTTTTTGCCTAGACTTCTTTCCCCAGCTCTGTTTCTTGCCAGAGGTTTAGAGCTGACAAGGTCTCTATTAGCATGTTCTGCAGTTCTCATATAATATTTCAGGAGGTAGTTCAATATTTTATGCTACCCTTCCGAATAAGACAAGTAAAAACTTCATCTACACCTGTGATGATTATCGTTTTCGAAGTTTAAATAAAAGCCATCAAGCAAAATGTCTTTAGAACCATTTCAGAAATTTTAAATTTTTACTCTTGCATTTCCCATCCTTGAAACTTTACTGATAATGTGATTTGGTCTTTCACCTGCTTTCACCAATAAAGCTAGCATACAGGAAGTTGTCAGGTTACTGGGATAACTGATTCCTTAGATCAGGGCAGTTGAACTGCAGGTATTTTCAGCTGTCTTTTTTTTTTTTTTTCCCCCTGCTGGAATTTTCTGGTTTTGTTCTGGAATAGCTTATTTTCTATTAAATTAAACAGAGCTCAAATTAATTAGGCAGTGTAATTTCTCCTTGTGTATTCCAACTCCTGATTCTTATTTTGACAATATTTTACAGAACTTATGTTGTTCTTCAAATACCATTTAAGAAAGGCATAAAATAATTATATAGTTAGACATATCGGGATAGGTTCTCTACAACAGAGGAAATAGGGCTTACTTGCATTTTGCCTGTCTTTTTCTCCCAGAAGGCTTTTCTTTTTGGTTTAGCCCTAAGATGTGATTTAAGTTGGACAGCTGAAATGTTTTAAATCAGCTGCCTTATTTAAATGCCATACTCTGGAAATTCTGACAACGTCCAAAAGCCTTTTTGGCCTGAAAACTAGCACATAATATTGTAGTTGTTGTCCCAGTAAAAGGTATTGCATTATCTACCTTGTCAGTAGATCCTGACATTCATAGTGCTTGGCCCTTACCCTGGGGCACATAAAACTTATGAAAAGGCTGGGTAGACAACAGGCACAATGACAGTAGTGTATCTCTCTTCCCTAAATCATTCAAACAGGAGAGACGGTGTGTTTTAGTTTTTCCAGTATGGGATATTTCAGAACAATTACAGTAATTGAATCTGGTAGTAGACACATTTGTGGCTTTGCAGAACTATAGCAATGTTTTAAAATAGCATTCATTGTTTTCTATCTTTAGTCTCCTGCAATGGCCCTCCCCATTCCTGCCAAGAAGAATACTGACTGAGGTAATAGCTGTTATATCTGTTAAGGAGTTAGCCCTTAAAGTGCACATCAGATCAACTTTTGTATGTGCATATTGTCTTCTCACAGAATGTCAAGACAAAGTCAGGGATTCAGCATCATCCAGACTGTGTTTTCAAAGCCACAGGTTTTTTCTTGAAACCTGGACTTTCAAGATGGAAACCTTGTCCTAAAAGTTGTCTCAAGCAAAACAGAGGTTTCTACAGGAGAGTAGAGCTTGGCTATGAGGTAGACAGAGTTCACTGGCTGCTGGGCCAATGCAGGGCAGGAACATTCCGAACTGGTCATGATCAGGGCTTAACATTTAGCACCATTCACCAAGGAAAAACCCAAATCCAGGCCCACTAAAATAAAATATCATACAGCCATTCCCCTGGAAAGTGGATGAAAGAGTAGACACTGTTTATGCAGCTGATGACAGTTTACAAATTTAGGGACTGTGAAAAATACTTGGATGTTACAGAGAACTGTATTTCTACAGGTCTGTGGAGTAGATGTAGTTTCAGTATAAGCATAAGGATCTACGCAGGTTCGAACTGAGATATGGAACTACTCCATCCTCATCCCTGAAGATTTACACCCTAACCAGCAAAGTCTGAGGGTATAGGATAATAAGAAAGAAAATTCATTAGTTGCTAAGAAACCATGCATTTCAGTAGGTTACAGAGAATAGATCCCCCCCACCCCCCCCACCTCCCTGGAGATCTATCTTCTTAAATCTCTCAGGTTTTTAAGGATAGGTATGGATGACAAACTTGCTTTTCAGAAGTCCCTAATATTCTAGGTGAAATATTTATGAACTGTTTTGTGGTATGTTTGTTTTTTTTTTTTTCTGAAGATGTTTTTGTTCATTTTTCCCCCTCTACATATTTTAATTAAACACATGAAAATGGTGTAGAAAACTTTAATACTATTCTCGTGTCCAGAGAGATTGACTGAATAGGAATTTTGGGGGCTTTCTTGGGTTGGAAATACAAAAAAGAGATTATTCTTTTAGTACCCAAATGTTGATCAAAATGACATGATTCAGTCTATAAAATAAGGCAAGAACTGCATGAATGACTTATACATACTAAAGTTCTGGAGTACGGAGTTTTGGGAAGAAGTTTTATAAGAGATCTTGGGGTTAAAAGAAATGGCAATTAAATGAAAAGTGGTACTCAGAAAACATGACAGAGTGAATTCATATAACAATGATTTGAAATAGTCTGACTGGGTCCTACAGAAACCTTGATGACTTTTCAAAGAATCTCTGATCTAATTCAGCTTTGTAGGTTGGAAAGTGAAGCTCCTTAAAGCTGAGGGAAACCATTTGAGTACAAAAGAAAGGTTGTATTCAGATTGTGACTTTCCTTTTATCTTCTCTTTCTGGTCTTTCAGGCTTTGTCCAATAGCTGTACAAGGATGCAGAATGAATCAGAATATAGTAATTCATATTTCATTTGAATGCAGGTAGTATGTTTTGTGCTAGAGCCTTGGACTTACCTCTTATAGTGGAAGATAACTTGGGGAGTAGTGTGCAGAAAGTCCAAACCTGTAATGAGTAAAGATTATAAAATACTTTTCTGCTTAGTTCCTATTTCTTCAGTCCAACTAGATATCTATCTGTTCTCCAACTCTTGCAAATGAAGGGGAGGGTCTCAGCTGATCTCTAAGAGAAAAGTAAAAAAATAGCAAATACTCCTCTTTCCTTGGTGCAAGAAATGTTCTAAGAAGAATTTCTCTATGTTGTTTAATGGACCAAAACGTTAGGGAGGAATGTTTCTTGCAGAAAGTTTTGTCAGAAGAAAAGTCCTTAACTGTACTACATAAAATGCCTCTTTCTGGTAAGCTGCTGGGATATTTATTATTTAAAAAAAAAAAAAAATTAAAAAAATGCTGCTGTCTGCAATGTCAGATAACAAGAATGCTTCATTTTTTTTTTCTCAAAGATTTCTAATACCTCATTTTTTTCTGGATATAATACATTTGCACTTATCTGAAAGGCCTTTACATTAATTTAGTCTCATAACTGTCTTGTAAGACAGAAAAGTATTAGCCTTCTGTCATGGAGAATTGGGTTAACTTCTATCAGGTCATGTATGGACTTACTGCAGAGTCACCATAATTGAAGATTACTGAACATATTCTTTTCTCTTCATCTATTGTGCCTATTCTCACATACAGACAATATTGCACCCCAGGAGCATGGAGACAGATATATCAGTAGGAAGCTTTGTCTTCTAATAATTGTTAGATAAAATTTTGAAGAATATGTATTAAAGGAGGCATTTTGCTTCATTGTGAAAAATGAAAGGAGGAAGATAATATTTCTGCCCTTTAGAGTAATCAAAAACACTGTTTGGCATAGCAGGAATCCTATGACTAATTAAAACCAGTGATCATTCATATAAGACAGTTTTCTTTTCAAGAAAGAAAGACAATAATAAAAGAATGGAAGAATTAAAGAACAAACTTAGGAGCGTAGTCCAAGCTTTCTGATACATGAGTAGAAGAAAGAATAGGATATGTATAAAATGAGTGCTCTTTAATTTCTGTTAGTGTTTGAGTTAAAAAAAGGGTTGCAGTTTAGGCAATGATTTCCATTTTATGCTATTACATTTAACAGTTACATGTTGAAGCTCTCCTCTTGCAAGTTCATGTATCTATAAATAAATTTTTAAAAACAGGTTACACCTGCAAAGTGCATCTGGGGATGAGAGTGCGTGACTAGTGGTTCCCTCCTGTACTAGAACAGGCATGGTCCATGGATGCAAGAACAAGAATCTGTCAATGAGGATAGTGAGATGTCCACAATGGAGCACGCTGAAGACTCGGAAAGAGTTTAGTAAAGAAATCAGCCAATTTTAGCTCTTGGAGAAAGAAAACAAAACAAAACAGAAAAAAAACCAAAACAACAAAAAAAACACCCCCAAAAAACCCAGCAACAACAAAAAAGCACTAAAGACTCCACTTCAGTGAGAGATCTAAGAAACCCAGTCAAGTTAGTGTCTACTTTAATTTATAGCAACTTAAAGGTGAATTAATTACAGTACACAGGTACCTAGCTATTGGGATTTATGAAAGTAAGGAGCTTATTAAAATAGCAGAAAGTTGCAATCAACTAAAAAAAAGCTGAGTTCAACCAGATATGTTTCTGTAACAAGGAATATATTGCTACTTTTCACTTTTCTTAAGGATGGCAATTAAATACGGCCATCAACCAGCATGAGAATCATTTAATACTTGAGCCTTATGTCAAGATTTAGGTATAGAGCAAATAGAAATTATTTGGGTGAAGTGTGTGGCCTATGTTAGGGAGCAAGTCAGTACTTGATCATAAACGATTTCTTTGGCCTGAAGATTTGTGACCTTTCTGTAAAAACAGTTTTCTTATAGTGTTTTAGTCCATATTTCCAAGGAAAACAGTGTTTCCCTTTACTCCTCAATTTACCTACAGTTTGTTCAGAACATTTATGTTGTCCTTTTTGGAATGCTCCCAACTGAACACTTACATCCTAATTCCCTCAAAATCTCCTGTCCATCTCATTAGTACTTTTGAAGGTAGATGTCTATTCTATGTATCACTAGATGGATTTGGGATGGATTGGGGATCAAGTTGCATAGCTCTGACTATGCAGCAGTTTGGTTTTTGGGGCAGAGGTAAGGAAAGGCCTCCACAGTGCAGATGCCCAGAACCAGTGTATTTTCCCTGACCAGATGTTTGCAGTCAGGGTATTTGAAGTCACATCTACTACTTTGATCATTGGTAGCGGTAAGCAGATCTTTTCTTACTGTGCGTATTAACTTTTGTTGGCCAGATGTGAAAGTAAATGTATCATAGTCCAGCTCTTTTGCTATCACCATGGAATAGAATGAGAACGTTGTGGATGGTGGGACTGTGTAATCACTATGCAAAGCATACAGTCTGACAAGCGATGCTAACACAGGAGCTCTTGTCCTCTTATTCCACATTTTGTCCATACAGATACAGGTACAGATAAAGATAAGACGGTTTGTTATTGACGAAACGGGACAAGACCATATCCTTTGACTCATGTAGTTATTATTCAACTGCAACAATAAAAATGGAGACCAGACAATTGCAGATAGAAAGTTTTCTGTTGAAGTGTGTTTGTGTCATACCCAGTATCTAGGGTTTCATCTTAGCAAGGACATTGCCGTATTTCTATGCACAGCCAGTATGTGTCTGTCCATCAATGGAGTCAGTGGGGGCCCAGCAGTTCACAGATTAAATGACAGCTAAAAGACATGGTCTCTATCATCAATTAATTTAGCTCCTGGTTGATGAGATTTGGCCAGTTTTCCTTTCTTTCCAAGAAGAAAATCTTTTAACTGTGGAGTATTAAGGCATGGACTCTGGCAGGGATTCAAGCCAAAGACGTTTATTGCTACAGGCACTTGCTTTTTATACAGTTACAGCTCTCTCACACGCCACAAAATGCATCCTGATTGGTTACTACACACAGTCCATGCGCTCCTCACACAGTCAGGATTGGCTGCCTCCAGGTGTCCATGCGCTCTTCTCTGACCACTTTCCTTCCTTCTTCTGCTCCAGTACCTCCCCTTTGGCTACTCACAAGAATGTCATGTGCTTCTCCACTTCCTCCTTGGTTGTTTACCATCTTTAAAGCCACAGTTCCTTCTCCTCAAGGTCAAGCCTCTGCAAGGTAATCCAAACATCTCCCTCTTTTTGTTTTTCTACAAACAAAACCTGATGGACCATTCGTTGCAACATGGTATGCAAACATGAAAGCAAACAGGGAACAATCAACAAAATACAACAAAAGATGGCCAATGTTGGGCAGGGTCACACTGTGACCTGGAAGAAGGATCACTCCAGGCTGTCTCCTCTTGTTGCGGCTTGGGCGACCACCCTTCCTGCGAGGTGACCAAGAAGGACTCGCCATCTCCATCGGTTGCGCTGTCAGGGGAGCACTGGGCTCAGGCCACTCATTCTCATCGCCCTCAGCTTGGCTTTCTTTCCCTCCCAGGGCTGTGGCAGCGGCAGCTACTGCTGCCGCCATCCGTTCCGATTTTATTGCTCTTATAGAGTCTCTAAGTAATCAACAGGTTGTTAATACCTTCACAGCCGTAGTACCCCCTTTGGAGGCTGCATCAAACACCAAGTCCCCTGCTTTCTCCCAAGTAGATAACTCAAAAGCTGTTGCAGAGTCTGCTGCTATCCCCTGGCTTTTCAAAAATGCTAACAACAATCGTAAAGTTGATTCGCCATAAGTAACACCCCTCTTCTTCAAAATCTTTACTATAATACAAAGGATTGCTTTTTCTTCCGAGGACATTTGCGACCCCATTACTTCACGTCCCCAGCTGCTCACCTCTTTGGTGATTATTCGTCCAGACTGCAGCTCTCTGTCCTACTGCTTCTATCTTCGTTCAGCTGGGCTACTCCATCGGTCGTTCTCTTACCACGATTCAGGTCCCTGTTCGGGCACCATCTGTGAAATATTAAGGCACGGACTCTGGCAGGGATTCAAGCCAAAGACCTTTATTGCTACAAGTGTAGCACAACATTTAACTGCACTTCAAATAGAAGAAAGCTACCCACTTTGTTTCTGACAGAAAAGCCAGCAGGTAAGAATAATTTTTGAAGTGGTGAGAACAAAACAGTCTGTGCCATCTTTACTCACCCTATTAAGATTAGTTTCTTGCAGATCTATGCATTACACATCTGGAGACTGAGTATCAGTTCCAAAGGAAACAAAAAACAATGAGTAAGTCAGCTTCACTTTTTTACAATGTTAGCATCATTTGGGTTTATAGTGCCCTCGTTAGCTAAATCAGAAATGCCGCGTAAGTCTATAACATCTCTTTCCTTAAAAAAAGGAGGAAGTCACTTGCTTTTATAATGAAATATCTTTTGCCACATGGGCTGTGCTTTCTACATGTGGCCTGAAACGATATTCATAGCAGCTAAAATCTCCTGTATTTATTGAGTGTAAGGGAACTAGAGGCCAAATGCACTACGTCTTTTCATCTGAATTCAATTTATGATTCTAGAATGGAGACGAGGCTTTTACTAATAAAGCTTGTAGTGAGGCTAAGAACAGAAAAGATAAGCCCTTTGCTCTTTTTGCTACTCATTTCTGGGACTGAACTTTTGCAAAGGTGCAGAACAGCACTTCAGGATTTCTTGAATAGCCTATTCTTTTTAATGGGCTTTTAAACATCCTGTTCTGAGTGTTTTTCAAATTGTAGTCTATTTCAGCTTTTATCTAGCACTTCTACTTTTACTCCACACTAACTCCCATTGTGATAGCCAGACACTTTCTGCATTATATATCTGTGTTTCAGGGGAAGGCATGGAATTTTTGCTTTGCTTTGTTTTTTACCTAAGGTTTCACATCTTTTATTAGAATACCAAGGCATTAACTTGCTCATGTATGTTCACATTGCTTATTGCTAAAACCAGCGTTCAAGTCCTAGGAGCAGATCCTTGTATGGGTTAATTTTTGCAGTTGCCAGAAATCTTGATGAAGTGCTGACTACTTTATGTCAACAGAGCATTGTCTCTGCTCAGATTTAACATTCCATCCATCTTGCCAGGAGTTTTCTCATTTCTTCTTGAAGGAAAAATGGAGTTATAGGAAAGAGACAATATCCTCTGTAACTGTAAATCATTGTAGGATTGATTTTGGAGGGAGGAGGAGATGGGGAGACAAAGGTATAATGGTTTATAAGAGTTGAGATATCTGACCATAATAGGCAGACGGAATAGGAATTCATTGCAGTGCAGTACCATATATTCCTCCTTTCAGGAAAGATCTTTCTCACACAAAGGTGGCATCTTATATGAGTTTGTAATGTGTCCAGCCTGCATATACTGCAGTGGGTGAGGAAACTGTGGGGGAGGAATAGTACTTAAGCCCTTTGTGCCACCTGTAATTTGGCCCTGTGAGGACAGTGGGAGCTCAATGCACTAGAAAATGCCAATTAGGAAAGGGGGATTTCCTCATCAAAGTGTGCTAACCTTAACAGAAATGCATCAGTATTCAGTATGAGCTGATAACAGGTTTAAAAGATGTAGTATAACCACCACTGCCAGGAGACAGCATAGGCGAATCATTCCTTGTCTGCTGCTGTAGAATAGAAATTACATTGTCCCAAAAGGCTGTATTGAAATAGAACTTCTATCTGTGCTTTGTGTTTTATAAAAAGTTGTGATAGTTCAAGATTGCTGAACAAAAGTTTCTTGTAGTTTCTTTTTTTTTTTCTTTTCATATCTATCTGAGGAAGTGGAAGAAGTTATACCAATATTTGCTAACAGGAGTTGTTGAAGGTGTCAGCATACTGTAATGCCTAGAGCAGGAAGCAACAACTTCAGGGACAGCAACAGCCTCAGGGAAGGCTTTTAAATGGGCTCAAAGATACCCAATAGGCTCTGTTCTGAGGATTGCTCTTGATTTTACTGAAGTTAAAGAAAAGAATGAAAGGAAATATTTTCCCAGCAAAGATCTTTCTGAGTTGACCTTATAGAAGTCTTTCTCTTCAGTCTCTGCTATATGAATAGTGAGGGGATCAACACTGTCAGTTGTGATGCATGCGGAAATAAATAACAAAATGTGAAAGAGAAACAGTTTTCTCTAGTTTAGTTGAGAATCATGAAAGTTACAGAATTATGTGAGGCATGTGGAAACCTGCAGTTTCTTGGAAGGAGAGTCATAGGCCAGGAGCCTATGCAGTAGGTCTGTTTTTACCTGGATTTACCTGTTTTTACCTTTTATCTTTTAAGAGTAAAACAGTCTAGCATTTGAACCCCTCAGTCACCTCATAATGCTGTGTTACTGTGGACTATCACTTTTGTATAGGTGATGTAGACTGAGGCACTGCTCACAAGCAAAAGTCAGCAATGGTCTCAGCTATGAAATTTGTATCCTGTAATGGTGAACCATAAAGTTTTTTAAATGTCTAGGAGTTGTCTTAGTTTTACATAGAATCAGCTTTTAGGAGATAAACATGGAGCTGTAATTTAGCTTCATTGTTGTTACAAAAATAAATTAGAATTATTTAACAATAATGGAAAAAGGCATGACTTCTTTTTCTTCCTAGGGTGTCAAAAAATTATAGAAACTTTCACTTTTAACTTCTGTTAGAACTGAGGAGAAGGGAAAATTTTAAAATTTTGAGACTTTTATGCATGTATTGTAAAGGTTTCCATAAGTACTGATGATGTTCAGAATCATAACTTTTATTTACAGAAATGTAATCTTACTATATATTTGGTAAAGACCAGTTTGATTCAGAGTGAGGATAAGGAAGGCTGATCTAATGAGAGTCAGTTATGTTCACAGTAAATTATAGGCAATTTGTAAATGAAAGCTCCCTGGAGAGCAGCATCAGTTCTTACATGGACCAGGAAAGCAATATGACAAGTTCCTTATTTTCCTTATCTGCTTTTTTAGCTGTCTGTGTTAGTTTTGCAATACCAAATCAATTCATCAGCAGTGACATTCTGTAAGAAGACTCTCATTGCCTAGCAGTGCATGTACTAAAAAACCTATTGTTCAAGATCACAGTGTCAGGCAAAATGGACATATTCTATTTTACTCCTATTTCAAAGGCTGACCTTCTGATGATGACTGTTACTTTCTTAAAAGTATGTTTCAGATATTTCTGAGAGCACAAAGAGTCATTCCAAGTACCTCAAAGAGGCTAAGGCACCAAGTCACTCTCTATCAGTTGAAGAATGATCAATTCTTGTAATCAACAGGAACCAAATGTCAATTTTCTCTGACACACCACACATTCAACATTGATTTATTGCTCATGAAGTTCCTCTTCTTTCTCACTGCTGCTATTAGATTGCTAGGCACCCTCACAGAAGAGTAGACCGTTTTATTCCACAACATGGTGTGTAGGAAACTCAGGTAGGATGACATTAAAAAGCCTGGGATGAACTAACAACCTGGAACCTTCAAAAATCTAACCCGTGGCAGAACTGATCTTGGATTGGGCACAGGTATGGCTAATGTCTGATTCAGAGCTTAGAACTGAATTAGAGCTAATCATTGCAGGAAGCATTGCAAGGCAGAGAGAATAAACAGCAACATTCAAATAAAGCAAAAGAAATTTGTGCTAAATAAGGAAGGATTGAATGAGTGGCACTTTTTAAAAATTATTTGGTAATAATTATTACAAAAAAGAAGAAAAATTTGGTTTTCTTACTGACCTATTGCTAAAGCCAGTAGCATTAAAGGAGAACTGGAATATTAATAACCTAAGTATTTCTTTATGATGATTAAGGCTTAATACACCTTTAATTAAATTTATTGGAACAAGAGCTTTGCTATTCATGGAAGGGTAGAAAAAATGTTGATAATGATCCATTTTTAATTTAGGGATTGCATTTTTATAAAATCATAGAATTGTTTAGGTTGGAAAAGACCTTTAAGATCATAAAGTCCAACCGTTAGCCCAGCACTGTCAAGTCCACCACTAAACCACGTTCCTAAGCACCACACCTATGCACCTATTTTAAATACCTCCAGGGATGGTGACTACTTTTACAGAAGTAGACAGATTAAGTTCTAGCTGGGCTTTGCCCTTCTAATTTTCTCCCTGCATAACTTCATGACATCCTTGTCATCCTGCTGAGTGGCCTGCCCCTTCTTCTAAAGGTCATAAACTTGCCTTTTTTTCCTGAGTTCCAGGCAAAGCTCTCTGTTCAGCCAGGCCAATCTTCTTCCCTGCCAGCTCACCTTCCAGCACATGGGGACCGCCTGCTCCTGCACCTTTAAGATTTCTTTCCTGAAGAATGTCCAGCCTTCCTGGACTCCTCTGCCCTTCAGGACTGCCTCCCAAGGGACTCTGTCAGCCAGGCTCCTAAACTGGCCGAAGTCTGACCTCTTGAATTCCAAGCTAGCAGTTCTGCTGACCGCCCCCTCCTTACTTCTCCCAGAATCAAAAACTATCATTTTGTGATCACTACGCCCAGGACAGACTCCAACCCTCACATCACCCACAAGTCCTTCTCTGTTCACAAACAACAGGACCAGTGGGGCGCCTTCCCTAGTTGGCTCACTCACCAGCTGTGTCAGGCAGTTATCTTCCACTCACTCCAGGAACCTCCTGGACTCTTTCCTCTCCACTGTATTGTATTTCCACCAGACATGGGGTAAGTTGAAGTCCCTCATGAGAACAAGGCCTAGTGATTACGAGACTTCTTCCAGCTTCTTGTAGAAGATTTTGTCTGCCTCTTCATCCTGGTTGGGTGGTCTATAACAGACTCCCACCATGATATCTGTCTCATTGGCCTTCCCCTTGATACTCATAAACACTAAATCTGTTGTCATGATCATTAAGACAGTCAAACACTCCCTAACATACAGAGCCACCCCACCACCTCTCCCTCCTTGCCTATCCCTTCTGAAGAATTTATAGCCATCCATTGCAGCACTCCAGTGCTGAAGTCTCTCGTGATTGCCCTTGGACTTCTTGTTGCAACTTCATCGCTGCCTACCTGAAAAATCGCTAACAGATAGTAACCTGAGGTCCGTACCAGGGTAGGAAGCTTTCTCTTCACATCTTTAACCCAGGCCCCAGGGAGGCAGCAGACTTCCCTAAGAAGTGGGCCTGGACTGCATATTTGGCCTTCTCTGTCACAAAGTGGAGGAGCTCCTCTACCCGGGCACACCTCCCACAGGTGTGCTCACTGCTGCCATCCCCTACTGGCGTAAGAGCGGGGCACAGCCTGCTGCCTGACACCTGGCCGGCAGCATCTTCCCACCGGAGCTCTGTCTGGGAAGCGGCCTCAGTCTTGATGGGTGCAGAGCTTAGAGAGGCTATGGCTTTCTGCTGGGTGGATACCATTGCTCCCTGGTCTTGCTAGCAGAGCTTCAAGCACCTTTCCAGCATGCCCTTCCACGCAGACTGCCGCGCCATGCCCTTGCTGACACACCAGGCCCTGTTCGCAGCGTTCCTGGTCGTAGTGCTCCCCAGGGGCTTCTTTCGTGCATGGTGGGGCTTGGCTATCATTGCTCCTGGCCCTACCCTGGTCTCGTCAGCTGCTGTGGCATGGGCTGCGGGCTCCTGGCGGCTCTCGGCTCCCCTGGGGTTCTCCTGGTTCGGGAAACCCCCATGTGCTCTGCTGCGGTTGGTGCCAGCACTGGAGCTTGCTCGCCTTGGCAATTTATAACAGTCAATGCAATTAGTGAGGGCTGCCTGGGTAGTTTGAAGGAAAATGTAATGTTAGAACTTTGAAACGTTGTCTGCAATCTTTTTACATGTGTAACTCTAAGTAGGCTGCTAAAATAGGATAGTGATAACAGTAGGATGATTATTCCTCTCTGTTAATTTTCTCAGTGTTTTCACTAGAGCAAATAGTGCAAGTAATATTAAAAAAGAAGAGTTGACAAAGGGAAATGAAAATATTCTTCGTTTTTTACACTTCATTGCTGATCATGTGAGTGATAGGCCACTAAACCATATTTTTACATACAAATAAAGGTGGAAAACAAAAAGTGAATTATCGATGCTGTTGAAGTTGGTGGGAAAACTACCCTGACTTCACCAGAGGCCAGTGTGAACTCAGAATGAACCCTAAATAGCTGAAAGTTCAGTTCTGGCAGTAGATACTGAAGGCACGGCTGGCTGGCAGAATACACCACAGCATCTCGCTGGTACCTGTTCACTTGCCTGTAACTTGCAGTAACGGCACGGATAATAACAGTGGTGGGGTAATGAGCTTGGATAGGATCTGCTCCAGAGGAGGTACATGCCCCTCATTTGCTATTTGTGTGGGGACAGTGGGGAAGGGGAAGCAGAATAAAAAAGGGAGGCACTGAAACCTTCTGAATTTTCTTTTTCTAAGGAGTAAGAAGGTATATGGTGCATAATGAGTGATGGTAGACTCCTTATGAGGTCTAACATAAGAGCCTATCTGTTTCTATTAAAGAATATAACTGGGGAAGTTTTTCCATTCCTCTGATATCTGTGGGAAAAGAGAAAAAATTGCTAAGAATATTGCTAACCCAAAGGAGCTTCTGTTCTCATTAAAGTGCCCCCCATGCAGGTATATAGCGCAATTTGCTGCTACTTAGTGTTATTTCAATACCTGACGATGCATCAACAGGGAAAGAATCCTCCTGAACCGTACTCACTGGGCTATGGCAACGGATGGTGGTAATGACTCCCCTGGGGCCACGTTTGTAGACAGCATTAAGGTCTGCTGTGGTGTATCCAGTGTTGCTTTGCTTAAGACAGAAGAGTTTATACCAGTAACATACCTTTAAAACAGAACTGGTATCCAATAAGATACCATTTGTAAGATACTTCTGTTCTTTACAGATCAGATATTAGTGCCAACCAACCTCAGTGATACGGTGCACTCACCTCTGAAATACCTGTTTGGTTAAGATTAAACTTTGTTGCTTGCTTGGTGTTTTGTGAAACAGAAATACCAATGGCACATCTGCTTTCCATGTACGCTTTGGTCAGGGAAATCAAATGTTTCTGCATGTCATTAACTGCTCACGGGCTGGGAAAGTTTTCAGTTTGGGAATCTACATTCTTCCATGACAATATAAATGATAATAAATACATGCTTAGTACTGACAGATGTTATAGTGAACTATTAATCTGTTTTTAAAAATGCATGATGGAAAACAACATCTAGAACGTGTGAAGAAACTCTGTAAGTTCCTGTTTACAGCCATGCATGATGGGAAGGAGAGGGCTTGGGCTGGAGGCAGAAGTACACTTAAGTATATTCTGCTGATGTACGAACAAGCATTGCTAATCAAAAAGTCCGAAACCTAGTTTTACTTGTCCAAACAGTATAGTACACAGCTATAGACAGGCATTTCAGGAAGAGTAGAATGTTATAACCTGAAAAGAAACAGATTCAAACACATAATAATAAAGTTGACAGATAGTTATAATGAGTAGTTGAGGAAATATTCTGTATATAGATTCTTTTAATGAATCACTGCTATACAGAACAAATTTTCAGCTGCCGTGTAACAAGCATTTGTACCAGTCATCAACGAGGTTTGTTGAAGTTGTCAGAAACCATCGCAGAGGAAACATAATTTAGAATCATTAAGGATGTCAAATGACAATCCTGGGATGGTAAGAAAAACCTTGAAAGCATAGGCGTAGGACCACAGAGAGGCCCTCAGACTATAAACACAGATGACTACTTATTGATCCATCTGGATGCAACCTGGGGGGAAACTGGTTTTAGAGCATAATAAAAAATATATTGTTTGGCTTACCTGTGCTGATTGAAGGCACTACTACTGAGGCCAAGGTGAGTATCCTGAAGAGTGTTGAAAACAGGAATCTCCTGCTGGAAGAAACTGTATATTGTGAAAAATGGTAAGGCAAATCAGCAAATTTTTGTTAAATCTTTTGCCAAGCACTGTATGCAGGGTAAAGGTAGCTTAATCATGAATACAAATGTGTACCAGCCTGTTAAAATTGACTATAACTCCTTATATATGTGGAGGTGTCTTTAGACTGTTTTTGCAAGTCTGCAAGACAAATTGCAAGACAAATTGCTGGGTTCACTGTTACCATACTTCAGAAATGAACATGCAGAATTGACCAGTCTGCTATCCTCTACTCTACTAATATACATGTAAGTATCATCTTATCAGTAAAGAAAATTCTATCTGGGTATTTGGTGAAGGTTTCGTTGATTACGTTTTGATGAGTTAGTCTGGTTACATGCCTTTGAGAACTGGGTATTAAATCTGAATGCTACAGGACTTTGGGAAGGGCTTCAGGGTTCAAAACTGCAGTCTGTATACACAGGGATGACATTTTTTTTCTCTCTAGGTTTGGAAATAGTGCCCTCTTAATATAGCCACGGTGGAAAATTCTCATAGTTATCTGTTAAGCTGATCATATATTACACTTTGGTTTATCCTTTCAAGTGGGATAGAATAAATGAGACTTTCCACAGCTGAATTCTTAAATTGTCATAAGCTGAACATGGCTATAGTTTGCCCATTGATGATACTGCAAAAATGGTAAAAGTTGCATCAGGCCATACACCAATATATCAGAAAAGTAACCACCTGAAAGGATGGGAATGAGGTAAATGTCATCTGATTTTAAAAAACAGTTACATTATTTACTCCAGTATTACAAAAATGGGGAAAACACTAGAAATAGTTGTTCATTTTCCTGGGTGGAAGAAAAGCAAAGAAGATGTAACAACTAAAGACACAGTCAGTATTTGAATTCCTCCTGAACTATGGAGAAAAGGTGATTAGCAATATCAGAAAAAAAACAAACATTGTGGTATGTTGACCTTGACCAGCTGCCAGACACCCACCCAGCTGCTCTTCCTTCCCCCCTCCACCCCCAACAGCTGAGGGGGAGAAAATATGATGAAAAAGCTTGTGGGTGGAGATAAAAGCAGGTGACATCACTTACCAATCACTGTCATGGGCAAAACAGGAAAATTAATATAGTTTATTGCCAGTTAAAAATAGAGTAGGGTGGTGAGAAACAAAGACAAAACACCTTTCCCCCCACCCCACCTTCTTCCCCAGCTCAACTTCACTCCTTCATTCCCAACTCCTCTACCTCCTTATGCCTTGAGTGATGAGTTTCCCCTCACCCATCACTCCCAGGCAGTGTTTTGCCCTTCCTTACACTTCCCCCGAGGTGCCGCCATCTTGGCTGCTGGGCCCAGCCGTGCTCTGCGGTGGTTCGGTTGGAGCCGGCTGGAACCGGCTGTGTCTGGCTCAAGGCAGCCCCGGCCTCCCCTCACAGAGACTGCCTGCAGACCCCCACCAGCACCTGGGCACCTGCACCCAGTACACGCACGAAAGGGATGTTGGAAGGAACAAAAAAAAAAGAAAACAAGAAGTTTTAGCATATGCGGTAGAAGAGGGGAGGAAAAAGCAGGCAGAAAGAAACTGTAGTATTTCATGTACAGGGTTATCTGGAAGGGATGGCCAAAATATTCTCACCACTTTGCTCTTGGTGTGGTTTCCATGGCAGGCTGCTGGAGTGCCTTCCTTGCTGCTTTCCAATTTTTCAAATATTAGCTTTGAATGCAAAATGACGACTTCAGTTTTGCCAAAGGTTCAGAAAGATATTTTATAAAAAAACCTAAGGACTCATGTTTCAAATGATCTGCTGGAAACTCAGCAGGGCTGAACCCATGTTGGAAGCAGCATAGGCCATCATGGAGCCCCTTAGAAATTGGGGCCTCACACAGCCTGCAGGCCTGTGCACTCCTGGCCATTTCCTGGAGATTGAGCAGAAAAAGAATGAGTAGAAATGCTACTCAAATAAGTGTTTATCTCAGTGCTAATATAATTTTGAGTGGGTCATTAGTTATAAAGCTTATGTCGAGAACTCCGGCCTGTAATGAATTAACCTCTACTGCTTTGAACTACAGGTATTCATGCGCCTACTGCAGCCCTGGTGTTATGGGCAAACTGAGCTTGAGGGAAAGAAGAAATACAAATGAGGATCCGTGTCATGTGCACAAGCAGCATGGAAAAAGAGGTAAAATTGAAAAAGTAATCATAATAAACACAGAAAGTGTTATCAGTGGCCTCAGGTTGCGAAAAAAAGGCCCTTAGAGTTTCTTTAGAAATGTTACACATGTAGTGGTAGTAGCTGGTATAAATTTCTTTTACTGACCTCTTTTGTGCACAGTATGGCAGGCTGAGATTACACATAAGAGTTAGGCACTGTATGGTACAGATTTAGGAATTATGGAGGAGCCAGGTGTACATTTTAGAGTTTCAGTAAATCTGAAAGGGTTGGATTCAGTTTGGAGATGTCCCTACCTGAAATTTCAGAGGCTCAAGTGTCTACAGGGTTAGATCAGTGGTGAATTTACAATATCAAAGGCAGATTAACCAAAAGATTCATAGGTATTTGGGTCCTAACTCTTTTGGTATTGTGGGAAATGGCCTGTATTATAATATCATCACAATCTTAAAGTGTAAATACTTTTCTCCTATTGGCGTTAGACTGAGGTGTGGAACAGAAACTTAAAGCCGTATCAGAAGAGAATGAGAAAAAAATTACTGTCTATCCCAACTTTTATTTATTCTTGGTGGCTTGAGGCCTTGTTTGTTTGTTTGTTTTCCTTCACACCTTCCCTCTCCAATTAACTGTTGGTGTTTACTGGGAAATTTGAGAAATCAAGATAATTTGTAATGAGTTCCTCTGTAATTCCTCTTTTGCAAAGATCTCATCTATATCAGATTCTAAGACTGGTGTTTCGCTTTCAGTCTAACATACAGTAAGGAAAATGTTCCCTATCCAATTGGGAAAGGGCTTAATCCCTACTTTTTTGAAGGTGAGGGGGTGAATTTTTTTCCAGTCTGATATCCTTCTTTTTGATGAATGGCCTATGTTGATTAAGAGCTAGACCAGGTGGAGTGCTGCATTACCACATTTCAGAACAGATTTCCTCTAACAGTGTTCCCTATTCACAAAGAAATAAATGGTTCTTAAAGAGTCACAGCAAAGCGGAGTGAGGAGATGGGTTTAGTCACAATTTGAAAATAGCCAGAAAGAAAGCAGTCTCCTGAATGAACGCTTTCCTACTGTATGTGGCTAATTAAAATCCATTACTGCTTTCTGCTTTGCAAAAAGCAATTGAGATGGATTATTGATGGCTTTTGAATAAAGCCTCAAGAGGATCATATTGAAAAGCAGTGAACTCTTTGCAGCTAGATATTGGATGGTAATGTATCAGTGATGTGTACCTGAGTCTGACTGTGAATGATCAAAATACTTGAAAGAAACTGAGCAACTTCTTAGGGCACACACCCGTAGCTGGCAGTGGAACATAGAGATATCGGTTTTAAAGCCTTAGAGCCTTCTGAAGATGTGAAAAACATCTTTAGATGGAACTAAGTACATATGCTAATCTGAATGCCTATACAAAGAATTGTATGCCAAGTATTAAGTGCCCCAAACTTTGAAACAAGGATGTTACTTTAAGATGGTTTCCAGGATTTGTTATCTGTTGTAGTGCTGTTGGAATACCTTTGCCTAAACCAATGTGTAGAGCTGGGGCTTTCAGTTGATATTTTTTAATTGTTTTTTGATTCAAAAACCTGGAACTATTTAAGCACTTCCATATAATAATAAGGTGTTTAGAGCTTGCGGTTTCTCAGTGAGACTGGAACTGGCTAGGCTGACATGGAGATGTGCCATTGCATGCTAACTCAAAGCTGATCACTCTTGCCTGGAAGTTGTATGGACATAGCATAGGCACATGTGCATTCATGTCTCTCAGAGGCTTCCCAGCCTGGCCTGGACTGTGCCTTGCTAGCTTACAGCTTGGGAAACTTTTCTGGTGTTACAAGATGAACATTTTCTTGTTTGTTCCTGATAAGGTTGCCAGCACTTCCAGAGCAGCCAGGTTGGCAGGGTGGGAAGAGCTGGACCTCAGGTAGGCCAAGCAGAATTTTTAAAATATCTGCCTTGAGTTTATGGAAAACTCTTCACTGTAAGATCTCTCAAAAGAAATATCTTAGGCCAATACACTGGCAGTTCTAACAAAATGGTCCTGTCAAGAAATTGTCAGTTCTTAAACACAGGAGAGCATTGCACAGAAGACACCATTCTACAGTAGGGTGAGAGCTCTGTTGATTTCATATACCCCTTTGGGGCTGATTTTGGTTGCAAGCGGATGATACTTTCATACCCATTGGAACTGCAATTTTAAATTCAGATGGTTTCTGTTGTGCTCTGATTATTTTATGAAGGGCCTTGCTTTCCAACTCCATGCTGACATACTAATTTGATAGTTATTTCTTTTCTAATTTCTTAGTCTCAGACCTAATGTTTACTCTCCCTCTAATTGTTTTTTATTATTACATTTACTGTTTTAAATTCTGGTTTCTCTCTGTACCTTAAATAGCTTGCTGCCAGTGCAGCATCTTTGCTACACCACTGTGCACACAGTGTTCACTGTCTGCATTTGCATAATGAGCTAATCTTTGTTGGCTGATTACTTTGTGGAAAGAATTGAACATTTAACTGATAATAATTGCAATCTGTCAAACTGCACAGTCACCTCACAAATGATGAAAGTATGTTTGCTAAAACTTTGTTGAATTCTATGAGCTCTCACTCTTCATATTGACACCTGACAGCTCTATCAGAAATAAGTCTGGGATCTTAACAGGTCAGTGGCTCTGGAACTAATAAAAACAAGAGATTTCTCAAAAAAACCTATTGTTCTTTATTGAAGGTAATGATTATCTTAATATAAAGTTCCTTTGAGGCCAACAGAAAAAAGTAAGTACTTTCCCAAGCTATTGTTTTAAATTGACTGCCCTGCCTTGTTGTTCACTGAGCTTATAATTCTAAAATTCTCTTTGCAAGCAGAACACTTAAAGGTTTAATTTTTTTGGCCAGATTAAATAACTCTGAAGTTACGTATTAACTTAACCATCACATCTAGCCTAAATTCCTCAATTTACCTTTTTGCAGAAAAGATTTAGCAAGTCTTAGCATGGCTTTCTGTATTCACAGAGAAAAGTTTTGAAATTGAATTTACAAATGTCTTAATCTAATCTCAGTGAAATTAGCACTGGGATTAATTGAAAGAAAGATACGCCAACAACGGCCTCTACTACATGTCAGTGGCATGTTTTTCTAAAGTGATAAAGTGTAGCTAGGTCTCTTGGCCTTTGTGAGCAGTATATTCTTTTTGTGATTTTGACTTTTTCATAAACATACACCGTAAAATTGTTACTGTAACTCAAGGAATTCTTCATACCTTCCTGTCTCATGTCCTGAAATGTTTTGAAAATGCAATAGAAGCTGCTAGTACAAACACTTAAGGAGGAGTCTCCTTCCTGAAGATCTTGCGGGAGCTAAGGTGGAGCGGGACCAAGCATTATTCTCCATGTTGTACAGTTGTTCTTCTCTACTGTAACAAGTGACAGTTTAACTGTGCATGATACAAGCGGAGGAGAGAAGATTTTTCCATGTGTGCACTATTGCTCGTGTTATGGGTTCAACTTGCAACACTGATGGGGCTCCCACTCCCCATCTGATCATCTAGAAAACAATGCCCACAAAATAGGAAGATGCCCTTTTGCTATTTTGATGATATAAACCAGCTAGTGGAAGGATCTGGTAAGACTCAGAGCGGTGCAAGCAGTAGGAGTATTTAACATAGGAGAAGGGATTATAGAAGGTAGCAGGTAGTTAGGTTGCTTCGGCTGCATGTAAGAGCATGTCCTGCGAGTTCATTAGTCTCTTTCTCCAAGGAGTATTATATTTTAAATAATTTCTTGTTATTTTCAGGAGTGGTGCTGATGGAAAGGGGCGCTATTTTTATGGGAGGCCTTTAAGGGGGTTTCTTTCTCTGAAAAGAATCACTGTGCTTTTGGAAAATATTTGATGAAATCTGATGGCAAAATTTTGTTGCAGCAAAGAATTCCATTGTTACTCACAGTAGAGAATGAGCTAGCAGCTTGAAGGTGGAAGATGATACTATTTTCCTCAGCATAGCATGTTAGTATTGCACGATGTTGTCAATACCTGTTTGAAACTCTAGCTTCACAGTTGAAAATCAGCTGGCACTAAGAATAGCCATTGTGGTAGGCTGCAGCAGCGTTGCAGAATAAATTCAGAACACTGGTTGTTAAGTGCTACGCTGACATCCTCCCACTCCTGCAGGGCAGGACGTTTTGGAAACTTCAAGTCTACTGCATTTTGAAGGTGAAGGCAATTATTCAGGATATAAAAATAATTTCTCTAAGGGAGAAAGCTGTATTGCTCCAAGTGATTTGGCTGAAAGTTCATTAAATTTCATTTTCATGGTAGTCTGAAAAGGGCTGTGGTATCTAGAGGCCATGGTTTCCCCTCACCTCCAGGATCTGTACAAAATGAATTTCCTTTGAGCATCTGAATGAGTCCAAAGTGATTTAGACAAATGGTCTAACTGGCTTCATGGGTATATAATTTCCCTCAGAAGGAGTTCCTTGCCAAAATTGTATTTGTTCCAAACCTTGGATTCCTATTTTCTAGCAGAAGGCTTTTCTTTGTTGATTTAGAACTGGAGAAAAATAACATTATAACTAAACACCAACCTGAATCAAAATGGAGAATAAGTTCTTTTGGACATGAAGGCTGTACCTGGAAGGTCTATGACACGAGTTGTCACAGTATATGGCATTGTTCACAACACTGGGTTTTACAAACCAAGAAAAAGTTGATCTGAAAAAAATACCTGCAATTTGCCTTCTAAGTCAAAATTGTGCTGCAGAAGGTAGTCTTGATAACTCCAGAAAATGTACCTTATCATCAAGAATTTGGAGGAGAGGGAATTTCAAATAAATGAATGCAAATATGATGAAATAGGCAAAATTAGTTAAATCATCACATTCTCAGTGATTATTTTCATTACTCTTACTGCTTTGCTTGAAATTTTATCTTCTACTCTAGAGAAAGCTGACAAATGCATTTTATTATTAGGCTGCTTCCCCTTTCAATTAATGTTAATTTTACCAACATGGTGAGACCCTCGGACTCAGGGATATTGCTTTCTTTCTGCAGTGACCTTACCTGCAGCCATGGTGCAAGGGAATGCTGCAGTGTAAATGGATTGTTGCATTGGCTTATGAATGTCTGTATTAATTTAAAGCAACATTTTAAAAGTTGAGTACATTTTAAAAGCAGCTAATTCCCACACCATGGATGAATCTGATACCATGACAGGCTTTGAATCAGAGCCCAGGAAATACTAGGAGCAGACAAAATCTTTTGAGAGAGTAAACATTGATCTTTTAAATGGTTAATTTCCCTTAGAGTTTTTGTTTTTGTTGTGTTTGTTTCTTCAAAATCTACCACAAAAGTGCCTGCTTTCCCCATTCATCATTCTAAGCAAATTTCATGTATTCCCCTTGTCTCATTCTATTTCTGAGCAGGAAACTGACCCAATGAAATACTAGTCAAGTGTCAGTTCCCAATTTAACTCCATCTATACTAATTTTTCAAACCATGTTCATACCTTCCTATGCACCAGTGCACTTGTGTGTTAAGCTTTAACATCTTGTTTTTGTGATGAAACAGAATCAAACAGCATTATGCTCTGGAGCTGTGGGGATTTTTTAATTTACTAGTTGTTTGGTATTAAAGGAACAGGGAAGGTAATTTTTTCCTGGTACTCTGCTGAGTATACAAAACTTTTTGAACCAGTTCTTCTTAGGGGAAGTAATAAAACTGGTACCTCATTCATGATCTGAAATTAAAAATTTGTTCTGCTTTAGCTTAGATTTTGAAAAGTGAAATCTTAAAGGACATGGTCTGTCTATCTGTTAATAGCATTTAAATGATTGGAATCTAGGTTGAATAATCTAGCTTTGAAATAAGAGTCATACCTCTGTCTACTTATGTGTGATCAGTTAATAAATAAAATACCGGAAGAGGTGTCATGAATATACTCCACTGATTTGCAGAAACGGTACAAACATTGCAGGTCTCCAAATGACTTCCTTACAAGAAATAAATGCTACTTACTTCTTCTGACAAAAATATAATGTTATGTTTCAAACAAGTTTTGATTTTCTATCTGCTTAAACTAGCTAAAATTGTATCTTAAATTCTAGTCCAATGTGGTATAAAGGTATATATTATAATTGGAAAGGGAAAACGTGTGCTGTCATTACCATCTATTCTTAAATTCTTTATATAATTTTTTTGCTGTTCTAGCTCAGATTTTTCCACTTCTAACTCCTTGTGTTGCTTTTGTTTGGGGTTTTTTGTTATAATTTGCCTAAAATGCATCAAAGAGAACTGGAAAAGATCATATTCCATCGACACGAACTGAATGTATTTTCTAAAAAATGTATTTTAAGGACAGAAAGGTCAGGTATCACAGAGTTAACTCACTGAATAACTTGGGCTGTGGAACTTAGAATAAATGTTGTATTTCAGAATGGCACATGATCTAGAATAGCATGTATCTCAAAAAATCAGATCTTGACTGAAAATATTGATCTGATGATTTATTATCTTAAAAATATCTTTGTTCTACTGGATAGTTATCTTCATTGTAAAATTACAACCTCTTTTGGTCTGTTTCCATAGCTTCCATTGCCTAGATCTCACACATGCTTGTTGGCGATGTGCTTTTCTAGTTTGTGTGGTGGAAGACATTTCTAATGTTATCAGAAATCTCTGCTCCAGATAGGAAATCACAAACAGTGAGCAAATAATCTTCTAACAATATAACCTAACAATTTTCTTTTGAATAGACTAACTAGTCTATGCCTCATAGGTCCTTAACTGTATTACAGTTATTTAGTATGACACCTATTGTAGCTCTTTTCTCTGCCTTCTAATAATTTTTACACATGCTTCCTGGAAGTTTTGGGAACAGATAGGACATTATTTCTTTAATAGACCATGATGTTATAAATAGAGGAAACAGTCTCTTTATTTACAAATTATGATTTCTTTCTTAGCCACAGCTCACCCATTTCTCTATTGCAACAATATGGGATTCTTTCAGATAGTGAAGTTACTTGTGCTTGTCACTGTTCTTTCATGACAAAGTTCTTCATGTTGTAAACATGATGTTTGGCTCCTGTTGAGATATATGGCCTGGCAGCTGGCTGTATTAGAATGCATGCATTCTAACTAGCTTGCCTCACCAACTGACCCAGATAAATCTCCATCACTTACTTATCTCAGTCTTTATTTACCTCCATAGTTTTGTGGTCATCTGGAAATGTTCTGAGAGAGGGTATTCTAACTTCTCCTACATCACTGGTTTTGTTGCAGGTCCTGCTGGTGCAAGTCCCGTTGCATGTCCTTGCCCTGGTGTGTGGATGAGCCTGATGAACCTGCCCATTTCCTTAGGAAATGCAGCCTAAAGTAATTGCTTTCAGGGGTTGGTTTTTAGCAATGATATCCAATACTGTACCTTTTTTCTCAAATGTGGACCGACTCCCAGTTTCCTTCCCTGGGAAGCTGCTGCTCTAACTCACTAGTGAGTCAGGGACCTGCTGTAATCTGAGCATTGGTCTTAACAGGGACAGAAAACACACATAACCTGAAACCCTGCCGGTGTTAACTCTATTCTTCTTGCCAAATGTCTTGCTATGCTTGAAACATCATCCCTGTATCAAAAATGCAAATGATTGAACCAAGTACATGTTCACTACTACTACCTGGACAACCAATAAAAGATGATTCTCATGCCGGAGGTGATGAAATGCAAAGAGACTGGCAATGAAGCACTGTGTCACTACTATGTGTTGTATGACACCACAGCTTTGCCTGTAGTCTGGCATTTTCTAACTTCCTTCTGAATGCCAACTCAGCAGTGCTTCTGTTTTTGTTCTGTATTGTGATCTCTTGTCATTAATGATAACCTGTTATACTGAAATTCAGCCTATTTACTGGGACTTCTTAATGTTACTCAAGTTTAGCACTTTTTGCAATCAATGGAATATTGCTGAGACTGTTGACCTAGTGATTGTTTGAGTTGGACATCTTAACACAGTGGAAAACAGAGTTTAGAGTCTAACTATTTAACTTTGATCTATTTTTTTTCCCTAACAGATATAAAGGATTCTTTTTTTTCACCTTCTAGTTGCTTCCACTGCCAGTATTTCTCTTTTTGCATGAATGCTATATACACTAATGAGGAAGATGTTACTGTTTCCACCTGCAGAACTGTCATTTTTACAAAAGCAAGTAAGCATTTACTTGTATTTTCTTAGGTACTCAGTGTTTTCAGAAGTAAAATAACTTGGCAAAAGGTAACATGGCGGTCATGAGCGGTTGAAAAATATTTTTGTAGATTACTGATTTTATCCCAAAAGGCTGAGTCATGCTGCAGAGGCTGCTGAAGGAGGTAGCCTGGAATCTGCCTATCTTTCAGGGATAACACAGGTGTTTCTATTCAGCATGGCACCCCAGCTGATGGTTAGGGGGCTGTGATAAGCAGAGGCAGAAGTACTTTTACATCCCTCCAGCAAGAGAGTGGGTCAGGACTACCAACAGCCTACTAGGGTGGGTCATGTCTTCCTACCACTGCCTTCCCAATTTTTCCATGTTGGGGTTTTATTTAGTTTTTCCTTTTTTTTTTTTTTCCCATTATGTTTATTTCAGATCATGTTTCATTACACATTTTAGGTACAAGGAAGGAAACAATTATCCTTTAATGCTCTGTCATTGGCGATTGGAAGCAATGAGACAGCTGAAAATAAGAGAGAGAAAACACCTGAAAGAGGTATATACAATCAAGATAGAAAGCAGGGAAAAAGAAGTTGGAACAGGCAACCAGATTTAGAGATAGAAAAAGTCTGTGTCTCTGTACACATCAGCTCCCTGCAAGAAAATGAGGAGCTGTGTGAAGGGAGAAATTTATATATAAACCAGCAAGGGTGGATGAGGGAGTCTTCAAACCAGAGGTAATACAGCATGTCTTCAGATATCTGTTGCTAAAATGGTCATTTGTTTTTAGGTTGCCATTGATCTGGAGAAGATGCCATGGGTTTCCCTGACTACCATCACTTCAAGGTCTGTTTCAGTCTACTTGCAACACGTGTCAATGTCCTGTTTCTGTCATAGGGCACAATGGAATTTTATGTTATTATCAGGTATTAAGATTTAGCATTTACATAGAATTTTCATGCACTAAATGTTTTACAAATATTCTCTAATTAATCATCTCAGCACCTACACGGACTTTATGAAATTGTAGCTGTTTTGCAGATGGGAAAACAGCAGCTGATTGAATTGCTGGAGGCAATGCAGAAAGTGCTTTTGTCAGTAGCAGCACTTGGTACTCAGGCTGTTTGGTTTATATTTGTATTTGACTCATCTTCCTGATTATTGTGTATTGAACCTCTTTGTATCGGTTTGATGCAATATGGATGAAAGCTGTTGATATTAAGGGTCAGCTCTACAGTGCCTCTCTCTGTTGGGGGATGAGGAATACAAAGTGACAGCTATTTAAGATGGCAAGAGTCCCTGGGTTACTCAAATGCCTGGCACAAGAGCTGATTTTCCTGACAAATTATCTGCTGCTGATAAAGGAACTAATGACATTGCATAACTGGTAGCTTAATCAACCATGGTGTCTTTAAAAATGTATTTCTAGAAACACATATATATTAGTGTTCTAGTGTTATTTACTATCTGGATGTTTGTCATTTGGTTATTTTGCGATGTATGCCAAAAAGGTTATTTTAAAAAAAGAGACTGCTATTAATGTTAAAAAAACAGATTTTATGGGAGTCCTAGCATTCTTTGACCCTGGTGTCAGGAAATACTTGGTTCCATCAGTTGTTGTCATAATTCTTTCCTTATACTTGCCAGCCTCTTTTATTAATGTAGCTAAGCCAACACAGTTCACAGAAGTCCAAAAATATTTAAAACATCTTTTTTCTAGACAGGACAAAAAGCTAAACCCATGAACTTATGAAATGCACAGTCAGGAAAATAGAAATTAGTGGCAAAACCTTTGCCAGTTGTGCTCACTCTTAGGTTGCACATAATTACAGAAATTTCACTGCAGGTTCTAAAGTATTTTATAATTTGAATTTTTGTATGTGGTCACACATACATTTTATCTAGTGAAGTTGTTTTTCAAGACCTTTACAGTAATGTTTAGTTTGTCTCACAGGAATGTGGCAATGATATTGGATAAGTCTAAATTCAATGTTTGTAGTTTCTGTTGGACTTCTAAAAATTTATTATATTACAAATTCTAATCAAAATATTTTGAGACTCCAGATATTCTGTAAAGAAAATATTATTGCAGGTATTGATAAAACATAGTATTTTCCCTACTTCTTTAACCAAACGAACTATTTAATGCTTAACTTTCACTATGTAACATTATCTGGTAGTTGCTGCCTACGTAACTAGAACGCATTCGGGAAATTTATACTTAGTGATTAAACTAGCTACAGCAGGGACTTGACCAATTATGCTGGCTGCTTACGTTTCACGGCATAAAGACTTCTCCTATAAGAATACAGATAAGTAACTTTTTGTCTGAGAAGCCAAATCTTGTTTCATTTGCTAAAGAGGAAATGTCATTGGAAATGTCATGGTACTAAGGGTCTGATACTGCAAGGTATAGGGCAATTTACCAACTTGCTAAACAAAGTAATTACCAAGACCAAAAATCTCTTTAAATGTAACTACAGGAACAGAGTGTTTAACTTTAAATTGAAGTAGTGCAACTATTACTTTGGCTGAAATGAAACTGAAATCCTAAGAAAGGATAAATCTCCTAATAAAAAGATACATTCAGTATTTGTCTTTCAGAAACTCTGGGTGGTTGAAGGGGGAAACACGTATTTCAATAAACTTCAGAATCATTGATGCAAACTTACTCATTAGGGAAAATTAGTATCTCAGGGTGATAACAGGTTTATTGTCCAAGACAAAGCCAAAAATAATCTTGTGTTTTCAAAAAGCTGTTTAGGAACTTGATACTCAAGTCACTAGAGAATCTCTTATACTCTCAAAGTAAGTAATAACCTAGTATTTTCTGTTTTCTGTGGAGTAGGACTTTAACTTCATCCAATTGCAAAGACTATTTACATGCCATCACTGAACATGCCATTAATGAGCGACACTAGTTTCCAACACAGGATCTTAAGATCTTAAGTGAAAGTTAAGGTAGTTTCATGGAAAGACTTTGTAAATCCAGGTGCTGGATGAGTCTTCATCAAGGTTGAGCTAGATGATAGGGTGGTTGAGTTTTTGAAAACGGAACATGCTTTGAAGAAATACATGGAATGTACAAGGGAATGTGTAGGGGGAGAAGAGAGGAGGGTGTCTAGAGATGAAGTCTTCTAAGTAAAACCTCCACTAAAGTCATTACTTTCTTTGCCTACTGACTGCAATACTTCTGAAAACAGACTGTTTCCCACTTCTAAGACAGGAAATGAAAATGAGAGCCACTGCCTAAGCAACTTCTAGTGAACCAACTCACAATACTGGAGTAGGATTCCTTGCTGATTTTCTTCACAGTACCCACAAGGAGCTACATATCAGTTTTAGAACCTATCCAGAGGTACCTTGGGCCTTTTTATGTAATGCTTAATCATGCAACATAAAATTCTTAATGTAGAAAAGGTCATCCAGTTGTACTCCAGGACATTTTTCTAAAAGCGTGCAAAAGGACTTCTAAATGTTCTGAACATAGCATTTAAAACCAGTTCTATGGCTACTACAGCGTACTCTGAAACACAGCATGAGTCTTGAACATTTGGTTTAATGACAGCTAGCTTTATTATGATAATTTTCACCTCCTTCCTTTTGTTGCCATCCATATGCCAGATATCAGATTTGGATACTCTGGAAGCCATTATACTAGGAATTTCCTTGACAGAAAAACCCATCCTTACCTGCTTCTTCCCATCTGCCCATCTATGTGAAATTGCTCTGTATCAGATGTTACCCTTTAACAGTCCCAGAAAGAAAATGCAATGTATGAAGTGGCACTACATGAAAGACTCAGAGAATTGATGTAGACTGGTATGACATAATGCTGGTATTTATAGAGCATAATGCCTAAAGTGGAGGGAATTGTCAGAAGGCAACATTTGTGAAATAATTACAAAAAGACAAACCCAGCCTTCAGACAAAACTCAGAGATCAAAGTTAGTCAAAACTACCTGAATGGATGAATAAATATTATAAAACATCAGTGCTGTTAGTCTGAGGGCCAGCATGCAATAAATGCCAGTTTTGCACCCAGTATAGCACAGGGGAAAAAGCAGACAAGGGTGTCTTACTTCATGGATGATACTACTGCTCTGAAATGCTCCAAAAAGTTTTGCTCCAAAACCCAGCCTTCTGGGCTAAACTAATCCCACTGTCTGACCTCTTTCAACCTTCCCAATACTAAAGACTGTGAACTTGGGCAACTCACAAGACAGAGTTCTACTGGTGATGTCGTATGTAAGAAACAGATGAGAGTCCACATCACTGTAATGCCTCTTGTAGTGGGAACGAAAAAAAAAAAAATAGGCTAGAATAGAGATAGTGAGAAATGGGAATTGGTGCTTTATTTACAGAGAGAGTACCTGGAAGCACAGACAAATAGCCCTGAACAGAAGAGGCCAACAAAATACAGAAGTAAGGGGAGAGAAAAAAATATCTTGCAAAAGATCAAAGCAATCTACAAATACCATGGGGGCAGGGTGAGGGAGACAGGAGGGGAAGCTTAGCTGGTGATGGGTAGGATGTACCAAAGAGACACCACTTTTTCTCCTTTTCTATTTCAAGACATTAATATAACAAATTTGAGAATAAGTTTCAATAACTAATTTTATATTTTATTTCCATGAGACTATGGATTTCTGCAGTTAGTAAGCTATCATCTTAAATGCTTACTTTTCATCTAACATCGTATGGGCATTGTAAATGTTACATTTCTACTCGATACTTTATTTTTTTGAAATTGACTGTATGAAAAATATTAAATGGCCATAGGATAATAGCTTGTCATTTGCCATCTACATCCTTTGATTACTTGCAAATACTGAAGGAAGCCCTCCTGCTTGCCAATAACTATTATTTTATTGGCCATGATTTCAATCAAATACAAAGGCATTTATTCACTCTTGACAAGTCAACAGTAGTATTCATTTTAGGACTATGTTGTCATCTTATTGAGTATTATTTATTGACTCAACATCATCTCCAGTGCTTTGAAATCTGGGTTAAAAAAACAACTATTAATTGGTGCATAAATATATAGTGATTTCTTAAATAATATTTAACAATGATATAATCTAGTACGGAAAAGAAAGCCACTAAAATGTTTCCTCAGCTGCCCACTGACCGTTACCTAAAATCTATCCTTACAGCAAAGGGGAATTTCAGTCAACTTCAACAATGTTGAAATTTTACCTACACTGCACTGGTGTCAGAAAATACCTAGCAACTTTACTTCCTGCTTTTCACTGATGATGCAAGGCAAGCATAGATGAAGCTGCTTATTAGTTTTCCTGCCTAAAACCATAATCTTTAAAAATTATAATTTTCCAGAGATATGAAAAGCAGGCCACTCAAGGACTTCTCATTCACTTATGCAAACAGAGAGTGTATGTTTTAGGACATAAAATGATTTATTTTATTAAAAAAAGAGGAATATCAGTCTTTTTTCATTGCATATATTTTGAATACCCCATTTTCCCAACCTTATCCATGAAGTCAGAACAGCTGTGTACAGGGAATTTGTTTTTAATTTGTTGACATTTCATGCCCCACCAACAAGGGTGGTTTTTTCCAAGAAAAATAATTTTGTCAGACCCTAGCAAAATATGTGCAATCCTGTGCAACAAGGAGATGACAACAATGGAGTGATCTGGGAACAGGTTCAAGGCTTTATAAGGAAGACTTATGTTCTAAGGAAGACACTTCAGCATCCCACATGTGGATTCTGAAGCTGCCTTCTGCTAACTGAAAGTGAGGCTGTACATATAGCCTGTCTGGGAAAATGTGGTATTTTAGGTCAACAAACTTAGATGAAGTCCTCTGCAAAGACTGTATTCTGAAAACCCTCCTTATTTATTTTATAGTATGTACATTTACACAGCCTGACTTACTTTAGGCAAGACTGATATATCAATCAATTGGCATCCTTTTAAAGGATGTAACCACAACTGGAAAATAAAGTGCTTGTTTCCTTCATCTATGTATTCTGTACTCTTATGTTCCTCATGTCTTTCAGCAGCATAGGTCTGTAGATCGCCTCCAAGCTTTCCATGTAGTCTAAATAATCACTCACTCGAAATCCATGCAGTGCTTCTTCCTGCACAAATACACACAGAAAACATTTATTAAAAAAAAGAGATGCACACTCCAATTTAATGAATTCCAAGCTTCTAAATATAGCTCACTTTGTAACAAGCAGAACAGCCTGGCTGTTTAAAATACACACATTTTATTACCTTTCATTTAGAAAAAAATAATTGGTAATTTCTGCATCCAGACAGTTCTTTCTAATTACAGTCTTGGTACCAAATATTTTTTTCAGGTGGATGTTGTTCATCTCATTTTTGGAGACCATGCCATTTAGAAATTTGTAAGGAAAACAGAGTAAGCTTTAAGAAGGCAAACCCAGGTACTAAAATATTCTTTTGAAAGATTTCTATACCAGAACATGGCATGCTAAAAGTTTGCTAAATGTGGCTTTTATATCCAACTAGATTCTCAATAAAACCAGGACAGTAACAGTAGATACTTATTTTTAAAATCAGTGATAAAGAAAGATCTTTATGGAGTGCTTAAATAAAAACAGAATAAACACTTCTTCATCGCCACAAATGATTAATTCTTACTAATTCCAGAACACAGAGTAGAAGAAGGTGCCCTCAGGAAAAAGAAACAAACAAACTATGTTTCTTCTCATGGCTACTATATTAGTGGGAGAGGGAGGATGCATTGCAGAAAGCAGGATCCTGAAGAACAGTCTAGGAAAAACGGGTGAATTTGTTGCTGCTTTGAAGTGGCATAACTTGTGTGCCTACTATCTATCTACTATGCAGTATTACCACTGTTGGCAGCATGCGCTGCAAAAAACTCTCAGGAGCCAGACGGTCCTCGTGAATACATGTTGTATCTGCTGGTGTATTGACTGTGCATCTCTGCTAATTCTCCTGAGAACATCTACTCAGGCTTGGAAGGCTGCACTTTGGCATCTGAACAGAAATTCAAGATGATCTTTATGTTTCTCCTCACCTACTCACAAGGGAAAGCAAAGGAATGATTTTACCTTCCAAGTTGCTCTTCATGCACTGTGAGAAGGCTGACTACAGTGGAAAAGAAAATGGACTTGAATAGAGGTCTGTAGTAGGTATTTAACTCTTTTTCCTTTTTTTAAGCAGTTAATCAATATAGGGTTTAAATGTGCGCATGTATTAAAGCCAGCAACTTAGTTGTCAGTAATGTGGCCCATACTCACAGAAAATAAAGTGAAGGGTAGCTAAATTACTCCTAGAAGAGACTGACATACTGGCCTACATGAGCTATTACAAGAAGTCACAAACCCTGTAGCCCCAGTTTCTCGATTTTGTCCAAATGAAATCAATGAAACCAAGATAGTCAAGACAGGTTTACTGAGGTGGCAGTTTACAGTACTCTTGGTTTACATGTGGAAATTACAAAGCTATGCACCTTCATTCTTCCATGATAGGATTAATAAAAGACCAGGCAATAAATTTAAAATTCAGCTAATGCTGAAACTTTAATATATCTCAAAGGGATCATAATGGTTAGTAACCCATCTCACCCAACAGAAAGAACCAGAAAAAGGGAAAAAGGTGTTCATGGACAATTCGTTACTTCTACCTTCCTCTTGGCACATAGGAAAAGCAAATTACAGAGTAATAGAAGATGACCTCCTTCACAGGTGGTCATCTGGTTTTTATCACTAGAAGGATAGACTGAAAGGGTGTTTTACTTTTTTTAAGTGCTAGGCATTAATCTCATCTGAATTGACAGCAAAGTCGTCTCTAACGTCTTTTTTCATGTGCAAATGAAAGTATATTTACATTTTAAGAAGAAATATTTGCTTTTAATTTTAATAGTTAGCTGTAACTACTTACTAGACAATACCAACAAAGGCGTATTGCTGTCAAATCATCATGTTTTCATTACAGATATAAAGCATGTTATAAGCTTAAAAACAGAAAATACTACCAGTTCTTGGAAGGAAAATAGGCAGCAGGACTTGTTCACATTGCAAATGGCCATTGCTAGTATGAAGTTCAAGATGTGACATTTTTTATATTAAAAAAATATAAAATGAATATTCAAAGGTTGTAGGTGTGTTTGGTTTTTTTTTTCTTAACTTGGATTATATTCTTAGAATATTTTATACTTCCACTTTTAAGAGAATTGCTCCACTAGAGTAATCCGAATTTGGGAATGTTGTGCTGAGAAATAGGCTAAAACTTGAAACTGAATTTGGTTATTTCAATAAAAGGGCATCTGACCTAATGACTTTGCTAGTATTAAACCCAAGTAAACTCAGATGAAGCCCATAACATAGCTGAAATTGAATTAATACAATGACAGAATAATTTTTTTTAGTTTAGATCAGTTAAGAGCTATCAAAAGCAAGAGTACAATTTAAGTATGCTATTAACTCTTTTTCTGCAGTAGTCACTGAATGAATTGTAAATGCTCCAGTAGTGGCAAAGAATACAAAATCGTGAGGCTGGTTGTCCAGTAATTGGCATCTGTTCATAGTAATAGCTCACTGAGCTTTGTGCCACATCTCTTCAAGCTTCAGTAGGAGACCACTGTGTAAACCCACCTTCCTGGAGAACATCTAGTTTAATGAGATTTGGGCCATGGATAAAAATGAATCAAAAGACCTTATGACTTAATGGGGCTATTTACTTTGCTTACAAAGGGAACTGAGCAGGACAAAATGCAGGAAAGGTATTCTCTGGAAAATACTATACCACAATTTCCTGCCTGGAAGTAATTAAAATTAAAGTATTATTTCACCCACTTAAAATCAGTAAGTGAAATTCCGTTAAGAGCTTCAGATCAAGTAACATACATATTTTCAGTCTTGAGAGCTTTGCTTCCCCTTCAGCAATTGAAAAATTGAAAGAAACCCTTACTTTAAGAAAAACCTGGAGATCTTGAGCTTCAGTGTGCTTCAGGATGTCTTGCTGTAGGTGTCTGAACACAGAAATACACATATACACTTGATAATCAGGACCCAGGAAAATACATATAGCGATGTAGTGACAGATCTCACTCCAGTCCAGGTAATTCCAGAAACACTGAGTTATCCATTGCAGACTAATCTAGATGAGATGAAAGTATATATAATTAAATTGCTGTAGACAGTCATAATTGGTAAGTTTATCTCTTAACTCTTCTATACTATAGACCCTTTTACCTATATCACCCTACTTATGAAAATAAAAGGGGCACAAAAGGTGTCAAGAATCGCCATCTTACAAATCACAGCCTCTGAATAGACTTCCAGTGAGTTATGCCAGATATAACACCCTGCATCCGTGCACCTCACTTGTCTGAATACATTCTGGCAGCTCTGGAGGTTGAAACATGAAACTCAAAGTCCAATGAAAGCAAGGGTGATATTTTTCAAGTTTTTTTTTTAATGTGGCCTAGAGGGTAATAACGGTGATGAAGGTGTGTTTAATGTGGATTTTCCTTTAAATTAACATAGTTCTTCGCCTTATAAATGAACATTAGGCCCTTCCCTAAGACATGTTTTCATTTTATGAAGTCGGTGTTGAACACACTTAGTGACTCCTTTTTCCAGTTCTAAATCACAATGTATTAAGATGTGTACAGCACATTTCATTTAGTTCTAGACCACAAATCTTCTGCTAGTCAATCCTTAAAGTGTTTAAAATATGCCGCAGCAGAAGGATCAAGACTCTAATTAGATCACAGCAGCCATGCTCTGGCATTAAATCTGTTTTCAGGTATTTATTGATGGACACAAGCACTTAAATATGTCAGAGCTGTTCTCACAGTTCAGGGCTTGTTTGTTTTTAATCCTGCAGTAGAACTGCAAAATCACACAGAAGATACAGTGGCACCCACCTGTGGCATTTCAGTAACATTTGAAAAAAAAAAAAAAAATCCCCAAACAAAAAAACCTTGCCAGCAGTTTAGAACAATAACTAGTCTATTATTAATTGAGTGCAAACAATTAAAAAAGCATACAGTATAACTTACACAGGAATAGTTGAGGAAGCAGTGACTGTCCTCTTGTGTTTTCCCACCCCGAAATAGGAACGTTATTATAAGCACCTCACTCCTATGCTGAGATAAAGTCCCTCATCTGCCAGTCTTCTCCGTCAAAGACCAAATCCCAAGCTGACTCTTTTAAGCAGTATCTGCACCACAGTGGCATCTGCCCCCATTAAGAAGTCTCGTTAAGCTGCAAATCTTGTGGCAAAAAGGAATTTTGAAGACATAAGATGAAAACTATTTTTCTTGCCTTGGAACAGCAATAAGCTTTCTTACTGTAGTGAGAGATCCTTTGCTTTGGCAATCCAACTCATTATTGCATGAAGCTGTTTATGCTTCATCATGATTGCAATCTTTACAAGCAATGCTCCATACACAGCATTCCATCTTACTAAAGAACTGTAGTAAGTAGGTAAAATGAAAGCTGGCATTATGGATAAATATTCTTCTTTAGTAATATTTGGTATTCATCATAGAAGAATAGTGTGTTACCTGATTGTAATATTTATGATAGCACATATAAAATTAATTTTGGTCTAATATCACCTGAACTGCTTCCTATTATACACCTATCCCAAATTACTCATTTCCCCTCCTATGGAAAATTTAGAATTTTTTTCCAGGGAATAAGATATTCTATTCATTTTTAATGATAAATCTGTGGGTTTAGTATATTTTATTTTTATCAAGTTTTCTTCATGAACATGTAATGGATGGTCATCAGCTTCAGCACACTGTCATTACTCTACCAAAGTTAGTTGATTTCTATTTTCAGATGCTCTAAGTCACTATGTATTCAAAACAATCTCCTACCCTAAGTTTCATAACCACCACACAAGTGCTGCATAGAAAAACCACAGTAGTTCCTGAACATCCTTCATTTTGTGGATTTAAATCAAAAAAGTTGATAATGTTTCAATACAATTTCATCAGTTACCTGGGATGGAGTGAAACCAGACATGTGGAAGGCTGAAAAGACAAGTGGTAACTCAGCTTTCAGCAACATTTCAATGTGGTGAGTACTGCAAAAATAGACTGGATGGATGCCAGATTCCACTGTTGTAATAGGCAGGTGCATCTGATTAACAACAACATCATCATCAACAACAAAATTGGGCAAAAAGGATTACAGACCACAAAAATGTGTTATTTTAAAATACCTTGTAGAGAAAAATGTATAAAAAAATACCCGTTTACTTGTAGGATAAATCACCCCAGTTATTTTAGAGACAGGAAATAGAATAAACAAAAATGCAATCAGGAAAAACATGTAGTTAAACTACACTGAAGAAAATTAAAAGTTAGAAACTGGTATTAAATATATTCTGACTATTTGTTTGCATTAGCAATCTAGTTCTTTATTGCATGTAAGCTTTATTTGTCAAAGTAGGGATGGAGAAACCATTGTTATATTTTAAACAAAAGAACAGAAGAAGGAAAAAAAAAAAAAGACTAATTTCCGTTGGATTTTTTTCCCCCTTTTACTGGTGGATAGAGTGGAACTTCCATGGTACTTGAAGTATTTCAGTGTGCATGTTTCTTTGCAGTACGCATGGCTGGTATGAGTGAAATTCTATTTTGTGCAGCAAAAGGAACAGAAATCTTATCAGTATGGAAAGATCTGGATGTCAGTGCTTGGGTTCTGGGTAATGAATCCTTGGCTTCATGCTTGAAGGTCAAGGCACACCCTTTGGAATTTTCCTCCTTCCTGAGGTAGGCAGCATCACAATCCAATGTCTAGATAATTCCTCATTCATATTTTGAAATTTTATTTTAGTTTACATTGTGGTAGTTATGTAAATAGGTTAATTATTGAATTTTCTCTTTGTGTTTTCAAGAATATTGTTAAAGAGAAATCATTTAGTTATCAAGACAAACATTAGCACTGCAGCAACCTGCCTGCAATGCTGACTACTGTTTGTACGACCCTTCAATTCTCAACACTGACAGTGTACAGCACAATAAGCAACATTTCATTGTGCTGGAACAACCTCAGGGCTGGACTCAGTGCCTTCAGTGGATCAGTATGGTCACTTCTGGTGACATTTATATATGTCCAATAATAACCAATTAATATTAATACAGAAGCTTGAATGCAGAAGTTCTCTAGTAAAGACTACAGTTGTTTATGTTCAAAGCATTCAAGACAACGTGACCACGTACAAAGTCAAACATCTATTTATTTTAAATAGATGGAATCACATCTAATAAAGGTATAAATGATGTTTTTTATACTACAAACTTGATCCAAAACACTAGTAATTTAAAAATGTCAAGCATTTAGTTTTTACATACTTAGTAAAATTTTAAACTGATAGTTTTACTGGAAAAAAATCAAAAGGATGGACTTGCACACTGTAATAATGAAAAAAGGTCATTCAACAGTATTGCAGCCTACACACAGAATATAATGCCACTAACAAAGTTAGTGTCATTAACCAACAGAATTTGTCACACAAATTCTGTGTGAAGTAAAAGAAGTTTATTTTACTGCCAGCTTTAAAATGCAATAACATTGCCTTTACTATCAGTCCACCCGTTATTTTACTGCTTTTTTAAACAACTTCAGCAAATGTCAAATCTATATTTTTCTGAGAAAATTTTTCAGGGTCACATATTCAGTTAGAGGGCTTTGATGAAAACTTAATGCATTTAAAAACTCCCACAAAAATAAGGAAATTGATAGTCTCCTTTAGAAACTTTCAAAGTTGCCTTTCAGAAAGAAACAGCTTTTAAATTCTTACAGACAGATGCAGTCTTGGTAGCCAGAGAAACGCTGAAACAAGAAGACGTGAAAATCGCTGAAGAAATGTCAGTGTCTTCTCCCTGTCCCCTAACATCATCAGGAAGACAGAAGATGCAAACCAGTCGTAGCCAGCATAGCGCTCCTGCAAGCAGCCTGCATGAGAAGGTTAAGGAACTCGGGCAGAGATCTCCTCCTCACTGCCCTGCAGGAGCTGAAGCCCTCCTCCTCCCCAGGCCCAGGCACACAGAGGCAAGAGCTCATTTGTTAGAGATGGGACAAGGGGAATATAGCTGCACAGAAGGCAGCGTCTTGAGGCACAGCTGCCTCTCAAACTGAACTAAGAGAACTGGTTTAAGATATTTTCCCTACACACTACTTTTTTCCAGTCCATAAATAGTCAAGCCAAATCAAATAAAGCAAACAAAAACATGTAAATGCAAAAAGCCCCACATCAAAACAAGTGTGCCTATAGTATAAGAAAGGAGAATGGTGGAAAAAGAAAACAGGAGATGTAAAGATCACGGGAACAAAACCACAGTAAAAGAAAAACTTAAAAAAAAAAAGATTAAGCATACTCTGACTAATATACCTGAAGTGTTTTTAATAGTAATATGTAAGTCTAATACCTGAAGAATATAGAAAAGCGGTATCTGTTTTATTTTTTAAAATTTCTACAGTAGATCTAAAAGAGTCAGAAGTCAAAACATTCCTGTTGATCAGATTACAGCCACATATCGTTACATGGGCAATACCATTAGCACTGTCGGTACTGTGGGAGCACCACAAATGCTCATTAATGCTCAAAGGTGCATTGCTCCAGCCTCTTTATCACATAAAGAAAGATGTTATCCTACTCCAAAACAGTTTATGACAAAAATGAATGAGAATTACAATTTTAACAAAGTATGGGAGCAAAAGGGTGAAGATTTTCTTGAGTGCATTGAGTGTGCATTTTAACTTGACAAAATTTCAAAGTAAAAGTGCTGCGCTTTTTAAATTTCTTTCAGTACATATTGCACATCTACACCACCATCAAAAGCCCAAATTCAGAGTTCAAATTCCACTGGCATTTTTAAGCAATATAATATACACCATCAAGAAAGGATACAAAGTGGGGATACTACATCTCTCTGCTGTTGTTTCAAAAATTTCTCACAATTCATTAACACGAAGCACAGCCCATTTTCAGCATGTTCCTTTAGCAAATTTAGGTATCTTCCATATCTAGCACAAAAAATTAAAAACCAAAACTGTTTAAAGAAATTTTAATTCCTAAAAAGCAACAACTCATATTTAATAGGCCAGTGAAATTTAAGCTATTATAGCACTGTTCATCACAAACGCTACATTGCAGATATACACATAAATGGTTTAATAAAACCTATTATGCTTTATCTAGGAAGGACACACACCAAACATTTACTACTCAGTGTTACAATTCCTCATCTAAATTCCTTTTAGTTCAGTTTTAGAAACTGTGGTACGGAAGAGCAAGTACTCTAACAGACATGACTCATTTTCTTCACATACATTATTTACAATACCATATAAGCATATTGTATGTGTAATTATTAGCATCAGAATTCAAATATTAATGCTTAAGATAACAATCGGTGGAAGTACAGACACATTAGCTTTTCCTTCATCACAGCTCTGCAAATTACAAGCCAAATAAAATGTTTAAATGACATACAACTAAGCTTAGCTAAACAGAACCATGCAGAGAAGTAATGTGAGGAAAAAAAGACACATAACTCAGGATAATGTAATTTTATGGTAAATCTTACTAACAAGTTACAATTAGCTTTTACAACAATAAAGGATAATAACCTATATAATCTGTAAAGATAATTTAATTATGTACTAATACCTTTTTAATTTTCAAAGTTAGAATTAGTTTTCTTAATCTTTAGATTTAAATGGTATAAAGCACTGAGTTGATGGATTAAATATCATTAAAGTCATTCCATGAAAATCAAACAAATTCTAGAAATACACTAGGGAAATATGACAGTACCTGACTGTCATTTCAACACCAAGCTGCTGCACTGATGAAAGGCTTTCATTCTTCACATCTGCATCCGTGGCTAAAACAAAAGAAAAAATATAATAAAGTATCATGATAAATATGATTTTAAATGAATACTAAGGTAAAGCTTCTTTTATATATGAATATCAATTTTGGAGAGCTGTTTCTTATTTGAAATGAGCTCACCAGCGTTTGCAAAGGATGCATGAAGAACCTGCATTCCTCATACACTTTTTTTAAATTGAAATCACTTTGTAAGAAAATCTTTGCTTTTAGTATGGCTATCATTAGCTTTACAGATGATGTAAACAAGCATCTTTTTCAGACCCATTTCTTAATAGAGCTTTATCCCTTCAGGCCAAGAAATGAGACAAAGCTGCAGTTTCTGACCTACTTTTTTTCCATTCCAGTGGTCTTAAAATTCTCCTAGCAATAAAACCAAGCTTACTAACAAAAAAATCCATTTTGATATGTCAGAAAACTTTATAACTGATGGATTTTTAAAATCCTGTATTTCTATGCATTCTTCTTTCACACAGTAATATGTTTTCTGCATTTGTTTAAATTAAAAATCCAAGTTGGACAAATTAATAAATTATTAAAGCAACCTCTGTTGCAAGATTTTATCAAAATTTTAAATTCTAAATGCAGTGAAAAATTGGGCAGTTTGTCTCATGTACATTTATCATCTAAGATAACTCTACCTCAGAAAAACTACAGTCCAATAATATTAGAAGTTACAAAGCTGAGAGCTTAAACCTTTAATATACTTCTTTCAAAGTGCTATTAAAAAAAAAAAACAACAAACAAAGCAGTTACATAAACCAAAACCAAAAAACAACATACTTTGTTAAAATGTAAACAATAGATATGGCAGCAGAAGTTAAAATATATTAATGTAAGTAAGTCATAAATGCAAAAATCTGATTAAGTAGTTCACCCAATAACTTGATATGTGTTTTTTCTATACCCTCAGACAGATAAGAGAAATCAAACTTAAGGATTCCCTAGCTACCCATTCAGGTAAACACTTGATGTTCCTAGTAAGCAAACAAGGACTAAGGTATTAAAGATGAAATATTTACAGTTAAGGGAAGAAATGCCTCTGGTTAGGAAGAAAAGTTAAAGAAAAAAAAAATTAAGACGTCCTCTGCTCAGATGAGATAAGTAGGTTGAAATTTTTTTGAAGAAAACAATACAGCAAAATTACGCTTGACAATGAAGCAATAAAATTCAGCAGAGGAAGTATGGTAAGAAAAAAAACGCAGTCTGTATTACAAGTTTAATAGAGGACAATGATCTAAGTGTTAGCGTCATGAGAAATTAACCTTGTACTTTTGACAATTCCATTTATATATAAGAAATATCAACTGGTCTTTGAGTAAAACAAATGTATTTAATAATCAGATGGGATTGAAATAGCAGTCCCACATCAGAGAGGTTTTCTTTACCCAAAGACCAGAAGTTCAAATATATTTTGCATAGTATACCAGTGACACAATATTTGGAAGAATACACATAAAATCACAGGGCATTTCAGTTAAAAACCCAGAGAGACGAATGAAACCGTTCACCTCTTTTTACAGCTCCTGTTCCAAGTCACCTGTTTACTCAAGCTGCAATTACCATGCCAACAGTCAATTCATTTTCAGGTTCCTGTTTGCAATTGCAAAGGCAAGAGGCATACTTATACCCTAGAAACCATGACAGAAGACAAGCCAGGGGGAATTTGAATGAGTTGGCTATGACTAATGGCTAATTCAGTCCTGGCATGACTATATTTAATGGCAGGGGAGAGGCAAACAGTATAACAACCAATAAGCCACAAGGAATTCCCACCTCCATTCTGAGGTGGATCCTCCTGTGGATGGACACGCAGGACCTGGTATCCTGGTCTAGCAAGGGTGTAATGAGGAACAGCTGTATCACAACCCACGATCTGCGCCCAGTTTCCATTCTGTAATAGTACGCAGCAAGTACTGAATGTTTATTTCCCATTAACATTAAAGAAACACAACTAATTTCATTGATTGTCATTGATTTTTCTTCTCTGTTGTAATAATTTCTTAGTTGCCGAGAAGGATTTTCTCCTTATCAATTTTCCTTTTGATATTTTCCCCTGTATTGTGAAAGAAGATAACATCAACATAGAGTTCAGGTTGAATAATAATTCTGTATTACACAGTACCTCATCAAGGCAAAAACTCTTGCTATCGTACACCAGTGTATTTGGTATAATCATAGCTCTGTACACTAGGCAGTGAAGTTGTTGCAAATCCACAAATCAGAATGGGAACACACAAGCTGTCGGTTTTTTTCCTGGGTCAAAAGTTTTGATTTTCCATTTTGTTTACCAATTAGTAGACTGGGAAGACTAGACTTTAGAAAACTAGAGAGTCATTTAGATTACGCAAAGGACCACTTCCCACTGATTAAAAACTGAGCCTAGAAAGCTTAAATGCTCCATTAAGCTTAGAAAATTGTTATTAACAATAAGGGGAATATTGAAATACTGCATATTGCAATCCATGGATAAAAAGTTGACTAGTAAGCCTGCAGGAGTATGTTGTGACTCTACTATTGTAATGATGCTCATGGTATCTCTGATTTAATATACAGAATTTAATTTTCTACAAAACTCATTTGACAGATATTTATCAATACACCTGCTATAACTGTCTTGAAACACAATAGGTTTCATAACAAAAGGCACTAACTGATCAATTTTCTAAATAAGAATGCCATTTATCCTCAAAAGACAGAACACCTCTCTGAACTGCCAATTAAATAACAACATGATACAGCACTGTGGCTATCGTTACATGGAATGAACAACATGCTTTGGAAAGTTCCTTTTCATTTATCTAATAGAACAAAAATTCTATGTTGAACTGGTATTTTACACTTCTTTCTTTAAAAATGTAAAACACTGTAAAATAGAAATTAAGCCAAAATGAAATTAGTGACTTGAAGAATATCAGAATTCTCTAGGAGCTGATTTACAAATAAATACAAAAAATTCTAGAAAGTTGATCTTATCTGTCATTCTAAAATGCACAAAAAACCCCACAGCAGTAAACATGGACCATTTTTAAGTCTAAGTGATACTTTCTTTTTTTTTAAGCCATGCAACTGCTCTTTACATTAGCAACCTACCATACATACTTCAGATAAGCTAATCATATGAAATACTGGTATGTCTGCTCTCAAACAAATGTCTTTAAATCCACTATTCAATACAATCTTATTCATTCGAAAAAGAGAATGCTTCCTTTGAAACACCAAGGTTTGCAAACTATTAATTGCCAGTGATAACTTTAAACAAAAAAAAACCAAAAAGAACACTACACATTAAAAATTAAAGAAGCATTTCTTTTTATCATTTGGTAATCTTCCTCTTGTTTCCAACCCTTCCACCTCTAAATCAAACTCAGTGTTCCACAGGAGGCCAAAAAGAGAGGTAAGGACGCCTGTTGCTTGAGTGGGAAGGAGGGGTGAAAGTAGGGAGCAAGGCAAAAAAGGAGAAAGAGGGCTCATTGAGCAACTAGTCCCACCTGGTTCAGTTAGCCTGAACCTGGGATTCCTACGTAAAGTGTGTTTGACTGCTATTGCTTATTTTATACAAAAAATTTCTATAAATACATTATAACTTTTATCTCAGGAAAAAAAAATCTCCATCCTTTATTGGATGTGGGGGGAAAACATAGTGACAAAAGATGAGGAGAAGGCTGAGGTACTTAGTGACGCCTTTGCCTCAGTCTTTAATAGTAAGACAAGTTGTTCTCCAGCTACCCAGCCCCCTGAGCTGGAAAGCAGGGACAAGGAGCAGCATAAAGCCCCCATAATCCAAGGGGAAATGGTTAGTGAGCTGCTACACCACTTAGACACACAAAAGTTTATGGGGCCGGACAGGATCTGCCCAAGGGTACTGAGAGAGCTGGCAGAAGTGCTCACCAAGCCACTTTCAATCATTTATCAGCAGTCTTGGCTAACTGGGGAGGTCCAGGCTGACTGGAGGTTAGCAAATGTGATGCCCATGTACAAGAAGGGCCAGGAGGATGGAGGGAACTATAGGTCTGTCAGTCTGCCCCTGGTGTTGGGAAAGGTTATGGAGCAGATCATCTGGAGTACCATCATGCAGCACGTATAGGACAACCAGCTGATCAGGCCCAGTCAGCATGGGTTCATGAAAGGCAGGTCTTGCTTAACCAACCTGATCTCCTCCTATGACAAGGTGACCCGCCTAGTGGAGGAAGGAAAGGCTGTGGATGCTGTCTACCTAGACTTTAGTAAAGCCTTTGACACCGTCTCCCACAACATTCTCCTGGAGAAACTGGCTGCTCCTGGCTTAGGCAGGTGTACTCTTCGCTGGGTAAAAACCGAGGTGGATGGCTGGGCCCAAAGACTGGTGGTGAATGGAGCTAAATCCAGTTGGTGGCCAGTCACAAGCAGTGTTCCCCAAGGTTCAGTACTGGGACCAGTTCTTATTAAATCTTCATCAACAATCTGGATGAGGGGATCGAGTGCTCCCTCAGTAAGCTTGCAGAGGACACCAAGTTGGGTGGGAGTGTTGATCTGCTCGAGGGTAGGAAGGCTCTACAGAGGGATCTGGTCAGCCAAACGACCCCATGCAATGCTACAGGCTTCCAGAAGAGTGACTGGAAAGGTGCCTAGTAGAAAAGGACTGGGGGTGCTGGTTGACATCCATCTGAACATGAGCCAGCAGTGTGCTCAGGTGGCCAAGAAGGCCAACAGCATCCTGGCTTGTATCAGAAATAGTGTGGCCAGCAGAACTAGGGAAGTGATTGTCCCCCTGTACTCAGCATTGGTGAGGCCACACGTCGAATACTGTTCAGTTTTGAGCCCCTCACTACCTGAAGGACAGTGAAGTGCTGGATCATGTCCAAAGAAGGGCAACAACGATGGTGAAGGGTCTAGAGTACAAGTCCTATAAGAAGCTGAGGGAATTGGGGTTGTTTAGGCTGGAGAAAAGGAGGCTGAGGAGACACATTATTGCTCCCTACAACTAGGTCGTAGGAGGTTGTAGCAAGGTGGGTGTTGGTCTCTTCTCCCAGGTAACCAGCGGTAGGACAAGAGGAAACAGCATCAAGTTGCACCAGGGGAGGTTTAGATTGGATATGAGGAAAAATTCCTTCACCAAAAGGGTTGTCAAGCATTGGAACAGGCTGCCCAGGGAAGTGGTTGAGTCACAATCCCTGGAGGTATTTGAAAGACTTGTAGTTGTGGTGCTTCAGGAAATGGTTTAGTGGTGGACTTGGCAATGCTAGGTTAACGATTGGACTTGATGATCTTAAAGGTCCTCTCCAACCTAAATGATTCTATTTTGTTCTATTCTGTCTAGTCTTAATCTTTAAAGAGAAGCAAGCCTGTGCATCCTGGATAATTCCTGATACAAATCAGGTGATCCTGGGGAGAGGTGGGGATTAACTTCTGCTTACAAGCCCGTTCCTTATTTATTTATTTATTTATTTATTGCAGAACAAAAAAAAAAAAAGGTTTTCATCTTGGGTCAATAGGAAAAGATGGGCTGATTGTCTTCTGTGTTTTTTATCTTCCAGGTCTTCCTGCAAAACTGACCAACTGTAAATGTCAAAAGGGATTAGGGGGAATGGGAAGAACACGATGAAGGGAAGAACACAATGAAGGGAAGATAGGGAGCAATTCTTTAAGCAATTTCAGTGTTTCCTTGCCTCAAGGTCATGACTGATCATTTGTACTAACTCTGATCATGCCCATTTCAAACATCTCAATGGGCAATACTTCTCAAAGCATTTTGTAGCATTCAGGAGCACAAAAACTGACATCCCATAAGGCATGATTTGTAAAGGCAATTACATATTATTATTAAACTTAAACTATGGCTGCAAACACTTCAGAGAAAGTTAACTGGCATGCACAGTCCAGTAGTATTATTCCTGACCAGACTGGACTTCAGTCAACTATACAACTCAACTGAAAGATCGATTTTTCATTCATTTTCCCTCTTACCCTGAAGAAGCTTTTATGTGCTTAAGTCAGAAAATGGGCTACATGACATTCATATTCATTCAGGTTGATAGTTGGACTTGATGATCTTAAAGGTCTTTTCCAACCTTACTGATTCTGTGTAACTGAAATGACAGCATGCCAAACTGAAACAGATTTATGGCATATTTCATAGAACTTGTATGGTCTTCAGGTAAAAATTAATTTATTTCCCTGTTTAACTGCTGTTACCCCAAAGAAACTACTGGCTTCCCTTTTGTGTTAAGTGGAGGGAATGACTAAACATGTTGCTCATATTATTGATGTAGTTTTTTCACTCCCTGGTACCCAAGCCAAATGTTTTTATGGCTATATAAATAATCTTTGCAAAATGTTAATGAGTGTTAAATTTTAACTTCAGTGATGGTAAGAAAGATTAGTTTTCTTTGTATGGATGAAAAATGCTTTTGATTCAAAGGAACCATGTAAGTAACAATACTGCAAACACTTGTTGAAAATCTCATGATGCCCAGAGCCACCTGCATAATTTCTGCAGATGCTTCAAAAATCTTTAAAGTGTGTCATCATGTTCTATATCAGATTTCTAGTCCTTGGCTTTATAGATACAAATCAAAATTGTGGAACTCACAACATTGTTTTTTTTAACAAAAAGAGTTTTTTTACTTACTCTTCAACAGGTATCTAAACATTGACACTGTTAGTGGCTAGATGACCAAGCAGTCAGTACAGAACTTTGTGTTTTGTCAGTACCTATCCTCTCTTCTTCTGATGTCCTTATGAAAGTTTTCTATTTTAAAACATTATTTAGAGTTGGGGCGGAGCAGAAGTCATACATTTCTCATTATATTCTCTTCTGCCACTTTGCTACCATTTTTTGATGGTGTCATCTTGTCCTAGTTTCAGCCAGGATAGAGTTAATTTTCTTCATGGAAGCTAGTGTGAGGCCATGTTTTGGATTTGGGATGAGAACATGTTGATAACGTACTGATGTTTTGAGTTGTTGCTAAGCAGTCAAGGACTGTCCGGCTTTTCATGCCGGCCTGCCAACAAGGAGGCTGGGGGTGCACGGGAAGCTGGGAGGGGACACAGCTGGGACAGCTGACCCAGGCTGGCCAAAGGGATATTCCCTACCATATGACATCATGCTCAATATATAAAGCTGGGATGAAGAAGGAGGAAGGGGTGGAGGGACATTCAGAGTCATGGCGTGTGTCTTCCCAAGAAACCATTATGCATGATGGAGCCTTGCTTTCCTCAAGATGGCTGAACCCCTGCCTGCTGATGGGAAGCAATGAATGAATTCCTTGTTTTGCTTTGATTGTGTGTGCAGCTTTTGCTTTACCTATTAAACTGTCTTTATCTCGGACCATTAATTTCCTTACTTTTACTCTTCCGATTCTCTCCCCCATCCCACCATGGGGGAGTGAGCGAGCAGCTGCATGGAGCTTAGTTGCCAGCTGGGGCTAAACCGCAACACATCTCCACCAGGCTACTCATCTAGAGCACTTCTGACAGTTTGAATCTTATGTTCATTGCTAGAATGGTCTATAAAAAGATCCCACTTCAAAGAAAAGTAATATTATTGTTGGATTTGTATTGTGAATGGAGACAATGTAAACAAGATCCAAGAATAATTGCTGGAGAATGTTGTTGGCTTCTCATCAGAGCTAGGAAATCTCAGGTGCAATTCCACCTTGACTACTGAAAGTATCTGTTATGTCATCAGTATGCTTGTCATAACAATACAAGATCAAAATATTCATACCTAGAACTTCTTTCTGTATTGGTCATCACAAATACTCAAGTTACTTTTGGTATCATTAAGAACAAACCACATTTTCAGTCTAGTTACATATAAACTGGCAAAGGGCAAAATGCTTTTTGCTAACAGCACCTTTAAAGAAGTGCATTCATCATATGATGCAGGAAGAATGGAAGAATACCATTCCTTTTCCTTCCCTTTCAGCCCAATTTGGGGTTGTAGTCATGTATTTCTATTTACTACTCCTCCTGATCAGCTCTATACTGATCGCTTCCCATTGGCATTTTTAAAATTTCTGAGTTCATTACCCAATCCACCTGACCCTGAGAATATTAAGAGCTCATTAAATGGAAGAAAGTTCCTAAGAGATTTTGTTGAGCCAGAGAACTAAGCCTCATCTAGAGAAAGAACACACCATGACGTTTGAGTTTTATGGCCAAGAGCTGAAATCCCTGAGGTTCTGTTCCACTAGCAGTACATGGCAGAGCTGTTTCAGAGGCAAAGTTTGGTGGAAATAGAAAATTCAACTGCAAGGTCACCTGCACAACCAGAGCTACCAAAAAAAACCATCTGACCCTAAAAGGTCATAGCATTCCCAAGGTTGGGCAGTCTGCAGCACATGGCGGAGACCGATTAAGAAGTCCAGATACTTACATAGTAGATGACTCTGCAAGTGAGACTCTCTGAGAAATGGGCTTGTTGGAACCTTGAGAAAACTAAGACATTTCCATAAAGCATTTATGTTGCAATGAACTGGGATTTGCCAACAGAAACAAGAAGTGGCTATTTTAGGAACCTGATGTCCTTAACGAGCCATGCCTATTTTACTACCATAGCAAATTTCAGTTTCTTGCCATCCCATTGCCTATTACAGCCAGACATCAATAATTTGGTTTTCAATGATTATGTTTGGGTTTTTTTTAAGAAGAAAGAAAAATGAAAGTGAACTAGAAAGTATTAATACTGGAAAAGAGGACAGACAGGGTTCATTAACATCTAACGTACATATTGTATGGTATTTTACTCATCCACATCACAGCAGTATCACTGCTGCTAGCAGAAAGTAAACTTCAAGCAAGATTTGTGTTGCTGTTTATAATTAAACACTGCAACTGCATAGTGTTTTATCAGATATTTTTCCTTCTCTCGTATCTTGAAAATGATAACAACCAAACTAATTTGATTTTTCCATATTTGCAAATTTTATAATAGACTGAAATCCCGAGGGCCTCCACAGCAGATGGATGACTCTGTTATTCTAATTACAACTACCTACAGGTTTAGAAAGTTGACATTTTTTAAGATAATCAATTTCTCATTTCAAGAAACATGATAAACACTGAATATCTATGCATCGTACTGAATTCACTTTCATGAAAATTGTGGCTTCTCTTCATTAAAATTAAACAACTGTTAGAAACTGTTTTTCAGTTCCTCAGACCCAAATTTATTCAAGAGAATGGTGGCCACATGCGACAGCCAAGCACATGTTTGGCTTACTTTGATGTGCAGCCAGAAAGATGCATCTGGAATATAGTTTACCTTCTAACAGTTCATTAGCTTTACCTATTCAGAAAATGCCTCTACTGTAACAGTAGGTTTAGGATTTAGCTTAGGTAGTGCTTACACATATGGATATGGAAAAGATACTGTGAAATAACATGGCATTCAATAATTAATTTTTCTCCTTGGAGAAATTCCAACCCTTCATACACATTAGCAGAAAATCCTGGGAAATATATACAAATCTGATCAACCATTATTCAATCAGTGACAGAATGAGAAACCTAATTTTAAGTAAATAAGGTCTGATAAAGATTTGAGTGTGTTTTATTTGTCCCTTTTGTACAAACATGGAAAGCATAATACAGACTCTGTGCTCTCAAAGCCCATCCCCAGTCTTCATAGGAATGCCACACTGTATGTTTTATGATGTAAAAAAGAGCCAGAAATAAGTGTAAATTTAGCTATACAACTGATTTTTACAATCAAGACCTTTCACTGTTGCAGAGTGGAGTACCATCATATATTCGATTTTAGAACCAGATTTTTGTTTCACTTTCATGTCAATCAGCATGTCTAAAATAGTTACCCTGGACAAAACTCATTGCTTCACCTATCTGAAAAAGGTGCTATGAAATTTTAATAACTATTTTCCTATAAAACTTAAAAATAAACCCTTGATGAAACATACGCTGTTTGCCTGAGTAACACTGTTTTCTGGACTGGAAAACTCTTCACAAAAAGCATCTGTGACAATGGTGTTGCTGACAGGGAAAGAAAGCATTAAGACAACACCAGCCCTTCACCTATATTTCACACCAGTTTCTTACCACCAGACTACTGACTATCCTTGAGAAGGCTTCTCACTCTCCCATTTCCAAACTTGTCTTCATTAAGGCACATGGGAATATCACAAGCATTTGCAACTAAAAATTGTTCATTAGCCAACCCTTTACATTTTGGAACTTTTATTTGAGAACTGAGCAGGCAAACTTATCCAGAAGTAATGTCCAATAGTGCCTGTATAAAACCGAATGAAAAAAAATATTCAGAAAATACAAAAAGGAATGTCAAACAGCCTAGGTTAGTTTATCATGGAAAGAAAATCTGTCAAGCTCAAGAAAATCAACAATTAAGGTGTTTACTATGTTATCTTTGTTTTGTTTCTGTACCTATTCTTTGAGATTTTCCATTCTAACCACTTAATGTAATGTATGCAAATTGTCACAGGAATTTCAAACGTGGTGTTTCTTCTTCAATCTGGCATTAAATTTTAGATAAATAAGATTATATTTAGAGAAATAATGTAGTGTTTGCCAACTCCAATGTTGCCAACTCCACCTAATCAATGGTTCATGGTGAAACCACACATTGACGAAGTAAAAGAGCCAGGTTCCACCTTCCTGAACGTTTTAAATCCTAGCTTTGAACAAAAGTTAGACAAGAGTAGATTGAAACTAAGGTACTCAACACCTAAGTGAACAGAGTATGGACTATTGCTTCCCTTCATTAGGGTCCTTCCACACTGGATGGAAGCACTTCGCTGTTATGATTAACAGCAGGATGCTGTCTTTGCTGGGCAAGACCTCCACTTGGAGGTTGCGCAGTTAGATGCCTGTTCCTCCTCTAGTCAGCTTTTCTTTTATTCAAACCAAGCAGGTTTCCCTGTTTTTCTAACATGAAACACTAAGATAACCTGAAAATTTAGGTCTGCAGGCTACATTGTTCTCCAAAGAAATGAGAGATAGGCATTCCCCAAGGCAGAAAACTACACCTGGGCCTTCCATATCATTCAAGAATGCATGATACTTTGAACTGCAACCTAAAAAGAGAGATGTACAGAGAGGAGCAAGAGGGGCAGTCTAGGTACCAAATACATCATGAAGATGTGGGTTTTTAAAAGGACCATCAAAATCATCATTTGAACTGGGAAGTGTCAGAAATATGTAAATTGCAAGTCTTACCAGTTGATGAAAATATTTTTGTTGCTCATTGTGCCTCCTGAGAAGTTGAAAAGTAAATGACAAACTAATGCAGGACAACAAAAAAAATTTTAAGGATCTTTCAAGGAAAAATAAAATAGTGACAGAAAGAACTGTCACTTCTACAACACTCTTCATTAAGCAAAGAGAGAGATTCTCAAATAAAATTAAGAGTATTCCATTAGCAAGCTTTCAGAAGGTAAAGGCTACTACATAAAAGAAAGAGATCCTCTAAATTAATAAAGGGCTTTTATGCTTTGAAACTTCAAAGGCAAGTCTGAAGTCTCCAAGGACACTATATTTGCATCCTATGGATGTGAGATTAAAGTATCAGTATAAATAACAGATTCTTCCCAAAGCAGACTTGGCTCTTCAGAGTTTGTGGCAGAATAAGTACCCTAAACGACTGAACTACAACTTAAGAGAAAAGTCCTGGGCTTTTCTAAATAATGAAAGTGCATTTTCTGGCAGATATGAACAATGCTTCTCGATCTTCTAATTTTGCAGATTACTCTGCCAGCAACAGCAGTTGTTTAATACACATCCTTTAATGCAACATAAATTGCATACTTTTGGGTTGATTATATATTATGGAGCTTTCAAAAGGTGAGCCAGATTGCTTACATCATCTTAAATGTTTATGTTACCATCTTTGCAAATCATTCTATAATAGGTGTTAACAAATACTTGGAATCATACCCTCACCTGTTCTGCATCTCCATCTTTCCATTATACATACAGAAACATGCGAGCCCATCACTAATAATTATCTATACTCAAGGACATCATCTTTTGCTCTGAAGTGAGGTATTTCCCACTAGTTAAGTAATGAATTTCTGAATTGTTAAAGAACATTTTAAACAACACCCAAAATGCTGCAGATACATTTAAAAGGAAAGTAATTTAAATAAGAAGAGGCTGCATGGCAATAAATTATTAGGAAACTGACCTTTATAGTTTCCCATGCTGAAATAACAATCCAATTGGCTTTCAGAAAGATGTGACACGAACTTTTCAATTAATTCTGCCAAAACTGCAAAAAGTAAAAAACCATTAAAACATTAGAGGCAATGAACAAGATGTGGAACTACATTACCTAACAAAATAATAATGTGTGAGAAACTAAAGCTATTTGAATTCCTCTATGTTTATTCACATTGTTATGGGGGAACAATTCAAAGCATGCATTGTGCTTTTGCATTCCTAACACCATTCCTAACTTAAATTAAATTTTAATACCGTTACTGAGAATATATTTAGTGTAAACGGAAAGAGAATCCCATATGATCTTTATATCCTCCAAGGATTACTTCAGGATTTGTTACACAGCTTCAATATGAAATGAAAATTAACTATAATTAAACTACAATATCTTACCACATTTGTCTCGGTAAGTAGACAGGAAAGAAAAAAAAAAACACAAACAAAAAACCAAGCAACGCCCCCCCCCAAAAAAATCCACACCACCCCAAAATGACGCTAACAAAAGTAAAAGAAGTTTTAAGGGCTGTTTCCAAAAAAACTGATAAAAGCCACCTATGCCATCACAAGATAAAAATTGCTTGCTTAACGTTAAGCAATAGGAGCATTTCCTTTGCGTAATTCTGTATCTTATGATGACCATAATGTTCTTATTCAGTTCTTTACATGGAACATTGAGTCTGCAGACACAGCAAAGATAAGTCAGATGCTAACATCAGGTCACTATGTAGGAAATTGTATCTCCCACTTTAGCAGGATGTTAGCCAGGAAGTTAGCAAGAACTCTCAATGACAAATCATTAGCAAAAACTGTTCCCAGTTCCTCAATTCTGCAAGTTTGAGGGTCCTGCAACTGAGCACACTGCTACCTTATAGGTTTAAACAAAGGACACAAGGAAGCCTTTATAAATACTGCATGGAGGACGCCCATATTGAGATAAACCATATTAAGAATTTAAGAGAGCAACAACGAACATTTTTTGTAAGCAAATGCTATCCTAAAACAGCTGCTGTTGTCATGATAAACGTGATTTAAAGAGTAGTTATAAAATCTTCTTTTCACAATAATGCAAAGCAAGGAAGTGTATTTAGAGAGTAACGACTGCTGCCACCCATGGGATTTCCTGTTTTAAGTCAACATGTTGCCATTTCCTTGGCAGCACCTCAGCCTCTGGCCCCCCATTCCTGCACATAGCTCCATGCACGCACAGGTGGTTTTGCTGGTTTTACAATAAATTCCACTAAACCATTTTAGCAGACAGCTGTACAAACAGTTGTAGCAGTACAACTGCAGGCTGAGGTACTTAATGCCTTCTTTGCCTCAGTCTTTAATAGCCAGTCCAGGTATCCACAGGGTATTCAGCCCCCTGAACTGGAAGACGAGGATGGAGAGCACAATATACTCCTCATAATCCAGGAGGAAGCAGTCAAGGACATGTTAAGCCACCTGGACACCCACAAGTCTATGGGGCCTGATGGGATCCACCTGAGAGTACTGAGAGAGCTGGCGGAGGAGCTTGCCAAGCCACTCTCCATCATTTATCAGCAGTCCTGGTTAACAGGGGAGGTCCCAGAAGACTGGAGGCTTGCCAATGTGACACCCATCTACAAGAAAGGCCGGAAGGAGGATCCTGGGAACTACAGGCCTGTCAGCCTGACCTCCATACCGGGAAAGATCATGGAGCGGTTGGTCTTGAGAGTGCTCACAGGGCACCTGCAGGACAACCAAGGGATCAGGCCCAGCCAGCATGGGTTCACGAAAGGCAGGTCCAGCTTGACCAACCCGATCTCCTTCTATGACCAGGTGACTTGCCTAGTGCATGAGGGAAAGGCTGTGGACGTTGTCTACCTGGACTTTAGTAAAGCCTTTGACAGCGTCTCCCACAGCATTCTCCTGGAGAAACTGGTGGCTCGTGGCTTCGACAGGTTTACTCTTCGCTGGGTGAGGAACTGGCTGGATGGCCGAGCCCAGAGACTTGTGGTGAATGGCGTTAAATCTGGCTGGCGGCTGGTCACAAGCGGTGTTCCCCAGGGCTCGGTTCTGGGACTGGTCTTGTTCAATATCTCTATAAAGATATTGATCTAGATGAGGGAATCGAGTGCTCCCTCAGTAAGTTTGCAGATGACACCAAGTTGGGTGGGAGTGTTGATCTGCTGGAGGGTAGGAGGGCTCTGCAGAGGGATCTGGACAGGCTGGATCGATGGGCAGAGGTCAACTGTATGAGGTTTAATAAGGCCAAGTGCAGGGTCCTGCCCTTCAGCCACAACAACCTCATGCAACACTACAGGCTTGGGGAGGAGTGGCTGGAGAGCTGCCCAGAGGAAAGGGACCTGGGGGTGCTGGTTGACAGCTGGCTGAACATGAGCCGGCAGTGTGCCCAGGTCGCCAAGAAGGCCAACAGCATCCTGGCCTGTATGAAAAATAATGTGGCCAGCAGGAGTAGGGAAGTGATCGTGCCCCTGTACTTGGCACTGGTGAGGCCGCAGCTTGAATCCTGTGTTCAGTTTTGGGCCCCTCACTACAAGAAGGATGTTGAGGTGCTCGAGCGTGTCCAAAGAAGGGCAACAAAGCTGGTGAGGGGTCTGGAGCACAAGTCTTATGAGGAGCGGCTGAGGGAACTGGGGTTGTTTAGTCTGGAGAAGAAGAGGCTGAGGGGAGACCTTATTGCTCTCTACAACTACCTGAAAGGGGGTTGTGGCGTCGAGGGTGTTGGCCTCTTCTCCCAAGTAACTAGCGATAGGACAAGAGGAAATGGCCTCAAGTTGCGCCAGGGGAGGTTTAGATTGGATCTTAGGAAAAATTTCTTCACTGAGAGGGTGGTCAGGCATTGGAACAGGCTGCCCAGGGAGGTGGTGGAGTCGCCATCTCTGGAAGCGTTCAAAAAACGTGTGGATGTGGCGCTTCAGGACATGGTTTAGGGGACATGGTGGCGCTGGATTAATGGTTGGACTTGATGATCTTGAAGGTCCTTTCCAACCTAGTGATTCTGTGAAATAAGGCACAACAATCTGTAGTGGTGGTGGCGGCGACGGAGAAAGCTAGAAAACTCTTAAACTAGCCTTGCTGACAGAAAATCTAACACAGGAGACTGCATTCCAAGCTCTTTTGAGTGTGAGGAGGAGGAGGAAGACAGAATCTCCACCCACAGTTTGATGCTTGTTATGCAAGAAAAATAATGAAGAAAAAATATCATAAAGACAACTAACTCTTCTTCCAACCATTTTAAGCTAACATACTGACATTAAATAATGATTTTTTTTTCCTCGATTAGATGTCAAAAACATTTAGAGAAGTTCATTTACGCTGAACGAGTCCAGAAAAAGCTTTTAAATCCTTGAGTTTTGGTAATACTGTGTTGAAGGGTAGGGCAAAGGGGAAAAGAAGATTCACTACAACAGCTAAACATGGATTTACAGTTAAAGTAGCCAACTGCAACAGCAACAAAATTAATTTTGCATTGCAAAGGACTGCTACATCCAAACAAAAAAATTACATGTGTAATTTATATTCTTATGCATTTTTATGGAGAGAAGAAACTGCTAATTAAACAATACAGCTATTTTTAATCATGGTTAATAAACCATATGGGGCTAGCAAAAAAAGCAATTTATTTTATGGAAAAGCAACAGTTTCCTCATTTTGTGAGAATAAACAATCTCACTAATCTTCACTAATACACTTAGTGGAACTTGGCCCATAAACAATATAACAAATAATTGTGTAAAATGAGAAAAAGTGTCTATACCTGGAGCTGTAGATAGCAAAAAGCAGAAATTAAACTTAAAATTTGTTACTAGCTAGATGTTTACTGTATGACTATCAGTATTGTGATTACTGAAAAATGCCATACTACAATAACAAACAGGAACTACGTTAAAAAGACCAAAAATACCACTTAATTCAGAAAATTTAAAACCAAGTCAGAACATTGTACATTTCTTTCTGTTTTGTTGGAAGGCATCCACATGCTTGACCTAGCAGTCGAATATTTCAGTTCAGTGCTTGAGTTAATGGGAGAAGTGACAGCTCAACTGCTAAGCAATTTTTTGAAACTCAAGCACTAAATTGATTTCCACCATTTCAAAGTATTTATCTAAGTGCCTATCAGGATCTCTGAAAAGCTTTTAATCAAGTTTGAGAGGAGAACACAGACAAGAGTTTATCAAAACAAATTCGTTTAACACACAAATAGAGGGTTTTCACAGGACGTTGACTCTTCCAAAAGAATGTCCATGTGAAATGACAAGTAGTTATTTTAAATTTTGTCCTTTTACATTATTTAGCTACCATTTGGACACTCCATTAAAATCTTTATAAAGGTGGAAACTGGCTCAGTGATTTTTCATTTAACTGGAAAAGTAGATAAAAGAAATTTAGGAAAGTTCATTGTATAGTACAGTCAGTATTGTTATAAAAGCCCACATTCTCATGCAAAGGTTATGTTCAGAGATAGAGATTAGTGTTGTGGCCTATTGACCCAGTGAAAATGTTGATTTTCTTAAATTATGGTTGCTTGGCTGTATTAACATTGAAGTTTCTAAAAGACTGGAAATTACCTCATGCATATTTAATCCACACATCCAAAATAAAGAGAATTTTAATTTAGGAGTGTGTAATCATATACAAAATAAAGGAAAGGGTTTTAAAATTTCCTAAACGATTGCAATATGCTCATAAAACTGCTGAATTCCTACAGGATGGGGTTTTTTTCTTTGAAGAACTAATGTACAAAAGGAAGGTAATCAAAATGGCTTCTAAACTGCTTAAGAACACTGATTAAAAAAATTCAAAACCATGAGAGGTTACATAATTCCTACTCTGAAAGGTTTAAGCCAAAAAGGTCAAAAACTGCAAAAAACATCAGACTGTTTTTAGATCCTCTAATGTAACTAGTGTTAGTGGAACATATTCTATACCAACTCACAGATGCTTCAGAGGAGTTTAAAAAAAAGAACTTTCTTAAGAGTTAACAGTAGTCCTGCTTGACTTGTGTTACAGGTGAAAAATTTAAGAGTGAAAACCTTGGACAGCTGACGACTTTTTAAGAGTTGTGCCAGAAATTTTCAACTCCATCAAGCATATTTCAGAAAAAAGCAGTTGTCAATTCTATTCTTCATGGCAACAATAGGGAGTTTTTTTAATTCCTAAGATAATGCGAGAGACTTTAAATTATTGTACATTGAAATTGGCAGGGAACAATTTTGTTTGAAAAGAAGAAAACACGATAATAAAAATTGTGACACTCCCTCAATTAGAGATGAAGGTTGCATATCTTATACCAATATATATCTTCTTTATTAATGCCTTTCAAATCCTAATCAAATGTCGTAATCTTCACACACATGCATGCACATTCACATGCACTTACACTGCTTACAGGATATTCCTTTGGAAGTTCCTCCAAACTGGTTTGAGGGACAAAAGAAAGAGATTTTTATCTGCAATTGTTCTTCCTGTGTAACATGAAAGACCCACTGTTCCACTCTAATTCTGAAACAAGCCTCCTTGGAAAATCAAGGACATAAAAAAGTAAACATCTTTTTTGTATTATTCTAAAAACACCTTTTGTGAATGCAGTATTTTTAAATTGGTCATACTAAAAAATGAGAGCACACCACAGGCAGAATCTATGTCTAACTGCGTGATCTTCAAGGCAGAAGATCTGGCCCATATTTAAAAAGATCAAATTGACCTTAGGGAATCTATGTTCTTATTGCAGAGAACAGGCTCCTCTGCGAATCAATTCAGAATAGAAATCTAACACAGTTACCCTGATTTGTCTTTTTAAAATCACAATCTAGAGAATTCTCTCTCACACACATATCAAGACAGCCTGTGGAAGAGTACTACGCAAGACTAAAGTTAGTCAAATCTTCTTTAGCTGGACCTAATGAAGACTGAAATTTAAATAATCTTCTCCTTAAAAGAAGGAACATGCTAGTAATGGCTCTAAAAATGTAGTATTTCATTGTCTTTGAATCCAGAAGATCCTTTTCATCAAATACTTAAGTCCCTATATCTTTGCTTCTATATACAGGCAGAATGGTGACAACTGAGATTCCCTCTTTGTTGAGATTCTACTAGCTGTGAAGTATACCTTGATATAAGCTACATATACAATGCCTGATTAGACTATTTTGATAAACTGCCAAAGATTAGCATTTTGTTATCCTGAATGAAAAAACAACCACACACAAAACAGTCATACCCACTGAAAATATCCATCTTTTTGGTTCCTCATCCCATGGGGAAAGGTCTGCAGTTACTTTCAACTTTTTGCAGAAATTCTTAAAGACTGTAGCATACAAATATCACTATGACATGGCCTCCTGACAGAGCTACCTCAGATGATGCAGAGCTCACAAAGCATTAAGGGATTGCAGAACACTGTGTTGATCATAACCACTCTGCTTTCATCAACCATTCTGCTTATAAGATCTCACATCTCTCACAATTTCAAGACCTGCTATGTTTTTTGTATCTTTAAAGTCATCAATAGGTGCTGAGACTAAAAGAAAACTACCTGAAGATGAAAATTACCTTAAAGAAGAAATTTGCCTCCCACATGTATTTGTTTGTTGTTTGTTTAAGAGAGAACATTTTGGAGGTAAAGTAATAGGCTCTAAAGAATATCAGCAATCTAAGTCCAGATTCCTGAGGGAGATAGATATGCCACGGAAACTCTGAGTGACTCCATGAAACAAGTCACTTGAGCTGCGTTTACCATCCCTATCCATTTCCACACATGGATATAAAGCTTGAGGAGAACAAATAGGATTTGGGGACCGATTACCTCTCAATTATGAAGGGAAGAATGTTAGAATATAATTACATGATCTCTCCAACACCCTCAATTTCTGTTACTTAGAGTTTAAAGTCTCCTAAGAGAGAAGAGGATTAAAGGCCTTGAATTTGCCCAGAGAGGAAAGAGATCAGCTGCTCACACAACACTAACTAGGAACAAATGAAAAAGGAGTTGCTGGGTCTGAAAACAGCAGAAATGCTTTCTGCAAAACCTGAAGAATGAGAAGGGGGAGACAACTGGAAAAGGCATGGATGAAACAGTCAAGCCAAGATCACTGGTTCAAAAAATACATCCTAATCATGTGAATGACTTGAACATGCAATATACTAAACCTAAATTCACAAAGCTCAATAATTTTCTACATAAATCTAAGCTATTTCTCAAAGGAGTTAATTTGCCTGTTTCTCTTCTGGCCAAAGCCTAGATGCCAATACACTAAAAGCTCTTATCTAGATGTACTAAAGGTGCTTCAGGGAGGCCACAAGTATTGCAAAAAGTAGTTCAAAAGAGGCCAAGGCTTAACCTGACCAAGGGCTCTCTCCATGATTCTCTAGCCGATCTAAATGACTCAAATGCATATGCAGAGATGCTCAACAAGAAGTAGCTATATCCCTACTATATCCACAATTCTGTGGCACCTTTATAAAAGGAATGACTAGAAGAATGCCTTTGTCTTAGCTTATTGTGCTTAGAACAACAGAATGTAGACACTGGTTGTCTACAATATTATTTGCTTTTAGATGACCAAGAAAAATCCCACACTTCCAGTCCTGCCACACCAAAAGACACACAAGCCTGAAGAAGGTTTGTATCTCCTTTTAGCTGTTCAATAAAGCCATTCAAACCTGGATCTTTATGTTTGACCACAGAAATGACTTAAAAGCTACAGTCAGAGGACTGAATCGCCAATCTAGGAATGAAGATGGACATTCCCAAAAGTTATTCAATATCACAGTATTTAGCACAAAAACACTGACCTAGTCAATGTGATGTTAATCAACACCAGAAGAGTGAATTAGAGATATTGATACTATACAGTTTGCTCAAGAATTTTCTGATGGATTTCAAGCAGGTTCGATAGATTCAGCATCTGGTAATCCTGACATCAGATCACAAACTATTATAAAATCAGTACACGCTACACTATACAGTCATTGAATCCAATGTCATCTTTGCTGATTATGTTCTGGTTCAATGGTTCTGGTTAATGCTAGTCACCCTTAGAAAAGGGCCCAAAACAGGAAGCAGAAGTATGTACCTTTGATCTGTAATCCTTGGAGTTTGCTCCATCTGTAACTAAAGAGAAAGTTTTGAATTCTTGGGATCTAGACTGAAGTCTCTCAGTCCTCTGAAATTTGGAAGAGCTTCACATGCTCCAAAAGATACATAGCAGCGCAGCTGTCTCTCATAAAACAGTTTCAATGAACATGATGTTGTCTCAAACCACACAGCTAGCAGACATTTTGCTGCTTCTGAAATATCTACAAGCAGAAATGCATCATTTGAACAGCTTTGCATTCACCTTAAATTACCAGTATTTACACTCAGTTTATAATATTACTATTCTTTTGTAGGTTGTTTTTATTTATTTATTTAGTGTTTCATTATGCTATTCTATTTCTGTTTTTATACTTTACTTTTTTGTGTGGCTTGTGAAAGCATTTGCAGAAGTTCCTGTGAGGCTTAACAACAACTCCACAGATACTTTCTTGCTGACTTTTACTCCCAGTTCCATCTCAGCTGGAAACAGTTATACAGAAGCAAGCAGAATTTTTAATTTGAGTTAACAAATCTTAATGACTGTAATTCCTCATTCTAGCTTCTGGTACCTTTCAGAAAGTTACAGAGAACAAGCTACACAGATTTTGAGGCTGTGTATGGATAACTACAAAGCACAAAAGGAAAGAGTTTTCTTTGTAAGCTATATTTTAAATGTATGTTCACTTTTTGTAGAAAACTGTTTTTTCACTAAATAATTCCTTTTACATGCAGGAAGACAAATTAACAATTTTGAACAAAATTTTCTTATAATCCAAGAGGAGATCAGTCTAGGAAGTATGCTGCATTCAAATAAAATTGATTTTACAAAAACTGAATTATTGTGCTTCACTGTATGTAACAAAAAAAAAACCTCACTAAACTACTAGATCAGAGTCAAGAAAAGTAAACACCATTTTGCTAGAAAAACCTAGGGTTTTTTAATTGCTACTCTTCAATTTATTTTTATTATACTAGCAGAAGCTCATATAAAATATATTCAGTTCTTTCTGAATGGTTATGAAACCCTGTTCAACCTGTTTCACAAAGGTGTCTGAATATATGCATTGGTGGATGTATACAATATAAAGCATTATAAGTGTATATATGCATTATATACAAATACATATGTATTCTGTTTACACATACATTCTTCTAAATGGAAGGTGAAAGCTCTGACTAATTTACAATCACCTAAGACTATAGACTCAAGCTTGTTTCAAACAAGCGATAAGAACAGAAAGCTCTGAGAATTTAGAAACTTTCAATAATTATTGACTTTAACCGCATTACACAAATGACAAATTTTTTATTAACTATTTTAATATTAAATCAGTTCCTGTATAAATGACTTCCTTATGGCTTCTGAAACCGCCCTACAACTTTTATATTGCTATATAATTTATCATAAGATTCAGGTCTCTCATGTAAGAACACACATGCTGAGTTACTTTGATCCCATATAGTGAAGACAGATGAAATATCTTCTGTCAGTTGTATTAATTGTTTACCTGAAGAATTTGAAGGGAAACCTTTGGCATCCGTAAACAAAAAGTTAGACTTTGTACTGACCATCTGACCATAATCAGAATTCTTACAGAAATGAAAGCCAGCAATTTCTGAAAACATCTAACTTCCTTATTAGTACAAAAGCTTATATGATATTACAAGCAAATTATTACATCTGATTTCTGGTGATTTATGTCATATGGGTGATCGCTGTTTTTGTTTTCGCTGGCTTGTTGTTTTAACTGATCTGTACCTGTGCTCCTGCTTGAGCATACTCTTCACTAGAAAATACATACAAAAATGAAGAAAAACCTGAATGAGTGATTCTCTGATGTTTAGTATGGCTTCATTCTGAAAATTTTTACCAATGAAATTGGCCATTAATATAATTTCACAATCTGCCTTAAAGTCATTCCCTGATGTCTGGGAAACGTCTGTTTTCTCTGTGGCGCTCTCTTACATTTTCTCAGTAATGGGCCCTTTAGAGATCTGAAACAAAGACTTTTATCTGAGCCCTCTTTCTGTGTCAAATTTCACTGAAAACAACCAACATAGAAGGATGATGGCCATAAAGAGAGAAAAATAGGACATGAGGCATAAGCCTTGTCTTTTCAGGAAAATCCCATTGAAATAGTTTTCATAAGCAACATAAAATTATTTACTACTTGTACAGATAACGTAATCCTCAATGAAACTTTAAAGAATGGTTGCTTACTAGTGGCCTCTGTTTGCTTGCTTTGTTAAACTCAGTAAGTCATACTCACTTGTTCCACTGATGAGATCTGGTCTGGCTTTCATGACTTTGCAGAACTGTTTTCTACAAACTTCTGTCCACCCAGTTTGCTTCTCTGGACTTTTTAAGAGTGATAAAAGCTTGTCAATATCTTTATCTAGAAGAAATGAAAAATTAATGTTATTCTGTAAAGACAATCTTTTTTTTTTTTTTTCCCCTTCCTTTCTTTTAACCTTACTATGGTAAGTTACAGAGTACCACAAAGAAAAGTAGAGGCATTTAGAAACTAGAAACCATTTCAATGAAGAACAGGAAAGTCAGACACAGCTGAAAGCCCTGTCATTGCCTGGTATTTTTGGCAGACCTCATACCTTAGGAAGAAACAATTACATATCCCTTATACTATGACAATTAAACTGGAGAAGCAGTCCTAAAGCTGATGACATTCTGCTTTATACAGAACAGAAATATTCACTCTACCTACTGATAGGTTTTGAACATTTAAGACATCACTGAGGGACATTTTATAACTCCCCTAAAGTACCCTGTCTTGAAATGATAAGAATTGGAAAGACAGTTTAAAGAAAATAGTTTGGTATTTCCATTTAATTTCACCACTCTGAGAATCTAAAAAAGACAGGCAAAGACCCTCCACCAAATATCATTGTTTTAGTAAGAAAACCGTGAGGTGGCAGCACTATTTTGTACAACATGAAATGAAGCATGGTAAGACGGCAACATAAGTGTTCCATAGAAAATTTCTGCTTCTTTCTGTAAGCAGGCTTCCTTCAGATGCTTCTACTATAGATAGATACTATGGCATATATGTGTATGCCTTCAGGCTGCTAGGCATACCTATTGAGTAAAATTTGTGAAAATATATTGGGCTGCTCATGCTATGAGAATTCTAATAGCTTTGCTGATAATCTTCAGCATTTCCCAACTTTAGCACAAGGACTTAAAATGGGGACAAAAGATTATACTAAAAGTATACTTTTGCTGTCACTGAAATGTCACCTTGTAAATTTTGCGTTAGTAGTTAGAGACACTTAGAATTTTAAGTTGAGTTTTCTGAAGAATCTAAGTGCACCCAACATGCTTCAGACCATGGCCACAGGCTCTTTGTTGGTGCTGTCAGAGGCTGCAACAATATAATTCAGACATTTTCTAACTTCTGAATGCTTGACTTTTTACCTGAGCACTACTAAAACACAGTCTTTTGGTACAATTGTTATATATGCGGCACAAATGTAGCAGATAACATTTTTTATTATATGTTCAGCTTGCTTATAAAACAAATTTGTGGAACAGTTTACAAAAAGATCTTTATGAAAGATTCCTTTTAAATGTAAAGAATTTCAAAGATTGCTCCTTACTGTTACTCTTACCTTGTTATTGAAGGCACATTCTCTCTTTACAATAGGGAGACATGCCTTCAAAATTAAAATTGGCATTGATGCAACAAAAGGACAGTAAGTATGTTCTCTTCTCTCTTGGTTAAAAGTAGGGTTTTTTTTCCTTTCTATTTTCTACTAAATTAGAGGAAATTACACATACTTTACCAATTTTCTAGAATAAAATATCACAGGCTGAGACAGTAAATTTCACAACTAGCTGAGTCTCACAGAGCTTTGAAAACAGAGGAACCATAGTGACAAATGTAGAACCAGCATGTGTAATCATACATGAAAATGTTAAGTTGGCTTTCAACAATACAATGTCTGTACTTAAAGCCTTAAGAAATTTTTCTTTAAATCAAACATCTTCTGCAACCAAAATGTCTATCTTGGAATTCATACTGAACAATGAGTATTAGGAAGCTACCACACTGCATGATGACACTGCACACTGAATAATATACGCAAGGTAGCGATTAAAATAATGCATACATATGCTTTGGCAAATCAAAGAGGAAATTATTTCTTCCCATACGCAACATTTGTTTAAATATGCTAATATGTTGGGAAGGGCTGACTATTCAAATTGTATTTTTCTTAAGGCAGAACAAATTTCAAGTTCAAATGCCAAGTCATTTTTTTAATTAATTTTATGTCAGATAAAACTGGTCAAAGTCAGTTTTCTAAAAGAAAATACCGACCCATACAAAATGGAAACAATCAATTAGACTGCGTCTCCTCAGCTAACTTGCTTCCCAGAGTACTTGATGCTGCTATGAAATATTTTCTGGTCAACCTGAGGGGAAAAATAAATGTGGTATCTACAATAAGGTACATGCACATGCACTCGCTCCAGCCATGCACAATCCTTTTGCTGTGGGACCATATAGTTCTCATCATTATGAAAGGATTGCAGCCTATGCTACTACCTATTCACTAAGGTAGTGAAGGTTCTTCATACTTTGAAAGCTGTCCTTTGTTCTATTTCTACATTTTGGACATTATAGAAATTAATTGTGTCATTAAAGGTGACTTCCGATTAATGATTCAACAATTGTTTGAGCCAGTCTATGGCTATTTAGACTATTTGCCATTACTTTACTTCTTTATAGTATTTATAGTATTTCAGTTTTCATATAAAATTCATTTCCACAAAAAACCCACTATTTTCAAATTATCTTATTCTTTTAACATTATTAGAATATTTTCAACAGAATTACAATATTGCATACAACTTATTTGTTGATCTAAAGGTCTTAATGATTTATAATCAGTAAATTACCTCCTTGTCATTGGAATTTATTATACGATAGTATTTCAAAAGCAGCTTACTATAGTAACTTAATTATTGTAATTCATAATTATTCGAAAATAATTAACCTGAAATTCCTTTGTTATCCTCAAATAACTAAGTCCTTAGTTAGTATCTTTCCAAATAGCATGCACTGATGCTTAGAACAGCTTACGTGAGTATGAAAATTTAATGTGAAAAAGGATTTACTCTTGTAGTGTTATCATAGGATTTCTAATTCTTTCTCTGCCCTTTTCTGCTATTTCTGTAACAAGGTGAAGGTTGAAGAAAATCTTAGAACTGCAAAGCAACACTCCTCTACAAGTTAAATAGTTATTTTACTTCCTAAAGTATTGTAGTAATTCAGTTTGACAGACGAGGATCAGAGACTACAAGATGAGATTTAATCAGTCAACTTACTAAACAGAGACCAGGGTGAAACTTTGACTCCTCTGAAGGAAATAAAGCCAATAAAAAAATTCCCCCAATAATTTCAAGAAAGCAGGATTTCAAGATCATAGCCCATCCATCTCTGCTGCCTCCTTCTGGCTTCTTGATGTGACCCCTATTTTTCTTTGCACAGTTTGTCTCTCTCTCCTGCAGGTTTTACAAAATTAATTTTTTATTTTGTCATCGCCAAAAAGCACACATGCTAGAATCTAGCAGTGTCAATGCATCTAAAATTGTACTGTTTAAACATGTAAACTTTTACAATGTTAATTCATGCTCCAACAATAGGATAAGGAAATAAAAATTACAGTATTACAGTCTTTTCTGAAATTTTGCTAAAGACCATGGACCACTGTGTTTGCTTTGTTTTCTTTAATAAAAGAAGAACTTAAGCAACTTCAAATATGTACCAAATATAACTAATGCAGATATGTGTTCTGTCATCAGAATAGTGACAGGCAAGCAACCTACTGAAAACAAGAACTCGTTTTTATATAACCAGTGGATTTTTTTTTCCCCCTAGTCGAGGAGAATACAAGACTTATGATCCTCAGAGAGCACACAGGAATATTCAAACTCAAATGACACAGAAACAAGCTTAAGATCCATCAACCAACATACTACAGCATAACCATGTATTTAATACTTCCATTACATACTGTAGATTGTATCATATTGTGGCAATTTACAGTATCTTATTTTCTTCCAGCTAAACCACTTGCTTGTTTTAACAGCTTGTCATTAAACATGGACTATCACTTCCTCCAGCAGGTCATCCCAGTATAAAAAAGGAGAACCTTGGGGGTTTATTTGAATGACAATTGCTTCAAAAAAACCCTCACAATACCAAATAAATGCCAGCTCACTTTCACAAGTTACTAGGCAGCTAACTTGCCCAACAGTATTACCATGTAGCTGGAACTTCAGCGACCACACAGTCCTGTGCTATGCATATTGCTTGTTACTGAGGGTAACAACCACTATTGCTAGAGGTGTTCTAAACAAATGTCAATGTCAAAAAGAGAGAAGTCCTGCTCTTCTTTCTTCTCTTTTCTGGTATGTTACTAAATGGATTCACTAGTTATCCTACATTAGTGACTTTTATTTTTTTGTTTCTGGAAGAAATACCAGAACTGCTTAAGGGTGAAGGAGGGAAGGTGAGGGAACAGAGGAAGAAAAAAAAAAAACAAACCCAGCAGTAGAAAGAAAAGAAATAGCGAGGAAGGAAATTAGCAAGACCTTCCCTTCTGATGAAAGTGAGATTTAAAATATGCTCAACCATAACAAGAAATCATATCCTAACAGTGTAATTAAAGAGACGCTTACGTCAATTTAATTAGTCTGCTGCAGTCCTGCCTTCTTTCTCATATGTGGTTATATTTTGCCACCCCATCCCTAACTTTGTGCTAGCACTGGTTGCGCTATGTAGCTTTGTCAAAAAAAAAAAAAAAAAAAAACCAACCCTGTTTATTAGTTTATAAAGCTATGGAACTGCACTATAGATAACCTACAGTTACCTGAATGCATGAAAACTGAACCACCATACCATAACCTTCTGCTACTTTAAACTGATCTCACTCCCTAAAAGATGCTGCTTTATAATTCTTTAAATAATTCTACAGATCACTTTTGTGTCTAAAGTGGGTAAGACCTAGGAAAATTCATAAATGTTTTAGAAGACGGTCACAAGGTCTTTCTCGTCTGATTGTGTTTTGTGATAGAAGTTTTTTTCTGTTACTAAGAAACTGAGATCTGTAAAGCCATGTGTACCTTCTTCAAAATCTAAATTTAGAGATAATGAATAACCTGACTATATTATATTCGACTAGTACATGAAAACAAATCCATATAAGGACATATATTTTAGGAAAGCCCACGTACATTTCTGATAGACCTATCCACTTACTTCTCTTTCATCTTTCATTAATTGAGTGGACTTCTTAAAGAATGGAAGACAACAGGCTCGTACATGAATACTGAGCCAAAAATAGAAAGAAGGACAAGACAAAAAAGTACAAGTGATGAAGACATTTATGTGAAATTATAAGGGGTAACAGGAAAACTAATATTGCTGGTTCTCTGATAGAGAAAGTTTTAAAAAAATTAAAAAGAGACTGCTAGTTTCAGGCAGATATAAAAAAAAAAAAAATCACATGGCTGAAATCAAAAAACCATCCATAACAGAAACATGGCAGCACGTTCCTATTCACGTTGAGAGTATAAAGCAAAGAACTCCAAGAACAGTGGCTGAGATAAAACATCAAAAGACTTTAAGAACATTATCACAGAAGATTTTTGGTAGCAAATATTCAGTAAGTAATTTCAGCTTGCACTCAGAAAGACAACTTCCATTAGTTGAGACACACCCCTGGGAAACAAAGGTTCTGTTATTGCATCTGTCCTTCAACTCCATCTGGAGGGAGGGCCAGAAGAGAAACATGTTCAGAAACACCAATATTGTATCTGAGTGCACATCTTTTTTCTTTCTCCTCCCCCCAGCCATGTCCCAATATCCATTCTACAGATAGAGAAAAAACAAAAACAAAAACAAACAAAAAAAACCAAACAAAAAGATAACTCAGGTTATGTTTTTACAACTAACATCACAATTATATGATGGACACAGGACCAATTTATAAAGAAGCAAGAAAAGGTAAGCTTCTCCTTAGGTGTCCATGTCACCTGGGTAATGAGAGGTAATTAAGAGGTCAGGACAGACAAAATAAAACCTACAGTTACAGCTTTTTCAGCCAAAGGAACTGTACCTTCTTTAACACTGCTAAGAATTTAGTAGTCTCAATTATTCACTTGATAGAAACACCCCAAAAAGAGGACAGGAATGATACCGCACAGGTAACATAAAGAAACACCGCAGCATGAAATCCCAACACAGACAGCTTGAGGAAATCGCAGATATATTGTGCTGGCCCTCAACCCTTGCTGACAGATCTAACGAAACAGTCATTCCCACTCATACGATGTACAAGTGTTTGCATGGCTGCAGAACTCTTGCCTTTCAGAAGTCTGCGTGAACCCTGTCCATCTCCTTGCACTGAAGCAGAATTAAAATTGAACAAGTATTTGTCTAAACTGATTTTAAAACCTCTAAGTTGTGTAAGTAACACACAACATGAACTCTGAATATTGAGAACATTAAAGAAGTTGTTCTTAAAACCTCTAATGATGATTTCACGACTTCCAGATGTATCCTACTAGATGATTTTTTTTATTAATTTGTAACAAATCTTTACTGCCAATTAAGCCAACTATACTTTTTGCTGCACAGGGACATGTAAAACAATCTGTCGTCCCTATAATTGCTTTTAACATATTAAGAAACTTGCATGACCTCCGTTTTTCCAGCATCAGCCAGTTCCAATTATCTCAATCTATACTCGCATATCATATTTCAAAGTCAGGATCCTTAGCTGTGCTCTAGAATTCCCTCAAATGTATCTGTTTTCCTTAGAGTGCAGTGCCCCTGCTAGAGGTACTCCACCCAAGGACTCACCACCTTCAACTGTAGCAAAGATCATCCTCTGTTTACCCAAGCTTTCTTAGCTGTTTGTCATCCACAAAAGTGACCAATGCAATCTTCAATCCATTATCCCACTTGTAAATGATGAGCAACTGAATCACTCTGAACAAGAGAACAGAGGGGTTCCGTGGGATACAATAAAATATGCTTTTCTAGTCCAAGAGCAATAACCACCTCTCTCTTTAAAGACATATTTAAAACAACTGGGCACCCACTTTACAGCCATTTAAATGTTTCCTATGAAAATTGTCTTGGGAAGCCTGGGACAGTATTACTAAAGTTAAGATACAGAAAACTCCTTTTATAACTACACGGCCATTCCTCTTGTTATAGGAGGGAATCACCATTAATGTAGAATTTCTATCACTTTTGAAATCTCTATCTGCTAAAGGAAATTCACAAATACTTTCTAATAAGTACATCTCAAGGATACAGTAAACATGAACAAACGCAAAGAATGATTTATTTACTATAAACCATTCATGTGGTTCTTTTGCACCATCTATGCAAATTAAAACCTTAAAACTGTTTCTCTGTATGAATTAAACTGGTTTGCCTACATAGTTCTTCAAAGGATTCTACAGTCTGCCCACATTCCAAATTGATGTTCAATGTGGAAAGTAACTGTCCTAACACTATTTCACACACCACCAAGCTTTGTAAACACAGAGATCTGAATCATGAAAATAGTGTACCAAAAAATTTGTAGCTTAACCATACTGTCTTGCTTCAGTTACTAGAGAGATGATATATTTATATCTCTCGAGTCATCCACCTGAGACAAGCCGAAAGGTTGAAGTTTGCATAAGAATTAGATTACTAAACAGAGCTTTGCAGATTGACAGTTGTACAAAGCCAGACAAGCAAAACCAAACCAACTTATTTAGCTATAAATGCAGCCAACAATAAAAAAATCCTTAAATACTTATGAGATTATAATCTGGGGGATGGAGGGTGAGGGGCAAGGAAGAAGGGAAAAAAAATTTTTAAAAAATCGAATGAGATGCTTGTTTGACATCTACACTGCTTGCGTGCTTTGTATGTACCTCGTCTGAATTCAGTTTTCCCAGGAATTTCTGCAAGATAGCACTTTGGCAAAGGGAATGATGAAAACATTGGCCAAGGATACGGATCACTGCCCTAGAAACAGAACCAGAAAGAAATTAATTTAGGAGAAGAATTAACAGCATCTGCTTGATTAACACACAGGTAAAGTTCCCAGAATGATTGTCTATGCACCAAAATTATGCTTGATACTACAGTTTGCAATAAGATATTCCGTAACTACAAAAAAAAAACCACCAAAAAAACACACTGACAATTTTGATTTTACAGTTTTTTTTAAACAAAAGTGAAATTGCAGTTTTTATAAAATAGAAAAAAAAAACCCTGAATTTCCAATTTTATACACGATCTAGCTGTCTTTGCTGTGCTTACAGTAATTTGCATTTCATCTTTATGAGACTGACAGCCAGTAAGAAGCAGAACATTTAAAGGAGCCACTTAACAAACACTATATTGTTAGAACATCAATGAAAACTCCAGGTATTAGATACTGCAAATGAAAACCCAAAAAATATCAAATAAAAGGAAGATACAACAAATAGAAAGCTAATAAAGAAAACATAGAAATATAACTGTAAAAAGTAGACAAATTGCATTCACTTTTACAGTCAGAAAAGTAACATTAAAATGGAGCAATATAAACATTTAATCTGAACGTGATATGTCCTAGGCACATGCCAACCCCCAGATAGTGGGAACAACGTATTTTTTTCAGTGTATCGCTTCTTAAAAATTTTAGTCCTTTATAAAGCTAAAGGTGGACTGGTATTTCTTAACGTTAAATAATTTTCCACATGGTGATTTAGCAGCAAAAATAATCAATTAATGAAGGCAGGAGTTATGGAAAGAGAAATTGTTAAACTTCAGATTCTAACCTTTTCTAGTACTCTCAAAGGCAAAATCCTTTCCCGTGGTCCTCCAATCAGATTTATCCTAACAAGAACATGGTTTCTCTCCACTGACAGACCATCAATTATAAAATCTCTGGGGAAAAAACAAACACAAACCAAAAAACTCCAAAAATCAGACCACTTTGATTTACCGACTGTTTAATTCAGAAAACTTTAATGAGCAAGAATAACTTTAGGGATATACCAGAGTTAAAGCACAACCTGGAAAACACATAGGCATAAAGAAATAAACAGAAACATGAAGTATTTTGAGATGTCTGCAAGCATTACCCTAACATTGTACTTCCCTAACTACTGCTGATTGGAAACATCTGAGCAATTAGGGGACACAGAAGAGTAGAAAACTTCACAAGCTTTGTTACAGCCACATGCTCAGTAATTAGGGCAGAGACAGTTAATGGACCATCAAAATTTGCTCCTTATTTGGCCTACCAGGAAATTTCTGCTGTCACAAATAAGCAGAGTAATTCATAACACACAGCCAACTTGCTGTCTGAACTCACTTGCATAGCCCAAGGTACAAAACTTTTTAAAAGGAATAAAAATCAGTTTTTAACCACTAAGTTTCTTACAACTTTTTTCTTAGTAAGGAAATAGTAGGTTTCATCCTCAATGTTATATAACTATTATCTTTATCTGCTGACATTTCACCCATACTGTTTTGATTTAAATTCTGTACTGGTCCCATATAGCAAACAGTAAGAGGAAAGCTCTTCAAATTCAGCATGCTGAGAGAAAGGGCAAAATGTCTATGACTAAATGACTGTCCACTTCTCTCCAAAAAAAATGCACTTTTCCTTTTGAAACAATGCATTGTGCAATTTTATTCAAAAGTCATCAATGGGAAGTTACAGAAGTTGGAGAGTCAATTGTTTTATATAAATAAAAAGAAACAAAACCCAAAAAAACAAAGTATCGATGATGCCTTTAATTCATAAACATAAAAACAATACACTATTTTTATATTATATACATAAAAGAATAATATAAAACAAAACTAGAAATGCATATTTACACCCACAAATTTTGCACTTTTTTGTAAGAATTAAGATTAACACAAATAAAAAAGCAAATATTTTTCTCATTTTTATTTCTTACACTTTTGAGGTGCAAGTGGGAAAAAGAACAAAACTGTTTTATCTTTCCATAATTTAAGACTGATGACAAACCTACATGTAAGTAAACTTATGCACAATAGAAACCAACTTGAGTGAGAGCATCTGTATGTTTAAATGTTTAAATGTTTAAAGCCACTAAAATATTCACTTATTTGTTCTCAGGAGGAAAGTTTGATAGTTAAAATAACATTCACATCAGTCACTTCTTACCCAGGTCCTTCTAAAGTTTCTGTGACATTCTCCTCCTGCGCAGTTAGTAAAACGTGTGACACTTTATACTGAGTCTCCAAGAGTAAAAGGGTATTGAGCTCACAGCACAGCACATTTAACAACCTGCAGAAGGAGACATTGAAATGATAGCACATCAGTCAGGAATCCAGTAATACGGAGTAAGACAAATGCAAACATGTTTCTGAGATCTCAAAATGGAAAGAAAAGACCCAAACCAAAAACCAAAAAAGCCCAAACCTAACAACTAACCAAAAAACTAAAAAAACCCCAAACCCCAAACTTGAAGTGTCTGAAAATATACACAGACAGAACTGGGTCAGGGACATTCTTTCATATCCTTTTAGCCACTCAAGTGGCACAGCCTTAAGCAAGCAGGGAATGGTTCCCAACAGATTTTTCATGCGCACCAGAGAAAATGTTCACTGGTCAGTTCAATCTGCTTTTGAGTTTATACCACAGAATAACACAAGTGACACAGACTTGTTAAGACATTCCACGTGAAAGCTGAAGAAATTACACAGTAATAGGCTGGTAAGGCAACTCAGAATCAGGTTGTCCAAAGCAGGGGGGGAAGGGAGGGAGATAAAAAGGCATCTTTCCTTTAGAAAACAGGCTTTTAGGCACTTCTGTATAATCCAATTTAACACAGTTCAAAAGCAATAAAAAATGTAACATGTAACAAAAACAACAAATCTGCTGTGTTTTTTTTATTTCAGAGAAACACAAAACGATGGTAAATGAAGTTAATAATCACGAGAGCACATGACAGCACATTACATAAAATTTTCTTTTATACCTTCAGGACAGATTAACAGTGAAAATACTCCAATATACCTCATGTAAATCTGATGTAGGGCAATCCAAATCATATTACTTTTTTTTCTTTTTTTAAACTAATCTGTTCGCTCTAACACAGCAACAGAATAATTTCATTGACGGCTTCCTGTTCATGGAAAATAATATGACTAAACATTCTTGTTGCTATTTATATTTTCTGCTTTATCACAGTCATAAAACACAACATAAACTTAGTCTGATCAGCATTATATTTTGCATTCACTTAAGACTTGATATGAACAAGAGAATACTTATTGCTTGAAATTTGTAGTCTGTTAGTCAATGCTTTTTTTCTTCCATGTAATTCCCAATATCCTTCTACCGACAATAGCAAAATCTGCAAACCATTCTCTGGATAATTTAGCATCTGCAAATTCACACAGTTGTAGCCAATGATTAAATAGTCAAGATGATAGTAAGTCTTTTTCTTTTTTTTTCCTGTTGCTTTTTTAATATAACTTGATCTGTTCAGTTTCAGTCCTTTTCAAGTCTTATTTATTTTAACTATTTCCTGACATTTTTTATTCTCAGTACTTTTCTAAATCAAAGGAGAAATGACAGTTCAACTATATTTTTTTATAATTATTATATAGAAGAAAAATCCACAAAAAGAGCGCTGAAACCATTATGAAGATGGACTATTCCTTCTTTTTAAGTATGATGACTTTAGATGGCAAAGAACCTGTTTCCAGCATTTAAAAAACACTTGGGAGAAGACTGATGGCTGAGAATGCTTATAACATCTCCTCTAGTACATGAGGCAGAGCAAAAAAATAAAATAAAACATAAGCAAATAAAATTAGGTAGAAGGGACAGTGGTAGAATCAATGACAAAATATGAGACCTAACATGAGCAGCCTCTGCTGGGGTATTCAAATGAAATTTTCATCTACATGGAAAAATCCATTTAAAAATGCCATCACCGTAGTACAGATATTTGCTTAAAAGTAATATACCATTGCTTTACCTTCGATAAATATATAGACTAAAGTTTGAAATGGAAAAAAATCACATTTTGTACTGTGTATATTTGTAAGCATGCTTGAATACGGCTGTGAAGCATTTCTTTTTTGTTTGCTTTTAATTACGTTTGGAACGTAAGAATTGGATCAGACCACCCAGCTCAATATCCTATCTGTAAGGACTGCATGACATATATAATACAATAAAATCAAAACATATTTTTTTGCAATCTACTTTAAAAACAATATTTAAAAATATAAGATAGAATTCCCAAACTAAGTGTTGCTGAAAATTGGAAGATAGGCTTTGATGCAAGGTCTTGTACCTGGGAAGGAATAACCCCATGCAGCAGTACAGACTGGGAACTGACCAGTTAGAAAGCAGATTTGCAGACAAGGACCTAGGAGTCCTGGTGGACAATAGGTTGAACATGAGACAGCAACATGCCCTTGAAGGCCAAGAGCATCCTGGGCTGTGTAAGGAAGAGTGCTGCCAGAAGGTTGTATGAGGGAGGTGACCCTTCCTCTTCTATCAGTACTGGTGAGGTCATACCTGGAGTGCTGGGTCCAGTTCTGGGCTCTCCAGTAAAAGAGTGACATGGATGCACTGGAGCAGGTCCAGCAAAAGGCCACGAAGATGATTAAGGGCTTGGGCCATCTGACTTAGCAAAAGAAGCTGAGAGAGCTGGGACTGCTCAGCCTGGAGAACAGAAGGCTCAGGGGAGACCTTGTCAATGTGTAGAAATACCTGACAGAAGCGTTTGAAGAAGATGGAGCCAGACTCTTCTCAGCGTTATCCAGTGAAAGGACAAGAGGCAATGGGCATGAATTGAAACACAGAAAATTCCATTTTAACATACTGTGATGGTGGTGAAACAGCAGGACAGGTTGCCCAAAGATGTTGCAGGATCAGCAGGCTTGGAGATATTCTAAACACAGCCCTCTCTAGTTGAACCCACTTTGAGCAGAGCAGTTGGACTACGCAATCGTCAATCTCCCTTTCAATCCCAATTCTATAATTCTGTGAAAACTACTAATAAGATATACCATATCCCTAGGAACAAACCGCAATACAGATAAAATAAAAGGTTATCTGAAGGCAATCCTTTACAGAACACTAATTTTGAAGAAATTCAGAAAAATCAAAACACATAAATGTGGAAAAAAAAATGGTAGCAATCAATTTTCTTTCTGAATTCTGTCCTTCCTGTCTTTTTTGGAGGGTGCTCTCTGGATTCTCCTCCTCCAACTATAATTTCACAACTAATACTTCACTGTAGAAATCTCTAGCCTGAAAGAGGGCATGCTAACTAGTACCTGTGTACCTACGTAAACTGACTGTCTCCTTGGCTGTGGTAGGTGGAATCATTATGACTTCTTTAATTACGGCAGAACAGAAGGCCCTTCATGGGGTATAAAACAGCTAGTAAATAATTCTAACTGCTAAAAAAGCCTTGTTAATTTTTATGTTGCCTCTTATTTTTTCACCTGTAAATAATATAATTAAACCACCTATGAATTTCTCCAAGTTGCTAAAAACACCCATTACCATGATAGCTTATTATCGTATTTCTCAGTATTTTTTCTGAGTTCCTTTTAAGAACACAAAATACTATGATGTTCCCTGTACTCCCATTTTCTCAATTGTCTTTTTTTTCCCAACTTCAAATCATACCACTCTGAAACACTACCTTTATTATGGTAAACCCAATCCCACTACACTCCCATAGACTATTCTTCCTTACTTTCATATGTTCTCTCCAAAGGCAATCTGATCCTCTGTCCTCACTTCAGGGATGCCTGCAAATGCTCAGGGGGCAGTGAAAGACGCAAGATACTATTCTTGGACACAGCAGATGTAACAATCTGTGGTGGGTTGGCAGATTAGCTAGCAACTAAATCATCCAGTTGCTCACTGACTATCCACCTCCCACAAGCAGACCAATGCCAAGCCAGTCTCCAAGCAATGGCTACCTGCAAGACCAACCCTCCACCCCACAGTTTTTATTGCTGAACATGATGTTATATAGTATGGAACATCCCCTCTGGTCAATTCGGGTCAGCTGTCCCAGCTCTATTCATTCCCAACCTCCTGCACTCTCCTAATCCATTTGCTGGGGAAAAAAAGAAAGCCCTGTTGCTGAGCAGTGCTTGCACAGTGTCAGCCAAAACACAGGTGTGTTATCAATACTGTTTTAGTCATAAATCCAAAACAGCACCATGTAAGGTGCTATGAAGAAAATTAACTTCCTCCCAGCCAGTACATAGTCCTAGAAAACGGAGATCAAATTTCATGCTATAAGCAGAAGTCCATCCACCACAGGCGAAAAAGAAACCGGCAAATTAAATTATACCACAATCTCAGCAATACATGTGTTCAGGCAGTGTGCAATAGTTAACCAAACCTGAAATGCTTGTGTCTATGCTGCCTATAAGGTGTTCCAGTGCTGTGACCCTGAAATGGAGGACTCAATGAGTCTTCAGTAAAAGGTTTTCTTTGGTTTGCAGTTACTGCCTTCAACAGATACAGGCATGGCTGATTCAGGCCAGTGCAAAATATACAGCATGACATTTGTAGAGAGTTCATCTATGGGAAAAGGTAAGGTCATTCTTTCTCTCCCAAAAATCAATATTAAAAACATAAGTGGAAAAAGCGAGGACTGAAACCTCTTTGCAGTAGCAGGACCTCCTTCCTGCTAAATAAATAGATATACCAACAGCGAAACTCAAAGCAAAATTTTTATTAAATAATTCCAGTGTCATCATCATGGGGGACAACCTCAAAGCATTTATCATCAGAGCCTACATTACCAATTTGATTTATTCTTCATTATGCCTGAGCTCCAATGAGAACACTGATCCAAACAGCGACCAGCAATTATCAAGTGTGTGAGACCAGCAGACAGAGGCAAATGGCTAGCAAAAAAAAAAACCACCCACAACCCTGAAAGCTACCTAGCCAGTCTTAGAACACAAAGGGCACTGGGAAGCTTCAGCATGCAAAGCCTTGCATGCTGCCTTTGCAGACTGAACAAAGGGCACTGCTAATGAGCAGAGAGAATATGCCTCTGCATGTGGTCTTTCTAAAGAAGACTTTCCCACTGAAGACAATGCTTATAGTGGTTTAGAAAAATAGGAGACCTTCTAGATACAGAGTATTTATCAATACTGTCCTGGTTTCAGCCAGAATAGAGCTGGTTTTCTTCACAGAAGCTAGCGTAAGGCTATGTTTTGGATTTGGGATGAGAAACTGTTGATAACATGCTCATGTTTTGAGTTGTCGCTAAGTAGTCAAGGACAGTCCAGCTTCTCGTGCTGGCCTGCTAGCAAGAAGGCTGGGGGTGCACGGGGAGCTGGGAGGGGACACGGCCAGGACAGCTGAACCAAGCTGGCCAAAGAGATATTCCATACCATACAATGTCATGCCCAGTACATAAATTTGAGTTGGCCGGGGGGCGGGAATCGCTGCTCAGGAACAGGCTATTGATCACCGGGTGGTGAGCAATTGCTGTACTGGGCATCACTTGTTCTTGTACATTCCTTTCTCAGTATTATTATTGTTGTTACCATTGTTGTTTCCTTCTTTCTTGCTGTCCTATTAAACTGTTTCTATCTCAATCCACGAGGTTGCCTCAGGGCAGTCGTGTTTGTCCCAGTAAGAAAACTCAGGGACTGATGTATTCCTTACAATGTTTTCCACATGAAAAGATTTTCAAAAGAGCACCTACAGCATTTCAGCTACCCAATGTACTTACAAATCATATGTAGTGTGATAGCTAATGTAAAAGAGTTTCCCTAGCTAAACAAAAATGCTTTTCATGAGCATCACTTGTCAGCCTAGAGGACTCAGAAGTGAAGCAGATTTTAAATTGCAGTAAGTGAAGCATTTTAATTTCCTTCAGTGAAGTAAAGAAAAAAAAACATCAACAAATAAGTGACATAATCCTATCACAGAATCTGCTGTTCCTATTTTATTAATTATAAATCGTTTTAAATTAATAAACTTAAGAAAATTCTATTACCATATAAACTAACAAAAAACTGAACTAACTGTATAAGTACATGACCTAGAAGCATGCCAACATAATCCTGTTGCAAAACCCCATCTCTACTAATGTAGACCCTGTCCTCTTTTACCTTTGGATTATTAAACAGGGGTCAAAGATTTACAGGACACATGCACTCTCCAGTGGTCACTACACACATCCCTCACACACATCCAGCGTGCACACTTGGAAGAAGTTCGTTTCTGAAGAACTGTATATCACTTACTAAACAGAAAATGCACTTAAAATAATAGAAAATGGGTCATTAATTAATTATTAATTCAATCAATTCTCCTTATTAATTGAAAAAGGGTTGGTAGAAAAAACATGGAGGACTACCTAGTCATTCATGTCATGTTTCCAACATAAGAGAATTCAAATCTGGCAGATTCAGGGGAAGAAAGAAATACTGTTCAGTCCAATTCCCCCCCTCTATCCCCACACTCCTCCCTTCCTGCAAGAGGAGGAACACTCTGAACACAGCTTTCTTCCATTCAGAGACATAAGAATGTTGAATGCCACAGGATGCAGCACAAGAAGGGTTTCTTTAGTACATCCAGCCAATAGCACCATGAATCTTGCTGCAAGAGTAGATGTACCAGCCAGTCATTCAAATGTTAGTGATCAAAAAGATTCATATGTGACATTAGACAACAGTGTTCACGGGCTACAGCAGTATATTTAAAAGAAAGATATGTGGAAAGCAAGAGGTACAGCTTTGTTTTGGGCTCTTCAAGGAAGATGGAAAAGGAAACATGAAACTAGTAAAATAATGCCATGTTTTCTAGAGGGGAAATTGAATATGTTTAAAACCAGTTTTAAATTAGAAGTCTTGCTTCAGTTTATAATGAACGAGATTTTAAAGAATTACGTACAAACATTTTCAAAAAGCTTCTGCTACTCATAATGCTTTTTAATACGGGAATGGGAAAAGGAAAAGAGGGATAAATCTAAATAGCATGTTGACCCGAGGAAAAAGAATAATCAAGATTTTTTATCTTCTACCTTTAGAAACAAATAACTAATGCTCCTTCCAGTGTGTTGCAATCATTAAAATCACACATTCTCTTAATCAACAATACATATAATTAAGTACAATTAAGAGAAAAAAATATTTCATATGCTGAATCTACCTCATTATTAAAATGCAATTATATAGAAGAGGGTGTGTTTACAATGCAGATGAAAAAAAAAATCATCTGGGTGTTTATTCTGTATTTCCTAAAACCACAGTTATCTCTTGCCTATCACATGCTTGTTTATCTCCCAGCTCCTGTAGAATTTAATTCATTCACCTGGATTTCACTGGAGTGCACTAGATGAAATTTTGACTAATACATATTGCTTTGAGGCAAATTTCAAGACGCTGATGGATTTTGATGTCAGTATAGTGTAAGCCATTTAAATTCTCTTTCGTAAATCTTTCTCTTACCAGTTTCATAGGCCAACAGAAATAGATGCAATGCATTTTTATGACCTCCTGCACCAATTCAGCAAGCAAGAAAACAAGTATTATAAGAAAAAAACATATTCAGCATGGTATTTCATATGACAAAAAATGTGACTTAACAATGTCAAAATATTTATTATACAAATCTGAAAATATCAAGCCGATATTCTTTTTCTATCTGTAGCTCTACAATCCTGGGGCTGATACTGATGAACATGTGACTTAGGCTAATATTTACAATTCTCTGTAATTCCAGAAACATAAATGTATTTAGATGATTCACACAGAGCATTGTAATAAGTACTCCTTTTTCAGCCTTACATTACACAGGCCTAAAATAAATCTATTTTTCATTGCAGCTCAAATTACGATTCTACAAAATAGGTTATCTTCAGATATCTCTAATGCTAAGCAAGCAAATTGTGTCTTTAAAATTAAACAGTCCCAATTTGCATATCTGAAGTAAAATGATTTACTCTCAGAGTTTTCCAGGTATTTTCCTGCAGAAAGCCAAACTCTTGAACAGAATGCTGCCCTTGTTGCTTGACGCCCACTAGCATGAGGCATTTCAGTGAGCAAGTGTGAGGCTAACAAAGATTTTTCTGATACAGCATGTACATACAAAAGATCTTTTGACCTCACAATACTTAGGAGTTTCATTAACTTATGGCCAAAATAAGACACTGAGGAAAAAAAATTAAAAAAATTCAATAGTGGCATATGTATGTAAGACAGCCAAAGAAAGGGGTTTTTTTTCACTTAAAGTACTCACAGAATCACAGAATCACTAGGTTGGAAAGGACCTTTAAGATCATCAAGTCCAACCATTAATCCAGAACCACCACACCATGTCCCCTAAACCATGTCCTGAAGCGCCACATCCACACGTTTTTTGAACACTTCCAGAGATGGCAACTCCACCACCTCCCTGGGCAGCCTGTTCCAATGCCTGACCACCCTCTCAGTGAAGAAATTTTTCCTAATATCCAGTCTAAACCTCCTCTGGCGCAACTTGAGGCCATTTCCTCTTGTCCTATCACTAGTTACTTGGGAGAAGAGACCAACACCCTCATCGCCACAACCCCCTTTCAGGTAGTTGTAGAGAGCGATAAGGTCTCCCCTCAGCCTCCTCTTCTCCAGACTAAACAACCCCAGTTCCCTCAGCCGCTCCTCATAAGACTTGTGCTCCAGACCCCTCACCAGCTTCGTTGCCCTTCTCTGGACACGCTCCAGCACCTCAACATCCTTCTTGTAGTGAGGGGCCCAATGCCTATTCCTGCCATACTAACATATATCCACCAAAAAAAAAAAAAAAAAAAGAGAGAAAAAAATTTCCAGGAACAGTATATGTTATAAAATACTCTGTTAAATGAGGGGAATATTTGCAAAGCTGCCTGTAAACCAACTCTGATCCCCTCCCACTGTCCACAGTCTATGCTTATTCCCAGTAACGCTGTTTCTCCTTCTGTTTTTTATGCAAGCCAACACTGACGGAGTATCTTTGAATTTATTTTGGACTATTGATACTTTTTAGGGGTAGGGTGTTGGTTATCAAAGGTAAAAATTTGGTACTTTGACACACTTTAATCCAGCTAACAACACAGGGTCACTAACATTCCCAGAAAACTCAGTTTCTCAATAGAGAGAACAGCAATATGTAAATGCTTGAATAAAGCTTTAGGCAGAGGCTTTGAAAATTTGTATTATGCATATATTTTCTTAGCTGGCTGTAAAAACTCAACTCATGGATTCATTCATTGTACTGAAATACTAGATAAGTTGCCTTGATACCATATAATTCATCAGTCTGAAAGAAAAAGTATGTTACTGCTGTTTACTTAATTCATTTGTTAATATATGTTACAGAGATTCAAAGAGCTTGGCCTTGAAAGGGAGGCGATTAAGATCTCTAGTGTCACACCTTTATGATAATTGTTCTTTCTCACATCCAATACCTTATAAGATATGATGAATAAATACATTTGTATCAGAGAAATAAAGCTGTTCATTAAATTAAGAAAATTCTCTGCGTTTAGTATGTTAAAAATTTATTACTTTAATTACTGCTGTGAATTTCCTTTCTTTAGGATTTGTGCTCTGACAGCAGCTTAAGTTCAGAATCTTCTAAGCCAAAAAAGACTACTGAGAATTTTTGCATAGGTTCCTGTACATCCAGATTTTCAGGGTGGCTGAGACAGCCTTCAGTGTTCTTTTAGCAACCAGTATTGGCTGATTGAGAGACTTCCTGAATCAAAGTACGAATCTGCTTTGAAGTTGAAAGTCGAACTGACAGTTTGAAAATCTTTCTATACATAAATTAGTAAGTGTCTATATGCTTTCACTTTTCTATTATTATCTCTTATTAATAATAGCAATAATGATTTTTTTAAATGAGTTGAAAAGGACCTTCAAGTGAATAAAACTTGTCCTAGAAGTACGCAATAGCTGCAATTAAAGGAATACCAAATCAGTGTCTGTGAAACTACTGAAGAATAATCCCAGGCCAAGATAACTCCAAGTTAAGAATTACAAAAAGATAGACTCGGACTAGGCTTGGTGTGGAATGGAGTACTTTACCTTGATCACACAGGACCTAGTCTGTATGGGAGTCTAGGGAGCATTCTTTATAGACAGAGATACCGGCTATGCAAAACCATATCAAGCTTCCCTGCGTTTTCCCTTTGATTTCTACTGCACGCACACCACTTTTCAGAGCGGGCAAGCTGGAGAAGGAAAATTTACAGCAGAGCCTCTGCAGGACTGTCCTTCAAATTAACAATTCAGAATTCATACTTATTCAAAATGAAAACAATCATCCACCAGAAAATGCAGTATTAACATTAAAAACGTAAATAGATATACCTGTGCATTTTAAATTAAACAGACTATGGAAATACCCATATATTTTAAGTTTTATATATAGCTACACAGCCAGTCCAAAATAATTTTAAGTCACTGAAGCATGGTATACACATAAATTGCAGAAGTTGCTTAACATTCAAGTAAGCAAATTTGTAACTCTCTTCAACAATAAAAGTGGGTTACAGGACCTCAGAGTATAACCTGTAAGTTAAACAGATCTGAAGTTCAGCACTCAGCTCTGGGTGAGCCACATGTACAATAACACCTGACCAAATAACAAAGCATACAGCTGTGTAGATCTGTGAACAATTAAAGAGTGTGGGTTTGGCTGTACTATTGGTATTAAGTCTAGCAGAAAGAAGTGTTGCTAGACAAACATTTCACTAAAATCATTCAGTCACAAAACTGTTCGGTTTTTCAATGTTGCAGTTGTCATAAACATTTAAATATTTATTTCTACATAGCAGCAAGGAGAAATGTAGATTTTTTTTCTCTAATTAACTTCTTGAATTTTCAGATCTGTTAAGCATCTGATAATATTTGATCTAACTGCTGCTGAATTTGGTTATTTGGTCAAGGAGCAAACCAACTACACAAAGCAAGGTTCACTTTACAGAACACAAACATCTGCCAGTCAGCAGCACTCACAGAAAAGCTCATGGAACTTGGTTTCAAAAGGTATTTAAAATGAACTGTATACTTCTCATATTCCGGTAATATAGCCTAGGGTTTCTTGCAAGTCTTAATACTGTAAACAATATAGTAAGCATGACCAATTCCAGAAACACCCAGAAGCATTAAAAATTAAGTTAAATACAAGTTTCTAGGTATCCCTGAGATTGCAAAAGTCCCTGCAGAATACAAAGCCTCTATTGAAAATAATATTTAAATGTTTTAAGAATCTTTCGTTTATTTGATTACTACTTAAGATATCTATCATTTTTATGAGTAGGTTCCCACACTGAAAATACTACTTAATCTCTTCTTGAAATCTGGCAATTTGACTGCATTTTCACATTGTTTTTGATTGTCAGTGTCCAGCAGAAAATGTCATTACTACAGCTCATCTTATCTATACTTCCATTGCTTCACAAGGTATAGGCCTTATTAAAAATATTGTAAGCATTCAACACATGATCCATGTATTTCTGTACCAGTCTTGCCTTAAATGGAAGTCAAGTGCCTATGAAATCAGCTTGAATTTTTGCCTATATCTTACAACGGTTCCTAATATCATTGCAGGAGAAATCTGTTCTTTTATCTTATAATGGTAGAATAAATAATAATAGTGGTAGAACACAATCTAAAAGCAAACTATTCTTTTAAACTGTAAAACATCTCATTTTCCCTTATCCCTAATTAAATCAATGAGAGTTCTGTCAAGCTTTTTATGGAGTCAGTATAATCCCAACTGATGAATAGTACCTTATTTTTCATATTTCACTTTAGGACTTCTCTTTCCTACCCAAGTAGAGATTTCCTCAAAAACAGCATTTATAAATTCTGATTTATAAGACAAAATCATCGATCTCCCAATGCCAAATTCTGCCATTGTCCATCTCCTCCATGCTTATCCTTACCAACAAATTATACCATATCCTATGGTTATTCATACGTAATATGAAATAATTTTACTGTGATACCAAAGTACAAATACACCTGCAGAAAGCTAATGTTGCAGTACTTGATCAATCAGGCTGTATCTTGCCCAAGCAAGGTTATCAAAGTTTTCCATACTACGAAGTACAATCCAGCAGGTCTTTTATTTCAATTGCACAAAATACGTTCATAACAAAACTGTGAATTCAACGATTTATATATTCAACTTTGGAAAACTGAAAAAATTGCAGAAACTAGTTTGTTTTTTAAAATATTATAAAGTACTTAATATTACAAAACATGAGCATGACAGTGTGAGCATATTTTAAAGTGTTCCTTCAGGTTCTAGAAATATTTGGGATCAAATGTTATGCTCCTTCTCAAAATAAGTTTTGGTGAAATTGGTGATAATTAAACCACACATTAAAAAAAATAATCTTAAGTACAGGTAGACTAGATAAGCCGAACTCTGATATAAACATGGTAAAAAATACTTTGTTTATTTTAGTATTTCAGTATGATTTTTGTTTATGCACTACAATGGATGTACCACATGTTCTTTTCAATCAACTAGGCAAAATAACAACATGCAATTTCTATTACTGGTTATGATATTACAATATATCCATTTACGAGTAATAAAATTAGATTCATTGCTATTCTCATTTTGTAGGCCATTTTTCAGTTTATCTTCTTATGTTAAAAAAAAAGGGGAATTTCACCTGCATGCATAATAAAAAACAAACAATGTTATCTTATCAGAAGCAACACAGCCAAGCATGTTATATCCTATTTAGTTAATGTGAGCAGAGAATAGAAAATGAGCATCTTACCTCAGACCAAAGATATGTGATTGTTCATAATTGAATAAGGAATGAATTTTAGCTTCTGAATTCAAAATTATAAGTCTGTCAATGATATCCTGCCAAACGAAGACAAATGTAAAAAAATCATGTATGATTTTATATTTTTTGCCCATAATAGTTTCATAGGGATGTTTACTATATTTTTTATGTAATAAGTGCTTTCCACTGTAAAAGTCAATGGCAAAAAGAAACCATACAGAAGCTTAGGGGGGAAAAAAGTCTCAGTTAATAAAAAATACGAAACCATACAGAAAGTTGGGGGAGGGGAAAAAAAATCTGTTAAAAAAAAAAATTACTAAACATACAAAAAGATCCTAGCATATCAAGTAGTCTAGTTTTTATTTAGTATTAAAACACAACAAAAATGTTAACCTGTTTTTTTTTATATGTTTGAAACGTGTATACATCTATTCTAATGAAAAGAACAGCAAATCCTTTAATAATCCCCTTTCTAACACTACTTAGTACTACATGCTTCAAAACACAGCCATTTATTTTCAGTGTAACAAGGCTTGGCTTGGTTGCTGAGGCTTACATCTTTCATCCTACAGCATCTCATGTAATAGACAATGACCTGTGGCTGCTTCTCACTTCTTCCACAAATTCAACCTAATTATATTCCCCTCTGGTTCACTGCCTATCCAAACTGCTTCTGAAGAAGTAACTTCATTAAAAGACTAAGATATGCATAAAAACATTCACTGATGTTATCGTCTCAAAGACAGATGGCTGTCCTATGGTCAGAAGAAACAAAGTCCCTACAGGCTTTATTTAACTTGGATTAAATCCAAACTTTTATTTTCTCCACATTTAAGAAGTACAGTCCCAGAGACAGCAGAGAGTGTTATTATTCGACTGGCTAGATCAATGAGTCATTTCAATATGATATGAGAAAAAAGTTAGGATCCATATTGTCATGAAATCAACCAAAGCTCTGTTTGTCAACAGAGAGAAAACACCACACTTAAAACTTCAAGTAGTATAAAAAAATATCTAGAACTTGTCAAAGTACACTGTCTTCATAAAACGCATTGTTATTTAAAATACAGTGAAACTGTATTTTCTCTATTAGGTTTTTTTGGGGTGGTAGGGGAGAGGGCTGTGAAGAATCTACTCTTTCCACATAATACGTTCACAATAAAATTCACAATTCAACTCGGACCTCAGGGCTGTTCATAAAATCAGTAATACAAGCAATTGTTTTGTTTGGGGTTTAAGGCTTTTTAGATATTTGCACGTGCAAAGATTTAAATGCCGAGGGATATTTCTCTGGCAACAACCTCCTTCTCTCATCTATATATCAAAGCTTGGAGCCTGCAAGAGTAGAAAGAGTAGGCATACAGAGAGGACTACTGAGAAAGCAGACCAAGCTCTAATTTGGGATATTAAGAAGGAAGACAGTGAACAAGGTTCAACACAAGTTCCGATAAGAAAAAAGTGCAGCTAAACCTGCACTGCTCAACTACAGAGCGTAGCTTAAATATTACAGGTAGAGAGACATCTACTTTGAATACCTAAGATACACCATCTAAATATTAAATCCTCCATAATCACTGAAAAAAAAAAAATTAATCTGCTTAAACATGTCTTTCAAAGCTACAGAACTGGTGGGTACCTTTCGAGCTAGATTCCCTTACATATGTGCACTGTAGTACCTCTCAAAGGAAGAGTAGAGGCAGGTGGAAGGACCCTCATTCATCTGCTCCATTTTCTAAAATATTTTTATATGGCAAACAGAGTAAAAAGAACCTGGCATGTATCAAGAAAAATTTTCTTAAAGTACACAGAATATAAATCTGATTAGTCAACAGTTAAAAGCAGTAGAAGCTCAGCTGATAATGATGCAACTAGTTAGCCAAAAATACAAAGGAGGGAAAAGTGTTTAAATCCTGTGTTTAAGAAATAAAGGTCATACAAAGATGATGAAGTTCTGTGCATTATTAAATATAGTTCAGCATAAATATTACAAGTCAGATTCTGTGGCAATGCGGCATGATCCAGAAAGATAGAAAAATGAAGCACACAGAGCAATTAGGTCTTCTAACCAAATCTCCTAGCGGCACCGAAATCGCTTTTACTTTGTTTTCTAACCATAGTTACATCTGGTAAATTTTTTTATCTTTGGCTTTTTGTAATCACTGCTCAAAAATGTGGTTATAACAAATCTATATGTCTGCTTAATCCCAGAATTCTTCTGAGTACTTAGACTTAGCCATTATATGTTAATTAACATTAGGTAAACTAACTATTTCCCTTCTGTTAACTACATAATCTTTGATGTCTAGCTTAGGCTTACAAAACCCACTGTTGCACAGCAGTTAAGTGAGACAAACCCCACCCAAAACATCTGTAACTGTTCAGGGAACTTTGAACAATTGTATCAGTATTGCTATTTCTGGAAACCTAGAGAATTGCATCAAAAAAAGTGCCTCAAAAGCCTGAACAACATAGGCTTTCAAAAGACACAAAAATCGTTACTTAACATCTATGCCAATCTGAAAGTTCTCAAATATGTATCACCTTCAACATACATCTATCTCCCCTGCTCCTAGTGCCTCAGAAAACTTGATGACTGAACAGAACTATCTATCAGTGGACACACTAACATGGAGTGAATGGAAAAATTAAATTTATCATCCCATTTTCTCCTGAAATCACCAAAACAGTGCTACAAAAAAGATCCACAAAAATCCTTTCCAAACATAACATACACTACTATGATATACGCTGTCTAAACAATTTAAACTACCACCAATCCAGAGCTTGTGCTAAACAAACACTTTAACACAACAGCAATTCAAAGCGCTAGCTAATTCGAAAAAAAAAATCTGATTTTAACTGCCAGTCAAGGTCACAGATTAAATTTGCCTGTGCCTTGTACCTGGGGAAAAAAAAAAAAAACACTAAGACATGGCAGTTGGATGAACTAATACAAACTAATACTAAATACAGAAATGGTAATCCTATTTTTCTTCGGACTGAAATATGCCTTGACCAGTAACTTTACATTTAGTGATACAAGTGTGAATCATGTGTGCTATTAACAAAGCCTGAGGTTTGGTTTTGTTTTGTTTTAAATTTTCATTTAAATCCACAGATAGTGTGATAGAGCTATACTATATAAAATACAAGTATAGGGATTTTCCAGCATGTAACTGCATGCGCATACAGAGCTGTTTATGTAAGCCACTTTTTTTTTTTCCATGGAAAAATTCAATTCTAACACAAGCCAGGAAAGAGGATCTTTAATTTAAGCATCAAATTTTATATTATTTTTAGATTTCAAAATGAAAATTTAGCTTAACTTGAAGTGATACATGCATATGCTGCCCTCATGCTGTATATAATACAAAATGCACAAAATTTCAAATTGTTTCAGTAAAAAGAAAAACCTTACTCTATTATTACAGTAGCTTTTTCTCAGGAAAAATGTCTTCACAGAAGTATTTATTTTTCTTTCAAAATAAAAACCATACTTACAATAATATCTGTAGGTACTTCACGAAGTGAATACATTGGTTTATTTGGTATATCTTGTTTACTCAGGAGCTCAAAAACTGCAGGGTAAGTGAGCAAGTTTATCAGAGAGAGAAAAGACTAGAGAAAGAGAAAAAAGGGGGGAAAAGGGAATGTTAATCAGTTAAGTATAACCAAATATCTTTAATAATTATTTGCCATTTACTTTAAGTTTGTTCTTATCCTTCTTTGTAGGCTGCACTTGACATAAATAGAGCTGCCCAAATTAAGACTGCAAACCCTAGCAGGTGTCTATATAATCTAAAAGGGCAGTAGTGTCTGTGAAAGATGTATTATCTATCAAATTGTAGAAGCAATTTTGAAAATTATTATATTTTTGTTATCACATAATTCTAAAATCTAGACATAGCATAATCTAAAACACATCACTCTCCCTGATATTACTACAGTAATCAGAGACATGAACTGATAGCCAGTATTTTAAGACTTTCACTTTTGTCATGATTGTTATTTACTATTTTATATTGACTTTAATGGATCCTTGGCATTGTGACCTGCCATGTAGCACAAGAATTCTTTTGATCAGACATCATTTGAATAGTATATTACACTAATTTTTCTGCATGTGAAGGGGCAGGTATAGTGGCAATGAAAATTTACAGAAAGGTATGTACCATCTTATGTGAAATACAGCACTATTTTTTCCATGCCAATACAGACGATTAAGTAATTTCTCACCTTCTGACAGCTTTGGTCAATAGGGTCAACTGGAGTAGATTTGGGTTGGGTTATCCTCACATCATCTTTTCCACACTCCAAAAGAGCCCATAATTCAGTTACAAGTGCCTTTATAAAACCTAAAATAATTTTTTGTTCTAACCATGAGAATGGCAAGAATACCAGAAAAACAATCTTCATATTAAAAAACATTTTACATCATAATTCTAACTCAGATTCTCAAAATTCTCTACATTGTGGACTAAAATTTCACAAGACAGACTGACCGAGGGTTACTCTCCCTGCTATTCTCAATCCTTTAGTCAAACTACATTTTGTACAGCAGTCTGCTTATATTCAATCTAAAATCTACAGCAACAGTTTGCAAAATAATTCTACTAGAGTAAGGTATCTTCCAAGTAAATGAGCTGCTGACCTTCTTTAACAAGTTAAGTGCTACAGTTCAAAGTTTAGCTAGTATTGGCTCTGTGATTTTAAAAATATAGATTTACTATAACCCATTAATAAATGAAAACATACCACAATGAAAAGTTAAGAACTGAAAAATTGTTTTTAAGAGAAGCACTACTAGATGACTTTAAAATGTTAAATATTAAAATAGAAAATTATAGTCATCTAACTAAAATCTTCAAATGTAAGTTATAGGCTTAATACAAACTTTAAATACATTACACAACCTCCCCTCAAGGTTGAAAATCAATGCTGATTATTTTTTGGTCTACCATTTGCCTTTGACGCCGAGGGCCATAAGGAGCAACCTGGCTGAGAATCTTAAACAGGACAGATGGGTTATTCCTCAAGGAGATCTGCTCCCTGCTTTCTGAAAGATCCCATAGGCAAAAATAATAAGCAACTAACGATAGGTTTCCTTGACTGGCAGAATTTGCCTGCCTTTCCTGTCTTTCAGTCAAGTGATTTTAATTACGCACCAGCCACTTCTAGATACTCAGAGAGAGTATTTGCAACTTTTGTAACTCATGGACTTCCTTAGCAACTTAAAATGGTAGCTTTTCTTTATTGGTAAGATTCTAGTTTTAACAACTACCTAGACCGCTGGGTGGTATATGGCAAGAGTTGAATTATCTGAGAATGAATCTGAAAGGCCTTTGTGGTATGTGTTGACATATGAGAAGAATCGTCAATTCAGATAATCTCAATTCCATCTCACTATTGTGTAAGAGTGCCCATGACATTCAGGCCTTTGCAGTTTCTCACTCTTCGAGCAGTCAGTAGCCATGGAAAAGTACATACAAACTACAGAAATCAGCAGTTATTAATTCTGATCTACAGATCAATAAGAAGCACTCGCAAATTGTTAGCAACTTATTTTTTAACACATATAAATATCTTCATGCACATATAGGAAATTTCTGGAAAACCAAACCAATGAAGTAAAGATTTTGCATGATTTAAGAAAACAAAAAACAAAACCCTGCACCAACATAAGTGAATGACTTAAAATTTGGAAAGAGAAATTTCCATCAAGATCAAATCAATAGACATTTAAGCAGTCTTTGCTGATAGTGCGTAATTATTCCACTCAGTCCATCTTTAACATCTTTCTCACCTTCTTTTTCTAATATGCAAGGCTACAGCATGGAAATATTCATAACATCACCGTTCTTCAATTTACCTGAACTCTGTAGAGCTACTGCACCTGTTGGTGTTGTTGCGATTTGTGTAACAATCGCTCTGTTATCAAAATCTTCATATTCATTTGTCTGCTGTAACAAATATAAAAGCACAGTGTTAGTTATTCAGAGGGCATGAAACTCTCAAATGATCTCTTCAATATTGATCTTTCCTACACTTGTTTACAGAATTTAGTTCACTATGGTTAGACTTGAACAGTTCATAGATATCATCCTCTACAGACTTATCAGGGTTAGATTCCAAACCAAACATCTTTATCAAGTGTCTTATCAAAATTTAAATGCAAAATACTATGGCTGAGACATGCAACATCAGCAAAGAACAAAAACATTGGTTTTTTGCACACATTCAGTAGGATGTCTGTAACATTATGTTACTTCTCCTAAAATGCATATTATCTAATTTTTGGTTACATTTCAAGTATTGTCTAGTATATCTAGATTTCAACACCACCTACCAACATGGTCTAGAAAAATTTGCACTTCAAAGAAAAAAAAAAAGAAAAAATACTTTGCTTAGCATTCCAAACTTTACAGTAAAAAGTCAGAAAAAAATAAATGTATGCCTGACATTCTGAAGATGAGTAACATCGAACAAACTTAAATCAGTGTGGCACCAATATCAAAGATGATGTTACATTTTAAATTAATTTTTGCAAAAATTAAGTGACACAATGGTTTCTGGGTTTATTTTCTTATTGTTTTCTTTCTTCTTTATTTTATTACAATCATTAAAAGAAAGAAAAACTGTACAAACTGTGTAATGCTTACCTGGAGTTTTTTTGATAAACTGTTGAACATAAAGTTCACACAATCATTCATGACACCTGTACTATGAAGCAGAAATAGTCCTTTGGGTGTGGCAGAAAAATTTAGCAAGGCATCTAACAAAGTCTGTTCCCATAACAAACTGCAAGAGTAGCAAAATAATAATTAAAGAGAGATGTAAAAAAGCATGGGAAAAAGAAGAAAAACTACAATTTGTAACTTTCAAAAACAACACCACTTCATTCACTGGACTCTGTTTACTCTATGAGTCTATGTTAGTTTAAAAAAAGCATTTGAGAAAGTTAGATGTATTAGACTGTGTTTTGTATAAATGTTCAAACCCATCCTGGCAAAACTAAGGTTAGGGAGGAACACAGAACAGAAAGATGATGTAATGGGGAACCCAAAAGACCTATGCCATCCTTAAATGTACTTATGACTTACTATCTGATTCTAGACAAGTCTTTTGAAGTATTAATGTGGCAGTTACAAATTGGCAAAGCAGGCACAGAATTTCCCACCAATATAAAAACACTATGAGGAACTAATAATAACTCACATCTGAGGAGATCAAGGGTCCTGCTAGAGATTAGTACAGAATTATGACTTATATACACAATAGCTTCACGTACTAACAGCAGTAAATGGAAAGTATTTTCTACAGACATGGCAGAAAGAACAGCAATTGCAAGAATAAAGTATGACGATACCCTCTGCCCTATAAAATATTCTACACCCTAAAATGAAAAGTGAAGCAATTACATCACCTTTGACTAGGTACCATCTCTGCAGGTATCACTAGACTCTTGTGATTCTGCTTCTCTAACAGCATTTGCTAACTGGATTCTCATCTCCAGTTCTCATTTCTGACTCCTATCACCAGAAAGCAGCATGCAGTTTTTCTCGTATCAGTCAACCATTACCCCAAACTTTAATCACCTCTCCTGCAGAATCCCTGTCATATCACGTTCAGAAGCAAAAACTTCACCCAGAAATATATCAGCATGTCTTGTTCCATAGTTAAATGGAAAATCTAGATGCTAGGAGGAAACTGTAGCTTACATCAATGGAAGTGATTACTAACAGCCTCCTCAGACAAGCTCTGCATTCCTAAATCTCTTATTACCACTAGAATTGAATTGCTATAACCAGTTCACATGCCATCACCATAGACTAGAGCAATAACTTTTGAGGTATCTTTGCAAATTATACATGAAATCTACAGTAAAGTATAAACAAGAATATACCTAATTAACTAGGTTCTGCACTAACACCAACATCACCCTGAATTTTCAGGCTCAAAAATATTTGAATATTTCTCATCTTAATGCATACAAACTTCTATAAAAGGACATTAAGTTTTAATATAAAAGGAAGGATGCCTTTCACTTAATATGTATCAGGCTTTCAGCCAGAATGCTGCCAATCTTGCTACATAATATTTTGAAGGTGTAGATGTTATTCAGCAGAAGAGCGTTTTAACACCACGTCAAAGCCGTAAGATAAACCTGACAGCTATTTAGTTTTATGCTTTCTAATTCACATTTTCCTTAAACAAATTTCTGTAGTCAGAGAGAATCAAGTAAGTCAATTCTACATACATTAGACACAACTCTATAAGTCAAGAAAATCCCGAAAGGTCAAGAACAATTTTGTAACTCTGAGACCTATGCTGGGATGTCTTCACTCTCTCTACATACCACTATGCTTTTGGCAAAAAGACATATGGTTATGAGGTCCTCACTTGTGGATAAAGTAGCAGTGTGCATTCATACTTGTACATGTGCATAAATTAAGCATCAACTTACACATTTTTTGACTCTAGACTTAATGACGAAGCTGAGTCCGCACCAGTTACAGGAGTGGGTACTCTTTCTGAAAGTAAACTCATCTGTGAAATAAAAAAATAAATAAATACCTCCTTACTATTTATTTACACCATTTTTAAACTCCAGATCTTGCTCATCCTCTTGTTACATATTGAAAGGAATGTAAGAGTGATTAGGCTGCAGTCTAGTCTTTGGCACAGAATACACTATTCAACTACATTTTTTATTCCAGAAAATCTTATTTTTCCTTTCTTTCTTGGGTATAAACCATTTTAAACTAGTACATTTTTAAAATTTCTATTGGAATTCTTAGCATAAGAAACTCTTTACTTTTTAACTGGAGACTCCCAATGCAAAAATCAGCATTAAAAATAATAGTAATAATTAAAAAAAAAAAAATCAGAAAGCAACTCTTTACTCCACTTATGTCACAGGTAATGGAAATAACAGACTCTGGAGTCAACAAGTCAATATCAAATTTATTAAGTAAATCTGCCAATTTTTATGTTTTTATTTTTAAATTATATCAATTTATCTACATCGGTACAGATATAATTAGAACTACATTCATAGAATCATAGAATAGTTTGGGTTGGAAGGGACCTTTAAAGGCCATCTAGTCCAACCCCCTGCAATGAGCAGGGACATCTTCAACTAAATCAGGTTGCTCAGAGCCTCGTCCAACCTGACCTGGAATGTTTCCAGGGATAGGGATACATAGATAACTATATATACATATTTTTATATTTGATGGATTTTCTAATTTAAATTATATTTGAAAATAATTGATGTGAAAAATGCTGTATATTTAAGATTAATGAATTAAGTTGGTTTATGTTTCTAGAGATAAAAAGCAAATTGCACCACTGAAATGAAAGTAAGCAGTCATTAATTTGCTCTCTTATAAACATGATCTAATAAATCCACAAAAGATTCCTCCATTAAGCTAGCCAGTTGTCCTGGATCTGTTAAGTTCCCCTTTTATTATCATTTGTAGAAATTCCATCCCAGAATTCCACCAGTTTCTGCCAAGAAAAAAATTGTTTCTCCACCAGTCTTAAAATTCCAGGAGACATGTAAAATAGAAGGACTCAAATTACCTGTCTATCCATTAAAAATTGTCACTACTGCTTGGATAGAGTCCACCAAAATCCACCACTATTGCTACACTATAGAACATTTTATAAACTGAAGATGTTTTAAAATTGAAAAATGTGTCCTTCCTGTACTAACTTGTTGATTCTTGAAGTCCTGAATATGTAGATTCCACTTCAGTCTCAATTTGACCTCCAAAGTGATGTGAAGAAAAGGCATTTTGTCAGTTGCTTCATGGTTGTTTTAAAATTTGACACATTCAGCCTACTTATCTTGTAGGTGTCAAAACAATTTGTCTAAATGATGTTCTATACCATAATAAAGGATTTTAATGTACAAAGAAGTCTTTTGTGCATGTGTAAATGCTGTGGTGCTTTAGAACAAATAACTGGAAATGCCCATCAAAAGCATGTAACAGTCTGCCTGTAATAAATATTAAATAGAGTAACAGGTTAGTTCAAGTAAGACTGACTAGTTAAACAACAGGAAAGCACAAAAAGACAGACAGATTGTTGAGTTCTGTAAATTACAGCATGATTCAAGTGAACTAGACTCCTTAATTCAATAAAATCCTAAAGTTCTCAGTGCATGGAAGAATGTTAAGTTTCAAAACTAACATTCTTTAATGAGAAACTGAGTTTACTGTAATATAAGTAATAATACTTTTTTTTCAATCAACATGTGTGCTTTCATGATAACATTCATATATTAAAGAGTGAGAGATACCCACAAGCTGATGATTTAAATCTCTCTTCTATTCATTCTATTCTTTCTGATACATTCTGCCTCAGTTTACATTGTGACTGTATTTTTAAAACTTCTAATCATAATAAAAGCATACAGCATTTGACAAGAATAGAATAGCTGTTCCATTCCCTTTCCATGGCATTCAATCTCTCTCCTGCTTCCTCACCACCAAAAAAAAATCTTTAGTCTTTTAGCCAAATTTTTCTTCCAGTTTGGTCTGATCCTTCTCTAAAACAATATTTTACACTCACTGGAGGAAAAAAAAAAAAGAGATGGTTCTATTTTAACCCCTCGTATCAATAACGGTTGTGAGGTGAAGGGATTGAGAGCAGCCCTGCTGAGAAGGACTTGGAGGTACTGGAGGATGAAAAGCTGGTCATGAGTTAGCAATGTGCGCTCGCAGCCCAGAAGGCCAACCGTATCCTGGGCTGCATCCAAAGAAGAGTGGCCAGCAGGTCGAGGGAGAGGATTCTGCCCCTCTACTCCACTCTGGTGAGACCCCACCTGGAGTCCTGTGTCCAGCTCTGGAGCCCTCAGCACAGGAAAGACATGGACCTGTTGGAGACAGTCCAGAGGAGGGCCACAACAATGACCAGAGGGATGGAACACCTCTGCTGTGAGGACAGGCTGAGAGTTGGGGTTGTTCAGCCTGGAGAAGGGAAGGCTCCGGGGAGACCTTACTGCAGCCTCTCAGTATTTAAAGAGAGCTTTTAAGAAAGATGGGGACAGACTTTTTAGCAAGGCCTATTGCCAAAGGACAAGGGGAAATGGTTTTAAACTAAAAGAGGTTAGATTTAGCCTAGTTTTAAGGAAGAAACTTTTCACAGTGAGGGTGGTGAAACCCTGGCTCAGGCTGGCCAAAGAGGTGGTAGATGCCCTATCCCTGGAAACATTCAAAGTCAGGTTGGACTGGGCTCTGAGCAACCTGATCTAGTTGAAGATGTCCCTGCTCACTGCAGGGGAGTTGGACTAGATGACCTTTAAAGGTCCCTTCCAACACAAACTATTCTATGAACACAGACAAATTTTGGTTCTATTACCGAATTAATAGAAACAAAAAAATAGAACAGAGTTCTATTACTATATTTTAAATAAGAATTCAGTTTAGCTGGAAGCCAAAGTTGAAGCTTTGTACTCTACCCTTACCTAAATGCTGACAATATTATTTTAATCACTCAAATGTTTGTTTGAATTTTACTTCACTGTAAACTTTTTGAAAACTGCTCTTGAAGCATCTGCTGTCATTTTTCCATCTTAACTAAATTTTTGTAATAGATAAGAATTTTCACACTGCACATGGCTATCAGAACAATGAAAATAGAAAAGTTTAGTGAATAAGCAGAGAGCCATATACCTTGTTCAGTACATTTACAACAGAAAAAAGAATACACAGAACTGTTGGACCCAAGCTCATTCATGCTGAAAAAGCTTTAGACTAGCAATCGAAAAAAGCATTAGATTAGCAATCAAACTGAAGTTGAAGTACAGAGTCTACACTCCATAAGATACCCAAGTACACAGATAAGACAAAAACTGCTGCCTGGAACTTCTCATTGTGGTCTCTTGAGAATACTTCAATGGCATCTAAGTCAGCCAAATAGTTGGAGTGTCTTTTTTTTCTCCATATCTCCCATCAAAACTAACTAGTTTAACCTAAAAATTACTAAGACCACATCTCAGGAAGCTTTCCTTTCAAAATATCCCAAACCAAGAGTGAAGACAAGATCTGTGGTGGACACTGGCTATCATGACATTAATTGTCCTCTAGAATCAAGGACAATGAATGATAGGACTATGGATGCTTGTTGACAGCTTGTTGAATCTGAAGGTATAGAAGTCTCAAACTAAGCTTCTGCTAAGTTCATGCACAGAAGAAAAATTTAAAAATTAGAACTTCATTTGTAGAACAATTCCAAGCATTATCTTTCTACTTAAATATAAGCAACCTGAAGCAAAGAACAACTCTTACATAAGCTGAACCTCTTACAGCAAGATGTTTTTTTTCAATCTCCCCAATCCAAAACAAGATTACCTTTTTCCAGGCCTCTCCAATAGACTCATGCAAGCCATAAGGAATCAACACCCGCAGGCCTTCACAAGTTCTGTACATCTGACGACATACAAAAATGAAAGCTCCTTTAACAACTGGCAAAAGCTCGGATCCAGATAAAAGAGAAATGTCGTCATGAAGAAGTTTCTTTGTAAACTGAACAATTACATGAACAGCTGTAGGACTAGAAATAAAATAACACTTTTAAAATGTTGTTTTGTAGTCATCAATAAGCCTTGAAACAAATCCTCTGGCTAAACTTATTTAATTTTTTCTACGGGAAAAGAAACTATGGAAAGAAACTATGACCCACTACGGAGGGGACAACTATATTATAACTTGTAACACCAGTCAGAAGAAAAGAAATGTACAGCAAGTAATTTTACTTTGGCTACAGGTCTACATAAAACAAAAATGCATCCATTGTCTTCCATTCAGCCCACATGACCATGACCTACACAGCCTGTGTGTTTTATAGGAGTCCAGCTGGGAAGAGTAACAAGACAATTATTTTAGCTTCTGCTTAATCAGTGTTAAGGATATCACTACAAGGCAAAATTAGTCTTTGTTTTTCCTTTTTCCTATCTGAGATCTCCTTCTGAAGTCTTCTAGGTTTGCAAGGCAAAGGACAACTCTTTCTCCAAAATACTTTTACTTCCAACTCCTCTTAAAAACATATGCAACTTCTGAGAATCCTCCACTTAAGAGACATACATTCCACACGTTTTCATCACCTGCAGCTTAGATATTTTGAAAAGGCTAGTCTCAATTTTACTGCCCTGTTTCAAGTTTTAGCATCAGCTAACAATATACTACCCACAGGATCACACAGATCCTAAGTTCAGTACAGTGTTACAAATGTCAGCTTCTGATACAATATCTGTCTCTATTAGATGTATTGAAAAGTGAATGCTACATTAAATCTATAATTTCAATAAATTAGGTTGATTTTTAATATTTATTCTAAAAATAAACAAAAAAAAATAGGGGAGAGAGGTGCCTCTGGCCTGAACAGTAGCACTATGAATATAATGGAACTACGTTCAGAGAAAAAAGAAAGCTCTCACACCAATAAGAAAAACAAGTAAACTATAGAAATCTCCCTTAATAAAAGTATTTCTTTAAATTGTCATTTCACCTGTTTATACACATAAATGTCACCCTAATACATTCTCTAAAACACTTACTACTTTACTTGATAATCAGATATTTTACTCCAAATATAAAGAAAACATATCACATTATAGATAAATGAAAAAAGAGAAAATTAGTCTCATAAGACTAATGTAATTCATTAAAGTACTCACTAATGCTATCCATTGATGCACTCTTACCTATCTTTTTTGGCAGCTTTTCCATTTTCTCCATAAAGAAGAAGAGAAAGACCATCTGCTACAGCAGCAATCCTTGCCAAAATATCAGCTACATTAATTAAAGTGGTTTCAAGACAATTTACATACACCTATTTGGAAGAACGAAAAAAAAAAAAAAAAGAAGTTTTAAAATCAATGCTTTTGTGAAAGTTGTTATCACGTCTGGCTTACGTCTCCAAAACCTGAAGGTCACCCTTCTGATGATTGCTTAATGGCTTAAACAAAATAAGTAAACAGCCTATGTTCAAATGCCATGACATAAAAATCTTCATCACAAATGGCAATAATTGTCACGTCTAATGATTATCGCAGAAGTCCAATGACTGCACAGATATAGAGAACAGATATTTCTAAACTTTTTCTCTCTTCCCACCATGAATGTGGAAAGGCTCTTGATATGCCATCTAGGGGTATAAGAACAACCTGAACCAAGGTGAGAAACATGCTAACTCCCTCATTGCTTCACATGCATTGGCAACTCTTTGGCTAGAAATGGAATTCCAGTTCCCAAGATCTTCTGCATCCACCTCACTTCTAGACTGTAGTAGGCCCAAACAGCCACTTGCTTTGGAATCATGAGGAAAGTTTTCCCCACTGGAGCAAAGCAAAAGTCCTCTACTAATTTCTTTTCACTTCAGAGCACTGTATAGGTACAACTAGGCTGTAGTCAAGCAGACATGAACATTTAACATTGGGATTCAGACTGTTAAATATGGTACCATGACTAATGAATGTACGACCCAAATTAATGTTAAATTGGCCACTGCTTACTAATAAGTGAAGTCAATATTCCAGTGGTAGACAAGTGGAACATGGGTGCTCCATGAAGAACCTGTCAAGGAGCAGCAAGGGCAGGATGCTCTGCAAGGGATGAGAAGCTGGGAGCTAAGCACGGTAATGAGGCGGGCAGAGGCAACGGCTCACCATCGGATGGGCAGGCAGTCCCACCATATGCAAGCAAGGTGAGCAGATGAGGTCCAGTGATAGTAACCAGATTCACCCAAGAGTCCAGATCCCCTCCACAGTGATGAGGGAGGTCCAGGTTTAAGCCAGGAAGCCAAGTCAGTGAGTCAGGGTCAGTTCCAGACACAGTAACCAAGGTCAGACACAGCCCAGTGATCACCATGCAACTGGATTTATAGCTACAACACAAGTCTGCGGTGAAGCAAGTTAAGAAGTCCTGTCTATGGTTCAAGGTTCAGATCAGTGGGACACTAGGCTTCAATGCTGCTATAGCACAGGCAGGGAATGAGAACAGAACCTCATCTTAAAAAACACTCCTGAGTGGAAGCTGGAGTAAGTCCACACTGAAGCTTATTAGCAGAGTCATCGCTGGAGGGGATGAGCTTTCTCAAACAGATCTCTTCAAGTCCGGTCACCCACACCATTACCTATGTTGGCCCAGGCTGCCAAGACCAGGGGAAGGTAAGTAGTGGGGAGATGTGCCGAAGGCCTGACAGCAGGCAGTAGCTGTTAATTCTGCAGGACTTATGCAGTGTCCTAAAGGTGCTCACCAAAACTCTGTTCCCATCCATATGCCACAATAATACAGTCATGAGATAGCCAGAGTGTACCTTCTCACCCAGGGACTGAGAAACACTCCAATTTCCTAGCATTTATGCATAAATATACTTACAAAGGAGGAGGACAAACTGAGAGGCCCCCTTTAGTAGCTTCCCCCTATCCACACCCAGGACAATAGAGTGGAGTCAACAGTGAGATGTATTAGGACCAGTACTGTTTAATATCTTCATCAGTGACAGAAACAGTGGGATCGAGTGTAGCCTCAGCACGTTTGCAGGTGACACCAAGCTGAGTGTCGTGGTTGACATGCCTGAGGGACAGGATACCATCCAGAGGGACCTGGACAAGCTTGAGGAATGGGCCTGTGTAAACCTCATGAGGTTCAACAAGGCCAAGTGCAGGGTCCTGCACATGGGTCGAGGCAACCCCTGTATCAATACAGGTTGGGGAATGAAGGGATTGAGAGTAGCCCTGCTGAGAAGGTCTTGGGGGTGCTGGTGGGTGAGAAGTTGGACATGAGCCGGCAACGTGTGCTCGCAGCCCAGAAGGCCAACTGTATCCTGGGCTGCATCCAAAGAAGCATGGCCAGCAGGTCCAGGGAGGGGATTCTGCCCCTCTACTCCGCTCTGGTGAGACCTCACCTGGAGTCCTGCATCCAGTGCTGGAGCCCTCAGCACAGGAAAGACATGGACCTCTTGGAGTGGACCAGAGGAGGGCCACAAAAATGATCAGAGGGGTGGAAGACCTCTCCCATGAAGAAAGGCTGAGAAAAATGTTCAGCCTGGAGAAGGGAAGGCTCTGGGGAGACCTTATAGAAACCTTTCAGTATTTAAAGAGAGCTTTTAAGAAAGATGGGGACAGACTTTTTAGCAAGACCTGTTGCAACAGGACAAGGGGAAATTGTTTTAAACTAAAAGAGGGTAGATTTAGCCTCATTATAAAGAAGAAATTTTTCACAATGAGGGTGGTGAAACCCTGGCACAGGTTGCCCACAGAGGTGGTAGATGCCCCATCCCTGGAAACATTGAAGGTCAGGTTGGGCGGGGCTCTGAACAACCTGATCTAGTTAAAGATGTCCTGCTCACTGCAGGGGGGTTGGACTAGATGACCTTTAAACATCCCCTCTGACCCAAAGTATTCTATGATTCTATAAATTTTAGGCAAAGATGAGCTAGAGGGGATTACTGTTCCCAGTAACACTTGTTAAATATCTAGTATGTCAGAATGGGGAATAAAGCACTCTCCTGAAGTTGAAGTCTACTGCTTAAATCTTTCCTCTCTTCTGTTATTCATCAAGGACAGCTGGACTCACAGGAGAATTGATTTTTAAAATGCTGTGCAATCTGGCTCCTGCTTCTTCTCTTACAGGCAGCTCTGTATGTGGTGGACAGATGAAAAATAAACAGTCTTCCTACTTTAAATGTAAGGAATTCACTATTAATGCCAGCGGTCAAAGTAAAACAAAAGAAAAATACCATTTTGACTTTGGCTTTTTAGTTAAAATTTTCAGTGATACAGATGGTTAAAAATCTTCCTGACCTTTTATTTTTAGGTTACTGGGTATCATTGTTCACAATTCTAAGAAATGAATATACTGTGCTATCACCGTTTCTTCAAAAGAGTGTTATTATTTTGCTTTCCCTATGCAACACCAAAAAACCCACAAAACATGGTACTTTGTTTATTTGAAATGTGAATGCAATGTTCTGCACCAGCAGAACATTCAGCAGCAACTCAGAGGCTACAGACCCCAAAAGGTCAATACTGCTGCCCACAAACAAATCCTTCTCACAACTCCCACTCATAGCCACCGAGTTTCTCCTCTCCTCTCTACTACAGGTACACAATACTACTCTGCTTAAAAGGCAAATAAGGCCTGCACTTATCTGAGTGAATTCAGAGCTCAACTGTAAAACAACAGCATTGTATTTGTTCATTAGGCCCACCATACAACAATGGAGCTCCACATGCAGCTCCCAATGCTGGAGCCCCACAATCCTGGGTGAAGAAATATGTGTGGCCATAGCCTTCCTTCTAACACGAGCACAGTCCAGCATTAGAGTCCAGCATTAGGACTTCTGGGCATCTAAGAAGTGCCAGTGATTTAGTTGGGAAGCAAAACCAGCCCAAATTCTCATAAAAGAGGAAAAGGGTCACCCTGACTTGGCCTGCCTTTTCTAGCTGCTCGTTTGCCATTTGCAATACAAAATAATTTCCACCTTCATTAGAGCAAATATGACATATTCCACATTCACAACACATAAATCAGTCTACTATAGCTACTGTGCACTAAATATTCCTGAACATGACCTGTTTTTTTTAAACAGTTACTAAGGGACAGTTACTAAGTCATAGGAGGGTTTACAATTTGTTAGAGTTCAGCTACCTATGAGAGACAGCTGGGCATGGAAGAAACAAAAAAAAAAAGCGAAGAACTGTTGAACATTGAGATAATTTATTTTTCAACTACTAATGCATAATAAAGAAGAGAGACAGCTGTATATGCTTTAGAATATCATGTGACCATACATTGCCCTGGGGAATTACACAGGCCTCCATCACAGCCAATCAATACAGTATTGCCTTAGTACTGTTTTTTCAATTTGACTATCAGTGTTCAAAGCATATGCAGGCTCAGTCATTTTTTGTCCCTGAAAAAATTTTGCACTAAGTTTTTGTGGTGTACAGTAACAAGACAACTTAAAGAGTTAATCTTGCAAAAACATCCATAGATAGCCTTACAGTAAACTATATAAGTAATGCTACTGTACACAATACAGATGCCCACAGGATAGCTAAATTATTGACATGACCAGATTTTTGCAGGTGTGTGGTTTTAAGCTTTACAGAAATACATACTTCAAAATATTTACTTGGAAACTGATTGTTTACACTTTTGAAAAAGCATGGGGATATTTTTGTATAGGTAAAAATATTTTCAGGAATTAATATAAAGAGTCTTTTTCTGAAAAATAAACAAAGTGCACTGAAAAAAAAAAATGAGGATACTGAAAAAATTCAACTTTAAGAACCTAGATGAGGTATTTAAAATAGGAACCCAGACTGTCTTTACAAGCATGAGTCTCAGGAAGTAAATTCCAAACTTCTCAGCTATTAATTTCTCTTAAAGTCTCTTTATGTAAGACAGCTCAGGCTCCTCCATGGGCATTTCAGATCCTCAGCCTCTCTGTCTTGAGACTTACAGTCCCCTAGCTTGAATTAAATCATCTCAGTCAAAACAAAAACAATAGGACAGGCTGAAACTATAACTAGACCTTCAAGTACCTAAAGGTAGATAATGTTTCCCAGTATTTTTACATTTCTCATAGAAATCTTAAAAAAAAAAATCAATCAATCAAACAAACAACAACAAAAAAATAAACCCCAAACCTCTTCCTTTTACCAATTTAGAAAACAGTAATTTTCCAGGAAGAATTACATATTTTACCTACAATAATTATTGAGAACACTTAATTCAAGTTGCCAGCTGAATTTAAAAAGGAATAAAAGTAGGTCGCATTTTAAATAGCAGGTAGAGCAAATAAGCATCCAAGAAATATCCAAAAGACGTACAAAATAAATAAAAATTAAGCAGTGTGATTTTCCCAAGGGAATATTCTCACTATGGCACAATATTTGCTGCTCTCACTATGGCATAATTTTTGTTGCTAATCACAAGATTTCAAGAAAGCCAAGTTTGTCAGACCAATCATAACGACAGCCTGCGCTATTTAAGGCGTACTATAATAACCAATGTAGAAAATATTACAGAAGTCACCATGTGACTAAAGAAATCTTCTACACAGAAAATAGAGAAAAATTATAATATTCTATAGATTTAAAAATTCTTTAGAAGATTATTACAAACCTCTGTGCCACTCAGTAAACTCTGAACAGGATGAAGTAGGGCATCTATCACTGTGTCCGTATATAAACATTCAGCAGCACATCCTGTTTGATCACAAATAACTTGCAGAATCTCCATAACAAGACTTGCTGGAGAATAATTGTCTGGTGAACACAAGAATTATTTATTTATATCATTTATTTATATATTTATATCACATATCTATATGACTTATGTAGATGCTTCTGAATTATAATTTTGTTATAATTTTGTATAATTTTGTTGATTTAACACAAAGGGAGGAAGGGAAAAGAAAAATTGCACAAATAACAGACCCAAATTAAAAACTGCAAAAGACATTACCACATGCCTCATTATAACTATATATATTAGCATATATTAAAAATGAACATTTACCTGTATGTACCGCCAAAGCTGTCTTTGGATAACTTGGAGAGTAATAAATAAGTTGAATAAATACTACCAACAGATCCGTTACAGATACACTATCTATTAAAAAATAAAAAATAAAAAGAGACAAGTACTCTGCAAATTAAAGTGCAACTTTAGTTTTACAAATAAAATGGATGTTGTAAGTATATGTAAATTTTTCAAATAAAATGGATGTTGTAAGTATATGTAAACAGTGCTTTGTTTTGTTAAGGAAATCAACATACTTACAACTGATAAAGCAAAGGACATACGTCTCCCTAAGTGCCACATCTACATGTCATTTAAATACCTCCAGATATGGTGACTCAATCACTTCCCTGGGCAGCCTATTCCAATGCTTGCTAAATTTTTCAGTGAAGAAATTGAAACAGAAGGCAGCCAAACTTTGAGAATGCTGAATGTACATGGCTGTAGAAAAACGCATTACCTTGCTATTAAGTGAAAGAACTGGAAAAGAGACTAAGCTGTCAGACAACTAACACCTCCTCAGGTCCGAAACAAAAACAACAAACATGTAGCTAAATGCAGGTTAGGAACTATTGCTCCAAGTTTAATGTAATTATGCTAATAAATCAGAAAATTTGTAAGGAAAGCATTGCTATCTATGAAGCTGAGAAGGACACTATTAAGAAGACAGATGGTGAGATTGTTACTTTTGTAGGGCAGTGAAAAAAGTAAGCATCCCCAATGGATCACTTCTTGAATAGTGTTATACGGATAATCCATAAATGACAAAAGCACATGCTTAATAGATGTTTCTTCCTCACAACTGCACTACATTGGATCTATTAAGTCCTAATCCTCAAACCAGAGGGAGGAAACACCTTCAAAAGACAAGTCTCAGAATTATATCCAGTAACGTTTTGAATTCTATATGGAATTAACAAAAACATATTAATGTAAGGAACACTACAGTTGTTCTCACACACTTGCATTTGCCAATCCTGCACAATTTATCACCATATGCAGAACTGTCTGGATGTCCAAGGGCTTTTCCACCTCGTATCTTCTGTCCTTATTAACACCTCTGTTCCACAGATACTCACCTCTACCATTGTTTTACCTTAATCATATTAATAGGCTAAGCTTGGAGCAATTGTTTGCATTTAGCTTGAAATATTGATTTTGTTTCACACCTGGAAAACAGTTTTGGTCCCTGGACATGTCTCTCTTATATCCATTGGTTTGACAAAAGATATTACTCATACCTAGAGCACACTGATCTAACACTCCTGCAACATGAAATTAATATATTAAAGATAAGGACAAAAGCAATCTGTTTAAACACATCTATCAAAGATTAAAAAACTGGGCTGATGCTCAAAATTACTTATACTATCTATTAAGAAAGGTTTCCAGGCACAGAATTGCCAAACAGAATACTGTCCTATAATGTCCACAACATTGCAGTGAAAATATATATCAAGTATGGATAAAGTGTTGCTCAACAGGTTCCATTTTCCTCAGCCCTCCTCTTACCTTTTTTATTTTTTAGCTGTACTGGAAAGAGATTTTGGCCTTGTTTATAGATCAACAATCTTCCTAAAAGGCACAGTGAATGAACAAAATAGACGTACTGCAATTCTGGTCCAGTGTAGGAAAAGTTCTGCTTATCACCTTTAACAAGAAAACCAAAAAATTAGAACTTGCCTCTACTGGTTTACTTTACAGTACCAAGCTACTACCTGCAACATATGTGAATCATTTTGTATATAAAGACAGCGTAACTAATTAACCACTGCTATTAGCGTTCTCTCAAAAGATAGACATACAAGATTTTGGGAAGCAAAAGAACAGATAGGATATCTTCGTCTTGAGGTAGCATGCTCAGGAACGCAGAGAATATGGACGTATGTGCATGTAATGCAAGACAAGCAAAGATACTCACTACACTGCTGCTGGGAGAAGTCACTGACTCTGGAATTTTTATTAATTGCTGCCTTGCAAAATTCAAAATAATCCAGACATTGCTGGACAGCTGCATTAATCTGTGAAAAAAAGCACAAAGTAATAAAATACCTGGTATTTTACAATAAAGTCGTTCTCTTTTGTACTCAAGTACTTACTGTCCTTTAACAAAACAACCTAAATACTCACTTTACTTCAATTACCTAATGTTTCAGTGCTTTGGGTGGCGTAACCAGCAGGAAGCAAAGTTTTATAGGGCTATTAAAACACATTACCATATTATTGCATTACCATTATTATTATTAAATTATCATACTACCAGCTTTATAAGCATTAAGGCAATCTATGAAAAGGAGTACAGAGAACATGCAAGTATTTTGAGAAGTTAATGGCAATCTGTGGTTGCCATATTGTCATTACTATGGAAGATTTTCATTTTCCACATGTGAAAAAGTTTGTCTTGAATACACCTACTAAGCTGTAAGTTTTGGGTGCTGCCAGTGCTATTACTGTTCGTTGCAGAACTGTTGTATCATTATGATAGAATTATCATCTAATCCATGTATATAAAAGTTTAAAATTTATCATCATGGATTTAGAAATGAATCACAAATATACCATATGAACAAAGTTACTCCAGTTTGGAGCTGCTAAGATTTACTCACAAGGCTAAGTATAATATACAGACATATGTAATAAAAAAAATACTTAATCTGAGGTTTACTCTATGCTTATATATGATATTAGACTACCCTGCTCATGGACTTCCTTGTTTATAAACTTTTTGTTGCATAGAACATGCTTTATTCTATGCCCTGGTCTTTATGCATACAGGTAAACAAGGCAAATGCCTTTATAGTTGTCTGTATCCTTGTCTCCCATCTTAAGGTTTTATCAGTCACATATATTTTACATGAAATTTCATTTGTATTACAAGATTTTACAAAACATAGCCCAAGTCCTGTCTATCTGAATGGATCTCACATCTACATTGGTCTTACTGAAAACAATGAAACTTTCATCCCAGTGGAGGGATCTGCCCATACAGAATATGTGATAGGATTAACACCTACATTACTAAAGATGCTTTCCCAGTTTATTTTGCTGACACTTTGAATCCTTAATGCTTCATATCACAACTTAAAGAACACAATGGTGTTTTTTTAGTCTCTATCAAAAATCCAAATTCAGAATAGAGTTTTTATTATATTCTTTCACACAGCATTTGCTATTTTTATACACTGTCAGAAATAATTCTAAATAAGAATGCAACATAAGGAACTAATAAATAATAATCCTAATTGAACAAATGCTCTAAAATATCCACATTGCCCCTTACTCAGAGCTGGTCACATACCCTTCTTTGCATTTAACAATAGTTCATTTAAGCAAAGAGGAATTTTAAAACAGAAAATTAAAATCAAAAAGGTTTATCTAGCTAAAGAACATGGAACAGTGCTGACAAAAGAGAAAAAAGAAAAAAAAAATGTTCAAATCACAATGTGCAAAGCAAGAACAAGTTCCGAGTAAGTTTTCCTTAAGAAATACTTACCAATGATGTGTATTTCTTTTCCAAAAGCCTAAGTACCACTGTTCTGCTGTAATACGCATGCTAAAATGACAAAAAAGACCTAATGTCAACTTCAAACATATAAGTTTTATTTTTTAACTATAAAGTAGAAATCGTCTCCAATTCTGTTCTATTAGGGATCCTACGCACAGTACATATTCAATGTCTTGAACTCCAGCTTGTGTAAACAAATATTATACTCAACCATGCCTTTTGTTTGCAGCACATTTAAGAAGATAAAAAAAAACATGTCATCAGGAAAATGTATAGTAGAGCATCCCGTAAAACACAAAAACAATAACTATGCTGAAATTTTTGACTATGTGTTTTGACATTGCCATGTAAACCCTAAATTATAAGTTCATACACAGCATAGCCGCAAAAAAGTCTAATGTCCATTGGAGGTTAGCAAGTTGTGTGCAGCGTATTAAAAATATAACTATACTTTCATGCTCTCCACTTCTTCCAGAAAAATGTTTGCATCTTTTGATGCCTGTCAGTCAATTGTGACAAAGGGACTGAAGTCCCAAAGCGCAGTAAAGTTCTCAGAAATTTTATTTTTCATAATAGTAACTGAATAGAAATGGAGGGAGGGAGTAGTGTTAAAGGGCGAAGGACATAAATGCCTAAAAAACAACCCAGATCTCCTTAACTACAGTGCTCATTGTAGGTTTTTATCAGGTCACAGTAGGCCTGTGATAATAATAGTCATAAATCAAACTCTTCAAAACATGTGTCAGACATAAGTTACAGGTTGTTGTGTTGTTTTGTTGGGGTTGTTTTGCTTACCGTCCACTTTTTAAACCATACTGCTTTGATATCTAGCAGAGCCAAGAAGTAGACTGGACTCAAGAAATCTGGAGATGTAGGATAATTAGGCTCGTGCTTTACTGACAAAAGTGACAAGGTACTCTCCACTACTTCTTCCATATACCTTAGGACACAAGTAGGAAAAAAAAACCATAAAACAAAAATCACTTATATCTTTCCATCAGTAACATTCAGGAACAAATTTCTTGTAAAACCTCATTGTTCAAATAAATCATAAATATCCACATTATCTTTAACTTGATCTTCTAAGGATGTTCATTCTTTGTATTACCATGAGTAAAACTAACATACATATATATCCTTCTAAATGATTACATGTCTTGTAAGTGCTAAAATATTACACTTGTTACCTTGTAAAACGTCCAAATTATTTTTGTTAAAAAGCACTTCTAACACTTCAAAGCTAAGTAAGCAGCTTAATATCACCCATGACTACTCCTATGAAACTTCCCTACTCCACTTTTCTCACCCTCTATTTCGATTTCCCCCCTTATCACTGACCAGCCATCTGTGCATCCTGTAGTCAACCTTTTGCTAAAATTACATGCATCTAGTTACATGTAAAAAATAATTAAAAGGCTTTTGAAGGTGACATACTTTTCTGGATAACGAATCCAGGAAGAGGGAGCCTCCTTTTGGTACTCATTTAAAAGGCGGACCTGAAAACATAATTATTAAAATTAAAAAATAAATAATGCATGATATTTCAGTAATGACAAAAAGGAATGGAAAGTTCATTTATACCTTTTTAAGTAAACGAGTTATGTTTGTGTTAGATACGTCGAGACCAGCTGAAATACGAAGAGAATATTCTCCAGAAAGAAAGTACAACTCCAAGTGTCTTGCTAAAAAAAGAAGAAAAAACCCATTACAACAGTGGCAAAACGATTATACAGCTTCATTATAAAAATTAACCAATTTCAGGAAGTACATGACTCATGAAGTCTTAAATGTAATTAAATGCACATACCTAAACTTGTATAGACTTCTCTTGTCATATTAAATGGAGAAGAAGAAAAAGTTTTTGCATAGAACCTAAGAATTTTCTCCTAAAGGAGAGAAAGCAAGCAATGTATTAGTCATTTAACTGTGTATTATTATTGCACAATAATCAATATGTAGTGGCACTGTTCTTAATATTACATATTTCTCAGATACCTCTACAGACGTGAAGCTTATTTTATAAAAATATAGTTTGGGACCACAGAAACCTACAGTCTGAAAGAAATTTTACTTGACTACTTTTTGAATACTTTAACTGACAGCACCAATGCAAAGCATCACTGAGACACAAAGAAGCAGATCAGGGAATATTACGGCACTTTTCTTTTAACATAAATGTTTTTATGTTATTAAATGTACCAATGACTTGTAACTAGCACTGTTTCAGAAGAAATTGTAGACCTAAGCTGAAAGAGAAATACACGACAGCAGCTGGGGCAACTTTCACATTTATTTGATAATCACTTTAAAATTCAAAGAAAAAGAAAAAAGGCTTAATTGGCATAATAAATAATCTAAAAGCATTTTAAGCAGCTGCCATATTTTTTTCCTCATCAGTGCCTGTGTAATACTACTATATATCATTTTCTCATCATCATGGAGCATATACCTGACAAACAGGAAATATTAACATCACATGTTTTACAGAAGAGTTTTGTAAATTTTTTTTATGTCTGTTTGCCAAAAGACATTCAAACCTCTTCATTCCCATTAAAAGATATGTAAATGAGTACTCCAGTTGCTAAAAATCGTATTGAAATCCTGTTGTAATCCTTTAAATCAAGACCTACTGGAATCATGTAGTTCTTTTACTTCTAAAAGAGTTTATCTGATACATACACAAATAATAAAATGTCTTGGACGTTTTTACGGACTACTTGGACTACTCATAATACATGCGTAATTTCTTATTCCTCTTCCACACTCTTTACTAAGGCTACACATCTGATAACTAAATACAGAACATTAGCTTACACTGAATGTTGCATCCGGATCTGACAGAGACACAGTTAGATGCTTACGCAGATTTGGCCAACTCTCAGAGTTCAGTATATCGGAGGGAGAGGCAAAGCACAGTGTCTGCAAGGCTTCTTGGCGAACCTGAAGTGGTCAAAAAGATAAACACCACAAACCCATTCACAGCAACCTCTCAAGTACATAATTTACAATATAATTTGGAGGAAGGAAGGAACAGAACCTGGCTGTAGAACTGATAAGGAATTCCAGAATACTTATCTTCTGCTATATTTTTACAGTGATTTAGACAAAACACTGTATCACTGAGAAAAAAAACCCAAACGTATTTGAAGAAGCAACAAAACCATTTTATATAGGTTTTCAATACTGAATGCAAGGATTATGTTCTACTTTCTGCTTGTAATCAAACATTTTTTTATCAGGGAATACAGGAAACTATCATCAACTATTACAAATGTGCCTAGCAGTGCTCTAAAAAGTCAGTAAGGGAAAGTGGAAGCAGTTACTAGACACTGCTTTACTGCTGAATTTTCATCAACATCATAATCTAAATAATTTCAAATAAATTTTTTTTTTCTATTTGTAGACAACTAATCTCTAGTAATTTATTTCATAATGTTGAAACAAACTGCAGAAAATTTTAACAATATTTAATAAACAATCAGACTTTTTAACCTCCTTTTCTAAGAAAACTCGATCACAATGTTCATACCGGTTCTCATTTACCAAGCCTTTTTCAACTGCCAGACAATCCCAAACAAATCTTACTGAGACAGCAGTCTCAAAATGATGTTTCTCCAAGCTTCAAAAATGTCAGCAGTTGGTGCTGATTCATGGTTAGAGATTCTAATACTGCCACTGACATGAAGGCAAACCTAACTTGGACTTTATATATCCCATTGGCAGCATCTTGTTGGCAAATCAGCAGGCATCTCTCTCTTCTGACAGGGGTAACACAAAGGACGATATAGAAGTTACCAAGAAGGGCAAGGGGCACGTATACAGGAAAATAAGATTCAATAACTTTATTTCTCATATAAGAACTTTTTCCAAACTAAAAATGCCCACCTGCAGCACAAACTTCTAACAAAACAAACAAACAAAAAAAAAGGATATTTGCTGCAACACTAACTTTTGAACCAGATGGTTATGAACAGTGAAATACTGCACTACAGAGCAGTTGCTGTACTGAAGCCAAGATATATGAACCAACAAAGACAAGATTCCACTTAGGTACATATCAACTCCTATGTACATAGTCTGTTTTTCAATATGCCATAAGCATTCATTTGTATTAACATTTTATTTCTTCTTTTAAACTTACTTCCTTAGGCTGAATAGGGTCAAGCCTTTCTACAAGCAGTTGCAATTGTTCTTGACTCATGAACATATAACTCTGTAATACACATTATAAAATGTTCATTAGAATATTTTATTAAACTGAACAGCAGAAGATTAAAATCATCAGTCTTTCTGATACCTAATTTACTTTTAATAATTAGGACTTCAACATTTATACTAATTAAATATTAAAGTCAACATTCTAAATGTTTCCTACTGTTTGCCCAAAATTAAATTTACAGCAACAAAATTCTTGTTACATATTTTGCTTTGCTTTACTTAAAAGTTTCCTGTACCTTCATAAAATCCTTTATAATAATCCATTCAGTAAGTAATATAGCATAGTGCAGTAGTCTGGAAATGAACTTGCACATTACTTGGCTCCTAAAGTAAAATCACAAGAAGTTAAATGATGTATTGCTTTCACCATTTTTTTATCTTTTTCTATGCATTACTTGCACAGGTACTTTAGAGCATATGGGCATCATATTCATCTCATCTAGCACATGCTGTCTAAAGGTTAGACAGCTAGTATAAGCTTAGTACTTTAGAGTGAAAAAAGGGTAATTAATTTGTTTTGGGATATATAAAAGATAGGAAGGACGAATCTTTTCCTAGGGCTGTTTCTCAATCTCCACTAACAGAAACTTAACAATTTTGTAGTACTATGCTTATTTTGTAACAGAGAGAGAAAACACATTGTACTTGGTTGAACGAGGAGTCACTGTCGGAACAGTTGTCTGTATAATAGCCACTCTGACGTTCTTTCTTTGTTTTACTATCCAGCTCCTTATTACACATCCGGTCTTCTTCAAACTTGTTAATCAAAGATTCTGCCACAACCATCATGACATTCTTCAGGGCATGCATCATTTCTCTGTATCTTCAAAGTAAATATGTTTTTGATATTAAAAAGCATAAAAATCACTGATTTTTTTAAAAAAATCACTAAATCATGAATAACTAAATACAGTATAAAGTTACTTAGTCCCAAACTCACTGCATTTACAAAAATTAATGAAAAACAAAAGCAAATCCAAACTGGGCAACAAAACATCTATGTACCTTAAATGTTTCAGATAACTATATTTTGAAATTATAATAAAATTCCTTTTTGCTCTTTTAAAACCATTCAATGAAATACCACTAACATAATCCTGCTCTGAAAGCTTTTTAAGAAAGAACAATGTGAATCCACCAAGTGGGAGAATCTGTCCCTGAGAAAATAGGCCAGTTCTCATCTTTGTTACTGTTTATGTTTCTTCAAGTTCAACATCCAGTTTTAATTCAGCCTTAAGCAGAACCAATAGAAGAGAACACATCATCCTGATTCAAGATCTTGAGTACAGGTCATGCACACAAAACAATTTTCCTTCAACAAAAACAGGGTTTTTCTAAGTCATATGAATTGAATAATAAAATCCACAAGGAAGCAGTTAAAAATAATAGCTGCTTCAGAAAAACATCCTATTGTAAAATGCTGCTATTTTATTTCAAATTATTTTTTACTTTAAGGCTATTATTTCTTATTTTACAGTGACCAGTTATATAAACTACTATATTGTGCTTTAATATCCTCCTACCTCTCAAATTAAAAATATAAGATACAGACATATTTAGTTCATTGGAGCTTCTTCTACCAACTTTAACATGCACAAGAACCCTAAGAGCCTGATCCTCGAAACAAAAAGACACCAACAGCATAATCTGAAAAATGGTCAACCTAACATCTATTTTCTAGGTGAAAATAAAAGCCAAGTGTAGTTGATTAAGAACTGCTTTCTAACATAAATAACTGTACTATGAAAACACAGAATGTATCACTAAGAAGTCAAATTCCTTAATACATTTTTCTCCATAAATACCTTTAAGCATACTACCTACCACAGAAAACGTGCAATTGCAATGAACAAAATTGGAACCTTGAATGATCCTGAAATGATTTCAAGACCATCACAGTGAGACACAATAAGGCTCAACCAGAGTTCAGAATGCATGCAAACAGGCGACAAGGACCCTATAAAAGCATGGTTCATAAAACATATTTCTGTGTACTTCTAGGTAAGAAACCTTCTGAAAACAAACATAAAATCAAACCTTCTAGAACAGAAAAATACACTACTTTTCAATTCCTTTCTTACTGAGAACACATAGTAAATGAAGGGCATCACAGTAAAATCCTAGTTCCACTAGATGAAGAGAGATGAAAATAATGTGAAAAATTATGTGAAATAAAAATGAATGGAAAAAAATAGTTCAGCTGAAGTAATGTATAAAATCATTTTAATGGCTAAAATGAGAGACACAAAAATTGTCTTTTTTGTTTTCTTCCTCTGCAACACATAAAAATGACCATTGATGCTAAAATACTGTGGGGGTTGGTTGGTTTTCAGTTTCCAACATTTACCATTTCAGGTGCTCGCTTTAATGTCCTTGTTTTCACATTGTAATGGTCCAACCTCAGTAAAGACCTCATCATGGCTCTCTATGACAATTAAAAATATAGAGGCAAGGACCTTATTCACTATGATGATAAAAGTATACTGTCTGTTTTAATTAAAGAAACAATATGCTTAGAACTGCTTTAAGCACTATGATGTAGTTGGATTTTGTACAGGAATTCCCAAAACAATGTGATGCGTAGATTAAACTTTTAAAGTTTTACATATTATCTGGAAATAACAGCTGTATATATTAAAATGCATTTTATAAGTATTACTGGCCACTGCTTTAAAGAATCACAGCAATTATGCAAATTCAAAATCCAAAGCATGAAAATTTAGTAAGGGAACTACCAGCCTCTGTATTCCAAGGTAAAGTTATTTTAATGTCTATGGGAAGGTGAAGAAAATTAGTAGGGAAAAGATAACTAAGAAAAGAATTTAACTGGTATTCACAGAGGTTTTTCTATTTAAGGCTTCTTTACTAAATATGGTGTTCAAAGCCAATTAATTTGGACCACAGACACTGTAATATGCTGATAGGCAGTTTTGCACACTAACCTACTGATTTCTGGCCATCTGATAGTCTGAGTCAAGAACTCTTAGGTAATTATCCACAGTTGGTCCACATACGAAATCTACATTGTATGGACAGCACTACAAAAATACCTTGGCATGTACACTAAAATACAAAGCAAGATAGCTCAAACTTCAATTTTTAAACTATTCAATGAAAGCCGATCTGACTAAATATACTACTGTCACAGGACACATGGCTAGGTTCAGCATTCTCCTGGAGAAACTGGCAGCTCACGGCTTAGACAGGTGTACTCTTCGGTGGGTAAAAAACTGACTGGACATCCAAGCCCAGAGAGTTGCGGTGAACGGAGTTAAATCCAGTTGAAAGCTGGTTACAAGCGGTGTTCCCCAGGGCTCGGTTCTGGGGTTGGTCTTGTTCAATATCTTTATAGATGATCTGGATGAGGGGATCGAGTACTCCCTCAGTAAGTTTGCAGATGACACCAAGTTCGGTGGGACAGTTGATCTGCTGGAGGGTAGGAGGGCTCTGCAGAGGGATCTGGACAGGCTGGATCGATGGCTTGAGGTCAACTGTATGAGGTTCAACAAGGCCAAGTGCCGGGTCCTGCACTTGGGTCACAACAACCCCATGCAGCGCTACAGGTTCGGTGAGTGGCTGGAAAGCTGCCCAACAGAAAAGGACCTCGGGGTGCTGGTTGACAGACAGCTGAACATAAGCCGGCGGCCCAGGTGGTCAAGGAGGCCAACAGCATCCTGGCCTGTATCAGAACTAGTGTGGCCAGCAGAACTAGGGAAGTGATTGTACCCCTGTACTCAGTGCTGGTGAGGCCACACCTCAAATACTGTGTTCAGTTTTGGGCCCCTCACTACAAGAAGGACATTGAGGTGCTGGAGCATGTCCAGAGAAGGGCAACGAAGCTGGTGAGGGGTCTGGAGCACAAGTCTTATGAGGAGCGGCTGAGGGACCTGGGATTGTTTAGCCTGGAGAAAAGAAGGCTGAGGGGAGACCTTATCGCTCTTTACAACTACCTGAAAGGAGGCTGTAGTGAGGTGGGTGTTGGTCTCTTCTCCCAGGTAACCAGCGATAGGATGAGAGGAAATGGCCTCAAGTTGCACCAGGGGAGGTTTAGATTGGATATTAGGAAAAATTTCTTCACCAAAAGAGTTGTCAAGCATTGGAACAGGCTGCCCAGGGAAGTGGTGGAGTCACCATCACTGGAATTATTCAAAAAATGTGTAGCCATGGCGCTTCGGGACATGGTTTAGTGGGCATGGTGGTGTCAGCTTGACTGTTGGACTTGATGATCCTTTAAAAAGGATGATGATCCTTTAAAGACTTTTAAAGGTCTTTTCCAACCTTAATGATTCTATTCTATAATTCTATCCCAAGGAAGCATCTATCGCCTTAAAAAAATACACATGTATTCTAATTTTTTTTTTTGAAACAACATTGTCATGCAGACTCTCCATGTATATCTAAGAAAATTATCAAACTGTAATACAGTTTACAGTTACAAACTGTAATTTGAAATTACAAGTACAAACTTGTAATAAAACAAATTATTCCTTTAGCTGAACTTCCATATCACAACTGAATTTAATTTGCAGCTAGTGAAATAGCATGAAGCAGTGCTTCTTCTCGAAAAATCTTACCCTGCCCAACTCCAGTCCTAGATACCTCAAAAAACTTCATAGATTTACTACCGATCTTTTTATGCAATAGTTCATAATCTTAATTCCAGAATGAGACAAAGGATGACAAATTGCTGTGTAGGGTGGGAACATCTGAATTGCTTAGCACTGATTTTTGAAAGCAAAGAATCACCTTTGTTACCCATTGGTTCAGAATTTATTTTTTCAGAACAGTCTCTGGAAAGGAGAAAGGAAGACAAAGACCAAGAGAAAGCACAAATGTGAATTATGTTTATATACTTACTCTTTTGATTCACGGGTCTTCTTAGTAATGTGTTGGACAAGTGTGTCATAGCCAGATACTTCACCCTGATTTTGAGCAGAAGTATATTTTTCTGTTTCTTCTTCAATCACAGATCCCACAGTATTATTTATATATTGTCTAAGGTATTTCACAAACTCATAGCTGCAACAAATATACAAAATTAAAATGTAACATTTCCTTGAGCTCACCATCAAGTATGTTCAACATTATATTAACATTAGCTATCTTCCCTCCCCACAAACCTGTTACTTTAAGGTAAGGGTTTATGACTTGCAGAGAAATAAACTTCAGCAGTGTAAAAAAACCACAATACAGTTTGATTTTCTTCAATATGGTCACTATCAGCATATTCCAGGAAGAAACAATACCAAATAATATCTAATTTCCCTGCATGCTTCTTCTAAATGTAAAAATCTACTCAGACAAAAGGTTAAGGTTTTGTAGACAAAAATCATAGAATATCAAGAAATCTCAAATTTAGAATTCCAAAAGAAACATTACTTGCAGCATCCTGAACATAGCTCTGTCTTATGGTATACTCATCTGGTATTATTTATGCATTATACATACAAAAGGAGAAGAAGCAGAGAAAACAGAATTTATAAATTCTCATGTATGAGCACATCTAAGGCTTATGAAAGTCTGTGTGTCATGACAGTATGCAGATGATCTCAGTCAAATGGACAAACTAGCTGTCTGTGATTACATGTACATGCTAAATGTAAGGAAATTGGCACTTTGTACTCTTCTTATTAGATACTTACAGAAACTTGTTTAAACAAAAGAACAATCAGAGGGAGATTTCAAGCAGAAGACCTTCACTGGGTCCTCAGACACTGTATTAGCTATAGTAATTGCTAAAGGGTAGTGCTCAGAATATATAAACTTTTTTATCTTAGTCTTATGATTTGTGTAAAGGACAAGGCAAACAAACATGTAAAAAAGTAATCATACATAAACAATAGATGCATCATTATATTTTGTTAATTTGGATAAATACAGAATGAGAAAAATTCAAATAAAAAAGTCAGTTTACCATGTAGGTACAGAGTCCAAAGCCATAAAATGCAAAAGCAAATAAAAGCAACTGTTATAACAAGCAGCAGCTTTTGTCTTCCTTGGATAGTTAAAAAAAAAAAAAAATCAGACTACATTCAAATACATAAAAAGTATAAGCACAGAAAATTGTGTCTTGTATCATAACACACAGTTCCTCACTGGATTGCCTACCTCAAGTTCCATCAGGTATAACAGTCCTCCCCCCCATTTCCCACTTATTTCCATTCCTACATCACTTTTGTTCTCAATGAAAGTAACAGAAATACATCTCAAGAAAGATGCAAACAAGTTTATTTGCATTTTCACTTGTCTTCAAGGCTAGCTTTTTACTTCTGCAATAATGGAATTGCACATGACACTCCACTGAATGAAAGCTTTCATAAAACCTTCTCCCATTTGTTTTACCACACTAACATTTCCAGGGTATACGTTTTTGCAGTGACTGCTTCGCTCTGAAATACACAGCAATCACATCATTGTTCATGCGACTAAGTTTATGTTCAATTGATGTCCTAGCCTTAATCTTTTGCATCATTCTTCCACCTTAAAAATGTTTTGTAACAAGTAAGTATTTCAGCAGTGATAGATCTACTTCTTCACATGCAGAATCAAATCAGACTGATCTGGTTGTGCTTACAAGGGAAGCACTAGGGGAAAAAAATGTTAAAAGAACTCTAGGACTTTAATTCAAGGAAAAAATACAACAGAAAGCATGCTACTTATATAGTTAAAAATCCTGATTTCTACTACTGCACATAAATTTTGAATGTGATTCCATTTTCCTTTTCATTAGCTTTCTGAGGATCTTGTGTTTCTGCCTTTTCTACACCAAAGTAGGAATACAGGATGAGGCCTCAAAATCTACTAAAATTACTGAGGCAAAATAACCACGAGGAAGAAACAGTGCTGATCAAAATGTCAAGCTGAACTAGCATACTGGACATCCAAAAGCACACACGTCTAATAATAAAGGAGCTTGCAGTCTGGATGGACGAGTTAAGGGTCAAGGAGAAAGTTTCTTAATTGTCTCACTAACAAATCCACATATAACCTCTCTGACCTTCCATGAAAACCACCCTATACCACCATGTGGCATGAACAAGACTAGAATACCTCCAAAAATATTCCAGTACCAGAGAGTAATGCTCATATTCTGTATTTAAAGCCACATTTGATTTTCCATTAAACTTAAAACTTTTCTCATGAGAATAAAGTATTTTTAGGATCACCAATTTTTTAACATACCAGAAAGTAACAGATGGCACTGTTTCACTGTTCTAAAGGGGAAAACTATGTATGCATTGTTTCCACCAGTTGTAGACTTTACTCCCTTATCCTGAGTATTCTCCTAGTAAGTCGGCAGAAGAAATATTGTAATCTAATAGGTTTTTGGTTGTTTGGGGTTTTTTACTGTACATGTCTTCCTTTACATAAAAATATTTTTCTTTCAAAATTACATGTAATTTTTAACTTTGATATGTTTATAACTAACTTTTTTACTCTCATGCTTGTCACCCGGTAACCTGGTGCTCAAAATTCGCAAGACTGCCAACAGAAGTGTCACCTGATACAATTTGTAATACAAATTAAAGTTGAGCTAAAATTTTATTTCTTTAGCATCTTCAAAAAATACAAAAAATACAGAAAATACAAAAGCATGAAAATTTTAAAATTGTAGTGAAATTTTAGATAAACCCTAACTCTGTTTCACTTATTTACTTTTACCTAACTTCTACCACTGACAAAACAATGTTAAAAACTAGCCAAATGTTAAGAGAATGTAGATAGCACTTCTGAAAAAACTGGCAAGGAATTGGCTTTCTCAGAAGTCAAGTCACAGAACTCTGGTCCTTATTAAAAAGTCTTAAAGGTCTTTTCAGATCGATATTCTCTTGACTTGCCATAAACGCATACTAAAAATCTAACGTAGTAAAAAAATAAACAAGTTAGAATACCATGGAAAGGAACGAGGAGCATAGGCTCCAGAGATCTAGATTGCATGTAAGTGAGGTCACACTGTCAAGTCTGATTTAACAGAAGTGTGATGGGGATAGATTTCTGCTTTATTCAAAACATAAACTGAAAGAACGACTACCTGGTAAGATATACAAGGGTTCTGTAATATAAATCAGACAGAACAATCAAATATGGAAGCCAAGTAGCCTTCTGAAAACTCAGCATATTGGCAAAGACTAAATTATATTGTCTAGCATTTATCAAAAACACTGCCTGATGGCCTTCAGTGAGGATTTCTTCTAGCTTCTGTTCACATGTGCATTTAGTATATTACATGTACAGAGGCATGAGATTTAGCTAAGTTAAGTAATTTTGTAAGTTACTCTCTCATGAACAGCTCATCCGTTACTATTACAGTAAAAATAATGTACTACTGGGGCGGGGGGAACCTAACCAGAGAAATGGCAAAATTAATTTTATTCTCTAAATTAGCATTTTTTGAGAGTTGATTAGCGGTAAGAATATCTATATATATAAACACATACACCTTCACACAGCAATATAAGTTAGAATCATAGAATACCTCAAGTTGGAAGGGACCCATAAGGATCATCAAGTCCAACTCCCTGCTCCTCACAGGACTACCTAAAACTAAATTGTAGGACTAAGAGCATCATCCAGATGCTCCCTGAACTCTGACGTGTTTGATACTGTGACCACTTCCCTGGCAAACCTTTTCCTCATTGTAAAGGTTTCCCAGGAATAATATAGTTCAACACATTTCACCTCCTTCAAAATATTAAAAATACCAAAAATATATTTACTTGTGAAAATTCTCATCTGTTTCCTCCAAATGCAAGAGAATCTCTTCTGCACATTCTACTGATGGGGCTCCAGTGATTTTTTCCTTCACACTCTGCAGCAACTGTCTAAGCATAGACTGTAACAGAGCTTCATCTTCACTTGTAAACTGAGACATCTGTATAAAACAAATACAAGAGTAACATGCTTTCTTAGTTTTGGGTTTTTCCTCCCCTCAAGATGTTAAGAAAAGCGTAAATTCCTTAAATTGCCACTTTTTTCTTGTTATCAACAACATGAGATTATGCTATCAAAAAATATTTGATAGTGTTTATCTTCAGGCAAACTGGAAAGAAAATAATCAAATCAGTTTTGATAAACTTCCTGTTATCTTTGTACAGTATTCTTAAATTACATATTGCATTAAGAAAATCCCAAACACTCCTGTTTGTTGTTGCTTCCATCAAACAGGCACAAGACTACAAGGTAATTAAAAAAAAAAAAAAAGGTGTTTCTTTTACAGATGTAACGACTGTATCTTCATGAGAAACCTCTACACGTCTCTCAGCGTCTTCTCATCCACTATTACTACTCAGTTTTGATTTTTGCATCCCTCTACTCCAAGCTGTTGCCCTGTGTATGATTAAAGGTGCTGGCAGTTTTTGCAAGCAACAGGGACCTGCTGCAATCATCAGAACTGTTTAATTTCCCTGGGGTAATCAACTGCAGTGACCTCACAGGAGTCCTGCCAATTTAACACTACAACTACTGGGAAAAACTGGGAGCAGCAGCAGTAAGAAACTGGAAATATTTTTCAAGCCCTGATCTCTTATCAATTTTCAAGGGTTGAAAAAAACCCAAAAGCTCCATTTCTATCTTGATTAATTAATTAACCAAAATCCATGGCTTAAACTTCTTTATATGCCAAGAAATACTTCCAACCCTCAGTGGCAGTTCTAGCTTATATATTTCTAGTCTATTTGAGGAAGAATAATTTGGAGACCTGTGACTATTTTTTTAAAAAGTCAAAGACTCTCTAAGCACCTGTGAATAAACAATATCCACACTTGGAAGAGACAATAAGACAATATAATAAATCACTTCTTCAGACTTAAACAGTATTAACTAACAAAAAAATCAAAGCCATATAGCACCAGCTGGAGGAGCTACACTTTATGAAAGGAAACAGTTCCTTGAGCTAGCAGTTCTCTGTGGCAAGTAGCACAGGTGCTGAACGTTTTATTTTGATCAAACACAATTCAACATTAACTCAATGATTTTACAAGAAATAGCATTAAAATATTTTTTTTTTGCAAAGTCCCTTGTAATACAGTTAACTCCCTGATTTGCAGGCCTCTGTTATAAATTATAGTCTCAAGATATTTAATCGAAGTCAATGCATTTTTAGGTCTATATAAAGCAGTCTCGTAAGTCTTGTATTTTGACCTTAAAATTGTATTATCCTAATCCCCTGCAAAAAACTCCATTTAGTATTTTGGTATAACTAAGCATTTTTAAAGTATAAGTATCTGGATACAGATTGGCAATCAGTGCAAAGGTCCACTCAAATTATTCATAAAGACAAATTATAAGAATATTGCAGTTTCACATCCAGTTTGCTTTAAAAAGTTTTATTTGACGTATACAATCACTAGCAGAGATACTTACCCTAAAATTAATTTGTAAAGGTTTGTGGTTGGTTGTGTTTGTTTTTCTGGTGTTCTGTTTTCCCTAGCAGGCACATCCCCCATTCAGTTTCCACTCGAAACTGAAATGATCCTTTTCTCCCTAAGAAACCTCACCCCAAGCCCAGTTAGTGCAGTCTTTTCAAGTTCAAATTCATTTTGCTGGCACCGTCCCGCAACTGCAAATCCTGCCCCAAAACCCACGGGATGATTCAGGAAGGGGCCTGTTGTAGCCAGCATTTATTCTTACAAAAGCCTTTGCTTGACAAAAGTTTTAAACCAAAAAAGTGGTAATTTTAGCAACAAACCACTGACGGCAGTTAATAGAAATACGAGATGTGCGAGAATTCCTACCCCTCCCCGATTTTCATCGTCAGTCACTTCAGTTGCATATCAGTTTTTAGTAGTAACCAGATTTCTAATGACAAGACACGTATGAGCAGCTGGTCTTTTCAAAAGCGTCAGAAGCAGAGGCTAAAACCTGACCAGGTCCTTCACTCACACCATCGCTAAAATAAGCACAGAGGGGCATCGCCACGGCACGTTGTGCGCGCTTGCCCCAGGCACTGGTGTAGCACCGCGGCTGCGGCCGCCGCGCGCCCCGGCCTTCCCCGCAAGAAGTCTCCGAGGCGCCCCCCGCGGCCCGGGCCGGCCTGGCCCCAGGGCCCCGCACTCCCAGCTCCACCCAGACCCAGGCTGCGGGGGCTCGTCCTGGCCCCGCCAGGCCCCGCGCGTTGCGGAGAGGGGCGTCGCCCCGCGCGGCCCTAGCCGGTACTCTGCCCCTGCTCCGCAGCGAGCCCCGCGGGCCGGCGGGAATCACCTTGAGGCGGCGGCTGCCCTCTCCGTCGCGGCGGTCGCGCGTCTCCCCGGGCGGCGGCCCTCTGCCGAGTCTCGCAGGGCCCTTAGCAACATCGCGAGAGGCCGGCGGCGGTGGCGGTGGGTCGGGTTGCCTCCCACCGCCGCTGCCGGCGGCCTCCTGCCCGGGCGGTCAAGCTGCGCTCGCCGCTCCCAGCCCGCCCCGAGGCCGGGGTTCTTGGCCCTCGCTGGCTCCGGGCCTCGATCCCCACCGCCAGCGCTCTGCGTCGCCACAGGCTTCCCCGGCCACGGGGGCGGCCGGCGCGGAGGCGGGAAGGGCGGCAGGCGGGCAAGCCCGGGAGGTCGTTTGGCAACGGGTTCCAGCGTGAAACGGCCTCCTTTGCCACACGGAGGCTGTTCGGCTCTCGCGGTGGTCTCTGCTTTGTCAGCCAAATTATGTAAAAGGAAGATGCCCAGGAGTAGCACTGACCTTGAACATGATCGATCGGCACTTTATCCCTCTTTTTCAGCGCTGTAATGAGGTGCCCTGCAGCCAAGCGACATGAAGGGAAAACCCATGGCTTGGGTAACTGGGGCACATATACCGGTAAGGGCTCCCCCCGGCAAAGCTCATGAAACCCATTCAGCCGCGGGTCACTTGATTCTCCCTGTCCTCAGGTTGGTGTGTCAGGGCTCGCCTCTGGCCTGCCCTGGTGGCCCCCAGCCTTCTGCGTGGCATAGGTTGTCCACTGAAATCAAAGGGATACGCTCATGCCATTACTCCCAGTTTACATTGGCAGGAGAGCAGATTGTCTCAATAAATAAAACATATGAATGGCAAGATGTTTTCCAGTGCTCTTTAACACTACATCCCTTCCTGGGATGGAGGAAATACTACAAAAACAGCAAACAGGATTCTTCTCTATTCAACAAAAAAGGCATAATAGGCAATGGTGACAACATTTTGCTTTGAAATCATTTTCCATTAGCTTAGCTATAAGAAGCAGAAATTAATTATAATAAACACAAAGGTGTTTGAGAGTGCTAGCATGTAAGGTAGCACATTGCACATTTTTATCCTTTACTCTTTATGTTAGTAATGCTAATCTTCCATGATGAAATGTTCCTGTGGATCTGTAGCCCCTTCAGTTAATTGAGCTCTGCCTAAAGGTAGGGATACACTGGCCCTCTCACAGTAGAACTACTAGCATGTTGAGGCCAAGAATGTAAAATACAGTGTTTCTGTTGAAAAATTATAATGAAGGAGTTGAAACAGAAATCTGCCTTACTGTTCCTCAGAAACAAGACTTTGATTAGTAGCCATGCAGTCTGTGGTACATTTAACGCTGTTCTCTTCGGTGCTTTGAAGTGGCCAGTGCCCTCAGGTTCCCACAAAACAAAAACTGGAGTCCTGTTAGCTGGGCCATGCACACTCCACATCTTCCAAGTGCACTGTTTGGAATGGGCTACCAGGCCCCTCTTTCATGGCCAACAGAGAGGTTTGCTTCTTTTCTGTCCCCATACCAACTGAGAAGTGTTGTGCTGTGGTACAACGCTTCTAATTCCTCTGTCACTTCACAAGTGCTGATTGAAGTGACAGCACCTCAATTTCATGGCTTCAGTATACTTCAGTCCAGTATACATAACATTCTGCATTCCTAGTCCTTACTGAAAAAGCCTCCATGTTAGCATGCCTTTCCTATCTTATAAAACACCTTATAAGACAACTAGAAATTGTAATGGCATCACAGAAAGGTGTTCTCATGGTACCTGCGGTGCTCCTAAAATCTTCCATTCCTTTCTACTCTCATCCAACTTCAGTGTTTCATGCAGCTTCTTTTGCCACATGTTTTGCAGCAATTGGAACCTGGAGCCATTTCTCCTGAGCCAAGCTGGCAGATCTCAGGTGACATCTGGTGTGATCATTAGGGTACATCCAGGCAGATAGCTTCTGAGGGTGATACTCCAGAGTGAGCAACTCTATTCTGAAGTGCATTATGTTTACATGGATGGATGTCGGTCACATGAGAGAGGTTGCAATTGCTATGAAATTGCTCATGCAGACTTCATGCTGCTGAAATTCCACTGTCTCTTAGAGCAAGGCATCCTTTTCAATGGCAAAAATATTCCAGATGTTCTCTCCCAGTTGTACAAATAGGAAAGCCCCTGGCTCCCAACCCTAGCTCAGGAAGACATGAGGTACAAACAAGTCTTAGGATTTCAACATTTGTAGAAAGTCACAGTGCTGACTTCTATAATTTTAGACACTTAGAGAAAACAACAAATGCACCGGAATATATAGCATATAAGGTAAGCAAAGTTTCCAACTGCGAAATATTATAGAGGTGTGAGTCATTTAAGTATTACAGAGAAGTTTAGTTTTTGTACCTGATGATTAATAAGATTCTCTCCCCATACCTTGAACATGTCCAAAAATTTCAATTACTAGTTTACTCCAAATTTCTGTAAATTTAAAATATTCCTACAATGTCTCCAACATGGCAGTTCAGAAAGGAGGAGACTGTGGACAACAAAGAAATCTTCTTTACAGCTAGTGGTAGTAGTGGGAAGATCTGATCTTAGTGCTGATGTCATTCAGCCAGGGACATAATTTCTCTCCTTTCCTCCCTTTCTGCTCTGTTCTGCCCTACCCTCTTCTTCTCTTTTCCTTCATTGTAACTGTCCACAAGACCACCCCTTTGTGGATGGCACACGAAGGTCTGCAGAGATTTTGATTTTATGTAGTTCATACACAGCCGTTACTGTCTTCATGGATGTTTAACTAAGACTTTCAGCAACTCAGTAGGTAGGACCTTTGTTTTAGCAAACTAAAGGAGTTGTTTTTCAGTATCTGATAGAATAACTTACCATAACCATTATGTGTTGAAGTCTCACTTCATGCTTTTCCTTGGCTGATACAGTTTTCAGAGGAGTATAAACTAAAGAAGAACTAAAGGGGAGGGGAAACAACACTTGATAAAAAACAAAACCACTTTCTATACTCCATTCCAGAGCTAAATCAAGACCAGAAGGAGCCAGGATATCCCCACTTTAGAGTTTCCCAAACTGGGAGTAAGACAGATGTCAGGAAAGGAGAAATAAGTGTGAAATCTGGCTCTGAAGAAAACACAAGGAGCCTACCCCACCTTTTTGAATACTCTGGCATCCCTTAAAGCAGTTCTTAAGCCCCCAAATAAAAGACATTTCATCAACCATTTTATTACCACTGTGGCATTTGTAGCCCTGTCACATCACTAATCATGGGAGTATCCTAAATTTGGAGGAACAATGAGCATGTTTTGAGAGTTCATTAGATCATAATCTAATCATAAATATCAAAAAGGAAACTGCTTAAAATATTACTGCTGATGGGAAAGTCTTTTTAAATAATTTCCAGAGGAAATTTTCTATTTTGGAGACCATCTGTCCTTTCCTCCCTGTGCGCTCTGGGGAGATACTAACCCGTTACTAGATGTTTCCGTTGAAACAAATAAGGAATTGGTGGGTAAATAGGCATGAGGGTCACAGGCTGGATCACTTCATGCTATCCAAGCTCCACTTGGAAGGCCTGTGTTGAAACATATCTATACAGAATTTACATTGGTTCCATTACAAAAAAGTAAACTATCATGACTTTAGTCTAAAGTTACATCAGATGAGTTTCTACCTTACTACTGAGAGCTAAGCTGATATAAACCACATGTAAGCTCATACAAGAATCAAAAAATAAAATTACATTCATTTACTTCCTTGGTAATTAAACTTCAGTTATGCTGATACTTCATAAAGACTGAAGCTCTTACACTGCTATTCCTGATTTCTTTCATCTGAGAAAAAACTGTCAGGAAATCAATAGGTCTCTCACATAACATTGTAAAGCACCAACTCGGAACCATCCTGCCCAATAACAATCAGGAATGTTATTGATTAAAAATTTAATTTAGCAAATATATAGACTGTGATTTTTCCATCTGTATTTTATGATGCAGTTTTCAATAGATACTCTGCGTGTGGTTGTAAAAGTAACTACTGGAACTGAGGTTCAGTACAGGCGATTAAATCTATGCTGCAGTTCTAAGTAACTGCCTCAGTGAATCAAAGACAAAATAAGCTTCAATGACAGTATAAATATCCAAATGCCAATAAAATTATTTTCTGAGCCACAAATCTTTCTTGGTGAAACTTCAAGGAGCTAAGGACATACGTGTCACTGGCTCTAATTTGCTATAGGCAGACCTCTTAACATTGGACTTACTTCTTTATTGAAAATTGAAAACAATAAAATTATCTTTATATGCCATTATGAAAATTAATGTCACAGAAGTACAATATAATAACCAAATGGCATGATAAATCTCTGATTTATTTGCCATTTCTTTTTTAATTAATATTTTGGTCTTTTTTTATCATGTGTTTCCTGAAGGTGGCAGCAATATTCAAGAGTTGTGTGGACATCAGACTTTTGAACTTAATGACCTGGAATACAGCATTTCTTTCAATGTAAATGAATTTGTATTTATGGCTATTTATAATACGTTCAAATCAAACTTTGATGGCATAGATACTGTAGTTGTGGACATGTGATGTACAATATCACCACAGAATATGAAGAAAGTATGTTGACCTGGGGTGGTGGGATTGCTTATTCTTCTGTCTGGTTGTCCTGGTTTCGGCTGGGGTAGAGTTAATTTTCTTCCTAATAGCTGGTATAGTGCTGTGTTTTGGATTTAGTATGAGAATAATGTTGATAACACACTGATATTTTTAGCTGTTGCAAAGTAGTTATACTAAGTCAAGGACATTTCAGCTCCCCACGCTCTGCCAGTGGGGAGGTGCACTAGAAGCTGGGAGGGGGCACGGCCAGGACAGCTGGCCCAGACTGGCCAAAGAGATATTCCCTATCATGTATTGTCATGCCCAGTATATAAACTGGAGTTGGCCAGGGGACAGGAATGGCTGCTCGGGGACAGGCTGTCAATCACTGGATGGTGAACAACTGTTGCATTGTGCGTCACTTGGGTTTGTATATTCCTTTATCAGAAATATTTTGATCACCATCATTATTTTGTCTTCCTTTGCTGTCCTGTTAAACTGTTTTTATCTCAACCCGTGATTTTTTTCCCGATCCTCTCCCCCATCCCATCTCGGGGCGGGTAGGCGACCAAGCAGCTGCCTGGTGCTCAGTTTCTGGCTGAAGCTAAACCACAACAAAATTCAGAAGCTAAAGGAATATTCCTAAAGTATTAAATATTTTTAATTAATATTTTACTGTTGCTTGCAGTGAAAGTTATCCATTTCATTGACTTCAGTGAAGTCTGGATCATGTATGTTTTCTGAAGGGAACTGTTAGCTCGTTTGTGGCCAACTGCATTAGCACTTCAAAACACTACAAATATTATCTGTGATCACTGAGGGAAGATTATAGCCTGTCTATAGGGTTCCTTTCAGTTCCATTCCTCCATTTCATCTTAGTCATTTATAATCACTGCTAGAGTCACTCAGGACAACTGTATCTCACGCCAGCATCGCAGGGTTTTAATTCAAAAAGAATCTTTAACAGTTCTCATGTTGCCTTAGACTCAATACACTTTGCATTATTGTGAAGTGGTTTTGCTGCTGAGGAGAGGCAATTACATCGACGTTAGAAATAGGAAACGATTTAGAGAACTCTCTTCTCCTTTTATTTTGCTAGCAGTTGACTGATCAGGGACTTGCATGTCCCAGCTGCAGTCTGAGTGGAGATCGTGGAAGCCAGCAAAGCCATCTCTGGAGCGGGGCTTCTCCTCCCCTTCATCTTTCACCCCAGGCCTGCGTAATGTTTGCAGATTTTATTGCCTGCAAGTCTTCTGTCGGCTCCAGGTCTGCTCTTACAATGCATCCAGGACAGGGGCCCGAGTCTGGTACTGCTGTCCCAGAATGGCTGCTTTGGAGGAAAGGGATTGCATAGCTGCTGATGGTCACGCTGCCAAAAGGAGGCGCGTAATGGAGGCAGATGCTTCCCTGTGAGCCTTCACTGGTTCAAGTGGACTTTCCAAGTCCTCTTACACTTTCAGAGCTGAATGTCTCATCCTGAGAGAAAAGTGAGGAATAAACCGCGTTTGTTTTAAATGTAATCTCCCCACTTAAATGTGCATGGAACGCAAAAGGTACAGTTTTAAATTATGCTAACATTTTATTACACTGTGCTTCCTAAGGAGTCTGCTCAGCAAACCTGGTGATGTTTTTTGTAGTTGTACATGAGGATTGCTGTGCCTTAGAGTTGTCTGTCTGTCTTCTTGTCCTTCCCAATTACTGTCTGTGCTACCTTGCAAACTGATACTTTGATATCCTGAAGTTGATATTTTTATAATTGCTTGATTTTATGCTCATCTTTTGTCCAGTATTGCTGAAGTAACTTCCTTCAGATTTCCTCCCAAGATTAGCATTAATTCCTGTACCTGTCACACTGACGTTTCAGAATTCATTCTTCAGCTCTTCTGAGCTGCTCATGTGGTATTCTGCTGCAGACACCAACTGCTCTTGCTTTTTGCCTTAGGTTTCCCAAAAATGTGTCATTGCTATCACTTCCTATATTATGCCATCTGTACTATAAAGCCTTTAAAAGTGGTTTTCTGTTGAGCCACCACACCTTCTCTATCCTCTGTTTTCCATCTGTCTTCTGAAAATTATATCCGTCCAGATAAACTACAGCTCTCCTTTCCCAATGCTTGTCCTGCTATCGTTCTGAATACCAGTAAAACACAATACAATTTTCCTCCCTGCACCATCACACCAAGTGCTTTCTGTAGTCTTAATATTTGCAGGGTGTCAAATACTTGAGACATTTGCTATGTAAGCTGCTGTTTTATATTCTTTACTTAATATAAGTTATAGTCTTGTTTTTAAGAGTTTCTTCTAGAAGTGCAGATTAATCTAGCCAGATATGATGCAGAGAAAGCTGTGTTCTCTTCATTTTTGGAATGCTGTAAAATGCTTGAGGGTGAGCAAATTGTGCTCTTTGCTGCTCATTTGAAGCTATACTCTTTTGTAGGACTTGCCTAGGAGGACAGAATTTGGCCCGTACTTTGCCATGCTTTATTCCTCTGTGTATTTTCAACAACGTGAGATGTGTGCTTTGTTTTTCAAATATTTTGTGTCCTAGCAAACTGTGACCTCCTCAAATGTCAACATGATGTTTTAAAGAAATAGTAAAAGCATTGCTTGGTAACAACATGGTTTATTTAAATTCCAGAAAACACTTTTTTAACTTTTTCTTTTATTTCATTAGATAATGTCTGGGATCCTAATATCCTAACGTAACTTTATGTCTGAGAAAAGCTTCTGGAACTTCTCTGAACAAATACCATGTCTGGAGTGAAGAAAGATGGGTGAAGAAAAACACCAGTCCTGAATGTCTTCACACAAACAAAATGGTCTTTTAATGAAAACTGATTTTAAGATTGTTGTGTAACAGAATCTGTTGTGCAATGGAATCTCACTGGTAACACACAGACAACCCTTAAGATAATGCATCTGGTCTCTTTGAGGAGGTAAAAAAAATAGGTGTTATAGTTTTGTATTATTGAAGTCAATATGACACATTCATCTCTGCTATAATTCCAGTGAATTTTAGTGTTAAGGATGAATTCGATTCAGTAAGTCTGCAAATACATTTCACTGACATGAATAATAATCTCTAAGTAACAAACAGAATACTTAATATTTTCATTAACATTTATTTTAGTGCTCTCATGGCATGAGTAAAATTCCAATGGAGACACGGTTTTATCAAACTCATTTCAGCAAGGAATAAGACAAATACTTCTATATCTTGATACACCTCCGCAGCAACTGTTACAAAGTTTGTAATGCATATTTTATCCCAGACTAAAGTATTGTTCCCAAAAGATATTGGCAAGTAAATAAAATATTAGCCATATATTACTTTATTTTAGTATTTTGCAAAAAAAAAAAGTAATTTTCACGAAAGCCATATGGCTTGCAGGAAAATGAAGAAATCTATCCACAGGCCAGGCATAACAGAAATTATTAGGGCTCTCTGCCAGTGCTTTAGGATGCAAAAGTGTCAAGCTACATTCAGCTGGACAGGTCTTTCCTTACGCCAACCAGGTCTTTGAATGTTACAGCCTGTTTGACATGAAATGTCCTGATTTTTTTAATCTCTGTCTGTAAACTTGGAAGAAAATTGGACAGCTTGCAAAAAATATATCTCCCCTCTTCTTCAGTTCAGAGAACTCATGTCTTCAATTCTGTTTTAAGGGGACCACCTCCTCCATCCAGGCAACTGTACTTATGCATACCTGTTTGGGGCAACTACGGGAAAAAACATACACCAACTCCCTGTTCTCCTGGGTCAAAGTTTATTTGAATCCACAAGGTGGGACTCAGGTGCCTTGGATTCAGAAAATGCCTTTTTTCCAGACTTGTGCATGTTCCTGTTTATTACACCAGACCTGCAGTGTACAAGTCAGTGCTGCTGAGGGGGGAGAGCTGTGATTCTGGGGTGGGAGAAGTCAGCTAATGATGGGGGTTGGAACTTCATAACCTGCCTTTGCGGTCAAAAAAAATGCGAACACATCCTGTTTTGATAAGGCTGAGTGTAATCATCAGTCCTTTCACATAATGAATATCTCATCTGTAAAATGGGGTTTGTGAACTTGTAATGACTTGATTGAAGACTGATTATTCTGCCTGGAATCCTTGGAGCACTCCCGTAGCAATGCAAAGTATGCTAATAATGTGTTAACTACTATTTTAAAGTCCGTTTCCATTTTGGTGCACTCTTTCTGCTTAACTCGGGTTCCTGGGCTTGCACTGGAGAATAATGCCATAGCTGAAGGGAAGAATCCATGTGGATGTAGACGCTAAGCTGGTGTATGTTGATTAACTTGATTTATGCTGATGGATCTACGTTAAGTTACACTGGTGGAGGATTCAACCCCAGCTTTAAGGAGAATATACTCACAGCTGAGTAGTTCTTGGCAAAGTTCTCAAAAAACTTTAAAAATACATTCCTGCTTACTTTTCAGCATAATTTTGCTAGCTACTCTGATGCTTTATAGTGTTTATAGTACTAAATAATTGTAATGCCATTGTGTTTTACACTCTTTATTTTACTGCTTATGCACCATATGGTACTGATGTGTATTATATTGCATATAACTCAATACAATAAACATAGCGTTACAAAACAGAGTTGCTGCATTTTTTTATTACAGGTAGATTACCTACTGTGATGAAAATAATATAAAAATATTGGGAAATTATTATTCCTTTTCTTCCTACTTTTTAGTCAAGAAATAACCCATGGTAAATTAGGTGCAATTTTCATGAATTGTCATACAAACATAGATCTTGGTATAAAACAGTAAATAAACTCTGCTAGAATTTTATGGGTTTTACACCCAATTTTTAAAATTAGCTTATGTTTGTAATGCTTTGCCTCAGAGGTTACTTGAAGATCAGTCCTGAGGATTATTGCACATTCTCAGTTGTTTCTGAAGGCAGTGGATGCCAGAATCTCACTTTGCAGAACTGAACCATTTATTTTCTTATTTACCTATACACAGAATTTTTTGCATTTTAACCAGGACACTCCAATTCCTATCCATCAGAGACTGAAATACTTGGCTAAGCTTACTGAAATGTATATATACTGAGAAGTATACTGCGTGGCTCTCATTTTATAGACTTGATTCCAGAAAGGGACCATTGAAATAGCATTTTTTAGGCAGCGCATGGGAATGTTCAGGTGCCCAAGGCCCTTATTTTTTCTTACTTTTTTTTTGCCTTCCCCCAACTTACTGAACAAGGAAGATGCAGGTAGAAAATATAAAATGAGGGACTGTTCCTCAAATCCTGCTCTGGAGCTTGGGTGCCTTATTCAGGGCTGCATGTACGTGCCTCTCTCTACTTTTGGTATCTAGAGTCCATATTCTCTCCTGAGGGCAAGTGCTGATGAAGACTGCTTGAATAAGCTAGGGAAAGATCATGGTGTCTGTTCAGATTGCGTCCTATCTCTGTCTGAGGAGAAATTAGCAGTGGTAGATTTGCGTATTAGGCATCCTCCAGCCTGAGGGACCCCAAACCTTTCTCTGTCAGCAAAGTCCCTACCAGCAGCCTGTAATGTGAGCACTGCAGGGAGGGGAAGGAAGTTTCCCAAAGCAATACTAAGCTCCTGTAGGTGAAAAGTGCATGAAGGGATGGAGGTTGACCGTAGCATTGTGGTTAAGCACTGATGTGGGAGTGTCGGTACTTTTCCTTTTATTACTCTTAAGTCCAATGACTGTAATATAAAATGCATGATCAGTCCTGACAACAGAAACAGCCTCATCATTTCTCTTTTACCTCAGTGTCCTAGTGGCTCTGCAGAGCCAAACTCCCCCTCGTTGGCTTTCCTTCACTCTTTGGCAGATCCTGACCTCCTTTGCAAATCCTCAGCAGGAGGAAAGTCCTGCTCAGCCTAGCCTACTCCTCACCAACTATAAAACTCTGCTAGGAGAAGGTTTGTGCTGAATCCCCGGTTTCTAGAGCTGAGCTACACAGCGTCGGTGAGCACCGTGAGACTGAAGCGGAAAGAGGTGTGCAGGCATTTGGGATCTTCAGAGCCAAACAGGAGGCTGCATCCTAATTTTCTGTCTGGGGTATAAAGTTTACCAAGTCTTCTTTATACCGGAGTTCCTTCTGAATCTGGTCCTAAATATTTTTCCATTTTTCACATGTGCCTCTTTCTCTACTCAATTCTCTAGGTTAATGACAGTTCTTATGCCAGTTTCTGACACCTAGGATAAAATAAGGATAGGATGTAGAAGATGCGTTGTATCTTTATATAAGCATAATGCTCTTCTTCAAATTGTCACTTATTTTGTATAAATTAAAGGCTTTTTTATCAGACAAATGTTATAGCAAATTACAACCCACATGAGGTACAAAAGGGAGTGAAAGGCAATCTGGATCAAATGTACAAGGAACTGCTTATGTGTGCCATATTTTATAAATTTTACCTGGAAGAGATGCAGCCTGTAGGAAAATTTCAGCCAGCCTTTCACATCATCAGTCTGTCAAAGACAATTTGTGTGTTATTTAATAAGCTAGCAGAACCTGCCATCTCCCAACACTACATATTGCTTGTATCAGGGCACCAAAGCCTTGGTTCATAATACATTATGCAGATAAATTTGTCCTGGATAATTTTTCCAATGTCAGTAACACTGGCTTTGTCTTAACACTTAACTATTTAAGACAACAACACAAGGCCAATGGAGCTACTTCACCTGAGTCCTCCTTCTCTTCACTTTTATGCTAGTGTAACTCAACTACCAGAAAGAAACCACATCTACCTACCCTAGCAGTAGTGCCCTAGTTAGGTTTAGGTTTAGGCTTAGGCTTAGGCTTAGGCTTAGGTTTAGGCTTAGGCAGAGACACTGCAGCAGCTCATTGGGAACAAGTGAAGCTGTTCAAGTGCTGATTATTCCAGCAGAGCCTGAGCAAATTAATTAATAATTAGGTGTGAAATTAATGCACACCTCCTGTTTTCCCCTTATACTTTTCCCATGTTGGTAATTTCCTTCTGCACCACCAAGGGACAAAGTAGGTTTAAAGAACATATGTGGGAATGAGCTAAAAGTCTCCCCAGGTAAACCTTGTTACGTTTGGTAGCTTATGTATACAGCTTTGTCTTAAGTCTATAACACATCTGACTCCCTAAATCCTAAATATTTTTAGTGCCTATTTAAACAAAACTTAATTTGCTGAAAGGGAAAATAGTGCTTTTGTCTTATGTTATAATATACTCTAAAGATACATAGTATATTATTTCATTATGTCTTATCCTGTGTGTTTGCATTTCAAATGCATTGTTTGAGGGTTTTTTATATAGGATGTACTAACTGAAAATGGTGTGAGTTGATGTTAGGGCTGCAGTATTGTGTATAATATAGCAACGTGTTGTTGGAGGGATTTTATATGTTTCTGTATGCTCAGAAGGAGTGTTTTGTGAATCTTTACAATGATAAATACATAAGTGAAGTTGAGTGGATCTGACAGCCTCCATATGAGCACTTAATTATAGACTGCACCAAAATGCAGCATGAATATTACAGATATTTTAGTGAAATGATAGCTTTTATTATCACCTGCAATAAGTGATGTGGGAAGATCTCTTGGAAATCTGAGATGACATGAGTTGAAATTTTAATTTCTGTTCCTCTTAAAAGATGAGGTCAGGGACTTTTTGCTCTAACTGCCCATCTCTGGGTCCTTTACTACGTGTAAGGTTATAGGTATACCCAATCTTTATCTCGCTGCTCACTCTGTTAACTCAGACTGTGACTTCTGTTTTCTGTAGTCTTACTGACTTTTTGTTATCACTCCAGGCTACTGGACAGGCATGAAGATACCTGTAGCACAAGGGAAATTATGTAAGTGCAGAAACTTCCATGGGAGTAGGTAGAAGCAAGTCTCTAATGTGACCAGAGCTTAAGAAGTATCCTTTACTGCAGGAGCAGCACGTGGCAAAGAAGATGATGAAAGGTTCTTTCCCTTTCTGTAGAACAGAAGAGAACAGGAAATCCTTCGTTCATAAGAAGGGTGTCCACAGTTCCCTTCCCAGTCTTACCTCTTTCTGAAGGTACTTGACCTGGTCGGGAAGCCTAGCAGGTCTTACAAGATTACTTTATTGCTTGTTTTGAATTTGCTGCTATTCAGGTATTTCACTTCAGTTCCAGTCAAGAGTACAATTTTGGTCAACCAGGAACATCAAAAGATGAAATGACTTTTGACACACTCTATCAGTCTTTGAACTAGCTCATTTATAATGCAGATAATTTCCCAGATGTTCTTATTGCATATGCTAAGCAAATAATCTGAACAAAATCAAGCTAACCCATTTTGTTCGGATTAGCCTTCTTGTCAGCATGTCAGCAGAGGGACTTTTGTGGTCCCCAAGCCCATTTATTTAAGTGATGTACCAAAAGGTAGCACTTTCCTTTCTTTGGATGCTATTTACAATCAAAAAATCTAGGAATAATCTGAAAGGTAAATAGTTAGGCTACTTGTAAACTGTGGTAGGAATATATGCCATCATTTAGGTTTACAAAGGGTAGTATTTGCATATAAATCCAAAGAACAGTTTACGTAAAGATTTTTAAAAAACTGATTCATCAAAAATCAGTTACAAAAATACATTAGGATTAAATAGAAGCTAAATGTTATGGCTTGACTTAAGTGGCTTGATTATACTTCTAAATGTATGGCACTGTGTTTCCACAGTCCTAATAAACTGAAATTCTACCTCTTCCAAAAATTGTTTCTGCTGTTTATCCTATTTGAATAAATATTTGTGCTTGGACTGGCTGGCAGGGGAGAGGGGCAAAATCTTTCCACTGAAGTCACTCCTGGTGAAAACCCTGAGCGGGACCTGCCACGTGGAACATGGCATGTATATCTTAGATATTAGGAAGAAATTTTTCACAATGAGGGTGGTGAAACCCTGGCACAGGTTGCCCAGAGAGGTGGTAGATGCCCCATCCCTGGAAACATTCCAGGTCAGGTTCAAGGGGTCTCTGAGCACCCTGATCTAGTTGAAGATGTCCCTGCTCATTGCAGGGGGGTTGGACTAGATGGCCTTTAAAGGTCCCTTCCAACCCAATCTATTCTATGATTCTATGAGGGACTGCCCCCTCAGCAATAGTTACAGAGTTGGTCTGTGACTGATAAGGTCTCCCCTCAGCCTCCTCTTCTCCAGACTGAACAATCCCAGATGTGTTCTCCAGACCCCTCACCAGCGTCGTTGCCCTTCTCTCAACACGCTCCAGCACCTCAGCATCCTTCTTGTAGTGAGGGGCCCAAAACTGAACACAGGATTCAACGTGCGGCCTCACCTGTGCTCACCAGGGGCAAGATCACTTCCCTACTCCTGCTGGTCACACTATTTCTGATACAGGCCAGGATGCTGTTGGCCTTCTTGGCCACCTGGGCACACATATTGTACTATTGAAGGCACAGAGCAACCGCAGACCACAAGCACTTCCAGTTAGTTCAGTAAAATTTATTCTTCCTCTTCAGTGGGATAGAGAGGTTTAAGTTAAATTTCTTTTTCCTAGATGTATCCACCATATCGCTCTCTACCACTACCTGAAAGGGGGTTGTGGTGAGGTGGGTGTTGGTCTCTTCTCCCAAGTAACTAGCGAAAGGATGAGAGGAAATGGCCTCAAGCTGCACCAGGGGAGGTTTAGACTAGATATTAGGAAAAATTTCTTTACAGAGAGAGTGGTCAAGCATTGGAACAGGCTGCCCAGGGAGGTGGTGAAGTCACCATCACTGGAGGTGTTCAAAAAACGTGTGGACGTGGCACTTCGGGACATGGTTTAGTGGGCATGGTGATGTCGGGTTGATGGTTGGACTTGATGATCTTAAAGGTCTTTTCCAATCCTAATGATTCTATGATTCTGTGAGGGCCTGTGGTATGTCATATGAGATCAGTGGCAGAACCCATTGCAAGCTTGTATCTCCACCTCTGTGAGGCACATGCCCCATGACAGAGAACAACATTAAAATCCCTAAAAGTCAATAGGAGGACAGAATGTGTGACGTGCTCCAAATTTTCATTTCCACCACTTGAAGTCAGTGGCATGTGTTGGGAGCAAACAAAGCAGCTGGTCTGAGGTGAGACCCTCCTGGGTGGTTGGTTGTGCACCACCAAGTGTATGTCACCTCAGAGAGCCATAAAGGGAGGGAGGGGACTGTCCTCCTTTTGACCACCCATTAGGTGTGCTTGCCACCACACCATTTCTTATTCCCCATGTTCTGGTTCAGTATTACATCTGATTACATCAGATTCAGGAATATGTCTCTCTCTGACACCTAGCGGTTACTGCTTTCAGTGCTTGGATGAGAAAAAGAAGCAAATGGCATTATCTTCTGACAAATATCAAAGAGAACGTATCTTTCTTCCCCCTCATTTATTATGTCATATACATTTCCCAATCTTTCTAGTCTCTAGGTAGTTCAGAGAAGCTTTGGGTTCCCAGCGGCCTTGAAGTTCACACTATCATAGTATGTGCTACTGTAGTAGCAGAATACAAGACACTGTGTTTTATACATCTGATTTGCATTTTTTCCCTCATAACTGGCCTACTTCCTTCCTTTTGCCACCAAAGCAAAGCCTTTCCTTTTCTTCTCCTCTGCTTTTTTGCTTTCAGTTTTACTTGAATTTGTAATAAAAATAGGAAAGTGGGAGAGATTCATAAGGTACTTGGAGGATCTTAAATTCCTGCAGGTCTTATCAGAGCTCTGTGGAATGGCTGCCAGCTGCATTCTTCATTCCCCTCTGCTGTGCCAGGCTCTTTTTTATCCCTGTTCCTTGACCCAGCTTCCTATGAACCCTCTTCCCTTCCATATCAGTCTGGAGCACAGCCCCAGCATGTATTATCCCCTTAGACATGCCTCAGGGGAGAATGCCCCAAAGTTGCTATTCTTCTTTACAAGGCCCGCCTGGCCTCCTCCCTTACTATTTTTTTCCCTTGTTAGGCATAGAAAGGTCAGGACCTTGTCCTCTGGGCTTTCCTGAACTTTGGGTGCTAGCCATAATTTCATTTCATTATGAGAGAACGTCAGAGTCTATTTAAGTCAGTGGAAAAACTCCTGATGACTTTGGAGAGGTTTGGGTGATGGCCATGAGACCACAGGATGGGATGGTTGGTCAGAATTTCTTTCTGTAGCAATTCTATTTAGCAAGCCAGAGGGATGCCATGGCTCACCCTAATTCCCCAGAACACTTGGTTGCTGTTATAGTCAGTGGTAACTACATCAATAATGAGGAGCTCTTTGTTGACTTGTATCTTGAGCTATTTGAAATGTAATTATCTCTTCAGTGATGATAATATGGTAATATTAAGAATTTTCACTCCCTTTTCACAAAAAAAACTTTTTTTTTTTTTTTCATAAAGGCAGTGGCCAACTGATTCATACAATCCATCTGCACTTTTACAATGATGCTTCATGTACCAAATATTCCCAGGCTATGCAATTTCCTTTATTTTTCATCAAGAAAACCAGAAAACACTCATTCTTGCTTTTTACTGATATTTAGCCAAATTTGTCTAGCATTACTTTATCCATACCATATCGATGTTAAGATTTTAAAAAAATGTCTGTGAGTATGGTTACATTACCCCTCAGTCAATCCTTTGCCAAGTTTGATGTATTTAGCACTTTTAATAGTAGCTTATACTTGGTCACAGCCTTCTCACCATTTCTGCTAGTCTTCACTGAACCTCATCTTCATTTAGTAATGTTTTTCTGCTTATTGAAATTAATTTTAAAATTCTCAACCTGTTAGCCAGGTTGTCCCATTCAAATTTCAACATTTGACTGGTAAATTGGTGCAACAAGGTGGGCATCTTACATTAGTTTTTAATGAACTACTGAAGAAATTACTTTGCAAAGCTTGGAGCTCCTAATTTTCTTCTTGGCATATATCTCCTAACTATGCACACCTGGGTATTCATGAGTTCTTGCCTTAACTTTCACAACAAGATCTTTCCTCTGTAAATGTTTTTTTGCCAGTTACTTCTGACCTTGAGATGCAATCTTTTAATTTTTCCAGCCTTTAAGACTAAATCAGAATATCCTCTGGGATCTTTTAATTCTTCCTAATAACTAGAATCTCATATGGTTTTAAATACTTGTGTGTCATGTGCTGGATCTGTACTTTAAAGTTATGTCAAATGAAGATAGTACAAAATCTATGAAAGTTGACCCACTTATATAACTTAAGTTATATTTTGTTGATTGGTATTTATAATCCTTTCATTTTATTATGATTTCTCAACTGTGGAATTTTTCTTCTGTGTCTCTGCCTACTTATATGTTCAAAGTAATTTAGCTTAGAAAAAAAAAAAATCAGCACAATCCTTCATCCAGGAGAAAAGGGGTGGCTGCAGCAATGATAATTTTGCTGTTTAAGACAGCCAGAAGTCACACAGTCAAAGAATGGTAATGTGTGGTAGATAAGCTTTTTGTTTAGCACTGACTATGAACTGGAGCCAGGACAGAAGACACAATCACCCATGTCAAAACCAAATTCTCAAATAATTAATCATATCTGATTTAGATTCCAAGAGAATTATAAAGAGGGTGAGACAAAGGAGATAATCAAACATTTTAGAGACATGTTTGATGTTATTTCATTCAGGTAGGCAAATGGTGAACTGTCGTATCTGCTTCTCAATTTCAGGCTTGAATGGGATTCCTTCAGGTTTTACATTTTGAAACAAACAAACAAACAAACCCCCAAAATCCACCTGCTTTTCTTTAAGACATGCTGAGACCTGTATCATTGGAAATTGAGAAATTACACCAAACAACCCATGCCATTGTTGCCTTACACTGGCTAAGAAAACAACACTATAGACCCTAATAGAAAGGAGAACACTTGGCCCACCATTTCCATCTAGATTTATCTGGAGATGAGTTTGGCCTCTTCTTGTCCTCATGAGGAGAAGCTGCTAATGTGATGCTTTCTGGAGGATGCTGTGTGTTTGGATTGTGTGGATATTTTCTTATTCAAAAATGCATATCCAAATGTTGGCATAAACCTTAGTGTAGTTTGGATCATAGATTAATAGAACAGACCAAATTGGAAAAGACCTCAAAAGATCATCTGGTCCAACCTTTCATGGAAATGGGAACCTAGATGAGATTTTCTAGCAGTTTCTCCAATCATGTCTTGAAAACCTCCAGTGGTGGCTACTCCACCAGTTCCCTGGGGAGGTTTTTCCAGTGAATGGTTGTTCTTATTGTAAAAAATTTCTTTCTTATACCAAGACGAAACCTCTCCCGGTACAACTTGTACCCGTTGCCCCTTGTCCTCTCCATGTGGCTCCTTATGAAAAGAAAGCCTCCATCCTCCTTGTAGCCACCTTTTAAGTACTGGAAAACTGTGATGAGGTCCCTCCTAAGCCTCTCTTTTCCAGGAAGAAAAGACCTAATTGCTTCGGTCTTTCCTCATAGGGAGGTTCTCCAGCCCTTGAATCATCTTCGTGGCCTTCCTTTGGGCCCTCTCCAGTCTGTGTGTGTCTTTTTTGAATTGTGGAGACCAAACTGGACACAGTACTCCAGGTGCAGTCTGACAAGTGCTGCGTAGAGTGGGATGATCACATCCTATCTCTGCTAATAATGTCCTTGTGGATGTAGCCCAGGATCTGATTTGCCTTTATTGTTGCAGCAATGCAGCGCTGACTCATGTCCAGCTTGTTGTCCACCAGGACACTCAGGTCCCTTTCAGCAAGACTGCTCCCCAGACACACAGATCCTAGAATATACAGGACTCTCTGATTATGTTGTCCCAGGTGCAGGACCTTGCACTTGTCATTGTTAAACTCCATACAGTTCTTGGTTTTCCACTCTTCCAGCCTGTCCAGGTCTCTGTACGATGGCTCACCCTTTTGACATGTCCACCTCACCACCCATTTTAGTGTCATCAGAAAACTTGGTGAGGGTGTTTTCAATCCCATTTATGAAGGTATTTAACAGTGTGAGACCTGTTATTGAACCCTGGGGGACCCTACTTGTGACAGGCTGCCAGCCTGAGTAAAAACCATTGATCACCAGATTATTCATTGATCATCAGATTATGAAGCTAAGAACAGAATCCCTAAAATCTTTTTCTGTCATTCTACCCTATTACTGGTTTAAAATTTTTTAGCCACTGACATCTCTGATTTTTCTTTGATATATCTTTTGGCTATGTCCCCAAGCTTTCTGTGATAGCTTCATAAGAATAGTGAATAGAACATGAAGTGCTAGATCTTGCCTTATGAAGGTGAAGAAAAGTTCCTTCTTTCCTTTTCTTTCCTCATCAGCAATTTGCCTTCCTTAATTTAGGGCAACTTCATTTATGAAATTCATTTGATAGTGAGAAGCCTACTTATCAGTCTTTCATTATTTTGGTGAGGAGTTTTATTTGTTTGTTTCTTTGTTTAATCTGCTTATCAAGATCACTGCTGGATATCTTTTCAGTAGTAGTCTTGGGTTGGGATATGGCTCTGAGAACCAATATTTGGAGAAAAGGTCCCTACTTAATATAAGGCTTTAAGACTGGGAATCTAAATTATCATCTTCCTTGGAGTCCAAATGTTCTGACAATATGTGTGTAGTGGCCTGCAGCAGTTTTTATAAGGAAGAAAAGAAGACACCACTGAAACACGCAAAGGAGATGATAAAAATTGTTTCAAGGCAATGAAAGCCAGGAGCTATTCAAAAGCTAAACAACCTGAATGATCAGACTTGGTGGTTTACCCATAGGCAGAAGGTAAAGGGATATGCAGGACTTTTTATCTGTGTCCTGTTTAAAACCATCTTCTTGAAAAATGATGAACAGATTACATGGGCAAAAAATGGAGAGATGGAGATGTGAACTGAATGGAAAGTAAAAAGTTATTGTCTGGAATTAAAAAATAAATATATTCTGCAGAGATGTTTGCTGATTGTACTTCCTACTTGGTGCTCCACAGGTTGTTGCTGTTCATAGAAATCACTATTGATTTTAAATAAAGTGCTATGAAACAGCATCTTTTGCAGTTTTGTCCATTTTGTTTCAAAAGCTGTTGAGCAAATGCACCTTTGGAGACCACACCATTGAATTTGATTCAATAAGATTATTTCAGGCATTGTATTTAACTTGTTGGCTCACAAACTATCTTTTATCAAATTCCTGTTGTAATTTAAGACAAATAAAGGCTGTTCTTTATGAATGCAATGTTGAATATTGCTGAAACACATCCTTATTTGTGATGGCTGATGGCACAGTTGCACATAGTCTTCAGAAATTTATTTAAGAGTTACTCTCCTTTTACTGTATTGAGACAACTAAATCTTCCTAACTACAAGTTATTAGGATGCTGCCTACCCTTATCACTAGAAGGAGACCCAGGGAAGTGGGGATGGATTATCTTGGCTTTTTAACAATTTCCATTATTAGCAGTGTGGCAGCTTTGTCTATAAGATGTTTTTCTTTTCATATTATTTGCAGGAGCATTTTGAGGAGAAGAAGGAGCACTTATAGTTAATGAAGTATTTCTTTGTTCCGTTAAATACTGGCAAAATTCTGCTGTGATGTAAATGCTTGATATTGCCATTCCCCTTCTTTTACCCATGCATCACAAGAAAAAACTATGACAGCAAGCTGAAAAATCCACAAACTGTGAAACTCTGTGGCTGGGATGATTAAGAAGCCAAAGAAGAAAACAGTTTTCTTTCTAATGCAGTCCATGTGTGATGCCAAAATACACTGTTGGAACAGTGGACTGAGACCTATCTCCAAATCTGCTGCAGGACCCCACCCCCAAAATCCATGTATTTCCCTGCAGTATGATATATAGGGGAAGAAGGAGAGAATAAAATCCAAGATCGTCTTAACTATCTCCCAGGCCAGTGTATAGGCAGACAACCCCCATTTCATCATATGAGGCTATGTGGGTATGGAGAAGGGAAGGAAGAAAAGGAAGTTATGGCAGAATCAGTTTGGGCAGTGACACATAATCTAGAAGAATCCCAAAACTTAGCAGTTATGTTTAGTTGTTACATATCCTTCCCCTTCAGTGTGGCTAGGAGCCTCAGTGATTCACCAGGACTGCGCTGCCCTAGGTGATGTCTAAACAGAATAGACAGACAGTCCCTGTCACAGTTTACAGTCACAGCATAAAAATAACAGGACCAAGCAAGATGTCATATGTTGAAAAATAATATGTATTTTCTGAGTTGAAATTTGGAAATATCAAGTGAATTTTTCTGGCAAAACCAGCTTTTAAACATCACAATAGGCACTCATATATTAGGATTGGGCATATAACCCAAACACAAATTTAATACACAAAGCAATGTTAAAGGTAGTATTTCCTAACTTTTTCATGTTTAACATTTCAAACCGTAGCTCCAGTTTGTTTAACATAGGCAGTTTAAATTATGCAAATAAATGTATATGTACAGTTATAATAATAGATGAAATTAAAGGCATTGTTTTGATAATGAATTAATGAATTCTAATCACCACTTGTTTTCTGGGGAAAAAAAGCTTCCCTCAGCTATATTCACAGATTTCAGCAGCTTTGGTGGGATTTTATAGCCCAAGCCTTAAACTCCACTGTCAAGCCATGCACAAAAGATCTCATGAAAGAAGTGGAATTTATTCTGAAGGCACCAACTTAAAATGAAGTTGAGTGATTAACCAAATGTTGTATCCACTCTGAAGATTTCAAATCTGTCTAGTAGGATAGAAGGAAATGTGATACAACTTTTTTTACCTGGACCGGAGCAGCCCGGTCGGACCTCAGCGCTGAGCCTGCTGCGGCAGGGCTGGACTAGGGACCTCCCAAGCGTTTTTATGGTATATCCTTTATACAACTGGCAACATCTGCATCCTGGAAAGGCTATGTTTAGAAATGATGGTGAGTTTTTACTTTTGAAAGTCTATTCTGATCACGTAAGTAGCTTTTAAACTACTTACAGGAGGCACCAGACATCACTGAGATCTATTAAGGCTGAACAGTATGTTACTTACACCTGAAACTTCATCTAGTGTGGACTCTAAACAGTTCTTAAAAATGAGGTTTTGATTTTTTAATTTAAGAAAAAAGAAAACAAAAGTGAAGTAGGGATTCTTCTACTTACTAATAACAAAAACTGCTAAGTGGCAACTCTACTTACTAAAAATTGAATTTATTTGCCAGAATAAGCGCTGAGTCAGAGAAAGACATTGTGAAACCAGCTGAACACAAAAAGCCAAATTCAGCATTCAGATGCATTCACACAGCTATCATTGACTGGGAACAGGATTGGCTCAGAGCATGGAAATGAATATGCCTTTGCCAAGTGAACAAAAACTGAGCCAAATTTCAGAAACCACATCACAGGAACTTTTCCCCACTGTGCCTGTGGTTGTGGTCTGGTGGTCTGCTGAAGTGAGGGAGAATGGAGGAGCATGAAATCAGCCAGACAGACGTGTCCGCAGGCACCGAGCAGCACGAGGGTTGCAGTGTCGCGGCAAGGTGCCTCACTGGCTGTAACTCTTTCTTAAAAGGCTCCAACCGCACTGAAAAAAAGTTTATTAATTCCTTACAGTAATTTAAAGAATGATGGATGGGCCCGCTTTGTAAAAGCGATACCCTGCTTGTTGAATCATAGATGTACCCCTCATGAACAGGTATTTTGCTTAACTGCATTGTTTTTTCCTCTCTATGTGTGACAATAGATAACTTGTGTTACGGGAAGAGTCATTCTACAGACCTGTTTTCACTATGTTATTGAAGGATGGTTTAAATGGCTTTATTAGCAATAAGAAAAATGAAACTAATTCTACATGAAAATATAACTTTATGTGTGGTGAATTAACAGTTATTTAATATAGTTTGAAGGTAGGGTTGATGGTATTATTTTGTCCCCATATGAACTGTACAAAGTAGTGGGGAGAAAAAAAATTAAAACCAGCAAAGCCTAAGTTTGCCTAGACCTTCAGGAAAAAACAGTAAATCTAAACCTGTTATTTAGTTAATGAATATCTGATTAAGATTGGGGGGGGACAGTGGAGGAGAGTCCTGAGAGAAATTAATGTTCTTAAAAATTACTAAATCATTACTAGACAAGATGGAGTTAATTTTATTCATATCCTTTTCTATTTCTATTCACACAATCTTTTCTAGGCTGCAGAATCTTTTTCAGTTATTTTCAGTGGGACCAGATAGTAATAAAATCTTCCTCTCTCAGTCCCCCTGAGCAGACCTGCAGATAGCGCTTAGCAAGTCTAATGGGCCTGGGGAGGTGGTGCTGCAGTGGTAGCTGAGCTGCATTTCAGTACAGTCGACAGCTCTGAGCGCAGCGGCTTCCTTTCCTTGCTATTTTTCTTCTGTGAGGAAAAACCCAGAGAGTCAGCAATGTGAGGGTATCTTAAGCTGCTAAACTTTATTATTTACCCAAAGGATAAAGAAGGTTTTTCACAGAAATGAAGCCATTTGCAATCTAAATCCTGACAGTGTTCTCTAGATGCAAGGTGCCTGCGAGGAAAGCTAGTCCCGGGAACCCAGGACAGGATCCCTGTCTACCTGGCAGGGCTGGAGGGTTTTTCCCTTGGTAATGGTGAGCTCTGCCTAAGGGTGTGCACAGTACAGCAAACATCATACAGTCATCTATACTGATGCCAATGCCTGTGGCCACTGACCTGGGTGCAAACAGTAGTCATTAGACCCACTCTGACTATGCATGCACGGAGTAGGAGATTACTGGTGAGAGCAACATCAGCTGCTCTATCTAGTGGTATAATGATGTGATGGTGTCAGAAATACTTAGGAAGAAATAGGTGTTTCCATTTTTTTAGGCTTTTCCTTCGTCCCAGCATCATACTGCCCCATATTTCTAGTCACACACTATGCAAATGTACTGCGAACATTTTAATTTTCCATTATGCGTAGCAGAAATAATGCTTACACCATTAATGTATGATAGTATAACCTTCCCTGCCATGAAATATCCAGCTTGCACCCGACTGGTATGAAGAATAGAAAACCACGGTCCATTGACGAAAGCAAGCAGGCAGTTGTACAGGATGCAGTGAGCCGTATGAACTTCTGCCCGATCGGGGAGACTGATCATGCGAACTGGCCATAAAGCTCCCACTTAGCCCACCAAGGCCAGTGCTTGGCCAGTGCTGCATACTGCTGTGTATTAAACGCTGGCTGGACACCTTGCTGTGTGTGCTGAGTCTGTGCAATCGATTTGGCAAAAAGTCACAGCATCCTCTCCTCTGTCTGCTGAGGATGCTTCTCTGTCCCATAATACAACTTCCATTGTAATGATATAAAAAAATGGGAAGCATGAAAAATTGATGAGGCTGTGTGTTCACTTTTAAAAACCACTAGCATGTTACAGATATGTATAATAAAATTAGATGTGAGAAAATGCTTTTTCTTTGCTAACTAAAAAAAAGCTGTACAGATACTGCAGTTACGGGTTGGTCTTCCCCAACACAGCTTCTTGATGGTCTTTTCTATACTTATCTCATTTTTGCATGTTGCTTCTAGCTAAGACTGCCTCTTAACTCTGAGGTTTTGGCATTGTTTAGTGCATTTGTAACCCTTAGGGAACAGCCAGCCCTCACTGCACCCTGAGAATGTCTTTGGAGGGGAGGGAGAACAGAAAATGAGTTATGGCTACAGAGTGATTTCTCAATACATTTTAATGTCAAGACTGGATACAAAGCACAATCAATGGCCTGAGCGACAGGACAGCAGTGGTTGCATCAAGGACAGGCAGGGCGGCTGGGCTTGTGCTTGAATTGTGAGGTCATTTCTGCCACGTGGATTTTGCAGTGGTTGCTGGAGGAAACAGGAGGCTTGAAATAAAACACCATCTGAAATTGGTTATTTAAAGTGATAGCAGTGGCTTCTTTAATGCAAAAAGGCACACTGTGGTTCTCCTGTTTATTTTGATCACCTTATAAGTGACTTGACTAACTTCAGCGAGGCCATGTATGGGAGAAGGTTCTGCCTGCAGGAGAAAGGGGATGGTCCTTCAGAGCTCCCTCTGAGTGCTCCTTTAGAATGACACGGTGTAAGGACAATAAAATGCTAAGACCAGGGTTTTCCAAACAGGTAGTTGATTTTTGGGGTGCTTAAATATTTTTCAGGAAACTTAGGTGGGGCTTTCTTTTTAGGAAGCGCTGTGTATCCATGCCCTGCAGCTCCTTGCATATCTCCTTTGCACACATTGCCATCACCCACTGCTGAAAATCTCAGGCTACCTACTTGCATCGATTCGAGGTGATAAGAGAAGACTCCCAAAACTAATTAAAAAGAGCCATTGCAGCAGCACAAGAAAAAACATGCTTTGTGAATAAAACACTCCAACTTCTGCTTGTACACCCTTCCTCTCCAACTAATGGCATCTGATCTGTGAGCGTGCCAGTATATCCTGTGGTGCTTGTCCATAACAGCAGGAAATTGAAAGTTGAAATTTCTATTTAAGGAAGCGGAATAAAGAGTTTGCATTCTTCCAGTTTAACTATTTTTTAAAATAAAGGTACAGTTTAAGGATGTCAGAAAGCACAGTAAAACCTGCAGCCTCTTGCAGACTCAGAACAGATGCTAGAAGGTAGAAGGAGAGAAAGATCAGCATGAAAGACCGGAAGAAAAAGAGGAAGAGGTTTGGAGAAGCTACAAAGAAAGAGGTAAGCTGAAGACAGGGCCACAATGAAGTTAAAGTTGGCATTATAAATAAATAATGGCATAACTTTCCTAGTAGTGCAAAGCTATGAGCCTGCTGATGGAGTGAACTCTTGCTTAGTGCTATCTCCACTACTCGTGGAAACTGCATCTTGCTGGTTGTAGAGTGTGGAACATTCCTGAGTATGTTAATGCTATAACCTGTTCATCGATTAGCCTATGCTGTCACAGAAACACTTGAATTAGAGAAGGAAATGACCTGTCATACCAACTTTACAAGAGCCCTTAATGGCCTTTTGCAGATCTACTGCATGCAAGTGAGTGACTGACCCAGCAGTGATCTGAGGACATTGCAACATCTTATCTGCAAGCATAGATCCTGTTTGTGTCTGCAGGCAGCATACTCGATTTACAGCCAAACCTGAAAGCCCTTTGAAAGTTGTCCCCTAAGGTCATATCCTCTGCCCTCAAGTCTGTCAAGGATTTTTTCCCTATAAGACATTCCATGAGTTTTTTCTAGTGCATGCTTGTCTTGTTTTGTTTTCTTTTTGATGTGGCAGAAACAACAACCTTTGGGAGAGTTCAGGTAATCAGATTTACATTTTGTTTAGCCACTCACTGCTACTATCTTGAAAAACACTCCCAATATATTTTTATACTCCAATTCATTATCATAGTTTCTGATCATCTTTCATGCTAAATAATAACAAAGAACTTCCTAAAGGAGTTGAAAGAGTCCCTGGCATTTTCTTTGCTTTGGCTTTTTTTTTTTTAGTGTAGATCTTTGCTTGGGCTATGTGATTTTTAAATTTTGAGATTCTAATAATTTGGTTTACTGATTTTTTGTTCAGATTCCTGCAATCCAGGTTGGGGGCGAGGGGGATTAATGTTTCACAGTACAAAGCAGCATCGTTCTTAGATGGAGCAGAAAGTCTTTTCTGTTTAGGGTTTTGTTTTGTTTCCTAAAGAAAGTCAGATTACAATCTCTTCTCTATTTTTTTTTTTTTTTTGCCATAACTGTATACCTTCTGTGAGGAATGCTTTGTCCCCATACTCTCACAGGCTTTGTCCTGTGCTTTTCAGTTTGGCACTGCTATAAAACAGCTTTCTCCATAGCGGATATTTTACCCTTTAAATGTTTGCATACACTTAGCACCTCTTTTCAAAAATGTCACACTGCCAGTATTGAGCTTTTTCAGTTTAATATTTTGCCATGAGTTTCTCAACCTTCAAGGTTCTTTAATTTGCCTGTTTTAGCTCTGTAAACTCACTGATTTGCATCCTTCTTGCATTACTATTAAGTGTCCTGCTGGGTAAATCTGAAGGCATTTGAAACTGTAACTCTGAAACCTGATAAAGGCAGAACACTTCATTTATTTCAAGTATTTACATTAATGAAAACTGCTCGGTGGAAGTGGAATATAAACCAGCTAGTTTATAAAATACTGAAGTCAGTTCTTTTAGATGATTCTAGGGGTCTAAGAATAACAAACAAGGCAAAGCTACATTCTTTAATTAAGAAGCTGCTAACTAGAAGACTAAACAAAACAGGTTCAGAAAGGATTTAGTGGCACACTGGTAAATGGATAGAAGGCATGTAAGCAATCTAAAATTATTTTATTTCTTTCCTTGGTTTTGCTTATTTTACACTAGTAAGTTAGTCCATTGGAAGTCATCCTTCATTTATAATATTGTAACTGATGGGAGAATCTGTCTGAAATAAACTTTCAAAATCTCTGTAAGTATGAATCACGTAACCAGGAGCCAAAAGCAAACACAAACTGAATTACCTAGGGTGTGGTCCGTGTTAAGACATGGATTCATGAGCTTCATGTTAAATAGCTTTTCTGCTAGACCTCTTTTGGTATGTAATTTCTTCGCCCTTTCCCCTGCCAGACTGTCTGTGACAGAAGTGCGCAAGTGCTCAGAGGCTCTTGCAGCAATCGATAGCCTTTGCTTAGCTCTGTCTACATCTGGGTCATTAATTTCCATATCAGCAGTGCTGAGAATGAAAGTACAATTAACGATTAACGAAAACATTCTGTTTAGTGAACTCAGAGGAATCTCATAAAATTGTTTCCAGCCTTACCTGAGCTCTTAGTGGTGGCGTATGGGCAAGTGTTAATCTGTTGGGTACATGAAACATGCTGCCGCGCAGCATTGGGCAGTGCAAAACCATAGTGCTTGGTATTTGTAAATTGTCATTGGCAATGAGGACTGTAAAGTACCCTGCAGATATACTGAACATGCTCTGGGACAACGTTAAGATAACAATGGGAAAATAATCCATCTGTTAACAAAATCTAGTTTTTATTCTGGAGAAATTCACATGAAAATTCCTTGCTTAAGTGTGGCCTTTTTTTGTTCTATTACAATACCTTTTTGTGACTAATGATTTTGAAAGTTTGCAATAAGCAGCAAATTCAGTTGTCTAAAAACGGCGTTGAGTGTCATTTGAGATGTCCTCGGGCACAGTGCGTGGTATCCAGCTGCTCCAGAACGGTGTAAGCATCCTGTTTGTCCTGTGTCACGTCTGCCAGACACTTGGGCGCATCTCAGAGGCCCCAGGGCACCTCAAACGGCACTGGATGTCTGCTTTAGTCCACTGAATCAAGCCTTCTGTGTCTCTTTCAGGTGAGCTTAAATTGAAGGTAGGTTTAAGAGTAACTAGCTTAAGGTGAACTTAAAGGCAGGTCTTGCCAGAGAGCTGAGCATCAAGTCTGTTTCTATGATTTTCTCCCAGTCCCATGGATATCCTAAGTGCCCTAGCCACCTGTAAATATAGGCAGTTTCACCGCATGCAATTCATGCAACTAGATTTCATCCTTAACAGCTACTTAATTCCTATTTAGGCTCCTACATCCTGTGTATGAAACAATACCTGTCATTTAATTCTACCATGTTAGTTCAGTCTATTTGCTTTTCACTAATATGTTCATCCCCCCTAACTCTGAGGCATTTCATGAGGAAATTAATTACAGTGTGTGATCAGAGCTGTGAACACAGAAATTAAACAAATGAAAATTATAGACAATCAACTCTTTATATTTTAAATAACATACAAGGGCTTGTGATTTCTGATGGGAGGAAAAATTTAACCTTAGCAGTGTCTTATTTAATGTGCTTTCTAGCACAGAAAAAACCTGCTGTCATAGAAGTTTTGTCTCCAAGTTACATCTCTATTGGAGTCTGTTACTCTCAGCAATTTTGAATTTTCACAGATAAAGAGACAATTCATCATTTTGAAATGATGTTATCACTCAAATTAGAACGCATAGTTTTTATTTTCCAGGGAAGCCAAAAAAAAAAAAAAAAAGACAGCTAGTTTTCTATATCAAGAAAATACTCCTTCATAGATGACAAGAAAAAGAGGCATAGGTGTTTGGCATATTAGTATCTGACTGTAGTTATATTTCAAAGAATGAATGCACAAGGTAGAAATGTGATACTTGTCAAGTTCCTATTACAAAAACATATTTCAAAGCTGCACAGTTCAACTCACCTTGAAAAACTCTTTACCCAGCTCTAGGAAGAGCTCCGGTTCAATGCACATCAAAACGGTGGGAATTTCATAGTGGAAACACAGAACTTCGTTCAATCCTCTCAAGGACAAACCTGGGCAAGAGCTTTAGGATGTGTCAGTGGAAACAATATTATAATATTCTAGCAACAAATTAGGAACTAATTTTGTTTTGTGTTGACTTATGTAAATTTGACTGCTGCTATGGACCAACAAGGGACTGATGCTTGAAAATTGGGCACCATGCTGCTTTCACTGAGGTCCCTGAGTTGTATCAAGGATGGTTCACACGAGGTATTCCGTAAGAATAAACCCATGCCCTGCAGCTGCTACCCCAGAAGAGGTAGGGTCAACGGGGAGAGTTCGTTCTGGATAGATGGAAAGAATGTTGGTCTAACAGTGTCACCGGCCTGAGTGCGCAGGGTGCATCATTTTAAAGCCCAGCTTCTGACAATTTTCCAGCTTGTGCAGCTGTTGGGAACATATGGGCCTTAATGTTCCTATAGTTAGTGATTCTTCCTCTTGTTTTTTTCTTACATATACACACACATCCCACAGCCTGGCTCTACTGAGCACACTGAACATTAAAATAACAGGTTTGCTTTCAGAACAAGATACTAGTGGATTCAACTCACCTTAATTATTGAACAGTTTCATTGCCTTGGAACAAATCTGAAGGTATTGCCAGGTCTGTGATCTGCTGCTTTGATACTGGTAAAGATTTTATTTGTGAGTGCGTTCAGCTAGGTATGTAGGAGAACCTGAGAACACTGAGCTAAGGTACAACTTGCTTCTTCCTGATTATCCTGGACATTTTACAGGTATGGAAACATTGCATTTTAGCTGGCTACAGTAATTTAGGTGGAAAGCTGCTGCAAATGTCAGTGCTAATTAAACAGAATTTTGACAGCAGGAGAAAGTGATATGCCTTGTTCTTCCAAATAGGGGTTCAGTCCAATCTGTCTTTTTAATTGGACTACAACAGATCATTAAATGATTCAAATAAATAATGGAAGTAAACTTCAACCAAAATCTTTCTGAAGGGGAAACTGCCTTTATTTAAAATGGTTTCATATTATTTTGTTCTGCATTTTGACAAATAAAAAGCCATCAGTATTTGTGCCTCAGTATGACAGAAATTGCTCAGATTAATAGCTGGCTACTTGGTCTCGGTACAAAATTCTATTACAAATGTTGATGAAATTGACATCACGCTTTTAGATGGGCAGACCATGAACAACCGCATTACCCTGCAGCATTATTTATTAATTCAGCAAATTCTAATATATAGTGATCTTGAGAATTTTAGTAATTAAACACCAAAAGTGATGCACGTGTGTAAGCCAGCTGTTTTTTCATGCCCCAATTCAAGGTAGAAAGAAAATTCAACAGCCTTACCTCTTGGTAAATTATGCTTTGGAGGAAAGAACACTGTGGAGGAAAGAACACTAAGGAACAGAAACTGAAAGTTAATCCTTCAAGACCCGAGTTATTTTGAAAACCATCTGAGAGGAATTCATATGCCTCTATTTGTGTTTACAACTGGAGAAAAAGTTGGGAGTAAGGCAGCCCGCTCCTACGTTCACATAGAGAATCACTGCTAGGAACATCCTCATGACGTTCAACAAAGCCAAGTGCAGGGTCCTGCACCTGGGTCATGCAACCCCTGGTATCAGTACAGGCTGGGGGACGAAGGGATGGAGAGCAGCCCTGCCGAGAAGGACTTGGGGGTACTGGTGGATGAAAACCTGGACATGAGCCGGCAATATGCGCTCACAGCCCACAAGGCCAACCATATCCCAGGCTGCATCCAAAGCAGCGTGGCCAGCAGGTTGAGGGAAGTGATTTTGCCCCTCTACTCCACTCTGGTCAGACCCCACCTGGAGTCCTGCATCCAGCTCTGGAGCCCTCAGCACAGGAAAGACGTGGACCTGTTGGAGAGAGTCCAGAGGAGGGCCACAAAAATGATCAGAGGGATGGAACACCTCTCCTATGAGGACAGGCTGAGAGAGTTGGGGTTGTTCAGCCTGGAGAAGGGAAGGCTCTGGGGAGACCTTACTGCAGCCTCTCAGTACTTAAAGGGGGCTAAAGAAAGATGGGGATAGACTTTTTAGCAGGGTCTGTAGCGATAGGACAAGGGGTGATGGTTTTAAAGTAAATGAGGGTAGATTTAGACTGGGTAGAAAGAAGAAATTTTTCACAATGAGGGTGGTGAAACCCTGGCACAGGTTGCTCAGAGAGGTGGTAGATGCCCCATCCCTGGAAACATTCCAGGTCAGGTTCAAGGGGTCTCTGAGCACCCTGATCTAGTTGAAGATGTCCCTGCTCACTGCAAGTGGGTTGGACTAGATGGCCTTTGAAGGTCCCTTCCAACCCAAACTATTCTATGGTTCTGTGAAAAACCCTCTCTCCATGAAAATGGAGATTTACTTAACAATTGCTCTCAGAAACTGAAAAAGTTTTCATTTTAAACTATTGGTAATAAGATATGGGAATAAGATACAACCCTGTTGATCATTTGGCAAATCACATTAGTGCCTTCACCTGTGCAAAAGCACAGCCTGGGAAGCAATTATTGGGTAACAATCTGGAGCATGGGAAGGACTAAACTACAGGAGAAATTAGATCAGGGGATAACTGGAAGACTGGTGGACCTTCAGCTTTGAGAGAAGGCATTGAAACTGATAGGGCCTCTACAGACTTGAATATTCTTCCATGTTTAGTTATCACAATCCCCAAATGGTTTTCCTGTTCTCCTTTCACCTCCAAGTAAAAGATTGCACCTGTTTACCAGATAGTAATTATTCTGATTTTTCTAGTTGTGAGTTCTAAGGCAGGCTATCTGTCCCAGATACAGTAGATATGCTCTGTGCTCACAGAAATTTTATGCTGAGAAAAGTTGAATCTGTCATTTAATCTAGCCACTTTCATAGCTATATCTTTCTTCCATATGTTGCCAGATGTAGTATGTGTAGAATATAACCCTGCTTGACAAAAAGAGAATAGTTTCCAAAAACTGGGGAAAAAAGGCAAACAAACAAGCAAGAGCAAGACCTACTGAAACCATTAATGGCATGGCACTGCATATGTGCACTCCGTGACTTTGCATAAAATTCATAATGGAGCTACGCTTCTTACTGATTATATCCACCCACTAAATCTTACATTAACAAGATACTTTTATGAATTATCTTTCAAAGCAAGTCATTACAGCTGAGATAATTCCCGTTTCCTACATTTATCCATTTTTTGTTCCACCCTGAGCCATGATTCAAAGTCCAAGTTGTTTGGATACTCAATCTGATTTTGAGAATTCTATTAATCCAGCAAAGTTCTTAATACTCAGTAGGGAACACTGCTCATTATGAAACCAAATAGACAGCAAAATAAAAAGACAAAGAATCAAAAAAAAAAGCCTAAACCAAAAAGGCAAACTGAAAATCTAAGTCAATGTGATAATCACAATGAAACAAATACCTCAATCTGATTGTTTTGAGAACAAATCAGATTATATTTACAGAAGTATAATCCATATTGAAGCATTAGTCATATCACTGTCTGCTTTGTATCATGAATATTTCATATGGACCTACGTGCATTTTTCTTCCATGAAAATCTCTCACGCGCTGTAAAATGCACCACTATTAAGTGCAATTCTGTGTTGACAGGTCTTTCCAGCTACTGGAAATTCTAAAATATCACAGCATCTTTTCTAAAGAGATAATAGTTTACTAGAAATTGCCATGGAAAAGTGTGCTTTGAATAAGTTTGTGCACATCCATCATGCAGTGCATGGCTTTCAATAAGAGCTTTTCATCTTTATGTGATACCTTTCTTTTTCAGATTGTTTCATCTTCTTTGATTTGATGTTTAAAAATCTCCCATGACTTTGGCAATATCTCTTTATACTGTTTACTTCATGGAGATTAATCTCCACAGCCTTCAAAGAGGACACAAGAAGTAGACATCTCTGATTTTCCTATGACTATATTTCAGCTCTCCCCAGTGCAGTGAAGGAGTAGACCTCAATTGTTGAAATACAAAATCAGAAGATTCAGAGCTGGAAATAACTTTCATTAGGTCCTCTTATCTATGGTTTTGCCATTTCAGAATTTCTGTCTTTCAAGGGCTTTTGTCCAAGTTAGTTATAATCAACTCAAGCCATACAAAGACTAGGAACAAAAGCAATGAATTTTTAGCTTCAAAGTTGGAAAAGGTTTTCCTTCATTCAAGAGCATCTTTGCTAGTCGGTCTTCTATTTTCAATTCTTTTCTTTTCCCACCTTCCCTGAAGAAAACCAAATAATAAGGCAGGCAGGAAAATCCCAAACTTTGCCATTATCCTTCATTTCAATTTGTATTACTGGCTTGGAGTGTAAATTATACTGTTCTGCCAATTGTCTTGATTTGTCTGTATGTAATTCAGATGCAGCCAGCATTGGAAGATTTGTCAGAGACACAAAAACCTTCTGCAGAACAAATTCTGTTAAAGTGTGCTTTTTAATTAAAATGCATACCTGCTTCATTATCATCAATGGAGTCATAAAGCTTATATCCAAGAGAGAAGATTAGATTATTTTGACCTCCTAAGCACTGTACCTATTATGCTTTTTTTTTGTGCTGAGCCAAATAACTCAAGATTTTACTACAACACATCCACTGTACTCTACACTTTCTTAGTGACAGTCATACAGGATAAGCCTTATTATCATGGATTTTTGCTGAAAATCAAATATTAGAATTAAATTAATGTGATTTTGTACATGTGTTTTTATTAGGGGTGATCTAGAAGAGTACACGTGATCTTCCATAAGGTCCCTTATGGGTTTGAGATTAAATCAATCAAGCAGTAGAAAAAATAGCAGCATAAACTGTAGCCTACAAATAACTCATGTTGGAAACAAGGGTTGGAATGATGAGTATCAGGAGCATTCCTGAGGCATTCCTGAAATACATTAATGTAAACATTTAAATGGATAATTTTTAACAATAAGTACATTTGTAATTATCAAACTGTGCCTGGAAATATTGTGTGAAGATGGAAAATGTCTAAATTAATTAGATATACTATTTACTATGGCTATTACAGTCAACATTGCATGACTGCTACAACAGCTTAAGACTGATGGAAGTGGTGGTATTCTTGACTTCTTGCTAATTTGTTTCCCTTAACATTAACTTGTACCTACAGGACAAGTGGAGGGATGCCTGTGATTTGATTATACTATAAATAGTAATAAGAAAGGGTTTAAATTCTTGCTGCTTGCATCTGCCAGTGACTCCACATGTTACCTATGGTTATTTACCTTACACAGTTTTGGGGGGTTTTTTTTATGTCCCAAACACATGCAGTGCCTTTTCTGGAAGTGACATCAAGTGGCAGCATGTCCTTAGATATCATTATTAATTGACACTTTTTCTGTTAACTTATTGTAAAGGAGTTTCAATGCTTCTAGAGATGATTAGATCTCAAGTGATCGAAGTACCCAGCTTTACTGCAGGTGAACACTGTCTCCAGACGAAAACATTAAGGCTTGATATACATTCTGTAAAATTGAAATTGTTGTTAAAACGATTGCTCTATCATATTGCCCAGAAGGAATTGACCAAATCAATTATAAGTAATCACTCACTTCATATACAGCTGACTGACACCTTTAATGAAAAATGTCTGTGTAGTAGGTTTATTGACAGAAGGATACAACATATTGCTCCCAGAAGAGACAGAACATTTTAATAGAGTAATGTGAATGACAGTAAAAAACCTGGAAGACAATTAATGACAGTTAATTAGTTGTACTAATAGACCTTGAAAACTCTGGGGTACTAGCCAAATCACTAGACTGTATACATTTTGTATTTCATATGTAAGTCAGAAATCCTGGTACAGGAGGAAAAATAAGGACTGACCTTCTGAGATGTATTTGCCTTTGGTGAAAGCTGATTGATTTTGCAGATGTTCCAAGCAGATAGAGAGCGAAGCAAACATTCCTGCAACTTATCTTGGCTTTCACTGGAAAACTAAAACCAAACCGAAATTGTTGATCAATTTGTCAAAGTCTGCAAATGTTATGGCAAGTATATATTACAGACCACGATATAAAAGACCTTGAAATATATTTCAAGAATCATTACTGTTTCAGGTGGAAACCCTTAAGAACCTCACTAGTTTCAAATTCGCAGATATTCATTCCTGAAATAAGAAAACGGCCATAACAAACCAAAACTCTTGATGTCCGAGTGACATTTTTCAACATTTATAGTTATTTCTTGCATTCATGAAGCTTTTTGTTGCTGTTGCTGGGTACATCCATGAAAATGTATATTGTTTTTACTAGATATTATAAAAAGTGTTTATTTGTGCTTGTGCGTGCATACCTGAGCGTACGTACGGGCTGGTGGGGGTACGAGGAATCAATGAAACAGGCTGGGGGAGCGCCTTTCTGATGGGGAAGCGGCTTCACACACAAGGGGTTCCCTCTTGTGGGCACTGCTGCCCACCGGTCTGCACCCTTCTTCCACTCGCGGGTTTCCTTCGCCCCCACTAAATCTGACCCCCCGCCCTGCCACCCAGAGGGACTCCCGGCAGCAGTGCCGGCGCCAGCGCCGCCGGGGCGCAAGGTCTCCTTTAGCTCATACCCCCTCTAGTGGGACCTGGCTGAAACGTGGGCCTCCCGCGCGCCCCCCCGACCCCACCTTTCCAAACGTCCGGCTGCTACGAAAGCTTTTCTCCTTAAAGCTTAGTCTCGAATAAAATCAAAATTATTTTCGGTAATCTTTAAATTATTTAGGGTAATAACATAGCCACCAATAAAACTTTCTTAAAATGAAAAGTATCTATTTTTTGAACACTTTATTGTGCTCTTATGTATTTCTACTTCTGAGCATAGAGCTTCTTTTATATTTAGATGTGGTGCAAATCTGAATAGGGACAATATGGAGATTCATATGTTCTGTCCTTCAATGCCTTGCAGGTTAATTTGCTGTGTTTGCAGATGACATGTTTTCCTAGCCACCAAAACTGCAAACACTGGTTAGGATTGGGATGTTAAATGATCCATCGGGCATTTTGCCCAGTAGTAGTTATTCTTCCTGGCACAATCTGAAAATTGTGTCTAACATCTATCTGCAACCTTGGTTTGCAGAGCCGCATAGAAATGTGAGCTTGTAGTAAAACCGGTAATTAACAGTGACATAAAGAAAGATTACATTTCAGCATAACATTTAGAATTAAGATAAAGATTTTGGCTTAAAGACACACAATGTTTCTGGTGCTGAATTATGTTTTAGGTCTTTCTGTACTGCTGTAATAGCCTGGGAGCTCCAAGTCAGCAATTGCCATGTCTGGAGGCACCTAATTTTCTGAGGAGTCCCTTAATTGCTTCCTGCTGTGATGCATAGGAGCGTGCTGGTCTTGAGAGCATGAAGCTGCTTGGTGCCTCAGTCTCTGGAGGCTGTGGAAGAAAAGCATCTTTCTAAGCTAGAGCAGGAATTTGAATAGGTTGGTTTTGTGGTGACCATCAGTGTGGCCACATTGATTAGCACTGCGGTGTTAGGATCCTTTACTGGATTTGATCTGCAAAGCTCATTGTTACCCTTTCCTGAATATTTTTGGTATCTTCAAAAATAAGACAAGCAATGTTGCTATATTTTTGTTCATTCTTTTACTGCTTTTGTTTTCATCCCTAAGTTGAAAACACTGGCAACCAATCATAGGTGTATGGAAATAAACTTTCCACAGGACAATTTATAGAATAAAAGAAGCAATATGCTTTTGCTTACCAGTTCTTCACTGGGGAGTTTGCAAGGGATCCAAAAGCAGCTTCACACAATTTTAAGTGTATAATATTGCTTTAAATGTGTTTCCCTAGATTTCACGAATATTCAGAATACTTATATGCAGTATATACTCAATTCCCAGTTGCCTGTCTGACATTAAATCTAAACATATCCACCATCAGAGCAAAACACTTTGTTAAAAGCCCACGGTGAGTTTTTACAGCAGAGACCTGTGGCAGAAGTGAGCTGTTTTAGGACGGTATGTAACACCAGGTCTTCCAACACACGGGCCAGCACTTTTCAGATGGAGTTTGCGGGTCAGGCAGATTGCATATCAAGGACTTTTGCAATTTCACACTGAGACTTCTACATTTCCATTTCAAAGGCTGGTAGAGACCCTATTTGTTCTTGATGTAGAATTCCTACCTGAAATCAAATGGTATTGAGGGCAGGGAAGAAGGGTTGAATAAGTAACAAAGATCTATTTGCGTGCCATGGAAAAAGAAAAAATTGTGCAGGTGTCTTGGTATCGCTTAACTCTACATGAATTCATAAAATGATCTGTGCTTTATGTAGCAGTTTCATAAAGTAATCCAAAGAGGTTTTACTTTACTCTTTACTCTTTGCTTCAGTTTTATAATTTTATTTGCAGTTTATAGTTTGTGTTTCCCTTTCCTGTACCTAAGGTTAGCCCTCATTTTCTGGCTCATTTGGCTAATCAACATGTTCTTCCTTTATCAGTATATATTTTCGGCAGTTTCTTCTACACTTGTCGGCTTAACAGGCTTTGTACCTGTGACTACTTTCCAGGTCTCAGAAAAGGAATTTACTCAGAGGAGTATAAACAGTGATTAAAGAAGTTCATCTGAAATGTAGTAATCGCCCACAATTTCCGTAAACTAGTGTGCAATGGATGGCAAGAGGAGTTCTCAGGTCCATGTAGATTGTTCCACTTGTGCTGTGCCTATCTGAAATTGTGAGCAATAAATATATTTTCTTCAAACCATGTTATGAATATTTAACCATCTCTAAGAGTATTTTTGTAAAAGATGTTAAGAAGAGCAAGTTATTAGTGTTCTGGATGCTAAGTTTCAAAAAATGTAAAAGCAGCTTTCTCACCTAGTGTGTTGTGAAAGTCTTTGGAGTTCTACCTTTTGTTTTGCAGTTAGTGAAAGGTTAAAAAAAAAAAAATACTACACTGATGATCCAAATTTCCTCAAATTTCATTTTTGAATTATTATTAATTTAATAATTTCATTGTTCACTGAGTGGAGACAATGAACTTCTGATAATTCAGTACACAAAGAAAGACAATTCTTGCATACAAGTTCTTGCTTACTGCTTGGAAAAAGTGTATGTTCTTCTGTATGAACAGAGGGATTGACGGTCAACATTTCTTTTCCAAGCTTACTGGTTCACACCTCTTTTTTTTTAGTATGTTCCAAAAATTAAAAAATGAAAAAGATCAATATTTTCACAGGAGCATAAACCTGCATTGTATTGATGACACAATTCCTGACGTAGAGCATCAATATGTGTGTGTACACATATCTCAAAGATATATAAATATGTATCAAAGATTATGCATCTATATCATCTTTACTTCCTGAAGGTGTGAGCTTCTGCACTGAAATTGAGACTCAGTGAAAACAGTGGGAAAAAAGGACACTTGCATGGTGAAACCCTCACTTTCTGCCTTGGCGATCTGAGCGCTTGGCGGGGTGAAGTCAGAATTTTGTTTCTCCTGGGGGGTTGTTCCTCTGTGTGGCATTAAACTGCTAGTAGCAGTAATAGAATACCATCTCTCAGTCATTAGACAGAGTTTCTTTGGCTTGTCGTTCTCTGCATGAAGGAGGGAGCTCATGTTCCCTCGGGGGAGATGTCGTTCCACTCCTGGAGTTTCTGGGCCCACTCAAAGAAAACCATAATAAAATTAGGAGGTTTAACTACACAGTATAGGGCTCAAGCTCTGGTTCAAACAAAAGTCTGTTAGTATTCTGTGAATATTCTCACATTTTTTTTTTTTTACTGAATTATTTCTTAGGTTAATGAACTCTTCAATTTTTTTGCAAAATAATGCAGCTTTCTCTATAGGAAGAAGAGACGCATCTGTTTTCCTTCAGTTGTCCTCTGTCCTGCTAATTAGAGCAGTGGCATGGAAAGCTAAAGATACCGTTTTGAAGCTTACAGTCTCAGCAGGCTTGCAAGCAAGTTTACCACTTTGGGGGCAAGTGCTCTGGTCACTAAATAATTAGCAAAAAACTCAGCAGCGGCCGGAGCGGAATCACAAGTGGCCTCAGCTGGGAAGAAGCGCGTGGCGTGGGAAGCCCCACGTGGCAGTCCCTCCTGGCTGCTTCGGGAAGTACGCAGGAAAGTGGGGCCTCCCTACGGAGGGAGGCGGGGGTGCCTTTGGTTCCTCGGGGCTTCTGGCCAGAGCAAGGATGGGAGGTGGGCTCCGGGCAGCCTGGCGCGGTTCCGGGCATGCCGTGCGCGGCGGGTGCTGCTGGAGCTTTGCAGGAGTTCACGCTCTTCCAGATCTTGGTGATCAGCGGGGGAAGGCTGCTGGGACAGAAATCAGGTGCCTCAGTTCCTCGTGTCTGTAGCAGGACCTGTATTCGTTCTCATCCTGAACCACCCTTAAAAAGCACTTGCTCATATAAGGACACTTTTTTTTTCATAGGAGATAACATCTTACTGGTTTTGCCTACAAATTTCTCCTTAGATTTTAGACAGAATAATTTGCAAGATATAACCTTGATCGACTATGAGAACATTGAATGGATTTTTACATTCCTACCTGCTGAAAATATTCTGTAAGTATGGAATAGTCTGAGGTTATTAGTGCCCGGTTTAGGTTTTATTGTGATCGAGTTTACAAGAACTATGTTTATGGGCAATATGCCAGTGTTAGTTCTGAGGGCAGGTAATTGAAAGTTGTTTCTTTTGAATGGAGCCTCAGAAAGTTGTAAAGCTGCCGGTTTTATTATTCAAAGTTGACACATAAGAAGTTAACTCTTAGTTTAATGCTCAATGCATTACAATTAATTTTCTCACTTTATTGAGCTGATTTTATTCTCTGTGCTTTTAAGCGTGCTTTTGATATAATGCAGGTTGTATTAAAGCTTAATAGCTGAAAGATATTGTTCTCTCTTATGTGATGTTTTCCCTTACGCACCATTCACATTTGCTGAACAGTGCTAGCAGTAGCTAATGAACAGTTCTCAGCCTGAATCGTGGAGTCAGGGATTTTTATGTTATTTATGTCTCTTTTGTACATGGCATTAAATTACTGATACACTGTGTAACTCGACTGCTTTTGTTTTTTTCCAGTTAATTTTAAAATTTCTCTGAAATTAAATAAATTAATGTACATACATTTCAATTCAAAGCAGATTACTGGACTTGATGTTCTTTACTGCCTGGGAAAAGGAGTCATGGATTATACTGGAAGATCCCTTTCTGGGAAAATCTTATAACAGAAATTGCTAATTCTACTAGATTAATTTTCCAGTTGTTTTCCCAAGGCTGTTCTTATGGGAACCCTTTAATTAGTAGCATATTTTTAATCAATTTTTGTTTTTACCAGCAGTCAACCATATTAATAATTTTTACTTGCTTTTATGAAAATTTTCTTGTTGCAGACCCTTTTATTACTACTACACAGTTCATCCTGCAGACTGGCAAAAGAAAGAATCAATTATGCTCCTCAGATGATTCTGGCCAACATATATGCATCCGTACAGCGAACGGCAACAGAGGAGTGTGGGGAAGACGAGAGGGAAGCCTTGGAATCTTCACGTCCTCGAACACCCTTGCGACGCTATCAAGAGACCCGGTGAGCATGCCGCTGCCTTTCAGCCAGGAGCATCTCACGCGCCTTGCCTCTGTCTTCCAGAAATCTTTTGAAATAGTGTATTTCAGGCCCATTCTCTTAGTTGACAATAAATTTCTCTTATCTGCAGCCAAAACAAACTTGAAGCGAGAGGAAAGCTGGTGCTCTTTGTTCCCGTGGCAGCTGCGTGGGGAGAAGGCTTTAAAATGACCAGCACAGGCTGTCTGGAGGTGAGTGAACACATGTCAATCTAAAAATGATTGTATCTGCAGGAAAAGGCTGCCCACAAGCATTCTCTAATCTTGGGATAAATATAAAAAATTAAATTAAATTAATAATGTCTTAACAAATCTTATTCAGTTGTATGGAATAATAAATGAGAGCCTCTAACCAATTGATTCTAGTTCTGTTTCTGGGTAGAAAGTGGTAGAAAAAAGGGATTTATTTCTAAATATTAAACAACTTTTAGACCGAGATAAGTAAAACATTCATTTTGATCTTCTGGATAAAAAGTACTTTTGGTAACACCTCAATGCTTATTTAAGTATTGAAGCAGCTCAGTTTAATTCAGTGTAACCAATTATATTTACTAACTAAATGTAAAAATATTGCTCTGTGAGTAAAACGCAGTGCCTCCCATTACCAAATTCCTTCAAATGCTGAGTGAAACTCTGGAGTGCTTTAAATGAGAAGATCAAAAATCAAAATGAAATAAAGCCTGAGGACAGGATGGAAAAGGCAAGATTTCCTGAGGGGAGGGGAGCTGACCTGTTTCCCCATTGCTCTTCTGACGTGGCCAAAGTAGCCCAACTTTCTGTCCCTCGGTTCAGCCACCTGTGGAAAAGTCATCAATCTCTACAAGATTTCAGAGACTACCACAGAAAGGCAGTTGCTGTTTGTAAAGCCTGGATAAAAAGTATTAGAATTATGTCAAAAACACTCACTTCTTCTAGTCATCCAAAGCGCAATGATTATTGCACAGCTGATTTTCTGTTTGGTAATAAAAAAATGTTTTTCATCAATAAAGTTGTAAAAGTGTCTTCAACTGAATAGGAATTTGGGGGAGTTACCTACTCTGGTTTTCTTTTATCTGTGCAGGTTTCTATTTTGGAGTTTGGCTTTATACCCTTTTTTATATTGTTGGGTAGTACTTTATGTGTGCAGATTTATTGGATTTGGTGAGATCACCCGTCAGAATAAGTAGCAGATGGTGTCAATACATATTCTGAATTTTTGTTTTATTTCATTGCTAATGTATTGTGTCATTGCAAGACCCCCTGAAGAAATTTAAAGACTGTTTCATGAAAGACTACGTTACTTTCACACTATGTTACTCTACAGTTTGAAACCTGGAATCGCCATATTTGTTTTAAAAAACACCCACCCTTTGGAACTAAATGACCAGAAAACCTCACAACCAATATAAAGAAATAAAAGCTCACAAAATATCATGAGACCATCTCAGTGCAGGATTTTTGAAAGTGAAACGGAAAATAAAATAAACAAAAAGCTTAACTGACATTCAAGATCCAATATAATTCATGTTTATTTTCACTGTGTACAGAAGGTGGAGCCAAATTCATAAGGATCTGTGAACTCATGCTTCATCCTTTGAATGGTTTTCTCGTGTCTTTATAGAGGGGCAGCTAGCTCAGAGAGGATATTGATTGGAATCAGTTGCAATGTTGGGATAAACCCTTTTAAGACCAACTTTTCTGGTGTTTAGGCTGTCTGTAATGAGGTTTAGAAGTTCCTTGGCACAGCTGAAGAGCATCTGAGCCCCCATGTATTACCCTTCTCCCTTTCTGTCCATCAGCAAGCCAGGAGCAAATTCGTATTTCTAAATGTAGCACGGGAAAGTGAGCAAACCGAGTATCACCATGAAGAAGTTGTGTTGAGATCTTAGCGGTACGAAGCGGCAGGCACCAGCCAGCACAAAGAACGGAAAGGAGACAATGACCCCAAACTTTGAACACTGTATTTTCCTTCTTGGCCATCCTCATACGTTTTAAAAAGAAACAGCCATTTAGCTGCTTTCGCTGCTAGCTGATATTTCAAGAAGCAACTAGGGAATAGGACAGAGTAATTTTGGGCTTAAAGGATGAAGCCTGGCGTTAAGAAATTTTGTTCCTAATCCTGGTTGTGCCATGAGCTGTCTATGACTCAGAAAAGCTGCTGATATTCTCCATGACAAACTTCCCATCTCCGTAAAAGAGGTTAATATGATGTAACTTGTTCTTAGTATTTATAAAACACTGTGAGATTCTAGACACATGACTCTGCAACAGTGCAAAATATTTCCAGAGAATAGTGACCATTTGCTGGACTGGGCTCTGATCTGACGGCATCTGTCACTGAGAACTTCTCCACACTTTCATCTGAGGTTCTTCAGTCTTGATGTGTTTCCAGCAGGGTCTCTTTTTAAATCACAGGGGTTTTTTTCTTTTGCAGGCAGATCAGTAAGAGCAGAATCTATCTAACGCTGACTAAGCCTCCTTTTCCCCTGGGGAATATCTAACCTTAATAGCCCCGTAGCAAATGGATCTGAGACCAGTTTCAACAAGGAACGGCAAGTGCGTTCACCACGAGACAGTCTTGTGATTATCCTACTTTTTATTATTACTATCCTTTCGATTATCAGAAAATATTCTCTTATATGCTATGTGCTGTGCCACCCAAGTGGGAACAGCTACCGCCTTGAGTGATGGCAGTTGCCTTTAATTGCCTTTGCTTTGAACATGCGATGACCCTTTGAAACTCGGGGAGAGGGGGAGGCTATGTTTTGCAGACCCAGCAGTACTGGGTGCAGCAGCTTCCAGTGGGCTCCAGCCCAGTCACCCCAGCTGAGAGAACGTGCAAGCGCCGTGGCCAGCAACTTCAAAGCTGTGTTATATTTCTACATGATGTAAATTCCTTAAACACGCGAAAACCACTGGCTGCTTTAAAAAAAAAAATCATTAGTCTGCACATTTAAGTGCTTAGGTAATCAAGAAACACCGCATTATTGTTCCTTGGACGTTCTGAGAAGCTTTACCTCAATAGGGCATGAAACAGGGCCACGCATTATTCACAAGACTGTCTTTAAAGCTAAATGTGTGCGAAGGCGTATTGGTGCAAACGTGCCGAAGCTTACGTGCCATCCAGGGACGTGGGTGACTGCACAGCTGCCTTGAAAGGCACCCAAGAAAGTCTGTATTGCATGTGTATATTCATCTCAGTTTGCTGTATATTCAGCTCAGCTTACTCGGTGCATGGACTCCTCTCCCAAATTGCGCAGGACGAGGACAGTGCTGTGCATGGGAGTACTGGGAAGTGAATTTTGCAAACAAATTGAAAACAAGTGAAGACCTGCTATTTGTCTTAAGAACTCCATAAATCACAGACATGCTTAACTGGGAGCAGACCATGAACCCCACTGGTATCAACGGGAAATTTTGTAATGGTCAAAGGACAGGAGAGCCTTCCAAATGAAACATTCACTAGGGCTTTCCTGGTGCATCAGGTTACTAAAATATTTTTGCGGGAGTATTTGGAGGCGATAGAAGGAAAAAGTTTCTGTATAGAATTCTGTACTTGTGTTCAGGCAATAAATAGAAAGAAAACAGTGGACTGAGTTCTGTATAAACCATGAATCTGTGTCAAAGGCTGGAAATACTAAATAACCCAATTTATGGCTCCCTTTGGTAAGTCTGTGTAGAAAAGTAGCAGTGGTGCTATGGTCTCTGAACTATTTCACTGATTCAGCCAAGGATTCAGCAGAGAGTGGACAGAAGTCCTGGGGAAATCACCCCGAGATTCAGTCCCAGAGGTTCACTTCACAGAGCCTGGGCTCCAGCACTGCGTCTGGGTTGCAGTGCAAACGTGCCCTTACGGATTGTGCTGTAGCCTGCCAAACCAAAGACAAACAGGTTCTGAAGTCCCAACATTGCCACGCCGAAAGATTGCTTCACAAGACAGCGCTGTTTGCTCCAAAAGGCAAAATGTCAATGGATGGCAATATAGGTACCGGAGAGCTTCTGGGCCCCAAAATCTTCATTTCTATCATGTAAAATGAGTCTGTGTTGAACATTACAAAGCTTCAAATTTAAGTGTGATCTTCATACCCATCTCTTAGTCCATAATTGTGAACAGACTTGCAAATATCTCAGGTCTGACACCCCTGTGCTTTCCTGTTCAACAGAGCTTCAGCTGAAGAGAGGTTGTGTGTGAAGACATTTGTTCAATCTGAAAACCTTATTTCGATTTCAGTGCAAATGAGTGTGAGACTTTCTGGTAACCTTGTGAAATGGTAGATCATTGCACCATCTGAAGCTGAATGTATTCTGGTAATAGGCTGAGAAACATGATCATGGAGACATATTTCCAAACTCTAGGAGACATTTCCAAGGCCTTTTTTTCGGGACTGATAATAATTCTTCCTAATTCTACACAGTATCAACTGTGGAGACTTGTAATACTTTACCTTTTCATGTGGATAATGCAATAGCAAAGCCAAGTGTTATGCTTATTATTGCTGCAAAATTATTCTTCCCTTGTTACTAACATATACATCTTAGGTTTCCAAAGTGGATTTTAAGAGTGTTAGGCTTCTCACAAATACTGTTTGTTTATTTAAGTTGAGAAATACTTCTCGGTCCTTCTTTTAAAAACAGAATGTTTAAAAAATTGCAAAGCCTATGCAGGAAAACACATGGAAAAATGCAAGATCAGGCAAGCTGGACCCTGTGATCCTGCCGACTTTGGCAGGGAATGATAGCATTGTATTCTAGTATCACAGAAGTGAAGGTTTTTTCCTGGTACAATTCTGCTTTCCTAAGGGGCAGCTTATACGACCAACATATACGACACCCCAAATCTCCTCATTGTCTCGGCATCAGCACGCATGTAGCCATGTTGGTGGTGTTTTGTACTTTGCTCTACAGGAACCAGTGTTTTTTGGGGCAGTAGCAGGAGCTTTATGTGTACTCTGCTCACAGTCTGTACCATAGTCATGAAGGCAGTGAAACGCTATGTTTTGTGTATTACAATTTTTTCATTCTCAAGAAGAAGGGCCCACAGCTTGTTAAGAAAAAAGCTCCATTTCTCCCTTTAATGTGAAGAGAAAAAGCAACCTTAAAACAACAGTCAGAGAACATGAAGAAAGGGTTTCTTTCTGCCATATGGCTTTGACAACTGTAAAAACTAAAAAAGCTGTTGAAACTAACAGCCAATATCAAAGGAAAAGGGGCAAGCTAGGGAAACCAGCCATCTCGTCTGTAGCCAGAGGAAGGAGAATGGAAGGAAGGTGTACAGTTGTAGTGTACTAGCTCTTTTTCTCAAACAGGAGGCAGTGTGGTCTGCTACAAACAGCTCCAGAGCAAGAGCCAGGACGGTGTGTTTTGTTTCCCAGCTTCAAAGCTCCCTGCTGAGTATCTGCCTACAAAGATCTTGTCTTAGTTCTCTTCTCCAGAGAATTCTGAGTGAAAAGCAGTATGTAAGGGCTGTGAAAATAAGCAGTAATTTCTAGGTTGTGTTGTAGAGTGTAGCATTTAATATTTCAAGATGAAACTGTAAAGAGGACCTTTATTTGTGAACCTCTCAATGGCCATAACTGGACTTCTCCCCTCCTTTATAGCCTTTAAAGAGCAAAAAATGCTCATCCACGCTACTGAGCCCAGAAATAGAACATGAGAATGACATGAATTGAAACCCAAATGAGTCTGGTACAACTCAAAATGTGAAACTTTGTTGAGAACTATTGAACTACCAACACTTCTAGAGAAGCTCTTAAACAGTCCCACAGAGGAGCTAATATCCCGTGGCACGAACAAGTACAAGACCAATTCCTACTGCAGTTTGGACTTCATGTGTGAGGAGCTTAACACAGGCAGAAAAATAAATTAATCTCTGTTCTACAGAGGAGGCATTTTTCAAGGAGCATTTAACCAGACTGGTCAGGAGCAAAGCCAAACTAGTTCCGTTCTAATTGAATAGGTCAGTTTTGGAGCATGATTTTATGCTGTAAAATGTGTTCAAAAATTATCAGGAACATTTCTTCTCACTTGAAGACTGATTCTCTGTGCTATGCTTTATTTTCTGAAGTTTCCTGGAAAGAGTTTCCTGGAATGTGAGATCATTTCTTCATTTCTCCCATGGGACAGACACATGCGCGCGCGCGCACACACACACACACAAAATAATACAAAAAAGTGTGATGGGTATCTTCTGTAGAAACAAACACGCTGCTCCTGGTGTGTACTTTCATGTGTGCACGTAAAGGAAATAGACGTAAAGGAAACAAAGCTGCGTTCACAACAAAAAGTTGAGAGGGCTTGAGAGGGCTTCCTCTCCTGGGTGGTGGCAAGGAGGGAATGGAGACAGCAGCTCTGCGGTCCAGCCCCAGCATCCAGGAGGCTCACGCTGGTTACCCATTGATGCCTTTCATACACCTTTCCCTCTCCCTGTAGCGAAACTCCTGGTGCACACCAGAGAGCTAAGCTGTTCCATCTGTCCCGGGCAAGCTCAGGTCTGGGTAAAGTGCCACCCAGGTGCCCTCAGTGAGCGGGGACGGGGCGGGGGGGGGGGGGGGGCGGCTGCTGACTGCCCTTAGATTTGTTTTGTTACATCAGCAGGAGTGGACTTTTCATGCCTTCGCCCTCTCCTTTTCCCCGGGCTGGTTTTTGCTGTGCCTTCAGTTCTTTCCCTCCTCCCCCACCTTCCTCCTCTCCATTTGCAGCGCGCCCCTCCTCCTGGGCTGCCACCCCTCCTTTTCCCCTCCTCTTTCACAGTCAGAGGCTTGAAAACTTGTTAAAAGCTCTCCCAGTGTTCCAAGTTAGAAAAAACTTTTACGAGGTATCAGCACTTTTCTTTCATTAGTGGGGAAGGAAGGATGAAAAATACAAAACAGCAGTAGACTTTTAAAGTTTAAATAGACAGGTCTGAGTGCCTGAACGTGCTCTTCCATTTTACTTTAACCCTCCAAAGAAGTATTCTGATCCAGTTTCACTGCTGATCAGCAAGGGTAAGTTTAAAGTTTTCCTTTTTCATCCTTTTGTGTATCACTTTTTCTGAAAACACTTTTTTTTCCCCACCCCTAAGAATTTTGTGTTACTGTGCTGATGGTTGAACTTGTTTGAAAATATACATCTATAAAAGCGTAAGTTCTCTTAAAGTGCTAAGTTCAAACTTGTAGGAATTCTTTGCTTTCTTTGGTCATATTTCTATACATTTCTACAGCTATTACACTTCTACAACTTCTAACCTTGTACCACTGAGAGAGAAACTGCGATGAAGTTGTAACTGCAGGACTGAGTTGCAGACTTGTTGCTAGTGTTTGGCTGAAATCGCTACTCTGTGTACTTGCCTATGCCTAAACGAACTCTTTTAAAGGAAAAAAAAAAAAAAAATCGAGGTGCGCTTCAGCCTCCTCTGTTGTACCGAAATTGCATCAGAAGTTAGTAACAGGGAGACCTTGTCCCGAGTGCGTCCCCTTTCTGCCCCACGCATTTTGCTTTCGTATGGAAATCCTGATTGATGCCTAATAGTTCGTGCGGGGCAAGGGTCTTAATTAGGTGCTTTGTTAAATGCTGCAGCTACTAAAGTGGTGACTTTCACGTGGTCTTCCTGATAAGTTTTCCTCCTTACTTTTAAAATAGAAGTGATAAAATCCAGACGTGGGTTATGGATTTTTAACCTGGTTTGTATATAGTTACTCTGTTTTAGCAACCTCGGTGAGGGATTTTAGAGAAGGAATGTGAGATATCATGATATGCCTTACCACGTTGGCAACGTCTGTGAAAGTCTTGGGTGGATATAAACGAAAGTTATCTAGGAAGAACCGTGCAAGAATATCCACAATATGTGTCATAACCCCAATATGACACATTCCCTTTATATTACCTTGAAGGCTTAAATACCAAAGTGCAGAGGGGAAAAAATGCTCGAGCAGCATCTCTTGGAGAACTAAAAAGCTTTTTACATTGCAAGGCTTGGAGTGATTCCTTATAGCGATTGTTGCCTGCTGCTTGCCAGTAGTTAAAGAGCAACACGAGGAGGCAGGGAAAACAGCCTTCAGCCGAAGACGAAGCACAGTCTATCTTATCGAGTAACACGCTCTCCTCTTAAACAAGAATATTGCGTGCTTACGTGTGTCCTCACACTTTGCCTTGAGATAACCAGTGAGCCTTGTGAAGTGGCATATTTCATCTGAGAAATTCCTTTTGATTTTGCATGTGAGATTTATGATGAAAAACCCTGGTAACAGGGACAAAAAATGGGCGACAGACACCTCGTGCCTGACTTCTGTGTGTGCGTGTGTGCACATAGGGAGCAAGTTGAAGGACTTGCGTGAAGCTTTCATCCTGCCATTTTTAACATCTGGACAGCACACTACACTGCAGAATTTAAGCCTCTAGTCCTTGGGATGTTTACTGAAGTGTTTCCTTCAAAAACTTCAAAGCCAAACACTGGCACTGACCCATGATACCTAACAAGCATACAAATGGGAGCGGGGTGAGCAGCAGGCTGAGTTCAGAAGAGGGAAGAGAAGGACACAAGGGATTTGATTTGCGACATAAATCTGAATGCTTATACACTCAGCAGCACAAGCCGATTCAACACTGTAAGGTTATCTCAGCTCTCATATTATGCAAGCCCAAAAGATTAATTTTATTTGTCTCTGAACTGAACATCGGTTTAGGCCAAGGATTCCTGTGGGCATGAGGAAGGTTAGATGACATTGAGCAATCTCTGTTTCATCAGATACGTTGCGCTCTTTCCCCCGGTCTCTGGTTATATCTCCTCCCCATGTTACCCACTGAATTTATCTCGCGTGGAGGCACCTGGTCTGTTGTTCAAGCCACACGTACGTTTTAGAAATACAGATTTCAAAATCTGCAGGCAGGAGCACCAAGAGGGCCCGAGGCCCCTCAGGGAATTCAGCATTCCTTCTCCTAATTCCAAAGTGAGTCAGGAGAGGGATGAATCTGGGCAGTAACGCAGAGGGTAGACCTGACTTGTACAACTAGAAAATGCCTAAGAAAGTGCTTACGGTTCTTTGGGTCCTTTTGCAACTATGCTTTAAAGTTAGGTGGAGAGGCTACAACACAGGAGGGGCAAAGGCTATGGGGTAGATCCACTAGTGGCTGGCCACCAGCAATACTAGCAGACAACGAAAAAAAGCAAACAGTTGTGACACTTTAAATTCTAGTTACTGCAACCATTTACTGCGTAATCTTTGTGGATGAAATGAACTGGAGCTCATCTGCAGAGCCACAGATGAACTACACCTTCCCAGGGGAATGTGTGGAAGACATCTGATGATTTTTGTAAGATTTTGGAAAACTAGCCTTCCCTATTCCAACCCAGCCAAAACCCATCAGTTGTACACGCCAGCTGCTTTCTCTGCAATGCTGGTTGCTTTTGGGAAATACTCGAGTTGATTGATGTTCAAGGTCTAGAATCTTGTCTTTTGTTGGCTATTTATGTGTGCGTGAGCACACAGAAGGTAGGAGAGGTAGGAAAACCAAAACTTTGGCCCATTTCCCAACTGCTTCAGCTGCAAAATCCCATTTTGAGTCCCACTCTACCTCTTCCATCCACTGGCATGTGACCTTCTAAAACTCTAGTCAGACCTGGGCATGTTACCACAGCACTGAGTTTGCATTATTCTTTCTGGAAAATATGAACCAGATGACATGATGAATGTCGTCCATAAAAAATAGTTCTAGAATTTCTTAATTGTGGCTTTCAAATCAAATTTCTTATATATGTGGTCATCCAAAATTCATGCAGAAGAATGCTGTCATATCTCCTGCTGCTCTATGGCTTTTTTTCCTATCTTTACCCACACACAGTAGGACCTGGAAGAAATCCATCTTTTAAAGAGTTTACTAGGCCGGCATTAATCTGTCTTGGAAAAAGGTTATAATCCTGTAAAGCAATAATCAGTAAGAACTCATGAAACACACATACTCCTGATCAGCCATATCGTTAAATTCCTAAAGTACTGAAATTGTACAAATCAGTCAGGTCGACCTGTGTCATTCAGTGGACTCATTTAAGGTGTTTGGAAGTGTTAAAAGAAGCTTAAGTCCAGAATGCTGAAGAGCTATTTTAAAAAGTTCTCTTCCATCCATTTCAAATTATTTACAAAGCTAGAATACTTAAATATCTGTTTGATAACCTAGTATAAATTGATAGATATTGTAATCAGTTAAGAAAAATGGTCTTTCAGTGTCCTAAGTAAACACGTTAGATCCGATGAATGAATTTTCTCTACAACAAAACAAAGTACTGTGTTTCATAAAGCAACAGAATCCACTTAAGCAAAGGAATAATGTATTTGTGCCACCACAAGGTTATCTGATTAACAGTACAATGTTTTGAATTGATGTGGTGTTTTTTATCAGTGGCAAGGCTAGCGTGTAACTGATCTCTTTAAAAAAAAGTTGCTTTTCAAAACTATGTATGAGTAATTCAAGCATGGAATGTTTCCTCCTGGAGTTTATATTGCCAGAGGACATAAATGAAACTTAGTAATTTTGCATGCTGAAGCAAATTAAAAAATACGTAGTAAATTCTCAAAATACTGCAGGTGTGGGATTAAGTAGGTCAAAACTGAAGTAAATCGCGTTGCATTAATGGACCAGAGTGGAGTGTAATTAAAAAACAAACGACACATAACTGCCTAGAAATAACATGTCCTCTGTTTTCTTAATCAAGCTTTCAATCTGAAATAACATTTAGACAGTAAAAAAATATGTTGAGTCTGAGGAAAGTCTGTTAATGCAGTAGTTTCGAATCATCGGAAAGCTGACTAATTAAATCAAGAAGCTGTTACTTGAAAAAGGCTCCTTCGGTCCACTTCCACTTCTAGGACATGGAGCAAATAGCTGGATTTTAAAACAAACTTCACGTGTTGTATAGTTACAGGCTGTTCTCTGTTTTAACAATCCCAGCCTGAGGAGGAGCATGGTCACGTTTCATTCCAGCCTTTCCAGAGACCTCGGCGCTCCCGTGCCCGACTCCTTCTCTGCCACCTCGAGCCCATAAAGACAAACTAGCCTTTCCTGGGAAGGACTAAAGCTGGGGATGGCTGAAGGGATGTGTCAGAGATAAACATGCTGTGTCCTCCTCCCAGCGGAGGCTTCCAGATTTAAGAGGCCTGATCCTTTGATGGGGCTTCATTCGTGTTAACAGCTAATTACATGAGGAAGGGTCTGTGCTCCGCAGTAGGTAAACTTCAGAGCAAGCTGACTATGCGGACCGAGGAAATGGCCCTGGGGTATTCTTCAGGGGTTCAGAGATAATTGGCATCTCGGAGCTATCGGAGCGAGTACTTTAAACACTTGTCTCCCATTACTCTCTCAGTCTCTTTCCGATGGCAGGAACGGTGTGTTTTTATTTGGCATCTGTTGTTATGACTGAGTTTGCCAGACTTATAATCCTGTGTTTCCAGTGACTCACTGCTGCTTGAAAGAAAATCTCCTTGGTGCTAAAATTTCCTATTTTATGAATTATCCAAAAAGGGCTTTTTCTATAAATGAGCTTCTCTAGGGAATATAGCCATGATGCGATGGGGAGGAAATAATTTGGACATTATCAAAACTATTAATACCAGGAAAGGATTACTCAGCATGCACGGAACAAATATCTGTACGCAGCAGCATCTACTTTGAAAGGGAAACTTTGTGATTATTTTTCCTTTTAAATGCCCGATCTCACATGCTTCTTCATGTGGGGCAAGTTAAAATGTAAGTTTTTATGCAGCTAGGATTACCGTTCTCCAGTTGGTAAAAATCCTATAGTGAACTTTGTTTTTCCTAGGAATTTAGAACATTAAGTAAACCAGTTCATTTCTTTTAGGTCATCCTGTGTATTTCCAGATATCTCCGAGAAGGTGCCTGTGTCCCAGAAATATGCACTTTAAAACTCAAGTTGAGAGAGACAATTTAAACTTGCAGTGTTCAACACTTGGAATGCAAACTGCAGGCCAGGAGTTGCCTTAAAAACAGAAAGAGCTCATTTACCTTTTTTTCTTGCTAAATCTTTTTTCCTTTCAAAACAAAGTGAAGGAATTTAAATACAAAAAGATGCAAACACAAAGCTGAAACTACAATAAATTAAGTAACTATAGGTAAAGAATATTAACTTTTATATTTGCGCCACAAATATTAATGTATAAACTTATTTAGATAGCAAGTTTTTTCTGAAGTTGAGTACAGTATAAACTTGGCATCGTTAGCATCTATGCTTTTAAATGTATTACAAGCAATGTAGTGATATGCAAGAGCTCAGTTTAACGTTGCTGTAGGAAAAATAGCACACACTTTGCAATGATAAAATTTTAGGTATCCAACCCTAACATTAACATACTATAACCTTTTGTATTTAGGATATACTATGGTTTGCTTGCTTATTCTCTTAAGGAGTGAACATAAAAATTACTGTGAACAATCCACACTGAAAGAGAGAAACCTTCCATGTGTTGCTAACATATTCAGGCAGTGCCACCATGTATCTCCGCACCCTGCTTCAGCAGCGTGTCACAGCTCTCCTCTACCTGAGGCAGGTGAAGATCACTGAACTGCGGCTGCCACCAAGGAAGCTGAGCCAATTGCAGTGGCAACTGAGGGTTGTCATGGACTTCTTGGAAACTGGAGTGAAATTAGAAATCTCTTTTCTCATTGTGCTTGGAGTCATTATATGTTACTTTCTCTTTTCAGTTCCCCAACTTCATAAAACTGTCGTTTCTCTTCAGATTGTGTAAAACACATGAATTAAAACACAGGTGACATCGCTGCTCTATTAGCATTGATCTGTGATTCAGTGTATCAAAGGTATTAAAGCTCTGTCTCAACCATCACTTCTTTTTTTTTTCTTTGTGTCCTCCTTTAGCCAGCATCCTGTGAAGATGGGTGATTGGAGTGCCTTGGGAAAACTTCTTGACAAGGTTCAAGCCTATTCTACTGCAGGAGGGAAGGTGTGGCTGTCTGTCCTCTTTATTTTCCGAATCTTGCTGTTGGGGACAGCAGTTGAATCTGCTTGGGGAGATGAACAGTCTGCTTTCCGGTGCAACACTCAACAGCCTGGTTGCGAGAACGTCTGCTATGACAAGTCCTTCCCCATCTCCCACGTACGCTTCTGGGTTCTGCAGATCATATTTGTGTCTGTACCCACTCTTTTGTACCTGGCGCACGTGTTCTATGTAATGAGGAAAGAAGAGAAGCTGAACAAAAGAGAAGAAGAGCTCAAGGTGGTCCAAAATGATGGTGTGAATGTGGATATGCACCTCAAGCAAATAGAAATTAAGAAATTCAAGTATGGGATTGAAGAGCATGGCAAAGTGAAGATGCGTGGTGGACTGCTCCGTACTTACATCATCAGCATCCTGTTTAAATCTGTCTTTGAGGTGGCTTTCTTGCTCATACAGTGGTACATTTATGGGTTTAGCCTGAATGCCATCTACACCTGTGAGAGAGATCCATGCCCGCACAGAGTGGACTGTTTTCTGTCCCGTCCAACTGAGAAAACCATCTTCATCCTCTTCATGCTGGTCGTGTCCTTGGTGTCTCTTGCCTTGAACATCATTGAGCTTTTCTATGTGTTCTTCAAGGGTGTCAAGGATCGTGTGAAAGGGAAAACCGACCCCTACTCCCACAGCGGTGCCATGAGCCCTTCCAAGGACTGTGGCTCCCCCAAATATGCTTATTACAATGGCTGCTCCTCACCGACCGCCCCCTTGTCTCCCATGTCTCCCCCGGGGTACAAGCTCGTTACCGGAGACAGGAACAATTCCTCCTGTCGTAACTACAACAAGCAAGCCAGCGAGCAAAACTGGGCCAACTACAGCGCAGAGCAGAACAGAATGGGGCAGGCTGGCAGCACCATCTCCAACTCGCACGCCCAGCCCTTCGACTTCTCTGATGAGCACCAGAACACTAAAAAACTGGCGTCGGGACACGAGCTGCAACCCCTCACCATTGTGGACCAGAGGCCTCCCAGCAGAGCCAGCAGCCGAGCCAGCAGCCGGCCTCGACCTGACGACCTGGAGATCTAAGCTTCTAGCTGCAGTACTTGCTCTACTATGAAATGACGTGCATTGGAAGATGCCGTCAGTGCTGATCTTGTTCCAGTGGAGGTGGTACTTAACAGTCTCAAGCAGGAGATTTTAACAATCATAAAAACAAACAAACAAGCAAACAAACTTTTAAAATACTTGCTGTTTTTTGGGGGGGATGTGGGGTTGGTGTGGGGTGGTACAGTACACATTGGTATTTAATGTAGCTGGTTTAAAGAATTTAAATACTAAAAAAAAAAAAGAAAAAAGGAAAAAGATAGGTAGTCAGTACTAAGGTAGGGGGTTGTTTTTCTAGAAAGGCTGTAAATATCTGAGAGTATGTGTATGTGTGTACTATCGTGTTTGTTTCTAAAGAATCTTCTGTAATACTAAAACCCAATAATAACTGAACTCACATTTGTCAGGGTGAAGTGCTGCCTGAAGATGAAAACATTTTTCCTATTCAGCAAGCAAAAAAGTCCAGGATTGCCTCTGATCATTTCCCTGTCAAGAACATTCCATTCTTAGAAAGTGCACTTTGAAGGTAAACTTTCCTACATAGTCCTTCAGGTTGTCAAAAGACTCCTGTGAGGACAATCGACAGCCTTTGAGTCATTCAACTCAAATTTCAGACATGGCCCACCAAGAAATACTTTGGTCACCTGCTTTTCCAGCCCTTCATGCAGGTAGATTTTGTGATGTGTGTAAGCAGGATGGCTCCACACTTGTAGAACCGGCAACCACACTCTTGCCCACAGCGATAATCGTGTCCTGCTGCTCATGTACAGTCTAATTAGCATCATATAAAGCCCGGTTTGCTGCCACTTGCAGATTTAAGTGTGAAGACAGGCAAGCAACTGCCTTTAGTGAATTTTTTCACGCCTTTAAGTATATTAAGGGTGTACATATATGTGAGGATGTGGAGGTAAAGGTATACACAAAACACCCTCAGAAGCTTACGTTGATAAATAAATGCACACAGATTTACTTGCAGTTGACACTTTCTCATGGATATTGTGAAGATGTGGGCCACTATGGTGTTTACATTCTCTGATTCCTTCAATGCAAGTGAAGCACATGTCATTATATTTTTTTAAGTCTATAGAATATTTTCCACGTATCCTAAATGGATGCTTTTTTAAAAATGAAAAATAAAAAAGGGCCTAATCCTGGATGTCTCACTCTGGAAAAATCTCTCTTAAGTCAAGTGGGAGTTTTCCCTGAACAAAGGCTACAGGATCAAGCCCAAGATGTAGCGAACCATGTTCTTTCTGGCATGAATGATTTTCTTTTGTAGAAGTTAGGGGTGGAAAAGACCCATTAGGTCATCTAGCCAATCTCCCTGATAGGTAATAATGATGCTTGAATGATAGAAGATGTAGTACTGTAAGCAAGCTTTAGTCTTTTATGTGAGAAACTTAGAAGAAATGCTTTGTGCTGGATTAATAATAAAATATGCCTACATGACTTTTGCAGTAACTGGTATTTTTCTTGTTCTAAATATTCACATTTACTGAACTGTAATGTCCACTCTTGAGTTTGACAGTTAGGTCTTTCTAGATGGCTCTAGCAACTTTAGTGTTTACACTTTAGGTTTTGTTTGAAATGCAAGTGAAGTTGAAAGGATTTTTAAAGAGTACAATTCTAGCTAATTTATTTGAAATATATGCTAAAGAAATCTACCAGTTTCTTCAAATGCATTGCCTCTTAGCTGAACACAGATTGACCAAGGAAATACATAGCTTGGTTTCATTTTGCAGCAACACAGATAAATTCTTTCATTTAATACATTATATTAAATTTGTTTGACATTCCATGTTAAATTACTGTTGTGTTCAACTTCATTGCATGTATGCAACCATAGTCCATCGGATCATGTTGTCTGGAGAACATTAGTTAATAAAGTTTTAATTTAGTATATATTTACTAATTGTCTTTTACTGTTTCATACATCTATATATGTGGTTTTTTTCAATCTTATAATCCAAACTTCATCCTTCCCTCTTCATTTTTCCCCAGTCACTCTGCATTTCACCCATATTCTTGATTTAATCCATCTGAATTTACTTTGAATTGAAATTTCACAGTAACAATTTCAGACACCCTCACAACACTGGAAAAACGGGCATCGTTTGTGCCACTCCTGGAATAAAGTCATACTCAGCATGAACTGCTGTAATGCAAATCTTGCCATAAGCCTCAGAAAAAATATATTTGTTTGCAAACTATTATAAAGAAGATAACAGTAAGATGCTACCGCATAATTTTTCAAGCAATTTTTGTATACGGCCTAGACTCCACATTATCAAATCATTGCCTCTAGTGTACATTTCCCCATGTAACCAGTTTCAATTTCTGGAATTAAATCCTCATTCCTTCGGAGTCAATGGGAGAAAAGTACTGATTTTGATAGGGCTGGGATTTCACATACTATCTACTGGTTCACCATTTAGATCCCTACCACTATTAAATACAGAGAATGCTTGGCTTTCCAGTACTGGATGCTAAAAAAAAAGTTCAACTCCTTTCTTATTTGAAAAATCAAAACATAATGGTCATGCAGTTATCATATAGCTTTCTACTTTCAAATTTTCTTGTCATTTAAGTCCAAGCTTATTCCCCCTCCTATTAGCAAAGAGGAAAAACAGGCAGGACAGTGGTAGTGGATTTACAGCTCTGAGAGATACTATACAAGCACCAACACAAAGGAATGATTCCTTGAAGTATTCCTTAAATAATAGCAATGAGTCATATTTTAAGCTGCCTTGTCCTAGTTCGACTGCACAAAGGGAAGGGCATTCCAAGCATTTTGTGAGGATCATGCCCCTGGAAAGGTGGATACAGAAACATCCAGAGAAGGGCTCACCCTGAGACAAAATCCAGTGTCTTCTAGACAGGCTGATTGTCAGGTACACCCCAAGTTATGGACCCAGTTCCTTGGGGCATCTTGGACAACTGATATAAATCAGTGCTTCAGTGCCAAGGCTCTCAAAAATCGAGCGATTTTTTTGATAGTAATGCATGTGTGTGCATGCGTAGGGTAAAGACATTCCATGGACCATTTCTCCCACCTAAGATTTATTTCTGTGGAGTGTATTTCTTACACACTTGAAAGTCATCACAGTGACATAATTTTGTGTGCCATTCATCCAATTCTTTACACGCTTTCTCCCAGTGTAAATGCAGCGGTTGCATTGTCTGCAGCTGACAAAAATAATGTGTGATACAATGTTAGTGCATAGTTCTCAGCCTCTGTAAAGGATATGTTAGATATTGAATTCAAACTGGAAAAGATGTAAAAATACACATTTCAGAAGGTAATTAAAACAAAAGCAGGGTTACAAACAAAGCAGCAAGAAAATCCAAATTAAAATCCTGTTAAGTATTTAAAATTTGTATTGATGCGTTGTGTAGAACTATTTTGAAAAAAGGAAAAATCATCCTAAGGTCCCACCCTGCTCCAGTAATTTGAAATGTTTGTAAAGAGTAAAGTTAGAAGGACAGGTTGCAGACAGCCTGAAATCTACATGCAGATCATGTGATTTTAAGAGATTTTAAATACAGTAAGCACACACTGAAGGTTATTTCCTAATTTAGACATGAAATTTCCATATTTAAAGTGGAAACTACAGTAATAGTTTGAGAACCGGAAGAAACTTTGTGAGTGTACCTGTCACACCCCTTGAAATAGGTCATTTTTAAATTATGTACTCGTCTCACTGTTCCAGAACCATGGTTGTCTATGGTGCTCTTTTGCTACGTCACCAGCTTGACTGCACATTATCACTGTACTGGCATTTCCCTTGGAATTTCTTTGCATCTTGGTATCAATTCAAGAAAAAAAAAAAAAAGTAGTGATGTAAGAGGTAGAGTTTTGCAACTCAGATCTGGGAGTTGATCCAGATCAGAAGTTACCTTAACTGGTTAATGTGGAGTTCTGGGTATGTCAGACCAAAACCTCCTCCAGTTTTGGTGGCGACTCTTTCTACCCCACTGGGTCAGGACTACTTTTAATCCTTCTTGTAATTCCTCCACGATTACCACTGCTCCATTTTCCAGAATTTAAACAAAATAGGACAGAAAATAAGATTTACCATCCTCCTGTAGAACTTTTTCTCTCTAATAATTGCTAATCCAAACCCGGCAGGACTGAACCTTCTACTGAGCTCATGAACTATCCCTGATATACAATATTTTTTTAAAGCAGTGTGTTATACAAATGGTCAGATTGACCATAATCTCCTTGAAGAAATCGTCCTTTCCTTCTCATGCTATTCACTCCAGCCATTTGCAGTTAGCTCTGCCAGAGGACTCTGACAACTGCGGCCGAGTGTATGGTCCTTGAAGATTTCTCTGGCAAAATAAAAGTAATCCTCTGATGGTACAGAGCTGTTGAAGCTACTCCTCCATTACTTTCATTTCTACTGCCAACTTAGACAATAAGGTCAGAAGCATAAGTCATGTCTGAGAAATCACTACCTAGTTGTATTCTCTGGCTCAGTCCCTTGAAACTATTTGAGGGTCCTTTATTTTATTCTAATTTATTCTAACATAATGGCTCCAGAAACACAGGGCTGTAAGATCAGCTCTGCAAAGAGATGACTGCCTTTTCCTAACTTAAACCATGTGCTTTTGACTGTGCCCAAGGACATATTCACACCCAGATTCTGTCAGTCCTGGAAAGTGTGTCAGATGAAAATTACATGATGCTAGCACATCACTAGATTGAAACAGGAAGAGCTTATTGGTTCCTGTACTTATTTAAAGGTATTTTGATAGAAACAAAAAAGAATGCTTGTCTTAAACTTGTCTTAAATACTTCCTAATGAGCAGTACTACCAGGACACCCTATGAAGTAATACAGACACTGTGCATGTATACATGGTAAGCATTAGGTATAGATACTATGTCTAGAAACTGTTTAAATAGATACAGCTGCTCAGTCGTTTGGTAAAACCAGCTGCCTCCAAAATGGCTGCCCTCGCCCTTTTCTCATGGTAGCCAAAACGCTGCATCCAGCTTACCAGCTTGCTGGAGTTTGGAATGCAAAGACACCTTGGGCAAAGGCGGACATGTTTTTACCTGATAGTTTTGCGTTAACTCCTTTTAAGGGCTGAAGAAGCATAGTGCTAGAAGCTGGAGGCAGGGGGTCGGGGACAGGCTCTACTGTGTTAGGAATAATCAAGGGAGTCAACTGGTCAAAAGTAATGGCTTTCTGGTGACTGTGGACTCTCCCATCACTTAAAAAGATCACGTCTCTGCTACTATGTTGAGGAAATGTGCATAATAAAATGAGACATGTGAGTTTAGACCAGTATAAAAGGGAAAATGTTCAGACATTTAAATTGCTCCTTCAAACAAGCCTAGACCGCAGTTGCATACTTCCCATTAGAACTGACAAAAAATACTCACATGAGTTCCAGAGTTTCAGTCATTTAAATCAATGTAAAAGTTCCTCTCAATTTCAGACATAAACAGATTGGATCCAGAAAAATATATTATGACATCTAATTTTCATTGATATAGCTGCAAAGTGAAAGCTTATGGGTATATGCTGCTAAGTCTTGAATGGCGACCACTTGAATATGTGCAATCATACTATTTCCTCACAGCTTTCTTTTTACCGTAACTCAGTGCAGAGGCAAGTTTATGAAAAGTAATCTAAAGGTTTACTTTTTTTACAAACAGACATGAACTCTGTAAATGTAATGAAACACATTTATGTGATGTCCATGTCAAATTTACACAGGACTACATAAGGGAGTGTAAGGTATTCTATAACATGCATCTAACTCTGCTGGACAGGGCAGCCAAGGAGTGACATCTTCACTTTGCCTCTCCTCACCCTTGTTAGAAAGTTTTCCATATCCCAAGCACCTGAGCAGTTTTTCCATGCTGCTGAATGCAGCTCTGTTCTCAGTAGCTCTTCTGTGAGCTTTGCTTGGGTAGGAGTCTTTGCATCTTCCTCTTCCTCCTTCTTTTTCAATCTATAATATAAGCTCTGTGTAGGGGAAACCATAAGCAGCCCCAAATATGTAAGGAAATACAATGACAACTGATAGCAAAAAAGCACAGTCACGGAATATGCAGTAGTTCTCTTTTACACGTCTGCAACTAACTGAATAGGGAAACAGCACGGAAAATAGTTTTTAAGGGATTAGAAAAGCCTCTGGATACTTTAGCATCTTAAAACCAGCAGTCCTTGCTGAAACAGGCTTTTTCAGTCTCAGCTTCTGCTGAGTCATAGAGTTTACTGCCTTTGAAGGTTCAAGTGGCTTAAGTTGTTCTGGAAAAGTTCAAACCTTCACTAATGACCATATTTGCATGCTATTCTCAGTGGTATTTACATATAATAGGACACCCTCCACAGGGAGGCCTCTTCAAAACACGGGCTCTGCTTACACTTTGAATTTCCCTAGTTTTTATCTATGCATCATTACTTCAAAGTGTTTTGCTGGGAGTACTCTGCCATATATTTGGGACATTCATCATAGTTGTTTGAAAGCTGAATATATAGCCAACTGTAAGATTGTCACCTGGGTTTTGTGTGTGGAGACAAAGAAGTATTACTTAGGCAAGAATCCTACCTGGTCTGACCTGGCATACTTCTGTTGAAGACAGGGAGCTTCTGTTGAGCGGCATGAGATGAAAACCCTGCTCTAAGCTTTTCTTACTACCGTCTATTATTCAAGTCCCTGTAGCTTTATTTCATGAGCACACAGAGGGTCCAGCCATGAATCCATGGACCTTGTGTAACTTGCTGAGGTCTAGGACAATCTCTGAGGAATTTCTTCTGCTTCCATTTTGATTGTTGGTACCCCCAGCTCTGTGGACTTTGGACTGACTATAGCGCTCAGTCCCTCAGTGGTGGGGTGGATGTTCAGTTAGTGATGTCAGAGGGTGTGTGCATAGAAAAAGCGGGTCTGGATTGTTTCCCACAGGATTTCCTGTAGAATCAAGGCAAACCAATCAATCACTGTTCCCCGTCCTGAAAAGTCTAGCTGTAAAGGTGTGCAGTGATTTCTGCATGGATGATAGTGATAACTGTAGAAATTCATCCTTCTTCCATCCTGTCTGGGGCTTCATCTGGGAGCTGTAATATCCTCTTAATTTCCTTTGTCTTCTTCTCCACTCCTTCTGTGCAGCCATCTTTGCCCACTGCCCACTTCTTTTCTGCATATCACATATGCAACAGGTATTTAATGTTTTGTACTGAAAAAGCTTTCCGTAATGAATATTTTTTTCCTTGCATCATGTGGTAAGGAGCACTCGGATATCTTAGAATATCCTGCTCCATTAAATATCTGTTAATTAACAAGCTGGTGTTTCTCCTATTTCATTCATTCAGAATGAGTGAATTAATTCTATTAATTTAATGCAGAATGAATCTCACAGATGTTAACTACTATAACTAAGTTTTGTCTGACAGCTTAGGAAGTCATTTTGTATCTCATCTCATAGGAGTCCAGGTTTGCTTCAATCACTTTCTTTTTCATGGCATTTTATAATTAAGGAAGACAGCAGAGGAACTCAGGATGCTAGTTATCTATCTTAACCAGATGCAGTGAAAGTACAAGGACATGGACTTTCTCCAAATCTTCCTCCCACATTAGTCCCAAAAGGACTTAAAGCTAGGCTTCCACTGATGATTATGTATACCATATAAATAATAATAATACCTGGAGTTGCATTGATACAGCAATTTTCATCTTCAAAGTACTTTGAAAACCCTATATAATTAGTGTGCTATGGAGTCATCTCTTATGATACTGCATGAACTCCAGTACTACCCACTGTGGGAGCCAAGAAGGGAATCTGAACGGCCGCAGAGATTATACATAACCTCCATTATCACTACACGATGAAACTGAAAATGCTGAACAAGGGTGTTTTAGTACTTCACGCAGGAGGAGGATCCACAGCGAGCAGGAAGCTGGTCTCCATAAGATAAGGGAACAGGAATGTTTTCTTTTCTGGTAATCTACTACTTCAGATCTCTAAACACATTTTACCTTCAACTATGTCTCAGTCAAGCTGGCAGCAGATCACAGGTAGATTATCTCATTACACAGAGTCTTCATCTTTATGTGACTAGAATACAGCCATCTTTTTTTTTTCAATTAAAAAAGCTTTAATTTGATGGAGCAAAAGGGGGTGAAGACATAATAAATATAACATTAAATAGATTTCTACAGACTTTAGTGAGACTTCAGGAGAGCAACGTATCCACAGTACACCATTGGCAATTGACAATCCAGCTGAGCACATTTTGAAGATTATAGTATTTTCCAAGTATTTCCAGCATGCTTACAAAAGGTCCTTGTGAATGTTCAGGAGCTTGTTCTTTAAACCAGCTTGGCATTTGCTGGAGATTATCATCGCAACATGAGTTTGCAAACAGTCTTTTCAAAACTACGCCATTAAGAAAAGAGACCAAAAAAACAGCAGTAGCAGTGCATTCAAGCTGGCGAATATAACAGTGGAAAGGAACAGAACATTTTGCATAAAGAAAACTTGGGAGTATTTCTGAACTTTAATAATTTCTATCTTCCCCAGACTTGTAAACTGACTAGCATGTTTCTCAGTAGAAAGGCTAATGTGCTTTATTTGGTTTTTCCAAATAAATTTTTCTCATAGAGATTTAATAGGACAAATGGATACCCTTTTAAACTGTAGTATATATTAATTGTCATCTGAAGAATAATCTTGAGCATAGATTTCAAAATCTGTGATCAGGCAGAATTAACTCTATTTCCCATACAGTTAATGGACACATGTGTCCACATGCCTTGATTTTTGCTCCATTTTAAGATCAGTGTTTTGTTGTTTTGTTTTTTTTTTAATGGTGTTGTTCCCTGTTATATTTAAATATCACACAAAACTATAAACATTATCGTATGTCAGAATGAGGTTTTTACTGATGAGCAATGGTTTGGACTCAGCGTCTTTGCTTTTACTTTTACTGTTTATCCCATTTGCTTTAGGTCAAATATATTCCCTCTATGTGTTATATTCAGCGTATTTTTAGCTACTCCTGGACTACTTAAGGAAAAGTCAGCAGATGACCTCAAGAGTATGAGAGGTACCTCCTAAAGCATCCTTTTCTCTTTCCCATGGTACATCAGCACAGCCACGACAACCAGCTATCTGTAAATAAGAAGTAATTTTTTGGGAAAGCAGCAAAGCAACAAAAGGGCTGGAGAAAAGCAGCAAGATGAATCATTTGGGCAGCCCTTCTGCTTTTCAAGCAACCATGGCTGTCTCAGTTCTCTAGCTAGAGAAGCTAGCCTTCCACACCAGCTATTTTTACAGTGGTGGAGTTGCTGGTCTCAGAGAAGGAGGAAGGAAAGGGAGTGACTAGGCACAGCTACATGAGAGGCGGCGTAGGAAAAAAAGTTGACAACCGGGAAATGGATGTTTGAAAAGAATGAGTTGTACTACAGTAGGTGTTCTGTGATCTTCCCGTATGCAACAGTAAAGGAACTTTGAATTTAAGATTGCAGTGTGGAAGGTATTGGAGGTGAGAAACACGGAGCTTAAGAGTCTCCAGAAACTCATGGTGTTTCTCTGGGCCTGTCAGTGCACTCTTTTGAAACATGTCATGAATACATATCTCGGCAGATAAATGTGATTTGCTTCACAGTTCTGCCGAGCAGCATACAGCCATGCCGAGAAATGCTGTCCCGTTCAAGGGTATGAGGAGGAAACTTCTCTTTTTTTTTTTCCACATTCAGACATCTCATTTTCAAAACCATTTGTATGGCTGTGTTTTCCCACGGTCACTCCCTGGTGGACCCCTGTTTGGCCCCGCTTTGTTTACTATTTATCTGTCACTGCTTCCTTTTCTCCTGCACTCAGTGGTCAGGTATACCCTGCCTGGCTGAGCGTGGTGCAAATGCCCAGCGGGACAGCCGGCCCTGGGACCGGGGGCGGTATTTCCACATCCCAGGACGCCGCGGCTGACTCGGCGCGCCCAGCGGAGAAGCTGCTGTTGCCAGCCGGGGCTGGGTGCCGCAGCGGGGTGGCTGCACCGCTTCTGGAGCTGTCACACCCTGTGCCCTGAGTCACCGGGGAGGCAGCCCTGGCCCGGGCTGCTGCCGGCTTCTGACGGGCAACCCGGGAGAACAGCAGCGGGCTGCGGCGCTCCGCTGCCTGGCGTCTGCTGCCGCGCTGCTCCGTCCTTCGGGTTTTACTTACGCTCCTGGATCCCATTGCGCTCTGTGGCGTCTCGCCTTTCAATGCCGCTAGCCCTTCTCTTCTTTGTTCTCTTTTCCATTGCTCTGGGCCGTACTCAGACAAGCTTTTCAAACTGTGAGCTTTTCAGGCATTCCCTCGCAGATGTAAATAGGCCATTGGCAGCGGCATGCAAATTGAGTAATTGATCTGTTAATGGTTAGACGTATTGAGCAAAGGGGTAATATTCATTTTGCAGGTTTGTAGAACCAGAGTGTCAGAGAAATGATTCTTTTGGCACCCGCACGCTCTTGGGCCCTTTCATAAATTTGCAATTGAATGAACTGGAAGTCTTATGTAGTTTTCGCTAGGCAACATTCATCATGAATGTACATATTTCTCATAGATATTTTACTTCCTTTATTCACTTCTGAAAACTTAAAAGTGACATACATTTTCTAAAGTCTTTAGTGAAATTTCCGAGTGACCTGATGTCACTTAACATCTGAAGCAGTGACTGTATGTCACTGGCAGAAGACTCAGGAAATCTCCAGTCTGTGACTAAATGACCTTGAGTGCTGGATTTCCTTTCTGAAAAATGCTGATGGTACTCCCATCCCTTGTCTGCCTTATATATGGAAATTGTAAAGTTTGGAGACAAGGAGTTGACTAGTGTTATGCAGAACTAGGGTAAGCTGCCCTAGACAAAGGGAGAGCTCACATCTGGAGAAGGGTTACAGTCATTGCTCTGGGCTGTCCACCTGGTCCTGGTTCTGGAAGATGTGGCCTGCTGACCAGTCACTTCCTGCAGAGATTTCATGTGTAAATCAGTATTCAAAAGCAAGTTCTAATCAGTAGTAATTGAAACCAAATCTCACTGTAACATAGTGGCTCAGGAGCAGATGCATTAATTGGTCTATTTTTTGTTCAGTGCAGGTGGAGCGGGTGGCTGATCACCTTGCCTGCCATCCCTACTGACAGCACCATCGTTTGTCTGTCAAAAGCATATAAACAGAAATTCAACTGCCAAAAAAACCCTGGTACACTTGAGTATAGTTGCTTAGAAAGTTTTCTCTTTTCCATAGGCATTTGATCTTGCAGGAGGAAAAAGGAAAGTGGAATTCAGTGGAATTCCAACTAAAAATGTTAGCGAAAAAGGGAGCGTGCTCATTTGGAAAAGCTACTCCAGGTCTTTGTGGCAGCTGCTGTCTGGACTAAGCTCTCCTGGCTGGGTTCCAGGCTACTTTAAAGGTCCCATGATGCACCACAGGCAGCCTTCTCGTCTGTTCCCATGGTGCATCCTGGAAAATCCAAAATATGTTGCACCAGGGGGAATATTCATTTCCATTCATGAATATTCACAAATACTCAAAACCCAACCTGAGATGTAAAATGTCTTCCAAGTTTTTTTTCATGAAAAGCCCTGATTAACTTATATGTCCTAATCAAGAATGGTAAGTTTCATGTTTAAGGCTGACGACTGAAAGTAAACAGAAAGGGACACAAGCTGAAACAATTTGAGGCCGAAACTGTCTTTGCCATCTGTATTCATGACATCTTTTGCTTTTACTGAGGTTTTACTGTGGCACAGACAAACAAAACTCAGCATCAAAAGCTACAAACAAAAAAAAAGTAAAATCCTTTCTATTATTGCTTCATTTTTAAACAACTGCTTCACAGGTGGAGAAATACTGCACACGGTGGTTTTTATGCTGGGTGCCAGGCTCGCCACAGGTACCTTGATGAGCATCTTGTGTCCCCACAGAGAATCTGATTGAAGGAAAAGTAGGTGGCTGAAGTGTAAAAAAAAAAGGAAACAGGTCTAACTCCTGCTGGGAACTCCTGCTGCAGGGTGGGGAGACTCGGTGGTGATGCTTACGTGCCTGAAACCTCGCCAGCATTGGTTGTCTGGTTGCTTCTGCACTTGATGAATCGGCTCTCAGAATCCCTCCTGCGCATACCTTTGCTCGACGCTTCGGGTGAGCGCTACCTCAGTCTATTTTTAACAGCTACACTTTCCATGATTAGATTTTAATGCTATTTATTTATTTAAACCAAACCAAACAATTCTGCATAGACTGAACATTCCAGTGGGCATCTCATTCATCCACGCAGAGGAGTCTAAATCTAGTTTAAATTACATTCCTTGAATGGTGGAAAAAGCTGGGTCATGTGCCGAATCTTGGTGAGGAATAACAGAGTCATTCTTTCATAGATTGCAAAAACTTTATTATGGAAAGATAAACAGGTTAAAGGTCTTTCAATGACTGCACTGTCTATACATAGCAATTACCCCTCGCTTTCCCCCCACCCAGCTCCTAGTTGAAGGTGTAGTGCTCACAGTCTCATCATCTGCCGTAATGGGGACAGGTCCTCTGTATGTTCACTGAAGTTAAAGGGAATGAAAGGCTTGGGATAATTAGACTCAGTGTCTCACTCAGTTATGTCCTTGCAGACATCTGGAAGCGTGAGGCTTTTAGCTCCCTCCCTGCTGCACAGGTAGCAAAGGTAGGTATGAAAATTAGGCACCTCTCAAAAACACCTTTTCCCAGACAAAGAGAGTCTGGGACAAAGATCCCCAGATCTGTGGCACTGTTGTTTCCAAGGCTTTGTTGCTAGGCTTCCAAGACTTCCTCCTTGGAAGGAAGAGAGAGTGTGCTTACCATTTGCATCCATGTTAATAAAATAAATAGCTTGTGTTAAAATTAGCAGTGGGCAAACTGTTTCAGTTAAATCAAGAATTGTCCTGGATTGGTGCCAACCCTGAAATTAAATTCAAGCCAATTTTATTTTTAAGTTTTAAAAGTTATAAAAAGTAATAAGCATGCAATGTGTATATAGACATACACACAGTGAATAGCTCAGGGATTAGAAAAAGATGTATTTCGCATCTGGAGTCCCAGTTTTGCACATGCATATGCATGCAAGTAACTTTACTCACGTGAATTATCCCCTGGTGCCATGCACTATTTCCTGTCTAATCAGGCAGCAACATATACAAAAGGCTTTAATGCATCAGAGCGCTACAACCTGCAGAACATCACCGCTTGATGCATCAAGTGAAGAAAGCCGACACTTGTTAATAGGACAAAGCTGGCACCAATTAAGCCACGTCCAGCACATCGACTCCACTTGCTGGAAGCAGAGTCATCCCCAAGTGTTGTGTTAGGGAGTACAGCCAGCCCTGCCTACAGCAGGATGTGGCTTCCAAATATCACGCGTTGCATATAATCTATTGTGTAAACTGAAGGGGGGGATGAAGGGTGGAAGGGATGAGGCTCCACTGGGCTGTGGCCTCAGAGAGGAAGATCGATTGGGTGTACATGGGGAGCACGGGGGTTATTTTGGGGAGTGGGGGAAAAGGAGTGTTGTCCATGTACATTATTTCACACATCATAAACTTCCTTTCTCAGGGATTTTATTTTAGCAGCCCAGAAACAGATCATTCCCATGTGAGGTTTCACAGCACCAAACTGTGAACGTAAGGGGTGGGTTTTTTGTTTGGGTTTTTTGTTTTTGTCTTCAGCTGCTTCAGGGTGGATGGGTGGGTGTGTCTGTGCCTCTGCAATTGTGTGCATATGCGATAGTCATGTGTGAGGCTGTGAGGATGCCTGTCATAAGTTTAGACTGTCTGCCTAAACTTTAATGAATAGAGTTTCACCGCTTATGCGTCTCTGATCTGGCCTATGGAGAGTGACACATGGTGCCACCCAGCGCAGCCTTCTCACTCCTGCATGATTTCTCTTCCTAGGAACAGGTCAGCAAGGACATTGCCCAGGGCGCAGCCTGACCTCTCAGGAAAATGTACATACCTCCTTTACAGGCTCAGAAATCCTTTCACTACAATTGCTATTTCGTATTTCCACCAAACTTTTGGGTCTCCACGGCTCTTGCTTACATGTATCTTCTGGAGAGGAAATGTGGCTTCATAGCCACCTTCTTTCAAATTCATTATGAGCATCCTTCACACATTTCTGTTCTTCTAAGGGTACTAGGGTAACACTGTGGCTCTGTATCTAAGTGTGGATGAACAATGGAGCCTGCTAGAAGGAGCACCCAAAGATATAGTTCTAACTGTTGGATTTGAATGGTAAGTGTCTTGAAAATGCTGGTACACACTAGAAGTGTTTTCCTGGCTGTAAGGGAGGGCTGGACGAACTACTTGAGGCTCCTGTAAGTATTGGTAAATCGTCTTGGTACCAGCTATACAGGAGTGAGGACATTTAGAGATGAGGTCCTAGTGGTAAAAGAACAGGAACCTCTAGTTCAGCTCCAGGTCTGGATGATACCTTGATATCCTGTGGCATCCTAGTGTATCAGGTTGCCAGATTATTCTAAACATGAGTGTTATCTGTCTCTGTACACTTACCACTGACCATAATCAGTACTATGAAGCAGCTTCTTGAACAGCTCTCACCCTGCCTTAGTATACACAATGTATGTTGAACGTAAGACTTTTTTGTCCAAAAAGTAATGAAACACAGTAAAACTGCAGGAGACCAACTTGTAAAATGAAATTAAAATGCTGCCTGAGGACCTCCCTGGAACTAGCTGAGTTACAAACACTTCAAATGCATATTAATTGGGCCATATGGTCCAATATTTAAGCAAAAGCATGTATTTTGTTTGGCCAGTGTTCAGGAGAGACTTTAGGTCAAAGCCTTCATGGCCCTGATGAAATCTGTGATCAGCTGATGGAAATGTTTACCTTACAACAAACTTGAAAGACTGTCCTGCACAGAAATGACACACAGGAGTTCATCATGGTGCAGCTCTGTAAAATCAGCTGCAATACCTGTATGTGTTTTGTTACCCCCAAGGCCCTTGCGAAAGACTAAGACAGGCTTCTGAGGCATTGCCCAGAAGAAATGGTGGCACAGGTTTTATCTCTCTTGATGCAAGCATGCAGAGGAAGAAGGCTTTCAGAAGCCTGCTGGCCACCAGCTGCCATGCCACACCTCTGATGGGTTCTGCACAAGGCAAGCCATCATATTGCAGCCCCTGCACAACATTGCTGCATTACTTACCTCCCTGTGTCATGGACCGTGGGACTCTCCCATGGTGGCAGTGGGACAGCGTGAGCTGCCCTGCTGTTTGGTCTTGTGCAACGAAGATCAAACAAGAGCAATGAGAAAGACCACCTTCCAGCATGGAAGCCCTTATGTGAATGAAGGCAGATTGGGGACTAACAAGGTAGAGGCTGTTGCAGGTTGAGCCCATGAGCTGCACTCACTCCCCAATCATACTGTTAACCCCAGGTTGAGAGCATTCATGTACACTTATGATAGATGTGTTTCCTATTTCATTTAATGCCATGTACACATGGGAGATGATAGTTCCTATTTTTATGAGAATACTTGACCCAGGAGATGCTAAGCCTATCAGGATCTTTTTCTTTCATCTCTGCAAAAACAAGATTTATAGCTATTTAACTTAGGTTCATTAGGTGACTCATCGTGTTATTCATTTAATATATTTCACACGGACGATATTACATCTCTTTTCAGTAAGTAATTTAAAAGAGCTGTTCATGACATGCAAGACACAAACAGTGAGCCACTGTCTTACATCCTGATCAACTCTGTCACATTTTCTTGTTTTTAAATTCCTCATCTTAAAAATATGAGTCAACATAAATAGCTTTGAATCTCTGCTACCTTATTAACCAATGGTTGGTGACTCTACCCATAAAATATTTACATAGACAACAGTCTTGTGCTAGTAATGTATTTTCACATTACTTAGTAATTTAAAACATGTCAACCCCTTCTAAATAATAGAAACAATCCAAACATGGAACTGATGTTGACCTTAAAAGGCTGCTCCTCTTTATTTTAAGTCAAGCAGCAATCATTACCACAGATTATCGCTGTGCATTCTTCATACAACTCCTTATCAGCAATGCCCCCAAATATAACTCTAAATGGTAAGGAAAACAGTAGATGAGAAGGGCTGATGCTACATCAACAGCATGTCCTTTAAGGAAGCTTGCAAAAGACTGAATGGAAAATATAACATTTTAATTCTAATGAGGTAAATCAATGACATATATTTGTCTCTTTCATAAAGTTAATGAATTGTGTGTTTGACTATCTGAATCTGCATCTGATCTTTCTTTGCATAGTAAGAGTGTGCATGAGTATGGAAATGCATTTATTTATATTGACTGTATGTATACGTGTGCATGAATGTTTTTATATAATGTATGTGTGTATTGGATATAGTTTTTCAGTTTCTTTTTTGTATTTTCAAACTCCTGTTTCTTATTCTGTTATTAGGGAGCAGGTGATGGAATAGGAAGAAGGGCATTTAGTGTGTGCTCTGGCGTACAGCATGTACTATAACCTCGTAGTAACTTAGACTGGGAAAGAATACCATCCTCTTTTTTCTCAGGAAATAGAGAAAATTCAAAAGAATTGAATTCAATAGAATTGAATTTTGGCTTCCCAAGCCACAGTACATTGACATGGTATGAGCTGGAGCTGGTAAAAGAATAGATAAGTTTCACATATTTATTTATTTATCCTATGGGTATTTATATTACACATGATATTTTGAGTGCGTTCAGCACTAAAAGATAGTCCCTGTGGTGCATAATCGATGTCCTTTGGCAGATACTTAGCCCATTCAGCCAATTAATTTAAATGTTTTACTTTTTTAAAAAAAAGAAAGAAAAACAGCAAAAATTCACAACAGTCTACCCCTTTACTGCTTCTCCCTGTATCTCAGAGCACTTTTCTAGGGTAAGCAATGTAACTTGGGAAGTTGTCCATTAAAGTTAGCATCTTAATCACACTGTTCCCTGCAGGTGGGAGCAGATCAGAGAAACAATAAAACCTCTGTCATGACAGGACAGAAAACCTGATAGCACCATGCTCCTCAGGGGACAGGCAGATATGGAAGATTTTGGGGGCAGTTTTTGTGATCTTACTGACTAATTGTTTGTTACTGTATCTCAAGTTTGTTATGTATTTTAATGTTGTGAAAAAAAGCCCTTTAAAATATTTTTTCCACCTTTATCTCGGCATTTCAGCTATGGTGGTGTGGGAATTAAATAATTAAATATAGTATTTTCTAGAGGACGTGCAATATTCAAAATAATGAGTACCAATACCTAAAGCTGTAGGGGCTGTGAAAATTTTCAGTTTGGATTTTGCCTTTTTTTTCCTCTTTTCAATATTGTACCTTTATTAGCCAGACTTATACTGTTTTTCATGTTGATGAAACAGTCCACTGAGGAATTGAAGTGTATTAAAAGATTCATACTTAATTCAAAGGTTTCTGAAATAAACGGAGACATTGTTACTGGCACAAGTAAAGTTCATACAGTCAAAAGCAAGTCTACTCGCACCGAACCTGAATAGAAGGGCAGGATGCTTGATGCCAATAGTGAGAGGAAAGAAGGGGATAGTAAGGTATCTGCAGTGATTTATTAAAAATACTGTTAGTTGACCCAAGGGCAGAGAGAAGCACAGTCCTCTCAGGTGGAAAGGTGTAAGTCTCTGGGAAGAGACAAGAGACACTCACCTGTAGGCCATTCCAGGGCCAGAGGGATGGAGATGACTAATATGGGGTCTGTGAGGTGAAGGGGGAAAGAGACAGAAAACGGGAATTTGCCTATTGATTTCATTAATCTGGCCGTATACAACCCCTCTGCCAGTTGAATGGCAAGGGTGCTGAGCTACCCTGGCCGGAGCAATGGAGACTTGCCATGGCGGAGTCCAGATAGTGGGAGCAGGAAAGGACCCAAGAGCTTCTGGGACAATCTATATCTAGCTGGCGTTGAATGATTTACAGCTGGGCATTAGAAGCCCCATGATGGCAGATACCACTGGGGCAGGGACACCTGTGACAGTATGCAGTTCTTGTAAGTGTTAAGGGTGATGTTTGTAAGGATGATGCTCTGCACAGTGATGAGCTTTGCTACAGAAACTCTATCTGAAATGGTCGTGGCTGAGGTAGGAAGAAGGCAGAATAATTACTGTAGCTGATTTATCTTTTAAGCTTCCTCGTCAACCATCCTACTTCTAATGCAGGCAAAATTCCTACATTCAGTGATGAGTTGTGGCAGAAGAAATAATTTTCATTCTTTTGTAGATGTTTCATTTTCAAAGACAAAATGTGGAAAAGGTCTAATTCTTCAGTAAGAACGTAAGCCTAATATTTTACAAAAACATAATCTTTCCTTTTAGTCAACAGTGGGCACATTTTAAAGCAGGCAAGAATATAATTAAAAACATTGAAAAAAAAAAAAAAAAACCAACAGATGGGACTAATCCTTTCCTGCAAATGGAATGGACTTTTTATCTTAGTATATCAATGCTATATTTCTGTCTTTCATTTTATCTTCATGTTTATCAGAGTTAGCATTTTTCACAATGCTAGTAAGTGTTCTGATCTTAGGTTGGAGTTTGAATGATAAGACTAGTAAAGTGTTTAAAGATCTTTGTTGAATCAAGTCCTTGGAATGGAACACGTGTGACCATTCTGATTTTTTAAAACTAATACTTTTAGTTACAAAATTTGTGATATAGAAAATCTCACACTGAAATAAAATCCCCTGCAGAGACAGGTATTGTAAAGATGGTGTTCAGTAAGGGCAGCAGTTTGATAACAGTACAATAGTTTTAGATGCATAATAAAGTAAAAATGTGTGTTCAGATGGATTTTTTTTAAAGGGTGGCAAATATTTTTCAAATACCTATCAGCCTGACAGTCCTATTCTTCTAAAGAAAAGTAGTTTTCTTTACCATGCTCATCATTCTGAGACTATTTCATCTGGTTGCTTTTGGCTTGCCTTAGATTTGCACGACGTGAAGCAACTTTCAACTGGCTGCAAATACGGTAGCACTGAATTGCTGGTACAATGTTTTATTTTAATATGGAAAATCATTACACAGGAAGAAGCCTAGTAAGGCCCCTTCACAATTTATATCATGGTTCTCCATGATACAAATTAAGAAGGCCAAAGGCTACCTCTGATTGAACGTGGCAAGAGTAAGACGTGGTGTGGTATAACTAGAAGATTCCCATCTGTGGGGAGTCAGGGTGGTGCAAGGAGAGGAAGCGGGGACATAGGGCAAGAAGTTTGGAGCCTTCTGCAACTTCTGTCAATCATGTGTGGTAAATGACTGCAAATTATTATCCCTTGCCTTTTCCTCTTGTTACAAGTGGGAATTAAAGCTTCCCAATATATACTGGGTGAAACCTGACGCAGTAAAGCAGATGCCATTCTCTCCCAAAACATGTGGGGAGGAGTATTGGGAGGTTTTCATTACTGACTGAGTGGTAGATGAATGGATGCTCCCTAAGTCAGTCTCAGCCTTCTGATTCCTTAAGCCGAAGGTCTGAATCTTTTCATACAAATCTCTCCAGATTTCTTCCAAGCTGCATAAAGAGGATGTGGCAGAGGGATAAAACATGGGATTAAACAACTTGCCCTAGTCCATTCCACTATGATATCTTTGTTAAACTTTTTGGGGCTCCGGCAATGTACAAGATAAAGCTCAACCAGTCATACTACCTTTTGTTGCCAGTTCTTGAACTGTGGTGGAGTCCCTCGGAAGAAGAACTTTCTGGAGGAGCAAAGTGGTAGCATCAGTGATTAAAACCAAAACCTATGTTAAAAAAGGTAGATGACTAAGGCTGCCAAGTGAAATACTAATGCCAGGAAATAAGGCCGAATTAATTACCTTACATATACATTATAATTTGATTTTTGATTATGTGATCACACATCACCTTTTTAAGAGGATCCTTGCCTGATTCAGTGCATCTGATGGGTTGCACTCACAAAACATACTAAACAATGTTCAGCTAATTCCCCTTGTTCAATGTGTGGTTGGATGCTTTATTTACTGCATTCCCTTCTAAAATTAGAATTATTAATTTCCTCACAGGCTTTTCTGTCATGCTTGTTGTGGTCTTAGAGAGCTTCAGCAACTAATTAATATGTATCTTTGTCAGACTGCTGTGAAATAAACTGGATTTACTTCCATTTAGAGATGAGGAACCAGAGCATGGACAAATTAAGCTATAACAATCTCTAATTTTATGTGCCTGACTAGAGATATCTAAGAACTGATTTTTAAGTGTTTTGTGTTATCTGGCATGATGTATATTCAAGCACAGCTCCCCTTAACCTCATTTACAGCTGAAAGAGCTCAGCAGTTTTCAAAATCACGTGATATTCTTCATCAAAAGATGAAGATGGCTACTAATCATCTCTCAAATGGTGAGTGATTTGGTCAACTTTTAAAAATTGCACAGTAGAAACACATGAGAAGAGCCTAGTTCCCCAAGCCAATGTCCATCTTGAAGAAGAAACTACTTCTACAGTCCCTTGTGTCATTCACTACCCATTTTCAACCTCTGTAGTGACTGATATTGGTAGAGATCCTGCAACAGAGGTTTTCTTTACTGCGCAGTATTGATGCAGCTCAGGAGGCCACCATTACCATCTTGTAAGGGGAAAATAGAGATAATGTATAATTAAAGTCTGTAGCATAATGCATATACATCAAGTTCTAAGTACCTTAAAAATGAGTTTTGTGGTGGGTATTGACGGGTAATGGTATACCAGCTCTAGATATTATAACAAGAGTTGCAGGTGCTACCTTCGCAAAGGTAACATTTCCTAGGATGCATTCCAAAACCCATTTGAAATATACTGAAGCAAACAATCTTGAATGCATCTTCCTCTTACCTTTGTATTTTAACGCAAAGTTTCTTGTGATGTAGTATTTGAGGAATTCACAGCAGATCTGAACACTGCTGATGTTATGACTTCTACATACAGGACTAGACTCTGTACAGTTTTCCTTATCACTTTAATGGCGTCTTGTATTTAATGGGACCCACCAGATTTCCCACTCATGACTGTTGTTCAAGGAGGCTTTTGTTCTGCTTGTCCAGGACTTCCAGTATATGATAGTTCTAATCCTGAGGAAAGACCCCAGCACTACTGTCTATGTGCCAAATATTTACTTAGAGGAAAACAAGTAACACAGGACCTTTCATTAGTATCTGCCCCTTTTTCTGGAATCAAGTCTGTTTATCTAAAATATTTTAATAAAAATTATCTATTTCTATGTGCTTAAAAAACTGAATTGCACAAGTATAAGGTACTATGTATTTGCAACCATTGCCCATAGTAAAAGGAAAGGTGTTTTCTTTCTGTTGAAACTTGAAGTCAGTTTACCATGTATTAGAGACAGACAGTTTGCACTTTTACGCGTGAAGGCACTGCGTAAAAAGAGGGCAATTGCGTCCCAGCAGCCATGATGTGATGTGGGGACATCTGGGGGCAATGACCTTTGGACATAAAGGACAGAGATAAAGGCAGGGAAAGAAGCCTGTGGAGTACTGCAGAAAGGGCAGTACATGGTAAGTGAACCAGCACAATACCCGCCAGCATGAAGTTGGTTGGTCATTGTTTCTGAACGTTGTTAATCTGGCATTGTGAACTGATATCAGATCAGTGTTTTGGACCATATGGCAAGTATCAGGAACCCTAAAACTGGATTTGCAATTTCATGGACACATGGCCTGGAATTTTACCTCATGATTGTTATCACACATGAATTAATATGTATCACTGGTTTAAATCTTAACAGCAACTAACTTACCTACTCATGGTGCGGGTGTCCTAGCAAGCTACTGACCCTTCAGTCGCATCTCAGCAGTCATATTATGACACCCTCAGAAGGAACTCTGCCACCATGTCCCAATCTATTTTCCAGTTCTTCATCATCTAAGAAAAAAAAAGCTTTAAAAAGCTCACATAGAAGTCTTAGAGCATGTTACAGGGATCATTATGTTTGGACTGTTTTGCACATGTTTTGCAAATTCTGGAACCTGAACTGAACCTGGCCTGTCAGCTGCTTCTCTCTAGGAGCAAGGTGGAACACTGTTATGGCATGCAGATGTGATGTAGGATGAAAGATACGCCCTTGGGCTAGCCTGTCTCAGTCCATGTAAGACTTTTAACAATTACCAATGTTTTATATTCTGCTTGAGGGAGAAAAATTCAGAATTCCTGTTCAGGGACAGAGATGCTCCCAGCTGGATCCAGTCTCAGTTCAAAACCAGCTGCATTTTTTTTTTCACAGAATCATCGAATGGTTAAGGGTGCCTCTGGAGGTCACCTGCTCAAACGGGGCCACCTAGAACTGTTGTCCCAAGACCATGTGCAGATGGGTTTTGAATATCTCCAAGGATGGAGACTTTGCAACCTCTCCAGGCAACCTGTGCCAGTTCTCGGTCACCCTCACAGTGAAAAAATGTTTCCTGATGTTCAGAGGGAACCTCTTGTGTTTCAGTTTGTGCTCATTGCTTCTAGTCCTGCCACTGGGCGCCACTGGGCACCACTGAAAAGACCCTGGCTCCATCCTATTCGCACCCTCCCTTCAGGTATTTATATACATTAATAAGATCCCCCTGAGCCTTCTCTTCTCCAAGCTGACAAGTTCCAGCTACCTCAGCCTTTTCTCATATGAGAGATGCTCCAGACCCTTAATGATATTAGTGGCCCTTTGCTGGACTCTCTTCAGTACGCCTGTATCTCTCCTGTACTGGGGAGCCCAGGATTGGATCCAATACTCCGGGTATGGCCTCACCAGTCCTAAGTAGAAGGGAAAGATCACCTCCCTCACCTGCTCACAGCATTCCTCCTAATGCAGCCCAGGATACTGTTAGCCGCCTTTTGCAGCAAGGGCACATTGCTGGCTCATGTTCAACCTGGTGTCCACCAGGATCTTCAGGTCCTTTTCTGCAAAGATGCTTTCCAACCAGACAGCTGCCAGTGTGTACTGGTGCATGGGATTGTTCCTTCCCAGGTGCAGGGTTTTGTTCTTCCCATTGTCAAACATGGGTTCCTGACAGCCTATTTCTCCAGTCTATTGAGCTCTGAGGGATGGCAACATGACCTTCTGGTGTATCAGCCATTCCTCCCAGTTTTGTGTCATCTGCAAACTCTGCTGCATCATCCTGGTCATTAATGAAGATGTTAAATAGGATTAGACCCAATGTTGACCCCTGGGTTACCCCACTAGTTAATGGCCTCCAACTATACTTCCTGGCACTGATCATCACCCTCTGGGCCTGGCAGTTTAGCCAGTTCTCAGTCCACCTCTCTGTCTGTTCATCTAGTCCATATGTCATCAGCTTCTTTATGAGGATCCTATGGGAGACAGTGCCAAAAGCCCTACTGATGTCAAGGTAGACAATATCCACTGCTCTCCCCTTGTCTACCAAGCCAGTCATTTCATCATAGAAGGTTATCAGGTTGGTCAAGCATGACTTTCCCTTTCTGAATCTATGCTGACTGTTCGTGATCAACTTCTTGTCCTTCATGTGCCTGGCAATGGTTTCCAGGATTGGCTGCTCCATCACCTTCCCAGGGATCAAGGTGAGGGTGACAGGCATGTAGTTCCCTGGGTGTTCCGTCTTTATAGGAGGAACATTTGTTTTCCTCCTGTCTTCGGGCACTTCTCCCAATCACTATGGTTGATCAAATATTGTTGAGAGTTTTCAACAGACTTTAGCAGATTGTAGCCCCTAGATGAGTACAATTTAATTGTCCAATTTAGTCTCAATAGCCCCTTATCCCAGTGAAGAAAAAGCTGAGGGTTTATACTGAAACAATACTACAGTTCAAAAAATAAAACAGATGAAAACATATTTTTTTAAAAAACAAGAGTCTTGATGCAACTTCAGAATTGAAGTGACTTTGGGCCTTAAATTCCATTGATTTTGATGTATTTGACATGCTGTCTTGTGCAATTCTGATGACTACAGTACTGATAATAAGAACAAAACCTGGCATTTGTTGTTTAAGCCTGAAAAAATTTTGTATTTGCTTTCAAGTTTGAACTAATCATGGTGTTTTTATTAAAATAAATTAATTGTGAAAGGAGTGTTGTAGCGTATTGTTTTCCAGGCCCTGCTGATTCTGTATTTATTATCAAAAGTAAAGTAATTCCTGCTGAGCTGTAACCAGAAAGTTACTTAACTGTCCAAATATTCACAGCTGTTAGGGAAAAAGATCTAGTTTATTCCAGTCTCTTCAGTTCACCATTCTGTTATAGACCTACACTTCTCATGATAAGATTATTGATCACCTTTTGTTAAGACGAGAGATAGATGATACTTGAAAGTTTGAGTTTGCTTTTATCACATGATTCTTTGGGTTATCTGAATCTTTTTTTTTTTTTTTTTGCATTGTAAATCTGAGATACCTCATAAGATTTCTGTCATTTCTGTTGTTTATTATGACAGTTGAAACAAACTTTTTTCTCAGCATTTTTGGACATCTGTGTTCTGACTTCATACTGGGAAAAAAAGAATCTTAGCTATTTTGTTAAAAGTCTACATGAAGATCTAGTTTAGGCATGTATCACTATACAGAGAGCTGTGTCAGTGAGCATGCATCCTCTAGCAGCATAACATATGCTGAATGATCACATCCAATCTCAGTCATCACTTCTACTTCTTCAATGGCTAACTCTTATGACATCCTAATGAAGGATTTTTGAAATTTCTAGGAACTTTGCTCTAGCCACTGTTCCTTAATCTCTTTGGTGGGCAAGATTGTGCCAGAAAGGGATGTGTCCTTTATGGAAGAAACAAAGAGGACAAAACATACAGTTTAGAGACAGGAGAGCGTTATCTTACTTACGACAAAATACTCCAGCCTTGAAAAATTATTTAACACTGTGCAACATGTACAATGTAGGTAAATATATAAAATAATATATGAAGAGGTTTCTAACAGACAAGTAGGTTTTGTCTTCAATTCTTAGTGATCTTCAACTGGTAGTCAAGTGTCAATTTGCCCTTCTGCTTTCAAAATACTCTCCTCTATGTCACCTATAAGAGTAAATGCAATACAGTTATTTTTGTGAAAGAAGCCTGCAACCTTGAATTCCGTTTACAGGTTCTTATTTGGCTTATTCAGAGTATTTGGCCAATTCTCAGCTATTCAGGAAGGTAGTTACACAAATTTTAGCCACTGTTACGAAGAGTCTTGTTCTTTAGAGTTACTTGGGAGCTATGTTTTAAAATGTTACCATCCAGTCAGCAAAGATAAACTATGCTTGTGATTAATTTTGTCTAATCTCAAAAAAGAAACAGTGAAGAGTCATAAAAAGGTTGTAAAACCATCAGGTCATAAAAACATCAAAATTATGAATACATTATCACGAATGTTTCAAAGTACTTAAAGAGTAGCTAGAGGGTATGCACGACTAATAAATTTTCTCTGCTATGAATAGATCCATCAATTTCACTGATGAACCTCAAAGGAGTGTTGTGAGGTTCATGACAGACGCTGAGAGCGAGTAGTACTTTGCTTCAAAAATAAGTAGCTAAGTGGAATTGAAGACTGAACAGTTTATTCAGTGGGAGTCAGAGTACCAAAATCTGGCCATTCATGAATTAGGGTCAGATCAAGCCTCCCATTGACCTCAGTGGGAGTTTTGCCATTTGCTTCAATGGAAGTTGGATCAGGCTATCAATGCTTTAAAGTGGTTCAATAGAAAGTGTTATTGAAATGCAAATGTACATGTTCTCTTCATCTTAACTTCCCATCTCCCCATTCAGTGTTGTTTGTAGAGAGTGTTATTATGGGTTGCTGCTCTGGGACCTCTGTTAAACAAAGATTTTTGTATGCTCATCAGGGATATATTCTGTAGTACAGGGGAATCCAGCGACAAATTTTGTAATAACAGTTCTAAGCAGATCTAGTGAGTCTGGTTTGAAAAGCAATCAAGCTTTGCTGTATCACCAAGCCTGAACAAAGATGAAGTTGTCTATGCTGTTGAGTATAGCACATTCATTTAACGCTTAGTGTGAGCTGACCTGCTCGATGTCATAAAAAAAATAATCTTTCAGGTATTGGAGATTGCCTGGAGACACTACCTGCAATGGTTTCAAGTAACACTTAAAAAACAGAAGTTGAGTTCATGTGTTTGAAGTAGCTTACTGCTAGCTCAGTTTCATTCTTTGTGCATCAAATGTCATCAGCACAAATGAGTGGATAAACCAGTAAAGATTCCATTTTATTAAGATTAAACCATGCCTCTCTCTTCCTCCTGCCTACCACAAGTCCCCTTCCTATTGCAAATGCCTGGCTTTGTCTTCCTCCTCCCCAGCAATAGTAATTACTAATACCAAACCTGTTGCACTGGGGAGTAGACACATCCTGTTTAGCTTGCTTGAGATCTTGAAAAGCAGTCTAGAGCTCTCAGCTGCAGCCAGCAGGCCAGCATGCATATTTCTTCTATGCTCGGCCAGGAGTGTACACACATACACACAGCTGGTTGCTTGCCCAGCCAGGAAATACATACCTTCTGACTGGTGGCGTCGAGGCAATGTATTGCCTCTCAGCCTCCAAAGGGCACAGGTGTCAGCATCGCTCTCATTGGGAAAAGACCAAAGGAATTACTTTATGAGATATGTGTTATACAGGCCTGGGACAGCCATTTCCCACTGCTCTTTGAATACAGCAGCTAAGTCAAAAGAAGAAGGAAGCATTAAAAAAAAAGAAAACAAAACTTTAAAAATGTAATTGCAACCACTTCATGGTGTAGTGATGGTAGACAGGAGCTTAAACTTGATTTTTTCTGCTGACTAGATATCAGGTCGATGGCATCACTTGGACATAAGAGTAAGGGACACTGCTGATTAAGTTACAGTCTGTTACTATTGCATATGGCAATCGTTACAAATTTAGCCTTAGTGGCTAGTATGTATTGAGCTAACTAAAAAGGCAGTTGGCTTGTTCATTGTGATTAAAGCACTAGTAATAAGATCTCTTATTTCCCTATCAGTAATATTCTAATTGCCACGGACCCATGGCAGGTCACAGTGCCACCTGCTCATTTTGCAGGGACCGTAGGTTGCATCCTTACTGTAATATAAAAGACACAGGCTTGATTACTCTCCCATAACTATCCACATTGTTTAGTTTTTAACGTTCTTTCTGGCATGCTTTTGGCCCTTGCCCATCAGATGTGTCCTAGACACAACTTGGGAAGAAGCATGGCCAATCACTTGCTATTGACTGCTGTAAACTGTATGGCTGAGGCTACCATGTCCTAGGGTGACAGGGAGGCAGAGGAAGCCAAAAAGAAAGCATGCAAATCATGAGCTCGTTTACTCTTGAGGACAGAGAATGATCCCTAAATAGTTCCATTTACTAGGCTGGATTTAAAATATGAATTCCCAACTCTTGGTCTTGCAACACCAATAGTACTCTGCAAAGAAGGAGGAGACATAGAGCTGGGAAGAGCTTCCCCAGGGCTATTTAAAAGAATATGTTCATGCTACCTATACTCTTTTCTTGTACTTTTGGCCACAAGTCAGTTGGATTTTGTGCAGCTGAAGAGGATTGTAAGTGCATGAAAGTGGTGGAATTACTTGAGGATGCAAAAGATCCTGAATGGACCTGGGTCACAGTGAGGTTTAGAAGAGAAATGACATTTAATGCACTTCAATTCAGTACACATTATTAAACTGGAAGAATTGTCGGGGGACCTTTGGGTAGCATTGAGCTATGTGGGAAAGGTTAGGGTTACGTCTGCTTTGCAAAATAATGAGATGAGCATCATGGGAACCAAAGTGTGATTTTCTCCCAAGTTCTTATTTTTCCAGGTGATCCATATATATCTGTATGCTTGAACCTGTGACTTACAGAGTAACGTCTTTCACCACCACTTGTTTTAGACACTACTTGCAGTAATTTTCTTAGTAGCACAACTCTTCCTAAGATCCAGCATAGGTCCATGAGTCTGAGAGGAATGCTACTTCCACTCTTATTAAAATACTGCTTGCAAGCCTTGCAAGCACCTGTGCTTGTCTTGGAGAACTCCCCATTGAGGAACTTTGCTGAGCAGGCTTAGCCCTGCTTAGTTTATGAGATCCAGCATGATCACTTTTGAGGTGGTGTAGCACCTAGCCAAGAGAACAAAGCAACTGCATTTTACGTATATGGAGGTGTTAATTTTGTAAAAAAAAAAGTGAACTAATTGAGAAGATCTTGGGAAGGGTTTTTTTCAGTTTTTTCCCCCCTTTTTATAATTAAGTACACTTTGTACACCATTTTGAGGGATTTTATTTTTAACTTTGGTCGAAAGTCTTTTGTACAGAAGTCTGTGTCATATGAATTCCAGCCTTTGTTAGGGATGGATTAAGTTGTGGAGATTCTGACCTTGTGATACTACTATGTTTCTGCTAAACAAAGTCCAGTATGCCAAACAAAGATGTAGCAAGTAGTTACGAAATGGCATGGCGATTACACATGCTTTTGATTCTCATTGTCTGGTGTTTATTTTGGGATAATTCTGTTTTGAGAGTGGAAAAAACAGACTGTAAATAAAAAGGAGGTCTACAAGAAATACATTATGCTACACAGTTCTCAAAGGCTAATGGAGGGCTCCTCAGTGAGTGCCTATGAGATAGGAAAATTATTTTCAACAATGAAAGAAGAAGGTAAAAATATTCTGGGACACCATGACAAGTCAGAAAAAGAATGAGATTCACCCACTTGCGCAAAACCTGAGTAATTTACTGTTGCAGCTCACAGTCTCTGTTGTTTCCCTCCTACGTAAGGTTTCTAGGTCAATGCCTCTGGTGTTGTTCCAAACCACGCAGCTCCACTCCCAGCTCACCTCCCTTCTCCTGGACAGTGGGAGAATCTCTATTGCAACTTCCAGGAGATGTTGAGTTAGCCGGTACTGCATTTCTGCTCCTGACTTCTCTCCTATATTGCCCCACCCATGAAACCAGAGAATAGGAAAGGGAAGAAGAGGGAAGTGAACTATGCTGGCTTGCTGTGCAAATGTAAATTTTACCTTTTACAATTCATTTTATTGAATGAAATGAATCCAAAGACCTAAAAGAGCATAATAATAATCCAAAATCATATTTCAAGGGATACTAATGCCATTTTAAGATGAAACTTTTGTTACGGATGTAGATTCAGCCCTAAGTTCCAGAAACCATCATCTAAGCTATCTACTATTATTTTTATAGCTCTATAAATCTGTAAGGCCAAAGTCTACCATTCTACGCATGTAGAACTCCATTTATTCCATGGGGAGTTGCACTTGCATATCAGAGGGTAAAATCTGGTCTTAATAGCAATAGGAAAAAGGGGACGTCTTTCCCTTTTAAAAACATTTACTGTATCCTAGCAATGTACAGCGATGCTATGCAAGTCTGACAACAGACAAATGGCTTCAAAAGATATTAAACCTTACAGAAATACTGTAGGAAGACAATGTGATAATCTTTAGGAGTCTCTAGGTAGTGCAGGTTCCAAACATTGCCTACATTCTAGCCCCAAAGCAAGTAAGGTAATATAGAAGGAAATTTCTTAAACACTTGTGTTGAGGTTGATGCAGAGCTCAAGAAAATCTGACTGTCTGAAAATGAAAACAAACAGGGTAATTAGGAGAAGTAACTACTTTGTTCTCAAGGTTTTGTAATTAAAAAAAAAATTAAATATACCTTATCTTTTTGTGTAGGTTGTCTTTCTAAAATCTTAGCTTGGGATTGTTGCTTTACAGTTTAGAGCTTGAGTGATTTCAAAGTTCTTAAAAACAACAACTAAACTCTCTGCATAAGCAAATAAATTATGTATCAGCTGTTCTAGTTCTCCAGGATAAGAAATTAAAACAATGGGAAGAAATGTACTGAATGACCGGCTTTATGATCTTGTTAGCTACAAAGTATAGCTAATTAGAAAAACCATTCTAAATTTAAACTTTGCTTGAATGAGATATCATTGTTATTCACAAAGCACAATATGGTTGTGCATGCAGCCTGCCACTATCTCTGAGGCCAAACCGACTCTTGAATAGGTTATGTAATTACCAGAGGAGGACAGATAGGTGGGAATCTGAAGATGACAAACGATTTAGAAGCTAACAGAAGACTGCTGGTTTCCACAAGCTCAACGTCTTTCAGCCATCTGTAAATATGGATAGAGAATAGAGCAAAAGGAAAACGGCACTGTGGAAAGCTTTTCTATGGAGATCTTGAGATAATTTTCTTTCCATCTTCTAAAATACCATAGGATGTGTTCCTAGTCTCCACGACAAGGTTCTGCCATTGGTAGTTCTGGTACCTTTTTCCAATTTTGAATACTGCCATTTGGTCAGTATTTATCATTACACTTTATTGCTCTACCAAAGTCTTGAAGATGAAGTGTCTCCTGAAAGAATATGTTAAGAGGTATGAAAGAGAATTTGGGAAATATCAGACGAGGAAAGACTAATTTATAGTCAGATCACAATTCCTATATATGCAACATCTTGGTATGGCTTCATATTTTATTGACTTGCATATTTGTGACTTGACAGCATCACACTCCAGAGCTTGGGCATAGAGATGAAGGGAAGGAACAAAATTTCCAGAGGGAATTGCAGCACCTCCGACCATGGTGGCAGGACACTCTGCCCTTTGAGTGGAGCCGATGTGACTTTTGAAACAATTGCATCTAATGTTCCTGTTGAACAGTACAGGAGTTGTAAATAAACTTTGGTAGGAACAGAGATTGAGGGAGGAATCTGAGTGCATTTTTTTTTTTAGATTGGCAACGGGTTCAGAACGATGTTTTGGCAAGGACCAGATGCTCATACTTTAAAGGGCAGTTATACAATATTCTTAAAAAGTTAATCTCATATTTAACTGTCTTAATACAATGATCAAATAATTTCAAATGCACACTTAGAAAAGCACATTGACATACAGCATTCAAGGCTTCTTCCTTCTAAAATCACTTAGGAGAGAAAAAAAAGATCTTTTTAAAGAAGAAATCTTAAACCCATTGTTCCTCTAGGTGCAGTACATTTGGATTCATGAAGAGGATATAAAGGCATGGCTCTTCATTCACAGATATTTTTACATCAACTGAATGACTGTTTTGGAGCGAGTACGGTTGAGGTTCTATCTCGTTTCAAGTCCTTCCTGCCACCTTCTGCTGCAAACAAGAGACATCCGAGATCTTTTTCTACTCACACTGCTTCCCTTTTTATGAGTTTACCAATGAATTGGGTCATTCTCTCTGCCCAGTGATTTTGTGGTAACTTTTTGCTTTGGAGTCCTCCAGAATTGTGTCTTTAATGTACTTATGAAACTTCTTCACTGGTAAAAAATGTGGGCTAAACCCAAAACCAACACTGGCACATCTAGGGTGTCTATATTTTCTGGCATCACTTTCCAGTACAACCACATAATAATTAAATAACTAGCTGATATCATACCCAGTCTGGGTAACTATTTTATCAGATACTAAATAGCAGAAAAACATACAAAAATAGCAATGGCAAACTCTGCTTTATATGATAACCACAGAATGCATCATACAAAATAAGACATTATTAGCTCTTACTGCTGGTTAAAATAACATGCACATTTCTGTGGTAGTGAAGTCACTGAACTGATAGCAATGGATTCCTAATAACTGGGTTCCGTGAATTCCCCTGGAAACTGTGGTATTGAATATAGCTATTCCTGGATGTAGCCATCATGGAGGTGGATGGGCTGCCAGTAGGGTGACGTTTTCTTCATCCAGTGACTAAGAGAATGTGCTACATCTGACAATGCCAAGCCAGGGGTTGTAGTCTCTTTTGCCTCATATTTCTCACTTAAATCTGTGTCTCACAGTCCATTTCTAAATTGTTACTCATCACAGCCAATCTAATTGTTATCCTCATCATTGGCATTGGTAAGACTGAAAGAGATCATTCACAGATCATTTAATCAAGCCAGACCCTCTAATTTCTGTTTGCACTTTGTTTTCCTTGATGCAGATTATTTGCATTAGTTCAGTACTCCCCCACTGTGCCCTGTGCATTTGCAGCACACGTAGTGACCCACAATGCCCAATGACTCTGGACAGTGAATTATTCAGCCTTGTCACTGTTCTGCCACTTCTTTTTCATGTAAATCTGCTGTACTTCCATCTGCCACCTATGGAATGGGGTTAAAGAAATCTTCCTCATGCACCAGGCTGCCGGGTAGGGCTTAATTCCCTGGGTGTGTCTCTACTGGTGCTTTATTTTGGAAGGGCATGCTTTTGAAGTAGACTTCTTCATCTTCTCCAATTATTTCCTTTCAGTTCACATCATGGTCCTTCCTCGTGCTTAACTAGAGGACACACTCCAGATGCACATTTGATGCAGTCTAATCAACAGGAATGGATTAAAGCTAATCAAAGTAAAAAAACCCAAAATATTTAGTAATGGGGACGTTGGGTCCTTGGTACTAACTGTTTTGCTCTGCAGGTCCATTCCTATTCTGCCATGATATATAATCAAGACATAGACATTATTATAGCTGATGGTTGCCTTTGTGATCCTTGGATGAACAGAACAGACAAAGTATGAGTTTTTGTGTGTGTTTCAGAGAATAAATACAACCTTTGTGTTTTAACCCCAAATCTTGGCTTTCTTTCACTGTACTATTTTAGTGGGAGATTCCATAGTTTATATAAGAAAGTTTACCTTAGAAGATCTAATAGCAAATGGAACCTGCTTTTGCACTTATGTAAATAAAATCTATTCATGCTGAGTTCGTTCTGGTCCAGGGACATTAACCAGCAATGTTTATTTTTTTATTGCTGGCAAATTTCCCCGAAATTTTCATTTTGAATAGATGCAGAACGTTAACACCAGTAGTTTATTTTGATACTTACTCTATACACATCCTCAGATATTAAGCCATACTTTGGGGTTACGGTAAAGTTAGTTTTAAAGACTTTGTACTCCAAAACAATGTTTTCTTACCCCACCATATATTTGAAATGGAAATATAAATGCCAACAAAAGAAGAACCCTCATATATGTAATTTTATTGCAGCATTTCTGTGTTTCACAGCATGCCATTTTTACTGATGCTATCTTGTGTTTGATTCTTATTGCACTTTCATATCCTTCACTCTGATATAATTCTGAATGTCTTTGTGGTATTACTTCCAACATAAAGAGATATATGAAGAATCAGGCCTAGAGAATCAATTTTTATCACTTGCTCAAGTCTCTAGTTTTTCTTTTGTCCTGTACAAACCTGTTCTTTCTGTTTATCATCGCTTCTGACAACGTTACAGAAACCCCTTGCTTTCTGAGTGGTGGCAAAGTATTGCTAGCTTTGTGTGCATGATTTGACATACCAGCTCTGCTCAGCTAGCCCTCATACTGATAAAAGTCTCTCTCTGTCTCTTAGCCAGCAGGAGGTGCTGAGGAATGATGCAACAAATGTCTTTTGACTGAGATAGTCAGGATCCCTCTATGCTTTATGCAAAGATTTTCACTAACTTACTTGTGAGATGGATCTGAGCATTGTCACATCAAAGTGAGGATTTTAGTTCTAAGTTTAGGATGGCATTTTGTGTTTGGCTAGAGCAGGGACATTCTTCTTTTGCTCATATTTTAATTAAATAACCTTTAAAACAAGTGAGTAGGAACATTCAAGCCAAAGCAATGGATTTCGTTACTCCAGGCTGGAGCAGTGATAATGCATAGCATTTATTAAAGACTTTGCTCTTCTCAATCTATTTGGAATAGATGACGATATATTATAATGATAGAGGTGGGATAACTGATAAAGGAAATATTGTTAATCCTTAAACTAACTAGCAAGATAAACTGTAACCACAGCTTTAGATTTTATATTATGTTAAGCAGTGACCAAAGAAAATAAGAGTGAGGGAAAGGAAAATATATTAAGATATTGTTGTTGTCAAATATAATTAAGTGCTGGTTATCATAGACACCCCTAAATATTCACCTTCATATTTGTTAGCATTAGTCCTAACGTAAACAAAATAACTACTGAACCCTTGAAACAGGAATCCCTCTCCCACTCCACTTGTTGCAGCTAAAAGTTTCCCTATATTGACTAAGTAAATATTTTCAGTACTCTTCTAGGGGAACCATGGAAAATACGGATTGTTTCTCATGTCACTGTATTCCTTCATGTCCTTGGAGGTTTCAGTTCTCAGTGTGTGATGTGAACACCTTTCTGCCGGTAAGGTGTATCAAGTCACAAAGTCATCGAACACAAACACTTTGTTAACAGGAACAGGCAAGCATACGCACTTTGCAACACTTAAGCAGCTGCCCAAAAGCAATCAATCACTGAACCATCAACATGTATTTTAAAGAAAATACAGAATACCGTGGAAGATACCGGGGTTAGAGAATGTCTGCTATAACATCTATCTGTAAGTATGACAGCCTAATAAACTGTAGATGCCTAGAAAGATAATCTTGTTACCAGACAAATCCTACAATATTATATAATCAGTTTGTGAACACTTTGAACATTATACAGTGATAACAAAGTACTGCATGGATTTATCAGAAACAAATCCATGTAGTTTTCCTTTGACAGAGCAGTTGGCCAAGGAGTTAAGAAAGGAGCAGTAGACTTGTCAGATATTGATATTAAGACGGCTTTTCACAGTCCTACCTGCTTTTCTGAAAAGAAAACTAGGAAAATGCAGTGTAGAGGAGTTCACCATAACATATGCATGGAACAGATGTCACTTCTTGGTCTCGTTCTCCTCAATATTTTTATGAGTAACTTGGAAGATGAAGCAGTGGATTTTCAAGTTACACCAGCAGATAGGAAGTGCTGGCACTTTGGAGGACTGTATTAGAGCCTGGAGAGACGATCTGATATGAATAGTATAAATTCAGAAAAACAGAGAAGTGTAATTTGCCACAGATATCCACTGCATGAATACAAAATGGGAAATATTTATGTGGGATGCGGGACAGGAAAGAAATCTGAAGACTATACAGCCCTAAACTGAGTAAGAGTGGACTGCATGATATGACTGAAGAAAGACGAATCTCACTGTAGTGCATATTAGCAAGAGTATCTTATGTAAGATGTGGATGGTTGTTCTGTTTTACTCTGCTTGGCACTGGGGACAGTCAGCTTGAGTACTTTGTCCTGTTTTGGGCACCACACTTTAAAAATGATAGAGACAAACTAGAGAGAGTCCAGAGGAGAAGAACAAGAATGATGTGGTATGGAAAACACATCGCATGAGGAAAGATCAAGAGAATTGGTTCTGTTTAGTCTAGAAAGAGAAGATGAGAACAGTGTGACAGCAGCCTTCCAGTATACAAAGCTAGCTGTTCTCCATGTCCACAGGGGATACACAAGAAGGTGTTGATTTAATTTGCAGCCAGAAGGCTTTGCTGCACTGTTGGGAAAAAGATGTAAGTTGAAAGACAGTAATGTGGTGGAACAGGTCCCCAACAGAGCTTGTGGAATCCATTGCACAGGACAGTCTTGTGCAGGGGTGAGATGTCTCTCCAGCATGGTCCAAGGGACCAAGGATGAATCAATGCAGGGAGAGAGAACATCTGTCTGACAGTGTGTGCTTTCTGTCATTCAGCTTTCTTACAAGAAAAAGAAATTCCCATTGGATTTCAACTTGTGACATAGAATTTCTGTGCCCTACCAGTATTTTCCTGATTTTCAAAGCATTTATTTATCCAGTTTCCATGATTTCAGTGTCCTCTCTTCTTGCTCAGACTGTTCCACAAAACTCATGGCTACACGTACGTTACTATCACTCTCCCACTTTGTGTTTATTGCTCACATTCCCGTTTTATGTAATATGAAAAAAACATTCCCACATTTAGGAGCATGCAGTATACTGATAACAGTTTCAAAGGAAAATATTGACATAAGTCTGGTTGTGATAATGCAAGCAAGTAAAAATTTAGCTGACTATTTAGTAGCAGGGTAGTAAAGAAATGCTGTAAAAGCCAAAATCAGATGTATAACCAGAAGATTCAGTTCCCCTCAGTCCTTTCCTGGCTCCAGATCTAGGTACTAGCACAGAATCAGAGTCTTAGCTGCTTTCCACATGTCTGGACATGCCAGTGTCTTAACTCATCTTACTTCAAATGCCACTTTAAAATACATCTGCGCTGTAATGCATAAAAGGAACTTGCTGTGCAATAACACCTTATGTAAATTGTGACTTGTGGTTGTTGCTACAGCTCCACTAAGAATTACAAGCACATTTCACCCCCCCCACTTTAACTGGCCACTGCTTGTCTTAAACACCTGCCTCGTGTATGAGATTGCAAACTTTTCAGGTCAGAGTTTACCTGATGTCTGTACAGTACCTCACACACCGCCCTCCTGCCTGTCATCCCATTTGTACTTGTAAGCATTATCCACACTGTCTCCCTTAGTTCTACAAATCCAGGCTATGTCTAAACTCTTCTTTGTAACACCTTTATGAGAAAATTTTCCTGGCAATCCAGTTATCCTCTGGGATCTCTATTAGTGCACCATGAACCTTTATACTGCAACATTCATTTCTCTTTCTTTGGCTAATGCAATGCTGCCTGACTGCTATTTTTACAAGAGGCTTCTGAAGTGCTTATTTGCCTGTTCCGACAGCCTTCCCCCCCTTTCCACTCTTCTGCTTGCTCCTCCTTCACTGCCACATCAAATGAACTACCCCTTGCGCTTCTCAGGCTGCGTCCTGGCTTGCTGCCATCCTCCCTAGTAGCCAGTTCTGTTCTCTCTGTCGGGCAGCATTCACCACCCACATCCTAGATTTTCAGACATGTACTTGCACATTCGCAGCTCAAGGTTTCTCAGCAGAGTAGGCAAAATCAAATTTTGCTACCCCAGCAAGTAGACTGCTGGTGTGCTGACAGTGTTGATAATGCTTTTTAATAGCTTCTTCCAGTACTTTTTGTACCGACAGTCCATATCAACCTCCTCTCTCCACTACCTCCCCCCGCCTTAGTTATAAATTTGTTGAAGAAGGAACCAGCCATTTGTTTCCCCATCCAGCTCAATAGGGTCTTGGTCAATGACTGGAATTCACAGACAAATCATGCAGTTATCATTAGCATCTCAAGGTTTCTGCTTTCCATTGCAACATACATGTTTTTTAACAAGAACAACAAACAAAATTACTCCCAAACTTGGATTTTCATCATTAGGCATTTCTTCATTTTCTTTTAACGCTGACAGATTCAGCTCTCATTTCTTTATCAGTTCATTCACTCTAAATCTATGCCTTTTAAGCACTGCCTAAGACTTTCTATTTTTCTTTTTGTGTTCTTTTCTGGTTATTTTGTCGTCTTCAACAGATAATCCTTGAATCATATAGGTCATCCTGGTTGGTCATTTTTCCATGTCCAAGTTATATTACCAACATTTTTCAGCACAGTAAATCATATAATCAGTCACTACTGTTTCACATTAACCCTGAAGAGCATTATATGCTCACATAAGTTGTCCACCTACTTCATAGAGAAGTTCACTGGAGTCTGTGGTGACCTCTAATGGCTGTAAAAACCGTGTCCTGAGCACAAGAACAGAGGGATTTCTTGCATTTCCCACCTTTCTGTTAATCTGCACAGAGCATGTTGAAGACTTCTGGTGCTATTCTTTTTTACTCTGACTGATGACTCTGTAATTAGTATGAATAAACCTTCTACTGTCACTTATCTTGTTCAACTATTTATCTGAGTACCCTGGAGGAAATAATGAAACATCTAGGTCAGCAGTATGCAGGTACCCTCAGCCATGCATCTTCTTCATTCCCAGTGCTGATAATCCAGAGGCTGAACACCTGGCTCAAATTAGCTTGTTCATAAAGGTCAACTGGCTAAACCTCACAGTGAGTAAAATAGAAACAACAATTTGAGGAAATGGAAAATATTTGGTGGAACTAGCCACAGCATTTTCCACCGTGGGGAGCTTTGCTCTGTCAGATAACCAGCTGTAGCTATCATCTTTATGGATTTGCAGAAGCTTGTTGGTTTTGTTGGTGAGTGGCAGAAGTGCTAGAGCTAGATATCTGGCAGCTTGGTTACAGTGACTTCCGTGTTGCTGGGACTTCCATCAACTTTCAGCATATTCACTGCAGTATACTGTAGTTGGGAAGAAATTACATCCACCCTGGAAAGAGTCGCTACAACAGCATTTGTGCCTGCAGCAAGACTAGAGATCTCATTGCTATGCTTGTTTTGCCAGATGGCTGATGTATGACAATGTGCTTTGAAGTCCCAGTTCACCAGCTGGAATGAAGGATCTTCAGCCAAGACGTACCTGCTCTGTGCAACACAGCATGTAAGCTGTTAATAAGTGTTATTTGTAAGAACTCTTTTCATTTATTAAAATATAACTACATGTACAAGCAGTGGTAAATGAAAAGGAGGGCCAGGCAGAAACCACAGTTGGCATTTTAACACTATGGCACACAGATGAAAAAAAACCCCAGAAGTCAGAAAAGAGGATACTTGGTGAGTCATACTCATAGTTTGTGGCTAGGACAAAAAATGAGAATTATCGTTACCATATACAAGGTTGGACTTCATGGGAAATCATAAGGATTGCTTTGGAATTAAGAAACTGCAAAACTTGTTGGTTTTTGTGAAGTCCCAAAATCCCTTGTTCAAGTTGCACTGTCTGAAAATTTGACTGAGGAAGGGGGCTAAACCTAAATGACTTATGTTAGGATTTGTGCTCTTCTGGACTCTTGATCATCTTGCCATTCTGTAGAAAAAAATGTAGCATATGAACCATTTGTTGAGAAAAAAACACTTTTTTTCTGCCTTTGCTTTTTGCTCAAAAAGTGGAAAAAATTGTCAAGCTTGGTAAAAATTCATTAGTTTTGGCTGAGCACTGCAAAATATACCTGCAATGTTTTCCTCAATTATAAAGAGTAGGTCAGAAGTTTACCTATTTTGTTGCTACTTGGACTCAGTTTTGAGGTTTCAAAAGCTCCAGGTCCAACCTCTTGACTCAACAGAGAAGTGTTTTAAGAAAATAAGGTTGGTAATCCCCTATAATTTTTTAGAGAGCCACTATGTGCTCATTAAATGAGAGGACTCATCTTCCATCCTTTTCAAGACCACTTTTCATAAGTACTCTAATGATAAAGTTTTATTGGCACAAAAGTTACTGGAAAACAAATGCACTGGTGGCAGTTACAATTTATATTTGCAGCCCTGGAAAAAGTTTCAAACAGCAATTTGAACTGTACAGGAAATCCACAGATGTGAGTGTGAGCTAAAAACAGCACAACTTGGGATAGTGGTTTGGTACAGAAGAACTGGGCAGACACAGAAGATTTCATACTCATGGTAACAAAAAGGGGGAAAAAAGCCTTGAAGAAGTGGCAAAAGAGGCAGAGGATCATTACATTCAGAGAATAAAAAAAGGTATGGAAGTTTTATGTTTTAACGCAGAAACATTGGGAAACCAATTAAAAAGCCATCTTTAGGCATTTTAAAATTAAAATTCTTCATTAAAAAACAACTGTAAGTAAGACTTGAGCTGTAAAAAACAGTAGGGAAAAGGCTACTTACTGTCTGACCTGACATTTTCAAAATAATTTTCCTAAACCAGACAGCTATCAGAAACAGAAATGCAAACAAAGGCCCCACAAAACACATCAAGCCTATGGCGTATAAGCAAATTAGGAAAAATTTCCAGAAATTAAAATGCTAAGAACAAGAAATATGGCAAACAAGCAACAATGTATGTGATGTGGCTGTCCACATGAGCAGTGTTCATCAATTGATGCATATGTGGAAACTCCCAATAAGCCCAGTTTTGCAAAAATGTGGAGCTGTTAAAGGTGTCAGCTGAACTGGAGTCCAAGGACTTCAATGTGTGAGCAGGCTGGAAATTCTTTATGTCAGGTAGACCAGGAACCTGATTCACTAGTCCACGCTGGGGGGAAAGGCTTATAGAGAAGTGTTCCTAACTGAACGGATTGAAGAACCAGATTCAGAAGGATATTAGAGGTAGATTCACAAAAGTTTTAGTGGAGAAAAATCTGGTATTTTAAAGGTTAAGAAATGTCAAGGAAAAACTGGGGATAAGCTGAGATAAGTTCAACTTTGCGAAGAAAACTGGAGCAATAGCCAAAATATTTTTGACAGTTATATAAAGAACAAGGAAAGAAGACGTCTCTCATTAAGCATATGGCACTAATTAGTAAACACAGGACAGCTAATGTAGGTTTGGCCCCTAAAGCAACTGAATAATTTGCCTCTGAGTTCAGGGGGAAGGATGATGTTGGGCATGAAGGCTGGGGTGGAGGAGTTAATGAAGTAGACTCCTCCAGAGGTGGGGAGGAAAAGATGTGGAGAACTTGGTTTGTTCAAAGCCTGCCACAAAGGTCAAAGAAATGTTACGGAGCAAACAGCACTCTGTCTTCAGTACAGCAGCTGGGACTGACAGTATTTTTAAAACTCCTTCATACTAATGAATTCAGCTGTGTCAGGCACTGCTGAAGTCATTACCTGCCATCGAGCAACTGCCTAGTGGGAGGCATTTGGTGCTCCTTATCCCAATGGTCTCATGCAAAGTGTGTATTTTTTGAAAAAAAAAATTTTTGGCTAGCATCCTCCCCAGAGAGGCCAGTGCCTGAGTGAGCCTGAAGCTTGGAGTCACCTCTAATCAGTGGGTGAAACATTAAAAGAGAACATCTACTTGCCTCTTGTTATTCTTATTTCTTGAAAGGAGCAGAATAACAGAAGACCAGGGACTGTAAAAGTATCAGCTAATCAGAACTGTGTATTTCAGGAGTTTCCTTCTGTAAGAGAAAGCATGCAAGAACTATTTTCAAATAAAGAATTTCATTTAAAATGCCTTAAAGCAACTGTGCAAGAAAATACTGGAGAAATATTAAAAAAAGAGCAAGTACAGTGGGGTAATTTTAAAAATTAATAGAAACAATTATATGAAATAAATATAAGCAAAGCTAAAAGGGTTACAGCATAAAACACGCACAGGAACGCTATGATTAATGTAAAGAGGGATTGCATATTCTGTTATAAATGTTTAGTGTCTTTATTTTTAACATTGTGGTTTATATTATGGATATAATGACCTTTCAGAAATGGCAGATAAATGGCAATTTCAAGCTAAGAATTTTTCAACTACTTAGGGAAAGTTTGAATGCCAAGTTTTCTTATGATTTTTATTGCAGTATATTTATATTAAAAGCTACACATATATAAACTACAGCAAAGAACCCTTTACTCAGAAATATCATTTGTTTGGAATTCCTATGGCTCTGCTCTCTTACAGTGATATGCATATATTTAAATAACTGCAATAAATCTAAAAAGTAAGATCTCAGTACTAACAGCTTAATGTACATAATGTTGCTTGTAACCTATTATTTTGAAAGTTAATTTTAAAATTCAATTGATAGGAAAACCTCATGCAATCATTTGTAAGTGCCTATCTATAAGCAAAATGAAGAAAAATAATTCTCTATCACCTAAGCTATTCTTTATAGATGCAAAGTAATAGTCTGTTTGTACATATTTGACAGACATATGTTTCTTCTATTGATGACTTTTTTTTATTTTTACATTACTACTGGTGAATACATTTCATAAGACATGTATCTCCTTTCAAGACTGGGGCAAACGGATGAAGTGTTGCTCTGATAAGATACAAAATATACTGATGTGTGATAGAAGGTGGCCATGACCTTTTTCAGATTGCTGAAAAAATATTTGTTAAAAAAAGAAACAGGCATTTTGGGAGAGCATGTTATCACTATGGAAGTCAAAACCCAGTTTGGGAGACCTCTTGCATAACAATACCAGCTCTTTCTTAGCACCAATAAAATGTAAAATGGACACCATTGTGATTACAGACATTGTGGAAGACCCAGGTTGAATTTAACGGCCTCATTGAAGTCAGTCAACTTCACCGAGGTCTTCAGCTGGAGCAAATTAATGTGATCACTGAAATGGATTTTGCTACGATCACATGGAGCAGATGAGGTGCTGTGTTATGATGGTGCTGCAGAATGATGACATCAATTCAGGGCAAAGAAGTACTGGACTGAACAACCTAATGCAAGTAGTAACAAGCTCGTGTGTGTGTGTGTGCGTGCGTGCGCGCACGCGCGTGCTGCCTGCAGTTTAACACGCCTTCCTAAATTTTGTGTTTCTTCCTAGCAATTGATCTGGAGCTAGGAGAGATGCTGTCATGTGCTGGAACTCTCCCGGAGTGCTGCAAATGACATAATTCACCACTGATATGTGAGTTCATGGTGAAAAATAGAAGGCTACTCTGCTTTTGATCAGTTCGCGATGCTGTTCTCTGAGGCATTACATAAAGCCTCTTGGGCAGGGTGATTAAGCTACTCAAAGCATTGCTACAAGACTGATTTGCTGGGAGCACTGTGAGGTGGCTGCACTGGGCCACACACTAGATTTATGATGATCTAATTCAAATTTGTGCAGCTGCATGGCTTTGTATAACTTTACTTGCTTTATGCTGCATTATGTGCGGCGCCACTTCCCTTGGACTGGCAGATTAGTTTGGAGGAGGATCTGCTATTGTCCTTCCAGTGTTTTAAATACGTTTTTATATTTGGAAGTTGTTAAGCTTAAATTAGGATAAGAATCTAGTAGAGTGAAAAAGAAACCAAAATGACAAGCAAAGTAGATAAATGTACCTACTCTTTTGGTTTCCAAGTGTTTATAAGTTTCTGTCCAGAGTGGCTCTCCTTAACTTAGGCTGATGTTCCCTAACTAACTGCCTCTATAGTAATGTCCTTCAGCCTCTCTTTAATGAGCATCTGTTATGCAAATGCTGGCACTGCCATGATAACCGCATTTCTATGACATCGCACTTTCAGCAAGTGGGACTTGTGCCAAGTGCGGGAGAATGATACTACGGATTTTCAGCTAGAGTGTACTGTGATTTATGCCAAATGCTGTAGTTGCGTTTTACTCCTTCACTGACACGAGTCTGGATGAGGGAATAATAACTAAGGACCCTGATATTTCCAGTTAATGTTATGCTCCACATTCAGGGTGGGCTATTAAAAAACATATAATCAAGAATAAGACAAAATGATTCAGAAGCACAAATCTCACTGGTTTGCAGTAGGTGACCAGTCTGCACTTTCTGCTGAAGGGAAGGAGGCTACGTGTGGAGTGGCAGGGACTATCCAACATAGGTAGTGGGGAGCTAAGAGAAATGCAAGTAGCCATCTAGGCCTCCCCCCACCCTGGGGCTGAACATGGGTACATTTCTTATTGCCAAAGAAAATCGACTGCAGTTTGTAGACAAGGCTTCATTTTCAATCAGTATACAATACTGTCATTGCCACACTTTTTTAATATGTTTTAAGCAGCAGAGAAACTGGTTGACTGCTTTCCAAATAAGTTGTGTTTGTAGAAGGTTTAGTGCTCTTAAGGAAGCAGTCTGCAAAGATTTAATGGGATTTGTGTGAAGAAGAGGCTGGGATCAGTTTCTGTGTTCACTGATCTGTGGATTTTTTTATGGGATTAATTTGCAGTGCTTTACATATTTCTATTTAATTTCTTGAATTGACCACACTGTTACGGCTTGTTTCTTGCTGGCTGGCATTACAAAATTGTCATCTGGAGTGACTAATTGGAGATTAGGGCACTGGTAAGGTTAGGGAGGCTGGTTTGTTAATGAAGCCTCCTTTTCCGAAACGCTTCTTGAATGCTCTCGCAGGACAGAGAGTGTGCTGTCAGGTTATACAGCCTAGCTCTCACGATCGGGAAGGCATCATCAGAGCCATAGACCAGCGAGCAGCCAAACCTGCCACCTCAGGGAGAGCTTGGTAGCTCTAAGGTGTCCTGGGTTTGGCCAGAAACTGGGGAATGTTTGGACATATGGTCTGTTCCAGGCATGAACTTTGCTTTCAGCACTCAGGGCGCTAAAAAAATTACAATTCCTCTTTAATATAGTCTATTTTCTTATTCCGTGCACTGTGAGGATGGCTCTGAGTGTCTTCTAGGTGAATGGAGCTCGTCATACATACAAAACTAATTATAAGGCTTCTCAAGAAATTACTACGGGATAAAAATGGCCATGGAAATGAGTTCTGAGTTCAACTCAGTTCAGAGACACATACTCATGTGTGGCTGTGAACTGCAGTGGAGGTCTGTGTGACATGGATGTTTTTTCCAGCCTGCCTGCTTAAGAAGATGATAAGAAAAGGTAAACACAAGTGTTTTGCTGAATAAGAGTAGTGCTTAAATGTTTGTGTTGAGTGAGTACCTCCAAAATAAGATTTTTGTTTCCCACGACCTTGTCCATATTATCAAATTCTCACTTTCCTAGCAAGATAATGCTTTGAAGACTGGAGTAAACAAATCGAAGTCCTTGAACACAGATTTGCAGGGTGGTTTTGTTTTTCTTCTCTCTTTCATGGGATTTGCAATTTTCTCTGCAATGTCATGTGATGGAAAATGTTAGCAGAGCTGCCCTCAGATGGTAATCTGCATTCACCACAAATTCAAGCAGTTTGAGTGAAGTCTGGAGAATGATGGTAAAATGACTTTGAAATGAGTAACTTCAATCCATTTTGTCCCCCATTAATGGGTTACCTGGTGCAGAGTGAGCTCAAGCCAGTCCCCTGAATCAACAGTAAGAGTGGTAGAGGTATTGAGAGGTAGAATAAAGACTAAAAGCTATGTACCATCAGCCCAGGAACAGCTTGGGGCAGGAGGGTATCCTGACACCCAAAAAGGTGGAATCCAATACCTTATCGGCACTGTTACCCCCAGACTGGGCACCCTTCACTTTCACACGCATACATACTTACCAGTCAATGCACTATACTCAGCAAGGGCTGTAAGGAAAGAAGACTGTAATGTGATGGAAAAAAAAGTGATGGAACTAGATTTTTTTAAATGTGAAGAACAGAAGATTGAGAAGAGATGTAATAATAGCATGAATGCAGCTTTAAATGAGACTCTGATGAAAATGGATGTATCAAAAAATCTGAGCTGTTGCTTCTGATGGAGATCCACAACCAGGCAAGCCTAAGTCATCATGGAGAGAGAAAGATGAGTTGAATTGCCCCTAGTTTCCAAAAATTGTCATGACCTGTGAACAGATGTAATCCTTCCTTTTTAAGGCTGGAGGAACAATGTCTCCCTGGCACCTTTCTGGGGTTAGTGGAGGAGGAACCCAGACACAGGACAAGTGCACTTTTGTAATGAATCGTAAGAATGGCCCGTGATAAAACTGAACAATAAAATGCCTGATGCCAGCTGGCCCTTTTGGACTGCTGCTTGTAAATTAATGGTAAATAATAAAAATATTTGGTGTTCCAGCAGCACCTCGGAATACTCAAAGATGTGAGTGAACATTATCTTCATAAACACACTTGGGAAAGTAAAGTCACTGAGTAATATCTGTGCCATTCCCAGACAGAAACAGCACACCTGGCTTAAGCAGATAGAGCTGTCCTTGAAGCCAGTGGGAGCTGCTGTGATAGCCAGAGCTGAATGTGGCCCGATGTGACAAATATCTGAGAATAGAACAGAAAAATCATGTTACCAGGCTCATACTTTAACCACAAGAACATCCTCTTTACCAGGAATACATATTCCCTTTTGTGTAATCTGACAAATGTGTCTTAGTCCAAAGAAAATGTTTTTTTTGGGGGGAAAGGGAAAAAAAAAGAGAAATGTAGAGAAATTCTATCAGTATTACCTAATCTTCCTCCCTTCAGCTGGGTGTTCTCAACTCATTGATATTGCACAGGCTGTGTAAGAAAAAACAAATCAATCACGCCATGGCACTGTTACTGGCTCAGCCTCCCTCCAGCCAGTGATGTTACCTATTTTTTTCCCTCTTCAAAGAATGCATTTCTTCCTAGTGGGAGAAAAGCCATCAGTCTTGCTAATGTCAGTGCGGGTGGAGACACTCCACAGTGCCGTCCTTCCCTTTCTACATACCTCTGTACACCTATAGACAAACTGAATACTAAGAAGTGTTTTCCTCTCTGTGCTGGGATTCTTCCTTTAGAACAATCAATAAAAAAATAATAGCACTGGAGTTGCAAGATCTCATGAAGTGGGAGAAATATAGCAGTGGGCAAACTGCAGGTTTTAGTTTCAAGTCAGGAAATCAAAATCTCTGCAAAGCCGTGTTCTGCAGCAGGACCATAGCTTTTGTCTACAGCACTAAGTGGCTGCTGCATAATAGTCCTTTGGTGCTATCCCAATGGAAAAATGTTTTTTTTTTCTTTTGTGCCAGATTTCCCCTATTGTTATGGGGAGTTTTGCCTGTGTAAGAACCATGCAGTTCTTTCTTCACCTACTTAAAAGCTGTATTATAACAAGTCAGAAGAATGAACTGGTCATATGATTCAGCTAATTGAGACCAATCTATCTTCTTTTTTTTTTTTTTTTTTAACAAATCAAAATATAGTTTGGAGATAGACAAGTGTGAATGTTAGTCTTGTGCGCTACCTTCATGTATAAAAGTATGTGAAGAGGGATTAATTCATGAAGAAAATTCATTTGCAAAACACTGTAATCCAAAGAATTTGGTGCATATACTATATAGGTGTATGTGTGAGAGAGATTGCATTTTATTTTTCTTATTTTTTCTTTAACACATGTGTATCCTGCTCTTAAAGATAGAAAGTTCAGTAACACCTGCTCTAATAAAATAGAAAGCCTGCAGAAGCCCAACACTCCTCTCTGCTTCCCAACTAGAGAATGAGCCACTGCTCTGAAAAGCAAGGCTCTGTGGACGTAGCCCAAATGTTCCTGCGCTCCCTTGATCCCCAACTTCACTGTCGCATATGTGGCCGTATGGCCACCGGCTGCTGGACGTGAGCTCCGTCGCGTAGCACTGCAGAAACAAATTACAAAATACGAAGTGGGAGTTAAGCTGTCTGAGGCAACACTTGGCTATTATATGTGGTGAGCTCAAGTCTGGTCACAGGGTACTTCAGCTAATGTCTCTGTCAGCTTACCCCATTCCAGTCTGGTCAAATTATTCCTCAGAGCCTTACCTTGTACTTTGCTACGGCAGGAGCAAATCACTTGCACGGTACAAATTTTTGCCACGTGGTTCTGCTTCTGCTCTGCAGCACGTGTCCAGCCTAGAGATGTTTTGTTTTCTCAAGCAATGTTACCAGTTACATTTCGTTTCTAAATCTAGATCCATTTCAGCAATCCTGCTCTATAACTGGGTCCTCCAGACCCCCAATCGACGTGTCTGGTTCTCCGATTTTCTTCTCTTGGTCTGTTTTTCCATCAGTATTTCTTGTAACTGTCTTCCCTTGCTGATCATTTTCTGAGTGCCTTGGAAGTTACAGAAGTTGAGGATCACCATCCATCAGCTTTAACTGATGCATAGTACTCCTCTAGATACCTTTGAAACAAAAAGAGTGAACTAATTTGACGTGGTAATTCAGTGTTAGCCAACTAACATAATGCAAAATAATGGGAAAAGATTTTTGGACCCAAGGCGATGTATTCCGCTTAAGTTTCTGTTCTCACACATTTCTTGCCATATCTTATCGTTGTCCACAGAAAAGGCATTCACCATAACAAGCAAAAAGAGGGTTATAATCTGCGGTTGACCTTCGATGGAGATAATGATACATTTTCTCCTAAAATCTGTGTGAGGCAGAGTTATTCATAGCTTCATGAAAATACCCCATTTAAAAGAAGTGTATTGTTTTAAGTGAAAAAAAAAATATTTCACATTTGATTATAGTTTAGAAATGGCACAATCCTACCCTGCACACAATAGGGGAGCTATGTTTATGTGGAGATTTGACAACAGAGTCCTTATAGAATAAGAAGTTGAAGAGCCTGAGATCAGTTTTAAATATAACATAAATACAAATAAATACATAAAAATAAAAACAGAAGCAAGTTCATGTTTGGCATGTTTTTAAATATGGGGTTTAGAAGTGGAGTCATCAGATAAACTTTTGAATGGAGCAAAAGTGTCATAGGACTTTGCATACTCTATACCATTTGGACCTAAAATCTCTCCCTGAATCATGTAACACAAGTTTGGTGCATTCAAACTTCTAGTGGAGCTTCATATAATTTGTTTTTATCAAGGTGTTTTTCTCATCGTGTAGAGCACATTGTCTACCTTTCATCTTCTGAACAATATTATACATAACAGCCCTGATCTGTACAATGATTCTGAAGGATGCAGCCTTGGTCAAACTATCCCTATTGAGCCAGTCAATGTTAAAATCAAGATAGAGTTTATTTGAAGATCTCAACGTCAAACTCTTCATGAATTAGCCCTGTTCAGCTCAGAGACTTTTTATTGCATCCAAAGTATTCATGCTAGCAATTAATATAGAAGTAGATCTGCTGGGAGACTGATTTTATGAGCAAAACTGGTTCCAATATTTGTTTTCTTCAGCTGTTCAGACTTGTTCATTTTCCTGATGTTCTGTAATATCTCCTGCTGTTAGTGGCCTTTTTTTTTAGATGGGACGACAGGTAGAAAAAGACGCAAGAGGGCAGTTTGTGTTTTCAATGTTGTGGAGTTATATGCCTCTGATAGTGAACAGTAGATTTAAATGTTTAAACATATTTGTTAAGTAGTGTGCTAGTTTAAATATTGAAAGGGGTACTTGGAGAATAGAGGTTGACCATATGTAAATTTTCATCGCAAACATAGATTAAAATGAATTCAGTAGGAAAAGATCTATTCATGAAAGACTTTAGCAGCTTCCACATTATTAATGCTTCATCTTAAACTTGTAGTATGCTCCAAACGTTTTGTTATTGCAAATGTGTGAAGTACCTAACTGATAAGAGACTGGGGATGGAGGAGAGGGGAGTAGAGAACTGAAAGTTCTCTACCGGGGAACTTTACTGGACAGTTTAGGAGGTGGATTTTGGATTCTAGGATAAACACAGTAGCCATAAGTGACTGCAAAAATAATGAGCACTAGGGTATCAGCTGAGGCAACTTTAAGGAGCAATTAAAATGTCAGCATTATCACCCAGTGTATGTAAATAGGGCAGGCTGTTCAGACCTCTGAGTTGCCAGGTCTGATATTTCACTATGCTATGATTTATAGCTGTTCTGAAGTAGTGTAAACTAGGTAAGAGATCTTACCACATCACTTTTCTTGAAAATATGGCCTCTTGCTTGAAAAATATGGAAGAATTTATTTAGGCTCATAGAAGCACACACTTAAGTACTTTCTGAGCAGGGATAGATTTGTGAATCACTGTACCGGGCAATGACTAATTAGGCTTCTAATATACTGTGTGCAGTAGAAGTAATACAGCCTTTCAAGTACACAAATCAAAGCTAGAAACTGATTTATTTCAACCTACATGCCTCTGTTTCCAAGGAATTCAAACATCCAAAAAAGTTTTCTGTCATGTCAGGCTTATTGTAGTTTCATTTAGATAACAGGTTAAAAATAAAAAGCTGTGAAATTCTGATAAAATATCCTGTACAAGTTTACACAGACAGGCCACTATGATGGTCCTGGTATCTGTTTCCTACTCCTCCCCAAGACATACTTGAGAAATTTTTTTGTTAAATAAAAAGTTGTGGTGGGGTTTTTTTCCTTCTTTTTGTCAGGATGCAGCTCACAGCGAAATATAGCATTTTAAAAAGATTTTGTCCAGACTTTCAGTATAAACTCAGAAAGGCAAAAAGACAACCCAGAGCGGATGGGAAATGATCCACCGAAATAATCATTATGCGGTGTCTTTTCATGCAAGAGAAAATGAAGGGTTCAGATTTCTCCCACAAAGAAGGAAAACAAATATATTTGTGCAGTTTCCCATCTGCTGTAAATAGATTCAGCTTCACTGACCTCAGGAGCACAAGCAAGGCCTGCATTTCATTTTATTATTCACCATGTATAGTATTTATATTATATAGTATATAGATTAATGGTATCACCGTGAAGATGTAACACGGTCCAGAGGTAAAGGAGAGGGAGTAAGGGGGGGACCCCTTTCTCGAAGGCAGGTTGTAAGAGGCCACAAAGGCACAGAGTGGGCAGAGCGCGGTGTCGGCAGACGTTTTCTGCTGACATCGCGCCGCAGTGAAAGGCTGCGCGTCTCGGAGCTCGAGCGCTGGCGCTGCGGGCGAGGAGTGTTGGAGCCCCGTCCAGCACAAGCGTAAAAGCACAGGGCTGTCATCCTTCCAGCAGCAAAATCCCAGATGAACTTTCCCCCTTTAGACACCGTGTTTAATTTTGCCCTCTCTCAGGGGCTGTACCTCTGCACAGGCTTTTTCCGTACGTGCCCAGAGCTGTCCCGGTCTTGACAGGAACAAGCAGCTCCGAGGCAGTGACTCCTGAATTTTCTGCTGTGCTGTGGCTCAGTTTCAGCAGGGCGGGTGGGTGGAAAGTTTTATTCCTACCCCACAGGCCGATAGGCAAGCTGCTCTTCTGAGGGGGTGGGTTTGAACACCTCTGGTAAATAAATTCCATTCTCTTACTATTGGGACTGTATATTTGGGGGAAAAAACCCAAACCAAACCAAACAAAAAAAACCCCCAGCAACAACAAAATAAAAAACAGGGTGGCAAGCAGCTGTTGCTTAAAGGTGGTTACAAGGGGATCTGTTTGGTTCTTTGAAGGAGTTTTGCCTCTCAGCAGCAGTGGGCAGAGGTGACGACCCGCAGCTCCGTGCCAGCCGCGGGTTTCAGACCGTCCTCTGCCCTTAGCACTCCCTCATACGTGGGTTTCGGCAGCTGCCTGCTGGGCGTACTGATTTTAGGCAGGTCCCAGCTTAACACGCTGGCTGTTTTGGTTCTCGTTCAGAAGTACCTGGGTCTACTCCGAAGATGTACGGCGGCAAGGATTTCACTCCCGGACCTAAGCTGGCAGCCTGGGGCTCGCCTTTATTTGCCCTCTGGGGAAGGAGCCGGGATCAAAACTGACGCTTAAACAGACCTTCCTTTGAAAAATATTTGTGAATTCTTGCAGGATAAAACAGGGGCAATCCGCAAATTCACCCTCCTGCTGTAAATATATCTCCCATGAAAATAGTCACAAAATGCTCTGTGTAAATGCTTGTATGTGCAACATGTATGCGAGGTCTGAGTCTCCTGTACCTCAAAATATCAAAATCAGTCCTACCGGGAGAGGTTGTTGTGTAAAACTTTCATCACATTCTAAAGCTTCTGTATAGTTTTTCTTGTGTCTGAAGATCCTTTCGCCTCCATTAGTAGTTAGCACAGATTAATTAATTCATAAAAGAAAGCCATATTTTTGTCACTTTATCATTTACAAAGTGTATCATTTTATGCAGCTGATAGGCCATATTCTGAATTGATTTAAGCCTTCTCACCTCAGCTGGTTTTAGTACAGGCTTGTTGATTTATGTTTCCATAAGGTGTAAAAGTATGTGCTGCCACAATGAGTGATACATGTTCTAAAGTGTGCTGAAGGGAAAACAGCTCTGTTTAAAGGACTGAATATAGTCTGCTCTGATGGAAATTTCATGAAAATGGAATTCTTTTGGAACTGCAATGATCTTTCCTTAGCTGAAATTTTACTTTTTTCAGATGCCATTGCAAATGTGTTCTTTCTCATGCAAATGTTTCTTAAAATTAAAGGGACAAGACATCTCATTACTCCATGATCGAACATTATTCAAGCAGTCCTTCTAGTTAGCTCTTTGCAAAGCTTCTGGATGTCATTTTGAACTGTTTATCAGTGTTTCCATTTTATTCATAGTTTTGTGTTGAACTTCATCAAATTTCATCTCCCAAGGTGTGATGTCATGAAGGACATTACTGAAATCAGTTGGTCTGTAATCTTGCTGGAAGAAAGAAGGCAATGATTTTAATTGTCACTACCAAAGCAAGGATGTGAGTCAGTCTTACAAGAGCTTCTAAATATCAGACAAATAGAATAACAAAAAAAACTTAGTTTAAAGCTCTACAAGGTACTACTTTCCTTTCCATGCAGCTAGCCCATTTTCTTTATAAAATAATAGAAACATGGAATCAGAGAACGGTTTGGGTCGGAAGGGACCTTTAAAGATCATCTAGTTCCAACCAGCCATGGGCAGGGACAGCTTTCACTAGATCAGCTTGCTCAAAGCTGCATCCAACCTGACCTTAACGCTTCCAGGGTTGGGGCATCCGCAACTTTTCTGGGCAACCTGTTCCAGTGTCTCACCACCCTCATCATAAAAAATGTCTTCTTTATCTTCAATCTAAACATAACCTCTTTCAGTTTAAAACTGTTGCCCTTTGTCCTGTCACTACAGGCCTTGGTAAAAAGTCTCTCTCCATCATTCTTATAAGCTCCCTTTAAGTACTGAATGGCCACAACATTTCCCCAGAGCCTTCTATTCTCCAGGCTGAACACCACCAACTCTCAGCCTTTCTTCACAGGAGAGGTGTTCCTCTGATTATTTTAGTGGGCTTCCTCTGGACCCGCTCCAACAGGTCCATATCTTTCCTCTGCTGGGGACCCCAGAACTGGATACAGTACTCCAGCTGGGATCTCACCAGAGCAGAGCAGAGGGGGAGAACCATCTCCCTCAACCTGCTGTTCATGCTTCTTTCTATGCAGCCCAGGATATGACTCCAAAAAATATCTCCCAGCCATAAAAACACATGAGAACAATGGGTTCTTCTGAGATTTCTTTGCTGATATATAGGGAGATTCTCTTTCAACTGAAAAAGCCATTCAGTTCTTATTACTATCTCTAAGTATCAACAAGGCCCTCTAGCTTGAGAAGTGCAGGTGTTCAGCACCACGAAAATAGCAAAAGCACAGCTGAGTAGTATATAAAGGAGCGCAGCTGCAACAGCTTCGTGATCCGTGCCAGCCACGACATTGAGTGGGCCTGGGCTTTTCCAGGCCATCCTCTCCACCCAGTGGGGTCCTGCAAGGACAGTGCTCTGCAGGGCTGACCATCTAGAAAGAGACTGGTCATGATCCTCAGCTCTGAGTGGTTACTCAACCACGTAGGACACTAGGAGTAAAACAAAGAGGAGCCGCAGACTGCTGGAGCTGCTAGAAGCCCTGCCAGGGCTGAAATGCTCTAGAAGTGTAAGGGATTGCCGGAGGAGGGGTAAACAGTAATTCACTGTACATGCCAGCAGCACCTGCCAGCTCAGGAGAAGATACAGAAGATAGCCTTATTTCAACATTTGTTGATTCTGCAGCATTAAGTATACTGAAAAGGTTTCGGTTCGGTCACGTAGAGGAGGCTAGCATAAAACTTTGGTAATGAAATGTTAAACATCTGTATATCTGCAGAGCAGCACTGAGATCCCGCAGCTACTCTTAAACAGGCTTTGACATTGGCAGCAATCTGGCCATAGCAGCCCGGAGCTCAGCGTAGGCTGATTTATCCTTGTCAAGGGGAGTATTTGGAAGTGATTATAGCGTAGTCAGCTTCTATAACAGAAAAAAAGTCATGAATACTGCAGACCACAGGAAAAACAAACCATGTATGACTGTTGTACTCAAACAGAAAGTAGTAACCTTGCAGCTGCTTTGAGGGAAAAGGGTTAAAATTAGATGAACATATCCCTTAGAAACGACCAGATCAAAATGAATTCCACAAACAATGTTACATAGTTATTTATGGAGTGGGTATGGATCCCTGGCATTAGTAATATACCCCTAACCACTCCTGAGGTAGCTGTAAACGATTGCCTCCAGCCAGGTCCAGCCCTTGTCCTCGCCTGGTAAGCTGCACAGGACGCATTCATAAACCTGTTGGTGCAGTGTCTGCCCTCTCAAACACTAACCCCAGTTCTGTCCCTTGCCCTGCAATAATTAATTCTTTGAATATGGGCAGTACTGAAGGCTGCTTTCCTACTTGTTTCTGTCTGTCCGTTGACTTGTGTATCTCTAACATGCTTCTGAAGAGCATTTTGGCAATGATAGACATGTATCATGCATGACATATACACGTATTTCACAACAGAAATCAGCTGGCAATACTTGTTGAGGAGAATTTGTGAAGGCTCGGGCCTCATCTCTCCTGTCAAACCTGTATCTCCCTGTCAGGTTTGTTTGACATCAGACAAAGGAGGCAAAATGCACTGTGGATAGCACAGATATGCAGACTGACTGATGGTGCAAGTTTTACTTCCACCAGAAAAATGCCTAAGGAAGTCAAAGCAACACGCTGAAGATCAAGAATTAATCTTTGAACAATGCACTCAGCGAGCCAAAGGACTCACTCGTGCTTATGCAGTGGGGCAGTGGTTTGGCTTTGTGGGCCAAGGAATCTGAACTATCACATGAAGAAGGGCACAGACTGAAGAGCATTTGACTGTCGCATATGACTTTGCTGCTAGAAACTGGAGAGTCACTGGAGACTTCCAACAGCCAAGGCAAAACAAAAAGTCTCAGTGTGAATTTGGGTCCCAGAGGCTGCTACCACTTCACAAAAATTACCCTGGGAAACAATGGTTGCTAGCAGAAGTGGGCAGCCCCAGGCTGGCAGGGTTGTCACCCAGATAGTTGCATATTACAGAGAAATATGCAACGCGTTCTCCAAAACCCCTGAAAGAAGCAACACAGCTCACCATTTTCCTCAAGCCGTTTGTCAAATAGACAATAGCTTCAGCAAGCTTCAAGGGCAGAGCTTCTGGACCATGGGAAATGAGGACAAGCGGCATCCCTGCCACCCGGCAGCAGGGCTGCCGCCGGGGTGCGGGGTGCCTGCCGACCTCCGGCGGGGTGGCTGCAGCTACGGCTGCCTGTGGGACTGCAGGGCGGCTGGGAGGTGGAGTGTGATGGACATTGTACATACTTGAAATGCTGCAGCGGGTCTTTGGTCAGTGGTGGTGGTGTTTTGCTTCTCTGGGGAGAATAGTTGTTGAGAAACTCAGCCTTCACCAGGCCCGGGGGAGAGCCAGCCAGGAGGAGCTGCAGCCGTGATGAGGCTCCAGGGACAGTGTCAACTGGGGAGGGGTGACTGAGGCGCCCGCCAGATGAAACGCACCGCTGCTGGCCTCCTCGGCATCCCACTGAGCAGCACTGGGGAAGCCCCTTCCCATATGCGCTCCAAAAAGACCATTTATATGTTTGACCTAGGACATAATATGCAGAAACTCCTTAGGGGAAGGAAATGGCACCCAAACCTCCCTTGCTTTCTCCCACATGGGCCTTAACCCCTTGAAGCATCGTGCTCACTCATGTTCTCCACAGCTGTTGTGAAGCCATGGCTTGCTCCTGTAGAGTGGAAGAGCTTCAAAGGGCAGGGTGGAGAGCACTTTCACCCAAAACAGCCCCAGCCTTGTGGTGAGGGCGTGGGTTTGGATCTCCTCGGGCGCAGGAGGGTGTAAAACCCAGCTTTCCCACATATAGGGTAAAAGCTCTGACCAAGGAGCTCTCGAACGAGAGGAGAGCAGCAACTGCTGCCTCTGCACTTTGCAGAGCAGCAGCTCGCTCTGTTTTGGGAATGTCCCCTGGGGCAAGACGGCCACAGGTGCAAGAAAGCTGAGTTCATCGGGTCTGGTGGTGCTGGGGTGTGAGCTAACTCAGTGCCGTGACATGAGAGGCATTTCTGGACATGCCCACAGCAGAATTTCAGGAGTCTGGGGAATTTTAATGTGAAAAGCTGGCGCCTGTGGAGCTTAGGCACCTCCAGGGTGTGGCAACAAATGAGGAGAAATTTCAAAGACTACTGTTTTGGATGTAGGTGCTCAGTCCCGTTGGAAATACCTACTTTCCTTCTGTCAGGCTGGACACAGTTCCCGAAATTTGCCAGCGCCAGCAGTGTAACTAGTCCTTGCTGACTAGGAACAGTTTTTTCTCCAATTCAAGGAACATTATGCCTGGCAAAAGAATGAAAACTATCAGCAGAGATGATGCCACAGTGTTCTGACTCTATAGATTTATGGGGCTGTGGGAAGCTAGTTTGGATGAATCATAAATAATTGCATGTAATATATTAATTTAGTTGCAGAATGGGAGTGAGTTTAGCTTTATCTATTAATTCAAAAGACTCTCCCTGTGAGCACTTGGGAAGAGTAATTTAATAAATTCAAGCATGAGTCAAGGCAACTAAGAATAGAAAAAAACCCTCCTAAATAGCTAAAAATGAAATTAAAAAAGAGGAAGAAATAAAACCTGATGTCACAGTCTAACAGCCCTTTTTACCAAAGGAAGGTTCCATAAAACACATGCATATCTGTTAATATATTACTGAAGAACAATTATTTCTACTTTTATAACGATACCATGTGTCATTTTAACATTGAGAATAAATTATGCATTTAGCAATATGTGCTAATCACATTTAGAATAATGTTTATTGACAAATGTTGTGGACACAGTGCTAGAGTGAGCTGGTTTTGATATTAACTTCATGTCTCCCAGACTCAGAGTGTTGTGAGAACAGAATTTTACCTAATGCCTAACTCCATACAGCCAAATGGCAAAAACTCCCAACAACCAACCTGCCAAGTACTAGTGTTTCAAAGGTTTGATGTTTTGCACTGGGGGCTGATTTTATCACATTGACTTTGGCTTATGCTCGTATCCCTCTGTGGCATCAACAAGTTCTTTCAGTTGTAAATAGTAACAGTACCAGTCCCTAACTGGAAAAGTTTCTGAGGATGAGAAAAGCCCCATCCTTTTTATGTCAAAGCTCTAAATTTATGCAAGCAGACAGAGAACTCCCTGGACAATGGAGATGAATAGGAGGGCTGAGAGCTGTGCTGGAAGCAGCTCAGCCTGGTTTGCTAGAACTGGCTTTTAAAAATTGCTCCTAAGAAGCTCTTATTCCCACTGCCAACGCAACTTTTCCTACCTTTGCCTACTCAGATCTAGGCTGAGAGGTCCCTATAGCTTGACGTTGCTAATGCGGCAGTACTGCTACTGTGGAGTGCCCAGGGTTTCACTGAACAGCTACAGATTTTAAGGGAATGCTGTTAAGCCAAAGTTTTTATAAGTTAAATAGGCAAGACACATAAGGGATACAAAAAGGCAAAGAGCTGGAAAGTAAAGCCCAAGTCAGACAGTGACAGAGCCAGGACTAGAATATAAATCTTCTGCTGCCAAGTCAAAGACTGATTTTTTGGATGACTCTGCCTGTCATTCCACATCTGTTTGTTCCACCAGAAGGATGCACTTAGCATGTGATTTGCCCAACAAATATGGTTATATCTCCGCCCTTTCATTTTCCCTTTCCAGAAACAAACTTACAATTAGAACTGGCTGGGAACTTTTGACAATGTATTTTTCCACAAAAAGTTGTTTACCGGGTCCATAGTGTGGGACTTATTGTCAAAATGAAAAGGAATCCACACTATAATATATTACTTGCCTGGAAAGTAAGACGCCTGGGATCAAGCCTGTAGTGTATGAGGAAGAGCAAGGTTTATAACCCATTTTCTTGAATGCTCAATGAAAGCACATTCTATTGAGTGTTTCTATTTGTCTTTCTTAAAAGGAAGGAAGGAAGGAAGGAACGAACAAACGAATGAAGGAACGAAGGAAGGAACGAAGGAAGGAAAACTACTAAAGTCCAAGTTTAGGAGATTATTTGTGCAGCACTATGTATTTTTTAACATCTGTATTTTTCCAGTTTAAAATCTACAAGTGGAAACTTTCTCAAATACATGGATTTTGGAAACTGTACCGTGTAATTGTTCTGAATAATTCTTGGCCTGCAGATTAGTTGCAATTAGTGTGTTGTGACTGTCATGTATTCAAAAAGAGAAGTTTGAGTTGTTTTGACTATGTGAGGTGGGGGAAATACGTCATAGAGTGCACTTCCATTCTGACTGGCTGGGACCTATGCTTAGATCCAGGTTCCTGTTCTGGAACTCGTATTCTGCACACTGTTAGTGACAACCAGCCTGTACTTCAACTTTTCTGTTTGAAGATATCTGACAGTAAAATAGTTTGCTTGAACAGAAGAGGGTATAACCAGAGCAATTTTTTCTAAACATTTGCCTGATTACTTTTGCAAATTCTTTTTGCAGTGATTTCCCAGACTGTTTAACATCCAGATAAAGCTCCTTGAACTGCTGAATGGGAACTCAGAGTGAGGAGACATTAAGGGCACAGATGCAGATGTAGAAATAGATTTGAAGCAATGCAAATTAAATGGAAGCCAGTTTATCTAGATCCTCTGCCTGCCCAGTGGATATCATGCAGAATATGATATTCTGGTTTTCCACCCCTCAACCCCAACTCTGTGTCATGATGTGTAGCCTTTAGGTGTGCTGCATGGCTGAAACAGTGTAAAGAAAACCTGAGGCCACTCAAGTCTCTCTTTGGGACCAAAGAGATGACTCTGTGGGTGTTTATGCCACTACAAAAGGGCAGACATGATCAGACTTTGCTCACATTTATTCTCCAGTGTTATTTATACCACATTCATTGTATACTTGATATGCAGACAGAGGAACTAATTTCTGCCTGTAGATTTATGATGTTACAATAGTCTCAGTTTATAATCAGATTTTTTTGTCCAACTCTTCTTCTTGAAGAGCCAGATTTGGAAGTAACAGAAACAATCTTTAATGATGTCTCTGAATCTTCATCTATCAGAAGTTGGAGAAGACTTTAATCAAGGAAATAGTCCTACTAGTGCTGCTGGTGAGACGGCTTCTATGAATAAAGACTATAGCAAGGAATTGCAAAATTAGGCTGTAAAAATAACATTCTACACCTGAAATCTTTTACTATCTATTGCAAGGAGTACAAGTGCTAAGAGAGCACTAGTATAATTTTTCCCAGAAGTTGTGTGCCTGTTTTTGTCTGAGGCTAATCTCTTTGCTTGTAACAAGATTGACTATGCATTGACTAACAAATGTAAAAACCTTGCCTACTCCAACACACTGGAAAATACACGATTACTAATCATCCTGAAACAAGCTTGGACTGGCGGAGACAGCACACATAAACCACAATTTTAAAAGCAAATGTCTCTTGAGTTTACCAGGTCCCTTAATTCCTACTTTTCAATGAAGGTGCCAGGGACATTTTCCTGGACTGATCTTCACAAGACTGAAATAACTGATTGAGGAAAAGATACAGATACAAGTAAACCTAGTCACAGGAGCTTTTTGTCGGGACTAGTTCTTGCCTACAAAAAGCATTTTGCAGAGTTTACATAATCTCTAATTTATCAAAAGATCAGATTTTTACATCAAAGACATTTATGCTGGCTAAAAGGAAAATGTTAGGTTTAGGATTTCAGAAGCAATTTTTCCATATACATGCCTGCTGGTGGGCAGAAGTATTCCTCTGGAATTTTGGAACAGGAACAAAATTGTATTCAAGTAATTTTTAGTTCTGGTTCACTTAATGCATGTCAGTCTGGTTAAGCATATTCATCAAATGTAGATTTAGATGATTTAACAAACTATTGAGAGTAGCTAAATGTTATTTTTAATTATATCATAAAATAATCAAAGTTATATTATTGAGACTAAAATCTTAGTCCATGTATTATATATAGAAATGTGGTTTAATTTCTGCTTATTTATGCTGTTGGTGCCCACTACTTTCCCTAATAATGTTTGGTATAAAACACAGGTTATTAAACACAGAACATATTATGTCACAAAGACGACTATGAGGCAGCCATGTGTAATGACTGTACACTCAGAGCTGTGTTTGTTTCATAAATGTGATTCATTTGCCAATTTACTTGATTTGCTGAGCATTTACAAATGAAAAATGATCTATTCTGAAATTATACTCTACGCTTTGCCTCACAGCAATCCAAATTTTTTGGGAGGTCAACTAGTCATTATATTCATATGACTTTTTTCTTGGAGTGACCTTTAAAAACGTACACAAAACAGCAATTCATACATGAATTTGAAGCTTAGGAGCTGCATACTGTATTTTTATAATGTCAGTGCTGTAAAAGGTAGTGAGGAACTGTACTCTACACTGATCCCAAGTATCATAATGCATTAGAGCTCAGAGATGATCATATTCTCTTCTAAACCTCTAAGAATGAAGAATTACATGCCTGGGGGAAGATTACTAGAAGGTTGGCCATCCTAACAACTGGATTCTCCAGGAGCAGGAAAGATCCCTGAGTTAACTTAAATGATGAAGGAACTCTGTAGATAATGGCAGATTCCTTGGGTTATCCTTGGGCTGTAGTACTACTAGGAATCCTACTAAAAAGCATCATGGTATCTCCTTGTTGTTGGTCTGCACCTCCCATTGCTGCCATTCCCTAGTTGTAAAAGGAGCAAGCAGGCAGAAGTACTGGCAAGACAAGTATGGTAAAGAGAAAGATTTCTTTTGCAGAAGCTATCATTTGTGGAAGGCAATATGGTCCACCTTCCAAGCAGAGGAGTGAGTATACAAGGTAAGTGTTCCCTGTCTCATCAGTCCTCTGCACTAATTGGAAGACTGTTAAATTTACAGCAAAACGGAAAAAGAATAGAAGACATGCACTTAGTAGAATGTCAGACTGTTGAGAACAGACTTAATCAAGGCATCAAAGAGCATGAAGAAAAGAAATGTCTTTAATTATCTGTCTGTGCTAGGATCCAGTGCAATAAACAAGAGAAATGGGAACTGCTTGTTTTATGGGCTTAATTTGACCTAGTTGGTATTAATGAAATTTGGAGAGATGTTCATGACTGGAACGTTAATATCATAGTTATAGAACTTAACACAGAAAGGGGCTGGCTGAGTTAATGAAGAAAGTGAATGGCACTCCATCAAAATGAAGTTATTTGTTTCTGGCTCAGCAATAATTTGGAAATAAATGATATTGAGTCTTCATGGATTAACATTCTGATGAAGAAAGCCCCATGTCTGCTGCTGACAACCAAACCAAACTAGTAAGCAGGATTATCATCTCCCTAAGCGTGTATCCACAATATGCAAGGGGGAAAAAAAAAGCCCTGATGTATTGCCAGCACTCAAGCATCCTTGTAATTTCATAAGGTTTTAGAGGAAAATTTCCCTTTTCAAAAATTACCAAATCCAATATCGGAAATTCTCTGTTAGGCATTCACTCGACAAATGCAATGTACTGGTAGCATGACTAATAATGATGCACTTGTTTGTATCGTATTGGGCATACATTAAGCAAGTCTTTCTTTCCTGTTGTTATTCAATGTCAACAAATCCAATAGAAAAATCTAATTGAATTCAGTGAGCTTTAATTGTGCTTCTTATAGTTATACTCTCAATTTCTGGCTAATATTATTCATCATATACAGCTCACTCTGGCAGTTTGCCTTACTCACATGAGTAGTTCCATATAGGTTCTTTATACCAAGGAGCTTTGGGAGTCACTAAAATAGCTGGACAAGGGACACTGGTTACTGAATTCCTCGCTCTGTTTTCAGCATTGGATGGGCTAGTATGTTTATATGATGCAAAAGCCAACCACAGGATGCCTAATTCATACTTACAGCACTGCAGGTTCCTATTATTTTGTGTAATAATATATAATTTACTTCACAAAGACTTTTCTCATTCTATTTTATCAGTGGTTCACAGACGAATTTAGAAACAAGTTGAACATCGGGACTTATAATTTTTTTAAACCTCTGCTTAGAATCTATTCCCTGTCCATGTTAATTATAAATTGCGTTCATCACACTGAAGACTGTTTATTTGCTTCTTCTGTTTATCTGTTTTGCCTATCTGTAATACCACAGTGGGAATGGCATGTACAATGGCAAGAAAATGACCTGTGGATTAGAGTCAAAGAAATGGATGGTTTGTGCATAGATAAAAAGATAGATAAAAAAGACAAAACAAAATGTTTGCAATACAAATCAGATTTTTTTTTTCTTTCTGTCTTTTGACTTTTTATTGTTCAATGTGAGTTAAAGATCCAAACTGTTACCAGCAATACTTTTGTTTCCATTCCTCCATCAGAAAGTAATGTGATACTTAATACCTTTCCTTGCTATTTCTAGTCCAGGATCTGAACAGAATTTTTCTTTTCACCTAAGAAGGGAAATTGGATTTCAGTGTCCTAAAACCTTACCTCAGCTTAGTCTGATTGTTTTTTTTTTTAAATGTAAGTTTCTTATTCTTCCTGTTGTCATTAATACATGTTATTTCTGTTAATTAAAAAAAATAAAGAGAAAACGGTGCAAGCATTAGCAAAAGGAAATGCACTTAATATAAAGGAACAAATAAAACAGTCAGTAAAAGGCAGGGGAGAACCCCAATTTTAAGACTTCAATCCTGGCACAGCACTGCGATATAACCCCAGAAAAATACCTTAAATGTAATGACATTAAATTTAAGCTTCAGTGAGACTTGCATGTATTTGGCTTCCAGATTTTGTTCAACAAAGTTACCAGTTTAGGGAGCAAAGAGTGAACTGTAAATAGCACTTAAATTCCCAGAGTGTAGTTCAGGTCCAGGAGAGAGATTCAAACAGGCTAGCCCTAATCCGTCTGTGTCAATGTGCAGTTAAGCTGTGTAATTCCTTATCACAGAGTGTTTCAGACGCTGAAAGTTTATGATTTCAAAAGGCAACTAGGTAAATTCACTTAAGTAAAATCCACTGAGAATTATTTTATGTAAGACAATTGGTTCAAAAAGTCAATGAGGCACAATTGATTGAATGCTGTATGAATATTCTTGTGTAGCATCACTTACACCCTTCCCTAGGCATCCTCTTTTTGCCTTTTTTAGAATAGGACTCTGAGCTGGATGAGCCTGTGGTGTGACCCAGTCAGACCACTCTCATATTCTTATGCATCAAGATATCTGAGATAGCACATGCACATACCTTTTCTGATGGAAGCTCCCCAGCACATGTAGCTCGCTGAAAGTGTATGTGTCCAGAAGTGTGGCTGCTCACATGAGATGATTAAGTAATTATTTTCCACTCAGCTCCATTTGAGAATTATTAAAAAAGTACTCTCAATTCTCTGTTTGCTCAGAGAGCATGTAACACTTCTGGATGGGTTTGACTTCATTACCTGTAGGCACCTTCCCTGAAGAAACAGGTTGATGCCTACTCCTTGTACATTGACCTAAAGATTAGAGTACACCCGGGGACTGCGACATCTGGATTTTGGTCGAGCCCCACCAGGTTAAACAACATAGTTTCCACCCCCCTCAAAGACCATGCTAGTTCAGAGTAGGAGGTCCCCGTTGTGTAGGGTATTTAGAGGCAGAGGCATTTTTTTCTTTTCATTTGAAAGCTGTGGTCCCAAAAGCGCAGACTCGGGCAGGCAGGGAGACCCGGCAGGCGTGTGGCTTTCTAGCAAGGCAGTTGGAGCACCTAGGCGAAGTTCAGGGATGTGAATTTGCCCCCAGCCCACTGGGGACATGCGCTTCATTGACAAGCAAGAGAGTAGTTGTAACAAGAAGTCTAGACAGCAAACTCTGGTACCTCCACGGCCTTGGGGATGTATGGAGAGTCTCTTAATGTCTTCTGTGTACTTCCTACAATTAGCTCAAGGAAAAACACAAATGGAAACCAAATACTTCTTTGCTGAATATTTTTTATATGAAGATAACAATTTCCTCCTTAGAGCATATGTTTTGAAAGATTTCTCAGGTTTCTGCTTCAAGGAAGTTGAGGAAAACTTTGTTTCCTCAAGTTCGGTACAATTTAAGTGGAAGCAATTGGAGAGAAGGGGAGAGGATGCAGAGGGAGGACAGTTAATAAGGACATGGCAATCTACATTTCCCTGGGGAAGACAAATAAGAGTTACCGACAGCAAGTGGAAGATTAAACTCTGAGCAATGTTTGCTTACACGCAGAGTAATTTCTAGCTACTCCAGTTTCATTTCCAAACAGTTTGCTGCCAAATTAGAAGTTTGTATCAAATGGCCTTAATGTGATCACAGTTTAGTTCTTGCTAGAGGTATTTTAAGATATTAATGTTTGTAATAATTACTAAGGTTATTTTTTATGGCTAATCACAACAGCTTTGAAATGTAAGTAATAACTTTTTTATATTTTATTTCTGCTATGAACAGCTATTTCAGCCGCAACTTTCACAAAGCTTTGCTACATTCATTAATTGTGGAGGTGCTAGGGCAAAATGCTACAAACCCAGACAGGTCTAAGCCTTCTCTTGCCTGAATTTCAAACATCTACAAAAGACTTTTAAATAAAAAGCCTGTCTCAACATCATTCCATTCCTATTAATTTGCACTAAGAAAAGATTCAATATAATTTCAAATAGATGTTAGATTACACTGTTTTGTTCCTCTCTCTAAGTCCTGACATTCATATAACTGTACAATCATCCACCTGTGTATGGTTGAGGACAAATACAGGTACATGGAATTTAGCCTGTATAAATGTACCTACTTTTCATATGCACAAAAAAGTATTTATTTACCTACTCTTTTATTTTCTAGGCCACACACACATCTGTCTTTTGTGTTTCTTTCATAAATATTTATAGATGATGCACATATACAGATGAAATCCTAGTTACCATCCTATTTATTTGCCTAATTATTATTGTCAATGCATATGCAGAGAAAGAAAGAAAAAAAGAAAATGTTGTCATGCTGTGAGGTAGTTTCAAATTTATACCAGGAGTAGTTGAAGATCACTGTGCTACTCACAAGTGGGTGATCAGTCACAGATGATGGGTTGCAAGTGAAGAATGCATGTCATCCCAGAACAGCTCTAAGAAGCTAAACAAATCCTATTTGAGGGATAGTTTAAAGAGTTTTCAGACAATCACAAGCATAATTTTTGCATCCTTCCTATAGACACGCCAGAAGCAATTTTCATGATTATCCGTGCACGTTCAAATAACCCGCTGGTTCCTCCTAACTGGTCTATGATGGATGGCAGAAAAATTCTGATGGCAGAGTTTTATCTAGTACAGAACAGAGGCCTGATGCAATGCTCATTCAAGTCAGCAGGATCTTCAAAAAAAAACCAAACCCAAACCAGAACAGGTCTTTTGTGGAATTATATGGACCCAATATTACAAACAGTAAATTAAAAAGATATTTTTCAACAAAATTATCTTACAATTTTTACATTAGCTGTAGATTGCTGCTAAAAGTACATCCTGCAGTAAAGAACAGACTTTATCTCAGAGATATCTGCCAATCCCACCAGCAATTAGATTTTTTTTCTTTGAGCTTTCTCGTGTGGGTTCTGTTGTCTTAAATATGCATTTCATGCCTTTTTTTCTTCAGGATAGCTTTTTATGATATCTATTCTATATAAGAGCTGGATACATAAAGCCATAAAAACATGTAAAGTACATTTATATAAATATAACAATGATAAAGAGGGAAGAGATCAATTAATATTGCAAGCAGATTTTGGCTTCACAATGATAAACATGTTATCAACCTTCCAAAACCATCCTTTGGCAAGTAGAGGAAAAAAAAAAATCAATTACCAAATGTTTTCATAAAACAATGCTTTTCATTTTATGCAGTTTTCAATCAGACTGTAACTGTACCAGCAGCTCACCTGCCACTTGGCAGTTGTGAATGAGTTAATAATTCAGATAATTTTGTGAAGTGCCAGCCAGAAACACCAATTTTGCCATTTAAGGACGTTTGGTGGAATAAACTTCTTGATATGATTATAAATTGGGACACATGGAAACCAGGCCTGCAGGTAGCCTGCAATTCTCAGGAGTACCACTGGGAACAGAGGTCAAAACCCCTTACAAGCAGTTCTTCCAGACATTGCAATGCTATCTTAAAGATAAAATAAGGTAAATTTTTCTGGAGAATAATTGAATTGAAAAAAATAGTGAATTTTTGTCATATTTCTAACAGAATATTGAGCTTAATTTATGTTTTTGGCATAAATAATTTAAATTACCTCAAGAGTGAAGATAAAATTTCAGGAATTTTCCTTTTTTCGTAAAATGCTTCTCTTAGCTGCAGGTCTGCACTTGGACCCCATTTAATTTTTTATTTGTTTTAATATTACATTAGAGCACACAGGCTAGCCAAAACACAGCCTCACTCACATCTGGCAAATAACTCAGCCAAATAATGAACCTTCAAGCACTCTTTGTTGGAGTTTCCCTTTCAAGTATGGGAAAAGTGATGGAATTGTTTGATGAAAAAAAATCCCACATATTTGCAAACAAAGAAATTACAAGACATATGGATTCTAACGAAGAACTTCCCTATAGATGATGGCTCGTCCTCATAATTACTCTCAGGATGAAAAATGTTTCTTCCTGAGAAAGCATTTGAAGAGAGACAACTTTCAGAGTTGCCCCTGAGATGTCCTGGCATTGCTCTTTTCTGATCTCTTTTCCGTTTCTGGTCTTCTGTTCATCAGTGTTTTCTCAATGCTTTTGTTTGGCGGAAGAGAAACAACAAATGGGTTGAAAATCATTCGGTGCAGACTTTCTTTCTATAGAAGAGGTTAACAAAGTGAAGCCTACAAAGTGTTTGTACACTTCGTATACTTCCAAATCATGGCCATTTTGTTAAATGTAACGAGGATTTTCATTAAAAAGAATTTTGTTCTTGTTTTCCCTTTGCCTTCCAGAAACAAAGTTTTGAGAAGCCCTTTTCTCTGTGGTTTTTAGATATTCTTTATTTTTCACTTCTCACCTGCTTTTGAGATAGCTGCCACTTCTACTTCATTCTTCACTTCATTTTGTTAACATATCTTGCTCCCTACCAAGTCCATATCTCTTAAAACACACCGGGCTTTCATTAGTTTAACCAATACAGATTTAGCACATTATCTTTTAAGGTACCATTTTTTTACTTCCATGTCTTACTGACACATAAAACTCTGGGCCAGTAGCTGCATACATACCAGGCTGATAGGTAACTATAAGCAAGGCTTTCTTCAAAACACATTTTGCCTTCATAAAATAGATTCTATGGTGTATGGAGACAGTATAAAAGAGAGAACAGCGAAAAAGAAAGTTTGGTGTCAGAAGGACAACTCATAATGCAATGGTTTTACACATTGGTCCTTCTAGTCAACATTTCAATAACACTAAATTATTTTCAGAAAATGTTCTGTACTTTGGAAAGTAATTCTGCCTGCAGGTGTAATATTAATACTTTTATACTTTTTGCACACCTCCCTCATTTCTTTCTGACAGCCTGGTTTCAAGTTTCCCAAACTTCCACAGATTCTTTCTGACTTACATTTTTGGATCCTACCTCCTTACTTCCATATTTTTGGATTGAAAAAGATATAATTCATGGTAAATCCAAGAAGTTGGGAGCTGCACAAAAATCTTAAAAACGGAACAGTATCTTCACCAGGTTGGTTCTAATTCTGACCAGATTCTGTTCATAAATCATTAGGGACGCTCAGCTTTTTCTTAATATTTTCTACAAAAAATACTGCCAGTAAATTGTTTCACTCCTCAGACTTTGGGCCAATAGGAGTAACAAATCATATACTGTGAATGTTCAGAACAACTTCAAACCCTCGTCATGGAAAGTTTGCTAACTACTGAAAGACTGTTAACTTAAAGTTCTGGTCCTCACGGCCGATACAAGACATTTTACCAACCGGTGAGAAGAATGCAAAAGTTGATTTTTTCTTGGATGTCATTGAGGTAAATCTTTACATACAGGCCTGCCTCTGGCCGTGCACTGGGAGTGGCACAGCTTACAGAACCAGTTCAGATTTGTGGTGAAGAATATCTTCTCCCTCAAATCCTGCCAAAAGACATACATGCAGATAACAGAGACAAGTAGGAGAGCTCTAAGCAGATGTAGAGCCAAAAAAGAGGCAAAATGCCTTTATGGGAATGGCCTTTGCCTCGAGCAGCTCTCAGAGGACCTGACGATGCTGTGGGTGGGACCCTTCAGAGCTTCTCACAGGGCAACTGAAACCTACTAAAGTATTGTCTGAAACAAAGTTTTCCCTGCCCTGATCACAAGAGTTACCCTGTGAAAAAAGTCTGTGCAGTCTGGGAAGGCTGCATTCCACTATTGTGGATTTCATAAGCCCTATAAAAGCTGACATGCGGATTTAGGAACCCTAAAAGTTTGCATAAATGTCTTTTAGCGACTAAATAATTGCACCCTGAAGCGCTCCAAAAGAAGCCAAAGGAAACAGAAATCACCATCTACAAAAGATTAAAACAAATTTCTAGTTTCTTAGCCAAGCCGTTTTGCAGTTACTGTAAGCCAAAAAAAATGTTAGGAAAATTTTCAAGAGGTGAAACCGCTTCCTTTTTTGAGCCCTCATGTCTCCCAAACATCTTGTTGAATTTACCTCAAACTTTCCATTAAACTTCTACTTTGGCAGAATAACACGCTTATGAAATTTCAAACAGATTGGTTTAGTCTGGTAAAAGCAAAGAGGTAAAAATCCTGACCTGGAGTGGAAACCTAATTTCCAACTTATCTGTGGAGAGAATATAAAATGAGAAGTTTACCCAAGTGAACCAGGAATATGGGGTTGTGTATGCAATACTTATTTCTGATCGGTAGTATGCAGTGCCATTTAGACTACTGTCAGAGCATGAATCTTCACTTAGATCACTCCTCAGCATTTTGTACTACCCTTTGAAACAAGCGTTTCAGGAAAAAAATATACCATCACTCAATTTCTTTAGTGCTGATGGAAGAAGGAGATGACTACCCTTGTGATTTACATAATCTCACGGAAATCTGATTATTCTTAAAGATTATTAATATGTTTTATTCCCTAATTCAAGTGACACCCTCTACTGGCCAGGCCACATTGATCTACTCTTGCCAACAACAAAAAGGCATCTTGGCCTTAAGTAAAATGTCTATATAATGATCTATACTGGGAAATTGGAGAGTTAGAGATTAGTGTAGACATGTTAAGGTGAGTGTAAGAAACAAAAGTGCATAGAAGCACTGAGAAAAAATATATGCTGTGTTGTGGGGTTCAACTCTATGAATTTCAGTTGGGTTTGGCTATTCAACACCAAGACAGAGTTTGGCCACAACTTTGTGGTTAGCTTCATATTTAGATTTCAACAGAAGTTGAGAGCCTGAGCAGGAATCCATGTGTACCTTTCATTGGCACAGATATTTTCTCTCCAGACAAGGTATACAACTTTTTTAGAAAACTTTGGAAAGTCGGCTAATGGTCCCCTCCAAGGTAATGTAAGAGATGCAAATGTTGATTCTGCAGCACAAGAAGAGTTTGTGTACTGAAGCGCTGTGGTTTTGGAGGCTTATGCACAGGCGATCCTCATGACACGCACATACGTCAAGCAGGCATACTAGACAGATTGCCCTTCCTTTCACTCTGTTTCAGAGCCCTCAGTGGGTTCTCTCAAGGTTGAGGGAAATTTGGCTGTTACTGCTTTAACCTCCATAAATGCCTGATGTCATTTACTCACACATCCTGGCAAAAACTTCTGTCTGATCTCTCCCAGTTGCTCTCTCTCTTTCTCTCTCTCCAAGGAAGTTTAATCTAAGCGCCTATTTTGTTATTGTTTTTCCATCTGCTTTTCCACCCCTTCCCAGGAGTGCTGCGACATGACCAACCAGAAGCGTTACACAAAAGACTAAAGAGAGTTTGTTAGAGAAGGAGGAGTGCTTGGCACTGCAGCGCAGGAATGACCTGGTGATGTGGCACTTGGCTGACGAGTCATTTTATTGAGATCCCGCTCTGAACAGCACTGAGATCAGCGAGGGTCATCTCGTCAGTCTTGGTCAGCTTGGATCAGGCCCACGGTGCACATCTGGATGCAGTTTGTTCAAATGTGCCTGCACTCTCCCACCTTTTATCCGGTATCACTTTTTGAAGGGGTTAGGGAAAGCCTCACCCTTACATCCAATGCTCCACTGTTTCATGATTCTTTTCCAGTAATGAGATTAATATGTGATTTTCTCATCTGTGTAATTTATTGTTACTGTAGATTTAGATTTTTTTTTTCTCCGCTGTGAATATATTAAGCTCAAAGAATGTGCAACCACTTCCCCCAAGTGCATGAGTTTGTTTTATTGGTTTGGGGGTTTCTTGTTGGTTTTTTTTTTTTTTTCAAGTAGGAATCTACACTTTTGCCTGGGCTTAATATACTAGCTCACAATATGTTTTACTACTCTACTGTATTTGTAGAAGAATCACCATTAGCTGAGATTAAAGCATATCTGGGGAAATTGAACTCCTTGGAATAACTGATACAGAGAATTTTAGTAGAAAAATCTAACTGAAAACATTTCTAAAAATCATAGCAGGAGTTAGTCTGTATGTGGTAAAATCCAATGATTCATTTCTTGCTTGTATCATATAAAAAACCATGCATTTATTTTTAAAAGTTCATTTATTCGGTAGTTTCTGTGAGCTAGTGCACAGTTATAGGTGACAGGAGGAGCAGAAATATAATGTATTTGCTTTTCATGGCTGGAAATTCCTCGGATTTCAAAGCTGGAACCACTTAGAAGTGGCTACTCAAATGTGTCATGGAAGAGATAATAACTTTTCTGTTTGCCTTAAAAATGTGGCCCATGAGTAATGTCAAAATACTTTTATTTTACTGAAATACAACCTGATTCTGTAATTTTAGCTTTACTTAGGAAAGATTTGGTTTGTTGAAGAATTCACACAAGCCTATTTTCAGTTGTTACAGAAATGGGTTGGAATACATCTTAAAATACAGTACAATTTCATCTTTATGTAGAAGATTTTAATAACACTCACAGTGGAATCAAGTTATATTTTTGTATTTAAAATGCAATACTGACATGTTTTTCAAGGCAGACATTACATATAATTTGGTATTATCCTTTGATGACAGTACACACTGGTAAGGAATTCTCAAAAGTATATAGACTTGGCATGCTAAGAAAGAAGATTTAGAATATGATTGCTTTGTGTTGGAAACATTTCAAATCATGAGGTTCTTCTATATTTGCAATTGGAGGTTGGCAGGAACTCATCACAAAACTATTGGACTGGACAATTAACATGGTCTTACCTGTAAGAAAATCAGATTTTTCTTATAATATTCCAGCCAGCTATCCAGAATAGTTGTGAAACAGAATTCTACCCAGTATCCCCATATGATTTTTTTTTACCTGTGGACTTTCGAAAGTATTTTGGCATGTACAGTAAATTGCAAGTTATTTTATTTAAAGCTGTGCAGTGGAAGGATTTCTGTAGTTTGTGATATGATTTCAAAGTTTTTGTTCCTTGTAAACCAATGCAGCCCTTCCCAACGTTGATAACATTAATGAAAGAAAATTCTGAAGAAAATACCCCATTTTTTTTAAACAACAAATACATGTTATTTTTTGGAAATGTGACAATTTCAATCTTTAATAACTTTGTACTGTAATAACATATTTCAAAATGACACCATTGCAAAATCAATATTAAAGGAAATTTTGAAAATAAAATTTGTATTTATTACCTCCCCAAACTTAATAAATACAATTGTACATATGTCAGTTATTTTCCTAAGTTTTCCTTTCATGGGAAATTTCTGCTCTCCTTTGCACAGTCTGTGTGCACATTTTCAATGGGAGAAATACAAATGGGTTTTAGAAGAGCAGATATAAAACTTACTGGACAATTCACTTCCATTGAATAAAATGGTAAAGAAGTTATGGGCAGAAGGTCAGGAAGTTTTGGGGACAGACCCTGAAGATAAAGACTGAGAAATTGGAAGATGGGTAAATATTTAAAATACTGGACACAAGAAGGAGATGTTGATATAATTAGCTGACAGGTGAGTGAATTGAAAAACGTGGCTAATAATTTAAAAAATCTGTGATTAATAAAAGCTTATTTGTGTGAACTAGAGAGAGAAGCTAAAGTAAGAGGAAATGCGGAGGAGGGAAGAGGTTACAGTGGGTAGGCCAGAGAAGCACTTGGTGTCTGAAGTTAGTCTGAGACGATATATAGGTCCATAATTATTTTCAATATGTTTTTACTCCTTTTCCTATTCTCCCAAGTGTCTAGCAGCATATCCTTCCTTTTTTCGTTTCTCTTTCATACAACAGTTTCTTCTCTGATATTTATTACTCTTCTTGCTAACCCTCCTTCACTGACCAAAGTTCATGACTTTTCCTATCTAATCGACAGGGAAGGGGCATGTTCACATGAACATGGAGTCAGCTGTGCGAGCTGCCCTACCTGTAAGCTCTGACACACGTCCTGTGAGGAATCACATGTGTGTCCTTGGCATGGATGTGACAAGACACACAGCAGCACACATCTCATCATAGCTTGGTATGAGCAATGCTCATGCTTTTCAGCATCAGACTTGTTCCCTGATTTTGCCCCTTTTGCTTCTAAATATTAGATTACCTCAGAAGATGGTGTTTACATTATGCTTATCACTTTTTCTTTAATAGGAGGAGAGATAGTCCAGGCTGGATGTATGGGTGGAGGACCATACAGTCATAGACTACTTCACTTCCGTGTCACTAAGGAAATTCAGTGTCCTTTGGCACTCCCCTTTAGAATCCCTCATGCTTTTCAACCCATCCATCCCTAAAGTTACCATTCCAGCTGCTGGGAGTCCAATGAATGGAGAGTTGGGAAGTCCATCCCTGAAAATGCAACGGGAGAGGAACGTGTCTGGCAAATAATGAAAACAGTGTTGGGAGGAGGACTGTTCTTGGGGTCTAATATCTGTGTGGGGATGATCACAGGCTCCACATACCGCTGAAGCCAACTGCAGAGGTCTCAGTGCTTTCAATGGGGAGGTGGATGGTGTCCTATGCACAGGGGTTCACCCTGCAGGAACAGTTTGAGAATTTTTAGCACAAAGCAGCAAAAACAAGTCATCAAATGTCATAGGTGAGCTCTTTATACAGGCAGAGTTTTATATGCTGGTTGAGTCAGCTGTTCTGGACAATTACTTTTAAAGAGAGGGGCAGGCTCTGAGTCACATTTGTGCAGCTGGATTCATTGCAGAACAAGTTGCTTTAGGCACCCTCTGTGCATTGTCAGCCCTTTCTGCACGCTACTCAAAGAACAGAGGGATCGGTGTTTGCCGAGGTTGCAGCTAACGTGCTAAATACGATAAGGACCCATAGCTTATTAGTAAGGAAATTAGGGATCATAAAATGCAACAAAAGAGCTAGTGTTCAGCAAGCCAGCAACTTTAGCAGCTCAATGTTAATATTATGAAAGGTATCAAGGAACTCTTAATGCAAATATAACAACTGTTACTTTAGATACTTTACCAGCCAAGATCTTGGTCTAAAATAATCCCTGATACTTTAAAAAATCTTAATTAAAATTGCTATGCATGTCTGATATGTAAGAAAAAGACTTACATAACTGCATTTGGTTGATATGAAAGAGGTAACCAACTGGCACTCTTAGTGCAATCGGATACAGGCTGCAAAAGTAAGACATAACAAACTTAACATTCAACCTTCAAAATTCAGGGCTAATTTTCCCAAATTGCAACTCACACCTGCAGATCACCCTCACAGTTGCCAGAACATGCCACTGCTTTCATGTTCCCATATTCTTTACACATATAATTTTCAAATTATGGATCTTACTAATCTGCAAATAGTGCCTCGGACAAAGCAGATAAGTGCAATAACTAACGCAACAGTGATTGCTCACATAAAAAGCAAAGGGTTTTTTAAAGAAATCCAAATGATTTAACATCCATTAGGAAATGCAGTAAGGGGAATGGCAAAAGGGGGCTTAACTACAGAGAAAAATTTCAGGATGGGGACGGTTCATCATTTGTCTGACATCTGCAGGGGAACAGTTGTCTGCAAAAGCCCTCTTGTCTCTATGACCCGGAAGGAAGTGCTCCTCAGGGATCTTGAACAGACGTAGAAAAACAAGGAAGAAAAGACAAAGGCAGGCAGCTGCTCACCATTCAGCAGCTGAGGTGAGAAACCCATGAGCTAAAACTGAGGGTTCTCTTGGGAAAAAGCAGTCAAGTGTCCAGCCAGGACACTCCTGCCTCTCTGCCAGAACATTTATGTCCAAAGATGCAGGGAAGGAAATGGTAAAACAGGGAGACCCCAGACACACAGTCATCATGGAAATAGGTCACTAGCTGCTCAGCACATTTTACAGGTATGAATTGTGTCAGGAGAGTACTTTTGCTCAGGGCTGTAAGTACGGAGGATGCTCAGCAGTGCCTGTGTGCGACTGGAGCACCCCAGTAGAGATATATTCCCCTTTGCTGCTCAGTAATTATGCACCTGGCTATACTACCCTGACATTAAAAGTCACTGTAAGAGTATAGCTGTAAGCCTGCTAAGACCATTTTGGTGTTTATGTTGGGGTGATATTATTAGTATAAAATTGGCCAAATCACCTTTTCAGAAAATACTTACCTATAACATAATATCTCTTACCAGGCACTGCATTAAGTCTGTTTTTTCATGAGTCTGCATAGAAACTTCCTTGATAACTACATGGATTACAGATTGGTTTTCTAAATTGTTGGTGTTATTTGGATATCTGATAACCTTTCAAAATATTTACAATACAACAAGATGTTTGCTGGATACACACCTTTGGGAATATATTTGGGGAACTCAACTGCAAATGGAAATAGAGTTGCAGGAGGCTGTAGCTTAGCACAGGTTAGATGCAGAGGCAAGCACAGAGTCTCCTGGGGCTGACAGAATGGCTCCCAGTAACCTAGCAAGGTACTGGGAATACTGTGAAGGTAACTCAAGTATGTTTGCATGTGGTGCAATGATAGCTCTGCCTGCAATGTGGACATGCCTTTGTAGTGACTGCTTCCTACTCTTAATGCTAAAAAGCCAAAGAGTGGCGTCTACAAGTCTGTCTGTGGGAAGGAGAGAGAGAGAGGGACTCATTAAGTGTTATTATCTTGTGAATAGACTTGGTCAGACAAAACAATAGGATAGTTGGAGCTTAGGGGAAAGCTCCTCTGTGACACACTGGGGTCCACATCATTAGAGTTTCTTCAGAGAGAGAGACAAAGGAAAATGTTCTGGTAGATCCTTTTGAGAACAGAAAGGCCAAAGAGGTGAATGCAAGGATGGACACAGCAAATATGGACGAGGTAGGAAGGGGAAGTGCTGCTTTTCCAGCAGGGAAGTGCTTCTATCACATCATTTGTGACTGAAGAACCAGAGAAGGAATCAGGTATTCAAACATCTGCAATAAAGACAGAAAAGGAGCAATGTGGAAGATGAAGGATGTCCCTCAGCTGCTCAAAAATGCAAGAAAGCCAAGATAGACAGGGAAATATGTATAATTTCACTTGGACCAGTGTTTTTCCCATGCTAACTAAACTAAAGGAATCCTTAGGAATTCCCTATGCCTACATGTCTTCCAATATTCCATGGACTTACAGAGTCCACTTACAGAATGGAAAATGCAACATGCCGAAAAGACTAGGGTTGTGGGATGACATGCAGTGGAGAGTCAGGACGTGTGGGCCTGTGGGTGGTACTGGACTGAGGTTAACCTCTGTTTTGATATGCAAGATGAGTAAGAAGGAAAACTGTCTGATAAAGACCTCGAAGATAATGTTTGCTGCTTAGACCACAGGGTGCTGAAGATCATCACACTGATAGTACTGGAGGTCTGTCTTTGTGATAAAAAATGTGCTGTTTTCCCAGAGTCCTGTCATGGGAGCTCGATGAAAGCACAATAAAATTTGAATAATAGTACTATTAAGACCTACTCAAAAATATAACAAAAACAATAAAGAAACACTACTTAAAACAAATTGCAAAAAAGAAAAATCAACCCCCTCAAAACAACAACATCCAAAACAAATTTGAAAATAAGAAACTGCAATTACAAAATACAGGAAACATAGTTAATTTCCTTACCTTTTGCTAGCATTTGGTCTGTATTTGTTGTTTTTGACACACTAACAGTTTCTGAAGGAGGAAATAGGAAAAATACTAAATGCACTGCTTAATTTCAGAAGTAAAGGCATATTAAGAAGACAAAGGCCACTGACAGTGTATTAGTTTGTCACATTCAGGCTCTCCTCTTGTGCCTCTTTTTTATGTCACTGTCTTGTGACAGCTAAGGGACCAAGACTACTTGGAGACAAGATCTTCACTACTGACATTCTCCTCATCAGATCTTCTACCTCTCAAGGTATCTACCCACAAGTACTGCTCAAGAACATCACACCAGCACAGGCAAAAATAAAGGCTTTGTAATGAAATGGCAGAAGACTGGGAAAATCAGATGGCTGTCTAGCATGCCAAAGAGCAAGGTGGAAGGAAAAATTGAAAGCAAGCTGGTAAGGAGGAGAGCTGAGGGATGTGGCTTTTCAGTCCCAAGTGGCTTTGAGGGGAGGAGGTCTTTTACACTACCAGTAGGCTCTGTCTGTGCAGTCTTTGGAGAGCAGGACTGTCTTCTGTCAACTGACATGGACAGAGGGTCCCTATTCACTCCATTGCTGTTGAGGATGATGTGTGCAATGCATTACAGCAGAGCAGAGGGAATAGGCACGTATCAAGTATTTGGGTTGGTTGCCAGAAAGGCTGCAGTGCCACAGTTCAGCAGGTGATTTTACAACACGAGTAAGTGAAATAGCTTTAGCTCTTCTACTTAAACAATAGGGCAAGGCCTCCTAAAATAGCAGTAGTTTGTACAAACATGTCATTTGTCAAAATCCTGTTTGCTTCACAGAGATGATTGATGAGTGTGCTATTTTGTGCTAAATATGACAACTTTCTGGAACATTCCTTGTTGATCATCTTGAACTTCACTCCTGTAATGCCAACTGAGGTTGCAGAAGTGTAAAGAGCATGTTCTTAGGCTGTCATTGACACCTGCTTCTAGATAAACACTTGCTTTTTGCAAATGGGCAAAAAGGACATGAATGTGCTTAGGCCACTTTGGAAAATCGATTGTCTGAAAGCCAACTGTTATTTTAGTTAATTCTAGTTTACATGCAGAAAATCTTTAGCTGTGTCTGAGCCATTTGGTTATACATTTTGAATGATAGGAAAAGTCACCTGAATAGTTGTTGTTGCATCACAGATCCTTTAAGAGTATCCTGAAATATGCTGTAATATGTAATCCTGAAATACAGCTGCTGTATCCACAGTTTGGCTGGGGACAACTGACAACAGCAGCATGTGTAAACCCAGAGGACCTTCTCTTAGATGTATTTGGTGGACTAAAGTTTTTGGGTGGGGGGAGAGAGAGAGAGAGAGATACATTTCTAACCCCTTTTGGCATCTCTTTTTTCCCCGCTCTACAATGCTCTACAGCATGGTGCATTGTAACAGCAAAGTATCAGTGGAGCAACACCAGTTCTTCGTTATTCCCAGCGGGAGAAGCAGGAGAAGGTCCATGAAGCAGAACGAATGCACTCATTTTACTGGCTCTGGTTCTTGCTTGTTTAACATATTTTCATGTAAATAATTTATTATTTGTCATTTCCTCATAAGCCTTCAGAAGCTTAAAACCTCTGAATGGGCTGAAACATTACATGCCCCATTCATACCAAGCACACAGTTCACAAGGCCTCCTGCGTCTGTTTTCAACATAAGTGCAAGGATCCAAGCACTTAGGTCTTTATTATGGGTTGCAATATAACCAGAATGATGCAGTGACTTTATTGTCAATGGAAGATAAATGAGATGGGTGCTGTTTGTAATATCATTACTGGTAATCTCAAAGTTTCTTGGTATGAAGATCATTAAAATAAAAAAAAAAAAAATTACAAAACAAATGGAAAGTCCACACACCTCACAAAGTCAGCTTCTCTAGTTGACATTAATGGCAGTTACTGTGACAATCTACATTACTGTGCTATTCAGAATGGATTAAATGATCAGTTTCTGTTATACCAAGAGTGTTATGTCTAATTTGCTACACATAGGTCTGAAAAATGACCCACATGTGCCGTGACATTGAATCTTTGATTAAGTAGTATTCTGCTTGTTTCTAATGAACAGATGAAACAGAAATAGCATCACAGGAAGTAGTGCTCCAGTTCATCCAATTTTCATTCAGGCCTGAAAATCTCCTCAGACATTGAGTGAAGCTCCTCTCACCATGTCCTTTTTATCTGCTATCCTGAAATGTATAGTTTTCTCTATGAAAGCAATGAAGCATATGGTTAAATCTGGCTCTTGGGTACTTTAAAGAGTCAATTTTCTGGGTACATATTTCCTAAACCAAAGAAGCAGGCAAAAAAACCAACTTCTTTCAAAACTTTACTTCTAAGTCAAAATGGATCACAAAGAGAAAATCTGCTTTCATCACAAGTATAAAAGATAATTAATACTTAATTTTCAGCTTAAACAAAGTAACATTCCAAACATAGAACTGGACACTAATGTGAGAGAAACTGAACCATTCCAACCACAGAGGGATTGGCCAGGTACCATCTGCTTGTTGTATATCCCTCCAACATTATGTTACACCTGGTTTCTTAAAAAATGGCCACACCAACATGAGAGGTTTAGCAGTGACTGCTCTGGCTCTATTCCTACATTTCTTTATAGTCTCTCTGGATCATATTTTTCTTCCTAGAATGGAAATGACGGAGAAGAAAATGTTGCAGTGACTTAGTTTGCGTAGAGCCTGGACTTACTCCCATGCACCACAGCTAAAGGGATCAGAGAACCTTTCTGCCCATTGTTGGCCAACAGAAGTTGTTAGTGATTTGCTCAAAGTAAGCTTTGTGCTCTTATTTGGCTGTGTCTAGACAGCTGAATACTTTGCTGCTATCCAAGGAATGTGCAGCTAATGTCAGTGATGTATTCACAGGAAAGCATTGGTTCTTGAGCATAGGCTTAACACAATCAGTGCAAAGTGTAGAAGAAATGAGGCAGGGGGTCTTCCCTGAGCAGGATATTTATTATGGAGCCTACTTAACTTCCTCCAAGAGCACAAAAAAAGGAGCAAAGTCATTTAAAATCTCACTAATTAAAGAGACAGCTAATGATCACTTTGAAAGTCACAGGAGGGATTCAGTTAAAATGCATTTTAGACATATAAACACATATCAAACTTTTGTACGCTACAAGAATTAAAAGCAGAAGAAGCAGAGCTCCCTCTTATTCTCCACTAGCGAGTGGAATTGTCTTTGTTTATGAGCTGTCTTGAGTAACTGTATTAGCAGTTGACAGGTGTTTAGAATAAGCAAAAATGGCAACCCAAGAGGTCAATGTAAGAAAAAAAAAAATAGCACTAGCGTATTTTGGAAAGGAAAAGAATACCCAGACAGATGTTTAGTTGCTGTGAATCCCAATGAAGTTATGCCCACTTACAGAAATGACCCGTCATTTAGTGACACATCTTTGATGGCCTCTGAGGGAGAAAGTAAGTTATTAGTATTGTAAATGACAACAAATCACATGAAAGACCAGCCAACCTTCTCACAAAGAATTGAACAGATGCAAATAATTTGAGCCAGATAATGAACGTTGCCCCTATTTATCAGCTGTACAAGCAAAAACGCAGAAAAGATAACTGAGTTGCCCATAGTCATGCAAGAAGGGTTAAATATGGCAGTTCTTTTCTAGGTGAAGGGTGGAGGCAACAGACCAGAAAGTGAGGTACTCGATGTTAGATACGATCCTAATGTTGCAGTAGCTTTAATTTTAACTCAGCAATGTGTTTGGCCTATTGTCTCTCTTATACATCAAGTGCAGGAAGACAACATGAAGAGTTTCTAACTCTACCTCATAAACTTCCCTGAACAGGCACTGGAGTTACAATAACATCTTTGTTGGCAAAATTTCCATGCACCATAAATCTGTCTGAGTCTACAGGAGAGATGGCTGATGTGCAAATCTCTAAGTCACTGTTGTTAAAAAACAGAGCCCCTGTTCATCCATCTTGGGCCTTATTTTATAGCACACCATATAAATGAGAACTTAAAATAGTTCTTTATCCTTCCAAAGTGCACAGTCACTGGAAAGGATAACACAAGTTTAGCCTCAGGAACCTGAATCAGCTGAGAAAAGAGCAACCGAGGGACACATCTCTAAAGGTAGCCCCTGTGGTCCATACCTATGTCAGTGCACTTTTACTCAAGAAATTGAATCTGCTCACACAAATGTTCACCAGGCTGGGTCAAGGAGTTACAAATCCTTATCACTTAGCACCAGGGAAGCAATGCAGTATTGTACAGGAATGTTCCCAAGGAATGCAATAACATGAACTGGAATGATCTGGCTTCTTACCACATGAGGCCGTGGAGAGAAAAATAGCTATTCTTCCCTGCCTATAAGCATGCAGGAGGACATACGTTTATCCTTTGTTATCCATGCTGTAAGTATGCATTTATTAATAATAACACAAAGACTTTTTTACTCATGGTTTTGACAGAATCTTTGACACTAGGACCAGATTGAGAGGACTTCCACTTTAGGAAAAGGGTTAAGGTTTTGCAAGATTTTGCCGAATGCAGACAAACACAGTTTGTTTTAACTAGTGTCCTGGAAATGGAAAGAAAAGTGTTGGAGAATTAGGGCTACCAGCTACTATAAAGCGTTTTGACTCCCCACTCTCCAATAATAGTCTGGACATGAAAAACTTTCCAGGTGAGACATTCACCACAATCTAGACATTTCTGTAAAGCTTGATGGGTTGAACAAAACGCCATTTTTCAGGGGAAAAAAGTTTCATCTTCTTGTCCCCACCCCCCTGAGCAGCTGTACTGCAGAGCCATATTTAGAAATGCTTGATCGTAAGGTGTTTGGATTTGGCAGGGAATGACTACGATGCACTTTCCCCAGGGCCTGGGAAAAAGCAGCAGGCTGCAAAGACAGCTTTCACAAGTGGCTTTGAAAGGCAGCTTATAATTAGAGGCTGGCAATGAAAGACAGAGCAGCCTCCAGGGATACCCCTTTCCCGTTCTGCCGCTTACAGGGATTCTTTACTTTGCAGTCAAGTTCTGTCGTGTCCCGAGCAAGAAGCTCGGTCAGCAGTGGGTGAAACAGCTTGCATCATCTTTCTCTAACTCCAGCTAAACTATTAAAGGGAGGCAGGTCTAAGCTTTTTTTTTCTTGACAGTCCTGTGACTCATGAATGTCGCAGAAAGGAGAAACCAATAAAAAGCTATTTCTACACTTTAGCTTTTGAGCTTCCCTTTTAAGGATCACGTAAGGTAGAGTGTTTGCAGCTTTTGTTAAATAGTGCTATTATAATTAATTATTACCATTATTATTACAACAACCTTGTACTTAGGGCACCTTGCAACCATTCTAAGAACAGGCTTAAGTATACAAGCAGGTCTGTGTGACGATGCTTAAAAGCTTTGTGCTTTTAAAAGCTCAGCGCTAGGGCCACCTGCAGAGCTTCCCGAGAAACGTACACTGCTTCCAAAGATAGTTTTCAAAACCAATATTGGCTTCCCACGGCCAAGGCCTGTTCTGCTGAATGCAAGAAACTGCTTGTACCAGCGTCTCGTCTCCTTTCGTGCCGCGCACCCCTGCAGCGTTTCTGGGTGCAGAGCAGGGAGGGAAGCACCACGGGGCTGTCACAAACTGCATTTTTGCCTGTCAGCAGCACCCTGCTCCCTAAAGTTTACATCAAAGCCAGTGCCAAGCCTGTGGCTTAAACCCGTCTCTGCACTGAACTTGCAAACGAACGACCCCTCAAAATTTAATCACCCCCACTTCCCTCTCCCCTATGCTGTTTCAGAGACGGGTATTACGTATTACGTTCTCTTTAAAACAATTTAAAAATGGCATATCTATGGGATTGAAGTGGCATGAGGAATGAAGAAGGAAATGGGCCAGGAAATGGCAAAGCAAAGGAGCATGCGCTGCAGTTTTAAAAGACTTTTCTATTTGTTATTTTTATTGCTATTTTCAAATTAAACCTGAAACTATTCGGCTGAAATATATGTCGACATGTGGCCACCAATTTTGTATATGTTATTAGTTCTGATCTCTGTAAAGGTCACTTCTATTAGTGGTATAATAGACAACACTATCTGGAAATACCGAGTGCTCCCAAATCCACCCCTCCTCTTTCCTCTTTCTGGAGTGCAGGATGCTGCAAAAAGGCCTTCAGAATTTAACTGTGCTGCACAGGGAAATAAACACAGCTGAATGTAAGTGGAGTTTCTGTCACATTTATTAATTTCAGCAACCTGTTTACTTTCCAAACTGGGACAAAATGTCAAAGCCCATTGTAGTACTGAAATTATGAAGCATTTTGATTCAGAAATACTAAGTTAGTTCATTTCACCATTTTTCAAATGAGAAGAAGCATTTGGATATTCTGCTAACTAGTTGAATTTAACTAAGTCAAATTTTTTTTTTCAGTTTTCCAAAACCTGTTATTTTTTTCTGGGAAAGTAAACCTTTTCCATGAAAATCCAGATCTCTGGAAACTTACTTTCTTATTCTGAAAAGAATTTCTGAGCAGCTCAAGAAAAAACTCATACCATAATATGGCATTCTGTCGAACTCTTCTTACATTGTGCTGTGTATCTTTCATGTACCATGTATATCCTTCATGTGTCTGTGAGGGATTCTTACTAATATTTCTTTTTTTTCCCCCTCGTCAATATTAGAAATTCATTATTACTCTTAGTGAATGTGTTGGAGTTCTGCACAGCTGTTTTAGTGCAAGATTCTGCAGTCATGAACAGTCATGAAGAACTGGGACAGGACTGTCCAATGCCACTATTGCTTTCTGTTACAGAAGGAATGGGAGAAATGGAAGTTGTTCAGCAGGTTCTCCTTCTGGTAAGAAAAGTGGCACAGAAACTGTCATGCTTTACTCCAGCTAGGAGGTAAAGGTACCTTTACCCTTCAAATAAATATCTCCCCTTCAAATAATATCAAATCACACAATTTGACTATAACTATCCAAATAGATAGAGATATTTTTTAGAAGAACTTATGTGAAAAAGTAGACACAATGGTTAAAAAGTTGAAAGCATAAATCTCAATGGGATTTAGTCTCTCAGTGTCTGTCCGTTGACCTTAGTATCAGCCTTTTTTAGAACAGTGTCAAGTAAGGGAAAAAGAAGTTTTCTGTGAAAGAATCCTGAGACCAGTCATAGATACTTTACATCACTTTTACCTCTTCTGCAACACTCCAAGAAATTCTTTAAATAAATGTGTGGGATTTTAGATACCTTCAGAAATCTAGGCTTTACTTTACTAGAGTACATTAGTTGCAATCAGGAAGATAAGCTACACAACCTTGGGTTATATATTATAATAAAGGAGTATAGCTTTAGCTTAAGGGTCTTCCTCAGAGTCAGCAGCACCGATAGAAGGGTATTTCTACATTTTCAGAGAGGAGTTGGAAATGCTGCAAAGAGGGTTTTACACCACGTGCATTAGAACATTCTTCATGAATTTTTTTCCTTCCCTCTACCCCCCAAAACCAGAGAGTGACTTGGATGAATAGCTCAATAATCAGCTATAATAAGTATATTGATTATAGGTCAACCACTGCAAAAATGCAATAGATGTTTTTAATTCTGTAAGTATTCTAGCAAGCAACCTGATCTAGTGGAGTTGTCCCTGCTCATTGCAGGGGGGTTGGACTAAATGAACTTTAAAGTTCCAACCCAAACTACTCTGTGATTCTATGATTTGTAGATACAATACATTAAATGTGGGCCAGACAATGCTATATGTTTTTAAGGCACCACCCAGTTTTCATACTTGCAGCTTGTCACGCTGAGGTGTAAACTTGTGCATTAGTCAACATGTCTGCTGTAAATTATCCCCCTACTGTGATGTTGAAATAAGTAGTTCAGCATAAAGCAAAGAAGTCTTGATGTTTGTCTTTTATCATCATAGGAGAGGTGCCTCTAAACATGCAGAGAAAAAAACCCTCTGAAGTTCAATGGTTATCATTCAGAACAAAAGCTGATTGTTAAAAAGATAGGATTTTTTTCCTTAATTTTTGTTCTGTACCTTATAAATGACTCATGTGCAGTTTAAATCATGTAATAAATATACTCCATCATGTGAGTGAGAGTTAATAATACGCCATTTTCTATTAGTTTAATTGGCTTGATTCTGGTGTACCTGAAATAATTGAAAACGTTTCTCTGGAATCAACTCCTTAATGTGTAAACCATGGTGGCACTTTTTACCATGTGAAACGATATGAAAAAAATAAGCCTTTCAAATGTATTTTGAACACTTTTGAAGATGTTTGCAAGATATAATGGCACATCAATATTCAATAGCCTTGGTAGAAAAACAGTGATTTTACTTGGAAGTACGGCAAAGTTATGAGAATAGCTCCATGGTTAGCCTAAAGTTCTAAAATAGAACTGATATGGGTGGAGGATTAAAATAAGGGTAGGATAACTAGTAGTGACATAAAATACCAGACATCTAAATTTAGGATAGTTTTGAATGCTCCACACTTTATTTTCATTGGCTTTTATGTGGTGTTTCTTAGAGTTATTTAAGTGGAGCTAAGGGCCTGTAGCAAGGACAGTCATTCTTTGCACAGAACTATTCTGGAAACCATCTTAAATTTTTTTCCCTAAAATCTGTTAACAGAATGAGAATAAATATTCCTACAACTTCCATCTCACTTGGGCATGGCTGTCACAACAGTCTCGGTTGTGAGAGTGGCATGTGAGTTTACAACTAACTATTTAGTTCAAAAGGCAAATTCTTCTCACAAAATTTGACCCTTTTCTGTTTTATGGACTGAGCACTTAATGCCAAGCTGATCTATCCTGCAGAACCGTTTCATGATCTTTTCTCTTTCCGCAGCCTGTTCCTTAAAAGTTCACTATGGAAAGTTAATGCTGGAGCTTCATGGCACTTTGATCGAACAAAAGAGGCAGAGCGCACGTCTCTCCCTCACTGAAATATGCCCTGATTCCCAAAACGTGCAGAAGGTACTCGTCCCTCAGAAGGAACATGCTGAAAGCAGGTTGGCACAGGAAGAACGGCTGAAGCTGTATTCTGCTCTGCCATTCCTTATCTGGGGTACTATCCTGCAAGCTGCGGCTGGCCTGACGTTAGCCGCGTGCAGGTTAGTCATCCGGCCCGAACAAGTCACCTAAGCTCCCTCTGGAGTTAATGGAGGAAGTTGGGCGTGTCCGGAGGACTCTCCATCCTGCCCTGAGAGAAGTATCTGACTTAGTAGAGGGGCCTCTTTCTTACTACGACCCATAATACAACCCTCAGGCACTAGCTCGGACTAGGGGCCTGTGTTTCAGATGGCTAGAGCTAGGCGAGAGGAATCCTACCTTCCATGAAAAAACACCATATGAGTGCAGCAAAGCATTGCTTAGATTCACACCAGGAAAAAAACTGGAGATCCGAAACTAGCTTTCCTAGCGAGTCTTCTGTTACTGTGCACCAAGTGGAGCTCATAGGCGGGAAGTGTTTTCCCCTCCTATTCTCTATGGCAAGTTTTTTGTTGCTGAAGCCTCTTTGCAAAGCTAGTTCAGGAAGAGGTGGAAGACAAATACACAAATCTACCTGACAAGCAGCATTAGAGGGAAGAAGAATATGCACATTTGTTACTTGGCACCGTGTTCTGCCTTGCTCCTTATAAAAATCTCGGTCCAGCTCTAGCTTTTGACACTAAGATACTTTCTAAAAAGTAGGGATAGCTGTGAGTTACCTGACATAATCCTCTCCCTCAATGATCAGCTTTTTTCAAGATCCTAGTGTCTGATATGTGTTCACTAAAGAGGGAACTGGAGACTGGAGATGCATTGTCTGCTGCAACAGAGGTTTCTTGCTCAAAAGACCTACGTAAACTTATCTCTCAGTCTCTTCATATTATAAAAGGGAACACATCTATTTGCCTTCATGGTGACAACCCAAGTGATGGCAAATTGCTTCCTGAGGTGAAACTGGAAGGGAGAACATCACCTTGGAAGCATCTTCTGGCAGCTTTTTTCTGGTAAAATGGTCAGAGTCGTGCACTGAAAGATCACAAGACAGGTAAATGGAATGTGGGGAAAAAAAAAGAGAAGACATGAGAGGATTCGGGTGAACTGGGCATGCACACAAACAAAATAAGTCACCACTTTTAAGGTTTTTTTTACTCCAGTTTGGGCATCTGAGTTGTTGTAGCAAAGAGATGGAAACATGCAATTTAAAACGTATATTTGCATAATTGGCTGGTGGCTATAAAGGAATCCAGAATTGTTTCTTTTTTGCCTTGTGTAAATCTTTTTATTGACTTTATTATCCATTTTATAGAAGTAACAAAAATATTTGTCCAAACAGTTCTGTATTATACTCTGTATCTTCATGTACACATATATATGTATGGCTATATCTTTACTCATGCTGGTGTGTGGCCTGAGAATTTATGAAAAATATGTTGACATTATCTATCTGGTCCACAGATATCAAAAATATGTCCACTCTCTATTAAAAATAGAGAGATTTTTGGATTATGAAAGATTTACATTTTCCCTTGGTACCTGCTCCTGCAATTTGAAAACCTCTTTGTTTTGACCCTTTGACAATGGGGTGTGTGGTTTAAAGAGGCAGATAAAATCCTGAAGACCGAAAAGAAAACATTTTTTACATTATATGATCACTGAATAAATGAACTTTCCTACTCAGGAGGGAATGAAAACTTGGCAGGGAGGTAGAGATTAAGCACATTTCATTTTCTATTTTCTAATATTTTTAAAAGGAAGGGTTCTTTCCTACTACAAAGCATGGATCTATGTGAACTTAAAGGCTTACACTTCTTTATAATATTTTTGTTTTACATACAAACATGGGCCCATGAAAGGGAATGTTTGTATAGAACAACTCTATACATGAAAATAACTTGCTCCTACACTAATGCTAGACAAAGATGGGCAATAAGTCATAGTAAATACCTGATCATCCATAATTTCTATACCTTTTTTTTGTTTTAACTGAAACTCTCTATTAATTTTCTTCACTGTGACATTTAAAAACTTTGTTTAGGAGATTGTATGAATTGTGTGACCAGCTGATAGATATGTATTTCCAGATTCTTGAAACTAAGGATCAAAAAGAGTAGAGCTTTCACAAGTATCCAACATGATCTCAGCTAAGAAAGTTTTTACTCCATGAAGGCAATTAGAAATATTTGGCATAGTAGCTCTGTTGCTCCCAGTAGTAGCTCTTTTTGTTCCCTTTATTCAATAAAATTTAACAATTAGTTTCTGTCCCGGCTGTCTCCTTCCGGAGTGATTCTTGCTGATTCCTCAGCCTCTCTTTTTTTCATTTCAGCTGATCTGAAGAACCGTGGCATTAGCGAGGTCCCTGGCTCCCTGGTTCCCCGTGATTCTCTGCGCTTTGCCATTTCGGACTCTCTCTGCAGCCAGTGGAGCCCCAGCAGTTCCCTCTCTCCCTTCTGGTGTGCACAGGGAGCTATATAGTTCCCAATAAACATTCATCCCCAGAAAAGTAGTAATCTCCATTTTCTTAAGTCTACTGCAATCAAGTTTTAAATTACATTATCCACTAGCTTTTAAAGATGTTTCATATTAATAGCACATCAGATCTCACTTTCCCTTTTTAAGTTCAAAGGGCTCAGAAACTTCACAGACCCTTTCCTAAAATATTCCTTTTTCATCTCAAGGAAAATTGTATTTGCATTGCCTTCTAGCTTACGAACAACAAAAGACAAAACTTCTGGCATTGAGTCATTCAGAGAATAGATTGCAGCAACACTCCTCAGGGCACTGCTTGGTTGCACCAACCCGCAGGGAAACAAAACAATTTGTACCAAATCCTCCCTACGACCCCTTGCTTGGCGGCCCTTGACCACCTCCCCCTGATTTCTGTGGGGTGCAAGTGTTGCTGACACATCTATTGTGAACTGGCTCACACCCAAAATAAGGAGAACCTCGGTGAGTCTGAGTGAAATCCTGGCCCCATTGCATCAGTGTCCAACGTGTGTGAGCACGTTCCAGCAGCAAAGTGGTGAGTGCGGTAACATTTGAAAGTATCTAGACAAATTTGATAGAATAGTATTATTTTGGCTGGATGTTTTCTAACTCCCTTCTGTTTTCCTTTCTGGCACGCTTTGAGGCTTATAACAATAACTGAGGGCAGTGTCTAACCTGCCTGCACTGGATTATCCCCTTCCAGATAGAAGGACAAAGATGAAATGTTCAAATGTAAGATAACACAGGCAGAAGAAAGGACAGAGCTTTTGGAGGTACCACTGCCCTGCAGCTATCAGACTTAATTTTCTGTGTTACAGCCCACTGTACCGTGAATCAGAATTCTCTTCAGCAGCTTCTCTGATTTTTTTTTCTGTTATTCCTCTTTGAATAGTGCTGCTTAAATTCAGGGCAGTAAGGCAGTGACTGTCCCCCACCTGGTTACTACATCAATTCAACAGCTGTAGTGACAGGCAAGATTTATAAGCACAAAGCCTTTGTACTAACATGAAGTGATTTACACACTTTGTTGCCAAATGGAAAACACAACAATTATGTGAAAGTTTACCCTTTGCCCAACAAGGCTTGAGGTAAGCGGGCAGGCTAAGCAATCCAGCCAGTTTCAAAGCTGACAGCAACTTTTCCAGTTTTTTAGGATCCTACAGCACATGCTATGACTGAATACCAAGCAGAAGGCTTAGCCATGCAGTTCCCATTAATTTAATTGCAGTTTTGTAGCTAAATACCCTAGATAGCTCTGAATAGCTCAGCGTCTATTACCAAAAGTCATAGACTACAGTCATTGCCCCCTTGACGTCAGAAGACTGATATTTTCTTTTTTGTAAAATGAATGAAACTTGCACTAAAGACCATAACACTAAGTAACTCCTTCTTTACTTTGAAATATATTTTTATTCTGTTACAAGAGGCAAACTAATCTGTTTCTGAGTGTTGTTGTGCAATACGATTGTCTTATAGTGCAGTTAATTATATTTAAAAATGCTTAGTTAAAACAAAAGACAATAACATACAGTATAAAATGAATAAAAAGAAATATTATGCCTTTAAGAGGAGACATAAAAGGAATGGCTTGCTGTTTCCCTAAAGCTGATAGTTCTATTCAAAACACTGCATGTTTTCAGCCGATGTAGCATTTTGAGCAGGTGAACATGCCTTCGTGCTTTAGAATTTAAGTAATTTACAGCAGAGTGCCATGGAACAAAATAATTGCACTGAGAAATTGGTGTCAAACTTCTGAAAGGCTAAATAGTTGAGCCAGAGAGAGGGCTATAATTTCAGGGAGAAGACAGCAGCAATTGCAGACATGTTTAAGGATTGGCTAAAAATCAATTAACATAAGTAGCTAAAACATATTTTTAGAGTCTTGAGTCTCTCAAGACATGTTGTCACATGTAAGCTTTATTTATTTATATAATTTTGTTCTCAGAAGTGTGCATCAGAGTGGAAAATACAGTGTCAGAGATCTATAATGAAAGTACTTCAAACTCTTAAGTGGTTGAAACCTAGCTGCAGAGGGAAATCTTAAATGATAGCATTAAAAAATCTTAAGGTCTTTGGCAAAAGGCTGTGAAGTCATCTGGGTATAATCAGCCACATAAACTGCATGTGACAGTGTGATCCTGTGATCCGAGCACTCAGCGAGAGCTATTTCTGCTTCTGAAAGGACTCAGATGAGTTGTAGTGTTCTTCCGTTTTTTAAATGTAAGTTATCATATTTTGAACGTGTGTGTGTATATGTGTGTGCGAAAGTGAGTGTGTGTGGAGGTGGGGGAGGAATATCACCTTGTCAAATGCTGCTGGTATCCTAGTCTGTGTTTTGTACAGAGAAGATACAAAATAGAGAGTCTTCTGCCTTCACCTGATCAAATATAAATGATAAAAAATGTGTAAATTAAAAGGAAAAAATCATCAGAAAGCTCTAAAGAGCTATAAATTTTGGTGCACTCATGCACACATACATATCCACACAAAACATCAAGTTTATATGCTACATATGTATTTTTACCACATGTGCAAAAATACAGATATACATATATTTATATATGGACTGGAATCCCAGCTAATTGACACAGAGACAACAGAAAGTGTGGATCACAGATTTTTTAGTAAGTCTTTGGGCATTATTTCCACACTTTCCAAGCAACTCCCTTCTTCTTTCCTAAAGACCCATTTGTATATCAGCAACTGCAATGTCAGCAAATACCTTTGGGAAGGAGAAGACCTTTGGTCATTAAATAATCCAGGATGGACTAAGGTGTTTCTCTCCTCTCCTCACAATGAGAAAACTGTGTTCTTTGCAGCATCACCTCCAAAGAAGTTCAATAGGGTAAAGGTGTGACTGGGTGACTCTCTCGGACATAGATGTAGAAAAAGCCCAAAGACATTTTGGTCCTTTTTACACAGCTCCTTTCTCAGCAAATTCTGGTCCATAACTCCCTAGTTCAACGTCAGTACAAATACGTTAGTTTTGTTAACACACTCTTCTCTGGGAAAGCTTGGACTGTTTCCTTTTCTTTTTATTTTTTATTTTTCTCTTCTTTTTTTCTCTTTCCTTCTTTCTCTTTTATTCTTTCTTTCATCTTCTTTCTTTTAATTCTGTCTAATAGATTGTAAGGAAAAAAACATAGGAAGGACGTAAAGGTGTGATACAAATGCAGTTGAGTTACTAACAGGAGCATGGGAGCTTTGATCATCCTCTTCTCAGGGATTCAGAGGTCAAGAGAGGGCGCAAGCATGGCTGTTGCTAGTTGTTGTCCTTTTGGTCTGCTCAAGATGTGCAATTTATTTGGTTTCCAGCAGGTTCAGCACCTTGCCCTTATTTTAACTTGGCAGACTATGAATCAAGGTAGCCATCAGTCTTCCCTCATAATGAATGATGTTTGAGTAGCTCACTTGCACTTATAACCCAGACAGCTTTTAGTTGCGGTCATTAGACAACTCTGCCTCCAAACATAAAATATAAAGAATAACTCCTCCAAAGAACAATGTCTTTTAAAATAAATGGTACATTAAACTTCAGTACTTCCAATCCCTGGCACTTGATTTCTATTCATTTGAACTCTGGACTTAAACAGTTTTAAGCTTTCTTTGGGCCGAGGAATATGTCAGGAATATAATCACATCAGTTATGCTTTCCTTCCAGATTCTGAATGTGCTTTCATGAGCCTACTTAATTAGTTACTGTACCCTTAGCATGGAGAGGATAATTGCCATCATGAGGTAAGTATTAAGTAGGATCTGGAAATATCCCATAAAGCATCAAGATTTCTCAGATTTTCAATATTTGATGCTGTATGACTGTTGTGGGGTTTGTAAGGATTTGTAATTTCCTCTAGAAGTGAAATGTGGCAGAATATATTGCAGCTACTCATAACAAACTAAAGGCTTGGGAGGCCCAGTGCCAGCACCACAGAGATGCATCTTAGTTTTCCTCTCTCTTCCCTCCACAATTTTTCCAATTATGTTAATGTATTTCTACTTGTTCTGCTGCAGAGGACATTTTTATGCTGATGGTACAAAATAAGTTCTTTATCATTTCACATGTACCCAGAAAGTTTTAGCCCTTTTCATTTGGGTCAATGGTTAAATCGACATATTTTTGGGGGTAGACAAATCCTGCTGTCTCCTGCTGTCACTTCTTGCCTTTTCCACAGAGATTGCTATTAAAGCCTGCTAATGCTTTCTCTATAATATACTCAGATTTATTTAATTTCTTTAAGTCTCCATTCTGTTACATGTCTTGTACATCTTGTTGAAGGCCTCTGTTGCAAGGACTCATCTTCACCCCTAGACCAAGTCATGCAAAATGGTTCAAATTCACATTGCTCAGAGCTAGTCCCATCTACGGCGGATTCAACACAATCACAGGACAAGACATTTGAATTGTCCTCTGGATTCCGTATGCAAATATTTCACTAGAGTTCCCATGTCATGTTTGTTGCATGTCTCAAATATGTCATGGTGGCTTGAGTGGGTACTGGAGGGCACAGTGTGCATGGGAACAGTGATGGAAAATGAAACTGGAGAGGAGGCAGCAAATTGGAATGACTTATTATCCATCATTCATATAAGCTGCAGTCCCTCGACAAACTACACCAGGATTTTGCTTTAAGAACTAGTATAAAAAAAAACCAAAACCAAACACGGGCAAACTAGCCTACACACAGTACGGATAATCACAGGGTGGAAATGGGGTAGGTAACTAGGGAATTAAGTGTTTTTTCCTCTGCAATTTCATGGATACTTAATTCTCTAAAACCACCCAAACCTGAATTTCAAAAATGATCTCTTTTTCTTACACGCTATCATGTAGGATCTTGATCGCCATCTCAATGAAACATTTCAGCAGGTATCAAATAGGGTCTTGTCCCATTCTCTGGCTCCTTCCTGCCATCAGCACTGACCTGCAGCTATTCAGTGTCTACTTCATTCAGCTGGAGCAACCCAGTCTGATATGACCTCCTCTTCTTACAGACATCACTGCACAGTTCACTCTCATTCCTGTAGCACCATCCATCCTCTGAATGGAACGAAGTTTTATTTTAAAAGATTGTTATTTGATCATATATGTAAAGCTTTACTGTGAAGCACATATACAGCTAGGGTGAATTTATATTGAAAGGGTTACCCTAGCATGATTATTTTTTAACTTTTCAAGGCTTGATTTTGTTTCAGTAAATTTAATTAAATAAAAAAAACCCCTATGCATTGACTAAGTTACCTCAGCGTCTGCAAAATCTTGTAATTCTTTTTCTTTTCCCCTTTATTTTCCCCCACTATGCAAATACTGTTTATTGCAGACCACTGGCCTGATAAACAGTATGTTCTTAAACCACAAAAAATGCTGGATGCTGGAAATTGATGTTGCAACAAGGGTGGAGTGCCACATAATTTGTACATTTAACAAAACTTAAATGTGCAGATAACTAATGTTAACAGATATTAAGACATACGAACTACCATCAAGACAATTTCTTACGATGTTTGCTCAGGTTTGAATATACGTGTATGCGCTGGCATATAATTTCTGAGAGTATTTCAGTACCTATTGTAAGTACCTGCATACTTTGGAAAAGCTAGGTGATTATTTTCAAAACCTACTAAGGACATATTCTTTTTGAGAATTGAACTTCTATGAATTTATGTAAACATAGGAATTGAGTAACATTTTGGCGTGTACTATTTGGATACATCTTTAAAAAAAAAAAATCAATAGAAGAAAAAACACTGAAATAACGTATCTTTTCCAGGCCCAGATATCTTTTGTTATGATATGGGGAGAGGCAGCAGCTTCACAGCCTGAAACACCAATTGTGATGAAAAAACACAAGCACTTAATGTACTGTCCTGCTCTTTGTATGTGCTGTAGTGCCCTAGTGCTTCATTCCTTCATTTTGGCTCAATCCAAAAGCTATTGAATTCAGTGGAAAACCACCCACTGACTTCAGTGGGGAGTAGATCAATCTCCAAAAATATGTAATTGGACAGGGTAGCAACTGATTTTGTGCCACGTGTTATAAATCTCTCTTCCACAGCAGAACTTACAGCTCTGTCTCAATAGTACTAAACTGGAGTAAGAAAGAAAAGAGGCAACTGAACCTTCAGCTGGGGAGATCTTGGGTTCTTAACTCTCACCACAGCAGTGACTTTCTTGCACTGAGTCTAGTACCCACACCATGGAGTTATGACCAGAGGGACTGAGCTTGCAGCATAAACAAGTCACACTACAGTAGCTGTGCAAAAACAAGCGGGTTAGAAAGTAGAGATGTGAAATCCTGATAAAATTGCTCATGCTTTTGGGGAAAAATCACTGCTGGATGGGTTTATGCTGCCTTTGCAGGGCTGAGTCATACATGTTTGGGATATTGTTCTGAAATTCGGGCAGCTTGATTTACAGTCTTCTCAGGTGTCCACCCCCTTACTCAGATCTTCCACTGGGGATTAAAACACTAAAGAAACAGGGTCAGATTTCAAATATTTTCTGTATTATAGATTTGATAACAAATTGAAGGAAAACAAAAGAATAATGTAAGCATATGCTGAAAGCATTCCCTCTGTGGCCTGGACATGTCTTGCAATGAAAGTGTCTGTCACAGGTTGTGAGTTTGGAAATTAATGGAAGCAGAAAATAATTAGAAATTGAGAATTTAAATTTTTAATATTGTCAGTAATGTGAGGGGTTGGAAGGGCTTTCTTCTCAGTGTTGCTAGATGAGTACAACTCCACTAGTTTTGATGAGGTTTACATTTGTAGATTCAAGGGAAAATATGCCCAGAAAAAACCAAAACCTTAATGCAGTCTGCACTTACAGGATGTGTTTTTCTCCAAAATTTCAGCAGACGCTGAGAAAGTAACATTATTCAGTCACATCCAGTTCTAAATCTGAATTTATTTACCTGATTCTTTCAGCACTTTTCTGGTTACTCAGGAAGAACAGGCAACTGGGGAGGAAAGCTTGAAAGGTTTATCATTCTTCGAGCAAGGTTAGGCTTCTGTTCGCATTGCTCTGAGCAAGGAAGAAGCCAGATTCCCTGAGAGTGACTGTGTTATACTGGAGTCTGGAGCCCTGACGGATGGTGTTCTTCACGGGTTGAGCCCTTGATGGGTGACTATGCTTTGCATAAGCAAACTCACAGTACAAATGACAGGGATAAACTGTGCGCACTCATTCTACCTGAGTGTTCTCACTCCTTAACTTTCCACTTCCGTTCCCTATTCTTCAATACACTAAATCAAGATCTCTTTCTGATCACTGTGGAGGGCTTCCCCTGAATTACAAGGGAAATTAATGAGGAAACTAATCTGGATGAATTCTTCTCCTCTGCTAGGTTGCTGCAGAGCACCGGTACAGCCGCAGCTTGCTCCTCTTGCTGCTCCCACCTGATCATCCTCCGCACCAGTCTGGCTGGTGTTTGCTGGCATGGCAGGAAAAGGTCAGGGCAGGATTTTTGATTCATCTGCTTTCTTACTGGGGGCATTTTCTGTCTCCATAGACACAGTCTCTGGTCTTCAGGCAGTCTGTATGAGAAATGCCTCCCCAAGACTCCTTCACCTTGGGAGGTGCTGCAAAGGAATTTTTATGAGACATCTAGCACAGTCCTCAGCTAAACTTGCCTCGGGTACAGAAGGAGAGAGAATGAAGAAATTACCAGAGTCCATTAACAAGTAGAAGAGACAATAGACTGTCAGTAGGATGTAACATTCCAGTAAAACACAAGACTTATAAATACTGCATATATTTGGAGAGGAACTGAGGGCTGCTAGATATCACAAAAAAAAAACCCAAAACCAAATCCCACCCTGCATTGCCTAGTGAGTCTGCAGTAAAGCATTCTTAAATGCAGAGCCTAAATACTTGAAAAACATGTTTATGGACATTTATATATTAAGTGCAGGTTCTGCTGTTATCTATGGAGAAGGGAATTTAATAAAAAACAATGTAGGTGGTAGCAGTGCTTCTTACTGTCAGAGAAGCAGGAATAGTTTCTGGAAATGTATTGCCATTATCTGTGATGTGGTGTGGGAGAAAGGACTGTACTAGAAGGGACAAACCCATATTCAGGCAACTTCATAAGAATCAATGGGGTTGCCTATTTAATCACTTAGTTCTCAAATATAATGGAAGTTGTGTCCTGGATGTACAGAACTTTCAACAAAACATAGCTTTAAATGCTGTAGAGTAGCATATCACTGTGGTAAATGTAGCAATCAGAAAGCTCACAAATACAGTCTTAAACAGAAGAAACTGTTTAGCAGTGATAGAGGAAATATTAACCAGGATGTTGGCATTTATCTCCATATTCTTTAAATAAAAGTGACACATAGACAAATACCAGAGATGTGCAGACATGACCTTAGTCTAACAGCTCTTCCCCAAGGACAGCACCTCTTCCAGAGACAGTGCTTAATTAGCGTTGCAGAGCAAAGTTAGCACTGGGCATCCGCCTGCTTCCTGGTATGGAGCTTGAACTGTCAGCCGAAAGGGAAAAGGATGGGTAGAGACCTCTGTAACTTCATTTCTACATCTTTTTTTTGTTTGTTTGTTTGTTAAAGGGTATTCTTTAACATCATATTTGCTCCTGAAAACTACATAACTTGTTCCATTTCAGGGCATCTCTTTTCTTTACAAAGTGAGTACAGTGAACAGCCTGTAGCCTGTGCTAATGGACCCTCCTGAAGTCCTTGGGTAATTCAAATCCAAGTAATTCAAGTTTTATACCTGATGCCAAATTTACCTGTTGAAGTGCTTGTAGCATCAGTGAAGGAGGCTGGCAATTGGTACTGCTGTGATTTAGGAAGACCAGCGACTGTGGTGCGGTGTAGTCATAGTACAGCATGACTAAATACAGCTAAGATTATTTAGAGCCCTAACCTCAGGTTGAGCTGGTAAAATTACCATGGTTCTTATGAACTTTGAGTTAGGGATTGCAAACACTCCTTTTTGTCTTCACTTAAAAATAAAGTAGTGGCTGAAGCCTGGAAATAATTGCTCTCTCTGGCAATGGTTAAGGCTTTGAAGTGACCTAATGGCTTGCAAGACAAGAGAGGATCACAGAAATGGGCAGACCAGCAGTTAGAGTAGTTGTCTTTTATACTTCAGAGGACAGTGCCAGAGTCTGGAGTGACAAACATAAAGTAATCTGCCCTAATGTGGAGGCTGACTTATGCCATTAAGCGTGAGGCTGTAGGTCTCCTCCAAGCTTTTGTTTCTGAGAGGTGGTAAGCCTTACGAGTGCCAGTCTGCACCACTTTGCAGTCCCACAGGTAGCTGTGCCATCCTTTCTAGACCCACAACATGGCAAGGTCTCTCTGAGAGCTTGTGGTAGCAAGTTCCATAGAGTAAATAAGATTTTGGATGGAGGAAGAAATGACTAAGTAAAATTAAGAGTAATGAGGTTTAGAAAGGGAAAGGAAGGTCACAGTGGCTCACAAAGCATCTGTGCTACCACAGAGCGAAACTAGCATGCACTGAAATAGAAGGAAGGAAGAAAAAAGTGTGAAGGTTATTGAGACTGATAAGTTTATCTTGGCCCCGTGTAAATTCACTCAGGGTCAGACCCTTTTGTTGACTCAATGACAATCACACAATAGCTGTGGGATGCGGTTGGGCTGGACTTTTCCTGAATTACCTAGGGGACTCCATCACAGCAAAATTCACAGGGAACTTGAGTCACCTTTGCTGTTATTGTCATCTGGCAACAAGTTAATACCACCCAATTAAAAGAAATCACATAGCAGTCCCACAGAAATAAATATATATATATACACACCTCAGTCATACAGTTTGTCAAACATACTCTTCTGAGACAAAACACTCAGCTAGTGTCAAAAATTCCCTCCAAGCAAAAAGAAAGCTTCCCATCTAAGATCACTGTAGCAAACTGTACCCTACCTTGATGGTGATAATATCAAAGACCCAACATCAACAAAGCAACGTGGCACTAAATCTGTTGCTTCAAAACGTGACAGCATTCCAGCAATTGACTAAGAAAGGTTTTTAAGAACAAAGTTTTTATTTCATATGACTTTTTATAAATACAAATATAAAGCTGTGACAACAGAACTACACAAGAACTTAAAATATTAAAACAGTGACTGCCATTTAAATAGCACTTTGTTACAAAGCTAGTAATTCCAGTACCGTGCTACAGCACTCATTCTAATGATTTCCCCACCAACCATTATTTGGACAGCAGAAAATAACTTTCAGTGGCAGGACACATTCAAATGGCACAGCAGCTTTGCTGGGTTGGATGCTGCCTTGCAGAGAAACACGCCGGATCCTTGTCCCTGTGTGGGGCTAGGGGTGCCTAACCCCCCGAGATAACAACACAACATACATATGCTATTTCTAACAGCATTATTATTAAAAGCAAACTGCTTTCAGTAGGATCATATCAAGCTGTATTTAATACACAGGTAACTGGCTTATAGGTGCTTATATTGAAAAGTGATGGTGATTATCAACATACTCGTCTCTGAAGGAAACACAACACAGCATATCACTTCTGAACATGAGCCGGCAGTGTGCCCAGGTGGCCAACAGCATCCTGGCCTGTATCAGAACTAGTGTGGCCAGCAGGAGTAGGGAAGTGATCGTGCCCCTGTACTCGGCACTGGTGAGGCCGCACCTCGAATCCTGTGTTCAGTTTTGGGCCCCTCACTACAAGAAGGACGTTGAGTTGCTGGACCGTGTCCAGAGAAGGGCAACGAAGCTGGTGAGGGGTCTGGAGCACAAGTCTTGTGAGAAGCAGCTGAAGGAACTGGGGTTGTTCTGTCTGGAGAAGAGGAGGTTGAGGGGAAACCTTATCGCTCTCTAAAACTACCTGAGAGGGGGTTGTGGTGAGGTGGGTGTTGGTCTCTTTTCCCAAGTTACTAGTGACAGAATGAGAGGAAATGGCCTCAAGTTGTGCCAGGGGAGTTTTAGATTGGATGTTAGGAAAAATTTCTTTACAGAGAGAGTGGTCAAGCATTGGAACAGGCTGCCCAGGGAGATGGTGAAGTCACCACCACTGTATGTGTTCAAAAAATGTGTAGACATGGTGTTTTGGGACATGGTTTAGTGGGGATGGTGGTGTTGGGTTGATGGTTGAACTTGATGACCTTAGAGGTCTTTTCTAACCTTAATGATTCTATGATTCCAAGATACGTTAAAATTCCAAGGCATGTGCCAGGTTATTGCATCGTCCTTTTGGGTTTCTTTTTGTTTGACGTTATGTGTGTGTGTGGAAATAATTTTTCAGTGAGAAGGACTGTGCGTATGTATATTCCAGACAGATGGGGAAAAAATTAAGAAGTTGTTAGAATAAATGAGTTTTGGCAACAAGTCATTGCTTTTCCCAAAGCCCCAGTTCACACAAATTTTGTGTCCATTGACTGTTTTTGGGAGTATGTGAAGGAAGGAATATTTGTTTGCTATTTGATTTCATTGTTGATTTTACTTGAGGAATAAGGAAAGTAGATTTTCCCCTAGCTTACAGTTAACTTTTTATTGTATTAATTTAATCTGTAAATTGAAGAATTTTCTCTCTTTGAGTATTGGATTTGAGGTTTATTCAATCTTTTTTTCAAGTATTATACCTTTCTTCAGATTTTCTATATTTTAAAGTATTTTTTTCTTCAGTAGGGAGAGACTCCGAGGCTTTATAGGAACTTTTTGGGGGGTTAAAGTCTACCTTGTATTGAATCATTTCATATGTGGAAAGAATTTCTAAAGTATACCTTTTAGTGGTGTACAATTACAGTCTTCAGTTTAAACTGGTCCTTTTCTTTTAATAATGTGGTGCGTGCGTAGTTGCGGCTGCTGCTATTTTGACTGCAAGAACAATGGAAATGTTGTGAAGGATCTATAATCCCAAATATGTTTGGAAAGGCTTAACTGGAAGTAACCTTTAAACAAGAGCAATACGAGTTCCAAACTTCACGCAATCTTAATACTACAGGGCAAATCTCGGTTTGGGTTTGCACACTGAGGCCAAATCCTGACCTTTATTTACATGATGTGTGTGACACCCATGGAGGCTCTGACATCTCAGCATTCTGCCATGGGCAGGACGGGGAGAAGGACCAGGGAGCAGCTCCCTGCCAGTCCCCAGGGAGGGGGATGCTGCAGGAGGTGGTGCAGCCCACTTTCTCATAGCACCAGGTTTCTTCTCACTGAAAGCGGGTGCAAGGCTGGGGTCATGTTTGGGTTATACAGGCTGAAGCTACCTTACTTCTGAAAAAAAAGAGCATTCTCAGCTTTAATTAATTTTTTTTCCATCACCCAAAGTGTGCCTGTGTAGTCAGCCCTCAGGAGACAAGGGTTATTACCTGTGGTACCAGTAAGATCAATGGGGTTTTTTTCCATACTAAGGAGGATTTCACTCTATATTCCAATTTATCATTCCTGCTCATTCTCTCTTGACCACTGTTAAGTAACCGCCGAGGACCATAGCCGTGCTTTGTAGGGCAGAGGGCAGAGGAAGAAATGAGAGGAACAAAGACTTAATCTGGACTCCTCTTCAGAGGGAGCAGGAGACTGGACTTTTTTTTCTCCTCGAGGAGGCTTACGGCACCGTCGGGAGCCAGACGGCGTACACACCTCGGCCTTGGCTGTAGCCACAAGGAGACAAAGAGGGAAGACAGATAAACTGTGCGGCTGCCAGGACCACTCGGTGCTGAGCTACGTTTCTGTCCCGGTTCAGTCTGTGCTCTTTAAGCGATACAACATTCCGCCTCAAATCAGAAGGCGGTAGGTGTTCTCCGTGTAGGAAGCGTGCTATCCGCTGTGATACACAGAGAACTCAAAATACAGCGGGAACAAAGGGCAAATCTTTTGTTGATATTGTTTCCTTGTGAGTGAAGCCCGATGGCCCGGAGTACTCGACGGTCTGACACATGGAGAAGGTGACGACCAATTGTTAACAATCCTGTGAGCGACTTATCCCGGCGGTTCTCAGAAAAAGCAGCGCTGCGGTGACGGAAGGGCACAGGATGTTACGGGATCCGTCTATGGCTTCCAAGATGTGGGAAGCAGAGCGCGCTCTGTTTTTGGAGGATGCATGGCTGTAAACAGGAAGCCTTGCAGGGCACAGCCGAGTCCCTGGGCTCCGTGCAGGACCGGAGGAGAAATCTGCTGAAACAGGTAGCCGCAGCCAGCATAGGATTGTCAAGGCACAGACAACGTACTCGGATTTCCTAAAAATACATCATTCATCCTTGTCATTGCTAGTCCATCCGACTGGCTTGCTCACTGTTGTAGTTTTAAAGCACTGGGGAAAAAAAAAGTGAGATGCTCTGAAATCCATGGCATTTTGGAAGCACTCTAATGCCAAACACAGGTTTCTTAAGACTGTCCACTTAGGAAAGCACCTAAGTTAACAGGGAGTTGTTAAACCAGTATTATGCAGAACTTCTGCCAGTATTTAATTGAATTAATTTACTATTAGTTGAGTTAATTAGAGACCAAATCATTTCAGCCAATCCCCTACAGAAAAAAGTTTGACCAGCTGCAGGAAAACTGCACAAGGAAGGGGAAGGAACAGGGTCCCTAGAGTGCTTTAGCGGACTTGCGCTGAAACTACTGGCAGTCCAAAAAAAAACCCCAAAAATCACTTGTCAAAAGAACCTCTATTTTGGCTGTGCAGGGAAGAACAGCCAGTACATTTGCACAGAGCAGATTCAATCTTCTCAGCCCTGCCACTCCCTCTTCCCCAAAAATCATGTTGCAAAACCTATTCCTCAAATTATTCCAGTTCTGCTGGCGGTAAGATGTAGAAGTTTAATAGCTTAACAAAGGATCATGGGAACAGATAAGTGCTCCAGCACGTCCGCTATTGTGTTTTGTGTTTTCGGCACTCACTGTTGCCAAATGACCACTGAACAAAACGGCGCCTCTCACAACAATGCTTGTGCCACAGCATTAATGAGTAGAGAAAAACACATCAATTTAGGACGTTGCATTTAGATCGTTTTTACCACAGAGACAATGCACGTGTACTATCCCCTAAGACTTAGCTAGCAGAACCCAGAAAGGAGCTGCAAGGCTAGGTCTTATCATGCAAACGGAAAGCATTCACCAGAGCAGCGCCGTGCATTTTAACCCTCCAAGGCAAGCAGAGAGAAGTCAGGAGGCTGAAAGGACCCTCGTCCTCCAGCTGGCCACTCCTTACCACATCTTCAGCGACAAATGCTGACTCAGGGAGGATGATCTTGAATGCCCACAAGTTAGAGCAAGGCATGTAGAAAAGATCTGTCCTTTCACCTGCGGGTTGGGCACTACTACCTGCCATGGAGCCTCCTGAGAAGACGAGGCAGAAGCTTGTACCCAGAGCCATTTCTGGCACTCGGATTTCTTATGCTTGTTGTCCTGAAGTATGACATTTGAGAAAAAACTCAGCAGTCTTATTTCATTCCTGTGTTACAAATAAAAAGTACACCTTATTTGGAAGGGGAAATAACAACCAAATTGCAAAGTCATTTTTTTGTATAGGAGTTAGTTATCAACAATGATTTATATATTTCTCACAATAGATTTTGAACTGGGAAATAAGAAGGCAGAGAAAGGGAGCAGCAGACAACATGGCAGCTGAGAATAAAGATTAATAATACCCTTGCTCTAACAGAAACTGAGAAACATATTGCCTTTTTTCAGGCAAGAAATATTTTGCAAAAGGAAAAGTGTTTGTTCGTGAGTAGTCTGTTTGGCCAGCTCTGTCTCTTAAAAATTACCAGACCACTTGGCGGACAAGGGTATTCCTTAGACTGTTTTAAAAGTAAAACCCTCAAAAGGTTAACAACAAATAGGGACAGGGGCATGAGTCAAGTCCTGGAACAGCAATAACTCCATCCAGTGAATATTAACCCAGGATCCTTAAGCAAATATCCAGTAACCTTCATGCTAACTATTTTGGTATCTTCTCTACATCAGCATTCAGTTGGTTTAGGCCCCACCAGTGTCTCATTACGTTTAGATGGAAGAAGAAAGTAGCTTTTTGTCTACTGAAGAAGCCCATAAATCTCACCTCTCTCCATGGCTTCAAACACCTGGCTCTGCTTACTACTCCTACGAATAGCCCAATGCTGCCTCTTGCTCATTCTCTCCTACACTATAAAACTTTCTTACTTTATCTCTCGCTCCTCTCTCATAACTACTCCTTAATGGGTACCAGCTGGCTGCACCAACAGTTGAGGCTGACTCTTCCTGTCACAAACATTAACTCCTTCCTTGCTTCACTTGACATTAACATTCTATGGATTTGGATATGTTGCCCCATGATGAGAACTAAAACAGGGTGGAGGAACTGGGAATGACCCCACAAACAAGATGTTACCATCCTCTTTCTTTCCACTTCAGACCAGAAGAGCTTCTGTGCAGGTCATTCAGAGAAGTGGACAGAGGAGTTGATTCGAAGGCAGGAGACCTGCACCTTGTTCTCTATTCTGCCACTAAACTGCATGCAACCCTGCCATTAAGTAAGAACAAAATGGGTATTCAGATATTTCCTGCTGGCCAAGGGTTTTACAGGAAAAACAGAGCAATAAATGCTGAAGAACTTTCTGCTGTTGCACTTATTAATTGTAGTAGCAGTCCAGGAGCTCATTGCCACTAGGATCTGTGTTAAGTTGCTCCTATTTTAAGAAGCTAGTAATACAAAGAGACAGAACAAGAACCCTGAAGGGGAACAGAGACGTGATGGTGCTGGGACTATTTGATTCCTTATACCAGTCACTTAAGAGAGCCAAGCCTTCAAGTCAGGAGCCTTGCACCCTGTCCACAGCCAGCACAGCTATTAAGAGGCAACACCACACACCCAGGAGACTGCTGATCTTCAAAAGTAGAAAGATCTTCAAGCCAACAGAGCTGGAGAAGGAGATAAAATAAAGAATTTTAGTGAAGCTTATTCTTTTAGAGTTAGTCTGATTGCATGGTAGCAAAAAGTATCTTTGGAAAAAATACTTTTCTAGTGGAAGAATTCTCATTTAACTGTCCAGTTTAAATAAACTCTAAGAGGTTTGTATTGTGGCACTGTGTTTCTAACTGCAAACACCTGTGGTAGAATTAATCTGAGCAAACATAGGTGTCTGTGACCTGACCTAATCATCTAGGTTCCCTTTTCTTAGAGAACAATTCCGCTCACTTGCAGCTGATGTCTCAAACTGGTGAGATGCATCTTCTACAGTCAGGTGAACTGCATCCCCTCTCATCTGCCAGGTGACACTCTCCTCCAGTAGTTTCTTTTTCATCTTTGAATCAAATAAATTGTAATTTTTGGCTGTGCACTCTATAGATCACACCTTATATAGTATCCTGGAGGAGCAGAACAAGGCCGTGAAGAATTGGCTTGTCACTCTCAGAAATCTGCCTGTTGCCTTCTGTTATTGTTGACGTAAAAGCAGACATGAAAGCTGCCTCACCAAAAGGCATATATGGCATACTCTCTTCTCTGCTTTTTGCCTCTACTTAGCTGTTTCTTCTATGACAAAAAAGGGAAGCTTTGATCAACTACAACACATAAATAAAAAAACATTTTCACATAAATGAAATAAAAGTCAATAAAATCAGTGATATGGGAACCATAAAATATTCTGAATAAAAATATCTTCATGAACAAGAACAAAAAATCCTAAGTTAAGAGGAAAAAGGATTACTTAGATTACAAAAACATGAAGGATTTATTTTGCATTGTTAATGGGATCCAAATGAAATGGAGATATAATTTCTCATTGAAAAAACAATATTTTTTCAAATTCCAGATATACTTATATCTATTCATAGGTGCCAAACCTTTTTAGTAAAACGTTCTGGACTCCAGACTTGCAGGTAATTGTATACAGCCACATGCTGCATTCCTCACTCTCAGCTCCCCTTTCCTTGCAAATTGAGAATCAAATTCATTTTCAGTTGTGATCTGCAGCTGATATATCCAGGACATAACTGATTTCAGTCACACCTGTGTTCACCTTTGTCGGGTTCAACCGAATCATGAGTACATGGCATCCTTTTCCTGCTAAGTTCCACCCTTTGTGGATTTGTGTTTTTATGACGTTATAGATAATGTTGTCCTTCTGAACTCAAAATGCTTCTCTCATTGTGGTATCTTTAGACTTGTTTAATGGCTGTGAGGATGAACTTTTGGATACAGGACACATAAGAGATCTAGAAGGAAAATTTAAGTTAATGTATATTCAAAATTTTCCAAAATAATTTATAAGAAATAACACTCCCTAACCGTAAAACAAATAAACAATAGCTTGACTTCAAAACTTGGCTAAAGTACAAAAGGTGGTAAATCACAAATGAGCTACAGTGAACATTTACTCAGAGCGAGTGGAGTACAAAAAGTAAATCTTCCCGCAAGCATGCAGAAGGAGGACTTGTGATGAGAATGCCACCGTCCCCCACCTGTTGCCAGCCCATTAGCGGCGCAGGCTGTGAGCTGTGGACAACACGGTGCTTTCCTCTCCATAACAGACTCTCATTTCCTCAGGATGTGAACAGGGCTATAGAGTTACAGTGTCCCTGAACCGTGATATTAAAAGTCACTGGTCTGCTGGTTTGTGGAGGAGTTTTTTTTTACTTTGGCTTAGTGGCAGAGAACCATCTGCTCGAGCGACCACCTCTTTCTTTCCCAGTGTGAATCTGTCATCATGGCAATTAGATGAGGCTCACAGGCTGGAACCTGCTTAGCTTAGGAAGTATCAGGCTGCTGGCAAGCCACTGGCTCTGGACACTCATCTCTGGAATATATGTCGTCTTTGGTCTGAAGGTGGCCACATCTATCGTCCCTCTCAAACAGATTGCAAAACTCTAATGTTTTCCCCTGGCTTTAGGGGGAACAGGGTGGGAGATGTGCGGTGAGGCAAGGGTAATTTTTAGCCGCCCTTTTTTTTTTTTCTTTTTAAAATTTGTTTGATTGCATTTTGCAACAACTTGTGGAGATTCAATGGTTGGATTTTTTAAAGTAATATTTTCAAATAATTGGGTAGATCTCCTGGAACACTGTTATTTTGTATAAAATCAAATAAAGACAGAAATAATATACATATTCCACTTACATGCTGTTTGCCAGGATGGGAAATATATCCATGCTGAAAATATTTGAGAGTTTTAAGGGAGGCGAAAAGACAACTGAAAAAACAGAAACAGTTTAGTTAAAACATATGACTTGATACTGGGGGGCAGAGGGGAGGAATGTTCTTCAGGTATGGGTTTGTAATTTTTGGCAAGATTATTTCTTTAAATCTTTTTGTCCTTCTGTGTATTTAGACAACACCCTTAGCTAGAATTTAATTTGGTGTTCTATTGGAGAATGTTTGGGTCACTGAGTATTTTAAGCTGTCGTCTTTTGCTCTGGGCTGGAGAATTTCACTGTTTCAGCTCAGTGTAGCACCCTGCACACACTTTTCTTTTCTGTCTGACTGTGTTAAGAGAGATAAAGCCAAGGATCTCCTGGCTGTCTGGCAGGCCACCTCCTAGATCTATTATGCACTGTCACCCGTTGTGCTCCAGGTATCTCATGTAGCAATGCAAATGGAGAGATGGAGCAAATCCTATTGTCCTGGCCAGCTGGCTCGCAGGGTTGTATGTTTCAAGTCACACATTACTTTAGAGGTGACTAAAGAAGAATTCTAGTGGTTTCTATTAAAGCATGAGGTTGGAACTATGGCTGGTCTTCAGGGTTAATTGTTTCCATGGAAAGCATGAGGCCTCCTCACTGATCAGAAACCAAATGGCACAACATGAAAAAAAAATTACATAATGCATCTTAAATCATAATTCATTCTGAAATGACAATTGCTATTTAACAAAACCATTTGCCTCTGTGTATGGTTAAAGGAAGCTGGATTTATGTGTTCTTGTACAATCTTTATTTATGAGTCCCAGATATTTCTAACAAAAAAGCCTAGTGTTCCAAAAAGGTAAAATATAAAGAGAATTTGGCTCACCGGTGATGGCAGCTACCCACCTAGACTGCAATGCATCGCTGATTTCTTAACAAAGGCATGCCTAGTATTTAAGCATGCAAATAAGATTAACATGTAGTAAAGTTTCTTTATACTTGGGTACAACGCAACTATGTTTTGCATAGGGTTCCAAAGATGTTCAGTGCCGTACATAATGTTTATTATGTCTTTAATAAAGGGGACCCAGAAGAGATTATGATTTGTAGATGAGAGGGGAAAAAGAAAATATTTCTGTGTTGAAATATTTTGTATTTTCACTAAAAAGTAAACCCTGAAAATGAAAATTTATGGCTCATTTTTACTGTGTAGTTTAATGTGAACGAATTTTGGAGAACAGTTAGAAGCAGCATGTTTTTCAATTAATAATTAAAAAGCCAAACAATGGAGTTTTCCCAGGTGCTTGTCACAGAAGTTGGAGAAAGCCATCCCGCTGGCACCAGCAAGCACTGAGCAGAGAGGGCATCGCTCTCTGGACAATTTTTGCAGTAACCCATTCTCTTCTGTGCTGCTTACACTAAAGGATCTACATACCTGTGAAAATACTTGCTCCACTGTATCTTAAAATGTCACCAGCTGTAGGACTGTGTTGTTCTACAGATAGAACAATCTCAGCTTTTTTGGGGTCTTTTCTTACATGTGCACAAAAGAGAAATTTACCCTTAAAGCACACAGCCTAAAAGATGTATTTGTTTTCCTTAAATACAGAAAAAGTACATAAATAGCCTTATTCTTTAGAATAATAGATATAATATGAAGTAGCAAAACAACAGTCTACAACATGATAAGTAGTCTGTTTTCTTTGTAAAATAAAGGAATTTGGACTTTAAGCTAGTTTCAAGAGCATAAATAACATTAATGTTCCATTAGGGTAATTCATCAGTATATACTTAACAGGCCGAGTAGAGCGAAAAAAGATGAAAAACAAATATTTTACAAACCTCACAGCATTATAATGTACATTTTAAAAAGGTAGTCACCTATTTTACCTATGAAAACTAAAATAATATATTACAGCACCTGAATCTCATCTATTCTGTGCTACTACTGAGAATTAAGGGAACAGGAAGAAACATTATTCACAATAAGGGAGCCAGGCAAGCAAAAAATGAAGGCAGGCACGTGCTTCTGACCTCAAGTGAACTGGTAACACATAAAATGTGCAGTCTTACGAAATGCTGAACTCTTCTTGGACCCAAAAAAACCCTGCCTTTTACTTTGTGCATGTGACTGGCCCCTGTCAATGAAGGACGAGCTTCATTGACTGCTCGCTGTATTTACCTATTAGGGAAGTGTACAGCCCCCCACACTGCAGTGCATTTCTCATTTGTTTAGTTGAGCAGCTGCTTCTTTCCTCGATCCCCTGCTGCAGCTGTGGAACAGAGTAAATGAAAGAAAATCTTGCTGCCTTTTCTCTAGTATGGTGGTTCCTGGTCATTAATGTCTTTCGAGGAGTGAGCTCCAGGGTCATGGGCTGTCCTTCGGGAGGCTTTATTTCCTGCACTCACAATGTTTACTTGAAGCTGACAAGTCCGTCCTTCCAGCAGGACATCAGTGATGTGGGAGTCACGCAGTATGAAGTGCACTCGGTAATTGAAGCCAGTCCCGCTTAAGGCTTTTGAAAGGAAGCATGAAGCCTTGTGTTCGGCTGGGTTGTCAATGGGGCACCAGTGAAGAGAAAGAAGACAGACTCGTGTGCTCTCTGTGGTCTGTGTCGCTGGGTAGACAGGCTGCTGTGATTCGAAACAGCTGTAAATATGATCTTAATAGTGCGGGAGTCTTTGACTGGAGTGTTTCAGTCTCTGGCTGGCTTCTCCCTGCAGTCCTACATCAAGGCGAGGTGGTGCAAAGCAGGGCAGGAATCCCTGGACAACAATGAAAGCAGAAAGAGGGGTTCAAATCTCAGCTGACAATGCTCACTTGTATTGTGAGATATTTTGTCACCTGTTTTTAGACCTCTCACGCAAGAAATCCAGAAAAGTTTGTGCGGAGAAAATAGGTATTTTTCTTTCAGTGAAAATGCTTTCCTTAGAAAACATGGTGTTGATATTTAGTGCTACACATACATACTCTGTGTATCACCTGCATGATGTTTATTGTCCCAGTTATTGCCTTGCTGAAAGCTTTAGCTGCTCAGAACAATTCGACATTAAAACAAAACTTGAATTATAACCTTATGCTTCTGAGAAGACACTAAATGGATAGAGGACAGGATATTTTTATTCTTCACTCTTCTTGTCTTAACTCATCCACTGAAATTAGTAGCCCAGACAGGCTCACTGTCAGGAGTGACTCATTGAAGTCACTGTCCTCCATAACCATATCATGGTCTATGGACACTTTGAGGAAAACACACCTCAGTGGCACACTAAGCACGAGCCCAGTGGAACTGCCTCTCACAGAGGGGTGTTGCCATACCTGACGTACATGCTAAGTTATAAACAGTCCCATGGACCATTTAGCTATTAAAGGTAAGCCTGAACTGAAGAGCTTCCCTGCATTAGGTGCTGCCTGGGGTAAAGAGACTAAGTCTAAACTCCTGCTGGCTTTGAGGCATTGCTATTTAAATTGTGTGGCATAATGCAGAGTAGTGGCTCTGCCAGCTGAGGTGGAGGGACTGGGAAACATCAGGCAGGTTTCCATCCACTCCTTAGATCTCTCTCTACCTTTTGTAGCACATCTGCAACCTGCCACATCTACACTGCAGATCCAGAAAGTCCCAGGAGAACCATCAGATGTGAGGTATCCGTATTTCCCAGCGCTGGGGAATGACATGATCGAGGTTTTCATGCTTATAACAAAGGGATTCAGACAAACCAATCTGAAATGATAATAAAAATGCAAGCTACATCTGCAGAGCAAATGTGTGGAGCTTTTCAGAAAGCATGTTGCTTGCTGTGACAAATAAATTCTCAGAGAAACTTACAGAAAGGCAATAGAAAAGCAAATATCATTCCTTTTCCCTACCCACAGGTTTGTTGTAATAACTAATCTCAATAAAATGTGCATCTGAAAGCTGTTATTTTTCTGTGCTTTCTGTCCTGTCCTTGGCAGTGAAGAGTTCAGCTGTGACTTAGGTATGTCTTTTCTTTCAGATTTTATTTGTTTTAGCCAATTGGAAACCCACTCTCTGTCTGGTTTGCTGAGGCAGCTGCTCCCTTGTGATTGATGGCATTCAACTTCCATGTCTGCATACCTGTGGCTGATGCCTCCCATCTTGCATGACATCAAAGGGAGGCAGCATTGACTGGCATCTTGATTTGAGGCACATGTTCTCCGTGCTTGGCTGGGCAGGGAGCACTGCACTTGAATGAATTTTCTCCCTGTTGCTGTGTTTGTGCAGAGCTGGTGACCCCATCTTGCCACTCGCATCCTCCCACACGGAGGTTGCCTAATGTTGGGTGGGTTCTTCTGCTTTCATCTGTTGATGTCTGCAAGATAAAGCCTGGCACATGACAGTTTGTTATTTTCACAAAACTTTTAATGCTGTGTAACATGTTTCTTAAAGGTGGACTAATGTGGGGGTGAAGACCTGAGGTCTGTTCAAAGATACAGGTCACACTAAAGCAAATGAGCTTGTCAAGACGTGTACGAATCAGGCTGTGCTGTGACATAAAGTGAATTGTGCATTACTTGTGCACCCAGATGCTGAGAAGAGATTTCCAGGAAATGTCAGGATCAACTTTTCATTTACATTATGGTAATGCCTCAGGCACCAGCCATGACTGAAGCCTCATGCCAGAAAAGGTGCAAACATGCAAAGAGTGTCTGCTGTGAAAAACCCTAGAAACTAAGTAGGCACCACAGAGAAGGTATGGAAGAAAGAAAATCCTGCTGCTATGCTCACATGCTGTTCTAGGAACACAGGATTGTAAGGGACCAACTCAGTCACTAAGCTCAGTGCACCACAATCCTGGGCAACCAGATGTTTAGGTGCCTACAGACCATCTACTTCAGAGAACTAAAACATTGTGGCTCAGCGCATGACTTGTGTGCCTAAGTATCCTTAGTGTGAGACCCCAGATCCAGCAAAGAGGTTTCAGGGAAGAAAAAATCAGTATCTAATGTCCTGTCTACTGAATGGGTCAGTAACACCTCTCTCTTTTCTGGGCTGACTGCCTAGATGGTTAACTCCACTCAAAGATGATAACGCTGTGAGTGGAGAGCACCTCCAGCACCTTGTACCTCTGGTCTCTGCATGCTCCTTAGCCTCTGCAGGTTGGAGTCCCGGCATGAGATACCAAGAGAGTGACCACACTAAAAGGCTATGATATTTTCTGTGTGAAATTACCATTCATATCTCCAGGGCAAGTCAGACCAATGTGAAATCAGAAAAGCAGTATTTCTGGGCCCCAGACATGCAGGTAGAAAAAGGAGATTCTGCTCTGTAGAATCCTTTTTATTTTTCCAGCAGTGGTCTGACACAGAATACACAAACAGTCTGGACAGAAACCTGTAGGTGACACAGATAAACTAAAGCTATTTAGCCTGTGAAGGTCAAATCATTATAAATCCTGCTTAACTATGGCACTGAAACATGTACTCAACTCAAACTGGAGAGGAAATTTCAAACCTGTTCCTCTCTTAGCATTTCCTGTTGGCTCTCTGGGAAGCATCCCAGCTCCCAGCCATGGCTGCTGAGCATCCCAGTGCAGAAGCCTAACTCCTTCCAGTAAAGGGATGTGTCATATAACCACCTATAAAAGTGAGGTATCTCAACATAATTAATTCTACTCCTGGAGCAGGGAGACTATAGGTTTCGCTATACTACTACAGTGCCCTAACTCCCTTCATTAAAGGTTTGCCTCTGCAATTAAATCACTTAGAAAAAGTATTATTAGAATAAACTGGAAATTTTGTAAGAGTGTATTAGTCCATTACTTCAACCACAGTATTAAATTTTCTTGAAAAAAATCCCAAAGTCTTGATCAAATTCAGACCCACTACATTTTTACATCTACAGAAGCTCCTTCAGCATAGGATTTAAAAAGACAATTTAAAAAAATGTTATGCTTCCCTACAAAAGATCTAAAACATATGTGTGATATGCAGTTGACAATGCATTCACAATCAAAGAGGCTTGGCTGGCATTGTTGGTGTCTCATAATCTAGGATACTGAGTATAAAATCAGGAAATTGGTGGTCTGTGGATAAATATATGACCTTCCTGTTTTCTCTGCTGCTAGACTCTTAGGGTTTGGGTCTCACAGCATCAGGTTTTGGCTAGGAAATCAATGAGGTTTGCCTAGTTGTAAGTGGGAAGATTTTGGCCTAGATTTTGTTTTTTGTGTAATCTGATTTTTTTGGTTGAAACCTCCAGGATGCAAAAAATATGTGGGAAAGGAAGCCTCTCTACTCTTGGTCATATCTTCAAACCTGTCCCAGGCTACCACTGATTAAAAACCTTTTCTATCTTCTGATAGCTGTTGCAATTTATGAGAGAAATACAGATAGAGTTGGCTGAATTCCAGGTGGAGGAAGCTCTCAAAGCTGCACCTCACTGGTGAGCCCCCTCGAGGTTGACCACTGTAAAAATCAGAACTGCTCACTCTCCCAGGAGTGTGGGATTCTTCAGGGTTACTCTGAGAACAATGTTCACTTGCCCTCTTGGTGCCCTTACTGGACTTCTTCTGAGATAAATATTTCTGGTATCCAAGACTCTGTTCATAAACATAAACTTCACTTTACATTTTGTAAAAATACAGAAAAAAACCCCATATTATGAGAAACCACAAAGAGAAACCCAGAGAGCATGATACCAGAAGAGAAAACATAGCATCTCCACATGAATATTGGTCTTGGCAGTGCAATGCAGTATCACTGATCTTGTTAAAATATCTAAAATTACTACTCCATCAGTATTATTACCTGCAGGGGATAAGAGAGACAGAAGGAGAAGTTCCTGGCACAGTTCAGAAAGATAAACTGTCAGAAGAATTGTAATGGACAAGGGTAGAAGTTTTAAAATTGGGATCATCTGATCCATTTTATCCCTCGTAAGTTAGGAGTGAAGTCCAAGCAAATCACATCATCTGCCTTCATGTACAATGGAGGAAAAACAGGTATTTGAGGATTGTGATTTATCCAGTTTGTCCTAAACATGAAATACTCCTAGGAAGGGCTTGTTTTTATCTATTGAGCCTGGGTGGCTAATGCAGCCTGGGTGCCCAGTTTTTAATTAGGTTAAGTTTGACTAGATGAATTCTACCCTGAATGATTTTGGAGAGTTCACATTTGTTCATATCAGTGGCAGTTAGCGATCAAACTAACTTGGTAAAGTAGGTTCAGTTGTACAATAAGGAGTTTAGCACAGTGAAATGCATGGTCATTCATGTAGTTGTATAGCCATATTTATGAGAGGGATTATATCCTGCAGAGCAGTGATGCTGACATGGATTTCGTGTTCCTTGGTAGGTAACACATTAAACATGAGCTCTTACAGAAACAGCAACACTTAGAGGGTAAACATCAATTTTGGATGTATAAACAAATGAATACCTTGAAAGAGTAGCAGATAATGTTATCTCTTAATAGGATATTACTGAGACCATAACTGCTATCTGTTTTCAGCTCTGTTGCCCTTACTTTAAAAAGGATAGAGAAAACCAAGAAAAGGAGTATAGAATGCTTATATTACTGAGAAACAAATAACATGCTGTAAGACTCAGGGTTTCTTATTTAGTTGATCCAGAACATGATTAAAAGATTACTTCCTCAGCTTCACTTAGAAACAGGAAAGAAGATTAAACAGTGGGAGAAGGGCAAAATGAAACTCAGTCACAGCACAACATTTTTGTCAGGTTAATTATCCACTGCTTCTTTTGAGATAGATAGCTTATTTGAGATGTGGCAGATTCCCCATTGCTGGTTTTCCTTAAGAGAGGGCTGATAGTGCGACAGAGATATTATGAAAGACACAGATCAGATCACTTTTAAAAAGTGGGGAGATTGTTTTCCAGTCTGGTGTTGGTATGCATTCATAGCTCCAGGAAAATCAGACTAGCATCAAACTGGTCCTAAACTTCTGAAAAGCTTTGGTAATTAAAGGCTTACTTCAGTCCCAGACTGCCCAAATTCTTCTCACTTCTCTGTGCTGAGCTCTCAAATTCCAGTGGAAAAATCCTCATTGTAGATTTTTACTATTTCCGAAATGCACTACAGTGCCACAGCGTTGAGAAATCCTGTTGTTCAGCTGTGCAGAGAACAGGTGCCAAACAGCATTCCTCCTGTCCCCACTCTGCACCATCATCTAGACTTCTCTCTTGAAAAGCGTGCACATCTGGAGGAAATGTCCTTTCCTGGGGGATTAAAACATCTTGTTTTAACATCAAAGAACAAATAATTGCATGCATATATGTGTATATATACACACACACACATACATTTATGTATGTGTGTGCATGTCTGTACATGTATCAGTAGTTCCTTGCAACAAACAGAAGACAATAAGCATTACTTTTAGTCCTTGCATGTTCTTCAATTAACTAAGGTAGTGGCACTGTGACCCATATATAGTTTCATCATTGTAATCTATCCACAATGATTTGGGGTAAATATTTAAAAGCAGAGAAAGGGAACAAGGGATTACTTAAATTCTTAGGGTCCTTTCTCAACCAACTTTTCTGAGATCTTTTTCAACAAGATACATCTATCTCTCTTTTTCCTGTTGTAAAACTGTGCCAGCATTGACCATCCTTAACTCATTTTTCTAACGCTTTGAAGTTTAAAAAAATATATATATTTTTGCATTTTCTACCAAAGTCCACCACCTAAACAAAAAGCTGCCTTCCTAAAGAAAAGGCGTATCTGCCCATACCCTTTAACTGAGTAAGGGGGAAGTAAGGAGAAGACAGTTAGAGAAACCCAGTTCACTTACAGTAGAAGAGGAAAAAGAGAGTAGGGCAAAAGAAAAAGAGGAGCTTGTTTGCTGCAAATTTTAGATGTTGTTTTTAAGGCTCTGGTTCAATTCTCATGCATATCAGTCAGATTTGTTTTTATGACTTTGAGATATGGACACAGATAAAACTTTGACAAAGGTTATACCATATTTTTCCTCCCTCATGGTAACAAGTTCCTTTCCGGTTCATATCCTAAATTAACCCCACCAACAAAAATAGCCCAGCATGAGATCTGCGAAGGTCACCGGCAGAAACCCCCTCTGTAGGGAGGGCTTGCGAGGCCGCCTGCACGCGGTGGACATCCTGAGCAGGCACCAGGGCAATGAACATGTAGCTCAGCTTCCCATGCACTGCATCAGCTATTGTTATAAACACAATTAGCTGACAAAATGATTTCTCCAGTAAAACAAATAGAACATGCTGAGTGACTGGAAAGATACGAAAGGTAAAAAAATGCCTTTGCTTACTTTTTCTCCTGTTAATAGTAATTTCAGGTGCAAGACACTTTTTTTTTTATTCTTTCCCCTTATCTGAAAAAAGGAAAGTTGCAGCTTTTTTTTCCTTTTTTTCTCTCTCCAGAACAACTATTCTGCTCACTACATGTCTGTTCCTTTATTATCAGCCAAGGACAGATAAGACAAACACGTCACACCCACAGTGTTACTGGCACTCGCATTAGAAGCACAATGCAGGGTTCCTTCTATTAATCTGAACAAACATCCATCCCATCCTGAAGCAAAATCCTGAGCACTTACAAATGAGGACATTAATTTGCTGGACAATTCTTTGCTTTGGGACAATAGCAAACATCATGATTCATCTAGTTATACGTTGAAGAAACTGTTAGACAAGGACCTCTCAGCCAAATTCTCCAACTGTGGAAAACTGATAGAAATCCTTTGCTGCCAAAGGATTGTCACAAACAGGAATGTAGTCTTTGATTTCTAAAAAGCCATTCTGCTGAATTTACAGGTATTCTTGGTCAGAAAAGCATAAGATGAAGATGGTAAAATTTATCTGATTTTAATAAGAATCTCCCAGTAGCTATGCCAGAAACTTCAACTTATTTGCAAGGTTTTAGAATGCTTAAGAACTTAAACATAGTTACTGTTATGATTGTTACTGCTTCCTGTTTAAGCGCAAGACAAGAAGTGGAAATTACTCCAAAATAGCTTCTTGGAAGTTGTTTCCATACCAGACTGAGTGTGTTTTTACAATATTTCCAGCCCCATTTTCCATATCAACAAATTCTCATAAATAGTACCTGAACAGTATGTTGCTGATTAGAATCACACCAAACGTGTACACCTTAGATCCACCCGCAAATGTGAAGTTAGTGTTGAACCTCAGAGTGATACTGCCAAGTGAAAAGCAAATGATGAGTATGAGTTCTTATAGGTATCAGGGTGGAAGATAAAATTTCTTCAACACAAAGAACGTTGCTTACTTAGTCCTAGCCCTAAGAGTACATGGTGATTTGTATAGTCTGAAAACTCAACTGGTTGCTACAGAATGCTTTCTCCTGAACAACGGTATTATATTTCCAGAGAATTAAATTTTAAAATATTTGCTTTGCAATTACAAAACTTGTAGTATGTTCCTATTTCATAGACCTATAAAAGTGAGTGATGAGATTTATACAAATCACCTGTAATATCTGGCAAGATTATATAGGGGAAAGTATATGCAGAGATGTAGGAAATCAATTGTCCTTCATGGTCTGGTTATATGTTCTGTGATCACAATCATCAACCAGACAATATGGCTCATACACAATCCATCCAAATCTCATTACACCTCCTGGGATCAAACAAGACTGATTCAATGACCTGCCCATCCTATAGTATTATTTTCTTCACATGGACAAAATTTCTACTGTCTGTTTTTCAAACATTTTCTTCTCTGTGCACCTCTTCAGGACACTAAGGCAAACTTAGTTCAAAATAAATGGTAAAACAAACAGAAGTGGAAGGAAACACACCACCAACACGGTTCTGATGACTACTGTATATGTACAGTGGCGACTAATGTTACCCAATGACCAGCCTTGTGCTAGATCTTGACGCCTGTGAAGATGCACAATAATGGACCTGACCAAGACTACCTTTATCACAGTTTTCTCTGTCCTCAAACACTCTTCTTTCCTTCTCTTTGTTCTTAATCATTTTCCTGCCTCTCCTACTGCCATGAGATGTCTGGGGTTTGACTTCCATGGATGCTGTTTCATGGTATTTGTGGTAAAAAACAAGTCTGGCAGCTGTCTTAATATTCCACCAGCTTGTTTTCTTTTTCTTCAGAGAGACTGAGGTGGGGGGGAAACCCTAACAACACCTAAATGTCTGAAATGAAATCTTTTGACAGACTGACCTTATTCAGCATTTGTTTGTTCAGTTCTGATACTCAACCAGGCATAATAATCACTAGGGTGACTTTGGAGGATTAAAGTCTTAAGGCCCAGTGGATTAGTATGTTCAAACCTATATCTTTCAGCTGTCAGATAGAAGAAGGGTTGCTTCAGGAGTAGAAATTTTTTGTAAGTGCTTGCATGCAGAGAGCCCAATTTGTCAAAGTACAGAGCAGCTCCCAAGAATTAATGAATTTATCTCCCAAGCTGCCTGGAGAAGTGGAGAAGGATTATCTCCAGTTTACAGATGTGGAAAGAAAGCACAGAGGGATTAAATGACTTGTTTCAGGTCACATACAGGGCACCTCAGGCTGCAGGGGCACTTGCTGGTTTGAGGGAGGAACAAAAGAAAGTGGTCCTATGAACTTCTCCATGGCTTTTTCCCAGGTGGGGAAAATACCTTCTTTGGGCCTTTGCCTGCTGAAAGTTTTGGGAAACTTTTGATGAACTTGAGAGCCTCTGATCTCTCCAGCAAGGTCTCTCAGTAATGGTGTTGATGTTAGCCATTAAAAACAACAGAGAAAGACCTTGGCTCGATGCCCTGGATGTAAAGGAGTACATCTTGGCTGAATAAGGTGAACTGGGCAATCCACCAAAAGGTTTTGATTACTACCCTGGCCCACAAGTTTTCCTCAGCTAGACCTGTTAAGAGAAGGAATCTTATGTAATTGGTATAGACCAAAGCCTCAGGGAAAATTAAGTCAGAGGAGTCTGTCTCAGGTCTTTTGTGTGTGATACGTGCATCACACCAAATATTTTAGTGCTGGGAATAAGGGAGTTATGCTGAAGTGCTGATTTAAAATGCCTTTTGTTCTTCTAACGCTCCTTATTATCAATGACAGTCAAAATTATCTCCTTCCCACTTTTGAGATAGCTGACAGGACTAGTGATCATTCTGAAAATGCCTTTGGAGTCCAGGCATCTGTTTTCCATGCTGTCATTGGCTTACTGTTCTGGGAGGTGGTTGAGCTTATTCCTGAAATATTTGGAAGATTTGGAATCTTCTTCTAGAGAAGAAGTGTGGGAGGTGTACCAAATATACCTGTTGTAGATAGTTGCAAATGGTTTCTTTCAAAGCTAAAATCTCTAAGGGTTTCCAGGGCATCCTTTTTAAAAGAATGTGTTCAAAGTCCACCATAAATGAGGTACTACATATTAGGGGGGGGGGGGGGGGGGGGAAGGAAAAGAAAAAAAAAGAAAAAGAAAGAAATCCTCAGTTTGGATATTTCATGACCTTTTGTCACCAGATACTCCTGGGCAGATGGACGTATACAGCCTAGCTGACATTGTAGCACTTCCTCCCCTGTCTTTCTGTGAGACTGCCAAAAAGGAAACAAAATCATCTGGATTATCTGGAAGCCAAAGGCCTTGCTAGTTCTCTCTCTATTATTCAGTTAAAGCTTGCAAACACGCTGGTAACATCTCTCTAATGTTGTCCTTTTCAAGGACATCCTGGTAGCATAAGCAGAAGTCACAAATATTTCATTTCCATTCCTACAAGTAATGGAAACCTAGATAAAAACATTCTTCATCATTTGAACCTGAGAATCACAGAATCGCAGAATCTGAGTCCAACATCAGTTTTCCCCACTCCTTCAGTTCTTTTCTTCTAACTTCATCTGGCCTTACAAACATGAAGTCTTGTAACTGGATGTGTAGTTTTCCTCCTAAAACAAGTTCAGGCCTATCTTCTCCTGACTACTACAATATTAGAGTGAAGCAAAAAGACATAATGTTTCCCTCTAGTGTGATGGTTGTCTAGACTCCTTTAGAAGTCTATATACTAGTCTATATAAGAGGTACGTAAAGCAACCTGTCTCACATCAGGTAAGGTACACCCAGAGGAAAGTATGATCTTAGGAAGGTAATATAGTGGCCCTGTCTTCTGATATGCTGATTACAGGGAAAGTGAAAAACATACTTGCCTGGGTCAGAACAACTGTTACCTTTGCTGAGATTGCTTTTGAGGCTCCTTTTAAGAAGTCAGAGCTTAACTGGATGCATGCAGCAATGCTGCACCATATTTCCTTCACATGTGCAGGGAAAAGGTACTTTTTAAGAACCTGGAAGAAGATGGGCAATGGGAAAAATTTTTTGTAACATTGTGTCAGCCAATGCAGTAGAGATTTCCTGCATGGGTTAAAGAGGTTCCTAGCAATACAGCACTGGACTGCTTTTAGGGATTTCCCTTTGCTTTGGTTAACCTAGCTCTCTGCCTTTTACATGAAGCTGCTTTTGGAAAAGTTTTTTTACAAGAATTGGAGAGACAATGGAGCTGTGCAGCTCCTCACATGCCCAGGTTGCCTGCTTTTGGCCTTACAGATGCTCTCAAAGTCACATTTCCCTGCATGCATGCAGACAGTGATGCTGCATGGGCAGTCTGGGTACTATCCTCTGGAGCACATCAGACTCCGTTGCATTTAGGCACACCCTGCTTGCCCTGACAGCCTTTTGGTTGCCTGTGAAGCAGCTGTGCAATAGGAAGGCAGGCAGGTAAAGGAGCCCCATGCTTCCCTCTCCACTCTCCATCAGCTGCCACCCAGATGTAGCCACATTTTTATGCCACAAATTGCCCATGTCTTTGAGCAATGCTAGTGAATGGGGTGTATCTCTCAAAAACAACTTAGCAGCAAATGCATCAGAGTTTCATTTTTCATCTCAGTATAAATCTACAAGTATGGAAGGAAAAATAGGAAGAAAGCAAGTTTCTTCCTCCCTCATGATGTTTTTTCATCACAAAGATGACACCAGGAGGGTAGTCTGGTATATATTATATAGTATTTTGTGGTACATAGATCATTTTTCAAATAGAAAAGCAATACACATAGCCATTTATTCACATCTGGATATAACTTTTTGGTCTGACTAAAAATCACCTAAGCATCTTTATGCACTTAGGAATGATTCCAATGCATATGTAAGGGGATGTTGCTTCACTTTGGTGTTTTTTTAAAAGACTCTGGAATACCATGCATTTTTTCCATTAGAACAGTGAAATCAATTTACCTCCGAATGTGCCCCCTTGGCGATACTGTACTTTTGCCAACATTAAGAATACGTGAGCATGTCTGGAACTTACTGATGTGTGTCCTGGGTAAACAGAAATATGTTTGTAAGAAAAAGAAGCGGCTGAAAAGAGTTCCTTCCTCTTTGTTAATTTGGAATAATCTATTGCTCCAAATAATTATATGTACATAGCATGTGTAAAAAAGTGTCCTCCCTCTCTCCATATATTAAACTTGTTTCAAGTTTTCATTGGAAATTGCATATGTGATGATGTTCCCTCAACCTGCTGCAATGGTATGGCAGGTTCTGGGGAGTAAATGCAACTGTCAAGTGAATCACAAAGTGCCAAATTTTAAATGAAATATGCTTCCAGGGTGAGATTCCAGGGTGACTTGCACCATATATCACTTAAGCATAAATTTTAATTCATGAGTTTTTATCAGACTCTGGCTATGAGGCAGTGTTGTACTCTCTCAATCCACAGAAACTACATCAGCATTAAACAGATTAGATTGTTTTTACTTATGTAAGGAAACGATAATATTTTGGTACTCACTGAAGGACTATTTGGAAACGTGTATTTATATTAATATATTTTGGGTTGTATCTTACCGTATCCTTCAAAGAGTCTCCAAAAAGATTAAGACCAGTGTCTAGGGATGGTAGAAAACAAACAGGTAGATCTTTGTGTAGAGATTTCGTGGACTGTAGAAGTAGAGGGCTGAAGGGTAGGGTAGCATGACACTGAAATATGCTTTCTTTCCCCACTGTGTTTTTCTATGGATCTTATCTCTCCCACTAATGTAATTAATTTTTCAGCAGAAGAGAACAGCATGTGGCAATGTAACTGTCCAGCCACTAAGAACGACGAGAACAATTCCTTTTTCAAAGCACCTAAAAGGAAATACAAACATAAACTGTCAACTATTTCCAAAGAGCTCAGACCCTCTAGAGACCTTTTCAGTAGTTTAGCAGCCTCCCTGAGGGGAAGGTTTCAGACTGGATCTCAGATCCAAGTTTTTCAGGTTAGACAGGAGACTGCAGAGGAAGTTTTGGTCTGGGCATGTTTCTAGGATGATGAATTATTGAATTAATTTCATCATTTCTGTCTCGCTTCATTTTTCACCAACTACAGATATCCATGTGTCATGAGGGATCCCAGTTGGGTGCAAACAGAATCGATTAGCACAATTTGCTGTGCTATGTAATTAGACAAACATTGTCATTGTCTGGAATTAATGAAAGTAAAAGGAAATGGAGCTTAACAAGTAGGAACATAGGCTTTCACTGCTGCTGAGCTGAAGTGTTAAAGAATGATAAATAGTAACAAAGAATTGAAGGGAAAATTTTGAAAGACGGATCCTATTTCTGTCAAATTGTCTGGAATTTCACATCTTGTGAAGAGCTGGAAAAAAAGAAACTCAGTAGTGTAGCATTCAGCTGACGACGACAGTGCGATACTCATTAACAGATCGCCATATATACACACATACTATACAACATTTTATTCCAGTCTGTGTTTGATCTACCTACGGCTAAATTACATCTAGGAACAAAAATACATAGCAAACCACAAATTATCAAATTAGCCATCAGACACTTACAGATCTCTGCCCCAAAGGGTTTACAATATAGCAAGAAAATATTACTCTCTTCATTCTTATAGGCTGGTGCTTGAGGCCAGAGTTGGATACAGTGCCAAAGAAGAAGAGGTGGAGAAAAGAGGGAAGGAGAGGAAGTGTTGTACAGAGAAGCAGAGCATCTCCATGCCACATGGCCTGTAGTGCTTTCTGCATCAGGTGATGTTAACAGGGGCACATAATCTCTGCAGTGTAACATCTATGTGGTTAATGAGAAATTAAATAACCTCCTCTTATTTATGTAGACTGTGGCTGATATGGTAATTTTATCCCGAAGCTTTGAGTGCCAACCAGGCACCTAAATGGTAAAAGCATTATTCCTTCATTAATCTCATTGCTTCATCACTCATCTTGTGTTTTTCTCCATTTCCTCCTTAGCCTCTGTCTCTCTGCCTGGATTTCCTTGTACTGCCTTTTGATGCCTACAGCTATAACACTGAAGTTATAGAACTGTGATTTTGTGCTATAGAACACCTGGGCTGATTCCCTATTAAGATCTGTAGGAAAAAGTTGTGTTTGTTATATAGATCTGGCTTTCATGAAAGCAGTCCTTTTTTTACCCATATAACTTGAAAACAGAACTTGTATTAGAAACTACACAAGATGAGGGCTAAGTAAAAAAAAAAAAAAAAAGGTATGTTGTTTTACATGTATCAGTCTTGCTGCAGGGGCTGTGTAGGATGCACAGTGGAGAGGCTGCTCCACTGCATGACGAGGCACGTGCATCCTGCCCTGTGTCTGTGATTTGTATAATAAGAATGGGAGCAAACTTTTTACGCTTTCTGTGTGGGTAAATCCCTGCATAGTCAGGCAGACATATAATTAAAACATAAAAGAGGGGGATAAAGAGATGCAAAAACCCAACATAAGGAAGATTACAGAACAGATAAGGAAAACAGGAATAAAGAGTTGAAACCCTTGAGAAGGAGATCTAGTATTTGACAAAATCTATGATTTTGAGAAGGATATTCGTCACTGAGGCAAGACTAGGAAAGAAGAGAAAAGAGAATTTCATGAATGAGGAGAGAGGTGGAAGATAGAAAACAGAAACAGAAAAAAAAGGACTGGGGGAATTTTATGAATTTGTATGTTGCAGGCAAAAAGGAAGGCAGAATTGTTCAGATATCTGACAAAATAGTTTGAAACACAGGAACAATTGTAAGCATGACTTGAATTCAAATTAAACAAATTGAAAAGGAAATATTGTATGATGTCTAAAAAGCATTCCATAGACTTTTTTTTCACAGATATTTTCACTTACTAATTCAAGACAGAACTAGAAGTGAAAGCCTGTAAATACAGTGCAAAAGAGGATTCTCACAATATTTTCCAGGCAGCTACGAGGAAGGAAAGGGAAATACTGTACTTATAGGAATTCAGATCAAAGAGATGAGAATATATAGAGACCAGCTTTGAACTTCCACGTGCTTTTCTGAGCCCAATTTGCCAGCTTTTGGAGGGCCAAGCAACATACTTGAGAGTAGCAATACAGAAAAAGAAAGAGAATTCACAGAGAGAAAAGTGCACAGATTCTGATCAGAGAATACTGGAGGATGCGGAAGAGTAATAAAATAAAATTGTTCCACTCAAATTTGGTTCTTTTACGCATGTCTCAACACTGTGTGTACATATTCCAACCCTTCCATTACGGTTCTTTGCTTTCACTTACCGTTGATTTTCTGAAGCAGGTATAAATGAAGTAATAACAGTATACGGCAATATAAAGGTGGCTGTTAAGAGCAAAGTTATAAATCTGCAGTCAGACTGTTTGGTCACTAAACCAGTTACAGCAACCAAAGACATAATCTAACTGTTGAATTGAACTCCTATTGGAGGATCACACATGGAAGAGGAAGAGTTCGGGAGATTAAAACTGGATGACCTGAGTACTTGGGGGAAAAATGTAGGGAAAATATACGATGTGTGTGAGAGAGTATCCAGGATACTCTCTGTTAAACTGCTGTCAAATTTTAAATTTAGAAAGAGAAGGAATTTATTGGGATGAATACCTAAAAAATATAACTGTGTATTACAGACTTCATATCTGGCAGTGCCTTCCTTCGAAAGATAACCTGAGCCAAAGAAATGTAACTTTTTCTTAAAAGCCAAGGAGCAAGTTAATGAGTCTTTCATAGCCTTGAAAATATAAATCTTAAAATGCCAGGATCAAATGATGTGACTCCTAATTGAGCAAATCTCCCATGTATATGCCTTATGATCAATCATGAACCCAACACATGAGCAATCACCACTTAATGATGCAAAATCTCTCTCTGGACAAGTTTGAACTCTGGTGGGGGAATGGTATGGATACATCAACATTCCTCCCAAGAAGGTGTTTTGGACAAATTCCAGCTTGGCAGGTTTTGCACAGCACTTGCTATCTAACGAATACAATAATCATAAAACAACCACCCTTTACATAAGAACATTAATGGTTCATGTGTAAGAATAGCCTTGATGGATAAGGAAAATGTTATCCACATGAATAATGTTAGTTATAAAAACAGACATAGAATAAGGTTTTCCATATAAACAGTCAACTAAAGAAACAGGTTTTAGTGACTCCTTTCTTCCAGTCCAATTGTTCTTGAGTGCAGTAGTCTCCATGCAAGCCTTCACAAAAATAACTACATTGTTAACTGCTATTGCTTATTAATATGGATATTCTGCATAATAGCTCCAGCATTTAACATAAATCTATATTATATTCCAATATAAAACTTTGCAGAGTCATCTTACTGATCTATGATTATTAGTAAACTATGCTGTAATAGGACAGGTTGAAACATACAAAACTACAGGTAGAAATGACAGAATTAAATTCTAAAAATAAGGATGCCTTTTTTATCTTTAGAATTCTTTTTTTCTGGGTTTTTTTTTCTTCATGAGTGACTACACAGCCACATGATGACTCACAGTGTGCCTGATACTCAACCATAAGTGGTTCTGGAACCTGTTAGTCATCTGCATGATGCATTTCCTCCAAAGATGAAGGTGTCCTCTGGCAAGTACTTCACACTGACACAAGCTGGTGAAACACCAAAGAGAAAAGCAGTATGCTGTTTCCAACAACTTTTGATAAAAATGCCTGATAAAAGTGTATGTGTATAATGGTCTATCCATCCCAACTCCGTATCCATCCATGATTAAACTTTTTGTGAGAAGTTATGCCTCTGGCAAACATCCTGTACTCTCAGGAGTGAGTAGTTTCCTTTTGGCTTTTTACCAAAGATAATAACCAATATACAAACTGAATGAAAACTATTGCCCCAAACCGAAAATGGTAACTAATACCGTTTCTCATACAGATTTCAGGAACTTCACATCCCATCTTTGAACTCTCAGGAAGGCAGAGGCATTTTCCACTATGTATTTTCCCATAATTGTTCAGAAAACAGTACACTGAAATTCCAGACACCTTTTCTTACTGAAGTCAACAATATTTAATTTGTCTTGCAAGTCTCACTGGAAGTGAAAAAGATCCTCATTGCTGTGGTCAGAGGTTAGCACACTACGTGAGATGTTGTATGAGAAAAAAAACTTCCTTCTCCAAACTGTGTCACAAGTCTGGCTTATAGAAGATAAGATGCAACATTATTTTAGAAATGGCACCAATTTTCGAGATAGAAGGGCAAAGAATCACTCTAACCTCTATGAGCCCCATTTTACCTTTTGTCAAATAAACCCTTTCCGAGTTCTGCAAACGCTGTTGAGTTGTGATTCTTTCCTTTCCTTTTCTCTTTTGTAAGAAAATTCACTGGTGCAGTATATACTGAGAAAACGTTAACTTTGGATGATTTTATAATATTTACTGAAGACAAAGACCCAAAGCATCCAAGTTGATATCATATCAGAGGGTCTTGGATCACTTCCAAAGATGTTTTCAAAAGGGTGGGCATAAGATCCAAATCCAGTACCAAAGTCTTCAATAGATGGCATGCCATAGATAGACGTCAAGAAGCTCCTACTGGAAGTTAGAGCACAACTTTGTTTGCTAGTAAAGAAAGAATTTATCTTATTAATAAGTCTGCAACTCAGGCCAGTCTCAAAATCCAATTTTTGTGTAGGGAGAATACTCTAGGCAATCTATGGCAGTGGAGAAAGAAAGACTCCACTGGAATGAAATCCAGCGTTCCTACTTGGTTTCCTTTAAGAGGGACCTTCTTCTACCCTTTACTTAGTACAAAGGGAGTCTAGGAAAGTATCCTTCTTTTCCTCCTCTCTTCAGTTATTGACCCAAATATTATCAGTCTCTGGCCTGATCAAGACATTTACACAGAGAAGCAATGACTCCTGCTTTACCCTATCATCACCTTATGTTTGGCTAATCAGAGCATGGCAGAGTGATGTCTGTGCACCTGGCTATTTCCATTCTGTGGTTATTTCTGTTCTGCAATAAATTCCGCTAATAATTACTCAGAGACCAGAAATGTTCTGACTTAGGCCAGTAGGAAATTGTGATAGCTGCTTGAAGCAGAGGATCTGAGCTACTATTTAAGAAGAACTCAGAGCCTTCCAAGTTAATGCCTCTCACCCCAGAGCCTTTCTTTCTTACCTGCAAGTGGCACAATTTATGTCCCTAATAATGGCTATGCAAAATCTACCCAAAATCTATCATTAAGATACTTATGTTAATCATGGTAGTCTTACCTCCAGAGCTTTTTGAGTTTACTGAAACATAAATCTTTGAAAACAATGTTAAACAACCATACCTGGGTGTTTCTAAGTTCTCCCTTAAACCAGCTTCTTGTCACCATTTACCACATATTTCGTGGCAAAAATATTCTCTTGGAAACCATGCAAATTCTACATATAATCTTGTAACATGCTTTCTAAATCCCAGTCCTCTCCCATACCAGTCAGCAATTTTTTATCACCATAGCAGAACTGGTAGAGTTGCACTTTGTGCACGAAGTAAAAGCCTTTTGAAAACTGCCCAAAGTGCATCAGCCCTACTTTTCTGATCTCAAGATGAAAGGCAGCCCTTCATTTCATAGGTAGCATTATTTCTACTGCTGGTACCCCATCAACCACAGGAATGTGTGGCACAAAGCAAATAAGTTACAAGCATATCTAAACACCACCTTCTGCCTGCTCTCATTCTTGTGAGAATGGATTGTATTATAGTCTGCTCTCCTTTGATGAGACAGATTTTGCTCTTCATGCCAAAAAGTTTGTTTTGAACAGAAAATAGAAATAAAAGCACATTTTTAATAAAAGCAAGATTCTGCATGTTAGTGTTGGAAGTTACAGCAAAATAAAATGCTCTCTTATAACAAGTTACTGCTAGATCCATAGAGGTGTAGAGGAGGGGCTGAATTGCAGGGAGTTGGGGCTGGAGCCATCCTGTGAAGCAGTGCTGAGAACGTCAGAATGAACTTCTGCCAGGACAACCCAGGCCTGGCAATTCATCTTTTGCAGAACTCTCAGCCTCTCCTAAAAAGGCTATTCTTTTGGGGCACTTTTCCTTGAAAGATAGCTTGCATTCTGGTCTCCCTTAGAGCAAGTGTATAAGGGATATCATAGAGGCAAGACCCCAGCCCTCATTTAGCACATGTATGTGTGAAGCTGACTCTGTATCCAACCAGATGATGCATTTAACTTGAAGCATCTCTCTGACATGTGTTACACAATCTCTGCTTGAACCAACTTGAACACTTGGCTTAAGACAAGCGCCCCACATAGAAATACTACTTTCTTACACTCCTACTGGGTGGAAAGAGAAATGGAAATATGACCAGACCCTTTTGCATATTTACTTTTAAAGGGAGGGATGAAAAATCTCCATTATCCAAGCACTGTGTGTACAATACCTTCAGGCAGTAACATCCTCTTTCCAGGAAAGCTTGATACTTTATCAAGACTTTTCCTTTAAATCCCATTGAGAGATACTTTATTTAGCAGATGTTAGCTGGTCATTAAGAAGTTGGCAAAAGAGCAGACGTGAAAATGAAAAAAAACAGTTTTTGAGCAATGCTGTGCCAGCTACTGTAACTGTTGTTTTATAAGCTATGTAATATTAAAAGATATAATGATATAAAGCCATTGTGCAGCAGGAACACTATGATATGGTTTCCATCACAGAAACATGGTGGGATGACTCACACAACTGGAGTGCTGCAATGAATGACTGTAAACTCTTCAGAAGGGATAGGCAAATAAAGAGAGGTAGTGGTCTAGCCCTGTATGTTAGGGCATGTTTTGATTGTATAAAGCTTGATGATGGTGATGATAGGGTTGGGTGAGTATCAAGAGGAAGGCCAACAAGGCAGATATCATGTGGGAGTCTGTTATAGACCACCCTACCAGGATGAAGAGGTAGATGAATTAGTCTGTAAGCAGCTGAGAGAACTCTCATAATCACTAGGCCTTGTTGTCATGGAGGACTTCAACTTACCAAATGTCTAGTGGAAATACAATACAGTGGAGAGGAAACAGTCCAGGAGGTTCCTGGAATGAGTGGAAGATAACTGCCTGACACAGCTGCTGAGTGAGTCAACTAGGGAAGATGCCCCTTAGACCTGTTGTTTGTGAACAGAGAAGGACTTGTGGGTGATGTGAGGGTTGGAGTCTGTCCTGGGTGTAGCGATCACAAAATGACAGTTTTCGATTCTTGGAGAAGTAAGGAGGGGGGTCAGTGAATGTTACCTTGGACTCCTGGAGGGCAGACTTGGCCTGTTTAGGAGCCTGGTTGACAGAGTCCCTTGGGAGGCAGTCCCGAAGGGCAGAGGAGTCCAGGAAGACTTCTTCAAGAAGGAAATCTTAAAGGCGCAGGAGCAGTCAGTCCCCATGTGCCAAAAGATGAGCCGGCAGGGAAGAAGACCGGCCTGGCTGAACAGAGACTTTTGGCTGGAACTCATGAAAAAAAGGCGAGTTTATGACCTTTGGAAGAAGAGGCAGGTGACTCAGGAGGACTACAAGGATGTCGTGAGATTATGCAGGCAGAAAATCAGAAGGGCCAAAGCCAAGTTAGTTAGAACTCAATCTGACTACTGCCATAAAAGACAATAAAAATAAATCCATTAGCAACAAACGGAGGGCTAAGGAGAATCTCCATCCTTTATTGGATGCAGGGGGGAAACACAGTGACAAAGGATGAGGAAAAGGCTGAGGTACTTAATGCCTTCTTTACCTTGGTCTTTAATAGTAAGACCAGTTGTTCTCTGGGTACCCAGCCCCCTGAGATGGAAGATGGGGACGGAGAGCAGAATGAATCCCCTATAATCCCCCCATAAGACACACACAAGTTTATGGGGCCAGATGGGATCCACCCAAGGGTACTGAGGGAGCTGGAAGAAGTGCTCACCAAGCCACTTTCAATCATTTATCATCAGTCCTGGCTAACTGGGAAGGTCCCAGACGACTGGAGGTTAGCAAATGTGATGCCCATGTACAAGAAGGGCCAGAAGGAGGATTGAGGGAAATATAGGCCTGTCAGTCTGACCTTGGTGCTGGGGAAGGTTATGGAGCAGTTTATCTCGAGTGTCATCACTTGGCACATACAGGACAACCAGGTGATCAGGCCCAGTCAACATGGGCTCATGAAAGGGAGGTCCTGCTTGACCGACCTGATCTCCTTCTATGACCACGTGACCCGCCTAGTGGATGAAGGAAAAGCTGTGGATGCTGTCTACCCAGACTTTAGTAAAGCCTTTGACAGCATCTCCCACAGCATTCTCGTGGAGAAACTGTCTGCTCATGGATTGGGCAGGTGTACTCTTTGCTGTGTAAAAACTGGCTGGATGGCTGGGCCCAAAGAGTTGTGGTGAATGGAGTTAAATCCAGTTGATGGTCAGTCACAAGTGGTGTTCCTCAGGGTTCAGTATTGGGGCCAGTTCTGTTTAATATCTTTATCAATGATCTGGATGAGGGGATCAAGCACACCCTCAGTAAGTTTGCAGATGACACCAAGTTGGGCAGGAGTGTTGATCTGCTGGAGGGTAGGAGGGTTTTGCAGAGGGATCTGGATAGGCAGGATTGATGGGCGGAAGCCAGCTGTAGGATGTTCAACAAGGCTAAGTGCTGGGTCCTGCACTTCTGTCACAACAACAACCCCATGCAACGCTACAGGCTTGGGGAAGAGTGTCTGGAAAGCTGCCCAGCAGAAAAGGACCTGGAAGTACTGGTTGACCGGCAGCTGAACATGAGCCAGCAGTGTGCCCAGGTGGCCGAGAAGGTCAACAGCATCTTGGCCTGTATCAGAACTAGTGTGGCCAGCAGGAGTAGGGAAGTGATTGTGCCCCTGTACTCGGCACTGGTGAGGCAGCACCTTGAATACTGTGTTCAGTTTTGGGCCCCTCACTACAAGAAGGACATTGAGGTGCTGGAGTGTGTCCAGAGAAGAGCAACGAAGCTGGTGAGGGGTCTGGAGCACAAGTCTTGTGAGGAGCGGCTGAGGGAACTGGCGTTGTTTAGTCTGGAGAAGAGGAGGCTGAGGGGAGACTTTATCACTCTCTACAGCTACCTGAAACGGGGTTGTGGCGAGGTGGGTGTTGGTCCCTTCTCCCAAGTAACAAGCAATAGGACAAGAAGAAATGGCATCAAGTTGCACCAGAGGTTTAAATGTTTAGATTGGATATTAGGAAAAATTTTTTCACCGAAATGGTTGTCAATCGTTGGAACAGGCTGCCCAGGTAAGTGCTTGAGTCACCATCCCTGGAGGTATTTAAAAGACGTGTAGATGTGGTGCTTAGGGACATGGTTTAGTGGTGGACTTGGCAGTGCTAGGTTAATGGTTGTGCTTGATGATCTTAAAGGTTTTTTCCAGTCTAAACAATTCTGTGGTTCTAAGAAAGAAGAAAATGAAAGCCTGTCTCTAGAACCAAGTTTGCTATTTATAGGTCCTGACTCCTCTATCAAGAGATACAAATCAGGAATATACTCTAGTATCTTCTGATCAATGCTTCAGCTAACATAAAGTTGACTAATTCTGTCCTGATTGTCACCCACTAAGACCCTGGCCTGCTGGGATTTGACCTATTTGAAAGACAAATCAAGCCAACAGTAGTACTGTGTATAGACACTTCTTGTAGTATATCAATGACATTTGTCAGAGCTTTCCTTAGCAGTCAGGTACATAAGGAAAGATCGGAGATGCATGCTGACAACAGAACAGAGTCTTCCATGTGAGAAAAATATTTATTTTCTTTTATTTATTAAACCCAAATAGAAACAAGGAAGATGCATCTGTGTTTAAACAGCTGAAGCTTAAAATACTAAAGTATATTTGCAACAGTTCTTTCCCAATGCAGTCCTGAAGGACGAAACACATTTGGAGATGTCCAGCAATAATCCTTCTCAACTAAATCATTCATCTGCTCTAATTCTTAGCACCCATTGGACGATGCTATCACCCAACTCTGTGCCATTAATGAGACTTTGTTGCCTCTTGCCTGGAATTTCAGAGACAGTGGGAGAGGTAAAAGTATAAAGAAGAAGGGTGTACCTCTTTCCTGCAATCAGACACTAAGAACTACTTTTGGAGCTACTTTTTCATAGCTTGGCTGCCCATTCCAGTTAATTGTGGAGTGGTACCTACTGCCAAATTCTTTTCTGCTCTAAGTATCTGCTAAAATGTGACAAAATTAATCAGCAGCTGAGTTCACATGCTTCTGGAAGAAGATAAAATATTCTGCTAGCCCCCCCCCCCCCCATGTACTCTATGTACTAATGACAAGAGTTCCTTGTCAGCTCTAAAACTTGGTTTCAATGATGCCCATATCATGGCCCTCATATTTGACCCTTCCCTATTGGAAAAATGAGAGGAAATCACCTCTCTGGCATGGAAAGTTATCTTCAGGGTGGAAGAAAGCCTTGGATACAGGGGAAGCCAATAACATAACTTGTCCATCCAATTAGCTTTCTCTTCAAGGCAAATAAAGGGCATCAGGTTAAGCAAGTTACTATGATTAGATGGGTTAATGGTTTGCCTTTCACTACTTGTCTAAGCAGACAAAGGAAGTGATTTCATACAGAAAAGTCCAAACTTGTGAGACTGCCAGCTTCATTTCACAGACTGGGTTATTTCAAGTGATTTTTAAGAAATACTTGAGAAACTTTTTTCAACCAGGATATCAATCTTCTGATATGCTTTTTAAAAAATGTTTAAGAATAGATTTTAAAAGTAGAGCACACTGGAATTTTGAGTGCACATGCCAGTTATTATGTGCACAGTTGTATGATTTGCTTAAGCATATGTCAAATGCCAAAGTATTTCTTTACAGAGCATTATTTGCATCTTCTGTTTTTAAATGACTCTTATGTTCACTCATGCAGTTCAGTTATTTGAATGCACAAATCAAACCGTGGGATTGTATGGACTTGAGCAAAAAAACAGTTTACCTGTCCTATGGAAATTCTCAAGAGTTAAAAAAAATTCACAATCTTGCTCAGGACAAACACAAACACAAGTTTTTCTTTTTTTTTTTTTTTTTTTCATTAAATAATCCTCAACTGTCCTAACCTAAATATCCCTAGGGCACTTAGCTGAAATACCAGGGACCAACACTTTATCCAGCCTGGTTCAGCAAAAGAACTAGAGCACCAGTATCATAGGTAGGTATTTCAGATGAGAGGAGAGGAGATTACTATAATGTCTCTCCGATTTCTCCCAATCTGTATATACAATTGATCATTCACTATTGGAGGGAATAAAAAAATGCTATCAGCAAGTCACAGAGTCAGAGGTGCTTGTTCACTTGCTCACTCATCCAGTAGATACTTACTTAATCGAGGTACAAAAGCCCCAGCACCAAACGCTAACCCTCATTAGGTGTGAAAGACCAAAGCACAAGCCCCTGTTCCAGTCTGAAAAGTGGAACAGTCACAGCAGGGGGTTAATGAAAGAACCACCCATCACAGCCACCTGGGAACATTCAATATGAGTGACTGAGGGTCCTTGCTCCTTCCTTGCTCCAAATCCACCACAACAAAAACCTTAGCTGCTGTTTGCTATATCTTAATAGCTGTGCATTAGAACTTCACAGGCATCTCTGAACGGAAAACCCATCCTTGTCAAAACTGTATGTGTGTCTCAACAGAAAATTATTTTTATCTTGACAAGATATTTTGTCAGAAAATTTCTGGCCATCTTTATCTCAATCAACAGAAGTCCAGCTATTAATCATGTCTTCTTTTCAGTCCCACTTTCCTGGCCTTAACAGTTTCTCTCTCACACCTGGGTCCTCTGTTTAATTTGTCTTTCTACTGTTACCTAAACCTGCAGGCTTCATTCATCATCCTGCCTTTTACTCTGAAGGCAATAGTTCCTCCATTATTAACTGGTTTTTCTTCAGGATAGTTCTAATGCTGCTTTTTCTAAAACAAAGCAACTAAATTAAAAATAAAATGTAAAAAACTAACTGTTCACTCTTTTATTCACATGTCTTAGATAATTAATCACTTGCAGATTCCAAGTGTGACAGGAGTCTTAGTCTCTCTATCCAAACTTTCTTAAAAGTTGAAGCCTTCCTAATGATACCGACCTCTTTATAGGAACATATTCAAGGATTTTCAATAGATTTGAGATTTTATCCATGCTAAATCCTATCATGTGGTCCTGAGATTGTTTTCACTAGCACATTATGTCATGAGAGGGATCAGATGACTTAGGGCCCACGCTCTCAACACAGTCCTAATTCTTCAAGAAAGACCTCCAAGAAAATCTCCATTCCCATCTCCTTGATTGTAGATGTAACTTTGTAGAGTGTTATGCTTTCCATGGCATGTTTCTGGAAACTGTTGATTTTCAGTTTAGCCCATTGCTGGCGTTGCTTAAGGCTCAGTTCTTAATGGTATACACACCTTTAATGAAAATATAACTTAAGAATCTAATAACATGAGGGCAGGGAATAAAGAGAGCAGGGTTCACATTACTGCCCTTGTTCACATTAAGTAGATGTGCCAGGCCTCTGATTCCTCAGGAAGTTTTACATAAATCTTTCAGCCCTTTATACTTTATTCCCTTAGACAATTGCCCAAATTTAGTAATACAAAGAATTGGTTGGGAAAAAAGCATACTGTGTCCTGCCCACTTTATCTCCTGGGTGTTTTTAGGCTCCTCCTATGGATGCCCAAGTGCACATCTGGCAAAAGCCATTGTTCTGCCCTCTGCAAATCAATTGCTGCTTTCTTGAACAGCAAAGCTTACATTTTTATCATATCTGTTTAGCTGAAGGACTTTCAGTGAAACAATGTCTTCTTAAACCACCCAAAAAATAAACTGTGAGCAAAATCCAACTGTTGCTGATACCAAGATGAAAAAAAGTTATTTGCCTTAAATAGACTTTTCTCACATTCCCCTAACATCTTGTTGTGACTAACCATTTACAAAGCAACACCTCTGAGAAGTTAAAAAACAATTCTTTGCCTATGTAACCTGCAGGATAAATTCTAATCCCCATGCACACACGTGCACACACATACACACTGACAACACACAAACTTATATTAGATACAAAAGTAACATAAGAAAATTTTGGGACATTGGAAGATATAGCAGACTCCAGAAATTCACCTGGGTGCCATTTGAAAATTGAGTCTATAAAACCCATTTAGTGGGTCAGACATGGACCAAAAATGTTTATTATGTATATCTTAGGCACAATTTATGTTGTTCTAGATCATCTTTTCCTCTTTCTGTGTTAAAACCACAATCGTCTTTCTGCCCTTGCAAATATGCCTGCAGTTTCACAAAAAGCCAATACAAATTGTGGTTTGTTTTTTATTTCAGAACAGGTTCTGAGCCTTAAATTGGGCTTTGGAGGGGTTTTGGGTGGGGAGACATTTTTATGGTGATAAAATTGTTTGTGATTCTAGTTTGTGTTCCTGTTATGAAAACTTCGTGACTGTCTAATTTTAGACTCCTGAAAACAGTAATTAAAAAAAAAGATTTTTAAAGTGCCATCTTTATTTGAATGTGTAGGAAATATGAGGCACCAGAAACACACACAATAATTCAAATTCCTGTTAGGCTTTTGCAAGTGTAAAGATGGAACAATCCATTCCAGATATCTGATAGCTTATCATAATTATTTGGACACATAGTGCAGGACGGGTGCCTGGAAAATTATACAAGGTCTATAGAGTTTGCACTTAGGCATGTGATCTACCCAGCATTCATGTCAGAAAAAAATCCTACAGGGTTTAGCAGCATTTAGGTCATGTCCCTGCTCACTCTAAGAGAGCATGGAAGTTTTAATTAATCCTGAAGCTCTTATGTTGGATTCTGTTTTCTCAGTTAGGTTCATGACTTTGATCCCATCACTTTTGAGCTCCCCGGTGGGAAAATCTTAAACAACATTTTTAAAATAACATGCAGGTAAATTTTTTGCCAGTCGAAGATAGCATATCATTCTATGTATTTTTCCCTTTCCTTTGGTTAAGGAGTTGTACTGGATGTAATCTGATTTCAATAAACTTTACTTTATGGGGCAGACATATTCCACAGTGCTAGTTAGTTGAGGTTAAACAAGGTAGAAAGGGAAGAATTTGCCAGCTGTGTTTAAGGTAAACAGAATGCCTCATTTTTTATTTTTTTTTTACTATAAGGTACTTTAAAGTTTAAGTTAGAATAACCCACAAGTTAGAATAACCCACAAGTAACCCACAAGTGGCATGAGAGTTTAAAAAGTTCTAAAAGATTTGGGATTTTGGGGGTGGTTTTTTTGCCAAGAATATAACAAGGACAAAGAGAGATGAGAGACTTCTCACAGTTCAAAGATAAGAACAGATAATCATATTTTGATATGTAAAGTAATAAATATAATTACCAGATTGCCACTGGCAATGCTAACTTTTCAGAGAGAGAAATAATATTCAGAATTTCATCAGGCTGTAAATAATAATTTAGAAGAGTTTCATTTAAGTTTTGCAGAACCAGTGAAGAATCATTAGAGAAAAAATATTAATAATAAACACAAACTGTGTTAATAACCTTGTATACATCTCAAAGTCATTGTGAAATCTTAGTGTCAAGAGCTAAGAACACAGGCTTTCATCCAACAATTCATGGACAAGTCTTTATCATCATGCAAAAATCCTTGTTGAACTCCAACTTTAATCATTTGCAGGCCTGAACACAGGATTTTTTTTTCCATGAACAGCACACTTCCTTCTACCTACTGCATTCAGGATACCATCTGGTTCTACCATGATATCAGGGTCACAGAAGATGTGAAAAATTTTAAAAGGATGAGACTTGGGACCTTAGGTGAAATTTTAGAAGTGTATCATCCATTTGGTAAAGGAATCTAAGACATGGGAAATTATTTCTTCTTCAAAGTTTCTGGAATAATCAATAAACTTATATCCATTGCATTTCATACTACACCCTTGATCCTCAAACTTATTCACTTGCATGTTTTGTCTGCTTGTTTTAATGTAAAGCTGGGACTGTGGTCAGACCCTCTCATTCCTGTTACACTTAAGCTATTTCTGCCCCCTAAAAGTTATTCCAGAGATTGATATTTGACATAATTCTGCATACATAAAGAGATATATTTTTGTGGCATAAATTTGGTAAATGCCAATTTGGCTGCTTTTAGTTATTCCAGACTGAAAATATGGTGCTCAGATATGTTTTAAATGCTTTGTGAGGAACTTAAATTACTTAGAAATTGCTTGATTTTTGAAATTGTAGGGACTTAGCTCTAGTAAGAATGAATGCATTTCCAGCCACTGCAGATATTTAGATTTTAAATAATGAAGTGTTTGGATATCTTATGACATGTAGAATGATTATTGATATATGCAAACACCACAGTTTGCTTTGTTCTGTAGTTTTGGAATTTGGCAAATGGAAAAATTAGATGCAATACTATGACTATGTATTTAAACACACAAAAATGAAATCATGGGCTGTGTGTCCACATGTGTTGTAGATTGTTCTTCCTATACATTGATATGGATACAATTAAGTCATATAAATCACTACATACATACATTGACTCCACGGCTTTAAAATTAACATTTTGCTCTTACGTACTCAGTCACATTAGTAGTGTTACAGAGGGACTCTTAAATTCACTTTCCATTAACTGTTAAACATTCATAGATATGTTATTTACTATCAATCCTTTCCTGACAAGGTTTATTTAAATACAGATGGAAAAAAAGAACATTGCTTTGTTTTATTTTATACCTGGTTTATTCTCAAGACAGTAAGGTCAGAACATGTTAATTTCCATGAATTCAAATGTGGACAGCCATTATGCTAAAATATAAATAAGATGGAGTAGCAAGAACTTCATTGCAAAAACAGTTCCTGGGGCATCTGTTTAATCCACAGCCAAATGATAAACAGTCCTCTTGGGAAGACCTATCTCTTTGCCCAGTGGAGTCTGTTAGCCACTCAGTTTTCACACCATCCAATACTCCTCTTTTTTTGTTCTTTAGTAAGCACTGGATTATATGTTCATTTGATAACGGGAATGTTGCCTTCACAATGAGAAAACTGTCAGATGTTTAGTTCAAGGGATATTCTCAAAGATAGATTCCATTAGAACAATGAAAAAGGAGTTTGCTCAACTTCAAAATTATTAATTTAGCCTGCTTTCAGGTACTCTGAACCTTTAAAAACATGCAAATTTACAACTCTATAAAATAAGTATATGAAAATCAGTCCTTTAGTATTAACATTATTTAGTATTTTGCTGCTGACTTGCTGTGATAATAGAAGAACATGCAGTACTGTACCCAATGCTGGCTAATTTCACTCCTGCAAAGGTTATTGCAAACATTTTCCTTGGTTGCATTCTTTGTGGATGTACATTCTTCCCTTTAAAATTTTTGGTTTTGTGATGTTCAATTTGACAGGAAAGTTAAACTGACCTTGATTTGATCTAAATACCACTAAAAGATTATTCATGACCAGGGTTGACCTCAAAACTCAAGATCAAGGCATAACTGCTGAGTCTCACTGTTTTTCTGTTGAAAACACAAATGTTTAATGGTCTCAGCACTAAAATTTCCATTGACTATCATATTCTCTTAGAATGTTTTCTCATAATTGTCATGATCTCTGAAGAGTCATGTAGAAAATTGAAATATAGCAGGGATGTGTATTTTTATGATTCTAAAAAGATCAGTTTTTACAGATAGATAGTGGACTTGAACATGTGAAACGAAGGACACTGATAATAATTCATCAAAGCACTTAATCAGATGCTTAAAATCAAGCTTAATTATCAGTCTGTAAGCCCGAGACTTCCTATGTTCATGATTAAGCAAGTACTTAAGTTCTTTGACAGAGAGGGGATTGAATGCCCTTGCAGTGCCAAACCTATGGCCAGTTTATAACAAGAGCAGATTTACACTGGAATGAGGTGTGGTGTCATTGATGCCTACCCCAGATGACATTTAGTATAAGAACAGGGATACTAACTCGTCTAACCCAATAATATGCCTCTGACAGCAAAAGAGACATACAGCTACCTTAATGTAGGTGACACATGACCTTTTAGTGCCTGAGGATGTCCTGCTTGATCTCCAATAAGTGTTCCAAAAAGATACAGGTCTCCTGTAAGATCATGTGTCATACCTGTTCCACATAACATAAGGCCTCAAAAAAATGTCACTAGATGCATGTGTTCAGGCACCTGAATTTCTCCCTATTTGCCAGAGTACTTGTTACCAACTGTTAGCAGTTAGTTTGTTACATGTCCTCTGGACATAAATGTCTCATTCAGAAGAGTAGCATGGAGTTTTCAGGGGTTTTTTTTGTTTGAAAATGATTATTCTAAGTCATTCTTGAAAGTGATAGGTCAAATAGTCAACACCATTGCAGTAGAAGATGAAAAATGTACCCCTCCAGATTGACTGACAATGTAAGCAAGATTTCTACTTGTACTCTTGCATATCAACCTTTGTTGCTTACTAGATTTCTAAAGCAGCTGTTCTCAGGGGAAGAATAGTCGGTTGGAACAATCATGGAATCATAGAAGCATTGAATGGTTTGGGTTGGAAGGCACCTTAAAGATCATCTCGTCCAAACCCCCCCTGCCATGGGCAGGGACACCTTCCAATAGACCAGGTTGCATCCAACCTGGCCTTGAACACGCTTCCAGGGATGGGGCATCCCCAGCGTCTCTGGGCAACCTGTTCCAGTGCCTCAACACCCTCATTGTGAAGAGTTTCTTCCTCATATCTAATCTAAATTTACTCTCTTTCAGTTTAAAGCCATTACCCCTTCTCCTGTCACGACATGCCCTTATATGAATTATGAAAAGCAAACAAATTCATTTATTTGCAGCTTCATGTAGACTATGAGTTTGGAGGCAGTGGACATTCTCCCCTAAATTACCACAGATTTTTTCACATCCGCATGTGAGATGTCTCCCTCCAGCTTTCTTGTAGGCCCCCTTCAGGTACTGGAAGGCTGCTATAATGTCTCCCTGGAGCCTTCTCTTCTCCAGGCTGAACAATCCCAACTGTCTCAGCCTGTTTTCATAGGAGAGGTGCTCCAGCCCTCTGATCATCTTCGTGGCCCTCCTCTGGACCTGCTCCAACAGGTCCCTGTCCCTCTTATGTTGGCCACCTTTCTTCTGATGCAGCTCAGGATACAGTTGGCTTTTTGGTCTGCAAGCACATATTGCTGGGTCATGTTGAGCTTCTCATCAACCAATACCCTTCCCCTCAGAGCTGCTCTCAATCTGTTCTCTGCCCAGCCTGTATTTGTGCTTAGGATTGCCTCAATCCATGTACAGGACCTTGTACTTGGCCTTGTTGAACTTCATGAAGTTCATATGGGCCCATTCCTTGGGCTGTCCAGGTCCCTCTGGATGGCATCCTGTCCCTCAGGCATGTCAACTGCACCACTCAACTTGGTGTCATCATCAAACTTGCTGAGGGTGCACTCAATCCCACTGTCCATGCTGCCAACAAAGATGTTAAACAGTGCCAGTCCCAATACCAACCCCCGAGGAACGCCACTCGTTACTGGTATCCATTTGAACATCGAGCTGTTGACCGCAACCCCTTTGAGTGCAACCATCCAGCCAATTCCTTATCCACCAAGTGGATGAAATTTCCATGGTGAAATCCATGTGTCTCCAATTTAGAGACAAGGATGTTGTGCGGGACAGTGTCAAATGCTTTGTACAAGTCCATGCAGATGATGTCACTGATGTCATCTGCTGTGGCAGTTCCTGTGTTTTTATGTCCCCTTGATAAACAGATGTTTAAATTGTAATAATAAGATTACCTACAAATGACAAACCTATCCTATAATACTTCATCATCAAGCTCATTTTTAAGCAAAAAAAAGAATGAAATTTTTGTTGCCCACATTAGTGTAAAACTCATCTGTCCTTGACTGCATCACTTCCCACTCAGGTCAAATGGCCTGTTTTATGCCATTGATGCTTACTTTCTTCCAAATAGCTGACCCCATTTTCCAAAACAGAATGTAAATCATGCAGAACTAACCTACCTCCCTGCCAGAGAGCTTTGAGTGACTTGGTAGAGCCAAGGACCTGGGAATAAAGTTGGACGAAATAAGTATGAAAACTCAATCAGGGGTCAGGAGAAGACAAAAAGCCTATCAAGACCAGCACTGGAATCACTTTGAAGGATAGTAAACAAAGGGTATTATCTGTAAATACATTTTTGTTGTTATTAACTGGCAAAAGCTTCTGTTACTAGGAAAACAAAGTATCCCATCTTTTCTCCCAGAAAATAAAATATTGATGAAGAACATCTTCTCTGTATCGTCTTTAAAAACTGACATCTTATGTCGGATTGAGATCTATATGTCAAATGGCAGTACTGGTCAAGACAAACAGGCTCATTCCCCAAGCAAACATTCAGAAGACCTGGAGGCCCCTGTCACTAGTCTCACATGTGAATGTGAAAAAATCTGTGGTAATTTAGGGGAGAATGTCCACTGCCTCCAAACTCATAGTCTACATGAAGCTGCAAATAAATGAATTTGTTTGCTTTTCATAATTCATGTTTTCTTTAGCCTTTTATTTCTGTCATAGCCAAAGGCTTAATTCATCAAGAATGTGCTGATAGGCCAGACTGAGTAATAAAACATACAAGCACACAGATTCTTCCCACCCAATGATCAAGAGGAAATGTAATTAACACACACTAGAGAAGCTGGAGTTGCTGTCATGAGGATGGTGCTTGCTCCCACTGTGAACAAGGCAAAGCCCACAGACAGTATGATCTCAGGTCTGTGGCTTCACAAAGCCTCATGGAGGGTGCTAGATGGAGTGTTAAATAACAAACTTATCCACAGGGACCTGGTAATGAACTTACCCCACAGGAAATTAAAAGCAATAAATTAAGGCATGGTCCGCTTGCTCACAGCTTTAACCCACAATTTGCAAGCTCATCTTTTAGTAATGATAAAATAAAAAGACTTCATCATGCCTGGTGCAGCGATTTTCTAAGTGACTCCTTACACCTGATAAAATGCAAAAATATGCAGATATCTTTTGTAATCCTGCCATTCTGATGCTTTCTATTTTCAGAGAAATCTTGCCTTAAAAAGCACACCTTATATGTGCACAGCCCTAGATAAGTGACAATATTTCACAGTTGACATTTGAGGAAATCCTGATGCTTATTCTCACAATTCTCTGAGTATTTGTTGATGGCAAAAGTATTTTTCACACTTTAAGTCTTCTCTTTTTCTGTCCTGGGTAGACTTTCTCACCAGCTTAGTTTACAGTCGTACTGATGATATAAGAATAGTCTTTGTAACTTAAGTACCTGAGGCAACTTCAGGTGAAGGAGCTGGTGTGCTGGACCGTTTTCTGGCTGCACCATTTTAAATAACAGACTGCTTTTTTACTGTAATGTCTTAGGATTACAGGGTACAAAGATTGCTTATTGCCATTCTTACAATCTTTTCCAACAGGCTTTGCCTCTTGGTGTCACATCACAAAAATTCAGACTATGGAGTGGGAGCTGTGATTTTCACTGAGCTGTCATTATTTTCCTATGTTCAGTAACAGCAGAATGAGTTCAAGACCAGAGATCTCAACTCTACTTGGTTTTACTTTACTTATCCTTACCTCCAAAAATAAATGGCCATAATATATTACATTCTGTGAGATCCTTTTATTGAGCCCACTCATTTCATTTACACTTTCTACTTGCATCTTAGATCCCGCCTGTCAATTCTGTGGCTTTTATATAGTTCAAACTTTTATATAGTTCAAACTTTTACATAGTTATACACTGTGTAAAAAACTATTTATTTCTCTTTTGATCCCTCTTAGTTCTTCCACTGTAAGAAGCAAGAAATAATGATTACCTACTCACCTCCTCTATGCAACACATAACTCAAAGATTGCTTTCAAATCCCTCCCTTCCTTTTACCAGACTGGGATGCCCTAGTTTAGGTAGCCTATTTCTATGGTAACCATTCTTCACCATTGTTATTTATGTTGATCTCTGTTGTACCTTTTCTATTTCAGATTTTAAGACAAGGAGATAGAAACTTCATGTGCAGTCACTTTACACAGTAAGTGGACGTACCGGACTTTTGCCATAACATAGTATAATTTCCTGTTTTGTTACATATCCTAACAGTTTCTAATGCCCCATTTGTCTTTTTGGTTCATGTAGGGCATTGATTTTTTTTTTTTTTTTTATTCCCCAGAAAATTATTCACAACAACAATTGACCTCAGGTTCTTTTTTTTGTGGATTGGTAATATCTAATTGAGAACTTGTTACAGTGCATGTACTATACAGGACATACATTGTTTACATTTATTGAATTTTATCTGCCTTTTTAGCTGTCAGGTTTACCTCTTTCAGTTGGGAAAATCTGTCTGCTTGTTCCCTGTTCTTTGCTTCCCATTTTTTAAATAGCGTCTTATCTCTGCTTATCTTTTAAATTCGTAAGAGGATTTACCTTTTTCTTAACATGTGATAGCCTAATTTCTCTAATGTTCTTTGGTGAGCAATAATCTGAGAGCCTGCTGGAAGCCCAAGTCCACTGTATTAAGCTGATCTCATGTGTATGCCTCTATGCTACCTCAAAGAGCACAAGCAGATTTTGCAGCTTTTGAAACAACAAATTACAAGTAACCTGTTGACTTTTTCCTGGTGTGTTAATTTAGCTACATGCCTGCTACATCTACCTTTATGACAGATTTTTCCAAATTTGCAAGTATAGAAATTAGGGTTAATGGGCTACAATCTGTAAGAGTCCCTGTTTAAGAAAAACCATTTTCTATTTTATATGGATGGTGATTGAATTGATAGACTGTATACAGTATGTATACAACATTTAATAACTTGGCAATGTAATATTTCAGTTCTTTTAAAGATCTTAGATGACTGTCATCTTGGCCTTGTGACTCATCACTCTTCATTTAATGAACATTTTTCTGAGCTGCTTCTGCTGCTGCTTCTGCTCAAGATGACTCCTTTGACTCATCCCCCAGAAATAACAGCTCCGGATTGGGAGCTTCCTCATGTTCCTCATAGTCAGCAGGAAAGCAATGAATTAATTTAGCTCTGCTCTTACGGTCTTACCTTTTCTGAGTAAACCTTTCACATCTTGACCATCTGTCAACCCTGCAGACTCTGTCAAGCTTCTAGTTTCTGGTATGTCTGCTTTCGAATTTATCCCTTTTGATTAATAATTTCATGCCTTTAACAAGTTGATGCTGAGAATTTTTTTGGCCTGTATTATAATTGTTTTGCAATTAATTCATCAAAGTTTGTGGTTTTAATTTTCCTTTTAGTTTTAATACAACATTGATTTTTTGAAAAATACATTTTTCATAGCCACCCCTTCTCTACTGTTCACCAATTTGTTTTCATTGTTGTTGTTCTTTTACAGTCCTTTTTGATATGTGTTACACATTCAGTTTGAGCTCCTGATAGAATGCCTTCACAAGATATTTCCTTGCTTCTGTAAACATTTGGATGCCTTCCCTGTTTGCTTACATTTGTAAAAAAATCTGTGGTTCCTCATCCCTATGCTGTTTCCATTTTTTGAATTAAAAACTACTCTACTGGATTTCTGTGGGTAATAAAGTTGAAGGAAATTTGCTTTCAGAGGGAAGCTACTGGCAAAATATCTCATTTTAACCGTATTCATGTATCCTTACCATTATTAATCATCATCACATAAATGACTTGTAAGAGTGATATCTGACAAAAGTCTCTTGAAGAAAACATGTCATTTGGTTGAAAAATCTGTCCAGATGGCACTTGCAAAACATCTGCTAGTGAGACACTGTCCCTGTGAGCATTGTGTCACAGGGTAGCCTCATAACAAATATATTGCAATAACCTACTCTTGAGGTGACAAGGTTTCAAAGACCAGTGGCAATCTCTGTATCTAAGAACAGCATTGATAATAACCTGGTCAAGCTGCAAGTGTGAATTGTCATCAGTCAGCACCTGGGTACTGCTCCAAGCTGTGAACAATTTCAGCTATGAAAGGCTTTGCTGTCAGTAGAGGGGCTGAGGCTACTTCTGCCATCTCTGTCATCAATTTCTCCCAACTTGTCTTCCTGCTCTCATTTTATCTGAGCTAAATCACAGTCAGGCTCTCATGCATCACGTGCCCCTGAGTCAGATATTTGCTATTGTGAAATTTTGGGTTGAATGTCTTACTGTTGTCAGCCTTTGAGTACACATATGTTGCACGTCTGATTAAATTGCTTTTAGGATTAAATTGGGTAATAAATTCAAGAAAATAAAGGGAGAAACTAGCTCAGGTTCATTGCCCATAAGTTTTTGTGCCTGTTGCTTTTTGCCTACTGCCTACATAGATCAGTTTTGTGAGACCTTCAGGGTCTAACATCTGTGTCAAATTCAATAAATCAAATTCAAAACTAGGAAAACTGTCTGAGGAGCACAGTAGATTAGTTCACTCTATCAACTTCTGTGTTTTGGGAGTATGGGATATGGATATTGGAGTAGAATTTTAAAATTATAATAATGAACAAAACCATAGAACAGGATGGAAATAAGATAGTGCAATTTTTGCCTATATTCTTATGAAATATTTGTATCATTTTCTTGTCTTCTTATACAACTCCCCCAAGAAAATGTCGACCCAAGCCATATAAGCTTTTTCACCTTCTTTTCCAATATCATTAAATACTCTCTTCCTACCCTTGGAACAGGTGTACTTCCCTCTGCTTCTAGCTGGACTTGACCAGCCTGTTTCTCATTCAGAACTATCACCCAACACATTCCCTGAAGAGTCCTTCTAATGACCCCTATTCATGGCAGTTTTTGGCACCAGTACCTATTCACAATCTCTTCGAGCTTTCTGTTTTCTCTGAGGTTCCTGGAGACCTGCTGTTGACTTTGGGGTTTCCATTCTCCCCTGTTTTTCTCTCTAACCTTTTGATGCACCATCTGTGTCTCATTCAGAGATGTCTTACCTTTCCTGTTACTCCCACTGATGGTGGTAGTAAATTTGTAGTCCTTGGTCCACCTTCTGTACATTTTCTCTAAATTACTATCCAGTGAGATAGGTTTAAATTGTAAAGGATCCTTGTAGAGGTCTACAGGCTCAGAAGAAGTGAGAAAATCTATGAAACTGAAATGTCAGGAATCCCTTTTAAAATTAATCCTGACTGTCCAACCCAATATGGCACTATACACCTACAGCAAGTTTCTGAGCTTCTGCACTGTGGCTGAATAAATACTGAGAATATGCAGCACTCGGTGTCCTTTCCTCTTGCCTTCAGGTTTCCTCCTCTTCCTTATATATAAACTACACTGGGTAACAAAAAGCATTTCTAGTTCAGCTTGTCCACTGAGGATCCTCTTCATGTGTTTTCAATATAACACATAACAGATTATGCTGTTCCCAAAAAGGATGAAAGGTTTTATAAAGTACAATATAATTATATTTAGAAACAACTAAAATCACTCACATTATACATTTTTTTTGGTCTTAAAATTAGGTAAAATATTGTAGGAAAATAAATATTTGTTCCTCTGAATCCTTCATAACCCCTATGGGACACTCAGAAATTTATTTGCAAATGGAAAACACATATATTGTCAAGTAATGCCAGACAAGTTTGCTTACAAAGACTTTGGAGCATTTCAAATGTTCATGTTTATAGCAAACATAGTGCTCTTCCAGTAGGGAATCTATCCAGGCATGCAACTGCCATTTATTTTTAAAGCCCACAAGATCTGAGGTATGATAGCTCTAAAACTTCAGACTTTTTTAAAAGCAGGCCTGATAAAAGACCTTGTCTTTGAAGCTGGTGATGCCTGTAAAGCTGGAAGATCATGGCCAACCTTTACCAGCGGAAGTCTGGAAGGCAGAGTGGTCCACAGACCATTCCCCAAGGGACACTTTGTGTGTGCCCATCCTGCTTTCAAGGTCTGACAGAGTTTAATAGTATGGAAGTGGCCAGACTCTGCCCAGTGGCCTCCGAGTCACTTAGTTTACTGTCAGAGATGTTGTCGGTGCTCCTGCACTGATGGTCAGGGTGCTGCACCCACCGGCGCCTTCCTCGGGGCCATGAGATGGGGTCAGGGGATCCCAGGGCCAGCAAGGCAGGGCCTGGACACCAGGGCCTGGTCCCACCCGCCCAGCCAGAAGCCGGGCAGCCAGGGGTCACCGGGGCAGGCCAGGATGGGACATGGGCCAAGGTCCACGGCTGGGCAGGGCAGGGCTGTGGGGAGCCGGAGACTGGCCCTGCTGCAGCATCGCTGGGACAGGGACCAACGGCAGCAGGGGGCTGACACGGGGTCCTGGGCCGAGGGCAGGGCTGGGGGAGGCCTGGGGGGCTGAAATGGGGTCCTGGGCCATGGGCAAGTGGAGGGAGGCCCCAAAGGGGTGGGCAGGGACAACTAGGGCTGTGTGTGCCCTCATGATCATAACACTGAGGCTTTACTCCCCTTCTTTTAACAATTTAATTCTCTTATACGCTCCTCTGTAAAATAGTGAGCTTTTTTAGTATAGATGAGTGGTTATGTAATAAAAATCAGTACATGCCATTAAATACCAAAAATACAGCTAGGACAAATGTCCTCAGGTTACAACATCCAGCTCTTTTCCCTTCTCCTGCCCGGCAGCAGGCATCTGTCCTCCTGCCTGTCCCACCTCCTCCCACAGGCACCGCAGGGCTATGGGGACAACCAGGTACAGTACTAATGCAGAGCAGACTTTTGGTTTTTTTCTGAACAGTTACTGAGCAGAGGGCAAATATAATCACAATGTACCGTACAGAAAGTCTCAAAACCCAGAAAACTGCTTCTGCCTATAGGGAAGTATAGTATTAGGTGAACGCTCTGTTTTTCCCCCCAGCTACCTAGAATATCTGAAATTCGAACCTGAGGACACTCTGTACCTGTTTTCATAGCCTTGAGTGCCTCACAGGGAAGCATTTCATAAGCATGAGCTCTATTCTTTTGAACTCCAAACATCTGCCTTAAGCATCTGCTTTTAATCAAAGTGAAACCAATGCCCTCCTTCAGTGGACAATGTGGTACAGATAAAAAAGGCTGATGGTGTATTGACTGCAAAGCCTTCAGCTTATTATTCCCCACTTCAGATCCCTTGCCAAAGAACCCTTTTTGTCATTTCAGTTTTCCAGCAACAACCCAAATTTAATGGTCAAAATTTCAAGGAAAGGTTATATACAAATATATTCTTTGGAATTAATTTTCATCTTGTTATTCTTTTTCTACAAGTGATGTGCATATGCTTCTTTGAAAGAAAAAACTAAATTTTGTTCATGTAAGATTAAAATATAGTTTATCATCTCTGAGCGGACTGGAGACGATTATTTAGTGCGCTATGTACTGCAGGGAGTTAACCACGTAATTCCTGGTATGATGAAAAACGAGTAAACAAAGTACACCAGTTTAAAAACACTCTGAATGTCCCAAATACACATGTACATGGTGCTTCCAAAGGCCACATTACATGGGGATATAAATAATTTTGTACACATATGTGACAGCTTTTAAAATGTTAATTTTTCCTTCCAGAATGGACAACATGGACCTGTTGGAGCGGGTCCAGAGGAAGGCAACAAAAATGATCAGAGGGATGGAACACCTCTCCTATGAAGACAGGCTGAGAGACTTGGGTTTGTTCAGCCTGGAGAAGAGGAGGCTCCTTATTGCAACCTTTCAGTACTTAAAGGGGACTTACAAGAAATGTGGGAACAAGCCTTTTAGCATGGCCTGTTGTGATAGGACAAGACGTAATTGTTTTAAACTAAAAGAGGATAGATTTAGACTGCATAGAAGGAAGAAATTTTTCACAATGAGGGTGGTGAAACACGGGAACAGGTTGCCCAGAGAGGTGGTGGATGCCTCAACCCTAGAAACATTCAAGGTCAGGTTGGATGGGGCTCTGAGCAACCTGATTTAGTTGAAGATCACAGAATTTTTTATTTCTTTTTTTCCCCCCATTTCTGAAAACCAGCAAAATAGAATCAGAGCCTTATTCCATGCCCAGATGTCCCTGCTGATTGCAGGGGGGTTGGACTAGATGACCTTTAAATGTCCCTTCCAACTGTTCTATCGTTCTATGATTCTATAAGGAGCACTCTCTTCAATAAAACTAGGTTTCTTCCAACTCTATTTAGCATAAATTGCATATGGTGTTTGCATCACACAATAAGCTATTTGAAAACATCAGATTTAAATCAATGAAAATGAGAGCACGGTCTGAATAATTGCAGAGCCATTTTTACATCATTGTCCATTGAAGGTGATAAACTTCAGTTTTTATTTGTGAGGAAAAAAATCATAGAGTCTAGATGCAAAAAACATTCCCCCCAACCTTTGCATCAGTATGCAAAATGCCAGCTGCTCTCCATGATTGTCTATCTCAATAACACACTTTCTGACTGTCAGATGTATTTACAGTTTCTTAGGAAAAAATCCTCAGTGAAGAATTAGTGTATCAGAGAAGGTAGGAATTTTAACAAATTTGTTTCATGGGTCAGACATTTTAACATTCCTAAACACTCTGGCCTACCTGAAATAATATTCTTAGTTCTGTGTAAAAGCCTACTCAAGCACATTTTAGTATTTAGATGAAGGTGAGCTTTCTTGTAGTCAGAATGGCAGGAGGAGACCAGACAACCAGTCTCTGTCTCTGCTCGTAAATTAAACTGCTCTGAGACATGGATCTGATTACTGTCCCACAGTCAATGGATTGCTGTCACCAGCATGGCCCATGACACACTTTGGCCAGCTAGCACCCTCCCAATCAATGCCTGGGCACAACTGAGGGTCTAGCACAGTCCAGTGACCATTCTCAACAAACAGCGTGAACATGACTGTTCTGTAGGGTGTAAAAGTGAACATTGTACATGAGCCATGCCAGCTGGCCTCAGTGCCAGAGAGGGGTCCTTAGGGGGGTTTATTTACTACTGGAAATATAGCCCTAGAGTCTACTCTGGGCTCTGCTCCTGAACTGCTGTCTAACCCCTCTGGGCCTCAACTTCTCCTGCTCTGTATAAGGGTCAGGTTAGTGACTTATGTCAGCAATATGACCCTGAAGAAAGTTATAAAAATATTATCTTTATAGTATAGGAAACCTAGATAATGATCAAATTATATTGAAGACAGACTGAGTAGTTTTCTGGGACTTGTGTACCTAACAGAACCTAGGCTTTTAAAACTATTAATTACTATTAGATACTCCTACTTCATAGGAGACCAAAAAAAATTCAAGTTAAAGCTGGACATGATTGTTAAGTATCATTGTGTCTCACTGTTGCTGGCTGAAGCCTGAAGACACTGGTACATCTTTTGACTTTCTTTCAACTCAACTTGCAATTGGTTGTCCCATATGACTGTGCACTGAGACGTGCTTCATATCCCCTTTCCTGCCACACAGAAGGATATGTGTGATCAGAATTCATTGTAAATCAACATGTATAATAACTTCCAAAACTTGGCTGAGAATTTTTCAGGAGAGCACTAGTTGGTCCAGGCAAAAAGTAGGCCAAGGAACTTTCAACAACTTAATAATATAGACAATTGGCTTTTACTCCAGTTCCAGTGCCCTGGCACTTTTTTATTTACTAGTCTGGATAGGTTCATTATGCAGAATAGATCATAAAAATGTTATATTTTTTTCTTAACATGAGAAGCCATGCTGATGTACTGTAAACATAATTCCCTGCTCTTTTAATATTAATGTTTCTGAAATATGATTAGCCTCATAGACAGACATAACTAATTTGCTGCATTATCAATAATTTCAAATCTTTATCATGTTTGGTGTCTCCGCAATAGAGAAACTGTTAATGAAAGTTTCTGATGTTTTGCTTTTCTGAATTCAAATATAATTTCTTCAGCTCAGTTCATAGCTTTTAAATTGTAATTAGCTGACTTGTAGTTGGCAAATGGAAAAAAAACCAAACAGAAATAAAAATGTAACCTGCTACATTGAAATGTTCTCATCATCTATTATTTATCAGTGATTAGCTGTAAATATAATGATTTCTGTTTCTTAGAAGGTGGAAAGACTATTGCTAGATAATCAGTTTTATGGACTGAGGTCTGCCCACAAGACTTGATTCTTTTAAAATTAGATGCTGAGCTGGTGTCCAAAGCAGGATGAAATCAGTGGAAACACTCCAATTAACATTAATAAACTTTAGTCCATCAGGTCAAACACTGGCCTCACTGTTCCCTTTTACCATTGTTACTAACTGAACCAGAGTTCACACTCAAGCACGTCTTGCCCCCATGGGGTTACTGATGTCCTGCTAGAATCCCGTGGAAGCAGCTTTCGCTCACCCCTGGTTACACTGAGATATATTGCAAATGTAACCACAACTATCTGTTGACTGTGTCTGCCAGGGACATGGTAGAATCCATTCTAGATTAACTCACTAGGCAGTTTTGGTAGATTTACAGAAACTACGTGTTTCTCCCGCTACTTCAGCATTATTTTTAGATACTTGCTCTTCTGGTTTTTACATTGATCTTTTTTTCTGGTTGGTTGGCTGTTACCTTATTTTGACTCTTCTGTCCTCTCCACTGCTGAGTTGTGAAGGTTGGCTGGAGAGGTAGTGCTGGTCCGACTGCAGCTCAGGATGTGATCAGCTATTACTTGCAAATGAGTCAGCAATGTTGGCTATGGAGCGCTGGGCAAAACCACACATTGTTTTCTTTTTTCCCTTTCTTTTGTTGCTATGCACAGAAAGAAAAAAGAGAGCTGATTCAGTGGCTCTGGTTTGAAAATCTGACAATGACAAGAGATAATGCAGATTGCCTTTTATGTTGTACTCTATCCTAGAGCATGATTGCCATTATGGAAAAGTCCTATAAAAGGTTAATGAAACCCAGTAGCTATAGATCATTATTTTATACCCTGTCTGTATTCAGAATGGCTTCTGCAGAAACACATTTCAATTCTGTAAACCCTTGTTGTTTTATCCTCTTAAAATTCTGTCCCTGTCACATTTCCATAATAAGGAGATCAATTTTGAAGATCAATTGAAATGTTCTGCAGACTTTTTCTTACATCTATGGTACTGATCAGTTCACTACAAAGAAATCAGTCCCAGATATGAAGAACCTGCAATTTCAGATTACAATGGAAACTGATAACTGAAGTTTATATTTCCAGGTAATTTTGTAAGTATCCATTCTGAATTAATTCAGTATCTTTACTGCCCCTATTACTGCAACAACTTGATGCTTGACTATATATGTATTTAAAGTTATGCTAAGAAGAAAGTGAGCCATAGGAAAAATGAGGACTTAGGAGAGTTTCGTAGAGTCTGTTCATACTTGTTTGAGCTTCTAGAGTTCCTTTGTCATTTCTTCAGCTGCAAAAAAAATAAATGTAAAGAGCAGAGAGATATGAAACATCACCTTCCCTCCTTATCCCTTACTCCTATATTCCTGCCCCAAGTGCAAGATTTGGGGAAGGGGAAGTCTCACACGGAGATAATTATTTTGACTTAGGTTAATTCCCGAAGGGCATATTATTTTGAAACAACAATAGCTCAAAAGGTAATTAGTGGACATGATTCTGATCTCACTTATTTACATGTACGCCCAGAACAATTCTCTTAAAGTCAATGGAGTTGCAGTGATGAAAATTATTAAATAATTTGGCTTCTACTGGGGAAGATTTCTAAAAACCCAAGGCAATCTTTTTTAAAAGAAAGCAGAAAGACATTATTTCTCCTCAATTTATAAAACCTGAAAGAGAATTTCACGGTTTTTTTCCTGCTGCACAATATCAAAACTTGTTGCCACAAATAAACTGGCTTTATAATCCAGAGACAATATGTGATATTAATGTTTTATGCAGAAGACAGGCCAGATGATACAATTTCCCATTACAGGATTGCACATGAAGGCAGATGTATCCTTCTTTTCCAGTTATAATTTTTATTAGGCTTTGAAGAAAATCCAAGTACAAATGTGTTAAACAATAACAATAACAGCATAGCAGGGTAAATGCTTTCTTACAGTTACATGTTTGTTGTTTGTATCTTCAGCATCTTCTGTTGCATCACAATCAGCCAATTTGCCACAGGCTTGACTGCCATGTGTCCCATAGCAACAAACTCTGAAGTGCGCAACAGAACTATTGCCACGCACGGATCCCCTCCTGTTTTTCCATCATTGCACTTCTAACCCCACTTCAGAGGGCATAAAATGATCCCAAGGAAGTGCTCAATGTCTCATCATATTTCAAACTACTCCATAGCCTCTTGATTGTTAATCCTGTTTGAAGTTATCAGACTGTATTTTGGGGACTGGAGACACTTTCCACCTTCATAGATAGGATGTTGAGTTTTGGTATTCTTCTTCCCTCTGATTTTTCCCTGTTTTTTGTGCTGAATCTAGATGTTTTTATTTCTTTCTATCCTTTTAAAATTAGGAGTGGAGAAAAATAACAAGCAAAGTTGCAAAAGACAATGCCAGGCAAGCTCTTCCTCTTTAAATGAAATATTTCACTTCATTTGGATAAAGGCTGTGCAATGTGTATTTTTTTTTTCATGAGCTGTCAATGATCAGGTAAAACAGATGTACTTGTGCTATTTGTGTGTTTGGAAGAAAGAAAGCAGAGCTGTTTCATTGTATTCATTCAGAGAAGTGAAATCTTGACAGAAGAATTGCAAATGATATCATGATGAAGAGTCCTTTCATGGGCAAGCACTTTTCATATTCTGTCCTCACACCAGGGAAAAAACCCACCTTTTTTCTTGGTTATTATTGCAATAAAATCTACCTGAAAAACTGGGAGATGTTTCCCAGGGCATTTTCAGAAAATTGGTTACTCTTGTTGAAAGAGTTTGCAGTAAGAATGACAGACGAGAATAAACTTGACCTAAAATGTTTTGAGCTGAAACTGGAAATTCAAAGCTCTTAACTTTAGGGCCCTACTTCACATCTAATTTTCATGCCTGCCTATCCCAAGGTGGTAGAGGGGGAATGGAGCAAACAAAGTAATTGAATAAAACAGTTTTATTTACATCCATAATGTTTTCACAGAGAACAGATAAGATTTTGTTTCATTTAACCCAAGCAGGTACAAGATGCACTAGGAACAAGACAGTAAAGGTATAGGTTACAGGTGTTACTTTTGGCCATAGGTAATATTTTAAGCAGAGCTGGAGAAATTAAGTCAATTAACTTAAATGAGGAATTAACCTTTTTTATTCCTAATTTTAGTATATTATTTTCCACATTCAATTTGTATGGATATCTTCCTCTGAGTGGCGTTTATCTATGGGCAGAAGCCAGCAAAATGTTGGTAAACCACTCAGCTCCTATTGTAACACTTTAGAATGCAAGCACCATCAATTTTGAATAGAGTGAACCATATTTGATACAGACAGCAAATATGAAGTTGCAGGGCTGCCCTCCTGATGTGTAATCAGAATGTGAAGCTTGAAATTTGATTTTTCAGCCATTCCACAGTCATACTTAATGTGAAAAAATTATTTACCCAAACTACAAAATATTTTTGCTGGTCTCTCACTACATAGGTGGGTTGTGGGGGTTTTTTTGTTTGTTTGTTTGTTTTTTAATGAAGGAAGAACTCAAATAAATTGCAAGATAGTGAGATGGAGATGTCTTTTTTGAACACATATATGTATAAACATGCTTCGTATGTTCACACCATGTGAATAAAAGACCACCTCTGCACCTCTACCATTGCTGGCAGAAAACAAAAACTGACCAGTTACAATTAAAGGGAGCAAATCTCATTAATTCTAATTAATAATTTTTTTTCCACATTTCATTCCTGTTTTAGTAATATGGTTTGCCATTAACTTATGCAGAAACTTTGGTTCTTAAATAGTTGTTATAAACAATAAAGATCTTATCAACATTGTTTTTAAAATTGAAAAACACTGCTCTCTCTAAACCATACACCCCATGGATCTTTGGGGAAAAAAGTCCATGTTTTTAAGCTGCAGTGATTCAGAATTATGGCAACTGCAATTTTCCTTTAGAAGGACTATTTTCTGACTCAACGCTTGTGGGAATATATTGTTTCAAAGTAGTCCATAGGATATAATTTTCAAAGGGATGTATGAAAACCATACACTTCCGATTAATGTTAATGGGGAGTTGTGCAGCTAAACACAGCTTTGAACATTCTGGTTAGAAGTTTATATCTTAGTGAGCTGCACATGGTTCCCCCGCTCTAAGCAGATGGTCTTTTTATAGATTGCAGAAGAGCCCTGCTGTGGATCAGCAGACACCATGTTGAATGTTTCTCTCTACTATATACTTCATAGGTAACTCCATTAGTAGAGAGACCTTTTCTCTATTAACTATCACATTTCACAGGTTTAGCTTATTAATTATACGTATAGTTATATATTATAATACAAGGAACTTCCTCATGCAAAATCAAAATAGTTCTTTGCTCACAGTATCTCTATCATGCACTGCCAAGTAGCCTAAATTGCTATTGTGTGCCATTCTTATCAGACCTGCAAACCACTGTGGAAAGTGCTCAGTTAGCTTTATTCCCTAATTATATTCTCAGTGAAAGATTTTACTGTTTGTTTGTGCCCCAGGTGATAAATGATGATACAGCATTACGTAATACAGCACGCATCACTTGAAACTGGGCATGGAATAATGGGAAGCCATGCAATGCCAAGTGGAAAGAGGTTAATGGCAATGTGATAAGATAGTATGAAAAATTTTTGCTTGAATAAGTGTATACAATTAATTGACATTCACATTTGCTAGCCATGAGCTGGAAGCTGTTATGAGTAAGCCCTAAACTACCTCTACTGTATCACGTAACATGGCATATTAGATTTAATATCATTAATTATCTATTCTTGCCTGCTAGACATCTAAACAAATAATCTTTTTGAAATATGAATTGATTAATCTTTCTTTTTCTGTTTGAGGATCACAAAAATGCAGTATGTGTACTGCAGAAAGGCAACTCATCTCCTGGTTAGGTGACCATTGCACGGTTAGGATATCAATTAGCACTAGAAGGATTCCATGGGGCTTTTCAACAACAACAAAAACAGTCAACAGATCTTTCTCCTCACATCTCTGCAGGTGTTCAAAGAATCTAACTTGTTTTATTCCAGATATTAGTCTTGCCAACTAATTGTTTTTATAACAATAGCTTATACAGAGCGTGGGAAACTGGGCTTTTACCTTTTCACTGCCTGTGTCCTGACTCAGGACTCAGCACAGAGATCCAAGATATGTAATAACACTCTGGTATCATAACAACTAAACTACAAACTCAGTAATACATGATCATGCATAACATGGAGCTGAATTTAATACCTCATATTTTTACTGCTGCTATGCTAGGGGACAACAGTGGTACAGCTTTACAAGAAGGAAAAAAGTTTAAAGAATACAGTTTTCTGCTCTGACCATCTTTTGCTTACTGGTCCACATGGATAAAGTTGGTTGTCATTTTCAAGTGCTTATAAAATCTCCAAAAGTAATAGAGCTGCATGCAGTTTACCTCCAACTCCAGAACTGCTTTCCTAATTTGCTGAAATGACCGAAAAGATGGACAGAATAGTTTCACTGGTCTGGTGTTTCTCTCTGATGGAAGTCAATGAGAGTCTTTGAACTCATTGAACAGAGCATTAGAATCAGTGACCTCTGGATCAGTGCCCTAAGATGGTGTTTTTACAAATCATCCCAAGCAAACTAAATCATTACTCTGGACCAGAATATCGCTAAGGTCAGGAGGATTTAAAATTTGGCTTTGTAGTGGAATCTTAGCTCGTACCTAATCATATATCCCTTCATAAAAATGTTACCTTCATTGGTAAAACCTTTGTATCAGTTACTTCTGAAAAAACAGAATTGTCACCCACCACTTGGTACTGGTCTTATGATTTTATGCATTATATCAAATTCAGAAAGTGTCATTATTTCAAGAACCTTTTGTTGTCCTAAAATTGAAATCTCTCATTTTAAGCTTCAACAAAAAGTATCACAGCCCAAATATGCTTTTCAGAATGTTCTCATTTTTATAAGTCACAAAAAGTTATTGGAAATATAGCTTTATCAAAACATAAATTTGATCACATATTTTACTTAGAAATATTGCTGAGAATTATCTTGAACAGGTAAGTAATGTGAGTGCCTTTTTTTGTTCACTGGAATTTTTTATTATGCAGCTTCTCTAGAAATCAGATCACTTGAAAGACCACTGTGAAATGGAACCCTCAGTTTTTAAAACAGCAGAAAGAATATAACTCTGGAAAATACAACGTTTAATTTGCTAGACAAAATTTTCATCTACATTTTTAATTCTTAGATCTTGGCTAATCTACAAGAAAAACAACCACCAGAGGCAAATTTACCCTTTCAAATTTACTCACAGTACAAAGAAGAATTGACTCTAATATGCAAAGGAAAGAATAATCAGAAAATTTTCATCTTTTTTCCATATTCATTCAATCACAGTTTATTCTAGGTGTCACAAGCAGGCAAAGATAAGTGAGCTGGTACAATGTCTTTCCTAGCCGTTAATATTATTATTATGTTTATGATCATTACACCCTTTTAAAATAATATTAAGTTAATATATATTTATGAAGGTAGTTAATGATACAGCTTGACATAACTTCTTTTCTGAAGGCTGCAAAAGCCTCAGAAATCAGGCAGCATGTTCCTAATATGACAAGATATATCAATAAATCTCTTAAAATAAGGGTGTGCATATTTTTGAAACTCATTCCTAATAAATTGGACCTCGCAGTTCTTTCATGTTCATTCATATAAGCTAGCTTTCCAAATTCATCTTTAGCTTTGGCACCTGAGAATGAAGATTGCTTTGTGGTAGAGAATATTTCTGATAAACAATGCAAAAATGGACAAGAAGATGGTACTATCAAATTCTGAATATGAAATAGCAACTAGAGATCTAGAGTCTAGAGAGGTTTAGCCAATTGCTTGATTAAAACACCTCTAACAAAACCAGTGTCACTGATGTACACAGATCTTTGTTCCTTTTTCAGAAGAAAAGCATAGCAGGTTAAAACTCACAATTAATTCTCTTATATTCACATTATAATCTCTCCTACAACTCTGATTGATAGAACTTTCCTAATTATTTCCCACAGTTACCCTATTGTTCCTTATTCAGCCAAATATCTTTCTTTTATAGTTTGCTAACAGGGCATTTCCTGCAATCACATTATAAAAGATCAGACAAAATTATGTATCCTGCACAGCATACTCATCTGATTTGTTAGACTGAGCATGAATAAAGTTCAGTGCAAACAAAGATTTTAAAATTTAAATAGCTAAGATGCCATTGGGAAACACTTGGCCATCAGTGGAAAGGTTTTAAATGCCAAAAGTGTATCTATTCATCTTGCAAAACACAGACAACATGCAGTTGGAGCAGTATGAAATATTTTCTTCTTAATCTTTAAAATCAGATCAGACAGTTCAATGGTGAATGGTTTGTTCTCTGACTGGACAACAGAAATTTAGATTATTCGCTGTGGGAAGGGACTTCTTTCCTCAGTTTATCCTGACATCTCAGTGATGTAAAAACATATTTCCCATGTAGGACCAAACAATTTACAGGTAAATTATGTGGAACAGATGAAGTATACTCTACTCTCAGTCCCTTACTTTGTATTTATTGCTCTATGTGGATGAAAGCTGAACAGAAACAATTGTTTGGAATTATAGTAAACCTGCTTCTTAGTATGACAATACGCAATATTTGTTTTTATGATTTCCATATGATTTGGAGGTAATATCAGCTTTAGTTATTACATTTATACCTTACTTTAATACACAAGAAGGAGTAACTTCTAACAGTGGAAGAATATGAATGAATCGTTTAAGGCCCAAACTCCAGTGGATCAGTACACTGGGCAATACACTTTGTAGTCATACCCAAAAAGTAAATTACAGAGTGACTCTGTAAATATCACATCTATAAAAATCATTTCAACAATTGGTGCCATCTTAGGGGTTTACCTGGAAATGTTGTAGCATGGTGGCTTAAAAAACCTCTTAGGACCGAAGATATTTCATTACTGGTTTTCTAAGAGTTTCAATAAAAATATTGTGGCTTTCTGTTTAAACATTTCATGCAGAGCAATAAAACCAAAGATAACAATGTTGAGTTCCTGGTGAGATGCAGGAAGTGAAAAATCAACACTAAACAGAATTGGGAGAAAACTGGTTTTATTGTCCAGACAGACACAAAATGTGAACAAATAGTTTAAATAGTGGAAAACATATCAGATAGCAGAACATGTTTTTAGTTGAAATTTTACTGTTATGGTTAATATAATGTCCTTTTAACATGATCTTTTTCTAGTGTTTCTTTTTACAACCATTAACATCTCAGGGTTAAGAAATCCCCTCTTCAAATGTCAGTTTTGCGTTGTAGAAGGTGATGGAGCTGATGCAGTCCCATAAAGATTTTACCACCTGATCTTTAGAACAGTAATTTTATTGTTTAAGCAAACTTTAAAGTTAAGCCTTAGCATTAGAGAGTAGTACAGATCTATCCCATCCCAGAAAGCCAGTGCCTGGAGGTACACATTCCTTGCTAACTAGTTGAAAGTTATGTGAAATTAGTCACCTTTGCTAAATAACATTCACAAAAATAAGCAACCTATTTTTTAAAATGGCTGTGCCGTACTGTTTAGAAAAGAATATGATCTCAGGGGTTCTTCATGACTGAGCAGTGAGAAGATAAACTGGCACAGAAATCTTGTCCTCTTTCCTTACAAATGCTTTATTTCCAGTTTCTGTTGGACACAAACTTAGTTTGAGTGGATTTCAGTGGGAGTTACATCAGTGAGTATGGCACTTCTGTCAGAATGTTTCTTGACAGGAAATGTCAGTTATCAGGACTGAAGTTTGTTAGTATTAGGGACGCTCTTCACTAGATTTAGACATGTGGTCTAATCTAACATATCTGTCTTTACATCTTCATAGAATCGTAGAATAGTTTGGGTTGGAAGGGACTTTCAAAGGCCATCTAGTCCAACTCCCCTGCAATGAACAGGGACATCTTCAACTAGATCAGGTTACTCAGAGCCCCTTCAATCTGACCTTGATCTTCCTACCCTGTGCTCAGGTTATGTGGATTTTGGAGCCTGTCTCCTTCTGATGTTGTTGATTTTTACACAGTGAAACAGTTTATCAGAAGGGAGTGAAAAAGTTACACTACTGTATAACCAAGTGCTTACCATCCTGCCCCAACTGCCAGGGACGCAGAGGATGGCTCAATCCTTCTTTGAAACAGGAAAGCCAAGAAAACAGATAGATAGAAAATAAATCTGCCAGAAACACCATCTTACAAGGTAAAAAAACTAATTATCAAGGGACATTTAATTTTAAAGTGAAGCTGCCTGCAACTATATCACTGTGAACTGTAAAAGGAAAAAAATATGTTATACAAAAATCAGAGACAGAACTCTGTCTTGTCTTGTGTGTTGACTAAGATATGGGAAGGGAGAAGAGAAAGGAATAAGTCCAAGACATAAGACCTCCCAGTAAATCTTACTTCCCACCTACAATAAGTTCTGAGCAAAGAGCAACACGCATTGTTTCATCTATTGTCATAAAAATACAGAACCATATAATAATTTTGATTGGAAGGAACCTGTGAACTCACCTGATCGAATTCCTCAATGAAAGCAGGGGCAACTTAGATGAGGTTGTTCAGGGCCTTGTCCAGTCAACTTTTGAGTATCTGCAATGATGGAGTTTCCAGAACCTCACTGGACAACAGTACAAATAAATATTTGACTACCCTCATAGCGATTTTTCTTCTTCTCAGTACCTAACTGTAATTTCCCTTGTTGCAACTTGTGTCCACTGCCTCTCATCTTTTCACTGTGCACCTCTGAAAAGAGTTTGGCTCCATCATGTCTCACACTCTCCCAGTTGAAGATAGCAAGAAGATCTACCTTGAGCCTTTTCTTCCTAACATTGAACAAACCAACTCTCTCAGCCTCTTCATGTATGTCATGTGCTCCAGCCCTTTAATCATCCCCTGCACTTGCTCCAGCATTTTAGTGCTTTTTTTTTTTCCTTTTTGTACTGAGAAGCTCTAAACAGAATCCCATAATCAGAGCATGGCTGAGGTTGTAAGCCACCTCTGGAGATGGTCTAGTCAAACCCCATGCTCAGAGCAAGGTCACCTAAAACAGGTTTCTCAGACCGTATCCAGTCAGGGTTTGAATACCTCTGAGGATGGAGACACCACAACCTTTCTTGGCAACCAGTTCTAGTGTTTGATCATCCGTAAAGAAGTTTTTCCTTATGTTTAAATGGAATTCCCTGTATTTAAATTTGTGCCAACTGCCTTTTTATCTGTCATTGGGAACTACTGAGAAGACTGTCTTTCCATCTCCATTACCACACCACCTCGGGTACTCATACACATTGATCGGTTGCATCAGAGCCATCTTTTCTCCAGTTTAAACAATCTCATCTCTCTCAATGTCTCTTCACATATCGGGTGCTCGATCCAGTCCCTTAAACATCTTTAAAGCCCTTCTCTGGACTCTTTCCAGTATGCCCGTGTCACTTTCGTACTGAGGAGCCCAGAACTGGACCCAGAATTCCAGATGTGTTTTACCAGTGCTTATTACAGGGGAAGGATCACTTTCCTTTACTTGCTGGTGATGCTCTTCCTAATGCAGCCCAAGATGCTGTTAGCTGCCTTTGCCACAAGGGCGCATTGCTGGCTCATGGTCAACTTGTTGTCCACTAGGACCCTCAGGGCCTTTTCTGCAAAGCTGCTTTCCAGCTCTGTCTGCCCCGAGACTGCTGTCACATGAGGTTATTGCTCCCCAGCTTCAAGACTTTGCATTTTCCGTTGTTGAATTTCATGGGTTTCCTGTTGGCCCATTTCTCCAGCCTGTTTGATGTTCCTCTGAAGTTCAGAGGAGATCTGCCCTCCTGTGCCTTGACCATTTACCCCAATTTGATATAATCCATGAACATTCTGAGGGTACATATCAAGCAATCTGCAAATACTGTAAGCAACCACTCCCTTTCTTGGAAGTCTGTAGCTTGATATTGTCTTTAGCTACCAAGGGCCAGAGGCAACACAGGTGGGTCATAACTTAACATTAAGTGGGTCATAAAAAGGTATGGGTAGGTAGCTCTTAATCACTTTTGTCACTCCCCTGTTTAATGTTCCTCAGGAGATTAGCATTAGATTTTGCCCCTGCACATGCCAATAAAGTTCCATTGCTGACAGGCAGAGACTGCAGACTCAGCACCCAAGCTTGATCAGTATCTCCAAACTACATGCTCCTCTGCCACATCCCTTGTAGGACTTGATCCAACACCATCTTCCTGAGAAGAGTCCCTACAGATTACCGTAGTTACTATAACTTTGCATGAGCATGTCAGAAGTCAACGATGATGATACCTGCCTTGCTTATAGGCAATATAATAACCCCATAGACAGGCCAGTCACCTTTGAGAAGAGGGTCTGCATCCACATTACCCATAAGGGCTCAAGTCCATCTCAAGCTGAATGTCATGTTGAATCTCACCTATTATGCTGAAACAAGCATTCAAAAGTCATTGAGCTCAAAAAAAAAAAAAAGTTATTTCCTGTTTGCCAAAGAAAATGAGATAGTGGAAGTCACTATGGAGACAACTGAAGTTTCTAAACACAGGATAACCAGGAAGGTTCTACTGACTTAAGTATTGCACAGGACAGGTACACCATGAAGTCTGGCTGTAGGCTAAAGAAAGGTGACTACTCTATGATGCTACTTGGGACTGTAGACAATGAGTGTTGAATTTCTTAGCACAGGATTCTCTATGGAAGGAGGAAAATGGTATTTGTGCGTCAGCGTACTTTAAAAGAACAAGCACACAAAAACACGTTGTTCTTTACACTGCTTAGATCTAATTGTGATGGAGGAATGTGGTTTTCTAAGTCAGAATGAAGAGTCATCAAAGAAGTATCCCTGGTTATGAAACCAGTACGGCAAGGATAAAAAATATCTAAAATAATCAGTCCAGAGTTTTGTCTGTACTGAACTTGGTGATTTTCTTAGTGCTTTCTAATAACCTTGCAACCAGAATCTCTGAGCAGTACATACAATATCACAGTTAACATAATAAAGAGGAAGAACCAAATACTGAAAAGTGTTGTTGGCAGACACATGGGAAAAAAAAGACTAATGAAACAATGATCACAGACAGTGGAATGTAGATCTACACATATGACTTGCATATGCATATTAGGTTGATTTTTATGTCCCCCAACTCATATGTAAGAGCCAGAAAATAAAAAAGTGATAATGGATCTTAGGGGTTTTAAGTCTGGAGCACCTGCAGTACCTACATGAAGGCAACAAGTAAGCCCAGAAATCCATTGAAGTTGTTAAAGAAATTATTTAATCACCATTTACAGGTCAGTCAGTCATCTGTGAAAAAGAAAAGAAAAAAAAAAAAAGAAAGAAAAAGAAGCAGTGCATGGCAAAAGGCAAGGAAATGAAGAAAAGCAGAATTAAAGTGTCACTCTCCCATGCTACAGGGACCAGGCAATTCTTTTTAGTCTCAGAAAAAGAGGAGTTCAAAGGTCAGGTGGTATTAAACCTGAACACTAATGAACTTACTGCTTATTCCAAGGGGTCTGATGACTGGGCAAGAGTCCAGGGCATCTTAGCCAGTAAAATATCTCAATTAGCTGGAAACTATTTGCCAAGTTACTCAGACATATAATATGGCTCCCCCTAATTTCTTCTTGATCTGGTTCAGTCAAATACCTTTTAAAATTCAACAAATGGAACTAGACAAGGGCAACTGGAGGCAAGAAATGATGGTAGACAATTTCTTTCCCTAAGGAGGAAAGAGGGGTTTTCCTCTACATGGAATTATAGACTTCCACAAGGTACTGATCACAAATATCGAATTTAAATTTAGACAATTTTTTAAAAGTTCTAAATTTTGTTTCACTGTAGGCCAAAACCCCCCAAATCTTTTAATCTTGATGTTTGATGCTTCTAATTGTTAAAATCCTGGGTCTGTTTGATTACTAGAAATCCCAGTTCCTTCCAAGTCACCCCCAAGCCAACCAGAAATTAATTTTTTTATATTGTATGTCACACTGTAGCTACAAAGCCACAGTCTCTTTTATACTCATCTTCTCTCTCTCTCTTTAGTTCTGACGCAGCTATCTGTTTGACTATGTCTTCATGAAACATTTTGGATTTAGTAAAACAGAATACTTTGGCAAAAAAAAAATTCTCCCAGCTCTAATGAACTGATATCCTGTAGTTATTGCAGGGTTTTGCTTTATGCTGTGGACGTTTACATAAGAGACTGCTAGTGTACAGAGAGAAATTCAATGTTGCTGATCAGAACAACTTTTTTAATGTTTAACTACACATGAGGTCTCTCAGGATCTTGGTTTTTTACTTTCCACCTTGTCAAGAGACCCACATTGGACACTTCCATCTCTGTAACAGGGTGTTTGATTCATTTTAAACATTTATATTGCACCAGATATTTATATATTTTTGTAGTAACTGAAATGCAGATGATGATCTTGACCCAAAGATGTACACTCAATATCATGAAGTCTACCTTCTGACCCTGATATCCCTGGAGAGGATGGTGAGAGCATAATACTTACATACCACTGCATTCACTGTCAAGGAAGCTAAAGACTAAGCAGGGATACAAGATTGGACAAGAGGATCTCAAGATGTTGTTGGATTTATGCTTTCACTTAAATGCAGAATGACACAGAGAGACCATCCACGTTCGCTGTTTGTTTTCCGATCCATCTTTCAGAAAACACCAATGACATTTTAGCTGTCTTGTTCCAGCACTTCCCTCTCTGTATTGTTACAAAGGCATATTTACTACTTAACCCAATGTGTGCTCACTAAAATTTAAGCTGATTATTTCTTCTTTTTTTCTTGGGAATATGAAAGCAATTGATCATCAGTCTTGTTATAACAACATTTGAATTCTCTCCAATGTATTTATCTTTTGAAGTATGGGGAAAAATATTTTTGTTTGGATGATAGAAATGCAACGTGACACGATTTGTTTTGTTTTAGATTCTTTAATGGTTTATAATCTTTTAAGACATATTTCTACTAATTTTTCAAATGTGAAAGTGATTTTAGAAAATTTTAATGCAACTATTTCAGCATCTCCTGAGCAGAACATTTAAACTAGAAAGTGATGAAACAAAATGTTTCAGCATTTTCCCCATTGTAGAAATTCTTTGTTGAATTATAATAAAATTTTCATACCACATTGGTCTCCGCAAAACTATTTTCATACATATACTGTTCATCCTTCCCCTGGATATCTTCCTAGTTTGCTTTGAATAACTGATGATTATCTTTAAGTACTTTCTTAGATCAGCTTTACATATATCTTTTAATAATTTATTATAGGCCACATTTCAAATTTCCTTATAGGATATCAAAAGAGAGTGTCAAAATTCTTACTACAGTCAAGGTATCTCATGTCTCTAACTTCTTCATTTGATGGGTCACTCCTTTTTAAAGGAAATTAAACTAATCTAACATGATATGCTCTTGATGAATTTAAGTCTGCTGTTTCCCCTGTTTTTTTTAAGCATTTACAAATTGATTGTTTAATTACTTGTTTCAGTATCTTGCTAGTTGCTATCGTTAAGATGACTATGCCGTAATTCTCAGCTGTTTATTCTTCCTTTTTACCTACAAGACCTAAACTTGCTTTCTTCAGTCCTCTTGTGTGTTCCCGGTATTGAAATTCAGTCCCCATTCATAGACCTTGCTGAAGGATTTCAAATCATTTAAACCGAATCTTGGTATTCTGATTTGTTACATGGATCGTTATACTGGATAGTCATAGTCCTTCTGTGTGTTGAGAAAGTGGCTTGTCTGGCCTTTGGATTGATGGTACAAAACAGGTGTTTCTGATGTAGTTTTGCTTATTTATTTGAAGGGAATACTTAGACCAATTATATTTGCTCCTTTTGAAACCAAAGGCAAAGTAGCATGGAGGCCATATGTAGATTAGCTTTAATATCAGCACCAGCCTCTTTGTATGCATGACCTCACTTGTGCCTTTTTTTTTTTTTTGCTTACAGACAAATAATTTTTTTAATTGATTTTGCTGTTCTAATTCTTTTTGTTGTTGCATTTCCTCTGTGCCAAATCTTCTCTTTTCCGCAAATGATCATTTCATTTTTTTATTTGGTGGTGAGGATGTGGAGTGTTCTCTTAAAGGATTTTTCTCAATTTGGAGGCAGCTTAGAGATTTTTTTTTGTCTGTGTCCATCTCTTATTTAAAGAAGTTGTTATTGAATTTATCTCTGCATTTGTGCCTAAATTCTCCTGCCTCTTAACTAATTATTCCTTTAACTTCTCAAAACGAACTCTTTGAATTCATTCATCTAACTTAAATGCACTAATCTTTATATCTGAGGATATTTCTCATTATTTTCTTTTCTATATAGGCCTTGCTACTTGATTAAAATTAACTCTGAAACAGTATCTTCTTGTCATCACTCCTTGACTACTGAGCAAAGAAGTAGGATTTTTTCCTTAGCCTATATCAAGTGATAAAAGTCCCCTATAGTAACAAAAACATGTTCATTAAAAGTTTTTTATCTATAACCAGCACAGTCATATAAACTTGCCTCTTCCTGACATCTAAGTTTCTCATCCTCTTCGTTCTTACTAATTACTAGTTGTACAGTACCTAGCAAGCAACAAACAACTTTCCAATCCCTCTCCTCTCTTTGCTTTCCCAATCCTTCCAATTTTTGCATTTCTCTGTGCATGTGTGGCCAGCAGCAGGTCTGTCTTGGAGCCACCTGACATTGGCTCTATTGAACATAGGGGAAGCTTCCAGCAGCTTCTCACAGAAGCACATGTGTACGAAATGCATACACACACATATACATGTTCACACACGTCTGTCTTTCCACATACACATCTAAGTGCGTGAGCTGACCACTTATAGTGGGATTGTTCCCCTCCCTGTAGGAACATTTGTCCTCGGAATCACTGGAGCTACACTGAAGTTGAACACACAATGGGAGAACAGAGCTGACGCCCTTTTGGGTCATTTGTTTTTGGCAGGAGTACACCTTCCACAAGGGCTAGTACCTGCTGACTGGTTACATAAATACAGGGAAAAATTTTTGAAGTAGAGATAGATGAAAACTCTGACACTGATGTAAAGATCTGCGTTCTGTTTTCATCTGGACCCTCACTTCCATTTGCTAAAGAAACGCAATGCTATTTAGATGTAGAGTTTTTTTGGTGGGGCTGGTATTTATGATAAGGTGGACAAGTGACTGGAACTGCAATTCCCTGTGAAAACTAACTTCTACTCAGATCTCATTTACAGTGCTGAAAAACATTATTACCTTTCAAGAAGGTTCATCTGTAGACCAAAAAATATTATCATTAACAGTATTGCTTGTTAATAAGTAGAGTTAAGAAAACATACACAATAACCATTGTTCATAAAAGAGTCCACACTAGGTAAATCTGTAAGAGATGAGCAGTGTCTTGACTTGTCTCAGCTTCAGAGTGATTTTGTTCACTGTTTTAAGTGGGCTGTTATAAGTACATATAATGGACTTAGGAGTTTATTTAGACCCAAAGTGTACAGAGAGATGAAAAAAGGCAGACTGCTTTGTAATACCAAATGCACATTACTGTTTCTAGCCAGCATGCATTGTAAGACCTTTTAAAATATTTTGCAATTGTTTTATGTCTTTCCATTCCCAGGCTATGCCATCAATTAAGTTTATGTGAGTAAATTAAATTATGTTAGTGCTAAAGTAGTAAGGACTATATTTGAAGCCAAGCCTTTTCTTGGCCTTTGAAGCTATGTGTGTACAAAACTGTTCCTTCATGTGCATATGGCTACAGATTTGGCTGACTCCAACACCTGCGCAAACATGTGGTGTTATGTGTGTGGATTATTTTAGTGAATGCTTGAATGCCAGATCTCCCACTTGTGTACTGGGGGTGTTGAAGAGCAGGTCAAGTGTGGGTGCAAGTGTTTGCACTGCTGGATATGGGAAGGTATATTTGCTAGTGCAACTTCACAAGTACATGAAGGAACTGGTGACTTGAAAATCAGGTCCGTGGGGCTGAGTGACGAGTTGCATTGGTATGGACGTCTCAGCCCACCGTGTAACTCTCAAACACACCTTGATTCATTGTATACCTACACCTAAAATTCTCTCTCCCGTGTCAAATTTGAGATCTGGGAAGTCATGGTCTAGGTCCATGGAAGACTAGGCAGTGAGCAGAAGCAGTTTCCTCTGTCTACTCCCAGATGACTTCTGCATGGACAAGATCCATGCTGGAAACCATATGTATAAAAAAAACACAGCAAAAAGCCAACAAACCAACCAACAACAACAACAAAAAATAATCACATGTTTTTCTTCAGCTCTTCACGTGCCTCACACACGTTCATGAACTCCCAGATTTGCTTCCAGAGAACTTCCAGAGCTTATCTTTTTCTGTCTTTTCCCCTCTCTTCAGTGATTTCTGATTTACTTTCCTCATTTAGCTGCTCAGAACCATTTTTAACAATGTAGAGAGCAATTGTAATAAAGAGAAAACTTTTTCCAAAGGAAAAAACACCTGCAGATTAGAGGTAGCCACTGGCCAGAGTTTTATTTCAAAAATGTATTTAAGGATTGAGCTAGCAGTAACTTGTGATCTCAGTGGAGGCACCTTTAAAATGGAAGTATTGATCGGGTGTGTAAGTCGGAACACACTGAAGTGTATTGTCAGACTTAGTATGCAGTGTTTGGAGAAGGTTAACAAAAGAAACTCTATTACTATAAAACTAACTGAATAATAAATTGAAATTCCATGATTCCCTTACAAATAAGGGAATTGAGGAAAGAGAGACTATTACAGACACTTACCCTGTTTGCCAATGGTGACCTTAGGAGGTGTAGGTCACATCCTTGTAGACACAGACAGTGACAGTACTAATGAAAGCTGCTGTGTTTGGAAAGCGATCTAGAAACAAATTTACTGAATGGAAAACAGAGTACTCTAAGATACAATTATACCACTTGTCTTAAGCCTAGTCAGGCTTCTGAAAATGCATAACACATTGGGAGCCCGCTTGGAAAACATCATCTACCATAATACTGTAAGTCTGCACTGCTGCCCTACCCCAGTTGCACTGGCAGTGTTTCGCTGGCCTGTCCTGACTGGGGTCACTGTGATCCCGACACTTTGTATGGGAGAAGGTGTCTCCTTGCCCAATGTTGGTGGGGTAGTTAAGGTCCCTTTACATCTGCCATACAGTCATTCAGAAAACCCCCTTTTCTAAACCCACTTACTCTCTCTTTTTCTCTTTTTCTTTGTGCGTGTGCACTCTGCACTTTCTGTGCTAATTCCCACCTTCCCTGTTGAAGGACTAATATGCCATGAAGTACGATACCAAACGCTAGGTAAGCCCAGCCTACAGCATTTCTTTGCCTATGGAGGGGAAAGCAGATGTCTGTCTTGGAGCAGTGGTGTAGGAGTAAGCAGCTGTCTGAGAGGATGAGAAGCGTCACTGTGCAGAGTGATAGGGCGTATCTACATATACTGTGACTCCCAGCAAGTGTGTTTTATTTTTTATTAAAGAATTTTTTATTTAAAAATATTTTGTAAGCTTAGTGGCTAAAGTTATTTTCTGTGTGATTTCTCACTTGCAAATAACTCATAGGATTGTAAACAATTCACTGAAATACAAATACATCCCAACTCTTACAACTTCTCCATGTTGTTTAAGAAAATTGCTTTAATTAAAACTGTTATTAGTGTCATAATTACAATTTTTGCAGCTTAAAATACTCATAAATTGGATTGCTGTAATACTTTGTTCCAGACAGAAAACTAAAGGCCTGTAAATAATTAACTCAAAAGTGATCTACTTAACATATTTAGTATTAAGCTAGTAGGAGAGAAAATATATTTATACACATTTATCAAAAGGAGTCAAGCACCTTTTTGACTGAGTCATACTTGTATCTAAGTGAATTTTCAGCAAATGCTTTTTAAACTTCTAACGCTGAAGGCAATTTATCATGCATACCTGAAGAGTGCTGATTTTGTGCGACTTGCATCTTCCTGTTGAATTAACTGTAAATCTGGCACTTATTGAACACGAAGGGCTTTCTGCCAAACCCCATCCAATTTGGTGACATCAGCAGACATGACAAATCCCATAACTATACCATCTCCATCCCTCTTCTATATTTTTATGTGAAACTGTAATAAGCAATGGCAACATGCCTTTTGTTTGAGCCAATTTTTACACTTGATATTTAAATAACTAAGATAGCAGGAATTTTTGTTTGGTTTCAAACTCATGATCTCTTTTACTATTTTTTTTCTTCCAAACTTGTAAAGAATGAAGCAGATGTGTATTTATGAGACTACTTCTTCTTAGAACAAGTTAAGGACTGGTTTCCAAAAGTTACGATCTGCTTTTATTTCTTGTCTAGACATATTTTTAAATTGGAAAAGAGAAAATGAATGTTTATTTTTACAGTATGTCAATGTTTTGATTAATGCTGTATTAAATTAAAATTAAAACACAAAACAAAACAGAAACCCACCTACTTGAGGTAAGCACAGTTGTGTTCTGCAATACAAGGATTTTATCTCTCATTGCAACAATCTGATAGTCATGTGAGGTTCACACACTGCTGACTGACTCTGATGCCGTCAGACAACTGTCCTGGTGAAACTAATCGGAAGGGAGTGGCTGATATATTTGTCAAAGTATATACAAAAATGGCTGCTGTCTCAAGGTTGTTAACAATCATCTCCCTTGCACGGAAGAAGAATTTTACTGGAGAAAATTTGATATCCAGATTTCTCCTGAAAATTTTTTCCATATGCAGTGCCTCTCAAGTAATTTCCATTGTCTTTCTTCACATATAGAAAGGAGTTCAGTTCAGGCTGTTTTCCTGGACATGGTGTTTTGCTTCAACAGATACTTGAAAAACCAAACAAGAAAAATGCAGTGAGGCATGATGAGAAAATCTCCAAAGATTTAGAACATGGGTTCCAAAAGTATGGTCCAGATGTAAATTGTCACAGACATATAGATCTTAGTGGAATTATGCTGATACATGCCAGCTGAAGGTCTAACCCAGAATGTTCATAGGAATATTCAAATGTGTGAAACTGGGCGTCCAATCGAGTGTAAATTAACTTTCTTGGACAAGCCAGATCACATTTGTTTGGAAAGGAGCCCCCGCTAGTTGGCATTGATTTTAAAAGCATTTTTCAAGCACCTTTTATAGGACCTGATTCAAACCCAATGAAGTCAGTGGAACAGCTCCCCTTAATGGGTTTGGAATCAGGCACACCATGAAAACTGTTTCACCATATGTTTCAATGACATTTAAGCTCACTCATCCTGTTTGAAGAATTCTTTATTCAGCTACTCACAGCTTGAGATTCTCAGTTCTTGGACATTTTTGGTTAATTCCATACTTGTTTGGAAGAAGCTGGAATGTGAAGAATTCAGTGAACTTTTTAGGCTAGGAAAAATAGTAAGCATTCTGGGGTTGGACTGAGTTATGAAGGAATTACCTTCTTTTAATGCTAATTTAAATAGGATTGCCCAAATTTTGATACAAAATATAATATTATGTGAGTGCCAGAGATAGAGACAAAATTGAAAATATTCTTTTCCAAATTTATTTCATTTTGAAAGGAGGAACAAAATAGAACCCAGACCTTGCATTTTGCAAGATCATGCAAGATCATGTAAGATCATTTTTGGTCTTCATGGTAGCTATATTGATGAGCCACATTTATTACAGGATGATTATCCTTCAAAATTATAATAATGCACTAGAAATATAGTTGTCATTTTTATTAATACTCTTACTGTAATAGTGACTTTTGGTGGACTATTCAAACAAGATCAGTACGATCCTGTAGGAAAGCAGACGTCTTTTTATATAAACTTTCTAAGCATCATCCCATCTTTAACAGCTTAAAATCTCCTGTGAACTCATGAACCTCTAAAAAGAAAAACTGGTTATTACTAGAAAGAGCAAATATGAATGGAAAATAAGAAAAACATGTGTGTACAAAATTCATGTCTGGAATTCGTTTTTCTGTGTTACAAGGCATTAGTTAGTCTAAAACTAAAAATAAAGACAAGCTGAAATGAATCCTAATAGTGTGGTTTCTTTTGAACTGCAAATTGACACAGACATTTTATGGGGAAAAAAAAAGTGAGGCAAGCCATCTACCAGTGTGAAACTGTGAACGTATGCTGCAAGTGATATATGAATCCCCTTACGCTGGTGATAACTTCGATATTTAGTAGAGGTGGATTTAAAATGCAATTAACTTATGTTAGTTAGTTTTTGCTGTCAGATCATTGCAATTTCAAAGGCATGTCCATGGAGTTATGCACAAGGAATATCTTGTTGTGAAATGGGGAACAAAGCCTGTGGTAATAAAAATATTTGCACACACACAATACTTAAAAAAACCCCAGACAGATAAACTCCCCCCATTCACAACTGCAACAGCCAGTTGAATGATAATTAAAAAAGAAAAACAATGTGGTTAAGGAAAGTTTTGCACATATTGGCTAGGAGACTACCTAGGGTTTAGGGGTTTTATCTTCCTTTATTTAAATAATAAAAAGCTTAAAGACAATTTTTAAAATGAATTGTGTTTTTATTGTGTTATCACCGTATATGCTGGACTGTGGAAAACAGTATAGACTTCTGGATAATGGTACTTTCTTCAATTTATTTTGTCTGTCAAGGAACCTTCATGGTTATTCTTAAAAATATTTAAGCATCTAACCACACTCCCATTGAAGGAAATAATTGCATCAGAACACAAATATTTAATAGCGTTAATTTAAAGAAATATGGATGTGATAGGATTTCTGCAGCACTTGTATAACTAATGCACATTCACAATCTTCTTCATAGAAGATTCTTCTATGAAAGATTGATTCTTCTATGAAGAAGAATCTTCTTCCTCCATAGCCTACAGCTGCATTAGCACACTACCTTCCCAAGGCAGCGGTGTCCCTGCTTCCCTTTGGAAAGTCACCATTTTCAGCTGCACTGCACTTTTGAAATCCATATAAAGTGTTTCAGGAAAATCAAACTAACTAGTTTAAGCAACAGGTCTTTGCTAACCCAACTCGTTTGTTTAAAATCGATTAGGAAGCAAACAGCATGTGAAAATGAGGGGCTGTTGATAACTTGCAGCAGAGAGTGGTCATGAGCACTCGGGGTGGTAACTGTCTCAGCCCTTGTGTTGAAACCAGAAGAGGCTTTGTGAGTAGCCTAACCCTCTTAACAAATGCACCCAAAGGTGTCCTCCAGACATAACTGAAAGTAAATTAAGAGTTATGTCTAGTGGGAAAGCACATAACTAAAGGAAGAAGTTGGTAGATATTAGCCTTGTTCTGTTCTATGTTGCAGTTAGAAGTCATCTTGATACGATACAGGCCAGCATAAGCACATATGGAGTGAAATGTGACATGCAATAAACAAAGTATTTTAAATGAGACTCTTTATATCCCTTAAGAAATAGAAGAAACAGTCACATGCTGTTAGTTAGCTTGTAAAAGTAGACACAATGGCTTGTTTTGTAGGAAATTTCAATTCATGTCCATAAATCAAATAACAACGTAAGCTGTTCTGATTCTAGTTTGTGGAAAAATGTTTAATTGCTTGTTTATTTGATGTGTTGTATTAAAATGTATTCTTATAAGTTGTATTCTTATAAGTTGTATTCTTATCTCTGATGTCTGCAGAGAGCAGAGAGATGTTTCTTAAAGGCATTTTTCAGAATGACTTGGTATCAATCCAGTGCTCTGATGTCACTGGAACAAAAACAGGACTGTCTGTCTGGATTTATTAGAAGGGGAAAAGGCTCTTTTTACTTTTCTCTGTTTTATTGCATCTTTCTTGACATTAAACTCCAGTATTCAGTACAGCCTATGCCAGATGTAAAGTCTTTCTTTAAAATACCATGTCAATTACTGACACATACTGTCATATAAATTATTGTAAACGATTAGATAAAAAGTGCTGATAAAAACAGGCTCATTAAATACTTGCTCCTCAATTTGATTTCTCCTTTTAAACAACCACATTAAAATTATGAGAGGTAATATATTTATTACATGTAACATATGTTTGCATAGTAAAATAACAAAATACAAACTTAATTCTCCTTATTACTGGTTGTCAAATAATTTTTTTGATAAAGACAGACTTTTAGCGGCTCCAGTAGTCTTTATTACAAGATTACAGGTTGTCTTTCCTGTATGGTTGCAAGATAAATGATAGATGTCACAGATCTCAAGGGAGATGATTCTGCTCCTCTACCCTGCTCTGCTGAGACCCCACCTGGAGTCCTGCATCCAGCTCTGGAGCCCTCAGCACAGGAAAGACATGGACCTGTTGGAGCAGGTCCGAAGGGGGGCCACAAAAATGTTCAGAGGGATGGAACACTTCTCCTATGAAGAAAGGCTGAGAGAGTTGGGATTGTTCAGCCTGCAGAAGAGAAGGCTCCAGGGAGACCTTCTTGCAGCCTTCCAGCACTTAAAGAGGGCCTATAAGAAGGACGGTGACAGACTTTTTAGCAGGGCCTGTTGCAATAGGACAAGGGGTGATGGTTTTAATCTAAAAGAGGGCAGATTCAGACTAGAGAGAAGGAAGAAATTTTTCACAGTGAGGGTGGTGAAGTACTGGCACAGGTTGCCCAGAGAGGTGGTAGATGCCCCATCCCTGGAGACATTCCAGGTCAGATTGGACAGGGCTCTGAGCACCCTGATCTAGTTGAAGCTGTCCCTGCTCACTGCAGGGGGTGTTGGACTAGATGGCCTTTAAAGATCCCTTCCAACCCAAACTATTTTGTAATTCTATGATTCTATGATCTCTTCACAAAACAACAATTTATTTTTTCCCTAAACGTCTTGTTGTTATCTGTAAGCTGTAAAACTCCAACACAAATTTGTAAACTACATCAGTGGCTTCAGTGCTTCATGATATGCATCACGCATCTCATTCTGCCAGGTAACGTTAACTTGCATTATCTTATCCCCCATCATAGTGCTGTTAGAGATTGCTTTTGCACATGTTGGAGAACACAGCCTTATTTCCCGACTTCTGTACTTAAGGCTTAAATGTCCACATTACTTAGTTTACAAACATTTAGACTCAATGCTCAAATATAGTATGAGACTAATAAATGTCCACATTACTTAGTTTACAAACATTTAGACTCAATGCTCAAATATAGTATGAGACTAATTATGCTTATTCACCCATAGCAGCAATCGTAAAACCTTATATTCAAGTAAACCTTTATATACTTATTTAATTCTTCTGTTCAATGTGAAAATACTTTTATGAGTGTTAGAGAAACAAAACAACCAAAAAAATTTTTTAATTAGGCCTCTCCAAAACATAGTTTGTTTCTATTTGTAAATCCATTATTTCAAGAATCCTCAGTATAAGCAACAAGTATCTTCATATAGTAAACATCAGGCAAAAGATCGCTTGGGATCTCAGACATTAGAGAGAGAAATATACCTTAGCCAGTGAAACTAGGTATAGAAACTTTTGGCTTAACTACAGAAGGGTTGGGGGTTTTTTTTGAGATTTCTGAAACAATCTTTCTGAATGAGCAAGCACAAAATATGGATATACCTTTGGGTAAATATTTAAGTTCTTTTAACCTCTAAGCACTTCTGCACAGCAAAGACTTAGATGAAGGTGAGTGTCAGGCAATTTAAAAAAAAAAAAGCATTTAAATCCTCATAATAAGAATCATCATGCTAATAAGTAACCTATTCGTTAGCTTTTTGAAATTTGGGAATTTTTTTTAATTGTCAGCAAGCCATACAGTGCAGTTTCCCCACCATGCGTGATTACACTGACAGATCTAATTTTGAGCAATATGCCATACTCAGGGCACTGAAATCTGTGTGGTTCACTCAAGTCAACAGTTAAGAGAGTGACTTTTTAGTTTAGTTGTGTTCAGAGTTTACTTTAGAGCTCTCTGAAGAGTGTGGAGAAAGTTAGTTGCTCTGGTGAACTTTTTGCTACAGTTTAGACAGTAAGTTTGAGCACACATGATAGATTCCATTCCTACAGCTACTAGGTGAAAGACATAACAGGTAAATGGAGGACAGCACAGCCTGGTAAGAGATGTGATAACCTTTAGTTTAATCAGATTAGGAATACCTGGGACCATCTATATGAATCACTGTTTCACATTAGTTTCCCAAATTCTTACACAATGACAAATAAGACATTGACATGTAAGAACATGACTCCATTCTTAGCATACCATAAGCTTGAAAAAACTATAAATCTTAACGTTTCTCAGAAAATATTTTTACAATACATACAGTGAAATAATTTGTAGTTTAGGATAAATAAGGAAAGAGTAAATCTTCTGTATGAAAAAGAAGTTGGCTTTTTTAATATAGTAAAACAAAGGCTAAGAAGGGACGTGACTCTTCCTCATAAAATATGAACAGCTCAATTGCAGAGTGGGAAAAACAATGCTGGCACAGGAATAAATAGGAGAAAACTGACCATTAATAAATTAAAGCTGAAAATTGGAAGTCTGTTCCTTGCTTTCTCTGTAAAAGTCCAAAGAAATGTAGAAGTAGGTGTAAAAAATGTAATTGGTTTTGAGGGAAAAAAATGGATAAATTTAATTTAAATTTAAGATTTACATCTTTGTGTTGAGGAAGGTTGACTCAAAATACCCTGCATTGTGAAAAAAATGGGGGATTTCAATAAGGAAGGTATATTTTGATCCTATTTGCATTTGAAATTAAATTACTCCATACAAAAGTCATTGCTTCATGTTAAAGTGTTTCATAGACACAGCAGATAATGGCATTTAGTTTCACATTAGGCAGATTGCTTCATACAGTTAGAATAAAATTCTGTTACTGCAAAAATTTCCTGCCTAAAATGGCCGTAAAAACGCCACTCTACCATCGGGCTTACTGAGGCTGAGCAATTTTAACAAGGAGAGGACAGTTTGGGGTTGAGTTTTTTATTTAAGTTCTTGTGTTTGCCTGGAACTACATAAACATATGTGACTCATCATTTAAGAAGAAAAAAAAAAAAAGGAGAAATTATTTCAGCTATCACAATGTAATGAACTTACTGTGAACCAGTAATTGTGACATTAACAATTTTGAATTTGAAGTAACCAAAAAACTTTCCACAGATTCCAGTGGAAACCTTTATAGTCAGAAGTATGCTAACAAGTCAGAAGTATGCTAGCAAGATGTTTTTAAAACAAGCAACTGAGAGAAGAACATAATTCATTTATATCCATTCCCCCTCCTGTCTCTCACAACTAGGAGACAGGCAAATGTATGTTTGTTTCCCAGTGCTGCAGTGCAGATTTTTTCTTTAAAAAACTACAAGATCAAAGCTTCACATTGATTAGAGCAGAGTATTCAGTATCAGATTTCTTTTTTTACCACTTTACCTGGTATTTAATTACATCCCCTACTTCTTTTAGCTCTCTTTGGGATAGAAAAGAGATTACAGCATCTTAATAATGGAAATTCAGGAATTACACTGCCCTTTCTCCCTGCCAAGATGTGGTTGGCCCACAGGGACTACTCAGAGTTTTCTGAGGATAAGATGAAAACCACCAAGGAGTGATGTGTGATGTACATAAACCAAGGAGCATTGTCCCAGGACTGAATCGCTCTTTTCCCATACTCTATATTACTTCTCACATTTGAGAGCGCACAACGTCCACAGACATGTGATTTAAATTTGACTGCAGTATCCCTTAGAAAGGGGCATGTTTTATATTTTAGAGATTGCTATAAGGCTTGATTAACAAACATCTTCATCTATTCCTAATATTTTATGAAAATCATTTACATGTTGGTCCTAGAGTGGCATATTGTCTGAGTTGTTCACATCAACTAGGCATGTATTAGACCCCATGGGTTTTCGTAGTTTCTGTTGCATATTACTGTTTCATATGATTATGCAAAACAGAGTAATTAAGGCCTTGCACTTCTTAATGTGTGGGAAAAGATTAACTCGATAAGATGCTGAATATGAAACAAAAAACCCAAGGAAGATAAACAGAAAATGTATTCTCTTAATCTGAACAGAAAGCACAGGTCATATAAAGCACACAAGCTTAACATCACAAAACACCAAACACACTCTCAGGAGATACCAGGATGTAATTAGGACAGACAATCAATTCCCACGTCCTTTGGATTTCTATGTCATGACTTCTCTTTACTGTCTAACATTTGAGCTGAGTATGTATCCAGGGTAATGAGACTAATAGTTAAATCCTTTTCATTTTCTTGTTGTTGTTTTGGGGTTCTTTTGAAGTTTGCCACATAAGTAGTTGAAAATTGGCACTGCCAGTTAAAAAAAAAAAAAACAAACCAGAACCAACAGACAGCAAAAGGGGAGGGAACTTCTATTGATTCTCCAAAGTTTCTGTTCTGTCTGCTTGCGAAAGACATGGGAAGCAGCTTGGTAAGAAGAGGCAGTAAGCCTCATCCTAACTACCCAGCTTTTGCTTTGACTGCCTGCTCCATAACACTGATGCTCCAGGATATTACATCTGTTTAGCTGAGATTCCTGAAAATCTTCTTGGAATTTCAGGATTAGAGAACACAGTATATTTTGTACTTTGCTCTCCCTCTTCCTTCACCTTTCAGAAGTGAAAAAGTTCCATTTAGGAAAATGTATTGATTCTTGTCTTCTTTTTGGGAACTACTTAAAAGAGAAAAGAAATCTCAAGTAGCCAGTGAATTTAAAAAAGCATTTTTGGTCTACTGGCTCTTTGAGAAGTTTACGAATTTGATCTTTTCAAAAGAAGCATTCTTTCAGGAAACAGAAAGAACCTTTCTTTAAAATTCATTCTCTTAAAGCACAGTTATTTGTCACCCACTTAAATGTGGTTAAAACATTTTCCAAAACTGTTTAATAACAAACATTGCTTTTTTCTTAAGCATCAAAAGTACGTACCGCTAGCATATACTCTGAAGCCAATAAATACCAGCTGATCAGCCTTGAATCCTTTTAGGAAGTTTAAAACAGCTGTGCTGCACAATGAAGTGAGAAAAGCAGCAGGAATAGGTTTTGGCAAGCCTAGATTTGTTCATAATGAAATGAACTAAATGTTCTAAATTATTTCAGTGCTGGTAACCTGCAAACTGTAACTCCAGCTATTCACTTCTGTGAGTGAACAGCACACAAGAATGATCCAGCAGACAAATTAATTCAGTTACAATTGGGACACAAAAAAAGTGATGCCTTTATCAATGTTATTTGTAAAATAAGGATTCAAATACATTGTAAACTTAAAATATGTCAGATCGTCCTGAACTGCTTGCAAACTCAGAAAACTGGAAGCAAATTAATCCCTGGCAGAAATTAAAGTGTGCTTATTTCATTTAACCTAATATGAGAGACAAAAGCTATTAATAACACTTGAAAACATTGTACAATAAGAACCATTTCATCCTAAGTGTTGTTTTTTGAATCAACACTACTCATGGGATGTGATGTTTCAATAAGCAGGTTGTAACTACCCAGTGTACTATTGGGTTTGCCTTCACAGGCAGCCAATCTTACCTTCAATGTCCTCAGTCTGTTGCTAGGCACATTCAGTAGCCAATCTTATTTAATGGTTTATTCCTTTTGACAGTGACAATTGATAATTGTTTCTCATTTAACAACAACTTAAAGATTCAGTAAAATGTTGTACTGCTGACTTGAATATTAGCTGTGGCTTTGGCACCTTCTTTTTCCCTGGACTGATTTCTGTCAGCATACATGGAGAGCCTTCTTTCAGAAAAGTAATTCAGAGAGGATGGCTTTTACTTTGTTAAATCTGAGTTTCAGATCTAATTTCTGCAATAGCTTTTTGAGAGAAAAAGAGGACATAACCTTATTTGATATTCAGAGGAATAAAAGCCTACCAGAATCTTACAATTGTGGAAAGAAATAGACAAGTGTTTGCCATAATTCCAGCTCCTTTCTTTGATCTTATTGAATAAAGTTCAAGAGTCATTTCTCACACAGCTAGTCTGTATATCAGTTCCAAGCATTGGCCAAAATGAAAATCACCAAATCAAGGTTTTTTTAATCTTCTGTGTTAACTAACAGATTGTCTTACAGACTAAGTTCCAAATGTGGATTTCATAGTCTTTCCACCAAAGAAAATTGTAATTAGCTTATTCATGATTTTATGCCAACCTGAAAGTGGTCTGACATCTCAAAATGCCAATAACATCTCATCATTTATTTCAAGAAAGCAGTCAGATGAAAAAAGTTGCTGGCTAGCATTTAACACTAGTATTTCAATACACAATGTGTCCAGTTTCTTCAGGTCATGTTTTGTACCATCTATCGTCCCAGGTCAAACATACTCTTCCGTTTAGGTCATTTGCATATAAAAGGTTTTTGAATTTTTTTTTATTCTCTCTTTTTACAAAACTAATGTTCCAGAAAGTGTCAAGTGAAATGATGCCAAATGTATCTTACCGTTTAAGCAACCCTGGACAGACATTCATGGATATGTTTCTTGGCACCTTCTCATCTCCTCCCAAAAACATTCCTGCTCCTATTGAGGCTCTTGGTGAAATGCCCCTAGAAAATAATGGGATCCAGTATAATACCTCAACCTTTGCCTAGAACTATCCAGTAGAAACATCATCATAAGAATCAAGAAACTTGGCTTCTCAAAGCTTAAACTCTGTTCACCCTTCTCTGTTCACCCTTGCTCTTATCAGCTAATTTAGGCAGAATGAAATTTCTGGAGACAAGAAGTTCTTAAATATTGCTTCTTTGTGCTCTCTCACACACAGTTTGCAAGAATTAGGGACTCAGGGGTTGGTTCAGGAGGACACATGGGTAGAAGCCACTGGGAGAAAAATCAGAGGAGGCAGAGCAGAACACTTGAACATAGAAACGATTCCAGAGACAGCAGTGTGAGAAATATTCACCAGAAAACACAAAAGTTAAGAGCCGAGAAAGCTTATTGTTCCTGGAGCCTTTTAAGACCTCAGTGCTTCAGGACTTGATCACAACATTATATCCAGCTCTGGAGTCCTCAGTACAGGAAAGACATGGACCTGTTGGAGCAAGTCCAGAGGAGGGCCACAAAGATGATCAGAGGGGTGGAGCACCTCTCCTATGAAAAAAGGCTGAGAGAGTTGGGATTGTTCAGCCTGCAGAAGAGAAGGCTCCAGGGAGACCTTCTTGCAGCCTTCCAGCACTTAAAGGGGGCCTATAAGAAGGACGATGACAGACATTTAGCAGGGCCTGTTGCAATAAGACAAGGGGTGATGGTTTTAATCTAAAAGAGGGCAGATTCAGACTAGAGAGAAGGAAGACATTTTTCACAATGAGGGTGGTAAAACACTGACACAGAGAGGTGGTAGATGCCCCATCCCTGGAAACGTTCCAGGTCAGGTTGGACGGGGCTCTGAGCAACCTGATCTAGCTGAAGATGTCCCTGCTCATTGCAGGGGGGTTGTACTAGATGACCTTTAAATGTCCCTTCCAACACAAACTATTCTATGATTTTATGATCTGAGCAGGATAGTCTTCTCATACCTATGAGCTCTTTATTTGCTCAACAGCTGGGGCCATCTAGCCACAACTTTCTGCTTTGTCTCTGACCTAGACACCTTTTTCCAGTTATAATCCTTCATTTCACTCCCAGGACCCCTGCAGCGATACTTCTTCCCCAGCTTCATATCTCACTCCTGTATTCCACAGAGGGAGAGGACTCCACCACAGACTTCCCCCTGTGTGAGAATGGTTACTGTCATGGGTTTCATTTCTTGACAAAAGCAAAGAATTAGAAAATTTCCTATTAGAAGTAAGAAAATGACCTTAGCACAATTACCAGCTTCTGCTTGGAAGAAAAGGAAAAAAAAAGGGCAAAATTCCTAGCTGCTCTAAGACAATATGGTCTGCCAACATTTCTACTTACTCAACTATATGTGCACCTGATTTTTATTCTTGGCAGGGTTAACTCTATATGATACCAGATGTGTATTAAGCTGTTTTGTTTTTTTGTTGTGGGGGTTTTTTTTTCTTTAATTAAGGAGCAGTCAGCACCCATAGGCACTTAGCTGGATGAGAATACCTCTTGAAAAGCTGATACCTTGGCATGCACAGGATCCAGATTCTGACATTGCATTTCTAGTGCACAGCCCAGGGAACCCAGATGGTTAGCTACAGACATAACTCCTTGTAGCCAGCAGATCCAGGTTATACTAAGTTCCTCACAATATCTGATCTAGGAAACACAGTGGAGTAGGTAGAAGCAGAGAAAGGAATTTGCAAATATGCATTGTGTGCATTTCCAGACTGGTGCCTGTTGCATGGGCCACGGTCTCATGTAAGGCTGAGCAGAGATTTTGGCAGCTGTAAAAGACTGTAGCTCTGATCTTTGTTGCAACAGTCTTCAGGAAGGCATTAGAGGCAAGAAAGAGCTCAGGCCATTGAGTCCTTAAATCAGTATCAGTGATAGTAGAAATCAAGAGTAACAGAAATATGCAAGGACAATACAAAAAATCTCCCAAGTTAAGACGTATTAAAAATTCCCCTCTGGTTATGACAGCAATGTTATTGTCAACTTTAGCCCAATGAAAATAAAACTTAATAAAGTTCAGAGCTTTCTGATTATTTTTTAAAATGTGCTGTTACTATATACAGTCAATCACTTCCAATGGATGAAGCTGCCAGGACAATTTGATGGTTTTTGAAGGACCCGTCACATTTCCTTGGGTTCTACCTTTGCAAATCACTAGCAGGGCAGCTAATGTGGATGACAACAGCCTGACCTACAATAGGCCTTCACAGAAAATAATCGGTGAAATGCATGCTTAATTATCTATATTTCTGCCCCGGAAGGAGTTTTTTTAGGTATACAAGTTCTCTAATGTGACTGATTCAAGCTGTAAACAATTCAGAACATATATTTCTATCTGCCAGATGTTTTACAGTAGCAAAATTACCAGCGATCAGTCTTCAAGTAATCTCCATCAACTGTTCTAAGGAAAAAAAATAAATCAGAATTATTAATCATAGCATAATATCATCTTGAAAAGAAAGGAAGTCCAAACTTAAGGTCTTAATAACTGTAAATGATATATATATTATCTGTAACATGGCAAGAAATTTGTGGCATTAAGTATTAGATGCAAGAATATTTTACAGCATTGTAAGTTGCATCGTATCTTACCTTGGTTATATGTCTGGGTTGCCTTTCTCCCTTTTTTTTTCTTTGCCCTTCCACTGAATTTACTATATTTAGTGTCATTTGTGATAGATTATTAGTAGAGACTAAATGTTAACAATTAGTAAACTTGCATCTATATGATACCTGTATTGCACACAATACAGGGTTGCTACTGGGAACACTTAGCATAACATAAAAGAACAAGAAAAGAGGAATGTACTCTATGATCTTCCTCCCAACATACCTCTGCTTTAAAAAGCAAAAAAACATTTACACAGGGATAATTTACACAGGGAGATTTTGTAAAAAATATGAATGACATCTTGTTTGATAAGACTGATGTTCTCAATAGTTAAAAGCATCTGAATACATATGACTGAGATATTTGAATCCTGGTGATGTTTACTGGACTGTGTTTTTCCTTTGCAAAGTCAGTATGGAATGCAATGAGGTAAAGCTTCATTTTGGGAAATGCAAAATTCATGAACATTGCCCCCACGGTTAGGTCCTAGGGCACAGAGGCCAGGAGATCAGCTTGGGACTGCTTCAGCTTAGGAGCAGGACCAAGCAAAGCCACCTTCCCTCCTCTTCCCCTAAGCCATATTTGAGGTCCTCCCCTTTTCTACGCAAGAAGGTCAGCAGGACTCCTCTGAGCAGCAGTAGCAGGAGGAACCAGGACATGCCACAGCATTACCTCATTGCTCTTTTTTTCCATCATGTTCAGACTAGAGTAAGGCAGAGCACAACGAGACCATGTCGTTGCCATCAATGTTTGTGATACCTGGGCTTCCTGGCCCCATTCAAGTGGTGCCTTGGTTGGGTCCTTTCATGTACCCTCACCACAGGGCTGAGTTAAACCTTGGGATTACTGAAATAAGTGGCAAAACCCAGCTACTTCAGCCCAGCTTCAGAGGTGTTCCAGTTTTGCTGTGAATGTGACACTGAGTACACCACAGATTAGCCACCTAAGTACCAGGTGTCTTCCACACTAGCTGTCAGTGTAGGAGACAGAGAGCACCAGAAGGTGATTCACTGTATGTGAAGAGCATATCTAAAATGAGTGGAATGAGTCACCCTCTGAAGATGCTCTTTTGCCTCTTTGTCTCCCTCCTTGGACTACAGAGAGAGCTTAGTCAATAGAGTAAGCACCTAACACATAGAGGGTCAATGACAGGTGCAATATAACCTACCTTAACTCTATATCCTTGCCTTCACCAGGATGATTGATGGAAATAAGCTTCATGAAATAGGGCCATGAATTTCAACAAGGCCAAATGCAAGGTCCCGCACATGGGTTGAGGCAATCCCAAGCACAAATACAGGCTCGGCAGAGAATGGATTGAGCGCAGCCCTGACGAGAAGGGTGTTGACTGATGAGAAATTTAACATGAGCTGGCAATGTGCACTTGCAACCCAAAAAGCCAACTGTATCCTGGGCTGCATCAAAAAAAGCGTGGCCAGCAGGTTGAGGGAGGTGATTCCGCCCCTCCACTCCACTCTGGTGACATCCCACCTGCAGTGCTGCATCTAGCTCTGGAGCCCTCAGCACAGGAAAGACATGGACCTGTTGGAGCAAGTCCAGAGGAGGGCCACAAAGATGATCAGAGGGCTGGAGCACCTCTCCTATGAAGACAGGCTGAGAGAGTTGGGGTTGTTCAGCCTGGAGAAGGGAAGGCTCTAGGGAGACATTATAGCAGCCTTACAGTACCTGAAGGGGGCCTAAAAGAAAGTTGGAGAGGGACTTTTCATAAGGGCATGTAGCGATAGGACAAGGAGTAATGGCTTTAAACGGAAAGATTTAGATTAGATATAAGGAAGAAATTCTTCACAATGAGGGCGGTGAGGAACTGGAACAGGTTGCCCAAAGAATTTGTGGATGCCCCATCCCTAGAATTGTGTTCAATGCCAAGCTAAATGGGACTTTGAGCCACCTGGTCCATTGGAAGGTGTCCCTGCCCATGGCAGGGGTGTTGGAACGAGCTGATCTTTAAGGTCCCTTCCAACCCAAACCATTCTATGACTATGATTCTATGACTCATTCATTAACCATTCATAACCCCTGAGTTTTCTATTGAGCTGCTCCTTTTGTGCTCCATTTTATTTTGTAGGAAGCAGCAGTTTAAGTGAATATCTTGTTGCATTATTTCTGCTCTTGTTCCCTATAGCAAAGGCATGTCTAAATTGTAAAGAATTGCATACACCATCAATTTATTCTAATTTCCTTTAAAATAAGAAATAAATTACTTTGACAGGAATTAAATATTATATATGCTTACATATTTTGGCCATTCATTTTGTGTGCATGTTGTTTTTTGCTGCCTCGTGACCTTTGTGACATCAAAAGATATTCTTTTGTTGTTCAGCCACATTAGCAATCCTGAACCTTATGTCTTGATCGCAGGTTCCTATTGTTTGTCAGGACTCTGTATTATACATTCCTCAGTAGAGAAAAACCCACAGTGAAATCTCTTGTGGGAACAAAATGTGTGTCTTAATTTCAACTGAGACAATGCATAGCCAACTGTTCTTTAAACTGTAATTATCAGGCCTGAACAAGCATCCATTGAAGATGTCTACATTGTTGGTACCCTGGTGAGATCACTTGGAAAGCAAATGGTTAGTGGTGTACAACAATATGTTAAAATGCCCAGAGGAATTAGGACGCTTCCTTAGTGTTGCCTGTAAGATTTTCTTATTGGCTTGCCTTTTCTTGTATATGCCACTCATAATTAACTACAGCAAAAGAGGTCCCAGCAAGGAAAAGCAATTTATCTGAAAGCCTCTATTCTTTTCTCAGAATGTATAAAGGCTTATTTTGTACTTCCAGTTGGCCAGCATTTCCTTTTTGTTTGCAGAATAATGATATGATTGTCTCAAATAATAGAAAAGCTTCTAGGGAAGCTCAAAGATGCTGTAAATTTACACTCATCTTTGCTGTAGCAGCTTCCAAACTGGTAAGGAGTCACTGCCCTTCCTGCCTAGAAGTGAGAAGCAAGTATGATCACAACATTAATTACTGGATATTTCAGCGGCTGTCTCCTGTGATGAAAAAATAAAACCAAAACCTTAATTAGGAGTTTTGGATCTTTTTGGCAACAAAATAGCCAGTAAGTGTTATTATCCATGTAATGCCATCTATGCTAGTATCCTGCATTCCTTTGTCTGTAGGAAAGTAATTTCTTCCTTTGTTTGTTGGAGACAACTTCTTGCTTCCAGTTTTCTTGAGGACAATTCTTAGTGTTGGGGAAGTTTCTGGATTTGTCCAGCTTCTGCACCAGGCATGGTGTTTGACGTGGTAGATATTGTCTAAAAGGATCATGTATGTAACAAGTAAAATACATTAAAAGAAGGAAAAGACTGTGTAAGTGACAAGAACACAGATCAAAAGCTCTTCCACAGAAATTATGAGCCCTGAGAGTAAGGTTAAGTAAAAGGCTGGCGCATGGCTGATTTTCCATGTGAGCCTTCAGAAACCGGCCAAACGCAGATGCCTTGCACTGGCCTGAGGAGGAATCCACTGTCTGTAAACAAATGTCACACTTATGACGGAGGCTTGGGCTTGCAGGAATCTGTATTTTCCCACTTATGTTTTACTTTTTAAATATTAACGTCAAGTTGCCTTTAAAAAAGGGACAAGCACTCCCATAGGCACAAACATAAAAAGACTACATTGCTTTCCTCTTAACCGCGCCTTCACTGGAGTGTCTAAATGTTTGGTCTGGACTGTTTCATCAGTGCCTTGTCCTCAGTGCTAAATGTCAAAGACACATCAAGGTTGGACAAAAGTCCGCTGAAGTCAGTAGAAATCCCTTCAGTAACTTTAGTGAGCATTGGATGCAGCTGTTAACTTACAAGTCATTGCCAAGATGAATTGAAGAGGCGGCTGTTGCCTTCCTAAAGGCTTGTATGTTTGTTATATTAAAAAAAAAAAAAAAAATCATTCTGTTTCCTAAGCGGTGCACAAAGAAATTAAGAGAATTTTTCAGACTGAAAGGAAAAACCCTGGAAAATAATAATTACTGCAAATGAGAATTTATTGTTTAAAACATAACCCTTCTGTGATTAGACTGATGCCTTGCCTTCCTCTCCTCCCAGAATGTATGTGATTGCCAACTGTGCAAAATGCATATTCAAAGCTATTTCACAGTTAAACAAACCAAAGGTGTTTGTAAATCTGCAATCTGCACCTCCTGTGCCCTAAAGTCAGCCTAACCAAGGTTATTTAAACTGAATTGCAAGTGACTGTTTCCAGTTTAGGACCTCCTGCTAATTTTTAGCAGTTCAGAGTAATTCTTTTGGCAGAAGTTATAAAAAAGTGGAAACAGACTTTTTGTAGTGGGAAGATGACAAACACTTCTGAACCCTCACAGGACTGATAGTGAGCACTGCTTAGATGCTGTCTATTCCAGAGATGAAAAAGCTTCTTCTGATCTTTGGGTTTACAAAATGACCTGCTTGATTTTCTCCTCAGTGACTCATTCGAGGGTTTTACAACAGGTCATTAAAGGTAAGGGGAAACTGACTACTGAATTGTTATCATGTACAAAATGTTTGTTTTCCTTAAATAACCTTCCCACATAAAGGATGTTTGGAGTCACTGTTTAGCAAAAGGAGAACAACACTGGATTTAAAATGCCAAGACCCACAGAACAGATAAGTGAAAACTGCAGTGATTAGCTGTATATTGAATGCAATGTCTATATTTGACAAAGATAGAGCTCCCAGCATCTAAATAATGTTCAAGAGCAAGAAAACTTTTTTTCCAAGTCAAATTTTTCCTCAGTAAGTTTGCAGACAACACCAAGCTGGGTGGGAGTGTTGATCTGCTGGAGGGTAGGAGGGCTCTGCAGAGGGATCTGGACAGGCTGGATCAATGGGCTGAGGTCAACTGTATGAAGTTTAATAAGGCCAAGTGCAGGGTCCTGCACGTGGGTCACAACAACCCCATGCAATGCTACAGGCTTGGGGAGGAGTGGCTGGAGAGCAGCCCGGCGGAAAGGGACCTGGGGGTGCTGGTTGACAGCCAGCTGAACATGAGCCGGCAGTGTGCCCAGGTGGCCAAGAAGGCCAACAGTGTCCTGGCCTGTATCAGAACTAGTGTGGCCAGCAGGAGTAGGGAAGTGATCGTGCCCCTGTACTCGGCACTGGTGAGGCCGCACCTCGAATCCTGTGTTCAGTTTTGGGCCCCTCACTATAAGAAGGATGCTGAGGTGCTGGAGCGTCTCCAGAGAAGGGCAACGAAGCTGGTGAGGGGTCTGGAGCACAAGTCTTATGAGGAGCGGCTGAGGGAACTGGGGTTGTTCAGTCTGGAGAAGAGGAGGCTGAGGGGAGACCTCATTGCTCTCTACAACTACCTGAAAGGTGGGTGTTGGTCTCTTCTCCCAAGTAACTAGCAATAGGACGAGAGGAAATGGCCTCAAGTTGCCCCAGGGGAGGTTTAGATTAGATATTAGGAAAAATTTATTTATGGAGAGAGTGGTCAAACATTGGACCAGGCTGCCCAGGGAGGTGGTGGAGTCACCATCACTGGAAGTGTTCAAAAAATGTGTGGATGTGGTGCTTCGGGACATGATTTAGTGGACATAGTGGTGTTGGATTGATGGTTGGACTTGATGATCTTAGTCTTTTCCAGCCTTAATTATTCTGTGTGATTCTGTGAAATGTTTAATAGATTTTCCCTTGCACAACTTAAACAGCACTTTTTAATTGTATTTGCCACCTATTTCTCATGGGCCACCAGCTATCATTTTGTCTTGGTTTATCTGCTGACACAGACTGCCAGGTAATAATTCATTTCTGTTAAACCTCTTGGAGAAATTAAAAGAACGGGTGAATTATTTTAAACAAGTTCCCAATCTACAGTTATCCAGCCTACGCCACAGTACCAGTCCTCATTATTTTTTCCACTTTAATCCCGAAGTGGATTAAAAATCCTATGTTGCCGTCTGATACCTTAAAGTGTTATTGCCTTCTGTTGAGAGAGCAATATAGTAGCTTAACATTAGCTTCAAGTAGAAATGTTTCTATTCTTTCTCTACTTAGGTCGAAGGTGGTGTCTTCCTTGCCTTCTCAAATAAATCATGTAAGGGGTGGTTATAAATCGGAATGCCGAATCTAAGGATGCAATGTTATGGACATCTACCTTCCACCCCTTTTCTCTGTGCTACTGACACTGTAGGAGAAAAGATACCGACAGAAGGAAGTTTCCCTCCTATCCATCACCGCAGGCTAATCTCATGCCTGCACATGCTACCTTAGCTGTCTGCTAGACTTTGCTGTTGCCCTGAATTACATTTAGTTCTTAAACTGCCAAACTTTCCTGTCTGCTTTATTTGCACATTTCCCCTCAAATCATTTTGTTAGATTTGTTGTCTGCTGTTTGAGATGTCAAAACTTTATTGACTAGTAGTTATTCAGCATTTGTCAGCCTTTCTCACCTTCCCAGACCCATGCTGGGGTCAGGACACTCCTTAGACATAATGCCTTCGCACCAGAATTGCATATTCATCACTCAAAGTAACACTACAAGGCAACATATCTAGAGGCACTCGAAAGGTGGCAAACGTTGCCTGGATAGCCAGTGAAAATAAGATAGTGAGAGCAGGTGAGACCCTACACATGTGCTCTGTATTTAAGATGAAGTTGCTTGTATTTGGCAGTGTTCCAGGCTGAGTACAGATGCTGGACAGGGCATAACTGGAGAAAATATCATCAGGGGCATCAGTGTAGCAGCTTCCATGAAATTAGGGAGGTGAATGGGTGGATAATGAGTTTCAGCTTCCCACTTAGCCTTGCAGACACCTGATCCATCAGCCATGACATTTAGTGGTGCAGCACCACGGTAAATGCAGCCATAAGTGTAGATACATGTGTCTCCATACCTCTGTGAATGGTGTACATATTCCTTCCTACCTTATCGTTAGTATTGCAGCTTAAAAACAGTGCAATACCCTGTTATGAAAGCCTTCAGCGTCTAACTCTTGAATCTGACATCATACAACCATTCCACAATGCAAAAAAGTTTTGTGCACATAGTTGTATTGCAGCCATTTTTGCAGAATTCACCATGCCTGGGCAAAGTTTTTTATAATTTCTTCTGCACTCAGTGGTGTTGTCAAGGGAAACCACCTCCTGTGCTGTGTCAATAACATTTGTGCCTACGGCAATGTTTGAAAGGTAGGTGGGATCTTCAGTCTGGGTATACAGGGAACTCATAACAGTTGTTTCATTCTTCATGATTAACTTCATGCTTTTTATCAATCTAACACCCAGATTGTGTTGGAATGAAGTCAGGACTGGCTTAAATAATGAAAACTACAGAAAAAGAGCACATAGTTTTGCACTTTAGAAAAGATATGAAAAGAGAGATTAGCTATACTAAAATTTTTGGTATTGTTCATAAATGTAGAATAATTTATTAATTGGATCTTAAATTTATTTAAGTGCATTATGAAGAAATATATAGGGATCAGTGAGCAGCGAGGCCACCATCACTGTTCATTCTTCTGCATTGCTTCACTCTTCAGCAAGGATGCTTGATCTGCACTTGCATGAGGCTTCTGGTTTATGTGCTCATCAGTACAAATGAAAGTCACAGAGTACCATGAGCACATCTTGCTGGTCTTAACACTGGAGAGATATTTTTTGGCATATTAGTTGCTGGTTGAGTTAAAATAAACTGAAACATACAAATCCTAAAAGCAAACAAAATACTTTGTTGTTCAAAGCTGGTATATCATCAGTGTCTTCTAAACACAGTCAAACCTGTGATCAGCTGCTGGTGCCTTCAGATGACCTCTTTTGCTCTGATCAGGACTATGGGGAGCATATAATGAAGGGTCACCACAGGAACCCTTTTTCTTCGCTTTGAACCTAACATCAGTATTCAGAAACGGAAATGCATTTTCATCCTCTCTCGTAGAGTCACGCCACCTCTCTTAGGCTTTATGGGAAGATGATAGTGTTCACAAAATGCCTGGACCCATTCCTCTTGCCTTTGTAGCTATGGACATCAATACTTCTAAAAAGCCGGGGAGGACCATATTTATGCTCTAGTCTGACCTCCTGCACGATACACATAGTAGAATAATTTACCTTGGTACTTTACATCAGATCCAGTACGCTGTGGCAATACTACCGCATATATTTTAAATGTCAAGAGGTTAAATGATTCACTCTGTCTTCAGGTAAGCGGTTCCAAAAGTTAATTTTATTCAAGTTTCAAAAACTGTGTCTTATTTCTAGCTTGAATTGCTTTATTAGCAGCTCCTAGACAGAAATCTTCCTACACTCTTATCTGATAAGGAGCCCTTTATTATCGTAGACGTGTTTCCCAGGTATTTTGAGATGTTACTCAGTTCAAGTCTCAACTTTCTATACTCTGGCCTTCAAGTATCAATTGCAATTATTTAAAACTAAACTCATTAAGTTATTTAGTGGGATATTCATACTTATAACTGATTAAGACACAAACAGTTAACAAATGTTTGTTAGCTAGCAGAACTCCCAAGTATACAGAGGAGAACGAAAGAGCTCCAGAACTATTTTAGAAATGTCCTTTCCTGATCCTGAAGTAGCACTGGACTTGTTCTGCTAATTTCTGCCTCTAAAGATTTTGGGTTACATCCCGTTCAAGATCCACAGCCCTGCACACCTTGGCTTTATATTTATTCATTGTCTTCTTAGAGATAATCCATTTTTAATCCATTGCATTTGTGTTGCTAGAATATTTGATTTATCTTTATGAAACTGAGAGGGTCAAAAGATGAACTTGGGTAAGAGAGCACAGCTCTACTAATACCAGCTTGATTGAACTAGCCATAAATCTGGACCAAACTGGCTCACAGCTTGACAACTGTTTAATACAGTTGATCCATGAAAGCACAGTCTTCCCAATTTTCAGCTATTTATCTGTGACAGGGAAAAGATAGCTGACAAGCTGAGCACGAGGGTGTTGGCTGCAGGATAAAAAAGCTGTATCTGTCTCTAAAGCTATAGATCTGTTTCTCATTGCAAACCATTTATCAACAAATTCCGTCACAAATAAGCACCAATTTTCAGCCAAAATCCATACCCACCTTACTATATCTTATCACTTATCCTGAGATAGAGCATACAGTGCTGATTAAATGTATCCATGCAGGAATACATTATTCTAACCCTGTCCTATTAAATGGATTTTCTTTTCTACATTAGCCATGGGTTTAGACACAACCATGAATTTCATAAATAAAGGTACATTTCCTGCACAGAAAGGCAGAATACTGTAGTTCTGTGTGTCTGGATCACATCTGCCTGCAAATAGGCACATCTTCATTATGTTGAAAAAAACTCCTAACTCTCTATATATCAGCTGTAGATAATGTTGTACTTTTATGGAAAAGATAATAAGGCATAAAACCTTCACTTCTTCTGGAAAACACTGCGCATTTTGAATATGGCTAGTCATGAACCAGCACAGAGAATTAATGTGTATTTCCTCTCTCTGAGTGCTTTGAGGCACTGCTTTGAAAAAAGGATGATAAACCAGAACTATGAAATCACATTGCCACTTTTATATGCTGTCATTGCTTTGGTCGATGAATAGCTACGAAGATAAATACAGCTATACCAGGTACCTCTGTTCCCTCCTCCACCCTACCTCCCACACTCAAGTTCTGATTAAAATGCAGCACGACTCCTCTGGGGCTGTCCAGGAAATTGCCACCCAGAGATTTCCGTAGTGTTCACAGTCAACACCACTGAAGGAAGAGATAAAGGTTTGTTTGGAGGGATTGCCTTGGCTGGTCTTTTTAGTCAGTTAGTAACGGGTGCCTTAAGCCTGCTCGTGATCTGTCATCTCATCGTTGTCAAAGTATTTTGACATTATACACATTCCTTCTTTGCTTATGTACCGTCAACATGTGTGTACATGCCATTTCTTCCAGTGGAAAAAAAAAACTGTAAAAGCGAAGGTTCATTTTAAGAGAAACTAGCAAAAGTAGAGCTAACACCCTCATTAGGATTGCTGCAGCTGCCTTCCAACATGTATATCACATGTTACAGGAACCCCTCCACACTGCCTGTTACTGTATGAGGCACTGAGGCCCTTCCTTGTAATTCACTTTTCAATATACAGAAAAAACTTGTTAGGAAATGGCTGTTTGAAAGGTAAGTGTTTTGCCTAGGACTAGGAGTGACCGTAGAACTTAGATCAGTAATTAGTTGTTATTCTTTCTATGATTACTGCAATGAAACCTATACAAGAAAAGCTTACTTTTCCAGAGACTGCACCACAATGTGTCCAAACATCATAAACACAGTACAGTCATAACCCTCTTAGATGATCTTCCTTTAGCAAGAGATAGTTATCAGGCCACTCAGTCGTCGGCTGTGTTGTGCACACAGCTAGAAAACTTGGCTAGAGACAGAAGTGATCATTTTCAAATGCAAAAAGAAAAAAGTAAACAGAAGAACAAACCTGTAAAAACTAAAAATGCCAGCCTGAGGAGAAAGGGAGGAATCAAGGGGGTTAAAATGAGGAGACCACGCAGGAGCCAAGGTGAATCGTACATGCTTTTGGGAGCTGATCTTAAGTTACCATAGTCCTTAGGTTGGCTCAAAGGTGAGTTTTTAGGTAGAAGAGTTTGGAAAGTTTCCATGGAGCACACAAGCTCAGTGCACCAGCTGTGGAGAAGACACCACCTGATAAGGGGGGAAAATGCCTCAGGGAACTATAGCAATGCCATAGTTGTGACCACTCTGCTGAACAGCTTCTGTGCAAGCAGATTTATGCTCCTGCTTCCACTGTTAAATGAGAAACTTGGTACCTCTTAAGGTCCTCAGAGAACCAGAAACCTGTTTACTTAGAAAGAGATTTTGCATCTTTTCATTCCAAAGGCAAACTAGTGCCCCAGTGCTCCCAGGGGAGCAAGAAGGGTAGCGAACAAGCGGTACCTTCCTCTCTCCCTGCCCTTGCAAGACAGAGGTGGAAGCAATAAGGGTGAAGAGTGGAATATGTCTCATAGAGCTAGCTAGTATTAAGCAGTTTATTTTGCTGCTCTGATGATGATTTCCTAGTTTGGATAAAACAAAGTGGGATTTCCCCTCATTTCACTCAAATTCATTGAAAAACACTCTTAGACAGCAGCTACGATTGGTTGTTTAGAGATGTATAAGTCACTCTTCTGGACTGCTGCTGAATATTACGGGTACCCTAATATTAAAAGTATCAGAAGGCACAAACAAGGGAACAAAAATAGTTCAAGTCCTTGACATTACTGAGAACTCGCGTGCTCCTTGCACAGGACTGTTAGGGGGCCAGGACAGGCTGCAGCAGAGGGATGAGCAGGAGCAACAACAGACAATGATGTTGACTTGTTCAAGAACTTACCATCTTGCCAGAAGGCTCTTTCAGGTCCCAGACACAGAGTGCTCCGTGCTTGCACAAGAGTCAATGTTTTTCCATCCTACATGAGGCAGCACTGAGGCAATAATCTGTCGAACATTTGCTACTGGAATTGTGCCCTCATGTTAGGAGGGATGACTGGTACAGATGCAATGGTGGTGGCTGGGGAGCACTGACAAAGCCAATGGCTCTTAAATTCCATCCCTAACATTCACCAAAAAACAGACTGTGGGCCTTCTGGTCCTCTGAAGTGCCAGAAGTGGGGAGGCAGGCATCCTCTGATAGCTCTTCCCTGAGGAAGCTGTAGGATGACCCTGAGGAGCTGTCACCCTGATCCAGAATGTAACAGCAATAATCATAAACTTAATTCCCTGTTCTCTAATATTAGCATTTATTCATCACAGACATGGCCCTACTTACTTATTAATTTGCTACATTATTAATTATTGCAAAATGCTTGTCATATGTGGTTTTATTTGCAATGTGGTGGGGGGTTAGGTTGGAGAGGTTGTGGCAATGAAAGCCTCTGGTGTTTATCTTTTATTCTAAGTTCAACTAGACTTTCTTTTCACCTATATGTCAATTAAAAAAAGGAAAACCGACAACAAAACATTTGGTTTCTGCTACTACTGGAGAAAGGGAGGTCATGCACTTCTGGTCTCCAACCCTGGAAAGGCCCGGGAAGAAGGTGGCTCTGGATTCTTATCACGACAATACTTAACAGTAAGTCTTTTGACTCCAGTCACAGTTAGAAAGAAGGAGGAAGGAAAATTACATTTGTAATCGCAAAAGCATCTTCAAATAAATTATTTGACAAATCTTGAGTATGAATAACTTGACCTCTCATGACTGTGAAATTACATAGTATAAGATAGACATTTCTTGCTAATCCAGTACTCCTTAATGCATACATTTTAATGTCTCTATTGCTTACAATTATCTATAAAAAACATCACTTTCCCTTCTTTGTGGTGTTCACATCACATATAAACTGTTCCAACTGTTCATGGTTTATAGTTTTAGTAAAAACCCCTAACAGAAGTTATGCAGAGATCCAATACAGCGGCAAATGTACTCTGTTCTTCATGCTTAAATATTTAAAAACCACAATTATGCTTTCTAAGTGCCTAAACGTTTTAATCCAGAATAGCTGTTTTTCTATATTACTTCATACCATTCTTGAGTGGCAGGAAAATCAAACAATCTGTGAATGTATCTGCCTAAAATAACCAAGAGATGGCAGCACTCCATTCAACCCAAATTTGACTTGTCATGTAATCTATATAACTACAGTACAGCCGGCAGTACAAGTAGGAAATGCAAGCGAAACAGAGCAGTCAGCTGTTTAGTAAGCCAAGACATGCATAATTTCATCAGTCGTTCTCCCTGTTTGCCATGGGGGGCTGACAAACACAGCAGTGATGGAAAGTTCTTGACAAAACGGGGAGAACGAGGAGGTTCGTGACAATTGCTTTTCTTCCTGGTCCATTGTCTATAAGTGGCAGCACCATTCGCTGAGGTCCTGACGCTGTTCCCTTGCCTTTGAAATCATTAGGAAAAATATTGTCACCATGAGGAAAGGTATTAAGATAAGACGCATAGTGAACACATTCCAAAATGGATTAATCATCATTTAAAAAAAAAAAAAATAACCACAGAAAGTTTCACATATGTTATAGTAGGTCAAATTGCATACAGTGTTCTTTCTTTCCTCTCTTAAATGCTGGAGTAGAAGTTAATGCTCCCTAATTCTCCTCAATCTTCATACACTACTCCCTGGCAGTGCAATCTATAAATTATTAGGTACTTTGTCTTGGTTTGCCAAGGTGCAAATGGCTATGCAGAGAGACCTTATTGGATGTCAGTTGCTTCGGGTTCTTTGGGAAGAGAGTTACTGTGTGGAGAACAGAGTGCTAATGCATTTGAAATCAATCTTGAAGAAGCTGCGACCTGACATAGTGGTACATTTTACATATTTTGTTCTCCAGAAATCTTTGGATGCTTTTTAAGCTTCTTGATAAATGTCCAGGAATTCTCTGATACTGATGATCACTGTTGGAGCTAGGCTCAAATATTTTTGCTTGCTTGACTAGCACAGGGGCATTCACAAAAGGTAAACTATTTTTGCATTTAAGTGGCTATGCTTATCTTGCATGTTCAGTGGGTTGTTTCCATTGTGGTTTTTGCAGTACCTGTTAGGGCAATTACTCTATTTAGCTTTATAATTTTTTCCATACGTTCTTGCACTGCTAAAAGGTGGGAGGTTATAAATTAGCATGCAATAAGTATCATGTTACAAAATCCTAGCAGAGATAAAGCACTTGTCATTTGTACCAAGTCAGCTCTGTAAAATCATTGCTATAGTCCCTGCTTATGTTTGAGTCAGTCAGTCTCAATGACGTCAGAATTAGAAAAGTGTATTTCCACTAGGATGTTAGAGCATGATGGGTTACTCTCCTATAACAAAAACTGCAGTGTGGTAATTAAATCTCAGCTTTTAAACACATGAAGGAACCCATAGATGAAGGTCCTCACCTGTCCTTTCCTCTCCCGCCTTTCTGAGCTGTCCTATCAGAAGAGCACTTCGCAGCTTTCTCTCTCCCAACCCACTCTTCCTGCATGGGGGAACTTCCCGTCATGCTTAGGAACAAGCACCAGTGGCTTTCGTTAACACTGGGGATGCTGAAGGAGACAGACAGCTGTTTCAGACAAGGCCAAGGTGCAACTTCTGGGATGTTGCAAAAAAGTCCCTCATTTACGTATTTTTAACATAGATGAAGTAGCTGATGGTCCTTTCCCATTACAGTAGGATCTGCATCTTTATAATCCATTAATTTTACCAGGAAATCATTCCTTTCACCCCACTTCTGAGCAAAGATTTCATATCAGAGACCACTTAAGATACCCGCCTTCCACTTCCAGAAGTCAGTGTTTAAATAAAGCAGAATACCACTAGCAACACGCTGTGAGGAACCACTTTGTGTGGCACTGGAAGGATCTTTGATTATTGGGGCTCTGCTTTTAGGTGTCTTCCGCAAGGCAGCCTCCAAGAAGCACTGTGTCCTTAACACCATGTCAGAGTACCAGAGACAAGGGCCTGCTGGACTTTCCTCAGACTTCACACATACATAGGCTCAGGGAATTCCAAGAAGACCTTCCAGCTTTACAACTTGGCACATGAGCCAAGGACAAGCAGAGTTTCTATAAGAAGGAAATGCAGCCCCTCACATGCCCAGGAAGAAAAAGGAAAAAAAAAAAAAAAAAAAAAAAGACATTTCAGACAGGGTGGAGGAGGAGACACCTTCAGAGGAACAAAGTTAAGCTTCAGAGTGTAGCTGCGTGGAGAGCACAAGTGGAGCCATGCCTTGGCAGGCTGCAGCACACGCTCCCCCGAGGCAGCAGTGGATGCCGGTAGAAGCTGCGCTCCCCCATGCACAGTCTCTCCTAATGCTACCACTGGATCTTTTAAGGGCTCCTCTGGAGTGATGGCTACCCCCACACATTCCTCCTCCCCAGCTTTCTCTGTAATCTCCACCCTCACCCTCTAGCCCTGCTGAGCTTAACTTGCACGTGACACTGTGACCTGAGGTGAAATGATATATTTGATGTGCATTATCTGGAGTCCTGATTTATTTACTTTGGAGTAGGTAGGGCAAGGAGAGGTATTTAAGGGAACTTAAATAGGAAAGTGCTGAAGGATAAATACACTGCTGGACAGGATAAAAGGAATTTTGCCAAAAAAAAACAAAAGAAAGGCCAAGTGCAAATGAATGCTGAGATTGGGCTGGGAGGGACTGTATGGGCAGAGAAAGGGTTTGGGGAGCTGGATTAGCTCAAGTGGTAAGGAAAAATATAGGGATGACTGGAAGCAGATTGACGGGAAAGAAGAAGTGTGTCAGCCCACGTGTCAATGAATCGGCTGTTGGCAGCACATAAATGTTAAGGAGCAGCTTGCAGTCTCTGACTATTTGTAGCCTGATTCCTAAACCAAAGAAAAAATCCAGAGCAGCACTGGATACTAGACTACACCTCTGAGCCATCAGAGCCTTTCACTTGCACTAAGGAAAATACATTATTGATGCTGGCAGGGACATATACTCTAAAAACAGACAAGGAGATTGCAGCCTAATCCAAATCCAAACAGAAGCAAGTTGTCTAAAGCCAAATTCCTTTTATAGTCCCTTAATTTCGCTACAAAATTGCTTTCCTTTAAGTTTTAAATTGTGTAGTATCCGAGCCAATCTAGCTAACCCCTTCTTACAAGAGCAGTCTGTCTGCGCAGGAGTGGACCCATTAAAAACTCAAAAGACTAATGGCTTGCAGGATTCGGGGTAAAACCTTGGCCCCACTCAAGGCAGTAGGAGGTTTGCCAAGGACTTCAGTGGGGCCAGGATTTTACCTCAGGTCTTTACGAGCAGCAGCGTTGCTCATTTAGAAGCACAAAAACACCACTGTGAATTTCCTGAGGTCCAATCACCGGCTCTTGCTGGTGCTTCCGACGTCAGATGGCTTCGCTTTGAAACCCAAAGGGAAGAGTCTGAGAAGTGAAGCCATATCCTCCCACTAAAAGCCAATTCCTTTTACGTGATCTGTGTGCGATGATTAATTCCAGCAAAAAGAAGAAAACCAAAACTTGGGTGTTTTTCTTTTCCCCTTCCTCTCACTCTCCCAAACCAACCTCCTTCCCCATGGGGATAGTATAAAGAGCTTTCGCTAGAAATGACACGGCAGAGGGCCGCCGGCCCAGCCCGACGTGATGCAGACGGAGGGCCGGCCGGGAAGCCCATCGACCTCGGGCTGCTCACGGGGCCCCACCCAGCCCATGACCAGCCGCTAACACGGCCCCGTCGGCCGGACACGCCGCCGGGACGGCACGGTAATTGAAAACAGCGGGCCGTCTGCCTGCGGCCTCCCAGCGTTAGTGCTCGGGAGTGTGTGATCATGATCAATAATGCTTCATGGGAATCTTTTAAAGTGCTCCCAGCCACATCACTCCAGTAAAGGATTTGTCAGCCTTTCCATAAACCCAAGATTTGAAGAGTTTATAGCTCAGCTTGTTTTCATTACCTTGAGGTGAAAGTTGCCATATAAAATTTCAGACCAGAAACACTTTTTTCCCTGGCTAATACAAAATACCATTTAAGACAAATTTTTGTCTCCAAATTTAGAGTCCTGGTAACAGCCGTGTTGTTCCCCGACTCTTTCAGGTGTGCTGATCAGAACTTCAGCGTGAAAATCTATTGAATTTAAGTATTAGCAAACAAATGGTGAGCTCTTCTGCTGAACTTTTAAACCACTGACTAATACGTCCAGAACTGCCGAGTTATTTTGCTCACTCCCAAGAAACGCCGTAAGTCTGCGTCAGGGACTTCTGTGGAAGAAGAACAGACGATGCTCCTCTGCCTCTTCCCTTTCCAGCAGCTGGGACTATGATTTCGCAGTGCTTTGTTGCTTGAAGGAGGAGGATTTAAGCTCGTATAAAGTCACTGTAGCTCCATTCACTACAAACTACTTTGTGTCTTTTCTCCCTTAAGCAGTTGCTGTGCTGCAACCCAGAATTAACTGAACTTCCAGTAACGGACATGACTTTTCCTGTTACTGCACGGGGCACATTCCGGCTACCTGTACTTACAGAGCACGGTGGGAGAAGAAAACTGGGTCTATCTTTCCAAACTCAGCTGGTGCCAGACGCCTGTGCCTCACACAGACAGGCAAAATGTTTCTCATCACCTGAACAGTAATATCTGACATTGCAGACATCTTCCTTCGCTGCTGAACTGGACCCTCGCCCCACGCAGCGCGGTGGGATCCCACCTCTGCTGTTTTCCAACCTTGCCAGCAGCCACAGGCCAAAGTCCCTGCCTCTCCTGTGGAGGAGAGAGCTGCGAGAACAGCAGTTCCCAAGCGTGCAAGCCTAATGCCACTGTTTCACAGCAACAGATGTTAACATCCAAAACAATAATTAAAGAAAAACACAATGGAATGATCACAGAATCACAGAATCACTAAGATCTCCAGCCTCTGAAAAGTCTGCCTGCTTTATCCAAATGTCATGTAATGACTCCTGGTGGAATTAATACATTCTGGTTGCTTTCTTGGTGAGAAGGTACATTTCACCTTTTTTTTGGCATGACCTATGCCTAGGATAATTTCTCCTTAAACAATGGATTTTTGCTGGTGTAAGAGAGTTTGGAAAAATCAAAGAGGGGAAAAAAACTATTTTTTTTTTTCCAAAGGAGTGCCAGATTGATAAGTGGATGGTGAACAGATTATTGTGGGGGGACTTTGGGGGTGAAAGGAAATTACAAGCAAGATTTGGGGAAGGGGAAGAGATGGAGGGAGTCTTCAGCAAAATGAATAAAAATAGTACTAATTTTGCCATTACTACAGGAAGCTGAAAGTGCATTGCCAGCTGTAGAATAATACCAAGTATAGATACAGTACTTTTCAGTCTTGCTTCTTAAGAAAATGAGGCTTATATGATTGTGTGATCGTGTATATATACACGTGTGATTGTGAGATCTGTGTACACCAAAGTGGTTTAGTCTGTCAGTTTTCCCTTCTCCTTCAATCTTTTTAATTTTCTAGGCTGCATCAGGAAAGAAATAGAGGTTTCAAAGTCAAAATATTTCTGTAAGGGTCCTGAAACCTTGAAGCCCTGCAGAAAAAACAAAACAAAACAAAAAACCTAAATCCTCAAAACTATTAGCAATTCCGCCGGGGCAAATGATGCTGTAAAAACTCCGCTGCTTTTGAACACCAGAAAATCCATAAAGGGTAATAGACAGTCAGAGCACTCCAACAACTGGAAAGGTTTTACTTGAAGCTGTTACCTTATTAGACAGCAGAAAACCTATTGCAAACAAAAATACATAGACTCTCAAACTACATTGACTACACTGCTCACAGAAGCACTCATTGACAGGCAAAGGTGATGTGCATATATCCTGACTCCAAAATTTCCTACAAGTTTTCAGTCTCATATATCTTGTAATCTTCCCAGGATGCTGGCAAATAGACAGCATTGACAGAAAGCTACGCCCAAGCTAACTGAAAGATATATAGGCCCTTACCGAAAGGATTTCCCTGGCATTAATTTCTTGCTGTAGCCAATAGACCATACTCCCTTTTCATTTCTTTTAAATTGGGGCCATTTGGAAAGCTATAAATTCTCCTTAGGAAGGAGATTTTCCTCGAGCATTGTCCTGTTCAGAGACTCTACTGCTTGGGGCTTTCCTCTAAGTAAATCTCATGGAAATTGAGTCACCTGTTAGAATGATGCAAGCCATTTGCAAACGCCTTCCCCAGCCCTAGAGACAACAGGTAGAATGAGAATATATCTTAAGCAACCACCCAAAGGAGGTAAGAAGGCAAGCTTCTGTTTGTTTCATACATTTCCAAGCTACCATAGGATCACACAAAAAAAGACAACAGCAAACAATTCCCAAATTTCTTCTTCATGGTAGAACAATATCCTGTTGTCCTAATTCCCTGTTACTAACTACCAACTTCATGTCTGTTGATGTGTTATTTATTGCCATCTCCTCCGTGGGACACACAGTGGGCAGGAGATTGAGTGTTCTTGTCTTTTTCTACTCTAATGGGAAAGCATGTGATGCTGTCGGGTTCCCAGCCTGCCTGCGGCAGGAAGAAGGGCACAGAGTCCACGCAGCCTCTCGCAGGGCCCGTGCCTTTGTACGTGGCTGTCTGAGGCGTATCAACCAACTTGACACTCTGCCAGTGAACAGAGAAGCAGCAAAAGAAAGCCAGCTTTGCTAAATGAAAGAGGGAAGCTCATGTCATCCAAATGAACAGCAATTTAGACTTTTTATGTATGTAACCTCTGCCGCCTTTGTGTTGTCAAGAATAGCAATCAAAGTGCTAATGATAATGAGCAAATCCATCTTATGTCAGTTCCAGCCCCCTCAAATGCAGATCCTCGGATTAATTTAGCCCCCCACCAAGTGCTTTGACTGGCATGGATATTAGAATTTATTTTCTCTCTTGATAAATAGCCAAAGTAGTGTTCCTGTCCTTGTGTAGCTGATGGAAATCCCTCTGTAAGCACTTGTCTCTCAGTATTTCCACTGAAAATACCACAGGATTCCTGTCCAGCCTGAAAAATAGAAGGCTAGGAGGAAGCAAAATTGTGTCTTAGGTTTATCTCCTTGCAGTTATTTCAAAGACTTTATGGGTACTAATAGCAGGCATGCTGAGAACAAGGAAACCACTCACTTTGCAGAATTCCTTCTGCTCATGAAACTAAGAAGAAACCTTCATGGTGCTCATGACCTCACACCAAATCCCAAGTGTTAAATTACTGAATGTTATTAGGCTTCCACTCATGAAAACTTTAAAAAAAGTTAAAAAAAATAAAGGCTTTACAGTTTTTTCTGCATGGCAGCAAGCCTAGACATTTTTGTTTCAGATCCACCATAAATATTTGACTCTCAAGTCACCCACATTCATGATTCATTTTGTTAGCAGGCTAGTAGGCACACTCTGGCAGAGGACTTGCCATGTGCCAGTTATGTGGAAATATGGACACATTGGGAACTTCCTTTTTTTCACCATCTACTATTCTATCTTATCAAATTGTAAACATAGGAGATGACTTGTGGACAGATTGTTCACATGCTGTAGTAAGAGCATGGAGTTTTCTGGCTGATCTGTAACTACAGTCCTTGCAAAAGCTCTTGGGACACCTGACACTTTGCAATGTGTATTTGGAGCTGACACTAGGACCATTGAATTAGGAGGAGATGGCCTGCTCAGTTTAAGAGGAATTTCATTACTCCCCATGCAGGAAAAAGTATAGAAGGAGAGGGGCAAAGCCAGTGACAGTGTTTGTCTTTTGTCAGCACTGGAGCAGCACCAGCACTGAGGAAAAGGAGCAGCTGGAGGACTTCATTTCTCTTGACTACACTTGGTTTTGTACTTCAGCATGCCTTAGTGTGATCTGAGCCCTTTCCTGGAGCAGAGAGAGGAGGAGTGGAAGAGAGAGATGGTGAAAAATTAGAGTTGTGTATTGTGCGAAGAAGTCAAGCATTAAAAAAGACAGTGGATGAAGGGGGAGAAAAATTACAAGTTACCTTGCCCAAGTGCATGGGAGTATCTTCCTGACCAAAAAGAAGCAGCTGAGTTCAGAATAAACAGGAGTTTTTCGCTCCACAGAGAGCTGCTAACAAGCTTTAAGCCTGGTGATTCCACAAGGTATTTTATATGCCAGCTGTGAAATATCACAAAGACTTGTCAAATGTTTAACAATCCAGCCCTGCTATGTTTATCCCTTTCAAACAATACCTTGTTGGTGGCCTGGTTCCGAGAAACAATTGTGCAGAGAATGTGGATGGGAGGAAAAGCAGGTTGTCAGAAAAGAGAGAAATGGCTTTTATGGAAGCTCCAGAATTTCTGTGGACTCTATTCTTCCCCCAATACACAGACGTCACTCCCTGGCAGGTGGAATCAGCAGCGGAGAGTGCTCTCTAACCATCACTTAAACAAGGAAATGCTTCATTTTCCAAGCTCAGTTGTGGCAGAACACTGCTGGGGAAGTTAGTTGCTGAGTCTGGATACATCTGAGGCCTGAACCTGCAATCACCTCCCAGCATTCAGTTCTTAGTAAATGGCCTTGTTGAGCAGAAAAAGGAAAGGCAACCTACCACAGCTCCATGTCACAACCAGTATCTTTGCAAAGAAATACTTTGATGCTTGTTTTTGCTGAGTGGCCAGTTGTACCATATATGGCAAATGTACAAATTTATTTGCTCTTGGTTGTGCAATGAAAAAGGCATCAGAATTACTTTCACCAGGCAATGAACCTCTGGAGAGTCCCTCATTACCTTTAACTCTGAAATTGTCATTCAGAAATTTACAGGCTATGCCATAGCTCCTCAGAGAAAGTCTGCATTACTTTTGTTTGCCTTGCTTTGATATGCCCACCTTTTCCTCTGTCACCTTTTCCTCTGCCAGAACTTTCTTTTTTATCCTGATGGTTCCAGTTTAGTTTATGCAGTGGAAGGTGCAAGTGTATTAGGCCAAAGTTTTGGATGACTTAAATCCCTTTCAACACTTTCCACACATACTTCAGGTATGCTCCCACAAGCACATCCCCATCGTTTGTGGATCCATGCCGCAGCCTAATCTCTGAGTAACAAAGGCATAGACATTTGCAGAGAGTCATATTCAAAATAAAAACTCATTACCCAGCTGTTGTGAATTAATCTCTGTAGGCAGCTAAGACCTCGCAGTGGGATGGGGGAGAGAATCAGAAGGGTAAAAATGAGAAAACACATGGGTTGAGATCAAGACATTTTGATAAGTAAAAAAGACAAAACAAAACAAAGAAAAACAAGTAATGCAAAAGCAATTGCCCACCACCAGTTGACTGATGCCCAGCCAGTCCCCACTCAATGGCAGCCCTTGGCGAACTCCCCCCCAGTTTTGCTGCTGAGCACAGTGTTTCATGGTAGGGAATATCCCTTTGGGGTCAGCTGTCTGGGCTGTGTCACCCCCCAGCCTCTTGCCCATCACCAGCCTTCTTGCTGATGGGGTAGCATGAGCAACAGGGAAGACCTTGGCACTGTGCAAGCACAAGTCACCAATAGCTACAAACGGGTGTGTTATCAATGCTGTTTTGGTCACAATTCCAAAATATAGCTCTGTACAGGCTGCTATGAAGAAAATTAACTATCCCAGCTGAGCCAGTACACCAGCCCATATGGAAACAGTAGCTGATTACTGCTATGACCCACATACTTAAAGCAATGTACAATCCCTTTCACTCAAGGGGACTGATGCCATCAAAAGACCTTTAAGACAAATTTGTCCTTTCCAATTTCATCTGCTGCTCTAATACAAAATATGACCTTTTATTACAGATCTTAAATCCTTCCTTATATACTTAGGCCATCAGAACCTCAGCAACACTGCTCCTTTACTTATCATCTATGAATTGACAAACTGGACTAAAGGTCCTGCTGACATGCAAGCTCCGCACAGCCTCATCTGGAGGTATTTGGACTGAATGAAAGCACTGCAATTCACTGTCTTATCATGTTTATAATACTCTCCCATCTCCTTCCCGACTGTGGGATCTAAGATGGTAAGGGAGGTGGTTACCAGGGCTCTTGGACATTATCCTTAGCAGGCTGGGATTAGGAAGAAGCTAGAAACCTCTTTTGGAACAAGTGCTGGAGGCTTCTGCCCTGTGAGGCTCTGTGTCTGGGATAGCAGAGGCTGGGGCTGCCCAAGCCCAACTCATTAACTATAAAGGCCTGATCTGACAGTGGGAAAGAAAAAGATGTTCACAGTCTGGGAGCAGAAAAAGGAGATGGCATAGCTCAGGGGAGCCTTGCTAAAACCCTTTCCAGGCATGGGAGATTGTACGTTTGTGAAATAGATAACAGCAACACTCCAGCATCCGAACGACCAGTCTCGAGAGAGAGAAGGAGCTTCGTAGAAAAAGAGAAAGGGAGAGATCCTGGAGGCATCTAAACTAGGGAAAATAGTATGTCCATACTGAGCCACAAAAGGCCCTTCATCAGTAACAGTGGAGAATAAATAGGGGTACCCACGGTGCCTCTGCCTGGTGCTGTCATGGGCACAGCAGTTCTGGCAGGACCCACCATCACCAGGGACGGTGGAGATTTGCTCTGTAATAGGCAGCTCCCTGCCTTCTGCGAGGCCAGATGCCATTTGTGAACGCTGAGCTACACCATTGCTGTCAGGGAAAGCTGTAATCCTTCATCTCATGGCATGCAATCTCAGCCAAGCCTTCCATGAGGAAAAGCTGCCAAAGAGAGACACAGGGCTTTGAGGGTTCCGTTTTCTAGCAGTGTCCCTTTTTGAGTAAAATGACCTATCTTGCTTGAGGATAGAAAATTTGGTATGGAAGAGTGAGATGGGATAAGCCAAAGTGCTATATACAATTTTGTGTAAGTTAATAATGCCAGATGACTCATGGAAAATTTAATAATCACCTCACTTCACTTTCAAAACAATGTAAAAATGTTTTTAGTCCCATGTCCACACTTGCTTCCTTCCCCCCGCTACCCCAAAACCTTTACAAAGACCCTGTCTGATCGCAGGGTACAGCCTGGCTGCAGGGTACAGTTTCCCTGTGCCAGAGCTCAGGGCCAGAAGGTCTCAGGTAAACACCAATTTGAAGTTAATGCAACATGCCCCACTGAGAATCCCTTCAGACAGATCAGTATTTTTCTTTTTGTATTAGGCTACAGGTAAGTCTGGAGATGGGATTAACTTTTTTTTTTTAATCCAATTTTTTTGAGTGCAGACATTCACTGCGTGCAGCCAAAATTCACAGAAAATCAGTCATGAGTTTGCATGCCCATCACTACATACTTGTACCACGTCCAGTACAGAGAGGGATTGGTCCTGATTGGGTTGTTTAAACATTGCCATACTACAGACACGAATCAGGAAAGCCAAATCATTCAACTGACCAATTTCAGTGGAGTCATTTCTGATTTATACAGTCAATCAAGATCATCAGGTACTTAATCTCTGTTTTATCTGGAAAGAGACTAGCTATTAGTTGGACTTCATCAGTTAACCCTCATCTAGGACCCAGCGTCAGCTTCAAAAGAATCAGAGGAGAGAGAACACCAAAGGAGAGGGGGGTAAATGTTACAGACATCCCTAAGGACCCTGCATCTCCCCACAAGTCCTCACATGTGCACGTGCCAGAAGATGCATTTGATCTGTTACATTTTTAAAGTAATTTTTTATTAGGAAGCTCCAAAAAAAATCAACAAGGACATCTGATTTCCTGAATTTGTACCAAATCTGCCAAGTTTTTTTAAGTTAAATTTAAAGGAAAAGCTTTTATTCTGACAGTCTCAAAACAAGTGTTCCTATGTTAAGGTTCTACATGACATTTCATCTGAAACTCTGTATTCATTTCATTCAAAAATAAATACCTAAAAATCATTTGAGAATAAATATCTTTTTCATGTAGAAGGAAATATTTTGAGAGATCTGACTTTCTTTAATCATTTGACTTGGTGCAAAAAAACCATATATAAGCAAAAAGTGGGGTTTGGATCCAACAAAACCGAACTGATCTGATCCCTATGTCTTGTTGTAAGATTATTATTTCTTAAAATGTCTGGAGCTGTACTCATGGTTCTGCACCACAGAAGGGCAGAAGACACTGCTCCCTTTGGCATCCATCTCATCTATTCACCCCCATCTTCCCCTCTCCCCAGCAGAGCCAGCTCTAGCACTTCTCTGCCTGATGAGGAAGCTCATTCGACTCACTAAAATGGTGAAAAAAAAGTAAAAAAACCAGTCCCCTCACCTTCCCAAAAGAAAAACAAGATTTTTTTTTTTTTTTTTTTTTTTTTTGTCTTGCTAGGGGGTAAGTTGGCTTCTCTCCTGGGCAGAGGATTGTCAGCGCTGGCTGCAGGGGTGACTGGCTGGTGGCCGAGGAAAGGAAGGAGCAGGGAGGGAGGCGTGGGGAAGGAGGTGCAGAGAGCAAGACTTCCCCCTTTTGGCAGCAGCAAGCCGTTAGCTCAGCTCACAGTTGCAACTTGAATCCAAACCCTAAGTGAACTGAAAAGGCTGTTTTTCACACAGTTCTGACTTTCCCTATTAGATGAAACTTTCTGTCTTTTATCTTTTCTTCTGTAGCAAAGGAATTGAAATTATCTGATTAGGTAAGTTAGTGTTTCACTCTTAAAATATCATTTTATACCCATATCTTACCGTTTGTTTCTTTATACTTCTAAAAGGGAACATTCTTAACATAGTCTGTATTGCTAAGCAAAAAATAATGTAGAAGTTCATCTAAGTACATCTTTAAAACATTTTCTGTAGAGTTCCTGAAAAATGTCAAAGGGTAGTCACATTTGGTTCCTTCTGTAACGACAAATACACATCTGTAGCTAGACATATATGTATGCAGACACTCAGGATGACGTGGGCAGCTACACGCTGGGAGACAATCTCTCTGTTTCTGGCCTGACCTTTTCAATACTGTGTATGTTAAAGCAGGAAGGAGACTAATTGCTGCAGACCAGAAGCTGTAGTAATTACTCTAATTCAGAAGTTACCAACCTTTGGAGAATGGAAGAGCAGGAATGGAATCATGTTTAAAGGCAGGCCATTTTGCTTTGTTCTTCAACACAGCCCCATTCATAATAGTGTGGAATTTATGAGTCTACTGAAAGTGAGGTCTCATAATGTGCACAGCATGTTGCCAGTTAACTTGAATGAGCTTCTCCTCTGCTTTCTGTCTGATTACTATAATACTGTGCTTGAAAAAGAGCCTTTCCTTCTAAAACATATGTATTATGGTGGACTATAAAACCAGGCCATAAGCTGTCCAGGTAAGTTTGTGCAGTGCACCTAAACATCAGTCTTCAAAAACATAAGCTGGTGACCTTGAAGTAAGTTGGAGTGATGAATTTCTGCAGTGCTCTGGATCCAGGCCTGCGACAGCATGCCTCTCTGTAAGCCTTCCAGAGCTTTCTGGTTCCGTTCCAGAGAGAAATGCTAGCTTGCTTGTGGGACTGCAGTGCTTTGATGTCCACTTCCAGATGGAACCAGAAGTGCTGAGGCACATAGGGAAAACAAAACCAAATTTTTACAATCTGCAGGAAAGATGCCTACAAATAATGGAAGCATATTCCTCTATGTCGGCCGCTGTTTTTGTGAGAGCACTGCAACTCTAAACAAAAAACCTATAAAGCATAGGCGAGAAGAATAGCAGTTATCTTTTTTTTTTAATTAATCTTTCTGATGTTTAGTTCTTCCAAAGACATACACAAGGCTGCTTCTGATCTCAGCGGTACAGGATTTGACTCTAAAAGTTCAAACCACAAACAATGTAGCTATTACTCTTATGCTTCATCTGACCCTCCAAAAGAAAAAGAGTACCCTGTTCCTATAACTGCAACACTTACTGTACTTAATTATGAATTGACATGCAGTACTGGAATATCCAACATTTCATATGCAGACTAGCTCTGTAGCACTAGCACGCTGAAAGCACTCAGATGTAAAAGTTATTTTAAAAAATCATTTATACAATCTTGTACGTGTTGATCTTTATTTCAGCTGCAGTGTTTGAAAGCTGTAGAGCTCTTTATACTCTTTTCAAATGATTTCTCAATATTCAATTCAATTACAGAATCTTGCATTAATCCACATTTATAAGTATGCAAAACTCTAGTTTGAGAAATGTATTTGTTCTCAATATGCTTTCATTGCACTCTACCCATAAGTACTGGAATGATTCTTCTTGTAATTAGAGCTATTCAAACCCTTCATGAAATAGTGGTACTAACATTTTGAGCTTCTTGTGCAAATACTCTGACATTTTATCTGAAACTTCCAGAAAAGTGCAAAACCCAAAACATTTCTAGAAAAAAGATTGCTTGATGCTTGGCAGTTATGAAATGGTTTTATTCACTCTCCTTTAGGTCACCAAGGACAAATTCCAGTCCCCACTGTAGTATAAATCCTATGGTTGCTTAATAGCCGATATGACATATACTGGTCTCCATTTTTAGAGAAGAAATATAAAGAGACTCTTTCATCTGAGGTGTCCTGACTTACTGTCACCATGAGCTTAGACCCAAAAGGGATGGAACAGAGCTTCAGGGCTCAGAAGGGACTGGAGTTGCTGGCTCGGGATCTATAAGTAGCATGGTCATCCGCTGCTGTTGCTTCCCACTGTGCCCTGGATGCAGAGCTGTAGCCAGGCCAGCCACTTCCAGCAGCTGGATGTCCTTTCAATACTCAGAGAAGATCTCCATTTTCCCCTTACTTCTAGCTGCTGAAGCTGCAAGCAAAGCATCCCACTTCAGGAGGCCTCTAGTCAATGGTTCTGACTCACAGGAGCTTCCCAGGTTTCCCCCATGGGTGATTTATCACCACTCTCCCCAAAGTATGCCACAGAGGCCTGAGGAGACTGATCTTGCCTTTTCCTGCTACAGCCTTGTGAGAGAAACAGGATTTCACCAAAGACAGTTTGACTAGGATCATCCCTTCTCCTATTAACTATATTAGCAGCAGACAGCCAAGGACCAAGCCTGCCCTTCCTCCCCAGGACATCCTGTGCTCTGTCCCCACTTTGAAACAGATGAAGGGAGACCAGCTGCACTAATATGGTACCAAGCCTCATGCCTATAACTGCATTGTCATGGTGGTATGTCTAGGTGATAAACCACACCTGTCCTCACCACACAGTCCACAACACACCTCTGACTGGACATATCCTACCGTATGTATAGGAAGAGGGAGGTCACTGAAGGTATGGATGTCAACTCTGATTTGTCTGTTTTCAAGACATGAAGAGATACCCATTGTCCAGAACTTCACTTCTGGGCTTTGCTCTTTGTTTTTTTTCTTTGGTTTTTTTTTTTTTTACTATGAACTGTCATTCTCCTGGTAAAGTCCAGTTTTCTGTAAGCTGTGGGCTATTTAAGCAACATTTTCCTGGACATACCTCCCATTTACATAGTTGATGGTGGCAAGAGGGTCTGATGTGACTTGCAGCAAGTCCTTTGACAGCTCAGTCTCAAGCAGCTGGTGTTTGAAATCCACTCTGCTATTAGGAACCCAAAGAAACAGACACATTAGGATCTGGGAGCAGGTTACTTTAAAATATTATCCAAGGCCTAGATCCTGCTTATTTAGTGTATTACGTGCTATAAGTTCCACAACTCAGACTTACCAAATCCTGACAGAGAGTTGCTCATCTTTGAAAGTTTAGGAGTGTAACTCTTCCTCATTGCTTGCCTACATAGACAAATAGACCAAAAGAATTATAGCAATATAATAAACTACTACAGTTATGCCAGCGTAACTTCCTTTAGGAATCTATGGCAGAATTAAGTGACTCTATTTGCAGTATAATGAATTCTTTTCCAAACAAAAATATTCAGTTTCTGTCAAGAAACCTGTATGTTAAAAAATCTCCAACCAGTTCCCCTTTTTGAGATGAAGGTTTACACAGTAGGACTTTAAAAATCACATTTATTCAAATAGTCAAAATTTGTTGGGCCCACATAAATAATAGTCCCTTCATTTTGAATAACAGACATACTCAGAGTTACTTTGGGAGGTTTTGTTTAGTTTCTTGATTATTTTTCCAGGGGGGAAAAAAGGAGTTAGAAATCCTAATATAAGTTCTTTCATAAAAGTGAAGATCATACCTTTTTCCCCCAAGCACTTTAAGCCTGTTTTTTTTGCTTTAGTTTACTGCATGGCACATTGACTGTAATGGCACAAGAGTGATGATTATATTATTAAATTAAAGTAACTTACTTTAGCATTGTCACTAGTACCTTAAACTACATGTCCGTAGTTGCCTGCTTAATTATTGTTCCTTATAATTGATCTAGCACAGAGATGCAAAAATAAAAATACTACATATGGCAGTGACAAAAGTTAATTAGTTTTTTTCTCAATTATTTTTGTTCACATCAGTCTGCATTTAAACCAGCATTCTCTATGCTCTATGTTATATTCCAGGGGGGAGTATTTCTGATTAAACTGAGAAAGAAGCTCTAAAACCCACAAACAACTGTCAGCTTTGCCAGCACATCATTATTACACCACTCAGTATGCCTTAATCTTTCCTCTGTTCAAGCAAACAAAACTCACCCTCAGTGGAGGAAAAGTACATGGCCAAAGCATGACTTAAATCCCAATTACACTCAGACCTTATACCACATAACTGTAAAATTTCAGATATGTGTTTTTCTCTGATGCCTATGCTTTAGTTTCAGCTGATAAATGAAGGATGTTGGGGAATATTTTACTTTTGCCCTGCCCTACCTTGACATGGTAAGTTAATTTGAGTGGAGCTACTTGTTCTGCCAGCAGTCAGTTGCTACCCATATTCAAGCTACCTTAATTAAAGCTAGCTGTAGATGAATACACAACATATGAGAATATACACATGGACATGGTTAAAATAATGTTATAAATCAACCACTGAAAAACCAAGAAAAATCAGAATAAATGTGCAGCACTGCTAAAACATATATGCATGCGTGATACATCAGGAAAGAATGAGACTCATCATTAATGTCCCTTAGCTAATGCCTTAATAGAGCAAAGCATTGATGGTATTATCTGAGATCTATGTAATTATACAAGAAGCTGAAAGAAATTTCAAGTGAAAATAAAGTTCAGACCATCCTCTCATCTTTCTCTTTCCTTCCTTCCTTCCTTCCTTCCTTCCTTCCTTCCTTCCTTTCTTCTCTCTCTTCCTTCCTTCCTTCCTTCCTTCCTTCCTTCCTTCCTTCCTTCTCTCTCTTCCTTCCTTCCTTCCTTCCTTCCTTCCTTCCTTCCTTCCTTCTTTCTTTCTTTCTTTCTTTCTTTCTTTCTTTCTTTCTTTCTTTCTTTCTTTCTTTCTTTCTTTCTTTCTTTCTTTCTTTCTTTCTTTCTTTCTTTCTTTCTTTCTTTCTTTCTTTCTTTCTTTCTTTCTTTCTTTCTTTCTTTCTTTCTTTCTTTTCTTTCTTTTCTTTCTTTTCTTTCTTTCTTTCTTTCTTTCTTTCTTTCTTTCTTTCTTTCTTTCTTTCTTTCTTTCTTTCTTTCTTTCTTTTCCTCTGAGTAGATAAAACAGACCATATTGTTAAAACAGAAATTAAAAAATCTGACCACAATTATCTTAAATGTGTTACTTATTAATATGTGAGCCTTTCCATGGATATTGTCTCTGGAAATGCTCTTTTCAGATCTGGAAGGAAGCTCTGCATTCCAGTTCCCTGCAGCCCTTCTTGGGAGGCATGAGCTTGTACTTGTCCTAGCAAGCTTTATCTATTCCAGTTATTCCAGCTAGTTTGTGCCACCCTTGATGAGCTGCAAAGACTGTGAGAAAGAATACAAAGAAGCATAGATATGCAAGGCACAAGAGTAAGCTGATAGTGGTTTTGTCTGCTTATGCACAGACTTATCTAGGAGTGCTTTATTCCTCCGCATGGGCATCTGCCAGAACTCAGCCCTGGTTTGTGAGTTTTTGGCACACAGAATTGAACTAGTCCGAAAGACTGTGTAGAAATAATTGCACTGCCATATCTTTCATGTTTGTGGAAGAAAAAAGGCCAGATGAAGCCAACTTCTGAATCATCTGGCTGCCAGGATCTCTCAAAGCCTCACCCTTTTGCTCACACGATTCTGGCTAGTGATTCATTAAAGTTAATAATATTAATGCTCATAAACACATTTTGGGAATGCTGACAACTTTCTTCTGGAATGGTAGTTTTTGAACAGTCTCCATCCTATTCCCTACACCAGCAATGATGCAATCAGGGTAGGACCAGGCAGTGTCACATGCTGGAAACCTAATGTGCATTGCAAATGATAACATCCGCAGCTGGATGAGGAACCTTTCTGCCCCAGCTTGTGGACCCTCAGGAGCTTCCTGCTTTTGCTCTACGAAAATCAGCTAGCAGTGAGAACCCTTCTTTTTCTTTAGGTTAGCTTTTAGTGAGCTCAGATGAAAACCAAATGAACAACAATAAAAAAAATCTAGCTTTTCCCTTCATATAAACACCTGTGGTTTAGCCAGCTTTTGTCCTTGAGACTGAAGATCCAGGTGTTAGGTGTAGAAGGTGAAAGAATCCCACTGTGGTATTTTCAGTGTTATGTATTGGCAACGATATATACAGGGATGTCTTGAAATCTAGCAGGAGGTCCCAAAGATATCGATTCAATACCTAAAGATATTTCAGCAAAGTTAGGTGCTTAAGGACCTGCCAGGGTGGAAAGTCTGTAGAGTGAATGAGGAAGCTCTTTCAGCATGCCCATAGTCCCTTCCTGCCAATGCTCTTGGCCTCTTCTCCTTCCTGGTACAAGGAAGGCAAATGCTCCCTAATTCCTTCTCCAGGGAGACAGTGACACTCCATGCAATGCTGCAGCAATCAGCCTATTCAGCATGCACAAAGAGGAAAGACCTTTGGGTAACTTGCTGCAAATGAATAAAAATAAGACTGAAAAGCCTCTAAACCTCTTTGTTTTCCCATTTTTACACTGGTCAGGCACAATACACTGTAGGGCACAGATTTCTTAGTATACATTCACTGTTTACATACCCACAATTACAATTTTTGCATTAAGTTGCAATTGATAATTTTCACTTTGCCAAGAAAATCAAAACCTACTTCTTTTCTTATTACAACTGCAGGTCTAAGCCTTTTTTCCAAAACCGAAACGTTCAAGAGAGTCCAAATTATGCTAACAACAGAGTAACTTTCCAATGCCTCATGGAAAAGAAAATGTTATGTCTTTGCAGAAACAAAGACAAAACAGCAGAGCAGCTGTTTCATACATAAAGGCACTATGAACTAGTTCAGGGCCACTGAATGATGATGACAAATGATATTTAGTGAAATTTTGGAACCGTAAATAGGAACTTGCATTAGGATATTTCAGAGCAACTTGGTTGTCTTCTTTGTTTTAAAGGTACCTAAGGATACCTGCTTTTAAAAAGATGAACGTTCAGAAGTTTAGAAATCGAGCGTGTTTTGGGTTATCCAGACCTTTTAACTTCTAAAACTGCTGGTAATTTTTACACCTAAAATAAAGAATATGGTTTTTAGAGTTAGAAGCACAATTCAGTTAATTAATTTAATTAATTCAAAAGTTAATTAATTACTTCAAAATTCAGTAAACCACATTAATACAACATTTAATAAATAAAAGTGGATATAGTTTTTGAGCCAAAGTAGTTACATTTGGAAACACTGATGTCTTTGTAAACTACACAGGTTGTTAAAAAATGGATCAAAAGAACAGAGAGACATGTGTTTGATTCTGTACATAAACCTCCTACAAACTTCAGAGATTAATTTGAATACCTAATTGCACATGATAGGCTTTTCAGGTCTGTTTTTCAAAACATGGGGTGGAGAGGGGGCATTTATTTGTCTCTAGGATGCAAATGGGTAGCAACTGAGGTTTTTAAATTTAAATCAAGAGAAATTAAGTATCTAATATCCTTTGTGTTCATAACTGCATAGAAAATCTCATTAAACATTAGTCATTTGGGCATTGTTATTTCCTTCCTTGGAGACAACATCAGACCCTAAGGTACAGTTGAAATCAATGGCAAAACCTTCATCAACTTCCAGGAAAAACAGTTCAAATCTACAGTGTGGTAATGTATTTTTTAATTAAAAAAAACACAGAACATTTTTCAAAGCCTCGAAAAAGTGGCCCACTAGGATCTTCGGAGACTTCTCTTCTATCTTTCTACTCCTTCTTTAACAAATGAGTCACTTAATTCAAGTGCATTTTCGTTTTAAAGAAGAGTAGTAATTGAGTAATTGCTAAAAGGGGCACAACAATAAATGACATATATGGGGACCTTGACCTGAAAAAAGGATTCTATTGTAAGAATTACTTCTGGAATTATCTTGGGCTGGGGGGCGGGGTGGGGGGGTGTTAATGTATTTTTGTCCCTGACAGAATAAGAAGTGTAGTGATGAAATTTTCTGATGAAATCTGCTGAGCACGTTAATTTGGGAAACACCAGGGAAGCAAACAGGAAGAACTTGTGGATGTGACATTGCAACAGAATGAAGTTTGACAGAGCAAGTTGTGGGAGCCACCACCATGAATTTATCCCGTAATTGAGGAGCCCAGCAACCGGAAACAAGCACTGAGATGAAAAGATTTGGGTCTACAGGTTGATGGCAGGACAACAATGAACTTGCAGAGCAATGCATCCATAAAAAAAGAGGTGTTATATTAAGACATACAAGGGCATTGCCTTGCATGCTTCCCTTGTAAACTACTGGAGCAGTGTGAAATACAGCATTCAATTCTGTGTTGAAGAACAATGAGCTTGAATTAGAATCAGCATAGTGAAACGATAATCAAAGACTGCTGAAAAAAAGGTGTATTAAAAGAGTTTTGCATTGCTAGGTCTAGCAAATCTGTGGCCTGGACAGAATATGATGTTTCTTAACAGACACCATTGAGAGAAAAACAAGCCATGAATAAATTTATGATGGAGATTAAAAGATTTCTTATACTTGCAGGACTAGTTTTTTGAAACAACTTATTTTAAGATAAGTCATTATAAATTTGTGCAAGGATTGCATGACAAAGCCACAAGTAAAAACAAGGGATGGGCCTCATTGACACAGAATGTTCCTGTCCTGAGAGCCCGTGTGGCTCATTTTTAAACACATGATTACGACGACTGTTGAGAAAAACAAAAACAAAAACAAAACCCAAAATACCCTCTGCAAATAAGGGTAAAACTCAGTGAGCTGCCTACAGCTGTCCTCTAGAACTGGCTATTTTTATTGTTCAAAATAGGAACATTTCCTTCAGATTGTATGTAAGAATTTGTATGAATAATAATTTGATAATAATTTCGAGGAAAGCTTATAGATTAGCATAAATTTTGAAAATTATTTAAGTTTCAACACAGCACCATCTATTGGAATAAAAATAGTAGCAATGAGTCTGAAACAGTGCAAACAGCTGGAGCCAACTATGATTAATTTATAGACTTACAGTTTGGAGAGCTCTGTAACTAACTCTGCCTTGCATGGTATCCCCACTAATATAAATTTGATTGCAAATACACTATTAATTTTTTATTTTATTTGAAAGGAAAGTTTTACTACAGCATAGGTGAGGTAAAGATTTACTTTGAGCCATTAGACGTAACTCGGCACAACGTGAAGATATTTAGACAGCATTAAAGGAGATAAGGATGTGTTTCCTAGTAAGGAAAGCATTGTGCATGAGAATTTAAATGAGCTGGAGATACATACAGATAAGTGATAAAAAGTAGATGCCTGGCCTATCATTAGGGAAGATATCAGTCACCTTAAAATACACTCTGTTTGGATTAATCACCACATTACCGCCATTTCAAACGAGGTGTGCAGGTGTAAAACTGGAATCGCACAGGCCTTTCTTCTTACTAATGAGGAGATTATAACATGTTGCAGTTCGCAATTTCAGGTGAGCAGGGAGTGCAGGCATTGAACAACATCCAGAGAGCAAGATGGGACATGTGGGGTTCAAAGCCACATTCTCAGGGATTTATCTCCTTCAAGCCCCCTTCGTCCTCCATCCAGGAGGAAAAAGAGAAGTCTTGCATGTTTTTATTCCCAGGAATTACTTCTGCTCGTAGATTTAGAAGGCAAGTTACAGGGAAAATGGCTTCTGCCACTTTGCGCGGCCATTAACCTGGCAAAGACTGAAACGGCACTGCCGCCTTCCTCAGCCTCCCGAGGCTGCTTTCCCAGGCAGCCAGCGGGCGTGCAGAGCAACTCAGAGAGCGGTGCTGGAAGCTGCACGGGGCAAAACGGTGAGGGGCCACCCTGTGTCTCCTTGAAACATGGGGATGAAGAAGGGTTATGTAAAAACATGCTAATGTTCCTCTGGAGGTAATGACTTGCCCTCCGCAGGCCGGGGGTGCTCAAGGAAGATTGCCTGCCCCCGGCTTTCCCAGGGATGGAGAGCTAAACGCTGCTGGGCCGGCTTGCGGCCTGACGACAGCGGCCTGCCCTGTCCTGTGCTTGTGTCAGGCCAGGAAAGCGGTGGCTCTGGATCAGGCGGCAGGGGCTTCCCTGGGCAGGAGGCACCCACAGAGCCGCAGCGGCAGCCATGCAGCCCTGTCACGGCGTGCAGGGCACGTCCTGGTGCCAGGCACAGGAAAGAGGCTCAGCCCTCCCTCCCTCGATAAAATAACCCCCTTTTTTCTGCCCACAAGAGTGCCAGAACAGATGCCACTAAAAAAAAGTGCTGGGAGGGGGTGGGTGTACAACAGCGGGTGTTACGTTTACTGCTGGCCAAAAGCTTCCCTTGGGTTCCCCAGCCACAGACCTGGGCCTACCAGGCAAACACAACCCAGTACCACCTCCCCTTCCTCCTCAGCACACCTTCAGCTGGGTGACCCGGCTTCGGACAGGATTCGTCCCGCCTGGCATTCGCCTCCTCACAGTCGACCCATGTTGCTCGGAGGTTGGGATGGCTCTGGAAGCGCTGGGACGAGACCGGTGTCTCCAGGAGAAGACTGATGCTCGAGCCCCCGCAGAAAATGAGAGGAACCGTCATCCGCATGCACTCGCCTCTTTGTTGGGCTACCCTCAAGTTAGCTGATTCACAACTTGGAAACATGTTAATCTTATAATTCTTGTTCTGAAAATACTTAGATTATTAATTATTTTCTTAAAAATAAAGGGTGGTACATCCACTACCATAGCAGAGGATGCACATAAGAAGTCACAGGCACCATGCTCCCATTTAGCAAGCACACCTGGGCCAGGTAAGGCTGTTCTTTTGAAATTCATGAACACGAAAACAACAGTGTTCAAGAACAAAAGCAGTACTGCTACATTTCAGTAGTATTGCTGTACAATAGACAACGGATATAAAGTTATGATTCACAGTAATTAGATGATACTGGTGCATGATTTATATTGGCAGTTTACACATTTTTTTGTTTAATGTTTGAATTTTGACATTTGAAAGTCTTGCACTTTATTTACAGAGTCAAAAAGTCACAAGGCTTTACATTCTGTCAATGTTTTTGTTCTTATTTAGTTGTTTGAAATCTTCGCTTGCTCTGTGTCCTCAGCCCCAGACAGAGTTTATACAACAGAAGGAGACTTCAAGAGTGTGATTCTTTTGAAGAGGAAGGAGCCAAATACAAAGTTAGTAACAACGTTTGGGGTTTCAGAGCACAAGGTGTCTTATTTTAGACACCTTTGCCATCAACTTCTCATAGTTTCATTCAGGACATGAGCTGAAAAGAGAAACCTGGAGATATGGGGGGGAAGGTCTGGCCACTTTTTTATATTCTTCAAAAAATCTCTTTAGACCTGCAAATCTATGCTTCTTTCTCCCTTTTCCACCTTGTAAACAGCAATATGTTTCCAAACGGCCACCAAAGAGCTTTCAAGGAAAATATTTTTCTGACTATGATTCTTCTGTGGTCTACAATTACTGCGGATAAACATTTGTTCAGTTGAGTTTCCTTGTATAAGCAAATAAAAGAAAAAGTGAAGATAGGAAATATATTTTCATGTACAAATAATAAGCATACTCACCATTTTTATTGTATTCTCACTGGTTAGCTTTGACTTAGACTTGTTTTTCAAACTTTCTTTCATTGCATCTCTAAGCATTTCCATGTTGTTCTGCATATCTGAAGATGTCTTGTCTATATCAGTGCATTTGCACAAACTCAGACTAAAAATGAACCATCTTCCCCAGGTTTTGATTCCCTTTATCACTTTTCCAAAGCATCTGAAATAAATATTCCTCAGAAACCATTACTTCGTCATTTGCTATAGTATAACATCTAGAGTGCAACTGTATGTGCATCTTCATTTTTGTGGTTAGTGATTTCAGCAGCAGATGTAGATTGAGTTTCAGCTCACACTTCTAGAAAGACACATAACTTATGCTACAATATGTATGACAAATGTAACAGGATTGCTGCATCTCTCTATAGATGATGCTCTTGTTGCTTGTGTATTGATCTGATGAAATTATTAAAAAAAAATGAATAATGTCTAGGGACTCCAGAAAAACTTTTGCTGCAGTGTTACAGCACTACTTGCTGTTAATTGTGCATTGGTTCAACAGAGAAAACATCTGTGTGCTTGCACCCTGGCATCTGAAGACTGACTCTTTCATCCTCCTGCTCTGAAGAACCACCACGTTTTGATGCATTTTTACACTAAGTTGGATTTTTTGGGTCACTACACTCAGAAATACTCTTCCAAATTTTATTTTTTCATCTACTGATTGAAAAAAATCCCATGCTTTTGACCCCTGATATCTACCTGTAGTGTTTTGAGGTTAACCCCATGAATTCAGGCAAAATCACCCAACTAGGAATACTGCCCAGCTTTCAAATGGGCTACGTATCTGCCAATCCTGCATCACTGAGATTTGTGAGCACTCAGGTCTTTTTGCAAATTGGACCATTTACAGTAAAAGCCATAGACAGTCTGAGTTAAAAAACTGGCCCAGGTCCTTCCTTTGAAAGACCCAATAAACCACTAACCATTTCTAAATTCCAACCATTGACCTTTCTAGGGCAGAAGGAGCAGGGGAAAGCAAATGGTTGATTTTCCAACTGCAACAGCCTCTACTCACATCAGCAGTGAAATCCTGACTATGGGATGTTTTTCTGTGTTATTGAGTCATAGCACTGGTAGCGTTACTTAAAGACTTTTCCAGCCCTGCAATCAATCACTGCAGCACTAGGGCTGTTAACTTTATTTCTGAGCTTCCAGGTGTTTTTGAAACGTTTTCATTGAAATTACATTCATTTGTAAGCTTACTGTATTTACAGGGAAACATGTATGTGTCATTGAAACAGGTGCCCAGAAACGGTATGGAATCTTCATCCTCGGAGAGGCTCACCACTCAGCTGGCCAAGGCTCTGAGCAAGCCAACGCAGCTCCAAAGCTGACCCTGCTCTGAGCGAGGGCTGGGACCAGATGCCCTCCAGACAGCCCCTGCAGACAGAATAGATTATTCAATGATTCTGTTGTTCACTGTCATGGTAGCAAACTTAGTGCAGGTGCTTCCTTTTTCTGCCATGTATTTAATATTTTTCTCATTACAGTATTACCAAATCCTGGTGTAATGAGATTTCAATGTTTTTTAGTATTTTCAGTAGGTACAGGAAACACAGAGTGTCATTTGTTAAGAAGCAAGTAATATCATCCCTAATTAACTTTTTATACTACTTACCTGCTAAATTGTTTTAAGTGTTTTAAAATATAAACAAAATATGAATTAAAATCATAAAGTACTGGATGGGGTTATTTATACCCTTCTTCAGGTCTGGGAGCATAGGTAGCAGTTTTCTTAAGAGTTTTATGTTGGATAAATTAAACATTGACATTGCTTAGCTTTTACTACAGAGGGTAATGGCCAAAGTTGATTTCTAGGCCCAATGTTTTTCAGCTGGAATATGGTCTGATAGAGACTGAAAACTCCTGGGCAGTCCAATGAACAAGACAAAGGCTTTGGTTTACTCATATCTCTGACACTGAGTAATGTCATTCTTAAACCAGGCTGGGGACTAGTTTAAGGTTTATTATAACCCGAAGGAAGCTTTATATTGAATTCAGTGGACTTTGTCCCAGTGCCTACAATATGGGTCCTGTGACTTAGACTTGAGATCTAGAATGACTGGTGAGATCTCACTGACTCTTTCTAGCCTCGTGCAAGCAAAAATGCCCAATTTTTATCTTTAAGATAATACTAGGGGTTAGATGCAACCTCGGTGAGGGTGGGGAATAGGGTTGCATAGAAGAACAGACATTCCACTCATGTGCCGTGCATTACGTGCTGCAGAGGATGGTACCAATTGGATGGGGAGGGAGGGAGAGCCTTTTCTCCCCAGGTAAGTTTTCTCATTAAATACCAATTTGCCTTGGAGGGCTCTCATGCACATTAATTGTTTACTGCCATCATTGTTCTTGTATTAATTGCTGTTTATTACAATATTATTGTAATAATGCCTGCAGCCAGGCTTTCTAATTCAGGGAAATGGGAAAATGATGCTCAGCTCCTACCCATAGATGCAGGATTGTTTCTTATTTTTCAGCTGCATTTAAACACCTTCATTATGCTAAACTCTCAGAGACTTATAATTCCACCTGTCTTGCAGGCAGGGAGGCATTTATGTTTTGCTTTGGGGTGGGTTGTTTTTGGTTGTTGCTTTCGTAAGAACTCAGTGTTAATAAAATTCACCCTGCAGGTCAGGAAGTCTCCTGCAGGCAGATGGAATTTAAAGATTATCCAGAAACACTGTCCAAAACTGTCTGTATCTGGCAGTGATGTTGATCATGGTGGGAGAAGAAGATCCTGTTTATGTTTTCCTTGCTTCAAGGGCATAAATTATGGGATGTGTATGAATGAAACCTCAATTTCTGTGCACCTCTTGCAGTGGGTCTATGTTTATAAATGCATAAACCATCTGTTTAGAGTTTGCAAATTAAACACCTGCTTTTTTATAGTACAAATTAATATCTAGTTCCAAAAAAAGCCTGTGAGGTCCAACAAAGCTGTGCAGGCTGTTGTTTGATTCTTTGCAAGAAATGCAAACCCTCACATAATTAAAGAAAATGCCTGCAAACATGGACTGCATTTTCCTGTTTCAGCTGAATTCCTCTGTTCAAGTCATTAATTGCATCTTTGAAATGAAAACTTTGCAACCGCTTCGATTTTTGCAAGTCTTGTATGAATTTGTGTGATGTATGTATCTTCACTGAGAAATAATTGGAATAAAGGCACATAAAAGAAAACTGGTTTTACAATTGAGTAAATACATAATGTACTGTAGTTATATCATGTGAATGTCAAGCTGACATATCTGCTTTTTCACTTACAGGCAATATATCCAAGTCACTGTTTATGTTAGCAAATCCTTTCCAGCACTAAGGTGGCTACTAGCTTTCCATATTAGCTTTCCACACTAGCTTTCCACTGTTTGGCTTGGAAAGGTGGTTTGGCCTCACAATCACCAGAGGTACTCAAAAAGCCAGAAGACTGTTTCTCCAAACTTTGTAGGAAAGTGGTTAAAGTAGTTTTTGAGTATCCTTGGTTAAGATAGCTGGACATTTTACAAAATCTCACAGAGCATCTATTTGCATCATTAAATGCCTAAATACATTCTCCAGGCTGGCCTTAAATCAACAAATAGATTGTGTTGCAAAAGGATTTTAAGCCTTTTCTTCAGAGTGAAACCAGCCATGAAAATTCTGGCACATTCCTAAATTTGCTCCACTGGATTCTTTATGTAACTGTAAGTCTAGTTTTAACAGGTGTTGTTAAAGCTTGTTCTGTTTTATGAGGAACATTTTGGTCAGCTCCACTGAAAATGCATGACTCACCAAGAGTCTGTCAATCTTTTAGTATATCTTGCTGTGTGATGGAGTGGAAACTAACCTCTTTATCAGTGAATGCATCCTGCAAACATATAACAAAACAAAACTTAAAAGCCCGTTTGATTTGAGAATCCAAAGTAAAATTTTCTTAGCTTATTATTACTTTATTCCAGGCAATGCAACAAAAATGTGTCATCATCCCAGCTGCACCAGGACTTTATTAATAAATAGCTGTAACCGTCTGATGGTGCATGCAAGGAGTTTGGTTCTGGTCCCACTGAAGTCAATGGGAGTCTTGCTACTGACTACAACAAAGTATCTTATCCTTGAGTGAACTTAATGAATGTGTCATTTCCATGAATAGCATTCGTTGTGTTTTATTTGGTTTACTAATATTTTATTATTGGCCACTTAAAACTTATGTGTTTGACATTGAGATACATTTTCTCAACTGAATTGTGTATTTTGTGCAGCCCCAGCAGTGGAAATAGGATAGATATTGACACATTAGGGACAACTAAGAATTCATCTGCCAAAGAGGATTCCTCAGCTGGTGTAAGGGGAAAATAGCTAACTCATATATCTCGCAAACATAATTCCCAGGACAACATGGTACAGAGCCAAAATCCAGGAGGTTCCACTGATTTTTAGTTTTTAAAACAGTGCTTTAGAGTCTGTACGTCTCAGACTCAGCAGTGCAGCAATAGAAAGCAGAAATCTATGAAGTTAGCCGTCTTTGGCTGAGTCGTTGGCGCCTGAGTTTGACCACCAATATATCTGTTCTTCACTGTATTACAGAAAATGCCTTTTGAATTAATCCTTTCAACGTTTTATACAGCCATGTGTCTCACTGACTTCTCAGGGAACATCCCCTGTTTTTCTACGCAATGGTGAGGGAACGCTCTGAGCCTTTCCTGATGAACTACAGGAAAGTTTTTCCGTCTCTGGCACACAGAAAGAAGGCATCTGACGACTGGAACCACTCAAATGTTTTAACCTGAGTGTTGAAGTAAGAAAGGCTGAAGGGGAAGGAATGCCAGGAACTCGTATTGTTTCACTGAAGACCTTAGACACAGAGCTATAAGCTGCAGTCCCTGTGTGACTTACTCCTCATTAGTGCCTACTTCCCCTCAACACCTTTTAGCCCCTGAGTGCTTCCCCCTGGCTCATCACAGCTGCCTCTGGTCACTTACAGCAGCAGCGCTCTCCCTCCCCACGACTTACACCTCCTTCCCACCACCCTTAGTGCTAGTAAATGCCATGGCGGTGACGATGGCTCTGAGCAGCGGGAGGAGGCTGTTGAGAGTGGGAACGTGATGAAAAGCAGCAAGTGACAGCGGTAGCAGTGCAGGAACAAGCACAGGCTCCTCTGCCCCTCCTCATGTTCCCCTGCTACATGACCCTGCTCACAGGGCTCCTGAAAGCTCCCTTACACCCTGGTGCTTTGAGACCATCTCAGCATTGGAGAGGCATTGAGGGGGAACTTTTTTGTTCTTTCTGTTCTTACTCATTTGTTACTATGAGCAAACTTTCTTATTCTCAGGAAAATGTGTTTTGCACTTAATAAAGTACATGGATATGGGTCAAGCACACTGATATGGTCGCTGTGATTTAGGAAAGCAAAGAGAAAAACTTTGGCTGCTGGAGCATCGGTCCACTTTGCTGATACGTACCACGGGAGTCCACATGCAGGCTCTGCAACAGTATCCTTGTATCCAGGGTGATTTTCAGGGAGAAGGGACATGCTCTGGCCAGTTCAAAACCTGTCAGCTATCAATATAACTTACAGTATTTAGCAGAGAACTGCAACATATCAAATTAAAAGTAAATGTGTTAAGAGATGCAAAATAACCCCACCACAAACCTGACCTGCTTCAACTGTATTGCATCTGCAGCACAACCAGTTCCTTGGCCTCTGCTTTACTCTCCCATTACAGAAGCCTCCTCACACTCATGAACATGTGTTTCTAATCAGAAAATGCTCAAGGAAAGACCACCTGCCTACAAAAGATACTTTTTTTTTCCCAGTCCCAGTGGGGGTCCTACAGACAGGTTTTAGTATACAGCAAAAAATGAGCAGAGCAAAAAGCTGAAAGGACAGCTTTCTTTTAATGAAAGCCTACAGTGTAACCTAAAATGTTTGTAACAAAGCTAGGAGAGAAGACATTTCTTAATTATTATTCCTACTGAAGATATCATGAATAAATACGTTCATGGGAGAAAGCTGTAATAAGAAACTTGTCCTTCGCTCTGGTGCTTTGGTTTGCTTTGGCTTATCTAACCACTTTTTAAGGAAAAAATGTCTGAATGTAATCAAACAGGGAAATAAAAGTTCCTTATGCCTCCTGATTTTCAAACGAGAGTTTTCTGAGCTATCACTAAGCAGTGGGAAGTTAAAAAATCAATGCTGTTTGTTCAAGAGCTCTTTAAAGGGGAAAATAGCTTAACTGCAGAGACTGTTAGATGAGGAAGGTAATCATCTTTGTGGCTTATTACATTAACATCAGGTCAGTCATATGTTAAAAGCCTCTAAACTGGGGAACTCGAAGAGTAGGAGTCACAATCACTTGTATCTGAGGCTTGATCCAAAATGGACTTGGTTTAGTGTTTTCTGTTGACTTGAGTGGACATTGGGTCAATCTGATCTGCTTTAGGACTTTCAATTTCACACAGTCATGCCTTTAAGAATAATGTGAATGCAGCCTGAGAGTGATGTAGGCTTTACTTAGCTGGACCATCAAGAATGAAAAAAAAAGTTGGAGGCCACTTAGATCTAGCAGGGACTTGGCACCATAAGTTTAATAGCATAATAAATAAATAAATAAATAAAACCACTAAGGAAAAATGTCCTAATCTGTAGAAAAGAAACCTTAGCGCTTTAGTGACAGTCGGAATCAATGACACAGTGCTAAGTGTCTATACCAATGTTAATCAGCACCTGAATAGGTGAGCAAATGGGAAAACAGCCCCTTCTCTCAGAGTGGTTCTCGCTGTCTGCATATTCTTTTATTCCAACAATAACAGAAATTGGGGATGAAGATTTCTTCCAGTCCAAAGGGAATCTGAGGAGCTCATCATCCAGAAACAAGAGAGGCCTCTGCAGCCTGAGCCTGTGCTAGGCGGCTGCAGACAACTCACGGGATATGGGCAACAGGCCATATGAGGGCCAGCAAGAGACCTAGCAGCAAGTCCATGTGCTGCTGCTTCCAGAGATCAGCCTGGAAGTTGACGGCTTAGTATCCTCCAGCTGCCACGTGCATCCTGTGTGAGTCCAGAGGTGGCTATGGGTCATGTACCGCAGCCAAAGGGGTGTAGGAGGAGAGCGAGTAGTGATGTTACGGTCAGACAGCCAGCAATAGGAGGGGGTGGTTGCAAAATAGTGGCTTGTTCTCACACATATGCAACATGCACACGCATACAAACATACACACGTAAGAGCCAAATTGCTTTCTAACAGCTCTGCTACGTAGCAGATACAAAATCCATGGCTTAGGAAAACATCCTTCTCTATGTTTATGTGCAGAACTTCACTGGTTTTGCAGTAATGTTACCTTACTCATTTCTTGCCCATGGGAAGTCTGTTAAAAGCTCAAGGCCTAGGGACACAAAATAAAAAAGAAAGCTGGGCAGAATCATGAAAGCAACAAGTCCTAGTATTCATTTGTCTTTTTAGTGAAGAGAAAGAAGACTAAAAAAAAAGTCTTGTATCTTTAAAAATCTTTACAGGCCTAGATCATTATTCATCTTCAAAACTCATATCTATTCTACATCCCTCTCTTCTTGAAAGTTAAGCACCTTTTTTCTTCTAGGAAGCATCCTATCCACAACTATCTTCTTCTTAATTTCTTTCTACTATGCTTGCAGGCCTGAGATCAACGGGATAACAACAAGAGAGTTCCAAACCCAACAACGATCCTACTCCAGTGGCTGCCTGTGTGCTTCTGTCACAACAACTCTGAGAAGATGGAATTTAAACAGACTCTTGGGGGTTCATTTGAGGCATGCAGTGACTACCAGGGTCCTCAAGCATTTCTGATCTAGCTCTTACACATGCAGGAAAAGGCAAGCAAGTAGTGTTCATGGACACACAAACACGCGTGCTTCCTAATCCCCTGTGCAGTATGGATGAGCAGATCAAGCAATACTTTATAAATGGAAAATTATGTATACTTAATGATGTGCAAAATCTTAAGTGGCTTAAAGGTTTGTTTAGGACTACCAGGGTCTTGCTGTTTGTCCAGGCCTTATCTGAGCAAACCAGATCTCTTGACTTCAAAAAAACAGGGCTGGAAACATGAGGGTGACTATCTATTCACAATACTTCACATTGGACTTGGCCACTTTATTTCAAACATAGGTGGGGAGAAGAATTCCTACAGAATAAACAAAAGGAAGAGATGGAAAAGGTCTGTACTCAAAATACTCTGAGTAGCCCAGATAACACTATTATGAGCATTTAAATTCATCCAGACACTTTTTATTTACATCAGTGATGTATACTTCTAAATAACTAAGTTTGCATTTGATTTAGGATAATAGCTGAAATCTGCTGCTAGGGACTGGAAATCTTGGTATAAACAAGGCCTTTGAGTCCAGTTGCGGCTTTGGGTTTTGTAGTGCTTACTGGAATCACAGTGCCCTAATGCTCCTCCATGCTGGCTGGATTAAGTACAAATGATTTTCGTCGTTCTTTTTTTTTTCCCCATCTTCTGCATTTCAGAAAAATTTCAGCCAGATCTCCTAACCTCCCATTAACTGTATCCTTTATGTCTTCTTCATAGACTCTAATAGATGTTCAGCTGCAGTTGGGCAATAGGGGTGAAAGCAAATAAATTTAAACTCAAGATTTGGTATTCTTGAACAAACTTGTGTATACTCCATATTTGTCTCTGCTTTTCACCAATACCCATGGTGACGTCTCAGTGTCCATTTCTGGCCATGCAGTACCTTTTCTGTTCAGCCACTAAATACAGACCCAAGCTAAGGACTTATGCAAGGATTAACAGTCCATGCTTCTGATAAAATGCTAACAAGGATTTTATTTCTTCCTTGCTGGATATAGTGATGGTTGTGTTACACTATCTATCCACTCCCAACATTTCTCTGGCTCTTTGCTCCCAAATCTCTGTAATTCATTCCACTTGGAATATTTTTTAATTATTTACCCTGACCCAAGAGATAACATGATCTTCCCTCAGAAAAGGGGCCATCTTGAAGGTTTCTTCAGGAAGCCTTCCTGATTTGGAAAGCCTTCATCAACATCTACCTCAAGTATTTCACAACTAAAATAGACACTCCAAATTCCCATATTGTTGTGGTAACAGCAGTTGTTGATGGCACTCTAACATATGTTTTGAAGGCTTCGTTCAAAGCCCAGTGCTACAGCCAGACAGCTGTGATGGCTGGCACTGACTTTCACTAGCAAAACCCACAAGTGGTTTGTGATCTGTCCAAATGGTAGAGAGACTTCCCATGCAATTATTGAGGTACTTTTAAGTCCAAAGATAACAGTTAGACTTTCTGTCTCCAACCGGCAGTAACTCTATCCTGCCGGTTGATTATTCCTTAGTGGCTGCCACACTATGGGTCAGAACTATCCTTCTCTTACATTGCATATAAATTATTGCTCAAAATAAATAAGTAGCATGGAGGGCCTGGTAAGCTCCAAAATACTTGGTTCTCTTTCTCAGTACCAGGAATGTCTCTTGTTCTTAGCAAGCAATGTAAATAATTTGAAACTGCTAAAGCACAAGGAGAAAAACTGCTGGTAAAAGTTAAAGGAATGCACACATGCTTTTGGATATTATGTTCAGGAAATCTGAATTCTTTCACTGCTCATCCTGTCTTCTGCAAGATGGACTCCCTCTTTGCCTGTTCTGCTGCCATCCAGATCAATATTTGTAGTTTAAATGTGTTTTGTTTTACAGGAGGTCTCAATGCTTACGTGTTTGAAGTACCCTCCTTGGCTTATCAGTATTACCTCTGCATGAGATGAGGATATAAACAGCACTTGGTAAATCACCTTTCTAGAAAATCGTGGAAGATGGTTACAGTTTACTTGGCAACTTACTGCCATCAGTATAAACAAAACTTCATGAATGCCTAAAACATACCTCTTACAGTCATCTTCCAACTAACTCCATTGGCAAGTCGTCTGTTTCTACACATAAAGTAATTATCATAGAATCATAGAACAGTTTGGGTTGGAAGGGACCTTTGAAGGCCACCTAGTCCAACCCACCTGCAATGAGCAGGGACATCTTCAACTAGATCAAGGTGCTCAGAGCCCCGTCCAACATGAGCTTCAATGTTTCCAGGGATGGACTAACATGGCGACATTAGTCACTAGCTTTTATAGAGCTGGATAGTTTTGTCTGGCTTAATGATAGAGGAGGTTCATTCAGAATAACACAATGGTGAAATCATGTTGGCCTATTATCTAGACTCTCTAATTTAACCTCAGGTTTTTCTCTGAGGATGTTAAGAGCCCATTTTGTATTCATATGTTTTGGCCTAGATATAAATCTTGATCTTTAAAACTCATTAACCCCTTTCAACAACAGCATTATGTTCATCTTTAATGTGTGGTAGAATCTCATTTGAAGGTTTACCCAGTTTCAATTTCATTTCTTACAAGACATCTTCTGCCCAAGAAATTTACTTTAGTCTCTTGGACACAAGAACTGGATAAGACACTGGTCTTTTTATTCTTTAGGTTTTTATTTTATTATATATTTTAGGGTTTATATTTTAACATTTATTTTATTTAGCTTTTTTGTCAGTACTAGAGTTGTGACCAGGATCAGTCCTGCTATGTACAGCTGATATATATATCCCATATATACCGATACATAAACGTGTGACTGAAGTCTTTGTCTTCACATCTTGGGTATCTAATTATTTATCTGTGTCACTAGTTGGCAAGATTCTACTTTCTTTCCTTTCAGGAATATATGTCTTTCCCAAGGATAAGCAAGTTCTTTCTTTAGTCTTTCCTTTTCCTACTGTCTGGGCTCTACCTTGTTGATTTGAGATGATTGATGGACTCTTTTGCATTTTCTGGCTCAATTTCTAATTTTGAGGCATTTCTGACACAAGACCACATAAAATATACATGCTAACCTAAAGTGAGATAGCTCTTCCAGAGCAGAAAAATTCTTTGTGAGCTTGAGACTCTTCCAGCACACTTTGCATTTTGTTTACTAAACCAGTTTGTTTTCCTCTCTGTCCTAAGCACAAGTCTTGCAATATTCCTCACTGCTGCTTCCATTGCTAATACTAATTCCATTACTTTAGGTCATGTTAAATTCACTTCTTCCTTAAATTTGAAAGCTGTCGTTATTCATACAAAGCAACCTGTCCCACAGAGTATCCTTTAAGACATTCCCAGAAAAGCAATATATGAGCTTTGTTGCATACACAAGTATAGATTCCCTTTGCATCCTGATACAAGTCTGAAATGTGAATCATTTTCCAATAACCCCGTATAAGTGATATGTAGAGTTCTGTTAAGAGTTTTGAGGATCTTCGAAACACCTTCTCATTGGTTCTGAGGCTGTAAGAAACCCTGTAAGTGGAAAGATACTTTTCTGCTAAATAACTCTGAGGGAATAATTTGCTACCCTTGTCTTCTACCTCTGTCACTAGAAATCAGTGGCTGCATCTTAAAATAAAATTAAAATTTTCACTGGTTACACTGACTCCCTTAATTTGTCATGGATTTTAACAATTTTTCAAGTGTTCCTTGTCAAGCATGTTGTTAACTCTCTACCAGAATACTGCAAGCTGGAAACGGTTGCCTAACTTAACTATGGCATGACTGGAATGGGAGTTGGGGGAAAAGCACTACCACTTAATGACAGGGAGTAAGAGATGGATGGTGTGTTATATTTTGGGGTAACCACATGCTGACTGTAAGCTTGTTTTTGTTTTCTTAAATGAAGAGCATCTCTTTGAGTTTGCCTGTCCTTTAATTTTGCCACCATGCTTTGCACTTCTTCGAGCTTTTAAGCATAGCTTTTTATTTTTCAGATGAAATTCAGATACATTTGGGTGACTTTTCTTTATACACAGAAATACTGCAGATGTCATAAAAGAACATCAGACTCTAGATTTCGTATCTTCCACCTGCTGAATTCTAAAGTAAGGCTGCTTGTGAGGCAGATGACTGGTTTATAAGAAAAACAAATAAATTTGCACAGTAGCCTTCCAAATTAATTCGGGTTGAACCATCTGTCCATAGACTATGAATGCTATAAGCAGCATGATTTCAAAAACTAACTAAATGAGAAGGGTTCACATAGCAGTTCTGTTTCACATTCTCATTTGTACCAGAGATACCTTTTAGGTGTTTCAAATCCAAAACAGGTATCTGCAGGCAATGGTAAAAAATGAAATAATAAATTATGTCCAACTTTGTGTGTATATGAAGTCTCTTTGTGGAAATTGGACCAGTGACCAGCTGACAATACTTCATTGCTTCTTCACTACTATAACTTTCTCTCAAGGTCAAAGACCCCAGGAACAGAGAAAATGACCTCTAAAGTTATTTAAACATTTCTCTACCATCACACCTTTCATTCAGATTTGCACGGAACTAGGAGGACAATGATGTTACCTGCATATCTGCAGGCTAATGGCACTCATAGGTCTGATGATTATTAACAACAATGCATCAAGAACACACTCAAAATGGAATAGACAATCCTTGTTAATCACCTACTTTGACTTATGAACACGTTACCATCCTCAGTCCCAAAGCAGGACTTTGGCAAGACATCCACCTATAAGTCAAAATCTATGACTCAAAAATTTCACCTTACCTTGTAGGTCCTTTTTAGGACCTCTTCTCTTTGTCTAGCTAGAAGCACCTCAGTCCTCTAAGGCGAGGTACGCTACATATTCATCCTTCTCTTGTGCAACGCTGAGCCAAGCTGAGTCACAAGGATGTGGCATGGTAACTGCAGGTATACCATGGGAAGGAGCAGGACTACTTTTTAGGAAGGAGGGCTCCAACCAGATTGTCAGCAAAGCAATTAGCGAAGTGGTATAAAGATCCTTAGACAGCTATGAGGTGGGACAGATATATCTGTGCAGATTTGGGAAACCTGTGGCAGGGTGAGAGAAAATTTTGCTCAAGCTTAGTTTCCAAGGATTTGGAAGAACAGGAATAAAGAACTGGGACTGGACAATATGGATTAACTATGTTGCCAGCCAGAGAACAGGGCACATATGGCAGGAGGGAATAAGGGTAGAAGAAAGTACTCTAGAAGGATTAAGAACTGATGGTATGAGAAGATATGTGTCAAGTAGCTGCACATTCTGCTGTAGCCATCTAGAAGTGAGGTACTGCCATACCTAAATCTTTTTTTGTATCTAGTGTTTTCTCAAGACTGCCTAGCTAGGAGGTACAGTTATTCAGCCAGGAAACAGAAACAATAGCATATAACTTAGATATTAAAACACATCTAACAACCCCACACCCTTACATTATTGTTTGTCAAAGTGATCAACCTATTGAATGAAAGCAAAACGTGTAAAAGCATCAGCAAATAAATTTATATATGATTTAAAAATATTTACAGTTTGGTAATAAGCAGGAAGAAAGACTAATTCATTCAGTTAACTTCTTTTTACTAATCAAAATAGTCATCAACAGAAAACCTACTGTGACCAATTGGAAGCGGATGGGATATTTCACATTGCACTCTTCTGTTGCATAATGTTTAAAGGAAATTAAACCCTCTCCATTTCACATTCAAAAAAAGAATTACATTATTCCTGTTTATTAACATACCATATACTACACATAAACAATCAAACAAATCTCCAAAATTGTTTTTCTGTGCAAAAGACTCTAAAATTGGGTAAGCCTTTCAAGTCTTTCTGACTTGAAGTCAGAAAGATTTTTGTTTAACTATATTAATGGACTTAGAAGAAACTCAGCTTGAATGTCTGTTCATTATATATGCTGCTAGGACCAGATTATGATGTCAAAACATACTTCAGTAAATTTGATCTTCTTAGGTATATTTATGAAATTTCTATAAAAAACATGACCATTATTTTTCCTTCAGAAATTGTCACAACATTTCTCCCTGGTCTTTTGTTTAGAAGCCAAAAATCTTTCAAGTTTACCATCTGACATTTGAAAAATAATTTAAACAATGTGGGTGTAATCTGTTACCTAGGTCTATCAGACAAATTGCCAGGCAGTGTAGGAAGACAGATGTTCCTTTTTTGCTTAGCTTTTATCTTCAGTAAACATTTTATGTTGGTTCTAAAATAATATGGCAGTGTCACAAATGACCACCTTGCACTCTGAAACACAGCAAATGTTCCATAACAAATAATTCAGCAGCCAAATCTCACCTCTTTTCTTGTTGGTGAATTTTGTATTAATAGAAAAAGTTTATCATTTTAATTAAACAGGAAAATTGTTTTGCAATATTCTGTAGTTTATTCAAGAGCATCTGGTTTCATTATCCAAGATTGGAAAACTGAGCTGCTTTGATTGGATGCATTAGTCACAAGATACGGGTAAGAACGCTTCCACTTGGCAGGTTTGCCTCTCTATTAGCTTAAAATGTTCTCTTTCAGTAAACATTCCTGAGAAAAGCTCCCCAACTAGCAATGGTCACATGAGGCCAACGTTTAAAGTCACAGACTAGCATATTTCAGAGATGACTCCACCAGGGTCCCTGTTGAACTAATTCCTCTCCTTTTTATTGATACATTGCAGATGGAAAAGAAACGGCACACAGACTGTGGACCACTGCAAATTTTGCATGGGCAGCAGAATAAGTCTTCTCCAAACATCAAAGACATAGTAAGGTCCAGGTGTTTTTGCCACTGAGGACCAGTAACAAGATTGAACTGAGGGTAATTAGCTCAACCACATGGCTTCCTTTCCCCATTAAATCCCCAAGTTTCACCAAGGCCAAGCACATTCTGATTATTATTCTTAGGGCATGGCAATAAGGTATTTCCAAGATTCCCTCACTCAGGTCTCCCGCGAAACCATCCGTGGGTTTCTGGTCTGTCTGTCTAGGCTTATCTGTGCTACAGGAAGACAAACAACGGCAAACTGGAGGTGGGCTTGCTATTGATGGACTTGCAGTGCTCCAAGCCCATACATGTGCATCCTTTCCAAAGGGACTGAACGCAAATCTATTACCACCTAGTTGTCACAGAGCCTGCAGGTACAGCATGGACTGCTGAGGAAGGGTTATATGGTGTTCACCCTACAGATTTTTAGTGAAACCAGGCTTTAGGGTGACCTTAAGGTCATATGTAACTGCTGGTGTAGACAGAGAATGTAATATAAAGACGACACAACATGCTGAAGGACATGGCCTGCTTTGGATTTGTTTTTTTCCCACAATCACTGTGGTCTTAAATCTTAATGAAAAAAGCAAGAAAGGATTATAAATAGTGGACACTGAGGAGACCTGTTTTTTTAAATTCAGTTAAGAACCCATCTGTATCTAGCAAAGACAAAAAAATATTGCTGGTGTTTTACACCAATTTTACCCTTTGGGATTTTCTGTTTATTTTGTTTCTTTGGCTAAACATTTGGAGTAAAAATGAAGATGAAAATCTTGGAAGGAACTTTTAAAAACAAGAAATGTACTCCACCCTTATTACAACATTTTTCTTGTTTAGCCAAACATTTTTCCTTTAACAAATGATCTGATAGACACACATAGAGAAAAGGCATAAAAGACCTACATCAACCACATCTTTTTAGGTAAAAAAAGAATTAGGAGGGGTGAAATGTGTGAATGAATTAGAGTAGGCAAGGAAAGTAAAATAAATATAGGAAAGTAATATCCCTTCAGCGAATAAAACTAATATCTTGCATAACAGCCTCTTGAGTCCATGAAGAAGAATTTAAATTTAATTAAAAATCATATGGGCTTCATGGTGGCTTTCCTTGTGAAGGCGATAGGTCTCATGTAACTAAGCATATGAAGAAAGGAGAAAGCATATGAAGAGAGGAGGGGGAAAAAAAGAGTAAATAACCGTAGCAAAATAAGAGCTACATGCATAAACATTTTACAGTAAAAATCACAGTAACCTACACCTTAACCTTCTGAGATGCTTAAGTGTGAGGAAAGCATAAAAAGAAACTTGCAATCATTTCAGGAAGCTAGCAAAGATGTGGCCTTTCCCCATGTTTATAGCTAGATTTCTTTGCTGGAATGTTGTACTGTTCACTCAAGGTTAGCGATTTATGCTTCAAGTTTCTTTCTTAGAGCTAGACTGCTTGCTGGAGTGGCCCCTTGGGGCAGCAGGGTTTTCAACAGAAAGTGGTCACATATATCACCAGTTCCCTGAAGCCTATATAATTGCCTTTGCTGACCTACAGACAGAGGCATTTAGAGCACACTCTCTCCAAGAATTTCCAGAAGAACTTAAAACAGGGACCATTAAATTTCCTGACATCCTTCATATCTCCCAATACAATTTTCTTCAAAACCTCATTTGACATAATCTAAGTCCTAGGCCAAAAATACTGTATGGTTTACATTTATTTTTTTCTCATTACTCTACACATTGCTTTTTGATCACTAAGCCTTGTTAAAGGAGAGCTCACTGAATCAGAGTTGTTTTCAAAGACCGCTTTGGCTACTATGTGCAGTCACCACCTGTGCAGTAGAGTTCTGTCATGCAGCACAGGGAGTTCCAACATCTCCCAGAGCAGCCTGTTAAAAACTCACTTTGAAGTAAGCCCTGATTTGAGTGCGGGCGCTTGCACTACACGACACACAGAAGTCCTTTCCAATCTAAATGTTTCTATGATTCTATAATCCTATGAGTCACAATATTGACACAGCAGTGGAAAGGGGGGGAAAGGGGCAGAGAAAGCCTATTTATCACCAAAATACATTTAATCATTCCAACATAGATGCTCAAACATTACAAGTTCATTTCTGTGGGAAATCTAGAAACTGTCACTTAAAGACGTTCATAAGAGAATCGTATTTCCTTTTTCTAAAAAAAATCACTAAAAGCTTTACTACAGAATTATTATGCTTACTGCTTTTTATATTTTTTTAAGTCAGAAATAGTTAACATTTCTCTCCCTTAACTTTAATTTAAGACTTACCATAACAAATTTCATCACTGTACAGATAGCTAACCATAATCAGGCTTATAATAGAAACTGGTTTACTGTATTTTTTGTTTTGTGCCTGTATGAGAATGAGTGAATGTATCACAACTAAAGGAGGTCTTACGCCAATTGTAAGTGAAGCTATGATGTTGAGAGGATCTCAGTTTGCCACCAAAGTTATAATATTTGTATTTACACTAATGATCTGTGAACAAGGTTGGAAACCACTGTTTTAGGTGGTCAATGCTACAAAATACTTCTTGTCAGGAGCTAAAACTTTCTCTAACTTAGCGAAGGAAACTAGTGCTTCATAAAGTTGAATAGCCATATCTGAAATCTTAGCAATCTTTTGTGTGCTGTACAATCAGTAGCAGTACTTAAGAACAGAGGAAACACAGACACAGGGTGAGAAGTAAACCATCATTCCCTTTATACTTTAATAGGGTGAGCATCATTCCCCAACACCATGTGCTGAATGGCCTCATGCTCCGTAAGCAACATCCAGTTCTCTTAAATCTAAAACAACTATTGCAGCTTTGTGCTTTAACAGGTCACACCTGGCAGGTGCCTCAGGCTGCAAGATAAACCTTCAGTTGTTTCCTATGACTCTAGTTTTCCCGCCTCAGCTGGCTTTTTCAAGCCTCTTCTCCAAATTAGATGATCATTACAAGGTGCCAGAAAGTTTCTCCTCCCCCTATTCAAGCTAGTCTGTATGATATCTGAGGTATATATTGTGTCTAAATGTTATCTGTCCTGTTAAGGTAAGCACATGACATTTGTGCAGCAGTCTAGAATAATACCATTATATTCTTTTAGATACAATCCATGAAATCATATACTTATCTCTAGTAACTGATAATATAGCCCTCCCAGTCGTTTACTGCTAAATCTTCACAACTCCATTACAAACCTCAATGTCATGTTCCTCTAAAATAAGGAAATCAACAGATTTTAGCCAACAGCACAAGCAGAGGAGAGCCAAATAAAGAGCTTGGGCAAATAGATTCTGTTTTTAAATGCTCAGTGTAGAGAACTGTCCCCAAAACTCAGGTACAGTTCACCTGCTGTTTTCCTGCCTTCCTCTGTTACCAAGAAATAGCAAAACCAAACACACGCCTGATTTCTGATATGTCCTAAAATGACAGAGAACACATGAAGCAGTGCTGCTCTAGAGACACCACAGGTCAAAACATCTCCAAATCCAGCTTTCAGTCATCTTGAGTCAACCAGAAGTCCAGTTCTTCCAAGCAGTAGATAGGGCTACACAAATCTTAAATGAATATCAGTCTCTGATGAACTCTCTGCTTTCACAATAGTGCTGCATGGATCGGTTCAGTTTGGGCCCTTTTTTGTGCACATTTTCTATTACTTTTATCAATATACATCCTCATCTGGGCTTTCCCTTATTTTTCTTATGTGTGTCTCCCTCCCAGTGTCAGCTTGGTAGTTAACCTGCATCAGTGTCAGTTCAAACGTATCCTTTCATTTCCCAGAAGTTGCTTCGGTAACTTCGGAGTACTTTAAAAAAAATGCATCTGGGTTTGAAGGACAAAGGTCTTCATCGCTGAGTATTTAGGAGAAGAGAATTTATTCAGCTCAGCTCTTTATTTGCTATTGTCACTGCTCAACAACATCACAGTGATAGTGAATCATCTCTATCGTACAGCCATGCAAACCTCACCAGCTCCTGGTGTATTGCTATACACATGTACATGATGCACAAAATGAAGTTACTGATTTGGCAAAGCTGAAACATTTCCCAAAGGTAGCTGTGCCTGCTATTCTATGGCACTTAGACAACCTTGCTTAGGAGTGGAAAAGGAGGTCCCATCAAAAATTTCATGATCTTCTGCCTACTTCTCTCACCAGATTTTTGGCTGCTCAAGTGTCCCATTTCTAGGCCTGCAAGACAATGCATTCCACAAACATCTCCAGCGTGTCTAGTATATAATGACCCCAGGAAAATGGACTGACATGCAGGTCTCCATTCCTCAAACCTGAGAATTTCTAAATTGTCACTTTTCACCCTTTATTGAGATCTAATCTAATCTCAAAATAGCAAAAATTCTCCATGACACAGAATGACTGTTTCCACTGATTTCCAGCAAAATACCAGCTTCCTGGAACTATGTTGGCTAACTGTTCCTTTTTCCAGCATGACATTTATCCAAAATGTTCATCTCTGGTGTTCTGCATGACAGTCTTTTTTTCTACTGAAATGTGGAAGTAAAAACATGAGTAAATTTACCTAAATTACATTTCACTGCTAGTTGGAAGCCATCCAAACAGTGAAACAGTCAGTGCAAATTCATTTTCAGGGTAACAGTTTTGGCCTCTAGCTTTGTCTGTATCTGCATAAACTCAGAATGAATACAAATGTGTGCAGGAGAGGATTAATATTTTCATGCACCAAAGGTTCTCCAAGGTTGAATACTTGATAAATAAGCCTGTCATGATCTTTACCATTTTGATATAGCAATACTCAAAACACATAACTGTATCTCCAGTTACTGTTATTTTTAAAAAGTTCCATTAATCTTTTAGCTCTTTTTTCTACTGTTTTTCTTTCCTTTTATGAAGTCTCACCATTAGAAAAACTGGATTTTTTTTTTCTTGCAATGTGAAGAAGCCTTGCCAAAAAATTTTCACCAAACCAGATCAGTGAGCCTTGCGGCAGAGTTTGTAACATCTTCAGATTGCTTACAGATTTTCCTGAAGCCCCATTGCTTCCAGTTCCCCATATCCATGTGACCTCCCTTGGGCACATGAAGTCTTCTCAGTTGGAATTCTTACTGCTATTCACTTCTGCCATCAGCCCAACCTATTTTTTCTTAGAGAGGGAATATAGCTCTGGCTTTGACCATTTCTGTGCCAGCTTGTGGTGAGCTTTCGTTTCTTCCTACCTTCAAGGTTCAGTTCTTTCCTCATTTCTTCCTCCTTTCTGAAAGGTTCCAGATAATTTTACTGCAACTTATCATCCTATATATAGACCAGATTCACACACAAATGTCTCATGGGTACCTGCATTGCACTCTGCAGGATATTTCTGTAACTTCTGATGTCTTTGCCACTCCCCTAAATGAAATATCCATTTTGAGTTAGATTGCTTGAAATCAGCTTTCAAGATCAAACATGACATCATGGTAAAAACCTATTCATCCCTTAAAGGTAGAGATAGAAAATATAAGACAAAATACTTGATGCTTTTCTTTCCTTCTCAGACATGTCTTTACATGTACTCTTGATGAGGAGGAAAAGCTGGAAAAGACAGGGAGAAACCCCTAAAAAGGGCCCAAAGAAGAAGAGATTAGCTCCCAGATACCTTTAAACTGAGGACACTAAAACTGTTTATATCCTAACAGTCTGAGCAAGCATCCCTTGCTTCACTGAGATGTGGGAGAGCGTTGTCTGCCTTTCTGATTCATGAAGTTACATGCATAACTAGGAAATCACAACTTCAGCCTCTTAGTAAATCATGCATTCTTATGAAAGAAATTTTTCTTTATATAAAAAGAACACGTGTAATTTATTTTTTTAATAAGTCAAGTCTCCCGAGAGAATTTGGCAGGGAACTGTTATTCTAATACTTTGGCTGTCTTTGCAAGATGATCATCTTGATAATTTAAAATGTCATAGGATGTTTGCAGGAACAATAGACCAGATTCCTGAGCTGGTGTAAATTGGCAAAACTCCACAAACATCAAAGAATTAATGCCAGTTGACACCAGCCCATCAATGTTCACAAATTAAATGGATGTTTTGTGGTTTAGTACATGTCAGAAAACTTGTAGTGCAACTCAAGCCCTCATAAGCTATGCTGTAAAACTATTTGATTTCTAATAGATCTGCAAAAACAAGCTTTCTCATCAAAATACTGACCTCAAATAGTTCTTTAACGTCAGAGTTAAAACTCACATCCTTAATGCTTCAGAGAATGAGTGTGCAAAAGAGGCTAATGACTGCATACCTTGAAGCATAGGCCAGATTTGTTCCAAACACATGTGCACACCAAATGAAAATGCAATGATTTTCAACACCTTGATCATGAAAATATATCTTTAAAATTCTTCTGGGTAAAGTTTAACTCAAGTTTTATTCTGAACCAGTTCACTCTCTACTGACATTAAAACATTCCCTTAAGATGCACATTTTGAGTTTGAGAGTAAAGATTCCATCATTCTTTTCCAAGACATTATGAACACTAATTGGCAATAGCAACATTTTAACTTGTTGTGAAGTTTTCTTTAAATTCCTTTTTGGCTCAAAGAAAATCAACGGCTTTTAAAAGTAATATATGTGTACACACATGCACTTAATATAATATCTATATATCTACATGTTTTTAAATAAAAATGACATAATGACGCTCTATGAAGAGTGAGCTTTTCTAGTATTAATTATATGTGAAATGCATGATACTTTTACACAAAAATAACAATGACACTTAGAAAAAAAAGCCTTTCACTGAAAGATCAAAAATCACTTGACAAACATCCCATGAGCCTCAAAACACCCCTCTGAGACAATTGCATATGATTAGACTCATTGATGGATCATTCAGCCATATTAAATTACTTTCTTACACTCAACCACGTGAGGGATGGAACCAGGAACAAATAGTTCATAGTGTTTTCAACAGCAAAGAGGACCAGTGAGTAGGACAGGAAGGACACCACAGCAGGTGACAGGAAAACAAGGGTGTGAGTTAGAAGAGAGGGCATAGCAGTTCTGCACCAGAATAGGAAAGAGGAGGGTCTGTCCACACAGCAAGCCAACTACTCGTAACCTAGAATTGATTCTGTCCAGAAGCATCTCTTCTTCTTCTGAGAAGTTCTTGTCTTCCTAATTCTCAAAAAAAATCTTGAAGTTCACTCTGTTTATATTTCTGCCCCCCTCTGGTTTTACATGCCCAGACATTATGGCTGCCACTCCTTTCTCATTTTCCTTTCCACACTTTGACAGGTGACTGATACCTATTGCAGATCCTCTGTAGACCACTTGCAGCTAGCTGAGCTGGAAGCCTCACCCATTTTTTTGTTGGGTTGTTTTTTGCTTTTTTTACAGAAATAAAATCCTGTCTCCTGCTCTAGTAGGGATTTAAAAACAAGTGGCAAATGCCAAAAATCCATCTGTCTCAAATGTTATGGGCAGAAAAGTAGTCACATCTGGTAAAACACAGGGCACAGAAGCCCAAATCAAGATCCTGGATCACCTCTAACCATTACTTTTAGCAGTCCCTTTCCATCGTTACTAGATGGAGTGAGATAAGGATGCTATTAAGTCTTCATTTCCTTCAACATATTTATTATGATACAAAGCTGTGCAGAAGTTCCTTATATATTAATCCATCATATTTTGCCTTTCACAAGTGTTTCAAAACCTGCCAACTAAAAAGGGATTGCTACTATGTCAGGCTATAGTAGACTCTGTAATAGACTAGTCAAAAGACTTTCCAAGTGTACAATTTCACTAACCCTGATATAAGCAAAGAAAGGAAAATCTGTTCCTCATCCCTTTTCCTGTCTGCAAGAAGTAGAAAATCACACTCATAAATTTACGGCAGAATGGAAGTGACACTCTATAGCTCTATTTACAGTGCTCTCTAAAATCAATAGAAATTGAACTGATAGAGTACTTGCAAAAACAGCAGTCTGCTTGGCACTAAAAACAAAACTCAAAACTGAAGTAGTCCTCTGGAATAGCCCACCCCAAGAGATTACAGGTAGTATCGTGGATAAGAGCCTGCAGAGCAAGCACTGCTAGGCAAAGCTCCGGGGTCTGCCACAACTCAGTGAACAGTGTAGATGACACTTTTTGATGTGGATCTGATGGAAGCAGGTAGTTATTTTTCTTTCTTAAAGCCATTGCCCCCAAAATGTGCCAAAGAACTGTCAAAGCTAGTAGCTCTAGTAATGTGGTTTAGTAGAAAACTATCATATTTACAGGCAGTAACACAAAAAGTCTGTACAGAAAAGATTTCTTTATAATTACCATCAAAAATAGTCTGCCATACCAATTTATGCCACTGCAAATACTATTTTTTTCCTTATAAATGTTTCTTTCTTATGTATTGCTTTAAAATATATTTGCAGTGAAAGAAAAGGGCAAGAAAAGCTCTTAGCTTTCAGTTCAATAACAAGTAGTTCCTAACAGAGTAATGAACAAGGACAACAAAAATCTGGGCCATTATTCACAGCCACTGGAGCTAAAATGCATCTGCCAGCTCTACCAAGAATATTTGGTCTAAGATACATGCATACTGTGCAGGGGTCTCAAAGTACAGGTATTACTAAAAGATGCATATCTTCTGTTGGAATATACGAAACCTTTTGAATTAATTGTATCCAGCAAGACCTTACAATAAATTAGTAACATATTTTAAACACTATTTACACTGTTCCTTCTTCCCTCAGAGGAAACTCATTGTGTTTAACCGAGGAAAACATCTGAGATGCCAAGAATGACGGTGATTTATGGTTTCACAGTAAAAGTCAAACACTCCTCTGAAACTTGAATGGAGAAATAATGCATGAGCACCGAGAGTATATTCCAGAGATATCATTCATCTTGGTCCTGAACTTGGAAGACATTTCCTGTCAGTGGACCCTTGTTCAACACAGCGTACTCTGCAGAGCTGTGGACTTAAATACTGGAATAGCTCTTTCTTTTAGACTGCTTTTTATTTCATCTTAGCTAGCAAATACACCGGGGAAACGACCTACGCATTGCTACACCACCTAATGCAGTGGAAGGAGCATCAGGCCTGACTGGATCACTTGACATCTAGAGCTACTTTAATACAAAATAAAATGATCATAATTGAAAACACCATTTGGCAGGTTGCTATTAAATACGTATTGGACTATTGCCTTAGACCCATGTTTCTTTTAATGGTCTTGTTCGTAGGTTCTGGTTTCTATTATGTTTTCATTTATTGACTGCGGACCAAATACGAGTTGCAACACTTTAGGCGGGATCGTGTTCAACACTTTCATTCAGCAAGGCTGCCCGCCGCAGGTAGCGACAGCCAGGCAGTGCTCGGGCCCGCCAGCCACACCACGCCACCATGCCGGCCACACTGCGCTTCCACGCCATGCCACCACACCATGCAATACTCCCTGTGCAGCCCAAACCCAGGGGTCGGGTTTTGCCCTGAGCCTCCTCGCAAGGAGGGTGACGCACGCCTCCCGTGCCTCCACCAACCCTGCCTGCCGGCCTTGCCTCCGCAGTCCCTGCGGTGCCTGAAGGCAGCGGAAGGAGCTGAGAGGGCAAGGGCCAGTGAGGGGACATTGGACATGGTGGCAGGTCTGACCCCCCGTGGTCTCAGCCTGGAGACTAGGGCCCGGCCCGAGGCTGACGCCGGGTTGCTGCCGGCGTGTTGGGCATGTAGCACAGCAAGTCACTGAAGCAACGTGCAGTGAGTCACTTGGCACTTGACTTCCACCAGTCCAGCCAGATCTTCTCAGTGCATCAGTCCACCTGTAACTGCAGAGGGGTAGAAAAGCCTGAAACAAGGGTGTTTTGTAACTGGAGGGACAATGAGAGACTGTGCTCACCACCTGCCCTCATGGCGGGGACTGGGAGATGGTAAGGAGAATTGCACTGCTGGGTCTTGCTCAGTCTGAATTATCCCTGGCCCCTCTCCATGGAAAAGGTGGAACTGGACTCAGCAGCGAGAATGCTCAAGCGCTGCTCCTCCAAATCCATCCTGACATTGTCTCAGAGTTTCCACTTTTGTGTCCAAGTAGTTCGATCAAGTGTCTGTTGGGGTTTTCACAGACGGGCTTTGATTTGGTTTTCTTTCCTTTTTTCCCATTTCTGTTTCTTTTTTCTTTCAAAAAGCAGATGAAAGCCTCTCATTAAACACTTTAAGAAATGTCAAGGAAATGTATCAAGAAAATGTTTCTTACTAAGGAGCTCTACTCTTCTGTCCCAGTTAGCGGACGGCACTGACAAAAAAGACAGTTTCAGGTTCACAGTACTCTGAATCATCAAATGTTAGTGTCAGTTGAAATATTTGAAGTTCATTCTAAAAAATCCCCTCAGCTTCTTTCTATGTGACTCTCATGCTTGGCTGCCACATGGCTGTGGACTTGGGGAACATTGTTGTCCAGCAAATGGGAGGAGCGAGTTTGTGTAGTTTGGTATGGTCTCACATCTGAATCTCCATCCCTGACATTTACACATTGTATAAGATAGTTATACGTCTTTCATTTGTTCTTGTTAAAAAATTTGCCTGTCTCACCTTCAGCAGTTTACAGTGGAACCCCCTTTCCTTTTAAATAACTTAATAGACTTTAGCTAATTTAATAGATATTTATAATCTTGGCTAAATATATTCACCGTAATCTATAAAATACATTGTAGCCAGTAGAAACAAGAAGCTATTGTTCTATTCTTTAAACTTTTCTGAAAAAGAGTTGGACCTATTTTAAAAGCTGTGTGTCTCTAGAACGTGGAGTGAGAAAAGATGAGGAATGTATATAAGAGTAACTCCAGGATGATCCTTTCTGAGAAAGCTTGTATCAGATTTAAGACAACATGTGCTGCTCTAATCTGTTGTTAATCCAAACCACAGGCAACAGTAGTCTGTGGTCCTAAACTGGTGATGACTGTTATAGGTCTGTAAACATAGCAGCTACCCAAAGGAGGGAAGACCTGGAAGATGACATTCTGGCTGGAGACCTGGTGTCCATGTCTCTCCTTTCTCCTGTGCTTTGGCCTTTGTGACGCACCAACATTTACACAGACTGATAGCTTTCCTGGGCTGTCTGGAGCGGGAAATCTCTCAGTGCTGAGGTTCTCTTTATAAATTTCTTAGATCTTCTGACTACAATGTAGCTTTTTTATTATGATTTTCTCTTTAAAACTACAGTCTTAAATTGGTAATACAAGAAAGGCAACAAAATCTATAATGCCTGCCAGAAGGTTATCTACTGACATCCACCGACAGTGCGGTACAGGCTTTCAGTCTCCAGGGAACCGTTTCAGGCCAGAGAGGTAAGAAATCGTGGGTGTTGCATAGAACCTGACTTCCCAAAGGAGATGATGCTCTGATCTCTTTAATTATATGGCATTACCACCCTATCGGAAGGTAGAATATTTAGAAGAACAGATGATCCTTGTCCGTTTGCTTAATCTAAATTTTGAAAAGCAGGTAACAGTCAGAAGAATTCGTGAACCATCAATTGTATTTCTTGCTGTAAAAGGTATGTTTTCCCCATCTTTTTCATCCAGTGTAATTCATTTACTCAGTAACCAGCCACCTTTCTCTCTGGGTGTGTGTTTTTTGCTTGGTTGGGGTCTTTTGACTTTTTTTTATGTTTATTGGTCTTTGACCCTGGTGATCAGAATTACTTAATGGCACAGCAGCCCAGTCAGCGATCACAAGGCACAGGGCATACCCTGCGCTGTGGGTACAAATGCACTCATCCTGGTAAATTTTGCATGAGGAACACTACAAAATGCACTGCAGAACAACTTCAGCTTCTGTCTTGGAGCAGATGGAGATTGAAGCCTCCTGAGAGATGCTTTGCGGCATAACATGGCTCACTTGCTCCTGAATCTGACCTAGCATTGCATTATCCCTACTTTGCTGCAGGTGGGTTTACTTGATCAGGTGTCTGTTCCACTTCCCATTTGACTTCATGTGGTATTCCCACCTTGAGTTTCCAGCCATGGGTCTGTTACCCTTAAACTAGGTCTGTATTGCATCCAGCAATACACACATGATCTGGATCCATCTTGGGCACATGACTGCCTTGCTGTTGAATTATCCAGGGTATCTGATACAAAGATCATGCTATTGTTAAGCTTTTATTTTGTTTCTTGCTGGGCAATACCTGAAGTGGCATAGCAGTTTGAACAGATGATATATGATCCAGCACAGAAGCTACTTATATTAGGATGGTCCCTCACTAAATTTTGAACACACTAGAATGGGCATATTGAGTTTATCTATTTCTGTCATGTAGTTACACCTGTTTTAATCTAGTTCTAGAAGCCATCAAGTATGATTTACTGTATTGTGGAGCCATAGTCTCAGTTTTACCCACTTGCTTCTCCTAGCAATTTCCTTCTCTTGAAAATCTCTGAGCACTAGTAAAAGGCAATTTATGTTTCACAGAAATCTTTGAAAGTATGTGATGTCTCTGTACCGTGTGCCAGCTCATCAGCTGTTGCAAATCTATTAAAACCAAGGGAGCTGGTTAACAGCTCACTCCTCATGAGGATCTGACTCCCTATATCATACCTTTTCGCAAACCAGCACTGTTTCAGTTCTCTTTCTGTTAAAAGTTTCTGACAGGGGAACAATAATATCGAAACCTATTATCCACGTTCAAGCAAAAAATTCTATTGCAGAACTGAAAACAACTCAATAGTTTAAACAACTGAAGGATCTGTAACGTTTTTCAGAAAGTATAAGATGTCATTAATTCAGTGTAATGAAACTCCTCACAATGATTAGGATTAAATTAAACTGATTTTTCACGGCATATTAGTTGCTTTTTTTGAAGGAGCTGTTGGTTTATTCTCTCATTTTTATCCACCATGGTGTCACTTCAGGACAAAGACAAGTTTGTGCACATCACCTACCTCTGCATTTTCATATGGTTAAATGCTTTGGGTTTTTTTTAAACACATACTTACCTCTGAATTTCCTGGAATTTTAATGCTTGAGAACAATTATAAGATCCTCTTAATGTAACTTTCTGCCTCCAAGAGACTGATGCACACTCCCCAATGTTAGGTCTTTTTTATTTTTGCCCTTAAGAATATTTAGTAAAATTTGTTAAAAATCTCTACATCTATGAAATAGATTCTATCAGAGCTGGGAAATATATCCTAACATGTTTCATGTGACAATGAGATTTATAATAATGGGGTTAGTAAGTGGCATGATCACTTCATCTTAATGGGTTGTTTATGATGGAGAGGATGCAAATTTACTTGTAAATTACCCAATTCGTTTCTTGTCTTCTATAGGGCCATCTTTTTTTTTATTACTGTGCAGAACTCATGTAATGTGGGTGTCTGGTGACTTTATTACTGTCAGCATCTGAACATTCATTATTCCATCAGTTTTCCCATTAGCTGTGCACACACCTACAAAAAAAATACAATTCTAACTGTGATGGGTCATTAAAGGTTTGAATGGCTGGTTATGTTCCCAGGATCGTTGAAATCAATAGAACGAGCTATTCAGCTTAATGGGGATAACTAACACCATTAAAATCAGTGGCAGATGAGCCAGTACTATTGTTCCCAAACACGTTTCCAGATAGGAGCATCTAATAATTTAAAAACAGGACTGCCAATATGCCTTTAACCAGAATATTCTATTAAATCAATATAGTATTATTTCATTTATTGGAAAGCTGTGACTTTTATTATCATCTTTTCTACAAACATTTCAGCTTTCTGCTGTGAAACAAATCTGTTTTCTTAAAATCACACCACCATGTACTACTCAACATTGTTTTATTTAAACATCATTCAGGCCTTGACAATACCAGGCTTCCCTCTTCAAAACCCTGTTTTATTTCAAAGGTAATGTAGCAGAAAGACTTGCTCTGGAGAGTTCTGATACTGTACCACAGCAGTCAGCTTTTCTATTTGAGACTCTTTTCTTAACCAGCATTTTTAACATTGTGAGTCTTTTTATCTCTCTCTTTTAACTTTATAAAAATTCTTAGTGTCAAAGGGAGAATTACACTGATTTAGACTTAGTCATGACCTATAAAAGGCTGTGATTCCACCATTCTTGACCAATCCTTTATATGCAAAAAACGAATTCTTCTGATTGCTACTTCACAAAAAGCGTACCTTGCACAGTCATGTCCCATAGCTCCTGATCTGCATCACTGATACCTTTTGTTTTTCTCCTGAATATCCGGTCTCTTTATACTTTTACTATCTCACATGTCAACACTTTTCATAATTACAGTTGTGTTAATCTTTGTGTGTTTGCCTTATGGTCAGTGTACAATTTAATGCATTCATCTTACAGTTTGGTTATCTGTCTATCAATGGAGAACCATCCCACCAGAGTCCTCAGTCTTTTACAAACTGTTTTACAGCACCTTGCAGAATCACATTTTTTCAATTTAAGCTCTTGCTGCGTTGTGTACTGAAAGGCATTTTATTAGTTGTTCTTACCAACGTTGACAAAAGGACTCAAATATCGTAGGTTCACAGCCTTGGAGATAGCACAATCAAATTGGCACTGACCTGGGCTTTATGATGTTTCCTAAAGCAATATTTAAAGATATTATGAAGAAAAACCTATAGAATCACTAGCACAAGACACTTGCACTTCTGACCTTGCACAAGTTTTCACTGGTTAATATCCATTTCTCTTGAAGTCATGAATCATTCCTTACAGACACAGCAGTTCAATTACTCTTCTCTTAGGTGTGTGCCCTTATAAGGGTGTTGCTAACCTAGGAAAAAGCAGCCAGGGCTTTGTTTATTTGTGTCCACAGGTCTACTGTTAGCCAGGCTCCAAAAGTATCTAGGGAAAAGTACTGTGAAAACTTTAAAATTAAAAAAACAAAGCAAAACAAAAAATAACTCCTATAAGAAACTCCTTTTTTTCTTACTTTCAGACACAGAGTTTGTAAACAAGATAACCTCTCTAACTGCCTGTGGGTCAGGCAGCTTTCAAATTTTCCCATTTTGGTTGCTGGTCTCACTCCTCAGATCTCGGTGTGTACCCTGGTAGGCTCAAATCTTTGTCAAGGTCTAGGCTCTCTTCTTCTGTGTGGTACTCTTCACCTGACAAAACTTAGGTAATCTCCAGGATGTTAAGAGAACCTGCTTATGGTATCTAGGGATGGGAGAGGAAAGGTATCCCTGCATTTTAGGGATACCTTTCAGGTTGTAATCTACACAGGTCTTTCAGGGCTGGAATGATGCAGGGCTGGAATGATGCAGGCCTGGCATCCAGACAACCCATAATGCCCATCTGAGCAAATCACATTAATTGGTTACTGTTAACTTTAAAAAAAAATGCTTCCTTTTACTGAATAGTTCCTAACCTTTGCAAACTAAAAATTGGGAACATAGCACACTTACCTTCCTCCTGCTGAGTAATTTTTCTGTTTATTGGTATTAGCTTTCAAATGACAGTACTAAAGAGCTGTAATGATCTGTACTGAAGACACTTAGCAAAGGGCTCATTAACAGCTGAGATGAGCTGTAAAAGAAATACATAAAATGTCAAGCTAATTTACAAAATCACGCTGCACTGGGGAACGGGCAATTAAACAATAACACTTACACAGCACAGGAAGGTCTGAAAATGAACGTAGCAGAGCAACAGAGACTGCTATCGTTAGGAATCCCGCTCCGCTCCCACAGTGTGTAACAGGGATCGAAGTCTGGGAGATGTAAGGAGAGGGACATACAGATCCAGCATGAAAGCTCCGTAACGAATGCCCACGCTTCAGGCTTACTCTATAGGATGTGTAAGAGGGCACCCTGTCTTAGACTAGACAATATGAGATGCCAGCCTGTGTTCCCCAACGACAGGCTGTCTAAGCAGACGCGGCACAGTAGAGCAGGGACAGCTGTAAAGCCATCGTGACATTACTGCCGGCTCTATGACAGAGTGGAGGAGGCCAGCAAGCACACAGTCTTGAGCTGTTCGTGAAATGAATTCTGACTTAGGAACCTTGCATGTACCTAAGGTGCTCAGGTTTTAAGCACCTACTGAGGTAGTTCTCATGCAAATACCTGCATTCCCTACACAAACAATGGAGACCTCCAGGTGGGTGACCCTGTTCCTGCTGAAGTTTTGGTAAATAAGTCAGGCAAAATGGATGCCTCACCACAGGTTTTTCCCTTGCATTCCTTGGGCTATCTGTTATAAGGCTCTAATTATTTTCCAAAATTTCCAGAAGCATCACAGAAAGACTGAATTACAGAATCACTGAAAAGGGAGACTTAAAAGTGTTGATACTTAGTCTTTGCAATATGACCCCTAGCTCACATTCTACACCCCAGTGACCTTTCTGTTTCTGTGTTCATAATCCTTTGTCATGGGAGTTTATTAATCATTGTAAAATCTGTCATTCAGACTACTTCTATCTTTTATTTCACTACTGAATTGCTCATATGAGTGAGCTGTTTTACAGATGTTCTGAAGAAGCATTTGAGTAGCCACAACATCTTTGGAAAATTCAGTTAAAGACTTTTAAAAATGCAGCTCATGTTCCTGAAGTTCCACCAAAAGCTTGGATACTGGTCAGATTTTTTCACAGATTCCTGTTGCTTTTTCAGCCCTAATTCACTTAAGGAGAATTATTATGGACTTCTGTGGAGCTACTGAAAAATTAGAATGTACAGAATCAGGCTTCTTGTCAACAAAAGATCATTCATCTGCTGATGAAATATTAAAAAGCATCCAGTTAGGCTTCCGTGTGATTTCATAAGTAATCAAAATTAGAAAAATGCAGTAGGAGTATTAAAGTTTTCATGGTTAGTTCGCTTGTTCACTATTTGTTTGGAGGTTGTTCGGGGTTTTATTTGTAATATTTCCTTGCTCAGGACAAGTAACTACTTGGAAGGATAGTGTTTTGTTTGGTGTTTTTTTTCAATTTCCATTTGAGAAAGCAGTAATTAAAACATAAAAGCAGCATTTAAAGCCATCAGTCCACAGATCATGCCTGTACTTTGAGCAAAACTTTGTGACTCTTGAACTCCAATTGGTATCAAGGGGCTGAAACTATTTTCGAAAGTCACTTGAGAAAAACTAATGGATTATGTGATATGATACTGTAGCCATCAATAAACATTTCTGCTGAATATGACAAAAAAGGCAGAAGAGATCAGATAGTGAAGACAGTATCACAGAAGAAAAATCCACTCAAAGAAATCAGTTTTAAAAGCAGGGTAGAAGTAGGAGCATGGAATTGGACCATGGAAGATAATAAGGGAGTTCACCTCCTAAATTACTTCTAGTCATATTGGTCCCACACAGCTGGAGAACAATCAGGTAGTTATGGCAGTTCTTTATCTGCATTTCTATTCACACCCCAGAAACCTGCAGTCACTTAATACAATAGTGGTGGTGGAAAGGGGAAAAGAACATTATCGTTGCTAAAAAAGAAGCCAGGCCTCTGAAGACATGTTCCTTTTTTAGTTCAAGAATGGATTGGACACTTTTGAAAAGACAATCTTCTAAAACAAGGAAAACAATAATGATATGTCAGCTGTTCTAAGAAAAATGATTCTGACAAAAAAAGTTTCAGTCATGGAAAATAATCTTGAAACCAGATTCTGTTGTTAGATTCATTAAGGGTTTTGGTTCTTTCACTTCTTTCTTTGACAGCAATGTGGAAACCCAAATCCAGCATTCAAACTGCAAAAATGACGTACAAAAATAAATATTGGTGTTGCTGAAAGAAGATATTTTTGAAATAGTAGTATGGCTCAGGCAGACAAAACTCATCTTGAGCCCATTCTTAAGTATTTGTAACACATGGGATACATTTGAGATTTCTTCATAAAGTACCACCAGCATGTTGAAGTGCACTCCAAGTTTGAGCCAACCCCAAAAGCTTTTCTTTTTATGAGCTTCCTGCCAGTTAAAATAATATGTTCTACCACACACATACATGTATATACATCTACACACTGTAATGTATATGAAACTTGTTTTATATATTGGAGTATGGTTTTGCCTAAATTCTTTTAGTATTTTAATACACACTTTTAAAGTTCTTAATATTGGAGTGAAAGTACCCTGGTGGTATATAAAGTTTGTTTTATTCATCAATTTGCTATCTACCCTCACAGAAAAAAAGTAAGTATTCTCTTTGAGGCACCGCATGGCAATTCACAAGTTGTGCCTTCATTTGCTGGCTCTGCCATTGGCTTCATGTATAACTCTTGGTAGAACATTGAATCCTTTTGCTTTGTTAAATGGGCATAAGAATTCTCTGTAGCAGGAGGAGTATCCGAAGGAATGAGACCGGACCACGTACTTAAAAGTATGACCAATCTTGAAGGCAGCTTGTGGCTTTATACAGTAGCTTCTCTCTGCCCCAGCGCTGCTGACATGTCTTCCCACCCACCAGAGGAACATTTTATTGCAGCCCCCTCCTTGCTCTCAAACCCTGCTCCAGTTGGTGGGACTGAGGGCTCTATGTTCCTTGGGTTCACTCTGATTTACCTACTTAGATTAGAAGACCCAGGCCATCATAACCACCTTCTTAGGCGTTAACTTCTGTGAGAAGTAGGCACATAAATTTATTTATGACAGTAAGTCCTTAGGGTATGGGCATAAGTCTGCATGGCGCATAAGGCACTAGGACTATAAAGCAATACTGGAACGGGAGAGAAATAAAGGAACAAGCTTTATAACCAGACTAATTTAAATGTCGTCCTCGGTGGCAGCAAGTAGAATGCAATTCTCATAAAATGAAGGTTGGCTTTATTTTTCCCTCATGTCTCTCTTTATCTCCTTAGCAAATACAATGATGTTGCTGTGTAATAGTAATTTAGTTTAATTTAACAATTTTTAAAGTAGTGTCTAATACACTTCATCATTGAATACCTCTCCCCTCTTTTTTGGTTTCTTCAGTTTTTAACAATGTCAAAAAATAGATATTGCAGTGAATGTCTTACGTTTGAGTATATTGAGGTGCGCTTTACTAATACCTGGTTTTAGCAGCACTATTGCACTAATACCTCTGAAGTGATCTGAGAAGCAGCAAGTCTTTTAGGTTATGATAGAAAACAGACATTCAAGCAATGGAAAATATATATTAATTGGAATAAGCATATTTCCTAACTCTGGGTTTAATATTCCAGCTCTGTTAGAGTCAAATACCAAACTGGGGCACACTCTAAAGATCATGTTGGCAAACAATAAGCGAACGAATAATCCAGAAAGTGAGCCTCGCTTCTGTGGTAATTTTTTGCACGCCCCAGTTTGCTGTTGCTGTCCCACTTTAAAGCTGATTAACTTTTGCAACATTCCTATGGGAAACTCGGCGTAGCCAGGTCACTGAAGTGACTAAACGTATTGGGGTAGCAGTGATGGTAGCAGTGATGGTCACAGCGTCAGAGCCCTTCCTCTGTGTGTTGCCTAGAAAAAAGGTGACACGCCTCAGGCCTCGGGTGCCCTGTTTAAGATACTGGACTGACGAGTTTCTGTGAGGGTTCACCTGGGATACAGGCAGGACTCGCTGTGCTGGGTCAGAGCAAAGGTTGGTCTGGTTGCTTTTCCTGGCCCCAACAAAAAAAAGGCTAAAAGCAGAGGCTGAGGGAGGGCTTGCAGAACAGGCCGAGTGCGTGAGATACTCTCCGACAAGCTCTCCCGGCCTCCCAGCTGGTGGTGTTCCTTTAGGAAGAAGACCGGAGTGGACCCAGAGGGGAGGAGAGATTAGTCTTTTCCGTAGAGCCGCGTGGCCTGCTTCGGGAAGGGGGGCGAGAGGAGTGGGGAGAAGAAAAGCATGCAGCAGCGGCCGTCTGCGGAGGAGAGGGAAGAGTGGGAACGAGCAGCAGCAGGGAGCAGGAGCCTGCTGCTCATGGAGGGAGGCAGCGGGACTGCGGCGAGAGCAGGCAACGACAGGCGGTTTTAGTTCACTGACTTTCTTAGTCACAGCAAACTCTGCCCAGGCCCCTCTGGTGCCCAGAGGGGTTTTTTTCATCTGTTCTAGGGTCTGGCTGGCTGTTCCATGGTCTGTTCCCTGGCCAGACCAGACCAGAGGGGACTGGTAAGAGTTTGTTGGGACTCAGAAAGTCACTGAGTGAATTAAAACCAAGCCCGAAAGCAGGGATTTGCTTGCAGAGTGCGTAGGGGGAGAGTTGGCTATAAGCACTTCCTATTTCTGTTCCCTCTGTCCTAACCACTTCGAGCTTTGTCTATTTACAAAGCAAATTATCCTATTAGGTATTATAATACAAAATGGCTTTTTAGTCATCTTCAATTAGGTTGCTATAAAGAGAAGGTGTGCATAAATCTAACATCAAACTCTGGCTGACTTGTCCCACTGCACACTCATTTGGTTTTTTTATCTTAGGTTTTTATCTTCAGTTCGCTACCGAAGCCCTCATAACAATTTGCAATAGTGTATTAAGCGCTATTATTACTGAAATGTAGCCGTATATAATAATTGCTGTACAGGTCGCACTCGGTAGTAAAAGACATAAGTAAAACGCAGTACTAGATTCTACTCTTAGTTGCACCGGTGAATTTAAACTTATCATTTAGTGGCTCAGAGGAAAGTTCTATTGATTTTTCATATGCCAGATGTCCATGGCAATGTAGAGGCCTTGAATATGCTTGTCTGCTTTCTGGTGTAGATGGCTTAAGGAATATTGAGTCCCCTGCAGCTGTGGGCTGTCACGTATCCCTTGCTAGAGGAGTACCAACCAGCATCCATCAGGGAAGGTTCTCTTTTAACGCTTTCTCTGCTTAGTGCACCCCAGCAGCTGTGGCTCTGAAGGTGCACTCTCCTGACAGGCTTGTCAACAGCTCCGCCGTGCTCTGGGTTCTTCATGCCTGGGGAAACCTAAGCATTTCCGAATTGCCAGTATTCTTTTTAAAAACTGTACTTGCTGGAGAATGAAGCAGGAAGTTGGTTCTAGTAAAGAAAGATTTCTCTTCTAATTTTCACTTGTTATTGGGTTTCCAATTAATTAATAACATAAGTATCTACGCTTAGAGACTTTTCTATTCCAGATTACGTGTAACAATAACAGTTCTTGCTTGGTTGCCCCTTGAGGAAGGTGGGTAACATTCTCATTTCCCCTCTCTGTCTTTTTGTTCTAGGGGGAACTTTCCTCTCATATGGTTTTATTTTCACACCAAAGTTTCTATGAATGTAGCTAATTAAGGCCCTAATCACTGCCTGGAGTCTTATGACCTTCTAGGTGGTCAGAGTACTTTTAAGATTATTAAAACATTTTATGAAATCATGCATCATGAGCATTGTTCACTATGCATTCAAATCTGGACCTTGAGTTCACATTTAGTTAAGCTATGTCTGTACTGCACAGTGTGACCTGCCATACTGCATACGAAAATATGGTTCTTCCAACCGGACCTCATTGTGGCCCACATCTGCATCTGAGAATCTGGGACAAGCCGTTAATAATATGAATGATAATCACATCATACCACCTCGGCTGATGCAAGTAAAGTAGAATTACCCACTGGAGAATCTGAAAATGCCAGTGGACAGTGAAGTTCTTGAGATAGAGTGGCATTAGCCTTCATACTCTACTGTAGCATGCTCGTATCATGCTAGCTATCTCAATTATTGATCTTGACATTAATACTCTGCTCAGAAATACAGTGAGGTCTTTTTTGATCCTTTCAGGACCAAGGATGAAATAAATGCAGCTTTCATGGTCACCACAAGGGCATGTTATAGGCATTTGCATTGTCATTGTCCCTATTCTACCTTAAATACAATATTGTAGAATTCAAAAGGCTTGTCAAAATCTGGTCTGGCCAAGATGAGCTTTCCTCCAAGAATCTTTATACCTTCTGATAAATTTTAATTTGCTTTTTGATTTCTTGTTTCCATTGGGGTGATAATCTGCCAGTTCATTTTGCTGGTTGTTTTGCTGCCTCATGGTTTCTGTCCTTCCTAGGGTCTTATTGTAGGTCTTCCCTGTCTGAGCCTCTGAATTTCCTAATGTTTCAGCTGTGACATAGTCTTTATGGTCACTTGTCTCAACTGCAGCACCTAAGTTCCTTATTTTGGAGAGGTATTTCTTCTCACTCTGTCAAATGCTCTCTTCCCCCTGCCCCCACCCTAGCAACACTTTTCTCCCCTTAACTATTCTATTTCTGTAGTTTCTTCCTCACTCTGGACACAGAAAGACGAAGTGTAGTTCAGGACAGGCTTCAGTCTTGAACTTTTCCTTTTTTCTTTTTTTTTTCCTGGAAATAAACCAGAAAACAAGCAAGAGAAAAACTTCTCTTCCCTTCTCCCTGAGAAAACAAACAGCTCCTTTTTATCTAGGATTGTGCTGTGCTGTTGGCACAGAATTTCATGCTGACTAGTCCTCAGCTGAAGAAAAATTATACTCCAGACCTGCTTCAGTTGCCTAAACAAAGGCATCTAGTGCTGTTTTAGACACCACAGGAACCTGGCCTCCAGCTACTGACTGTCCAGAAGGCCAAAGTTTCTCATAAGTCTTGTGTCATGCCTGACAGCCCCATGATGAAGTTTTGGATACTGTAGGGCACCTCAGATGGTACTGAGCTCCTATATTTAGGCAACTGGATCATTTCCCCAGCAGCACAATTGTTCTGGGATGAAATGAATCACTCTCTGGAAGACGCATCCTCTCCATTGACTAAAGAGGGATCCTAAACTACTTGTTTACATGCCTAGCTTTCAGACAGCTAACCATGGGTGAGAAGAACTACACCCTGAAACTATGTCTGCCCAGCAAAATGGAAGATGACTGTGGCAGATGCCTGCCATGGCTAGCCTGATCTTGGTCCAGGTAAGAACAGCAGGGGAAGATGACATACCACGAGGCTAGCATGTGAAAGCACCTATGCCACTGACCAAGATCTCCTAGAGGACTCATACTCTGGTTATTAGCACATGCTAAAGCTGATACTGTCACATGTTGACAGCTACCATTACCTGTGCTAGCTTAATTAGGCTAACAAAAGTGTGACGGCACATGGTACAACTGTACCTTCATTTTCCTTATTGACCTATTGTACTGGTTTAACTTTCTTCAGCATAACACATTTTGTTTGAATGTCACCCAGTCATCTTTCTCTCCAGAGAAAATGTGGACATATTTAATGATCCATTATTATCTTCAACTTTTTTTTTGCATTTGTTTTTTATTATACTGACTTGCTTTCCCGGTCTATCCATACCACTTTACTTTGGTTCATTCCCTATTAAAACAGTCTAAAGCTTCCTGCAATAAAATTCTCAAAGCATAGTTACTTAAAAAGGTTTTACTACAAGAGTCGCCGCAATTACTCTATCAATATGACAATTGTACGCTGCAGTGTTTGGGATGATTATTGAGAAATTCTGTAGGAATTTTAAATAAGAGTGGTTGGTTTGTTTGTCAGTTTATTATGTCCTCCTTTTATTGCCACAATCACATCTGCAAACAATAATCTTTCTATTTTGTCCTCTGAGCGTTCATTTATGGTTCATGAAAAGCTGCCATTTTATTTCTCTTTTCCCACTGCTCCCATCTTACAAACTTCTCCGTTATTTAGATTGACTTTTCTCTGCCTTGTTTTCACACCCCCGTAGTATACACAATGGTGATTTCTCTAAAAACAGATATTCTTGCACAAATGTTAAGTGTTATAACTGGATTTTAGTCAGAACCCTTCAATGTCATATTCATATGATCTATTTTCATTTACAAAAAGATTTGCAGCGTTAGTAGAATCACAACCTCTGTATTAAGGCATACAGTGGTAAAGAGGACATGCTGAAGAGTGGGTTACACCACCAAAGCTGACAATGGTAAGGGCATATGAACTGGATCCCACTCCATCTTAGAAATTGTTCATTTCCCCTGAACTGCAAATTATTCTGCAATGCTGACACACAAGTGGAAATTCAAAGATCAGGGTATTTTTACATTGCACAGAGAGATGTCAGAGCTTGGATAAATATGTAAAGGTATTAGTGTGAAGACATAGAAGGCCTATGGCCCAACCCTGCTGTTTATCAGAAGTTATACTCAAATTATGTCTCAAATGGAAAGCTGAAACTGAAAACAGATCAGAAACGTGGGGGCATAGAGATGGACTAAAATGAAGTTAGGCTGGGGCATTTTTTTCTGACTTGCTATTATTATTTGTTTAGTAAATTCTGAACAAATTGCAGACTAACATCAATAGGAAAATATTTGTGATTGACTGACACAAACACAATTGCATTGATGGAAACTCTGATTTAACCCTATAAAATAACTCATTTGCAGAAGTCAGAATTTTCAGATGATAAATACCTTCACTCTGTGGCATCCCAGTTTCCTCCCTGTAGTCACTGAACTCATTCTTCTGATTTAGGTCTGCTTGGGGAACGAAAGAAGAAAAGAAAACAGATAAAAATGTATCTGTGACTGCTTAGCTGTTCTTCCTGTAGATTTTACTGGGCATCTTCATTACCTTAGTTTTTAATGTTCAGTATCTCCAAACTATCCTGAGCAGAATCCACAATTTGGAAAAGTTGCTAACATTTAAGCTGTTGTCATCAATGCAATGGATAATTACTGTTTCAGGAGCTGTCAAAGTGTTGTCCTGTCTCTGCTGAGAAGATGCATGAACAACCTTGCTCAGCTAGCCCAGCAACACTTACTGCCACTGTGCTCTCCAGTACAGTGAGACCAGCCAAGATTACATTTTGTTTAATTAGGAAGCTTAGAGGAAGATTTCACTGCAGGGAAGTAAAAGCAGTCACTGAAAACCATGAAGATTATAAGTGAAATGTACATGAAACGAAATTTGGTTTCAAGTTTTATTCATAGTAATTATTCCAGTACTCAAAGACATCTTCAATCAGAAAATAAGAAGTGTAGTTGTTCTTCATGGGCTTACTCTAAATATGCATGGTAGCATGCAAAAAAGGGTTGTTTTTCCTTGTGAAGCCTTGAGCCTCAAGCACACCAATCCCTTACTGTCAGGTGACTCCAGAGATGCCATCCCCACAATGGGACTTGATGGAGAAGTTTTTTAGCTGCCACAGCATATGGAAGCAGACTTCCCAAGTATTTGTGTTTAAAGATCACCTGTAGAGCTAACAAAGTCCCATCTGAAATACACAGGTAAACGCATTTTCTGGAAGGAATGAGCTGCCAAGTGTTTTCTATATCTTGACACTAGTCTTACTCTAACAGCTCAGTTCAACTGCAGAAACACATCACTAGCCCAGCTTTAGGCTGATTTTGCAGCCTAACAAGTTTGGTACGTACTGAATTCCTCCAAATTTTCAGCTTTGACAAGAGCAGGAGGAAAGATAAAGAAGATTTCTTCCCCCTTATGACTTTCTTCGTATCTTTTGGAAAGAAACTAAGATGTTTCCAGTAACTGCCGTTGAAACCGGTTTGTCCATTCTCAGTAACCCTCCAAGAAGGTTATACCTGTGTAACATACTGAAATTAGTAGTCTTGGGGTGGGGGGAGGAGAATAACTTTCCAGATATGTAACCATATTGTTTATCTGATATCTGCCTGCCACCCTTATTTTCAAATGTATTTTGAACCTCTTGAGCAACTTATTCAGAGGAGGCATGCAAGACTCAAAATTCCTACAAACTAAATGTGGGGTTAGGGAGAAAGGCCCAAATTAGTGTCTCCTCTGAGGAAAGGCAGGCAGAATTAACTCCATTCAGCCACAGTTGCATGGCCAGAGACTGTACACAATTTGCCAGCAACCAGACCACATATAAATAGCTCCATATGCAGTCTTTGACTAGCAAAGTGTCCATGGGACAAAAGACAGTTCATAGGAAACTGGTCTTCATTAACTTTGCTGCTCACAGAAGAAATTGCTGTTATAAAGTGGAAGACAAAATTTAGAGAATAGGGAAAAAAACAATAAGAAAGAGCATTATATAGTCTGGCTTCAGAACAATGGTCAAGTTATTAATTTAAAACAGACTGTTCTCAATACTTCATAAACAGATAAAGAAGGAAGAAGGAAACTTGTACTTGAAAAGTAGTGGACCTCTGTCCTAAGATGTTGGTTCAGACGTGCACTTGAATATTCGGATGTCAATCTGTTGGGTCTGGAAATCTCATAAAAACAACATCTTCTTATTACATTTCAAATGCTCTCCATTTCTGGTATTGAACAGCAGAATTGCTGAGACTTGAACATAAAAATTAATGGGCCATGGGAGGAGCTCAATTAATGACACTTGAACTCTTTTAACAGTTTGGTTATTTTCATTGACACATTTTGGATTTTCAAATGTCCTGGTTGAAACAGAAACAGAATCAATTTTTCCTGAAAAGGAGAAAACTCAGCTACACTTTAATGCAACCCAGGTACCATGGACTCACTTTGGAAGTAGTGTTCCACTGAGTTCAATGTAACTGGGGTATGGACCCAGTGTTTTTCCACAACTATTTCAAATTAAGTATCAGGGTGATCTCTTACTTTCAGGCAGCAGATTTTTGAGCAGATAAATCATTAATTTGGGGAGGAGAAGACAAATCTCTGATGAGACTGTTGAAGCCAGCAAGTGATTTTTGTCCGAGTCCAATGGGCTGGGAGTCAAGCACACGTTCCCTCTCTCTCAGGCAGAGGGACTGCAAGAAGCTGCCTCAGCAACTTTAAAATTTTGTTCTGAATGGGAAACCAGGAATGCAAGGAGGCCTCGAAAGAAGACAGGGGACCAAAATGTTCAGGCTGCACTGTCTTCCCTCTCAGAGGACTTTACTTCTAACTGTTGCCAAAAGAGATCTATTTGCAAATGTGTTTTTCCAGATCATTTTGTTACTTTCTTAAAGAAAACAATAAAAAATAAGCATAGTCCTATGACACCAGGTACATAAGTGGGGTGAATCGCCCCTTACATAATTCTTTGTTTTGTGTGAATTCCTCTACTTATTTTATCCACACATATATTTTTATCTATTAATATATTTTTGTTAGGCATCTTGGGGCCGATTTTCAGCTTCTCCATGAGAAGCTCTTACATTATGCATTTCATGTAGTTCATCTATGAAGAAAAGTAGATGATGACTTTGGACTTTGATTATTCAATTTGGGAATACACCTGACACACAAAGCTGTGTTCCACATTTAGTCCCTGAACGATAGGATCTATGGGATTATTCACAAATTTGAAATTAAGCATATGCTTCCACACATTGTTGGATGAGAAAATGGAGTTATGGGTGATCTGTGCCAAGATTCATATTTGTTCTAGCAAGGAAATAAGAGCAAACTACAAAACTTACATCTGGAGGCTAATTTGAGCTTCCTGCACATTCAGGAAAGAAGGATAGGCTTTGACTGAATCCTTTATCTTATTTACTATTAAAGGAATCTATTTAAGGACACAAAATATTTTCCCGGCTTAGATTACTGAAGTTAGCAGAATTTGTTTAAGTCCACTTTGTTTATGACAATTTTATGCATAATAAGATATTGTCAGTAAAAGGAGCAGTTAGTCATACTCAGAATTTAAATTAGCAATCAGAACTCAAAAAAAATTTTTATATCATAGATGTAAAGGCGAGCAAAGTTGTAAAACAGAGCTTTCATTTTCTTTTCTTTAATCCAGAAGTACTTCAATGGAGGAGCCTCTTAATTGTGTTTTAATCAGCTTTTACAAAACATTTCAGGGAAAAAAAGAATATTAACTAAGATGGTGCAAAACAATTATTGGTGAGCATTATGACTAAACACAGTCTTATGAAAATATTACTGAAGGCAGTTTAGTACCTTTCTCCTCTTCTCTTCCCTTCTCTTCCTCCTTTTCAATGTTATTATGTGCCTTATATGTTTCCTAGTCAGTATACTATTGATTAAAAGAATATGAGGTAGTTGTGGTTTGAATCATTGCATTGAGGTAGCGGTTTAAGGAATTATTTTTTTTAATGCATTCCATGTTTTTTCATAATTAAAAGGGAAATGCAAGGAAAAAAGGAAGTTTCAGGCAACCCACAATAAAGACTCATGTTTCTAGCTCTGTAATGGGAGCATTCAGTTAGCTTAGGATGATAATCATGGTATGGTTAACATTAGATCTGGAAATTGTTTTATGTGTTTTTAAGGCATTTTGGTAGCTACTCCCCACCTCTGAAAACCAAGAACATCATGGATCCTGTAAGTCCATCTATCCTGGCCTTTTGTTTAGGGTTAGTAACAGATGTTAGAGTTATATGTAAACTAACTGGTGCAATTAAAATGAAGATTGAGTCACTTGTTTGGGACAAGGGAAAAGGGAATGAAGTTCTGCAAGTTGAACAACTGATTCCAGGGAGCTTCATATAAAGGATGAAGCAAAGTCATCATAGAACAAAGAATGTAATACAGCAGCATCAGCAGTGATGGTGGAATAGAGAGGTTAGTGTCCTATGATTGCTCCATCTTAAATGTCAAATGCAATGCACACGGAAACTTTTCTGCATTCACCAGCACAGATCTAAAAGCAGGAAAAGAAAAAAAAAACAACAAAAACAATTATAAAGAATTTGCGTCAAGGGTGACAACCACATTGCTACTAAGTATGACTCACATCTGCTCTTCTGTAAGATATTTAGGAAGCAATTTTACATGTGTTAAGCACAACAATACTTGTCCAGTGGCTAATATGTGCTTGTACACTTTTTTCAGTGGGTCCAGACCATTCAGTGCTGTTAAGAACTGTGCCCTTACAACAAAGATTGCCAGGATTGTTCTATAATATAGACCAGAGCCAGTCCTCTGTTGAGCAGGAAATGTTATAAATAAAAATGCTATCAAGAAGTTGGCTGATTATTAGTGGATACATTTGAGTGTAGAATGTGCTACAATGAGTGCTTCCTTCATCAACTTATTTTGGTTTATTTCTCATTCTCTAGGTCCTGTCTGGACTTGATCATGCACAATAGAAGTATTGGTCTCACACTTACAAATGAGAGCTTAGGGGACCTGACTGCCAGAATGACCAGTCTCTGGAGAGAGCTGGGAGCATCATTGTGATTTCTCACATGGTTGTACTCAGAATGTCCATATTTTAACTTCTGGACTAAACATCTGCTTATTGAGGAGTAAATATGACCGCAACTGCCTTCAAGAATATTCTTTTTTCACAGGGCTCAACTTTGAAAGCACTGGGATTGGCGACCTGCAAAGTCTTGTCCACTACTTTCTGCCATATTTTTCTTCTACTTGCTGTTTCTGGGCTCAAGGTTTAGGGCTCCAATTACAGCTTGTTACCACATATCAACAGAAAATTCTTGAGTGCACATTTTTAACCCTCGAAGTAAAGCCTTAGGCTATCATTTCACAAGCAACTGAATCAGTTTAGCTGATCACTACAACCAAAGGGACTTACCTTATTCTCTCACAATCTATTCCTCCTTCTCCTTGCCTTTGCCATTCTTCCACCCTGTCCCCTGCCTCAAAACTTCTATAAAAATGTCCCTGAGAAAACTCAACAGCCCTGAGCTGACAGAAAACCATCCACTTATTTTTGTAAGGGCATTTTTTTGCAGTGTTAGTGAGCTAAATCTGCTCACAGTGGGATGTCATGGGTGCTTTTCAGGGCCCAATACTCTCTGACTAGGTTCTGTTACATATTCCACATGGGGAGGGTTTAATGTTTAATACCGAATTTACGTATTTGCAGATACTTGACATTACATGGGATTTTGATTTAGCACAGTGATACAACAATGTACTGAAATTACAATACAAGCACAGTGTAGCAATTGCAACATAGAGTTAAATTAAAATACAGAAGTGACTCCCATTACCCGTGCCTGTATGCTCACTGTCACGACAGTGGGCAACCCCAGTTGCCAGGAAAGAATATGTGGAATATCTATGTTCTCATTATAGGGGTTCGGTGGTCAGTAGCAGTGCTGTGCACAACAAGCACAGGGAGCCCAGAGCAGGGAGAAAGAAAAGGAGTGGAAGGGATTAGGAAGTATAAGCTGCCAAGTCAATTTATCTGGCCTCATGAAATTGCAGCCCTGGTATAACTCACCATCCTTGTGGACTAAATATCTCCTACCCAGTACTGAGAGGTACACAGAATTGTAATCACACACAAATTCTACATTCTCTGTTACTCTACTGTGGTCCAGTATCTGTATTTTCCCTACTATACCATCCCTCACCAATTTCTGGAAATGTGTTCTTGAAATCAGCTTCTGTTGGACAAGGAGGATGGAAACAGATTCTTATTGCCTATTACTAATCTCTGCTGTTCAGATCAATCAGAGGTAGTCCTAAGTCTGATTTTCTGGATACATCCTCATGGAAGATTTCAGAACCACATAAAGACCCCCATGCTAGTGGCAATTAGACCAGCCTACTTCCAACACTAATCTACCTCATGGTGAACAGATCTTTGAAAGATCTAATTTACTCTGCTTTTCAGGTCAATACTCTGTGGAGACCTGAATGCACAATTTCAGCTGCACTGCCAGCTGTGGCCAGTCCAGGGAGTGACATTTTGAGCTGAACAGCAGTACAAAGCACAAACACATCATCAAGCTGGCTCTGACAGAAGTTTTCCATGTTTTCTAACTTCAAAGCAAGACCACTAATATCAGTCTGGAGCGGCAGTTCTAGAGAAACTATGTGGATTTTTGTTAGTTATGGAAAAGATATTATAAAACAAGAAGTTGTTGGCGCAGCTTACCCTCATAAGGACAATCAGAATGGCAGCCTGGAGTCCAAACTCACTGTTTTATGAACCAGAAAAAAAAATCTTTACAGTTGGCTGTAGCCAGAGTTTCATTTACCGCTGGCTTCTGGCAGCATTTTCTACTCACCCCATTTCCATCACTTGCATTTCTTTCCTCAAAAAGGAGAAAAATAAAACTTGGCAAACCCTCAGTTAGCATGCTGGTACCCCCTTTCTCCTCCACCTACTACAGTTACCTGGAAGGGCTCACTGTCAGTACTTGTAAAGAAGTAATGTGCTAACTTTTTGCTTTGCAATATTTTCCCATATTCCCAAATATGGAGTATTTTCTATAAGGAAAGACCTATAAGTCTTAATAGCTTGACCTCAGAGCATTTTAGAAAGGAGCTGTTTATTATTGTCATGAAGTGAAAGGGGAAATGAAGCAGTTTGGACTTTGTCACCCAGCCAATCAATAGTAGAGGAATGTTTTGGACTCCTCTCTTTGCTCAGAGACTGATGCCTTCACCAATTCAAACACTCCTTGACACTGCTTCGTGACTTTTGCTATTCTATAAAAAGATGCAGGGAGTCACAAACAGGATAATAGTGATGTGCCATGGAAACTTCAGTGCATATTTCACTGAAATGAAAACAAGTCACTGTTAAGTGCAGACCCCATAGAGTGTGATAAAATTCCCTAAACAGATGTGTCTGGTGCCATAGGCTCTCCAGGACAGCTACAGGGGCTTGACACACAAGATACAGGATGTATGGGAGGCTTGTGCCTTTCTGGACTAGTATCAGAATGTCATGCAGGGTATGTTGGGGCATCTAAAAAGGCAAAGCACACCCATGTTTAACTAACTGTACTGAGATCATGACTTCTGCCTTTATATTTCAAGGAAGCTGTGAAAGAAAGAGGACATAAAAAAATCTCATGTCAGTGCTTAAATACAGTCCACAACTTATGTCTACAATATGTGCTTTGTATAGCCAACATTTGCCAAGAATTACCTCTGAGGAAAGACAATAATTGTCATAACTAAGATAGCTTTAGGCAAACTCTGACTTTACAATGAGACCCACTGCAACTATACTGCCTCAGGGTTTTGTTTTTGGAGAGGTTTTTTTGGTTTAATTATTAAGTACTCTTTGTACAATAGTGGGAGAAAAATCAAGTTAGGAAATGCCAGTATGTGGGTTGCCCATGCAATCTTAAATCTTCCTCATTTTACAATGAAGGCTTTAATTACATGACCATGGAAGATTTATGTCACAAATCCCTTGCCTCATTGAAGAAAGACTACGTATAACAAACAAGCAAGACAGAGTTCTTACCACATTTTCAAGACACAAGCTTATATGCTTTCTTAAAAATACTGGACTAGAACCTGGGCTTGCTCTGTCATACTTCTCTTCAGTCACACTGGTCGTGATTCACCCAAGAAGGGGCAACAGAGTAGAACTGGATTAAGGTGGCTTGAGAACCTGAATCCTGCCTCTGGCTCTTCAGTTTGATCATTCTTTTCTTCTTCAGTTCTTTTATTAGTAAAAAACCAAAGCAGGAGTGGTAAAGTCTCTGCCAAAATTATGCAGAAATGGAGTGTCACTGAGTAATTGAGTTAATCTAATGGTTTAAAAACACAATTTTAAGTGTCTGTTTAGTGAAGTTTGCAAATTGATCTGCTTTAATGACAAATTAAAGCCTAAAAGCCCTTTTACATGAAGCTGGTGTTATTATGAAACCTCTTCACACACAGCAATGTAATCTTAATTACAACAGATTTTCTAAGAAGTAATGTAACTGGATTTCTCTTGAATATGGTTCTTTGAGGTCATTAAGCTATATGCTAGCATTAGGCATGTACATGCACTGTCTCATTATCACCTTGTGCATCTTTTGCCATCCTGTCTTTACCCACTAATAATTTTGGGTTTGTAGACAGACTATAAAGCTTGTTAAGGCAGACATCAGCCTTCTGTCTTATGTTTGCACAGAAATCAGCCTAAAGGATTGATGACTTTGTTTGTGAGACACCATCACAAATAATAGAAAAACAACCTTCATCATAGTCCATACAGAATTTAATTTGAAACAGGCCTTTCTCCAAAAATACTTGAGCAGGGGGCATCATTATTCAACTTTGATCTGAGTCTGTGCCTGACTCTTCTGCCCACTGAAGCCTTCAAGAGGAATTCTTTAGCAAATGTCTATTGCTTTCCAATGGAACATATCACCTGTTGCTTCTGCCCATACTCTAAAAGACAAATTATGCTGTGCATCTAAAAGAATTGCGTAATTATAAAAGACAATGGTTACTAAAGGACTAATTAGTGTATAAGTACCAATCACAGCTACAAGAAATGGAAAAGAAATTCATTTAAAGGGTTTGTATTCATCCATTCTAGATAAAAGCAGGTGTCGTGATTGCATTGGAACTGATGGCATTAGGCTTGTACAAAGCATAAGAAGCCTTTTGTTGTGATACTGCTAGTTCTGGCATGGGAAGAGCTGCTTATTTACTGAGACCAAAGTCTTCTGAAACTGTGAGAGATTCGCTTCTCCAATTAGATGTGCTTAATTTACTCTCAATGTATTCTTTGTCTGTAAGAAATGACCCATCCATCCAGAAAAACTGTTTCTGTTGTGTAGAGTAAGACTCAACTGAATTTATAATAGGAGATGTTCTGCATCAGTTGTCCAGTGAACCAAAGAACTGCATTGTTTGCCAAGACCTGAGTTCAAGGAGCCTGTGTCCCCCATACAATTGTTGATGGTGTTTTTTGCAACCAAGCGGAGTGGGAAGCTGTATCCTTTGTTCTCCTTCAGGGCATAAGCTGTGCAGATGTATGTTTAGTGGTGCTATTCGCATGTGTATGGACAAAACTGGGGGACATTCCATGGTCCTCCCTGCCCTCAGAAGAACTAAAATGTAACTCCTGGATTATTTTATCTATAAGAAATAGCTACATGTATTATCAGCACCAGCTGTGCTGCAAAGGGACTCAGTCATTGGCACCTCTAAACGGTAGGAACAAAGCAGTTTCTAGTTACTGGTTGTAAGGTACTAGAGCTCTCATCTATGCTCAGATGTCAGACTCTTTCTTTCAGGTATTAAAAACAAAAGCTCCAGACTTCTCTTTCTTCATTCCCCTTTCACCAATCTAATGCTACCACGTAGGCTGAGATTTCTCTGAGCTCTGATTAGAATTTCTCCAGAGGAAATATGTCAGGAAAGCTAGGGATGAATCATCACATAATACTATCAGAAAGCTGTAATTCTTGAGAAAACAGCAAATCTCCTTAGAGGTTCTGTACCCATAAATGATATTTTTGCACTTGTAAACCCAAGGTTTTGACTGGTAAGGCTGAGAAGAATCACATCTACCTTCTCTAGGACATGTCTTGGTCTGGTTTTGCAGTCACCTTTCTCAACAGGAATCTGTGTCTCCTTCTGGTATGTTCTCAAGCTCTATTCAGAAGTGATGATCTAGACCATTTTCTCTGTCTGGTACTTGATATTTGTCTTTCAACCCCCTTCCTGTCTAGGTAGCATTACAGTGACCTGTCTTCCTTAAACAGGAAGGGTTGATTCCAGAGCCTTGGGTGGGGAATTCTGGTACCTGTGTGCAACTCCTAACAAGGCTGAGCAGGAGAGAGCAACTGCTCTGTATATCTCTCCTGCTGGCCCTTTCCGATGCTAAAGTATGGAGCAGTCATGATGTTTTCACCTTACTGTCTGTCCCCATGAAAGCATGATGGTAGCTTGCCTAGAGGTTGGTTTTGAACAGAGCTCATGTGCAGAGATGTATTTTAATGTTTGTTGTTTCCTCAGTGCACACGATCCATATGACGCAGCACCTACAACATATTGATTTGGTACACCAGTTGTTTTGATTTCACACGGTCTCCTGTGCTAGATTTGGCTGGGATACAGTTAATTTTCTTCATAGTAGCTAGTATGGGGCTATGTTTGGATTTCTGATCAAAACAGTGTCAATAATATAGAGAAGTTTTCGTTACTGCTGAGCAGTGCTTACACAGAGTCAAGGCCTTTTCTGCTTCTCACACCACCTCACCAGTGAGCCGGCTGGGGGTGCACAAGAAGCTGGGAGGGGACACAGCCAGGACAGCCCACCCCAACTGACCAAAGGGATATTCCAAACCATATGACATCATGCTCAGCATACAAAGCTGAGGAGAAGAAGAAGGAAGTGGGGGACATTCAGAGCGATGACGTTTGTCTTCCCAAGTAATCACTAATGCGTGATGGAGCCCTGCTTTCCTGGAGATGGCTGAACACCTGCCTGCCGATGGGAAGCAGCGAATTAATTCCTTGTTTTGCTTTGCTTGTGTGCACGGCTTTTGCTTTACCTATTAAACTGTCTTTATCTCAACCTGTGAGTTTTCTCACTTTTACCCTTCTGATTCTGTCCCCACCCCGCCATGGGGGGACTGAGTGAGCAGCTGTGTCATGCTTAGTTGCTGACTGGGGTTGAACCATGACATCTCTTTAATGCTGGTGAAAACCACAAGAAGACCCTTATGGCATAAATCCATAGAGGGGATGAGTGCTATGAGCTACACCAGAGATGAGCCGAACAGCTAATGAGTCGTTGCGAGATGAAAATGTCCATTCGCAGAAGTTGGCCTGCTGTTCCCCATTAATTTCACATAGAAACAGGTCTCTCTTCTTCTTGACTCCTTTTTGCATATTGTTCTCCTACTCAATTATACAAGTTAAAGCATCTTCTAGGAAGATGTTTTGGTCTCTTCTCCCTAGTAACTAGCGACAGAATGAGAGGAAATGGCCTCAAGTTCTGCCAAGGGAGGTTTAGATTGGGTATTAGGAAAAATTTCTTTACGGAGAGGTTGGTCAAACATTGGAACAGGCTGCCCAGGGAGGTGGTGGAGTCACCATCACTGGAAGTGTTCAAAAAACATGTGGACATGGCACTTCAGGGTATGGTTTAGTGGGCATGGTGGTGTTGCATTGATGGTTGGACTTGATGGTTGTAAAGGTCTTTTCCAACCTTAATGATTCTGTGGTTCTGTGATCCTGTGAATGTCACACTTGATTATCAAACTTGACGGACATTTAAATCAAAAAACCTTGGTCTGGCCAAAATTTTATTATACAGTTTATTGCAGTCATTAAAAATTATCTATGTACCAAAAAGTGCCAGCCTTCAAGATAATTAGATATTTTAAGTGTTTCCTCTGTTACTTGGATTGGTCAAGGAATAATTAACACAGGCCCTAATTCCCTCCTCTGTGTCAAAAAGATATAATGAGGTTGTTTCTATGCATTTGATATACTTATTCATTTTTGACAATGTCTTTGATTATAAACGAAAAAAAAAAATCCTGTCACATTATGAAACAATAAGATAGCAACTTTAATCTGCACCAGATATCGAGCCATTTTTCAGAATAGTTGTCTGACTTTTTCTCTCACTCATATGACCATTATTTCCTGAAAAGTCGTTCTCTCATTGAAAAAATAATTATACATTGAGAGTGCATTTTAAACACCAAATATACTTTTCAGCATGCATCTTAGTGATCTACAGTATATCCAAGAAGTTCAGAATACTCCAGGAGTCTCCTCACTGAATTAGTTGAGTTAGGCACACTAAGAAAAACATACGTGTTTCTGCTTGTCATGTAAGCTTTGCTGGACAAATGACATTATAAGTTTAATGTTAAAAATTAATATGGAGTCAGATCAGTTCATAGAAGGAGATAGATGATCTCTGAGCCCTTCATTACAGTTGTGATCTTGATCATGTTCTCACAGGCACAAAAGTAATTTTTTCATATCTGTTCTTACCTGGAGCTGATTATCAGATCAGAATTGGAATCTAATTATGGAGAATGTGATGCAACGTATCACAGTAGCTATGAATTAACATCAAAACTGAGGTTGAATGAACCTAGAAGAACAATTTATCTGGGCCTGTCATCACAGTGGATGTCCAGGCCCATCATAACTCAAAGACACATCCACATTCTTCTTGTTTCTTGTTTTTTTCTTGTTTCTTGTTCTATGCTTATTTCTTGTTCTTTTGCAAGAAGCAGTCCCCAAATCTGTGGGAACACTAGAGGTGAAATCTTCTTAATCTGATGTTGACTTTAAAGTTTATGTGGGAATCCAGGATTACACCAACCCCCCAAAATTATATTTATGAAGACACAAGGAAATTATATAGATTTCATTTTCAGCTCGAGCTCGATTAAAATGGAAAAGTCTACAAACTGTTCTTTTACAGCAAATATGTTTTGGCTGTCAAAATATAAAAGCTAAAACATTCTTGCCCTGAGGAGAACATATGACAATATGGGGACTTCCATCCAAAATTTCCCCATTTATACACTGAGGAACTGTAATCCTCATGTGTAAGTGCTGATATTCAGAAATACTGCTCTTTCATGTACTCAGAAGTAAAACTGCACTCCCACAGCTTGCTTCTCTATTTCTTTCTCTTCCCACCCTTCTCACAGCATGAAAGCAGCTCTGGAGAGAGCCTCTCTGTCAAGTTCTAAAAGCAACCTCAAAGAAGTGAAACAACAGGCCAAAACATATTGTCACATCTGCCATAGCTTTTTTTTCTTTTTTATAACAATAACTAATGGCATATTTCTGTCTCCCTTCAGAGGCTCTTTTACTTATTGCTCAGTCAAGTCATAACTGTTTGTGCTGAAGGATGACAGCACACCCATCTTCTCCACTCAAATGATGAGAAGCAACATGTTGCTTTTCTAACTAACTTCTCTTTAAGTGCTTGAACTCACCTTCAGTTAACCAATATTAAGCCTAGAAAAAGGCAGAGGAGGGAAGGCTGTTGGTTGATCACTTAACTTTGAACAAAGGGAAACATTACTGTCTTGTGAACAATAATTCCCTGATTTTCTGTGCTGAAGAGACACTGCTCTGTGAAGAATCATTCTTGTCTAAATAAAATGACCTTTATTGATTTAATGTAAAACCCTTTATTGTCTCAGCTAAAGTAAATCGAATGGAACTGCTACAGCTCGGAGGAGTTTATCACATCATCAGAGTATTAATTTCCTAGATGACTGCGTCTTGAAATTATATTAAAATGTTAGTTTCAGAATTTTTAAAAATAGGAATGGGCTTCAGTAGGACCATTGAGAAAAGGCTTTATTCCAGCAAAGAATCTCTAAATGTGTGCACCATTGTCTCCCAAGCTGAAAACATCTCTAAAAGATGCAACTGTGGTACATATCTAACCACTGACATCTGGGTTCGCTATTAAATGAGAATACTTTTTCTTTAGTACATCTTGAGCTTTTACAAATCAGATGCAGATAAAATTCCCAAGAAGCTGGCCTCCAACATCTGTACTCTCCTGTGAATTATGCCTCATATAACATTCTGGAAGACATGAACAGAGAGACACAGAATTCCTATATATATTTCAGGGCCTGTCTATTTTTTTGTTTCATTTTATCAGAAGTGACTATAATGTAAATTATTTTATATTATTAATTTTATATTAATTATAGGTCTTAGTAATGCAGCTAAGTAGTGTTCACTGTTGTTCTCTAATCTTAAGCTTGACTGTTCATAGGGATAAACAAACTTTAAACAATGTTTCTGTATAAGTGCTTAATCTCATTGTACCAGCTAAGAACAGTTCATTAATAAATTGCAGCCAGTCTCAAGTATTTCTTTTAGATAGATTACATCAGGCATTCTACTTTGGTTAAATACAATATATTTGGCTTCATACTCTGATTTCATTGTAGAATTTTAATGGACACATAGGAAATTGGACTAGACTACATAATAGCCTTTTCTTACTTTAAGTTTTAAGACTTACTACTTTCAGGAAAAATGCTCAGATAAAATTTTGTCTTCTATCTCTCCAAATTTCTCCTTTGTTTGAACCATCTGCTCTTTTCATACTTTCTTACTATATTCTCGTTAAAATAAAAAAATATTAGTGCCAGTTCCCCTCATGAATTGTGAACATTGGCACGAAGGAAGACATGTGCCACCAAAAATTCAATGCTTTCTTTTCAGAAGTTGTCTCATTTGGCTCTTCAGGAATGTATTTAATGTATCTAAATGGCAAATTGAAAAAATTAGTTCAGAGAACAGAATCTACTTCTGACATACCTGTCATCTAAAGTGAAATCTTGACTGTGCTTTTCTTTAGAAGGATTTAACCAAGATTTATCTCTTATGCATCCAGACAAACTGAATATCAAGGCTAGCAGCGGCAGCACTGTGCAGCAAATCACAACACTGTTAGAATTATGTCCTCTGCTCTGCTTGCACTTTGGAATTAACTTAGTTATATTTTTCTGCCTTTGTTTTTCAATGCACTGTAGTTGCTGCATCAGTGCGTAGATTTAACTAACGTATCAGATTAGAGATTTCTTCCATTGACAAATTGCATAACAGGCTTCATATCTGACAAGTCTAGAGGACCTGACAAGATGCATCCCAGAGTCCTGAGGGAATTGGCTGATGCAGTTGCCAAGCCACTCTCCATGATATTTAAAAAGTCCTGGCAGTCAGGTGAAGTTTCTGGAGAATGGAAAAGCATAACATTGCACCAATTTTTAAAAAGGGTAGCAAGGAGGACCCTGGGAACTACTAGCCTGTCATCTTCACCTCTGTGCCTGGGAAGGCTATGGAACAGATCCTGCTAGAAGCTCTGCTAAGGCACATGGAGGACAGGGCGGTGATTTGAGACAGCCAGCATGGCTTCACCAAGGGCAAGTCCTGCCTGACCAACCTAGTGGCCTTCTATGATGTGCTGACTACATCAGTGGACAAAGGAAGAGCTACAGATGTCGTCTATCTGGACTTCTGGAAGGCCTTTGACATGGTCCCCCTCAAAATCCTTCCCTCTAAATTGGAGACATATAGGTTTGATCAGTGGACTGTTGGGTGGATGAGGAATTGGTGGGATGGTCACACCCAGAGGGTAGTGGTCAATGGCTCAATGTCCAGATGGAGATGGGTGATGAGTGGTGTCCCTCAGGGGTCTGTATTGGGACAAGTACTGTTTGAAATCTTCATCAATGCCATAGACAGTGGGGTCAAGTGCACCCGCAGCAAGTTTGCAGACGACACCAAGCTGAGTGGTGCGGTTGACACACTTGAGGGACAGGATGCCATCCAGAGGGACCTGGACAAGCTCAAGGAATGGGCTCGTGTGAACCTCATGAGGTTCAACAAGGCCAAGTGCAGGGTCCTGCACCTGGGTCAGGGCGACCCCCAGTATCAGTACAGGCTGGGGAATGAAGGGATCAAGACCAGCCCTGCCAAGAAGGACATGGGGGTACTGGTGGATGAAAAGCTGGACATGAACTGGCAATATGCACTCACAGCCCAGAAAGCCAACTATATCCTGAGCTGCATCCAAAGAAGCATGGCCAGCAGGCTGAGGAATGTAATTCACTCTGGTGAGACCCTACCTGGAGTCCTGCGTCCAGCTCTGGAACCCTCAGCACAGGAAAGATATGGACCTGTTGGAGTGGGTCCAGAGGATGGCCATCAAAATGATCCAAGGGATGGATCACCTCTCCTATGAAGAAAAGCTGAGTTGGAGTTGTTCAGTCTGGAGAAGAGAAGTCTACGGGGAGACCTTATTGCAGCCTTCCAGTACTTCAAGGGGGCTTATAAGAACAATGGGGACATACCTTTTTAATAGGGCCTGTAGTGATAGGACAAGATAATGGTTTTAAACTAAAAGTGGGCAGATTTAGATGAGATATAAGGAAGAAAATTTTCACAATGAGGGTGGTAAAACATGGGAACAGGTTGCCCAGAGAGGTGGTAGATGTCCCATCCCTGGAAACATTCCAGGTCAGGTCGGACGGGGCTCTGAGCAACCTGATCTAGTTGAAGATGTCCCTGCTTATTGCAGAGGGGTTGGACTAGATGACCTTTAAAAGTCCCTTCCAACCCAAACTGTTCTTTGATTCTATGACTCTCTGCATACACGACACACATGGCTCTGTATACATGGAGGCCTGAGGAGGTCTGATGCTTCTTAGTTGCCCCATATTCCCTGCACAGTACACAGACATAAATTTTTTTGTTACAGAAATCTCAACCTTGGTACGTGGTACTAATTAGTTGCCTACCAACTGTACCTACTAACCCTCTGAATAGTCACTGAAAATATGTGAGATTTCCCCATAAGGGAGCTTGTTTATAACTGAGATCATTCTTTCAGGTTAGAAAGTCTCTCATACACTCCACTCAGTAGCTACCTGGGCCTTGATCCAAAGCCTATGAAGTCAACAGTAGGTTTTGCATTGATTTCAGTGGCTTTGAATCAGGGCCATGATAAAATGCCAGTGGGAAACTTTGACCTAGTGATTTGTGGGCCTATGAATGTAACAAGAACCTTGCTAGATTAAAGACATGACGAAGTCTCTTCTTCTCCTGAAAGACTGTGTAGAATGGCCATTAGTTGAAAAGAAATATCCACACATTTTCAAAAGGGCTTTAGTAAGTTTTGAACAAAAAGTGCTAAGATTCAAGTTGCTAAATTACTCTTTCTCTGAAGTGTTTTCCTGTGAAAGTATAGAGGTATGGCACCATCAGATGTTTTCTTTTATGAGCCTATCTTACTGTTCACATTTCACTGGTCATTTAATGACGGTAGTTTTGTTTCAACTATGAAAAGGACTGGAAAATTTTAAGGATGGTCTACTAATGCTTCATAGCTTTACTTTGCTTTTTTTTGGCCCAGTAAATGTTATCAATGTTCTGTGTGCTAAATTCATTTAGTGGCCAATTTGAAAATTCACCCTCATAAACATTTCACCTTTATTTCCTTTTCTATCAGCACCACATAGGATGAATAATAATGTTAGTACGCCCAAGCCTGAATTCAAGGACCAGCAACTGTGCAGTACTAATCTGGAAAACGGTGTTCTTCACAGCGACAATTGGCATCACAGCAGTTAATGGGCTTGAGCTTTGCCAGAAATTTGGAAAAGCTTTCTGTCCAGCAAGAAGTTTTTTGTAACGTACCTTTACTAAAAAAATCACCAAACAAAACTCAAAGAATATTTGGCTTTCTCTTTCATTTGGCTTTCTCTTTCATTTGTCTTGTAGGTAGTTCTTTCCTAAGACTTTTGCTTGATAAAGCAGTTCACTATAAGCCTAACTTCATTTAGAGGGAGCATAAATAGTACAAAACCTTTAGAAACAATGAACTTTGCATCGTGCGGAAAATTCTGATAATAGAAACTGTGTTCTGGGATACGATATAGGAGAGTCCCAAACAGATATTCTAAGGTTTTCTCTGCAGTGCCACATCTTGTGCCATATACCAGCACATTTAGAAAGCTTAGGCCTCCGTACATTCAATTTTTTATTTCTTTTGCTTATCCCATTAACTCTTGCCCCAGTTGTCATTATCTTTACTTTTTCTGTGGTTTGGGTGTTGCTGTGACCCAGAAAGGAAATTATGATTGTCTACAGTAGAAGTGGAGCTTTAAAAGGCAAAACTTTTCCAAAATGAGGTAACAATAACAACAATAAACCAATTGCCCACCTTTCAATGACAACAGAGGTAAGAAGAATCAAAACTTGAATGGTGTAGTGGAAAAATTATAAAATAAACTTTCCATTTCACATAGCATACATTTCTACTCCAGAAATATGAACCACCTGTAGAAGACCCCTGAGGGAACAGCAGTAGTACAGATTGACTATTAATGTCCTGAACCCCCTCCTGTTTGCAGTACATCTCAGGCAATCTTTTTCCTATGTACATTTCATGATCTCTTACTCTAATTATTTGGAATTCATTTATAATAAATGCCTTATGTCTCCTTGCAGTGTGGCACGCATACTGAATGTTCACTGCTTTTGTGTGCAGCAGAATGATTAATACAATAGAATTCCAGGCAGAGAAAGATAAACTTTTTTGTTGAGGAGTGTTTACTTAAAAAAGGCAAGGAAATAAGAAAAGTGTTATTTGGGCAGGACTGTGTGGCCAAATATATTTCCGTCAGGGATGCTTTCATTTCCTATTTTGCTTACAACAAGAAACCAACAAAAAAGTGAAATTGGGACAATTTAAATTATCTTTGGATGAGCAGTGATTTATTTAGAATCACCAGGCCTTTTGTCTGCTTATTTACTTACCATTTATTACTTACTGTAATAATTTGTCTTGGTATTTGAGAAAGACTAATAAACCATTACCTTTTGGCTGAGCTTAGTAATGTCAACACATGGAGAAACTTCAAGAAAACGGTTTCTTACAAGCGAATACTGTATCTACAGATTACATATACTAAAATAAATTAGAAACTATTAGCTCCCCATGAGAAGAGATGCAACAACATGTCTCCTGTTTCCGGAATCCAATCAGGATACAAAATATCAGCATATTTATAATATATTTTATTGCAAAACTGTGACATGATGTTGTTTTTTGATTGTTTTGCTTTTTCTGAAATCCTTTTAGTCATTACCTATTCTGAATTTGGATTGTTACCAGTATCAGTCAAACTCTGACCTTCATGTTTCTGGAAAGAAGTGAGTGCAGTCTTACCTATTATGGTCTCATGCATTGTTTCTATTCAAAAATATATTTTCTCTCTCTAAAATGCCTGTTTAATTTTGTCATTTTTTCATGAGGACAGTAGTAGTAGACAGGATAGACATGTGGTTTACTTTTCTAGTCCTAGCTTAATACTGTTCTTTTTGCATTTTCACAGACATTTCAATGCTTTGAAAATACTCATGTTGTAGCAATAAGAAATTTGCAATTCCTAATCGATATAGCTTTTGTTGAAAAAAATAACACAATATGAATTTGGTTGATATTTCTGCTCCTTGGTAAAAGTAGAACAGTACAACAGTAAAGCCTGTCTCAGCAAGACAGAGAACGCTCCTGGAGACTGGGCTGAAGCACCTTTCTCAGGGGCTGAACACCTCACAAGCCACATGCCCTTTCCTCCCAGCTCTATGTCATATGTAGCTATATGGTTCTTTCACCTTGACTTAAATCACCAGTGAACAGATATACACCCTAACCTGAAAAATAAACTGCACATAAGGATACAAATCTAACTCCAGCACCCTGCATACTCACTGAGGACACATGGAGAGAACAAGCAACATATGCCACAGATATTTCATGCACAAATGAAGACAGTCATCTAATTGGATGCTCATCCAAGAGCCCACCTGAAATAAAGTGGAGAATAGAACAAGCAGAAGAATTCTATCTATTACAACATGTCATCCAGACCTTTACCTTAAAATAAGGTATACTTTTATCAAAGGAACTGCATGGTCGCATATTTAAGGCATTAGGGATCCCACGCATGATATTGGGCTTTGCAGGTGCCAGAGCTTCTCATTCATCCCAGAGTCAGAGACAATGATCTGAGCCTTCTCCTCTTCTTAGCTTGAAGCCCAGGGTGTACCTAGTCCTTCTTCTACTACTAAGTTATCATAGTTCTGGTCAAGGTTTCCCCATAAAAGCGTCATTAGACTGTGGTTCGTTTTGGAAGATGAATTAGGGAGATGAATCCTAGCCCACCGACCCTATCTGTTATCCAGTCTGTCTTCTCCAAGATTCATTAGGTCCCAAGAGACTGCACCACCATCATATAACCAACAAGTATGTTGTCAAGCACTTTCTGTTCCTGTTTGGGAGGCCAGAAGGGTCACTGGAGCTGGGCTTGTTGTTAATTCCCTTATGCAAAACAGCTTTACAGAGGACCAGAGTTTGCAGAGCATTGCAACTTGCAGTTTGCCCTTCTGTCCCCCAAATGTTGACCTTGAAGTTAGTGCTCTGCTTCTATGAATGAACAAGGTTGCCTGCAATTAGCTGCTGATTGCATCTAAACCAGGTACTGAAACTGTTCTTCCCAGACATAGGCACTTGAAGCTTATTCCTTTTTTTTAAATGAAAACCAGAATTTCTGATGCAATTCCAATACTGGCTGGAAGTACTAGCAACCCTGGCACAGGCCTTGAGTGACTTTTTGTCCATCCAGCATGAACTGCATGAGAACAGATCCAGGCAAATTGCGTGAGAAACTGTGAAGGCTTCTTCCCAAATTACTTGCATGCAAAATTCTGTTGCTATCCCTTCAATTCAGATTTACATCTGAATGAATGTGGAAGTCAAGGATAGAGTGTGCCAGTTGCTGCTTTTAGGTCTTAATGCAGTAGGATATAATTCATTTAAGTGTTTGACAAACTGGAATCTTTAAAGGAAATTGTTTAGTTCTATATTATTAGAAGTGGCATTTATATATTCTGGATGTTTCCTTGCGGTTCTCTTTTTCTCTGTAATTTAGTTCTCTGGTACTAATAAGTTTTCCAGAGCTTGCAGAAATGCAATAAAGTCAAGCCATGATTTATGTGTTAAAACAGAAACTATTCTAATGCTGAAAACTGATGTATATCTTTTCTTACCATCTTCGCTATAAGCAATAAGGAACTTAACTAGATCAATTTCTTAATCTTTGAAGGCTTTATCCAATGTGCGCTTATATTAGTCAAACACCAAATGGGTTTCAGATTAGACCTTTAGCAATCAAATAATGAGGTGGTATGAAATACACAGAAATACACATATTTTCTTCTTGTATGATGAAACTGCTGCTGTTGTAAAAGTGCTGTTACTACCATCCAGTGGTATTATTGGCACATCTCCATCTTATTGTTCTTCTCCCAAGATTTATTTACCAGTACTCACTCTTTTTTAGGCATTCTTTCCATTGCTTGGTGTATCTGATGTATGCTGTGGCACTACATTAACCTGTTCCTGTGCGTTCCTTCTGCAAGGCCAAGGATTGTCTCCATTCCCTCATCTGCAACTAACCCCATGCCCAGATCACAGTATTAAACTCCCCAGTCCCGCTTTCCCCAGTGCCCATTCTTCTCTTTCCTCCCAGCTCCCCATTCCCTACTGACCCGGTACCAAACCCTCCCACTCACTCCCTTCTCCTTGGGACCCTCTTCCTGGGTCTACACTTAGAACGCTTACAGTTCCCACATGTCCCCTCTTCTCAGCCCTCCCATAGATCCCTACTCCATCTACCATTCATAATTGTGTTTTCCCTGATTTGTCTTTCTCATCAACAGTATACTGTAAAAGCCAAAGAAAATAGCTAAAACAAGGGACATTGTTTTGCTGGAATGTGTTAATAGTTTTCTGAGAGTAGGTCTTTGATCTATAGACAATTAAAGAGCTGCTCTCTCAACTGACAAGATGCCAGGGTCTCTGTGTGTTTAGCTTTCTTATTTCTACCCAGATCCCTAGGATTCTGCCCACTGATGCCCAGAACATCCTCTGGACGTGACTGGATGTGGCATTCAAAAGTTACTATGTTAGGTCCAAACATCCAGACAGAGATGCCAGACTGCAAGGTCTTATAAGCTCAGCCAATAAATGGCACTGCAAGTCCTCATATTTACCATCTCTCAATGATTTCCAGAGCAAATGTGCTTTGTACACAATCAAAAATATGGTTTTGTTTTTCTAACTACTGTCTTTGCCATCACAGGCTGGACCTTGACACGGCTGAGCTCATGCCTTCATATGCATTAACAGCAGTACCAGCGGCCCTGCAGATCAAACAAGACCTGCTTCAGCCATGCAAAAACCAATTTTCTTCCTGCTGTGTCCTCAATGACTCCAAGGCTCCCCATGTTCTTAACAGTAACACCTATTTCAAGCATTCAGCAACCACTAGGTGGTCTTAAAAATCAACATCATGAGCTTAGCTTAGAGCTAATTTGTGTGTTCCTTGACATTTAAAATGGATGTGGCTTGCCTTCTCAAACTTTTGTTTATTGCTGTGAAAACTAAAATAGAATCTAAATGTTACTACCTGTAAACACTTGATTCAAAGAGGGGTCTTTCAGAGCAACACCAAGTAGTGTAAGGGCTTGTGCAGTGATGCCTAGAAGTTACTGTAACTGGTTGCATTATTCTGTCATTCTGCCATTGACAGACTGGGTGAAATAAAAACCTTGACTCGCTCTGGTTATAGGTCTGTGATCACTCTAAACTGACATAAGTGGTGTCTACTGCCAAAAGGGGGTGGTCTCATTCCTGCTACTTTTCTTGTGCTGATCCTACTTTTCAGTGTTTGCCTGACGGGCTGGATCAGAGAACTAACTAACTCGCATTCTGGCAGGTTAATTGTAAGTTGGATCAGTTCCTGACCCAAAAAATTACGTGGATGTATGAATTTTACTGGTACTAACATTCCAGAAAAAGCTGGAATGTGAAATAGAGGAAAAGAAGTTAAATAAGGAAATAGTTTTTCAGCTATTCTTCAGGATATAAACATACCTTCTCCAGTCAATCTTGCTGCAATTTGCACACCAGCTTGAAAACTGAACTTGCCTGTAGCAATCAGCTGCATTTCCTATGCAGTTCCACCAACAGCATCCGTCCCTCCTCTAAATGTCAGGCTCCATTTGCTTCTCTGCCATATGGATCATGACTAATGGATGGTGTGTGAGTGACTCTGCATCATCTACCTGTTCTATGAGAACACTTATGCTGTACCTGTATCTTCATCTTTGATGAAGATCAAAAATACCCACAAGACTTCTCACCACCAGCTTTTGCTTAGAGCAAATATAGATTTTATATAGATTCCACCATCAAGATATATACTGATGAATACATGCTAATAATGTGGTCATTCTCCTTCGGGCTAAATCAATTTAAGATGCAATATTCTAAAAATTTTCCTTGATTAAACTATGAAAACACGCATTTTAAGTGAAAAAGATCTCTGGGAACTTTGTGAAGAATTTTGAAGTTATTTGCATAGGCCTCATTCATGTTAATTACCTGTTTAGAGTTTAGAATTCTAATAATACATTCATTACTTTTACAATAGTACATATCCTGTACTTTTCTGAAGGAGTTTCTAAATAGTTGTTATTTCCAAGGCTCGAAGAGGTCATAGTTTTTATAAAGCTCCACTTTTTTTTTTTGTATAGACATATTACTAAAGATTAGTGCAATATTAAAGACCTTTTTTCAGACATGGTTACATTCCATATACATATATATAAAGGTCATCTTGAACCTTCCTGATTTAAGGTTCATACCAAGGTAACTCCTTTTGAACAGCAAAGTTATTATTTTCTACCATCGAACACATGAACTGTCTGTCCACGTTGATGAAGAACTTGGCTCTTTCTATTTCTGAATCTTCCAGAAGTGCTTTTGGGCATTTGCTCAATTATATCCTCTAGAAAATATCTGACTCATACTTCCTGATAACCTTAATTAAATGTTCAAAGATTTCCCTCAGTTATGAACCCTGTGAAGTACACAGATTTATTACCAACCAATGGGTGAATTCTGAGCTTAGGACTGAAAAACTGTACAAAGTCCAGTTTCTACTGCAGAATATGACAACAGCAAAATCTCCTTCTAGAAAAAGTCAGAAATTATTTTTAACTTTATTAAAACTATTTGCTGTGCTCCCTTAACCATCTTCACAGAACTGGCAAAAGTGGTTTTCCTAAGTTTCCAAAGAAAGTTAGCCTGAAATGAAGAGCAAGCATGGAAAATTCAAGCTTCCATGATTATGGTGACATTGTAAGCAACTAAATTCAGCCATTCAGAATATACTAACCTACCTTAGTCATAGCTATCGTTACCACTATTACTTAAAAAGATTATGAGGGGTGACAGAAATCCTTACCTAAGATGCTATGTAAGCATGAAGGTATATAGTAATGCAGGCTTTGTAAATAAGGAGTTTTATCATGATAGACACTGGTGCTACACTGCTGTAAGTGTTATGTGATATGCTGGGGTTGTTGGTCAGGGAGCAAGGCTGCTTTCTTAATATGTCCTTCAACTTTTATTGTTACTCAATTCAAGCACATTCTACACAATCTTCCAAGGAAACTTTTAAAAATACAAATTTAAAAACATGTCGATACTATGCAGGCATGGGTGGTATTTGTTTATGACAAATATAAAATGGCGAGTATTAATCCAGAATCTATTAAAATTTTCATAAAAGAAAACTCTGTTAATTTTGACAGGATTTACTTCAGCCACTTCTAGTAAATTTGCAGGGTGTAATATTAGCTTGTTCTGACACATCCTTGGACCTACAATCGTACAAGTATTAATCCATTCCAATCCCTGACACAAAAAACCACTTCAACTGTCATTCTCCAGTACCACACAAAGTGACATTTAACAGTCCCTTTAAGTATAAGAATTCCATGGGGACACACAGCTAAAGAAACACAACTATTAAACCAAACCAGTGGCTTTCTTAGCACTTAAATCCATTTACACTTACTCTGGTGCAAGCGAGATTCAAGACAACCATCAATTAATCAAAGTGTTAAGGGGCAATTTTATGATGTTTAAATGCTTTGTGCATTATAATATTGTGACTGACAATTTAGAATTGTTCCAGATGTTGAAAACGTAATTTTATTAAAATGAAAAGAAGTTTGGAACTCTATTGTATCCCATCGGCCTCTGTTCAGGCCAGCTCTTCTAGCACTGACTCTAAATCACTGATGTTTGGAGAAATGCCAGGAAAACAAACCAGTCTCCTGCTAACATCTCCTTGTCTATACAAAGTTAGATATTTACAATTAGAGAGTTTCCAAGACTGACGTCAAGACACCATTTATAAATTGAAAAAAGCAAAATAACTTTCAAGCGAGCATTCAGGACCCAGATGAAGAGAATATATAAAAATAAATATAAATATAAATGTGAATATAAAAAATATATATGTGCACATAAACAAACACATGCATATATATATGACAGAGGTAGCTGAATCTAGAGGGCTAGAGGGTCCTGTCCCAGTGCCAGGAACACAAGACCGCTGCAGTCCCGCGTCCCCCGGCGCAGGGAGGAGGGCGGCTGAACCTGTGCTCCCGACGGGCACACATCTGTGTGTACACACACGTGCACGCACGCACACGGCCACGCAGCCCAGCGCAGACAGAGCTCAACAGGTCTTTGCTCAATATGATTAGACTTCAATAACATAACCTAACATATAGGTGTTCCATTTTTTATTTATTTGGTACACTCCGCCTCAGCGTGCCTTTGTCTCTCCTTTCCACCTGCACTGTACTTACACCAGTGCTCTGTGGCAAAACCAAACGTAACACAAAGATGAACTAGATACATCTTGTATTAATAATGATCCAGCTATAGCAGCATGGTGTCCAGCACAAGGTAATTCATCTCCTTTTGGTACGTCTCGCACATTCCAGCAAGCTTTGACCTGTTCCTACTAAATGCACTGGGCATCTCCATATTCCTCAGCTTTGCAATACATTGTTTCTAGTCTTTTTCCTTTCTTCCACTGCACTTTCATCCTTTATCCAAATCAACCCACCACATGTTTTTAAGTGTCTGTCCTGTATGTGGCTCTCCCTTCAGACTAACATCTGCACATTTCTCTGTTTACATCTTCTGGCCCGCCTAACTCTGCCTGAAATGCAGTGCTGTGAAAACCAAGCTCCTTCCCAAACGGTCTCCCTCTGTTTCCTGGCAATGAATGCCAACCTCCTCCCCTAGTCCTGGTCAGTTTACAGTTTTAGTGACATTTTTATGTTCCCTCCCTCTTTTCTCTCCTCAGCGTGTCTTTCCGCTTTGTGCTTGTCCGTGTCCATGTGTTCCTGCTCTCTGCTTGAGCTCACTCTGGCTCTTATTATCTCTTCCTTTTAGCTGCAGCAACCTCTTCTCCAGCAGCCTCCCATGAATTTTGTTTCATTACTCCTACAACTTCCCCGTTGCCTGAAAAATCATTCATGTTTTCCAAAATCACTCTATATCCATGGCTTCCTTTGTCTTGTGCATAAAGCAGCATTTGTTTTAGCAGCTACGTAAGAAACCAGTCACTGTCAACAAGTCTGATGTGATTCATAGGACGCTTACTAAGTCTCACCCTTTTGTGTGCTACTCCAGTCTTCACCAGCTATTTAAGTCTCCATCGGCTTCTTCTTGGCCCAAAGTCAAGATTTTTCTCATCTCTGAGATGGGAGGTAAACTTACATACCTATTGAATATATACCTATTGAATGCTAAAGCAAAAGTCTCATCAACAGCTACTGGGTCGAGACATCACTCATGTTTTTGCTACTGAATAGTTTTGGCTTCATTTTCCCTTCATCTTTAATTATTCTTAGCCAACCTTTCTGCTGGATCTATATAACTTCAGTATCCATTTTCCTCTTTCTTTTGTTTCTGTCTTTCTGCCTGCTCTTGGGGTTGTCCTGTCTCTTTGGGATACCCTAATCTTGCCAATAACCTAATCGTCCCTGTATCTTCACACCCTTTAAATAACACTTCTGCCCTGATGTTCATAAAACTAGCCATTCCTACAAAGACTTTAAATGTGTCCAAACACATCCTTAAAACTGGAAGCAAAAGTTGGTTTCCAAATATGGTGGTCTCTCTTCCATAACTTCATATTTTTTTCAGCATCTCCTCTCTTTCTCTGTGCTTGGTACAGCCCTGCAGGCACAGTGCTGACCATATCTACATCTCCTACCACACTCTGTCTCTCCACTTACAATGAGGCAGAATTCAGAGAGGAACCTGGGGTCTTATGGTAGAGCAAGAGATTAGAAAAAAGTGGATGGCCATTAATTTTTAAATTTCCTTTTGAAAATTCAGTCCTTTTTCTTGTGACTAGCTGTGTCAATGGAGAAGTCAGCAGGTAATGAAAATAATACTAATTCAGTATTTTGCAAAAGATAAGGAACTTGAAGCATACATGGGATGGAATATGCCTCATGTTAGCTGATGTGGTCTGACACCTCGTAGCAAACATTCATGTCCCATGTGTGGTTTGTCTTCTGCTGATCTTTGGCAAAAAGTGCATGTAGAGAGTGAGATTCATAACTGGACTTGGCAGATATCTGCAGATGAGTGGATTAAGCCGGTGCAGTGAAGGAAGAGGTGGGCAAACTGAAATTATTTCCATATGGAAGAAGAATTTCGATTTCCTAAGGGGATATTAAGCCTACAGGTTGAGCCTTCAAGAGCTTTCCAAAATTATGTATGCATCTTTGCACAAAAGCCTGAGAGTTATGGCTGGAGTCCCCTCAGAAGTCTGAAAAACTTCTGGTATCATATATCTCTAGCTGTGCAATAGCTGAGGTGATAAATGTAAAAAGAATTGAATATTAACAAAAATGTTCTGATAAAGGGAGGGAGTAACTAACATTTTGTACCTACTCAATACTCTCTCAAATGATTAAATATGGCATACAAACTTCAGAGTCAAATTGTGGTGGTCACACACCAATGTGGCTTTACTTTATCACTTCCAAAACCTGGAAAGGTACCGGTTTTCCAGGCGTGAACCCAGTGTTACAAGTTCATTTGTGTAACAAGGCACTTCATCGACTGGGGGAGGGTATTAATATCAGGAGGATCTTCACATGTAAGAAAATGCGGGATCATTATGTAATATTCAGCACCAGCTGAATCCTGAAAAGCTGAAAATCTGTCAGACAAGTGATTTCAGAAATGGGAGATAATAGCATACAATACTATATTTTATAATAATAGCCACTCACCCAGATGTATCGGTAGCATCTGGGATCACTGTAACTTACACTGCAATTGTTATGCTTCATTTATACACCTTTTCATATATACTGAACATTTCAGCTTGTACACAATGAATGTTTTTTTGTCTTGATGTTATCATTTAACGATGCTGATAGCTTTATCTTTGCTTCATTAGATTGCATATGTTTGTATATTCAGCCTTTGGGCGTGAGAGCTTCATCATCTGCATTGAAAAACCTGACTTGAAAAACTATTATTGCAGTAGAAAATAGGGAAGAAAACTCCTCATTTTTGGTCAGGTAAAAAGGTGTCTGAAAAATTCTAAAGGGAAAAATCAGTTTTATAAGAAAAGCGTGTTTCAGTTAAAAGTTTCTTTTGCTTCATTTTTCCTTGTTTTACTTTGTCTTGCTCTGTTTTGCCTTCTGATTTCTGGGGAAAAGGGAGAAAGAAAGAAAATAAGCTTGCCAATCTCATTGTATTGGTAAAATATCGATGTAGAATGGGAGAACAATTTGTAATTACTGCCTCCTGAATAAAATTCATTACAGGCTGTTAAAGCAAGACAGAAATTGCAGAGGAAAATTTCAAGATGAGACCTGGCAATTGTATAATTTAGCCTAGCAGTTATTTGTATAGAGCATCTTCTTGTCAATTTAACCTAGACTTACTTGGGTTGCCTTCTCTTTAGTGAACTCTACTGTATAAACTGCATATCTGGTGCTAATAATATGTATATCTTTTAACATTCCCTTGGATGTTAATTCCTTTTTATCTTTAGGAAATTATCATTTCTGTTGCCTCCATCAATCCATCAAGAGTATTCAGCCTATATCTGCTGGAGGTATATACCATAGGGAAATGGTATATACACAATGGGAAAGCTGAAAAACATTCCCAGAATTATGCCAGTCCCTCATAGTTACATGGTGACTTTGTGTGCTGCCAACAGAGCTGAAACAGCCAGCTATCTCACTGGCTGCTTATTCTGATCATGTGGCAAGTGATTTAAATTAATTTGAACAAGTGAAAACACATGATGCAAGCTAGGTCTTGCTGTGTGCAAATGTACCGTTTCCACTTATTATCTTCCTATATTTGAAGAAAAGATAGGTCCATTATAGCCTAGATTAGGAGCAGATGAAAATTTTCATGTTATCTAAGAAATGGCAGAGAGAGAAGCCATACATTTCTAACCCAACCAAAGACATCCTTTCATGTTTTTTACCACATAGATATATCAAAACTACAGTCCATGAACTGGAATGTAAATTCTGACCTATAGGCTTGCCTTGGCTTACAGTAAATGTCCCACAGATGGTAACTGCGATGTTTGGGCGGAGTAAAGGCGGACTATGTATGACTTAAATGGCAGTTAGTTACGATTTGTGCAATAGCAGGGTTGCATAGTCATCATCTGACAAGAGGGGACAGGGTGTGCTTGAGCACCCCTCTCACCCTTATTCTGTTCTTTTCTCTGTTCTTCCTCCCTTTTTCTTCGGTGCTTTTTTCTTCCCTAAAGCATTTGTGAACCACCATACTCCCAGATTTTCCTTCTATGCTCTTCTCTATATCCAGTGCTGAAACTGGTTTCACAGAAAAAAAGCTGTGACATTTACAGCATCACTGTATGGCTGGGTAGCTGATACAGGACTGAGTTTATCAAATCGCTATTTCAGGCTGATGAAGGCTACTGCATCTTTAAAGGTGTCATTTATGTATACTTTGCAGCTATGGAGTCTAGGAAAGCATTTTTTAAATTTAAAAAAGCACATGAAAATACAGAATCTGCAAAGTCTTTGTAGGCAAGATAAACCAAAACATTTTGTTAAGTTGGGCAGTACGCAGGCTGTAGCTTGAGCGCTGCAGCTTGTATGCTGGGAAGGCAGTATTCAAACCACAGAAATTGCATCTCTGTGGATATCACATGCTGAAATCTAAATATATTCCCTTAGTCACCAGAATTTTCAAATCTCATAAAAAGCCCAGTACTACTAAAGGACCGATTCCTAACATTTAGCAAATTCTAGCATATCTTTCTCCAGGAACCAATGTTGCTACATTCAGTTAATAATGCTATTGTCTCAGGAGGATTCTTCATGGCTTCTCAGTAACAAGGTTCATAGATAATAAAAAGGTACACATACTAACAAGGCCAGAGAATGACAAAAAAAAAAAAAGAAGAAGAATAGTTTCAAGCAAGCTGAATCTACTAAAAAATGAAAAAAGGACTGTTTCTCAGAAATACCTATACTACCTCAAGTGATGTTAAGCCCTACCAGGATAAACTTTCTAAGATGTATATTTCCCATGGGCAAGATGGCATGAAGTTGTGCTTTTGGCAGCAAAGTTTCAAATATCAAAGCATGCTCCTTAGACCACATAAACATTACCCGTGCAAGTCTGCATTCAAAGCTGTTGAGGTTGCCTGGGAACACTTTGGTAAGACTGACTTCCCCAGGTGCAAACACACAGTTCACATATAAAACAAGGAAATATTAGAAAGAGGAAAAACATAGCATGGGCTTGAAAAAAATAGCAGGAATACATTCATTAGTTTATCTCTCCATCTACATTTTGGCTAAATTTATTCCTTTGTCCCATCAAGTTTGCCAAAAGTCATACACATAAAAATTATAAGTTCATGAAAATCTCTTACGGGTGACTAAGTACACAACTTTAAATAGGCTTTTATTTGCTATCTGACGCATTTTTTATGGTATGAGATGACATTTTATGATACTTTATCAGTTTTATGGGCACTGTCAGGTTTTTTAATCTGTTTTACATTTAAAGGTCAATAAACTCTCTCTGTTTGGGTCTTAGCAAGATTATATAACAGGACAATTTGCAGTGGCTTTATCCACTCAGAAGCTTATATGTCAGAAAGCAACGTCTATAAACCCCTTGGGTAAATGGTGGAAGAGCTGTGAGTGTTCTGTACAAGATGCGACACTGGCATTTCAGCAGCTCAGAGTGTGTGCGTGACACAACATCAATATTTGTTTACAAATACAAGCTTAACAATTATAAAAATAGTTGAGGCTTTCCTTTAAAGCCAGAGAGCTGCTTCTGAACAAACAATGTTGATTTCCATGCCAAAAAGCCACTTGAAGGTCAGTATAAACAGGAGCCAATATTTTGTCAAAAATTCATGGCAAAGTCCAGAGCTATGGTCCACTACAGGACTAATATTGAGCAATATGGCCAACCATTGAGTACACACTGTTCCTGTGCCATATATGATCTAAATATACAAATGCCATCACCGTTGCCTTTCCAATGAGGTAGGTGAACCAAAAATGTCCAAGATGGCCTAGGACACTTCTATCTAAGCACTTAAACTGATACCAAGATATTCCCTCCAGTGTTATATTCCTGTTGAATTAATGTGTTCTTGATATCCTGGACTAGCTCTGGCTCTGCCTTCACTCAGAGTGCTAGAAAATATAAAGGTAAATCAAGCTTAGGTGTTTCCTCCAACTGTATTCCCACATGTCAACCTTGACCAGGCCGCTCCACAACTGGCTAAATCAGCAGGCTAAACATTCCTCTGGTCTAGGGATGGATCTGAAAAGCAATTTTATATTGATGTTAACATAATTCTTACTGGATTACCACAGCCTGGATTTACATCAGCATGATACCTAGAGTCTTTTTCAAAATTATTGTAGTCAATTATTTTGTTGCTTTGTGGTATTTAAGCATTTGCAAAGCATTTGGCTCATGCAAGCACTTATTTAGGGCAGGATGTTGTTTTTTTTTAAAAAAAAAAAAAGACCTTTGAAGAAGTAGTCAAAAGCACACACAGTTACTATGGGATGAAGATTCTGTCTCTTGTTTGACAATCCCTCCATGGTTTCATGATCTCAGAGAATTCAAGTTCATTGTTGTTAATGATAAATCTACCCTTATTTCTGCTTGAAATATTTTCCCAAGTAAGGAAAAAGTAAGTAAGGTTGCAAGCAAGCAGGTTGAGGGTTAACAGGGAATGCATTGCTTTCCAAAAGCTGCCTTTGGAAGAATGCCACATTATAAATAACACCTGGACTCCATAGTTCATAGGTGCAAGAAGTGCAAATCTTCATAACAACAGAAAAGAATCTCTATTTTCTGCACATAATTGTCACGATTACGAGGCCTGACAAGAGAGGAAGCCACACCAATTGCCAGACTGTATTTTGAGCATGCAGGACAGTGTAGTAAAAAGAAAGTGGGAACTTTCAGAAAATACACAGTAGAAAGAACAGCAAAGCTTTACTAATAAAGAGGGATTTGTAGGGTCATTTTCATGTCAAATTTTTGTGCAGCTTTCTGTTCAAATAAACCAAACATTTGTAACAAAGAGTCCCCTTATGTTCAGGGATTAAAACATCCAACACAAAAGCTTTCTGACAGGCTATATTGGCTAAAAAATCCCACACTTTAAAGTGGTTTTAAACCATAATTGCTTTTTACCTCTTATCAAAAATTAAAGAAGGTATAGTCAGTTTAGACTAAGGAATCCCTGAAAAGCCTATTTTGTAGGCATATAGTCAATGAAATTATTTTCAATGGCTTCATCCACACTGCATATTAAGACACTTTGATTATGATAATGTCTTCAGCTATAGCTTCCTTTCATGTTTGTCTTTCCTCTGTGTCCTCCACTGATCCTTTTCATGGAACTGAGTCATAGTTTCCAACTGAGATTGTCTAAGGGAAAAGACTAGGATCTTTGGTATGGTATGGTATAGTATGGTATGGTATGGTATGGTATGGTATAAAACTAGTCACAAGGCTACCTTCCTGCCTTCCCAAAATTTCAACATGGAAATATAGCTGATGGCCCTATCAACTCACAGGTATGATGCTTTTAGAAACTCATTCCAAACACACTACTACGGGTTCTGGAAAATATGCATAACGGGCATATGCTAGAGAAGCATTGTAGTGTACAAAGGGCAGGGGATCAAGTGGGGGCATCCACCCATGAAGCTTGGAAACAACAGACCAGCCCTTTCCCTGAAATCTGTAGGTCTTCAGCTGTAAAGAATATTCATAAATTCAGTGGAATATCACTCAAATAGTGGGGGAATGTGAAATTCCAGGAAAGGATTTTCATGGACTACTGCTTTCACCACCTCCTTTTATAATTTGTCCCTGGGGACAATGTACAGGGCAAAGCCCTGAAGTGAGGAAAACAATGAAAGGAGGAAGATATGTGTATTGTGGAAGTGTGAAGGGATGTATCAGGGACCAACAGAGCTGAGGTGTAGAAGTAAGAACTCGGAGTACAGTGGGAGGATTTAACAAGCTGTCAGCAGAAGGCAGAGAGCAAAGAAGGGACATAGGCTTTACTAGTTCTGTTCTTATAATTTGTTTTACTTTCTACTTATCCAAAATCCTTTCAGAAGTACTAGCCAAAAGTCATGAAGAAGGATCACTGTGCTGTGCACCTGCAGTGAATCCCTCCAGAACGAGAGCTTTGTGGAACTGTGTATCTTCCTTTTTACAGGAAATAGAGAATCTGGTTTTGAAATATCAGGCAGCAGATACGAGAAAAAATGCTCTCCTGCAGTAATAAATGGTTGTGGTTCCGTAACTTCTGCCTGTGCTGTCTCTCATCTCCCTGCCTGCCAGGAGCCACAAACAACGAGCCCTGAAGCAGTATAACAGTACAGTTTTTTTCAAATTCCATGATCTGTTTTCTCCTGATAAGTTGCAGTTTGGATCTTTCAAACAGCAACTGGTATGGTATGTTGTTTTCCTAGAAAGGTCATTTCATCTTTTGGAAAAAAAAACCAAGAAACATCAAAGTGGCCTAAGAAATTCCTTGATCCTACCAGTGAGGAGGAAAGACTTGAGGAGCAACAGATGGATCCTGTGGGACAACAACTGGTTGCACAGCTAGTCTTGGCAACAGGGATTCCATTTTTATGACCATGGGATTCCCTTTGAGGGCTGAAGACTGTTAGGAAGACATAGGATCCACCTGACCAAGTGGAGCAAAAGCGTTTTTGCCAACAAGCTGGCCAAACTGATGAGGGGAGCTTTAAACTAGGAGTGACAGGGGATGGAGGTGATGATCCACAATCAAGTGAGGAAATGGTGGATGGGATTGGCAAGCAAAGGGTGTCAGCTGATGTCATTGGGAGACACCTCATAATCAACAAAGTAGGTCCAAAGCGGGCCCACCCCAAGTATCAATACACAAATAAAGAATTGCTGATAGAGTTGGGGAAGCTCTCACACTTTTTATGCAAAATCAGCACTGTTGGGTGCTTCCCTGAAGTCCCTAAAGTACACTAATGCACGCAGCAAGGGGAACAAACAGGAGGAATTTGAGATCTGGGTACAGTCACAGGGCTGCTGTCTCATCAGGGAGATGTGGTGGGATAGCTCACATGACTGGAACACTGCCAGGGATGGATGCAGGTGCTTTAGGAAGGGCAGGCTGGGACTTGTGGGGCAGAGTTGTCTTTCACATGACAGCAGGGGAAAGGCATGGAGCTCTGCCTAGGGCCAGATGATGAGCTAACTGACAGTTTATGGGTCAGGATTAGAGGACAGGTGAGGGTTGTGAGGGCTGAGTTCATGGTGGGTGTCTGCTACAGCCTCATCAGGAAGAAGTAGTAGATGAGGCCTTTTTCAGCCAACTGGAAGAAGCCTCACATTCACAGGCTTTGCAAGGGGGGCTGTTGCAGAGACAACACAGTGGGAACCAGCAATCCAGGAAGTTTCTGGAGTGCATTGATGACAAACTCCTAACACAAGTGATTGAGGACGTGATGAGGGGGAGCTGTTCTGCTGGACCTCATGCCAACAAACAAGGAAGAACTTTTCAGGGATGCAAAGGTTGGGGCAGCCTTGGATGCAGTGACTATGAGATGGCAGAGTTGAGGATCCTGAGATGAAAATACAAGGGGAAAAACAAGATCACAACCCTGGAGTTCAGGAGAGCAGGGTTCTGGGATCAGTTCAGGGATCTGCTTAGAAGGATTCCATGGGATTCAGCCCCGAATAGAAGAGGGTTCTGGGAGAGCGGTTGATCATTTCAAGGATCACCTCCTCTACGCTCAAGAGTGTTCCATTCCCATGAGCAGAAAATCAAGCAGAGATGGCAGGATGCCTGCACAGCAGTGCTTTATCAATGTGTACAGACACTTGACGGGGAAGTAAGGAAGTTGGAGCCAGGCCCTTCTCAGTGGTATCCACTGACAGAACAAGAGGCAATGACCACAAACAGAAGCACAGGAAATTCCATTTAAACATAAGAAAGACCTTTTTTTACAGTGAGGGTGGTCAAACACTGGCACAGGTTGCCCAGACAGGTTGTGGAGTCTCCATTCTCAGAGATATTCAAAACCCAGCTGGACACAGTCTGGGGCAGCCTGCTCTGCACATCCCTGCTCTGAGCAGGCATGTTGGAATCGATGATCACCAAGGGGCCTTCTCTCCTCAGCCATCCTGTGATTCTGCGTGTCTCTCCTGAGGCTGGCCAGTCCTTCACTGACATAAAAGCCAGCATGCAAAACAAAACCATACTCCTCCCAGGCTGTGAAAAATTATTTACAATGTTTTTTAAAGAGATCAGTGTATTGAAGTACTCTCAGCATTTGTCATAACAGATGTTATTCTTAGACAATACTTACACGCAGCCTTTTTTTAAACTTTAGCCATAATATTTGACTGGAACTATTTCCTGTGGTAATGGATTCCACAGGTGAAGTCCGCACAATGCAGAAGGGAGACATTTTCTTCCCTTCTTTCTAAATATAGTGGTCAATAAAATAAATGACTCCACCTAATCTCATGTTGTTTCAGTTTCATGTACACCGAAGTACATAGACACTGATGCCACCAAGCCCTTTTAAGCCTAGTTCATGTCTTTGCTTTTTGTTTTTTAAACTGAAAAGAAATGCTTAGACATATGACAGGAAAGAAATCAGAGTGCAATTATGAAATTCCAGGAAGTACATTTGGCAAATGTTGCATATCTTTTGACAAAACAGGCCACATAGGAATGTAAACAACTGAGACAGAGAAGAATTAGTTGCTAATAAAACAAATCTATGAACAAACTCACTAGATGATTCTTGCATTTGATAAATAAAAAACAGATCATAATTCAGGATCCTATGCAGCTGAATAGATTCAGGTTTGAAGCTCCTGAGCCTACATGTGGGAGCTACACCTGAGTTTTCCTTTTGAAGCTTTCTGATGAGGAACAGAAGAGGGGTTCCTAAATTTTTTTTAATTACTGCATAATTGCTTATGCTTTGTACACATTTGGGCTACATGTCTGGTTAGGAGGGGGAAAAAAAAAAAATCAAAAGCAATAAGTTGAATGACACATAAACTAAATCTGGCTCCAATGTGAATTTTGAGATTCCTGATATTTTCTGATTTCCAAAGATACTCAGCATCTCCTCTTACCCTGGAGTGGGATGCAGTTTTTTAGACTCTTAATCTTCCACATAAGCTGCTGCATAAAGTGTGTAAATTTAGCAGCCCAACTTTAGACTTTGAAAAGAGAAGAGGGGAAGCTAGTGAGGTTGTTTTAAAGTCTTTCAGCAAATCAACAAATAGTCAACATCTGTGAAGTAACAAAGCTAGATAATATTTCAATGGTGAAAGCAAACACCAACTGTTTCTTTCAAATGTGGCCAAGAGCATCCAGGACTAACGGAGTCATGGGACCATAAGAAGAGTAAACAAGAGGGAGATTGGTGGTTACAGTGTGCTGCTGGGAATAAGGAATCCTGGTGCTCTGGATCATTTCTGGGCTTTGTCCAGTGCCTGTCTAAACTGCCTTCACGGAGCAAAGACCAGAGCCTACGGATCTTGCCTACTGTTTTAATTTGTAGCAGCAGCACCGCCACCAATCTTTCGTCTTTGACCTTGCTTCTGTACGAAGATATTCACAGCCACTGAACCCACTCTAGCCTGAGATCCTTACCAGGTTTGTAAACCCCAAAATGTGCACAGGCAGAAAATATGCATCTAGACACTGAGTTTATGGACAGATTCACTAACACCATCCAAGTACATATAAAGCTTAATTGCTTAAATGGTATTTCAGGCACCTACGTGGTTTAGGCAGGGATAAATTTCATCTAATCTTTGCTTTAATTTTCTAAAAGCTATTTTGGAAGTTACTCTTCATCATATTTAAAACTGCTAACAGTATGTTCCACAATTAGAAAATTAAATCCACATTCAAATATCTGAGTGACTTGATTTTCAGAGATGTTAAGCAACCAAAGTCAAGTTTGCAGCTTGAGAGCAGAGTCAGTAGCTATATATTTACGTGTTAGGTAGAGGATGGCATCAGCTTTTAACATTGTACATATGCCACTGGGTTTCCAGTAACAAGTTTTTCAGGAAAATAAGGTGTATAACATATGGTAACACTTTAAGAAGAGGGGGAAAGTGGTAAAAGAGAACATGAAAAATAATGGGAACCAGCTTTATGCTACTGGTAAGCAGCTGGATAATAAAACTATGATCTTGTTCTTATATAGAATGAATGACTATATTTTTTTTAAAAGGTGGGGTTTTTATGGTTTATTCATGGTGTATTTCCCTACAGAGCAATACAGCGTCCCATTAAATAGCAGACAGGTACAGTATCAAATTCTTCCCAACAGTCCTATATTGGTCCCTTAACCCTTGATTCTCCTCCCACTTTTCCCTAACAGGTAACAGCTGTTCATTACACTGTTGCATCTTAAAAACATCACCTGTAACCTGACTTAACTCATTCAGCTTTAACCTCCATCTTCTTTTACTTTTTCAGCTTTCATTTCAATGTCAGTGTCTGAAGTTCTTCAGTCCTAGATACTTCCTAACCTGTTAGTCTCTCAAATTTTTGCTGCTTAAAGTCTCCAACAAACCAAAGCTCAGAAGCACTAATGCCTCTTCTCTCTTCCTGACCTACCAACTGCTGTTGTTAACATCAGCAGTGCTCCTTTCCTAGCTCCTTTTCTTTCTTGAATTTTATGCTTCTTTCCTTTCTCAGTTGCCCTTCTGCTCCCAGTTTTTCCTTAAGGTCCTTTGTGTTACTCCCCTTTTCCCTCTTCCTTTGATTTCTATGTCTTGTCTTGTCCTTCAACAACTCTTCTCCTCCTCTGTGGTAATCTCCACAAAACCAAATTCAGATAGCATCTCAACTGAATATCTCACAAAACTACATTTTTTACTTGAGCTTCTGTTGTTTCCATGCAAATTCAAATTTTAGCCTCTGTCTCTGATATTTTCTCAAGGATGTCTAGCTGTCAGCTCCAATGTCTAGCTGTCATTCATTGTTAAAACAAAGCATTCCTCATGATGTTCCTTTTTTGAGTTGTTGTGGAAAATATCACCATTTAGCCTTTAATTTTGGCACGTCACCACACACAATCACAGAATCATAGAATCATAGAGTCATAGAATCATAGACTCATTGAGGTTGGAAAAGACTTTTAAGACCATCAGGTCCAGCCGTTAGCCTAACACTGCCAAGTCCACCACTCAACCGTGTCCCGAAACACCACATCTACATGTCTTTTAAATACTTCCAGGGATGGTGACTCAACCACTTTCCTGGGCAGCCTGTTCCAATGCTTGACCACTCTCTCGGTGAAGAAATTTTTCCTAATATCTAATCTAAACCTCCCCTGGCACAACTTGAGGCCATTTCCTCTTGGCCTATCACTAGTTACTTGGGAGAAGAGACCAACACCCACCTCACCACAACACCCTTCCAGGTAGCTGTAGAGGGCAATAAGGTCTCCCCTCAGCCTCCTCTTCTCCAGTCTAAACAACCCCAGTTCCCTCAGCCACTCCTCATAAGACTTGTGCTCCAGCCCCCTCACCAGCTTTGTTGCCCTTCTCTGGACACGCTCCAGCACCTCAGCATCCTTCTTGTAGTGAGGGGCCCAAAACTGAACACAGGATTCGAGGTGCGGCCTCACCAATGCCGAGTACAGGGGCACGATCACTGCCCTACTCCTGCTGGCCACACTCTTTCTAATACAGGCCAGGATGCTGTTGGTCTTCTTGGCCACCTGGGCACACTGCTGGCTCATGTTCAGCCGGTTGTCAACCAGCACCTCCAGGTCCCTTTCCGCCGGGCAACTCTCCAGTCACTCCTTCCCAAGCCTGTAGCGTTGCATGGGGTCGTTGTGACCCAAGTGCAGGACCCGGCACTTGGCCTTGTTGAACATCCTACAGCTGACCTCTGCCCATCGATCCAGCCTGTCCAGATCCCTCTGCAGAGCCCTCCTACCCTCCAGCAGATCAACACTCCCACCCAACTTGGTGTCATCTGCAAGCTTACTGAGGGAGCACTCGATCCCCTCATCCAGATCATTGATAAAGCTATTAAACAAGACTGGTCCCAAATCTGAGCCCTGGGGATCACCACTTGTGACCGACCACCAATTGGCTTTAACACCATTCACCACAACTCTCTGAGCTCGGCCGTCCAGCCAGTTCTTTACCCAGCAAAGAGTAAACCTGTCTAAGACACAAGCTGCCAGTTTCTCCAGGAGAATGCTGTGGGAGACGTTGTCAAAGGCTTCACTAAAGTCCAGGTAGACAACATCCACAGCCTTTCGCTCATCCACTAGGCGGGTCACCTGGTCATAGAAGGAGATCAGGTTGGTCAAGTAGGACCTGCCTTTCATGAATACGTGCTGCCTGGGCTTCATACCTTGGTTGTCCTTCACACGTCCTTTGAGCGCCCTCAGGATGAACCGCTCCATAATCTTCCCTGGTACTGACATCAGGCTGACAGGCCTGGAGTTCCCAGGATCCTCTTTCCAGCCCTTCTTGTAGATGGGTGTCACATTGGCAAACCTGCAGTCCTCTGGGACCAATCTTCAATCATCAGCCATGACCAGAGCTTCACCAGAACTATAATAGTGAGAATTCCTATACGACCTCCAGGAAGCATCTTGAATCATGTTGTGCCTTGGTTAGCACAGCATTCCTTTTTCTGGTTTTAAGGAAGACAGTTTTTTACTTGTACGTCTAATTCATCATTTCACTTGCTTGCTGTTTTGACCATGTCTCTGCTCTCCTGTACTGTGATATCAAACATAAACTTCTTCCTTTTCAAATCCCATTATGTCCTTGTCTTGCTCTTTCTGTTCCACGTACATTTAACTCACCCATCTTTCAACCTATAGTTTCTCAAGTCTGTGAGAAGGATATCCCTGTAAAAATATATGATCTGATTTTTCTAGATCTAACCTAAATTTTCATGTTTGTGCAGAGTAATTACATATTTTTACATACACCTTTCAGATATAAAATCCCCTTCTGTAAACAACAGAATAACTAAGCTATTGGTAATCATTTACATAAAATAATGAACAATATATACTCATTTTTATGCCCTGAATCATTATTCAAATGAGGGACTGTTAATTTTGGCAAAAGAAAATATTTTTAAAGAAATAAATGTGTCCCTTCTGGCATCATTATTATTTGTTCACAAATAATTTTTGTCCATGTTTTATACCCTGCTCTACAGACATGCTTCTCCATAGGTTTTTTTCTGGAATTCCATCTATTCAGGGACGTCTTCATACCACCTGGAAGTTAAGATCAAGGAAAATATAGGTATCTCCAAGAGGCACAGTATGCTCGATAATCTTCTAAATGCTCTTCTCGTGATGTTCTTCCTACCCAACACTCCTTATGAACCTAGTGCTTTAATGGGTTCTCTAGTTTCCAAAGAAACTATGTGATAAAGGACCTAGCTCTTTTTGGATTAGGATGATTCGTACATTCTAAAAGAACACTAGGGGGTTACAGGGTGACCAGAATAAACTGATGAATAGGGAAAACAGTCACTGCTATAGTTCTGTGACATTAAAACATCTCTATCCCTTGTCTGTCGTAAGCTTCAAAAACTTACAAAAGAAATTTCCTATAAAGGACACATGGAAATACAAACTGGCTCTTCAGGGATTTTTGTTGCTCTATGTTGATTTTCTCTTGGCTCCTTCCCAATGAGGTTTTTAAACAGTTTTTGGACCTTGTATGCCCATATAAAGTGTCCTAGTATTGGACCTAGAGGAATAACAGTTCAGTGGTTGATTTTGTCATAGCATTACCCCCGTAATTTCCCTAACAAGTTCAGCTTTGCAAAAATAACAACAATGTGCTTTTTCTAATTTGGCACAAGCCACTTTTATGACTATAAACCAGTTACTGTGCTGCCGTTCAGACTGAAATTGGATTAAAAAAGTGATGTGGGGACATCAAAATAAATTAGAACAAATAAGAATTCCAGTAAAATAACAGAACAAGAATGTTATGTCTTGCCTTAAGTGGATTAGTGGAAGATAAAAATATTATCATTAAAAAACCGCTGATGCTGCGTGGAAAAGTTTGAAAAGCATTATGTTTAGAAGCAGTCCTACACAAACAACTCTTTTCCCCCACTTCTTAGTGCCATGACCATTTGTATAGAGTCGGGGGAGGCCAAACATACAAATTCTGACTTTGAGCCCTTTGGTGACGACTGTCAAGTCTGTTCTTAAACTATGCTCGAATAATGGTCCCAGATGAACTGGATGTGAGCAACCCATTTTCCTTCCAGTGCTGGGTTTTCGGTGCTGCCAGTATGATCCTTAAATTCACATGTCATGACCAGCTTTCTTAGGTCATTGTGAGCCTAAAAGACAAAATATGTCTTTTAAAGTTCTTCTGAACTGTTTCTATATGCATTCTACTAGCTGTGCAGTACCAGTAATCACTTACAATTAATTATAATCAATGAAACAAATGCATATACATGGATTATTTAACAAAAAATATTTTTTAAGAAATGCCCATGAATTGCAGACATTGAGCAGAAATGCACAATGTGCAGTACTGAATGTAAAACATACTTTCCAAAACAAAGATACCTAAGTGCACACTGTATTCCTGGGACTTACTTGTTTTATACAATCAACCATGCAGGCACTCAGCATATGGTTACATGTTACGAATATGTGCATACTTAAGATAAATGGGAACATACTGTAGGCACCTTGTATGACAAATTAATATAAAAGTCACAGGCTACTAAGAATTGCACTGTGCTGTAAAGGAAGTCAGTGGCTATAAACAGAGATAAATCAACACAGGGTTCAAAGTTACCTGCTGCTCAGATTTGGTTTGTTTAATTTCTCACTATTATATCAATCTTTTCATTCAAAATGTAATACTAATTATAATAATGATTGACAGAGAACTTGCACATCTTCTGTGTTCAATAAAGACAAAATAATTAATAATTTCACACCCACTGTAAGATAGATAACTGCAATTATTTAATCATTCTTCTGGTACAAAAAGGTTTAGTTTTAATTGACCAGAGCTGAGCCCCAAAATAAATTAAAGTAGTAAGTTGCTATTTTACAGTATGTGGTACATGCAAGTGCATACTATTCTGCTAATATAAGTAAGTTGCATGAAAGTGTTTGTATGAAAAATAGTAGCTATACTGGAAAATATCTGACTGAAAAAGATTAATTTCACCTCCAGTCAGGAGTCTCCAGAATCTCATAAGCTCTTTCCCACAAGATCCATGGGAAAATTAACGGGGGGGGCTAAGAAACAGATGAGAAAACAAACAAAAATATATCACAATGTTATGAAAATCAGACAACCAAGGATTTTGAAATATTTGTTTTTTTAAATAATGCTATAGCATCTATAAGTCTCTTAAAAAGTACATCTAAGCAATATTATGAGCATGATTTCCCCTGATCTCCAAAGACATTGCTCACAGAGTAGTCCAGCCCTCGACGGACAACACTACAAATAGATCTGACGGCTTTATCTGCAGAAGCAGCCTAGTGAAGAGGGAAGTCGTGCAAGCTTTCTTCCTAACAACCTGCCCGTGTATCTCCACACAGACACAGAGGAACCATTTCTAGGGATCAACAGGTAGTCTTTGTGCTCACTCAGCCCATGATTTTTCTGCTGAGAATGCCAGAATAGGTACATTTCCAAGAGCCTCTAACCTTTGAAGGCGGTTTTTGAAACAGCAAGTAATTTCTCAGAGTTGCAGTGTAAGTTAGACGGGAAGTAGAACACTCTTGGAGAGTCACAGCTGAGAAAAATGCACCAAGAGTAATACTTTGGCAAATGTTCCATATCACTGCAGCCAAATTAACTCACTGTTTACTGTGCTTTCTTTCAATACAGTGGTGCTGGACATAATTTCAGACCATTTCTTCTTCTACTTCTATACATGTCTAGGAATTTCTTGAAGAACTGATGCACAGGGGCGGTAAGTCTTGTTCTTCTTTTACTAATCTTGCAGAAACGCTTTAAGGTTCTGCAACGTATCTTACTTGCAGGCCGGTTTCCACATTCTTTTTTCCTTTCACCTTTCTTGTACGCCTCCCCAGCTGAGTTCACCCTTCATCCCTTGCCAAAGCCTCTGAGCTAGGAGAGCTTGCTCTCATGATCACACTGCTAACACTGTGACCAAAAGCTAACCATCAGCAAAAGCTGGAGTTCAGCTTTGAACCTCAGTCCTTTCCACTCTTTTGGAACACAGAAGTTTTCTTTTGCAATCCAAAAAGGAAATCCCCATTTCCTTAAAGTGAAATTGCAACAGAGGAAATTGTGCACTCAGTCACTCTCTAGACAAGTGACTGAAAAAAGCAGTGGATATCTTGACTGTTGTGGCTTACCCTATAATAAGACAAATAGAAGATGGACTTTCATTTGGCAAAGGTGGTTACATTTGTCATTCAAGCCAGTATATATGTTATAAAATGTATATCAACATATGGCCTTCTCTTCTTGTTTATTTTGGGAAAAGCCATGTCATACCATATTCAGGGTGCCATGAGGACCTAGTTCTATGTCCTCTTTCTTTCCCTCTCTCTGCCTCCTCTTCCTTTCATTTTGATTCATTGCTGAAGTGTCAGGGTTAATAAATCTTCTCTTCATTTCACATAGTTGCCCTGTTGTCCAGTATCCAGGAAGTAGCACAAAGCTTGATTTTGCCAAGTCACGGTATCCTCACATCGTGTGAGTGGAAGAGTTTCCTGGGGAGAAGGATAAGTAAAATTGCATTACTAGATCTCCCAAACTTTAAGCTTAGCAACAGCTTTGTCCCAGAGAAAGTTATTCAGTTTGAGCTTCCCTAATGAATAATGCAGAAAGGCTTGAAGTACCAGAACAATCTTCTTGCCATTTATGGATGCTAAGTTACCCAAGACAAAAAGCAAGATGCTAGTTTAGTAAACAGCTATTCTTTAGTAAACATTTTGGAATGCCTCCTTTTTCCACCCATAAGCAAAGAAATCTTCATTGTGCCTGTAAAAAACAAAACAGCCTTAGCAGCAACAGTCTGTGTTAAGTTCCTTCAGAAAGAGGCAGAAAACCTTTGAGATGAGCTTTGAATTGGGAAATAAGAAAAGAGATTCTCGGATTTCGTCTCCAGGGCAATATTTTGCCAGCATCCAAAATCATTGCATACCCTACTTACAACAGTTTTGCTGATCAGCTGGAGGGAATGCGAGGGGAGAGCATCGAATCATAACATGAAGGTTGCTGGAATGAATCAGACTCTTGATATAAGGCCTTCCTTTCAGTAGGCTGAGATATTCTTTCTGGAAGATGCCTCGTGAGGAGGCGTGTCTTGAAACTGTAAGACTTTACTTGATGTTGTTGCCTTCAGTCTGCATGCAAACTGAGCGCAACCCAGCCAGCTTGGCAATAGGAGCGCAAAGATAGGTACAGTGTGTCATTGAGAAGAGTCATATTCACCCTTGCCTCAGAGAAACAAGGTCATTTCAAGATCATCTCAGAAAGTGATGACATCATGTAGGCCATGTTTTCTTGACCCAGACCTCTATTGAACTGCAGTGTATTTCTGAGTGTGGAGTAGAGCACACTGCAGGGGTGTCCCACGCCTTAGCATTCACTGTTCCTAATCCTGAATCAAAAGCTTACTTTGAACAGCCCTCACACTAAAATTTCATGCACCACTTGCACAGCATTGGCAGAGATACACTAGTTTTTAGGGAACTGGTGCCAGCATTCCTGTTTAGAAACATCCTGAGCCGTAAGTTAACTAACAGATTCATACTGTTGCCTGTTTTGATAACTACGATTTCTTTTCTCTCCCTCTTTGGCTGTGTCACCAAATTACTGGAATGTGCTGACAGGACGTCCAGTACATTGCAAGCGTAGCGTACAATGCAGTGTAAGAAGAACTGGTCTCATGAGATGTTAGAGTAGCAGTAACACCCCATCACCGTTCCGCTTTATAAGAAAACTTTTATCTGGCAAGTGGCAGGGTGTTCTGAAAGCATTCAGAAAGCGTGCTAAGCACTCTGAAAACATCGGCGGTGGGCAACAAGGCACATGTCCTTGACTGATCTTCATTGCTTTAAAACTTGTGACTTCAGTGGATAGAGTTAATCCTGATCTACAGCTTATTTCTGTACCCATGGTTTTCTCTTTGCATGTTTGTTTTTTTACAAGCTGGTCATTCAAGTCAGATAACAATAAGGCCCAGTAACATCCTTGATAAGCATTTCTAAAAGAGGCTGTCCCTTTGATGGTAGATTCTGTAGGCATGAAGATGTTTTTCAACTTTGCCAAAACAGTTTCTCAGGTTTCTCTTAGATGGCTGAATTCTTCGAGTTAGCTTGTAGGCAGCTCTGTATAACCATTATAGCTAGAAAATCCTGTTTTGATCTCATTTACATCACAGTTAATCCAAAGAGATTTTGAAGAACTAGGAACAGGAGCTCTTTATTAATCTTAAAGAAAGGATGGAAAGTTCTGGGAATGGATTTTCTTAATTTTTCCATTCCTTTTGGCAAGTGTAAGGCTTCCTTAAAGCAATCCACTAAGAATTTCAAATTTCAATACTTCTTTTCTGGATACACCTTACAGGAAATTTGGTCCTCAGTGCTGAACATTTTTTCCCATGAATATAGACTCCTTTCAAGTATCTCAAACTATGTGACTCCAAAAATGGCACACCAAAACCAACTAAATGGTATTGAAAAATTCTGAGTCACTTTACATTTAGATGGTTTCTTTAAAGTAGAAGATTTATTTAAAATTACTATCTGATATCTGCCACTGGACAACTTCTAAATACATTGTTGGAATTGTCTTAGGAAAGAAAGTTCAGTGAAGTTATTTGCACTTGGTGGAAATTTAATTTGAATTTCTGATTTTACATTTTTTATTACTGGGGTGGTTTTTTTACTTGCAAATGGATAGTTTGATTTCAAAAAGTCTGGATGCATGGGTCTTTGAGTACTGACACTGTAAACTCCAAGGCATAATAAATATCTTGGGTCAATAATATGCAGTCCAGAAGCAGATGATGTGGGAGAACTGTTGTGCTCAGTGATCACTGAATCAATAACTTACAAGGAATTAAAAACTTACAAGGAATCTCCCTATCTCTGTCTGTGCCTAAGATCAATAAAGGCTGTCCAGGAAACTCAGCCTTAAAGACAGAGTTATCAATACCACAAATACTTCCTTTTAAGCCTGAAAAAAAATGCAGCATACTGAGTGTCTGTATGTGGCAAATCAGAATTAATTTACAACATTAATTTAAAAATTCAGAACAAGTGCAAATCAGAATTAATTTACATTGAAAAGGAAAAAAATAATTTCCAATTAGCATGCTTTCTGGACAAAGAGCTACTTCAAGGAACAAGTGTCATTATTATTATTGGTGTTGTTGCAGATTGTTTGCCCCCAGTTAGCACCAGAAGACTCCTCGTGTTCTGAAGCAATATCATCAATCAGTTTCAATGAGTTGAGCTATCCAAATAGAAGGGTGCAGTCATGTCCCAAAATCAAACATTGAATTAACAGCGAATTAATAGTAAAGAATAGTTCCAACACAAGAAATTAATCAAAATCATACTTCAATATGTAGAGTAACTTGTCTTCTACAGTAGAGATGCTAGGGTGATGTGGGTTAACCCCGGTGGGCAACTCAGCCCTGCACAGCTGCTTGTTCACTCCCCCACAGTGGGATGGGTGAGAGGATCAGAAAGCTAAAAGTGAGAAAACTCATAGTGTGGGTTAAAGACAGTGTAATGAGTAAAGCAAAAGCTATGTGTGAAAGCAAAACAAGGAATTAATTCACTACTTCCCATCGGCAGGCAGGTGTTCAGCCATCTCCAGGAAAGCAGGGCTCTATCACACATTAATGGTTACTCAGTAAGACAAACGCCATCACTCCGAATGTCTCCTACTTCCTTCTTCTTCACCCCATCTTGATATGCTGAGCATAACGTCATATGGTATGGAATATCCCTTGGGTCAGTTGGGGTCAGCTGTTCCAGCTGTGTCCCCTCTCAACTTCTTGTGCACCCCCAGCCTACTGCTGGTGTGGTGGTGTGAGAAGAAAAGACCTTGACTCTGTGCAAGCACTGCTCAGCAATAGCTAAAACACCTCTGTGTTATCAACATTGTTTTGATCACAAAACAAAACAAAGCCCCATACTAGCTACTATGAAGAAAATTAACTCTATCCCAGCCAAAAGTACAGGTGAGCATTGAACATTCCTAGCTATTGAACTGCTGCATCACTAAAAGCTATGCGGGAAGTGCTGGGAATGGAAAAAGTCACTCTTAGAATATTCTGTTGAATCAAAATATCTGATAATCATTTCTTTGCTGATGCATGGGGATTTGGAAAATAAGCTATGTAACAAACTAGACTTCAATCAAATTTAGTCACTTCAGCTTTTGGGGGACTACCAGTTCATCTGTGAAGAGCCAAATGTAAGAAATTATGTGATGAAGGTTTCTCTAGAAGGTTTTTCTTGGAGGCTTGGACTCTCAAACTCTTCAAGTGTGCTATGGTCTAGTGCTTTGGTCTGAAACAATGCATACAGAAGACATAATCAGAAAACTCAGATAAGATGCAAAATTTCACAACATTCCTTTCCTCCATTTGCAAAGTTGACATCTATTTAAAATTGTCAGGTTATCCTGGTTATAGTATTTATTTTCCTATATTCATATACTGCTGTCTTAATTAGTTATACTTGCAATTCATGTTTGCAGTTTATACTTGCACTTTGTACATTTTCTAGAATGATCAAATCGGTTTACACTGGAGAAAAAGCAGGATACATGAGAAGTGAACTAGTTTCTTAATAAATAAATGTAGTACTGGTGCAAGCGAAACAATGTTCCAGAACCAAAGTTTAATCTGCATGGTCCCACTAACCTCAGTGAACAAAGATAACTCTGCACAGCACATAGAAGAGGATATTATGATAAAATCTCCCCAAGTCCCTTCATGTGTTCAGTTCTACAAGGAAAATGATCTTCTAGTCCTGAGAGAGTAAATAATTTTCTATATCCAAGATTTTTACTCTTTTGTAAAACTGACAACAGCTGTGTCAATTATTAATATCTGATGTTTTCTATGTCATGCAGTACCATGCAGAAGTGTCTCAATTTACGCACAGGGGACTTTAATGAGATATGGTTCCATCCAAACCTGTTACTTTGGCAGATACTTCGGCTTAGAGTATACAGGAAAGGGTCTCGGATACATTTATGAAAAAAATGAAATTGTTGTTTTCATACCATTAAAATATGTCTATTTTCTGAAGCCTGACCAAGGTACAGTAAAATACTATCCCTGAGAGTATCAAAATACTCAAATAAGCAGAGATTTGGATGACTGGAAAAGCAAACAGCTAAGTAGGCCTTCTCAGCACAACCCCGTTTTTTAGGTTATTGGTTGCACTTAAATAGATTATGGTGTGTAATAGAGTTGATTTGCAGTCTTCCTCACTTGGATGTCTCCAGTGTTGTTCAAATTTTGCCTTTTGGCAAAGTGAAGTTCCACAAGAAATGTGCAGTGCTCAGCATTGTTGGTGTTCTTTTTCCCATTATCTCTGTTAAACGGGTAGGGACTACACATTTCATTTAATTTCTGAGAGTATCAGCCCACAGGCCAGAGAATTTTTATGTCCTCTGATATCTGTAAAATGAACACCTCATGGCTCATGTACCAGGTTATCACAACAGTAAGCCTGCCTTTCCATCTTCTTGACTTGTCCTGATACTATCCAAGGCTAGTTAATGAGATTCTAGCTAATGAGTTCTGAAGTGGACCCAATATCTCTAAAGCCTCAAGCTCTATTTTTCTCCTCTTGGAAGAGAGGCAGGCCTCGGACATCTTCTGGCCTTTGTGGTTTCTAGAAATCATCTTTAGTTTTAGATAATTTTTATTTTTTGGCATAAGCTCTGTGAATGAAACCGGTTCCCAGGAACATAAAATCCAGATAGCTCAATTCAGTCTGACTGATATTGTCCAAAAAATAAACAAATCGACATGAAAAGCCTTCTGGGGATACAGCTCAATTTTAGCACATCTGTTCAGCTTCCCAGAGCAGGCGCATCCCCTGGTATCTCTTAGCATTTATGAGATTGTGCAGATGCCGACTACCCCATCTGCTCTCCTCACTGGAAGTGAGAAAAGCTCAATAGCAACGGAGATAAATGATCTCGTCTCAGTACGTGGGAAGCACCGCTGATGAGCCCCAGAGGGGCTCGCAGGGGGTGCGGCGTGGCAGCCTGGCCCCCCTTGCCTGGCACCGGGGGGCAGCTACGAGGGGCAGTAGGCAAAGGCAGTAGGCAAAGGCAGCTCCCTTCACCCGGAGTGAGGTGGCAACCATGGCCCTGGCCAGGGGAGCACAGGGGCCCCAGGGGCCCCAGCAGTGCTCTAAGAGGGGAGCGCTGTGCCCCAGCACAGTCCCAGTTCAGCCCCCGGTGCTCAGCCAAAATTCAGCTGCTCCTGCGGGATGAGTGTGGCTGCTGCTGCTGCTGCCCGTCGGCCGGGCTGAGCAAGGGCTCTTCTGCTGGGGACTTGCTGGAGCTGGACTCATGCCTTTCCTTTGGTTGAGCAACACGTGTTCGTTGCAGAGTCTCCAAGGAATTCACACACCCGGTAAGAGAAACACCGGCGGGCTTTCTGCCCAGCCTTCGTTGTGACTTTTCCCTACACGTTTTGTTAGTTTGCATGTTGGCTCTTCTTGACTAACGATCGCGCTTGTAGAAACTGTTCTCATTTCGTTTGACGTCACCTACAGTAAAGTCTGCCTGAATCCCATGGTCATTAGATGGAGTCATTGCAGGACAGACTTAAGGTTTTTTGTAACCTTATTTCTGAATTACTTTTTCTGGAAAAGTTTGGATTTTTTTAGTAATAACCTTACCTTTGAAATCTCTACCTGGTGGTAGCAGCCACATCTCTGGTTTGGTATGGTTTATCTTCAGTTCCTAATACCTATTATTATTCCTATTGCTGTGATAGTATTTTTTAGTTATTCCTGTATCTGTTTACCTGAGTATATGTTTCCACTTTAAACCTACTGTATTTGTAAGACAAATTAGTATTTCCAAAGAAACTACTTTTGGACAGTAAGACAATAGACAGCAGCCAGTGGAACAGGCTTCCAAAAGACAGTTATTCTGCAATTAAAGATCAAAGGACAGCGATTTAAAAAAAGACACAGTTGACACTGCACTCCTCTGTTCACGGGAAAACCGGAAGATATGACTATATGCTTAGGTGTAAAAGCAGTCCCCAGGAGCATGATGAATATGATGACGGGAAACAACACGTTGCTTCCTTCATTTGCTGGTACTGTGTGAACCATGAATGAAACCCCGCGCTTACTAAGAGCTCTATAAATAATCCATATAAAAATCAAAAATAATATCAATTGATCATACATACCAGGGTGTGAGTATGCATGATACAGCCAGTAGAAATCATTGGGGTTGGTGGAATTGTGTCCTGCTAGAGGATATACCTACACTATTAGTTTTGCGCAGTTCCCATTTTGTTCAAGGTCTGCAGGTGAGAGGGGAATGCACAGCCCTTTCCACAGAAGCAGTGGGATGCAGGTGACAGGAGGGTTTGGTCACCAAGCATGGATGTGTGTTCAAAATACTGCCTTCCAACATATTTAGGATGAGAGGAAATGGCCTCAAGTTGCGCCAGGGGAGGTTTAGATTGGATATTAGGAAAAATTTCTTCACTGAGAGGGTGGTCAAGCATTGGAACAGGCTGCCCAGGGAGGTGGTGGAGTCACCATCTCTGGAAGTGTTCAAAAACCGTGTAGATGTGGCGCTTCAGGACATGGTTTAGGGGACATGGTGGCTCTGGATTAATGGTTGGACTTGATGATCTTGAAGGTCCTTTCCAACCTTAGTGATTCTGTGATTCTGTGATTCCCAGCAGGCCACATGCTCTCCTGGGGCCCTCATTGTCCTGAGCCTGACATCAACCCCCAACACAATCATCTCACAGTTGGACTCTCACTTCTGTCATTCACGGTTTTGTCAGACTTCAGCCATTTCTTCATCTGAGCTCAGAGCCCCTCCTTCCACAGCAGGAATGCCCCAGGCAATCTGCTATCATTTCTTTGCCAGTTCTCAAGTTGAGCATTGCCTCTGTCCCCCCCCCGTTTGCATCTCATTTCTCATCCCAGACTCCTTGATGAACCAGTTGTAAGCATTGGGCTTGCCTTGAGCTGATAATTTTTATTTTTTTTCCCACCAATACTTCAACCATTTCAAAAAACTGAATTTCTGGGGGAGAGACAGTTTGTTCCAGTCCTTGACATCTTCACTTTGTAACCCTTTAACTCCTCCATGGTTTGAAGCTGTGACTTGAAAATCCTAGTGGGCGGCATGGTCCCTCTGATTGGGGGGATATAATCCCTGATTTTGCAAAAATCTGCCTAATCTTAAGTCTCTCATGACTCCTTGTGCTGACCATACCAAAAAAAAGAAGGTATTAGCCCAGAAAAACTAAAAGCTGAGCATGCTGTTGTTCATTGAGTGTTGTTAGCTCCCCTGATGCAGGGTGGGAATAGGGTGGCGGACTTTCTTGAGCTTGCAGGGGTTTTCTGCTGGCATCCATCTTGAATCTAGGAGAGAGGTGGCTGATTTGAAGAACTAGGGTTGCTCATAATGACATTATGAAAATGAGGGTGATTCAAAGAAATCCAAACTTAAGAAATTCAAACTTAATAACGTCAAAGTGTTATTAAGCAGACACCTTTATTACAGCGCCGGATGCATGGGGGATATCTCCTCCTAACATGCATGCCTCATGTTACCAGCATCTGAATTATATAGAGTACATACATTCCTATTCATTGCAATTCTAAGCATATTCATGACATTTCAGAGAAATGTTTAACATACTCAAGTGTCCCCGACACATGCACTGTTAAATGAGTCGGTGGTCCTCTGGTGGTCTCTGGTGGTTTTTTGCGGTACTTGGTCCCCTCAACTTGTCTGACCTCCAGAGGAACTCTTTTCTTATCTACTTGCTTAGCTTGTATTTTAACATTGTACTGGTTCTTATCGGTTCCTACCAGTTGCTTGGTTAAGATAAAAGAAGTTCTCCACAGTAGTTTATCTCGCATACAAAAGGAAATTTACAAAACTCACATTTCGTTGATTTTACATGTTAAAACCTTCTTCCTTGTCTCAGATCTTTGTTTCAAGGGAAATGAGTCAATGAGCACACATAGTGACAGTGGGACCAAGTAAAGCAAGAACTAGAAGATGTAGTGGAGGACATAGATGGGAGTGGGGATGTGGGAACCAGTTATCCCAGAGTTTGGATGAAGCACTATGATAGAAGAGGAGCTTGGGACCAGAAAATTAAGACACCAGGAGAAGACAGAGGAAGACTGTATTGGGTTTACATGGCAAGGTTTTGGCACCAGGTGGACTGTAGGTGTGGCTTCTGTGAAAAGACACCAGAAGCTGCCCCCATGTCAGACAGAGACAGTTCCAGATGACTCCAAGACATACTCACCGCTGGCCAAAGCTGAGCCTACCAGCAGTGCTGGTAGCACCTCTGTGATAGCATATTTAAGAAATGGTAAAAAAAGCTGTGCAGCACCAGCAGGGAGAGAAGAATGAGAACACGTGAGAAATGCGGACACCAAGGTCAGTGAAGAAAGAGGGGGAGGAGGTGCTCCAGACACTGGAGCTGAGATTACCCTGCAGCCCATGGTTAACACCATGGTGACACAGGTTGCTCCCCTGCAGCCCATGGAGAGACCACTGTGGAGCAGATATCCACCTGCAGCCCGTGGAGGACCCCACACTGGAGCAAGTCAATGTGCTCTGAAGGGAGCTGCAGCTCATGGAGAGGCCATGCTGGAGCAGGTTTCTGGCCGGGACTGTGGCCTGTGGAGAGGATCCCAGGCTGGAGGAGGTTTTCTGGCAGGAACTGTGACCCTGTGGGGGACCCACGCTGGAATAGTCCATTCATGAAGGACTGCACTGATCAAAAAGACCCATGCTGGAGGAGTTTGTGAAGGACTGCAGCCCATGGGAAGCACCTACATTGGAGACGTTTGTGAAGGACTGTCTCCCTCATGCTGAGCAGGGGAAGACTGTGATAAGGAAGGAGCAGCAGAGGTGAAGTGTTATGAACTGACCGCAACACCCATTCCCCATCCCCCTGCACCACTTGGAGAAGGAGGTAGAAGAGTTGGGAGTGAAGTTGAGCCTGGGAAGAAAGGAGGGGTGAGGGGAAGGTATTTTTAGATTTGTTCCTATTTCTCATTATCCTACTTTGTTTAATTGGCAATAAATTAAATTAATTTCCCCAAGCCAAGTCTGTTTTGCCCGTGACGGTAATTGTTGAGTGATCTCCCTGTCCTTATCTTGACCCACAAGCTTTTCATCATATTTTCTCCCCCTGTCCAGCTAAGGAGGGGGAGTGATAGTGCGGCTTGGTGGGCACCTGGCGGCCAGCCAAGGTCAGCACACCACAAAGGCTAACATTGTATTAGAAATCTGGGAACATTGTCAAACAATGATAAGCACAAAAGAGGAACCCACATGAAAATCTGATTAGTGTACTGTTAATCAGATTTTTTAAAAATTATAAATGCATTAAGTAATGAGAATAGAATAAAAGTGTGAGTAGCTAGAGTAAATAAGCAAGTATACACATTGTATGAGCGAAAGATGCTCTAAATTAGTCTCATCAAACATACGTATCTAGGGACTTGATTAAAGCCACACAAAACATGTTAATTCTGACATTAACTCTTGGACATTCAACTTTGCAAAATTTATTGCATTTATATTATTAAGAGTTTACTTGAAGAAATATGTGCATATACATGGGTGTAGTAACTGCATAGATCTGAGAGTAAGAGTAAATGACAAGATGGTTTATAAAGTCTCAATATAGGCTCAGCTGTCTTCATTTTATAATTACATCCCAGATCAATGTCAGGATATCAGCTTTTGTTGTCTCTACAGTGAGGCAAAGTTACTTATGAGTCACAATTAGGAGAAACCTAATGCCCATTAAAAAGCTTACACTGGCATAGTCTGTTATTGAATCAGAAACAAAATCTATAGAGAAGATTAATGCCCTCCCTTTTCCCTATCCTAACATTTTTTTTAATATAAAATCTCAAATTTGATTATATCATTCCTCAAGGATGAGAAGAAATTAGCTTTCTAAACAGCTATAGAAAGCAAGATTCGTCTCTGATTTACACAGCACATTTCATCAATGGAGTTAGATGAAAGGTGAAATTCATTTAAATAATAGGCATTGTGCATCCAGAATGTCTTTTGACACTACTCTGCCTCATTTCTCAACCTCTTCTCTTCTCTTCTCTTCTCTTCTCTTCTCTTCTCTTCTCTTCTCTTCTCTTCTCTTCTCTTCTCTTCTCTTCCTTAAGATGTAAACAGGTAGTTTTGTGATACTAACAGTGCTTAGTTTCCTATATATTTATTTCTGATGTTTGATTGTCAGTTCAAATTAAAATTTTCGATTTGGTTATATAAGATTTTCTGTCTCTTCTCTTCTATCTAATGATTTGAGCTTACATTGTAGCTTTTCCTTCAGCAACTGTCTACTCTCTTGGCCATCCTAGTGTCAAACAACTTGTAGTATTTTGTGAAGTTTACCCCTTTGGTGTACTTATTTGATGCTGGACAACATGTTTTGATTTTGTTATGGGCAATTAGAGAATTTGACACAGAGAGGTTCAGACAACATGAAGACATGAAAACAAGTTGGAAAAAAATTCAATCTGCCTCCAGACTAGACCCCTATATTGGCTTATTTGCAGTATTACCTTCAGAGGGCTATCTATATATATTAGACTTAGTCCAGGAATGCTTTAAGATCGTGCTCAGAAAGCTGAATGAGAGTAAAGGGCGGTTGCTGGAAGAGAAGCAAGACGACTAAGGTGAAGGAGAAAAGCAAGGAACTAGAACCTGCCGGAAAGGAGCAGCATAGCAGAAGTGAAGCAGCAGGAGCAAGGCAGAGATAGTAGCTGTCTCTAAACTAGTTGCAGCCATCTTATTTAAGCTGCTGTGTTTTCTTAAGGCGCTTCTGTGTTTTCAGAGGCCTTTTCTGAGCTCAGGATGCTCTGCCACAACAGAGAGCTGTAGGATCATGGCAAGCAGCGCTCACACCAGAGAAGCACCTCTGCAGAAACCTGCCAAGAATGTAAATGCCTAGAACTGGATCTTACATCACCTGAGCCTTGCATGATGCTGCGACTTGTCATTAACAGTCTCCACAAAGGGACACATTCTGATGGTGATTAAAAAGGTGCTCTGCACAGCCGTGTAATAGGTGGCAAAGATTATGCGTGTTTTATCTCATCCCCCAGACAGATTTCACCAAATGGTGAAACTAGTCACATCCATTCAAGCAATTCAGAGAAACCACATGAAAGTGCCTTTCCCACAGGCTGCTCTGCTCTGACTTGTCCCGAGGAATGGACACTGTGCTTTAAGCAGCTAATTATTCAGCAGCTAGATAGCATGCTGCTGACAAGCTAGCTGATTACTTACTAACAGTTATTCAGTTATTCCACTCATTTTTATTTTACATATGCCACATTACACCATCTTTACTAATCCTTCTGTTTATCCCCTGGCAATTCAAAATATGTTGAATCCATGAGAATTATCTATCTTAAGACCTGTGATACCCAGGTATTGCAGACACGGCTGGCTTTTTATTTGGTTTAGAAATGACTCAGAGGTGCTCTCACTCAACACCAGGTGCCACATGTCTAAGGAAATAACACAGTTCGGGTGGCATTTGTAGCTGTTACTGTGGTGCCTTTGGCGATTTCTTTTTCTTGAGATTTAAAACTTACTGTACTAATCATAAGCATCAACTATGAGGCATAACTTGTGTTTCTATTTTAGTGTAGCTTTATCTAAAATCTTTAGATCTAAGTATTCAGCAGTTTTAAACATGGAGTGCCTCAACGGGGTGGTGCCAAGCTTTATGAAACAGCAGTTCTGGGTCTGCACTGTTACTCAGAGTATCAAGCACTGGGTCAATATAAGACTGCTTGGTGGCCTTGGACACTGTGGTCATATCACTGTTCCTCAGTTTCCCCCCTCCCCGAGAAAAAACAAAATGGAGACAGTGCTACTGTCTTTGTTGGGAAGCTATGGTGACATCTGTAGATGCTGTATGAGCATCACAAGTTGAAGTCCAGATCTACAGGGTAGAAGTCCACACATGAGGTAATTGTTTGGACTTTCTTTGTAGTCAATGAAAAGCAATAGGAAACTGCAGGGGATGATTTATCTCACCCTAAAATAGTAACCTAAAATAAGGCAGATGAATCCCATCTTGGAAGTGTCTGTTTTTCTGCAATGACTATAAAAGGAGTCAAGGAAACTAGCTCTCAAGTAAATGTCAACACTACAAACACGTGAAGTTCATTAAAATTATTCCATCTGAAGGCCTCTGACGGTCACAGCAGGGACCTCAAGATGCTGTTATAAGCCTCCAGCCTTTCCCTGTGCAATGAGCCTTCAGACTGAGAGGACCCTTTATTTCCTGAAAAAGGGCAACCAGGAAAGTAAAAGAAACTTGCAAACTGCTGTCAGTAGACTCCGTACAGAGATGGTGAAAGAAAAACTCCTTCATACCATTACTATGAATCTCTAAAGGTCCAGATTCTGGCTATCTAGCTAAGAATATGTACTCTGTCATGACAAGGACAAGTGCATGCCATACTTATTGCAGAAGTCCCTAGGGACTTCCCTAGGGAAATACGGTTTGGTCATAGCTCCACTGTACTAAGTGCTGTGCTATCAGCTAGAGACAGTCTGTACCACAAAAAGCTACACAGGCAAGACAATCAAAGTATTGTGGTCCATTCCTTAAAGATGGGGAATTGAGGCAGAGAGAGATTAAAAAGTGACTTGCCCAAATTATATAGGAAGTCTGTGGTGGGACCTTGGTTCTCCCAAAGCGCAGTCTATAACCACATGCTTCTGCAGGTTTGCAGCAATATTGCTAGTTTTGGGACAGAGGGACTCTTTTCTATCAGGGCTGCGCTTACAGATGCGATGTGATTTGCTTTTCCTGTAATTTGGCTTAATTTCTTGTAAGTGAAATGTTTTACAATCCAGTGCATAACTGCACAGTCTCAAACCCTATCATTGAGTTAATACTCAGCTCTTTGGCCAGGAGAGGATGGAAGAAATCACTTGAGTGACTTTCAAGAAGTTTCAAAAGACTCCATTCCTCAGCCAAAGGATGTGGAGACAATCAAGGCTATAATAATGATAGCTTGAAAGCTAGCAGGTTGCTTGGTTATATTCTCAGCATGAAGCTAAAGGTTTAAAGTTATACATGTGTAGGACCAAACATCAGCCGCTGCTAAAATAAGTGTTCAGGTTCTAAGGACAGAAAATTTACACAAAGTTTATTTACAAACTCATAAATTTTCCAAAGTGATAGTCTTGGATTTATAATTAAAATTTGGTCTCTGATGAAAAACACATGAGAACCAGTTTTAAAGAGAGATGGAATTTTTCCCTTTATAACAAAAAAAGAAAAGAAGGAAACATCTCAGTTGTTCAAATACAAATGAACAAAAGTTCAAGAGTAAACCGTATTTTGTTGAGAGATGCTTAGTAATGACATGATTCAATATTATTATGCTATGGTGATCACATACAGTGACTGTAAAAAAACGAAGGTGAATCTCTGCTTCCAGTACAGAGGATTGGTATTGCCCTTTGGATAGAAACTACATTAACCAGATCCCTGGCTTTCATGTTTTTTTAATTAGAAACATAGAATCATAGAAATATAGAATCATAGAATCTTTGGGTTGGAAGGGACGTTTAATGGTCATCTAGACCAACCACCCTGTAATGAGCCGGGACAGCTTCAACTAGATCAGGTGTCTCAGAGCCCTAACCAACCTGATCTTCAATGTTTCCAGGGATGGGGCATCTACCACCTCTCTGGGCAACCTGGGCCAGGGTTTCACCATCCTCAGTGTGAAAAATTTCTTCCTTCTACCTAGTTGAAATCTGCCCTCTTTTAGCTTAAAGCCATTACTCCTTGTCCCATCGCTACCAGCCCTGATAAAAAGTCTGTCCCCATCTTTTTTATAAGCCCCCTTGAAGTATTACAATAAGGTCTCCCCACAGTCTTCTCTTCTCCAGGCTGAACAACCCCAATTCTCTCAGCCTGTCCTCACAGGAGAGGTGTTCCATCCCTCTGATCATTTTTGTGATGGACCAGCAGGTCCATGTCTTTCCTGTGCTGAGGGCTCCAGAGCTGGATGCAGGACTCCAGGTGGAGTCTCACCAAAGTGGAGTAGAGGGGCAGAATCCTCTCCCTCGATCTGCTGGCCAAGTTAATTATTGTTAAGGATCAGCAAAGGAATCAGCTGTTTTACCCTCATGAGTAAGTGACTTCTAATGGCTGTTGGGGATCCTGTGATTGCTCATTATTCATTCTGCAAGGTGTAGTTTCCAGTCCTGAAAGTTCTTCACACACAGAAGTCTTGTATTTGTCACCAGAACTTAGAAGAAAAGCATTGTTTCAGGACAATTTTATACTGTGACCACACCATAGTTTTATGCATCTTCCTTTCACTTTCCATAAGATACATTTTTAAACACGTGTTAAAATATATAAAATAAATGCCTTCTGTCTCACACAAATAATGGATTTATATCCAGGTATCAGGATCTAATATTATGTGTATCATCGATTTTATCTGAAATCTGGGAGATTATATCAAGCGATGAATAACAAAGTCAACATATTTTCCATTTCTCTTACCAGAAAAGAAGAGTAAGGAACTTAAAAGACACTGATTTAAGGGTGATAAAAGGCAGTACTTGTATGTAAACTCTTTTTTATTCACAGCTAATGTCTTTTACTTAGTATCTTGAGGTACATCTGAGACAAAGAATTTTTATCATAATTCAGTTAAGAGATAGACTTTCATTTGGAAAATAAGAATTTCTGCCGTTAGATAACACGCTACAATAATTTAAAATGGAAATAAAATTTAGTGATTCCACCAGAAGACCTACATTTTCATTCCTTGAGAGGAAACTTTCAGAAGGTTATTTCCTAACTGCCTTTTACACTTTCATTGGGCATTTGATCAAGTTTGCTCATCTGATCCAGTGCTGGAATAAGATCTAGAGAGGAATGTTCTGATGAGGTAAAGCTTTATCCAAAAGTGATGTTGTATTCAGGCAGGCTGCTTTGTTTGGAAGAGCCTCTGCTGAAAAACAGCTGTTGAATCCCTGGGATGGGTCTGGGGAACCCCTGCCTGGATGCCAGAGCATGACAATGCCTTACCTGTATTCAATGGCAGGCCAGCAATGTTATCCTTGGGGCCCAGCAGGTTGTCTGCCTTAAGTAAAAGGTGTTATAAGTAGCTATAATTGAAAACTTCTAAATATATGCATCTCCAAAAGAAAACAATGTTTTGCCAAAACTGAAAGTTTTAGTGGAATTCTATGCTTTCTATTAGTGGGTTGGTTGGTTTTTTTTCCTGTGAGCTTTATCAGTACTGTGGTAATACTTCTGACTAAAAGGCAGAGTAAAAAAGCACCAGGAGCACAGGAGATTTTATGCCCTTAGCTTGCATCCTGACAAGCCTCAGTTTACTGGGCCCATGAATTTCTGATTGCCTCTCAATCTGCATTCATCAGTCCATCAGATAAATCCCTCAACTCATAGGGAGTCAATGGAGGTGTCGTGGATTTTGCCACAGAAACATTTAACAGTCCTTCCTGTTACTATTAAATCCATTTTACCTTTTTCAAAGACAGTTAAATTATTTTAAGGAAACTTCATGCAGCTTCCGTATATGGATAAAACATCACCCTTTGCTGCTGCCAGTGCTGGCAGGCGGTTGCTGATCTGAACTCCCTTTGTGATCAGCCAGAGATGCCTCCCACCTTCTGAGCTCTGACAGCAAAAATTCAGATTTTCCCCATGCCTGCTTCATTCTCATTCTCACAGCAAATCTCTCCGAGGATGGCTTCATGCCCTGCCCTATGGCATGTTCTTTGAAGATACAGTGCTCCACACCCTTTTCCCCAATCATTCCCTCTCCTTCAAACAGAGACCTCCACTTCACAAAAGCCATTTCCATTGTACTTGCAGACCACTGAAGGTAATGTCCTGGAAAGACAAGGATGCAGACTTTCTAATTACCAAAACATTGCCTCTGGGAAGTCAGCCTACAGCATTCCTGTACAGCCTTTTTAGACAAGCATTTTCATGCCCCTCTCCTGTGCTCCCTTCCCCTATGCGAACAAGAAGCATCCACAGAGTTACCTCACCATCTTTTTTCAGATGCTAAAAAGATAAATCCTTTGCGATTGCAGGCAGACAAGTATTTCACATTCGACATAGCATCCAGAAAGCTCTACACTACGTGATCCCATATACCAGAAACCACAAAAAAAATCCCTGAAATCTTTGGAACGTTATTAGAAGTGTTTATACAGGAAAACGCTAAAACTAGACTGTCCCAAAGGGAGGGACCAGGCAAAATTGGGGGAAATGCAGTATCTGAGGTCCCTGCCATAGGTGGGGGGGTTGTTAGATGAAGATAGAACAGAGGAAGGCAATTCCTCCACCAAAATCAAAAGCCCAGTCCCTTAGTGGTTTAGTAGAAAATACAGTACAAATCCTGAAATATAATGACTGGTTTTAACTTTGAGGACATGATTAAGGCACATGAGCCAAAACAATCTAAGTATCTCAAGGACTTCTCATTGATTGTTGACATATGAGAAGAAAGTAAAACCCCATCTTTCCCAGAAGCCATGTTTTGCATTGAAGGAGGAAAAAGAGGACATTCTTCCTTGTTCCTGCACTTACCTGGCAGAGGCCCTGAAGCACAGAGCTAATTAAGTACAATATGAATGCAGTGCAAACAGACAGGGTCAACAAACAGCAATCAAGTCTTCCTCCAGCCCTTCTTGCAGATATCAGCAAGTTGAACAGCCAGAATCTCATATGTCAAGTTGTAGATCCTAACTCCAGGATCCTCCCTATCCTGCTGTAAATGCCTCATGCTCCATCTTGAAGAAATTTCATTTCTTTCCTCTTATTTTCCATGTTTGAAAGTCATTTCTGTGCTTCCAAGAGATACAAATCTTCTTCCAGCTAACTTGCTTTAGGATGAAAATGTGTGCATTTTGCTTTGAACTTTCCTTAAATTTCACCAGTTTTCTTTCCCTGATATTTACTCATCTTCAAAATGTATCTGTGAATAGTACACACAGCCTTGACTTTGCTGGGTAAAACAAGCCTAGCTCTTTTCGATGTCCTCTCACAAGACAGGTTCCCCTATTTCTCTTTTGACATTGCAAAAAAACCCTGATCACTAGTTACTTTGTGTTCTGCTCTGTCTCTTTTTATCTATATGGTCTCTGATTTTCCATTCAGATTGTAAGCTCCTTACAAAATATTTTTCTGTTTTGTCTCTATGGGCCTCACAGTGTGTTTTGAACTGTGACTGAGGTAGTTTACTGCATCACTACAGATTTTCATAATCAAATGCAGCAAATGTATCTGAAATCCCACTAGAAAATAAGGGAATAATGGCATAGTAAACCTAATTTTCCCAAGTTTCAAAAAGTCTCCATTCTGATTACATTTGAGGAATGGGAAATGTTTAATCCAGAATTTTCCTTTTCAACTAACAATTGCTCACTCTTTTTTTTTTATCCAGCAGGAAGCCTGGAAAAGAGATCATATAAATTCACCAGGTCCTTACTTTCCCTACTATATCCTGAATGCCCTAACATGCTTGCTTTTTTAAAGGAAAGAAGATGAGTCACATGGATGAAAGAATACAAGATAGGGAGGTGGCTGAGAACAGTAGAAAAAGCATCAGATAAAATACAATGCATTTATTTTACTACACTGAGCGAGTCATTTGGGAGAGGCGCTGGATATGGAAATGGAAGAGGGAATGATCTGAAATAATACTGTATACGCTTCATTCCTCTTCCCAGGGACTGAGCGCTAAGCGTCGTTCTCAGCGCAGGGACCATATCGCCCCGTCCCTCGGTCCTGTTTCTCCCCACTGACCACACATGTGTTGGTTTGATCCCTGGCTGGCATAGCTGTGCTGACAGAAACTCCTCATCTTCAGACAGTTACACCAGCAAACTCTGTGTCTCCTTGTTTCAGGGAAGGGTGTGTGTCTATGGAAGAACTATGTCAGGCTGACTGCACCCACATGAGGAATGCCTTACCCATCAGTCAGCTTATAAGTAAAGCAATCCAGGAATAAATCCAGGAATAAACTTGGCCTTAGTTACCACACCCCTGCGGAGAGGTGTGTAGAACCAAAATGAATATCCAATTAAGGTAGTGATAAGTATTGAAATTTCTGTCTACGTGCCTGATCTGAAGCTCATTAACATTGAATGCTTTATATCATTCTGGTTGTGCAAAGAGCTCTTTAAGTGCATGTAAGTTATATCAACCACTACATTTGCATTGTCTTTTAAGCCTTTTCCCTGCACCAGAATGGTGGAAAAAAACCCCACAGTTTTAATGAGAAATCTGCCTTGCTTTTACTTTGTTGCAAGAGAAGATAATTGCAGAATGCGGGGGCATTTGCACATGTTAAAAAATCTTGCACCTTCAGGTGAATAGCTAAGAGATAAAATTAATTTTTCTTGAGGAATTTATCATTTTACTAATACAAACCTTATCATGTGCTTTCTCCTTTGCCTTGTCTAGAAAGAAATGGAGCCATTGCTGTAAGTGCTTCTTCATGTAACCTGCAAAGAAATATCCTTTCCAAGTGCACTTAAATGATTCTCCTGCCTTAGAACCTGTAAGCAGTTTGATGGAGAAAACTCCAAATGATAAACATACATAAGAAAATGAAAATAAATATTTAGTTTCACTCAGCTTTATAAAGCATGTATCCTTGAGCAATCTTTCTTTAGTTACATGACAAAGGCTGTATAATAAATACTCAGTAATGACATGCTCTGTGGCTTATGGGGTGATGATTATATCCAAATCCATCAAATGGTTCAAAGAGTGATTACAATCCAACTCATAATTTTTAGATCATAAGGATTCCATTTCAAAGCTGAAGTATTCCATTAATTATCCCGTTGTTTATGGTCAGTGGATGAACTAGATTTGCATCCTTGTAGAAGATCAGATCCTTTAAAGGAAACTGGTTAAAAACAGTGCTGTAAGCATATTATTTGTTCCCCAAGATGGCAGAACAACCCCATATCTCAGTTCCTTTCTGATTACATGGAGGACCTGCTGCTTTGGGATAGATTCCTACCCAAATAGAAGAAGTAGAAAGATGAAAAAAGCTTTAAATACTTAGGTAATAATAGTGCATATAGTAGTACGTTTTACCATAAAAGGGGGAAAAGACAACATTGGGTTTGTGCTACTTACGAAGTGGTGTGTCCCTCAAGCACTGAGATACTATGATTATCTTCATGACTCTTTATTTGTGTTGCTGGCATTTGCAGAGTCTCATACTCTCTATTCCCACAGTGATATCTGGCACAGGGGTAAAGTGTCCACTAAAGAGCCCAAGTTCAAGCAAAGGGATGGTTGAAAAGATAAGAAGGGAAGATTTTGGTGACGGAATAGATAGGCTTGAAGCATTTGTCAAGTATAAATGAATCAGCTACGAATGTTAAAAAAATCATAGTCCTACATGATATAACTGTGTCTGTAAAAAACCCAGTAAACCATGGTTACCATTGCAGCAAGAAGACTTCCTGCTGGTATAGATAATTCTCTTTGAGGATGCCAACAAAAGAGTTCCTCCAGGCCGAAGGAACATCCCCTCTAAGGACACTTTTTGGCATAGTTATTGTATTACAGCTTTCCCAACTAACTTTTCTCAAGTATACAGAAATTTCTGGACAGCTTCTTATAGCCAAGCTATCATGATGACAGGATGTCAGGGGATAGCAGGAAGCAAGCTTACTAACTGTGAATAATCACTAACATAGATTAAATATGGATAGAAAAGTCCCTGTCCCTGAGTATATACATATATGCTCTCTACCATAGGTTGCTAGACAGCTGAAATGCCTGTGAAACAGCTGCTTAAGTTACACAGTTACAGAAAAAGCAGCACTAATTCTGAGTGGCCTTTATATGTCAGAGTATAAACTAGTGGAAGACTAAACACTAAAACAGAAGAACTGATACCATTTCTGTTATTCTTATGAGCCTTTCTTTTGAGGACATGAGCTTTGACTCTTGCCATTATACCTGATAGGAAAGCTCTTGATGTAAGATCTCCTTAAAACAATACTCATCCAGAAGTGGAATACCTGACTGATGAGACCAACCATCCCAGACTGTTTAGTGAAAAAAAGCTATGGCACTAACTCATACAGCACCAGAAGAAACTTGAATCAAGCAGGAATGAACCATTGATTTATTAGCCATTCACCCATTTCTTACCTTATTTTGAAGGCTAGTAGTAAACACAGAATCATAGAACATTTTAGGCTGGAAGGGACCATTAGAGATCCTCTCCAGTCACCTGTCTGGGCAACATGTACCAGTGTTTCACCACCCTCATTGTGAAAAATTTGTTCCTTCTATCTAGTCTGAATCTGCCCTCTTTCAGCTTAAAGCCATTACCCCTTGTTCTATCGCTACAGGCCCTGCTAAAAAGTCCGTCCCCATCTTTCCTACAGGCCCCCTTGAAGTACTAGAAGGCTGCCATAAGGTTTCACCAGAGCCTTCTCTTCTCCAGGCTGAACAACCCTAACTCTCTCAGCCTGTCTTCATAAGAGAGATAGGCCATCCTCTGGCCCTCCTCCAGACCCTCTCCAAAAGGTCCATGTCTTTCCTGTGCTGAGGGCTCCAGATTTGGATGCAGGACTCCAGGTAGGATCTCACCAGAGTGGAGTAGAGGGGCAGAATCACCTCCCTTGACCTGCTGGCCATACTTCTTTGGATGCAGCCCAGGATACGGCTGGCCTTCTGGGCTGCGAGCACACATTGATGGCTCATGTCCAGCTTTTCATCCACCAGTACCCCCATGTCCTTCTCGGCAGGGCTGCTCTCAATCCTTTCATCCCCCAGCCTGTATTGATACTGGGGCTTGCCCTGACCCAGGTGCAGGACACTGCACTTGGCCTTGTTGAACCTCATGAGGTTCACACGGGCCCATTCCTTGAGCTTGTCCAGGTCCCTCTGAATGGCATCCTGTCCCTCAAGTGTGTCAACCACACCATTCAGCTTGGTGTCATCTGCAAACTTGCTGAGCATGCACTTGATCCCACTGTTTATGGCATTGATGAAGATTTTAAACAGTATTGGTCCCAGTACTGACCCCTGATGGACACCACTCCTCACCAATCTCCATCTGAACATCAAGCCATTGACCACTACCCTCTGGGTGTGACCACCCAACCAACTCCTCATCCACCCAACAGTCCACCCATCAAACCCATTTCTCTCCAATGTAGAGAGAAGGATGTCATGGGGGATCATGTCAAAGGCCTTCCAGAAGTCCAGATGGACAACATCTGTAGCTCTTCCCTTGTCCACTGGTGTGGTCCCTCCATCATAGAAGGCCACTAGGTTGGTCAGGCAGGACTTGCCCTTGGTGAAGCCATGCTGGCTGTCTCTAATCTCTTCCCTGTCCTACCTGTGCCTTAGCAGAGCTTCTAGCAGGATCTGTTCCATAGCCTTCCCAGGCACAGACGTGAGGCTAGTAGTTCCCAGGGTCCTCCTTGCTACCCTTTTTAAAAATGGGTGCAATGTTACCCTTTTCCAGTCTCCAGGGACTTCACCTGACTGCCAGGACTTTTCAAATATCTTGGACAGTGGCTTGGAAAATACATCAGCCAATTCCCTCGGGACTCTGAAATTCATCTTGTCAGGTCCCGTAGACTTGTGCAAGGTCAGGTTCCTCAGGTGGTTTCAAACCTGATCTTCTCTTACAGTGGGAGGGACTTTGGTCCTCCAGTCCCCATCTTGCAGTCCATCCACTCAAGAGATGTCGAAAGAGTGGATGTTAGCCAATGTTTAAATATGACTAGCTAGCTTGTTTTCAGTAGACTGAATAGTTGCAAAAAAACTAGAACTTAATCTGAGCAAATAATTTTTAGTTTTAAGTGAATTTTAGTTTTCTATTTATTGTTTTATGTTTTCCAGTGCAAACTGTAAATAACATAATACTCAGAACTCAGAAACAACAGAAAGACTGGACTTTTCCGATACTGGTAACTTTTTCAAAATCACATTAATGATTACATTTTGAAGTCACTTGACTGCTTTTGGAAATGTTGCCCAGTGATACTAAAAATCTACTCCAGTCTTCATCTTCAGATGGCCTCCTTCAGCTTTTTTATGACATTTAATGTACATTCTCTCTACTTTCCTTTACAGTGCTGGGGAATTATCTAGGTCTGGTATGGTGGGTTGACCTTGGCTGGACACCAGGTGCCACCAAGCTGTTCTATCACTCCTGTCCTCACCTGGCCAGGGCTAGTTTTGACAAGAGTCCTCCAACTGACAAGATGGAGAAGGAGCTATTGTTTCTGGTGCTGCAGTATTTCCAGATGAAACTAAAGCAGAAATAGACTGGAAAGCTTGCTTTTCAGAACAGCTCAGTTTTGAAAATTCAAAGCATTTAGGTATTTTGGTGCTCATTTGTTTCTAAGCCGCTTCCCTCATCCAAGGTTTAGATATCATATTTTGATATATGCTATGAAGGAATAGCCAGATGGGAAGCTATTCAAAATGTGTTATGTATGCAGCCTTCATTTCATAATAGTAATGTTCTAAAATTAAGGCTCCATCAGTGCAGAAACATGAGATCATTTCCCAGATTTTTGTTTTAAAACCTGAATTCAGTATAAAGAGTGTGCATGGATACGATATCAAAACCACGCAAAGACATTAAAAACATAAATCTGTGAAAGATTAGTGAAACTAAACTTGCAAAAGAGGTTGAAGCTAAAAGCCAAAACAGAGCAGAAACAAGTCCTTCTTTACAATAGCACAAAGTGCAATTACCCACTTCTGGACTAAGAAAAAATGGCCATTGTGCCCTTTTGAAGGAAGTATAAAACAAATACACAGACTAAATTGTGGTATAACTCCATTATGTCCATCGACCTTGCCTCCATTAAACCTGACACGCAGCCTCCAAGGACTGCAGAATTTAAAGCAGAAAAGATTCAGCTGAATCTTTTGATTTCTTTTACTTTTGGATTAAGATGTTTTAGCAAACTGCTTTATCCATTTGTAGTATTTTCAGGCACGTGTTTCAACTAGGGAAATCCTGCTGGAGCGAGAAGAGATCATTGCTCTGCAGCACAATGAACCAGGAAGCTGGTAGACCTTAGAAAATATAAACTCTTCCCCAAGATACAAAGGCCCTGCGTAATCCCCACCTCCAGTGTAATGTTCTCTGCTGCTAGAAATCACTTTAGCAGTTTTAATGGTCAATAAGCAGTAAACCTTAAATGGACCCAAACTCCTCTTTATCCGTGTCATAAATCTGATCTGATAGCAGACATCAGGAAGTAATGGGCCCCAGGGGAAGTCCTCACCATGGCATCCATACGTCTCACTAAATTGCACAACAAGGACCTCAGTCTGGAATGGTTTGTTAAATGCCTAAACATGTAAAAAAAGAAAAAACAAAAAACATACCACCCTCACCCCCCGCTAAATAGTATTTACATTCCGCATTATCTCCACAAGTGTTGTGAAAATTCAGGTTTAATTCCATCTTCTCTCTCCTGCAGTGCTTGGAGTAGACAACAAAGCACAGTGTTTGGAAGTTGCACAGCAAAAAAGCTTTCAAAAACATCCAAGAGTTATCAGCTGGATTAAGATTTTCTCGTTAACCATTATTTTACCTCATTTCCAGGATGTAGAAAGAGTTGGATATGCTGGGAGTATACTTGCAGTTGTGACTGTAAACTCCAGTCATCATAAAAATTATGCTGAATTGGCTTTCTGTGTGGACTTGCTGATCTGCTTAGGTCTCTTTGTAGATGTCCTCCTGGTGAACTGGTGGCTTTAATACAATTTATTCTCATTTATTTTGGAAGTGACTTAAGTTAAACTGAATGGAGGCCATTTAAATTACTAGATCAAGTGTCCACACAGGCATGTAATATGGTTTGAGTTCACATATATAACTTGCTTAAGTTAGTTTTTCCAAATGTCCTTTAGTAGAGGATCTGTACCATAATTTGTAATTATCAAAAGTTCTAGTAGATGTTTAAAGAAAAAGAAGTATGCTGTATGTAATGAAAAAAAGACATGAAAGTCACAAGAGCATTCTGCAACACAGCACAAGACTGAAATGGATCATCTCAATCTTTAGCCAATCTTTTCTGTCTCAAAAGAAAAAATGTCACAGCTATGTCACTGCTCCATATGTAGTTAGTTAGTTGGGCCACAATAAGATTAAAACATTATGCTACCATCAGAAGCCCTGCCTAAGACCAAAGCTTCATAGTTATTTTCACATACAAACACACAGGCACACGCATACACTCACAGAAGTGGAGAGAGTTGTGTCTTGGATAACTCTTAATCCTTCCTCACTGCATTCATGTTTTACTGTTCATCTCAAGCCCGGTCAGATTTTTCATGAGTAAACACTCAAATTCATTTCCATGCTCACAGCTGAGACACAGATCTCTGTTTTGGCCAAAGTCACCTCTGACATAGCTCTGCTCACCAGGAAGAAATAGATCTTCAGTTTGTTTTCTCTTAATGTTTTGCAGAACGGAGATGAACAGTTATAGAAGTTTTAGAAGATATTTTTTGTAAATACCATCCCTAGATTAAAAATGAAAGAGATTATGTTGTGACAGTTGTTATTTAGGAACATTCATGCACACTCATTCACTGAACAGTTCACAATTTTTCGGGAGACATGGGCATTCAGTGGAGAGCACTCACCCAGCAGAATATAAAAACTAAAAGAAATTCATCTAAGCTCAGAACTAAAAGAATCACAATTTATGTGTCAGTGTTGCAGATAATTTGCTGCCTCCTTGGTTTCCATCAAGGAAAGCAAACATATGGGGCACATTACAAAATTGTATGGGAACATATGGTACTGCACTGAAATGGTAAGATAAGTGACACAGGGAAATCCATGATCCATTGGGTAGGAATATTTTGGGCCTCCTGGTGCTCAGCAGTCAACTTTTCTTTTCTAGCACGGCAGAATGTTTTGAGTTAAATAAATGACCGGATATTTTGGCAGCAGTTTTATAGTGGCTTGATCAAGCCCCTGAGAGGTACCTCATCCTGACTGTATAGATCTTCTCTGTACCACCAGGAAGGCAAAGAGAAATATAAATCAAAAGACTGTGTTCTGAAAGTTTTACAGCTAAAATTTATGTGCTTCAATATAGAGGTATTTGAGGGATCAGGGAAATCTATTGCTCACTAGGGTGATTCCATGTTTAAGAAAACTTTCTGGATAAGCTTGATCATATTTATAAGCACAATGTACAAATACAATGGAATGATGTTGTCATCCATCTGCTACTGTTTCTGTTTGCATGCACCTAAACCAAAAGAAGAGGACAAATTCTTATTCATTCTCTGAGGTTTATACTTCAAAAAGACTAAAAGCTATACAAGCTTTCTTTTCTTCCCACCAAAAGGAGAAGCCAGTGTTTTCATCTAAGAAGAAAGCATCTTAACTATAAAGAAGTTTGGTAGACTTCTCCTAATTTAGAAACTTCATCTTTTTCAGATGGTGTTAAAGTTATACATTGATATCAAGGGTTTTCAGACCATGGAGGACAACTTTATCAAATATTACCTATTGCGTATCAGCATAATTCCTATAAGGTAGAGGATCAAAACAAAATCCCTGAACATCCCAGAGAGCAGAAATAAGGTTCAGGGATAAGTTCTCAGATCTGCTGCTTCAATTCACCTCTTCATGTTTATAGAGATAGTATAAGAACAAAGATAGGATTGTACTCATAGGTATTTATTTAGCTATCACCTAATAATCGAGAATATATACATTTATCCAACACTTCAAAGTTCTCTTCAGTACCCCAGACTTTAAAATTTTGTTGCTACTTTCTCAAGCTGCCTAGGGCTAAATTAAAACATTTGGTTAGATAAGGACAAAACACAAACTGCACATCTAAATAGCCCTTCACTCCAGGATTTGGAAAATTATGAGATATATCCTCAACCTAATTAAAACTTAGGGACAGAAAAGATTCAGGCTTGAGAAATGGGTAGACGAATTCCAAACTTTGAAGCATTTTGTAAATACAGACCTTTGCAGTACTTTACAGCACTCATTACACAAAAAAACCCCACCTCTCTTTTCCCATACAAAGCCCCAAAATTCAGCTGCTCTGCTGTTCTGGTTGCCCTGCTTTCTCTCTCTTAAGGGGAGTAAAATATTCCCACTTCTCAGCACGTGTTTCCTGACATTGAGGACTGGAGGGAAGCAGATGAGAACTGATGGATGTTGGGGTGAGTTGGGAAGAGAGAGGAGGCTATGGGGTGTAAGCAAAAAGGAGCTCAAGGTAATAAGTGAGTTGTTATCATAGATAGGACAGTTGGTGCTGCTGTTTATACGTCCTGAAAAGGGTCCTGCCCAGCATCTTCCCTCACTTTTGGCAGGGGTTGTTGATCATGGGGAGAGAGATGGGGACAAAGCATAGTTAGCAGTGGAGTGGGGTCAGGCTGTTGGAGATCAGAGGCATGGAGGCTCCTGAAGGAGTGAGAGTGTGGGGGAAAACTCACCAGTAAAGACTGTACCAACATATATTACACGACTGACCCATCCCTGGGGTTTTTTAGCATGTAAACTGATATCTGAAAATACACTATCAAAAAAAGATGCCATTGGGGTTATGGAGTCTGGTATTCACAAATCAAGGAACAAAGGCACCTCTAGAAATCAAGATGCTTCACCTAAAATTAACCTTTAGAAGAGTCTCTCACTATACAGAGAGACTAAGTCCTGAACTAAAGCCCACAAAAAAAGTGCATAAAGTTAGGTATGGTGAATACCAACCCTTTGGGTGTGTAGTCTGGCACAGTATTTAACTGTGTGCTTAAATATGAATCATTTTAAAGTATGCTGTTATTCTACTAATATTAGCAATGCTATAGTGTTACAATGATAATGCATTCTTTAAAACAGATTATTTTATCCAGAGATCTTGTGTCACCAGCACAAGGGGAAAGATAAAAAGATATATGAACCTGAAGCAGGAGAGAGACTTCTGTGCCCTGGGTCTGTATGCACAGAGTTTGCCAAGTGGCTTGGCATGATTAAGAAAAAAGCATTGCTGGAACCTTATCCAAGAGCAGATCCAGTTCAGCAGCAGATACTAGCTTAGCTTAAAGCCACTGGATTAGAACTTGGATGGAAATTTAAACATGTACCTTGGTCTGAAATAAGATGTGATTTAGTAGTTTAGTAGAAACAGACACTGGCTGCTTTAAAGTTCTTTTTGTCTCCCCCTTTCTTAAAGTCTCTCATGTCTCAGATATGCTATTATTATAATAACTATACTGCCAGATGAAATAGCAACCTTTTGCCTAAATGATTATTTTTATGACTGTGTAGTTTTATACAGCAGATTATCATGACACAAAGACTATATGGCATTTGAGTGATCTACAATGATTTTCATGTGAAGGGCATTGTCTGTGTAGTGTACTAAAAGTTTCAATATTTCTTTTAAATTGTTAAGCATATGAAAGTCTCCTACAAGTAGCAGCTTTTATGTAAAAATTAACCCCCTTCTGTGATTTTTTTCTAAGAAGCAATTCCAAGAAAAAGTGGAGAAAAAAGACATCTTTGTTAGCTGCCTACAAAATTGATGTTTTGAAACTAAATCTCTTCGTGTATTAGAAAGTTTTCACAAAAAAATACTCAGAGCCGACAAAGAATTCAACCTTCCCATTTTCAGCATCTGAGTTAGCTTGAAGGAAAAAAAAAGCATGACAAAAGGTCGCTGAAGCAATGGGGAAATTATTTCTTATTGCTGAATAGAAGCATTACATGCTGGGGTGCGTGGCTGTTTTTTGTTTTCCCCATCTCCTCAGAACAGAAGTAAACTACATGTCTAAGAAGTTAGGAGAACTCAGATATTTCCAAATGTTAAGTTAGTTCTTTCTGTTCAGGCCACAAGAAAACATTGTGAGTCACCATAATTGGGCCAGCCTGGCATTAGTCAAATAAAATTAAGTTTTGGCCTGATGTGAATCTGCTCACTAGGACTGGTCCATTTCATACCTTGGTCACCTCCAGAATACTTCAGCCGTCTAATGTCAGGTTGTTTTAAGTCCCTGGGGCAAGGACAGTCCTCTTCTTATTTGCAGTTGCAATGCCAAGATGTACAATGCCCTGAACTTTAATTCTTGATGGTCTGAATGTGTATTTAAGCCTCTCTCTCTGGCTCGCAGAGCACTGTACAAGCATGAGTGAAAAGCAATGATCTTATTCCCTTTTGTGTGTGGTTCATGAAGAACCATTGGGAAAAAAGCAGCCTAACATTAATTATACTAAATAGGGAGAATGAAAACATAAGACGAGCCCTGTTCTCTAGCCAAGCTAAAGAAGGCTCGAAGAGCATATCACACTCTTTGTGTTCACAGCTCCTATAGCCATTTCTGTAGACACTGCATGTCAAGCATTGGCTACATGCAATGTACGTTGAGATGGGAACATTGTCTTGCCTAGATAAAAATTATCTGGAGGGATTATCCAACTTCTACTACCAAAAAGTCACAGTCATCATCTAAGCTAGTCATCTAGACTCCTCAACAATCAACAGGGAGAGATGGATGCCTACAGAAAATGATTCACCATAGACACAGGACAGGACAAGTTGTTCTCTGGAGATGGCTATCCCTCTCCAGTGACTATTAGTTAACCAGCTCAACTTGCTGCCTAACTATTAAATAGCTAAAATTAGGTGAGATTAATCCCACACAGTGGTGTTGTCTGGACTAGATTAAATTTCCTTAGGACAGGTCTGAGCAACAAAATGCCTCTGTTTTTGCCATATTTGGCAACTCGTAGCACAAACAGACCAAAACCAATAAAAACGTAGGTTATAGAGGTGATGATAGCAATGAAGATACATTGGGATAGATGTTAGCACTGACTGCAAATGATGTGTGGTACCCTTGGTGCCCAGAGGGCTTATGCTCTAGTTCATGCTGCAATCACATCTTTGTTTTGCTGTGTAAACAAACAGTAACTCTAGGTATACAAAGCAATTACAATTTAGCATTTCTATACTGAACCAATCAAAAACCATGGAGCGTCAAAACAAAATTAAGGCGGTAAAGTTTCAACTGAGTTCAACATTTTGCCCTGTTTACTTGTGCTCCCACGTACGCAGGGAGCAGCTTATCTTGGGATAGTTACTGTTTCACAACTGTAATGGTCTGCCTACCTCTGCTTCAGTCACATCTCAAGTAGCAGCTACAGGACTGAAATGAATTTTAGCCTGCAAAACTGAAATCCATGCTGTTTTGTTTTGACAAATTGCACCATGCCCTGACTTCCCAGGTAGCTGGGATCATGGGATGACAGAATAGACATTGGCAGAAAAAACTCCCTCAGTGCCAAACGAAGCCAGTTTCTGCTACTGGATCAGAATTCTTAATAAACAAACAAACAAAAAAAATGCCCTTACTGTGGAGCCATGCCCATGTGTAATTGCAATACATTTTTTGGAATACTGTTTCATAGCAATTCACAGAGTTTGGAAAGGTTAGGTTACACCGAGAGCTGGTTTCATTCAGCCACCAGAAATCCATCGGATGTGTTTTAGGGAGGATTTCCTGCTTCTGCTGTTCAACATGTGCAAGACCCTGACCTGAACTTTTGCATCACATTAGCAAGTACTGCTGCTATTCAGGCAGGTCTGGTGCTTTGCTGATTTCTCCCTTTTATGAGTCAAAACAAACCAAACCCACAGCAGTTTGCTTCAAGCTAAAAAACTCAACTCATTATTCAAGGAATTTCTGAAAAGTAAATGCCATTTAATTGACTAAGTAGAAAGTACCCTCTTTCTGCAGCAGACGAGGGTGGCTTTGTGGAAGATAGATACATAATTTTTGCAAGTCTGGAGTATTTTATACACTGCAGCAGTTTAAGATGATAAAGCCCCTAGCTGTTTGCTCTGCCACCCTACCAGAGTTTATCATCCTACTGTCAAGTAGGGAGTTAGGAAAAATATGAAGTGGCGTCAACCACTTCAGCCAAAAAAAGAAGCATAATTTAATAGTTTCTGGCATAGGCATGAAGTGGACAGCTGGAGGCAGGAACGCTGTAATAAACCTCCACAGCAAGGTTACACAAGCTGATCTCTTAGTTTCCCAGATGAAGGGCTTTCAAAACATATTTTTATAAGTGTATTAAGCATAGTGATGGAAACAGACTTATTTTGAGGTGCTTACCATTAGGTTTTGTGCTGATAAACTTGAGCTTTTTAAGTTTATAAGTTCATAAGTTTATCTTTATTAAAAAAAATTAGTAAATCAGAGGATGCACAGAAAACCTTCAGCCCCTCCCTCGACTATGAATGCTGTACTCAGAAATATTTGACCGTTAAAACAGTCTAATCATTTACAGTGAGGGATAATGTGCTGGTTTTGGCTGGGATAGAGTTAATTTTCTTCACAGTAGCTAGTATGGGGCTGTGTTTTGGATTCGTGATGAAAACAGTGTTGATAATACAGGGGTGTTTTCATTATTGCTGAGCAGTGCTTATACAGAGTCAAGACCTTTTCTGCTTCTCACACCACCCCACCAACAAGTAGGCTGGGGGTGCACAACAAGTTGGGAGGGGACACAGCTGGGACAGCCGACCCCAGCTGACCAAAGAAATATTCCATATCATATGATGTCATGGTCAGCATATAAATCTGGAGGAAGAAGGAAGGGGAGACATTCGGAGTGATGGCATTTGTCTTCCCAAGTAACTGTTACATTAGCGACCATGACATGATTGAGGTGTTGGAGCGTGTCCAAAGAAGGACAACAAAGCTGGTGAGGGGTCTGGAGCACAAGTCTTATGAGAAGCGGCTGAAGGAACTGGGGTTGTTCACTCTGGAGAAGAGGAGGCTGAGGGGAGATCTTATCACTCTCTACAACTACCTGAAAGGGGGTTGTGGCGAGGTGGGTGTTGGTCTCTTCTCCCAAGTAACCAGCGATAGGACGAGACGAAATGGCCTCAAGTTATGCCGGGGGAGGTTCAGACTAGATATTAGGAAAAATTTTGTTACTGAGAGAGTGGTCAATCATTGGAACAGGCTGCCCAGGGAGATGGTGGAGTCACCATCACTGGAGGTGTTCAAAAAACCTGTAGACATGGCACTTCAGGACATGGTTTAGTGGGCATGGTGGTGTTGCGTTGACGGTTGGACTTGATGACCTTGAAGGTCTCTTCTAACCTTAGTGATTCTGTGATTCTGTGATGGAGCCCTGCTTTCCTGGAGATGGCTGAACACCTGCCTGCTAATGGGAAGCAGTGAATGAATTCCTCATTTTACTTTGCTTGCATGCACGGCTTTCACTTTACCTATTAAACTGTCTTTATCTCAACCCATGGGTTTTCTCACTTTTACTCCACTGATTCTCTCCCCTACCCCACCATGGGGGGAGTGAACAAGCAGCTGTGTAGTGCTTAGTTGCCAGCTGCGGTTAAACCACGACAAATAATCATTTACAATGAGGGATAATCATTTACAGTGAGGGATGACCTCAATATCTCACCGAGTCCTGCTGGTAATATTACAAGGCTCCCTGTGGCAACATATCACCAAACAAGTAGCCAGATTTTGTCTATTTTATAATGAAGATGTGGTAGAGAAGAACTGCATTTTATTGGCATTGACCAAAGGGAACAAAATTGCCAAACTAGATACAAGTTTTTCAGCGACTCTTCAGATACAAGTTGGAGCTACTTATTCTTGAGCAAGAATGTAGGTCTTTGTCTCTGAAGTCAAACAGTGATTATTGAGCAAAACTAAAGAACTAAAAGAAATCCAGAATTTTTAGAATGTATGCCAAGTCCACAGAGCAGACTGGGGCCAAGACTCTTACAAGAACTTTTTTTTAATGTTTAATGGCTATTTAATAAAGTTTTCTTGGCAGTCCTGTCACTTCAGTACAGTTTCTAAAGATTTTCAAGAAAAGATTCCATTTAGTTTTCCTTTTCTTGTTTCTTTTTTTAAGCAAGTTGTATGTGGATCATGTGGCAACCAGTCTGAGTGAAAAAAGTAAAGCTAGATGTCCATGGATAAGCTCTTTAATTGCAGACCAGCTGCTATTCACATTTCCAGGCTACTCAAATTCACTTGTAACTCGGGTCTTCTTGTTTCAGCTTATTGTTCAGCTGGAAAATCAACTGAAGGGTAAGCAGCAAAAGAGGAAAAACTGGTAGGACATCAGATCTGACTGCAAACAATACACTAAGCCCTGGAAATGAAAACAAAAATATCAAGATAATCTGCACCAAGCGCAAGACTATGATGATGAATGGAGATATATAAATGTGTAGACTGTAGACTGACATCAGCTGAGAATCTGTCTCTCTATTTGCAGTGTTTGTACAAATAAAAGATTATGACTAGACTGCCAAATTGCCATATAATCTTCTGCTATCTGTGGACACGCTGTGCCTGGGCAAACTGGCAGCTTCCATTCACTTCACAGATTTTCACAAAAGCAATTCAGAAAAACAGCCTCTGCAAGTTCTCCAGGGAAACCTGGAACATGACTCACCCAGACCTACACATGCCAGGGAAGCTGGACCACCAAGTCACAATGGAAACTCTGTACCAGCCTTCCTACCCAGGGATAAATGCTTTTAGGAGTTGTGCTTTGAGAAGTAGAATCTTGCAGATGCTCCTCTTTAGGTGATGTAATTCTGCCCTGCCCCACATTCAGGGCTATGTTGTTAAAGCAATAACTTATCCTTAATTGTCGTGGGTGAACTTGTCAACACCATCCTTTCTTTGCTTCTTGTGTGCTTAGCAGATGCTCCTCTCCATCTGTAACAGCATGAAAAAATTATCAACAGGAATATGCATAGACATATGCTCAGAAGCTATCTCTATGGTTTCTTATATTTTCCACTCATATCAGACTTTTGAACCTTTATTTGTGCAGCCGGTTATGCTGAATTCATAGAAACAATTTCACATATATTGCAAAAAGCTCTTTAATGCCAAGACATTCTTTTCCTCAGCCAATTATTTTTGTCACAAATGGCAGCATGAGTAGCTTCTGGTATAATCACACTCCTTTTAATTACTGAATCATCCATACCCTTCCAAGTGCATTCCGAATTGTCATCCTCCTTGTCAGAGACAAGAACAATTTCTGGAACACAAGAGCACTGATATTTACCATTGCCAATTTTTTTTCACAGCAATATATTTCCTCTCTCTATGAACAAAACTGTTTGAAAAAGACTTAAGCCAGGGAGTAAGATATAATATTTTTTTAGATTAACTTCTGCCTAAAGAAAAAAATGGTCTAAGATATAAGTCGGTGTAGCAGGTTTGATTTCAGCAGTAGAAGTGTGGTTTTAATGAGATTTCCCCAAATAATTCTAACCAAGGCCTTAAAGAGGTCTTAATTTTTATGAGCCAAAATTAATTTGCCAGTGTTGTGTCCAGGCTACAAAACTAAAATTAAAGATAAAAAATCCTCTAAGCACTCCCATAAGCCTTATGGTCACAAGCAATAAGGTCTCACAAATGGCATCTGATACTTATAATGTTTCAAGCATTCACTACAGGCAGTTGTTAATTTCCATTTAAATTTATTCTAATTACATACCAACACATGGGCTAAACAAATCAAATTGAAAAATTTAACAGGCGAAAACCAATTACTGGCCAGAACTAATTTTTCACTTTTTTGTATTGCAAATCTGTTGGATCCTGAGGAAAACATTTTCTAAAATCAGATGTTCTAAATATCTAAAGTGTATTACTGTGTTTATCTTTCTTTTGAAGGCTAAACATTTTCTAATACCTATAGGAAATAGTGAGGTGGTTTTTGTTTTGGTTTCATTTGGTTTTGTCTTTATAACTATTGTCTTATTGTGCTAGCAAATCAGAATTTTCTTTGGCTAGCTTTGGTATGTTTTTCCCTTTCGGAGCATTGCTGAAAGGGGCACACATTAAATCCCTCCATTTTTGTTATCAGCACTGTCCCAACAACAGCTGGAGCAGCCAAGACAATGACTTAGGCACAAATGTCAGCAAGATCATTTTTTCCTTCTGGGATGTGCTTGTGACATTGATTCATTAGTCAGAGACTTGTTACTTTGGCTAAAGCTACAGTGATTTACAGGGCAAGATATTTGCATCTTTCATGTCTCCATGAAACACAGACATTGGTATTGAGCTACCTAACTCCATAGCCAGAGACACAGAAATAGAGATGCAAAAAATGACATTTTCCTGTCCACAGCCTTACCAAATATGTCAGTTATAACTTACTTTTAATCATAAGGGCCTGGGTATATGTTTGGATATGTCTTCCTTTTGTCCTTGTTCTTGATATTTTGTTTCCATTTTTACTTTTCATCTTCTATTAAAACACAACATAGGAAATTAGATTAAAAGAGGGGAAATTATATTAAACAAAAGGAAATTAAATTCAGCAAAATTGTTACAAGGCTGTGAAAGGTTTGACTGAAACCAGCCTTTGGAAATTAATGTCTTCAGACATCCTCTGGCACAGTGATACCTTTCAAGCAGCCACCATGATGTTCAGAAGAGTCTATTCTTTCTCTGGTAACGAGAGGCTCTATTGGATTCTGATCTGCATTTCTGTCCTGGCTCTCTGCTTCAAACTCAATGCAAGCAAAATACTGGATGTCACCATGACTTGAGTCTCCTTGGTCTTTATGGAATTGTTTGTTCTGACCATGGTCTCACAGGCAGGTTCCATTGTACCTGACAGCAATTTACTTCATGCCATCATGAAAGTCAAGTCAAGATAGAAATAGACCAAGGATTTTAAAAAAGCAAGTAGAGATTCTGATGGAGGCCCTGACCTGATGGCGGTTTGTGGGTTGGAAGTTGTGGGGCCAAAGCCTGCTTGTCTAATTTTTCATAATCTTTCTGTAAGCATCCACTACTGGCCCTTCATTCTATTAGGTATTCCCATGAGAAGGAGGGACTAGATCCTTTCTGACACTAGAAACCCCCTCCACGCTTGAGGGTGGGAAGAGAAGGACACAGACGTAGGAATCCAAATTAATGATGGCAGGATCTCTACGGATGTTGACAGCTGCTGGGCTTAGAGGAAAGAGGACACAAGGAAGAGAATGCAGGGCTGATGGTCATTAAAGGTCACTCTCCTCCCCTCACGTCTCCCCAAGCTTCCATGGCATACTTTCCCAACCACTAATGAAATCTAATTTTAAATTCTCTGCAGATGGAAAAGACTAGTTATTTGTTTACTGTTTGTAATCAGACCTTTTAAAAGGAATTTTTTAAAAAAAGAAAAAAAAAAAGCAGCACAGCAGTGTTGGGAAAGCCAACAAGAATTTCAAAAGATACCATCTGTCAGAAATCTTAGGATCAAAAAGCATTAATGTCATGAAATTTACTTCCTGTGTAACAAAATCGGTAGAAATTCATAGAATGTCACACATGGAATTAGCTCACTCTCACAATTGGGTTGGAACTTTTTTTTTCTGAGACACATCCAGTTTAATTTAAACACTCATGTGTACAAGAATAGCCTTGTAGCTTCTGTGGTATGTAGACGTGGTCACAAAAGAATTGAGGCAGTTTGGAGAAATACAAAGTGCTGCTCTACCAGAACCTGTAAAAAAGAGAGACTTGATGTTGCCAGAGATACTGTATTTACATCTCAATTCATTATAATGCATGGATGGAAGGAAGGAGAGAAGGAAGAAGAAAGGGAGAGAGGAAGGAAGGAAAGAAGTGAAAGAAGGATGAGGAAGGAAGGGAAAGGAAGGAAAGAAAAGGAGAAGTTAGGAGTCAAAAAAGGAAAAAATAATCAAGGTGTTCTTGAAAATGGACAGATGTCCTTTTTCAACATTTTTTTTTGTATAAAAATCAGTGTGTGACAAGGGGTTACAAGGTTTGAAAAAGACACAGTGCACCTGCAAATTCCATTCCGGGAAGGTACAGTTTTTGTCCTCCTCATCCTTTCAGTCATGTGGAGTCATAACTTGTGCAGCTAAGTATGATGACATTTGTAAACCTATGACTTAAAAAAAAAACAATTTATGATTGGTATATTTTACTCTCTGTAACACTAAGTTAAAGAATTTATTAATATTTCAGTGTAAAACAGTATTATTCTTTCATAAACTAGCTTGAAAATTAATATGTCTGGACTTCCATAAATCACATGCTCAAAAGCCTCACGTTGCAAATTAGTTTTAAACCACAAAAAATTGCAGTGCTTTTTCTGGTCTGACATCTACCTGTTTCATTTACCTACAAGATTGAGTATGGGGGGGTGTTGTTCCATTTTAATAGTTGAGAGAATTACTATGATCAGATAGCCTAACACATAAAAAATCATGTAATAGTATCATTAGTTTCTCATAACATGATAAATATGGTACCAATCAGAAGGACTTTCTGAACCTTACCTTTGTGATTTCAATTAAAGGAAGGAAAAAACACAAAACAAAACAAAACAAAGAAATCTGTTGAATAATACAATTTTTCTCCAAATGATTTTTCCACATTTGCTGCCAAAATAAACACATGGTACATGTTAGTCTGTCAGGTCCACATTAATTCATCAGCTGTAGGAACTGCAGTGATTCATTTGCCAAAACCTGTTGCACTAAATCCCACTGTTTTTAAATTGTAACTCCAAACATCCTTTTAGGCTTGCAAAGGGTTTTAAGCGCAACTTACACATACAGTATTTCTAAAATTACTCCCCACACATCTTCAAAGTCTTGCAAAGGAGCAGTATAACCAGCTGGGCACAAGTTGGTTTTCAATTCCTTTTCTACCTAACTGCACAAGGTTTAAAATAGTGTCACTGTCATCTGGGACAGAGAAGGCAAGGATGTGCTAAACTGGTTTGCTTCACTTCTGATAGGGACCTGTGCACGCAGTCCAAGGACCAGCTGTGCCTTGGCATTGCTGTGTTCTGAGATTTTACTGCTTTCTATGGAAGAAGAGACCTCGTTATAGTCTCCTAACACACAAGTGGACTTTTTGACATTCTTTAAACATATCTCAATTTTTTAAGGGTCCTTGATGGTGTCATCCAACCCATATTTTATGGACTAGGTAATGTTATGATGGGAACCCTAAGTCTATTGCTCTAAAATACCCCAAAGGAAATTAAAGAGGAACTCACAAGCTCTCTGCAGATTGAAAAGTTTTAGGGTTTGCACATATATATTGCAAGAACACCTTGTGTCAAATACCCAGGAAAAAATGGTTCTTCTTTTCTCATTGAACCAGAACAGTCATCAGTGTCTTCCCACACATCTAGTAAATCCTTAGGAGATGTAGTAAACAAAAAAAAATATCTTAGCCTGATCATTAGTAAACTGGACATTAAAGCACTCTCCCTCTGCTTTGTGGCAGATGAAGACTACACAGACCATTGGTTTTCTGTCATAACGGGGTAGCTTGGTTGGCCAGGATGCCCAAGGTGAAGTGAAACAACAGAAAAGCAGGAAAAATGAGCACGGGAGTTGAGCACAGGACAGAGAGAGGGAAGCCAGGAAGAAGCAGCGGAGTCTGAAGTGGGGAGGTTTGCTGGTGCAGGAGGAGGGGCAGGAAGGGAGGAAGGTATAACCACACTTCTTCTCTGGCTCCTGCATCCCCCCATCTCCCAGTTAGAAGCTGCTGCCTCCACACTGGCACCAGTTACTGCACGCTGGCACCCCCCCTACATGCACACTGACACCAGGACGCGTCACGGCTTTTCCTCACCAGCCATTGCGACGGGGAGCTAGGAAAAAAAGCGTAAGAAACCCTGCAAATGAAGATTACTGGCCAGTCTGGAGGTTTTTTGGTAGGAGGAGGGAAGTTGACACATGTAACCTAATACAATTGCAACAGCACAAGTCATTACAATTTCCCTCATAAATTAGTACTTAGCAGGTCCAGAGAGGTTATCCTCCCCCTCTACTCTGCGCTGGTGAGGCCTCATCTGGAGTACTGTGTCCAGTTCTGGGCTCCCCAGCTCAAGAGAGACAGGGAACTTCTGGAGAGAGTCCAGCGTAGGTCTACGAGGATGATTAAGGGACTGGAACATCTCTCGTATGAGGAGATGCTGAGAGACCTGGGGCTGTTTAGTCTGGAGAAGAGAAGGCCGAAAGGGGACCTTATCAATGTCTATACATATCTGAAGGTGGCTGTCAGGACGATGGAGCCAGACTCTTTTCAGTAGTGCCCAGTGATAGGATGAGGGGCAATGGGCACAAACTGCAGCCCAGGAAGTTCCACCTCAACATGAGGAACAACTTCTTTATCGTGAGGGTGATGGAGCACTGGAACAGGCTGCCCAGAGAGGTTGTGGAGTCTCCTTCTCTGGAGACCTTCAAAACCCGACCGGATGCCTTCCTGTGCAACCTGCCCTGGGTGATCTTGCCTTGGCAGAGGGGTTGGACCAGATGATCTTCAGAGGTCCCTTCCAATCCCTACCATTCTGTGATTCTGTGATTCTGATTCCGTGAATTTAAAAGTCTCAAATGCGCCAAGATTTTTCCAAACAAGCTTTTCTTTCTCTCTTTTTCCTAAAGCAAAACAGCAATCAAAGAATGCATTGCAGAGGTGTGTGACTTGATCTATAGGTTAACTGTAACTTTCTTCAGCGTGCTTTGAACAATAATTAATGCTTCAAATTCCAGGGTGCAATAAAGGCAAGAGGAAAGGAAGTGGTTAAGGCACCCCATTGACCCCATTGTTTTAGGTTATTGCAGCCAGTGGGATAGATAAGAAGAAAACAAGGAACCTGCAGTGCCCCTAAGGAAGATTATTCTCATTCAAGATATTCAGCCAACACACTTCAACATTTCCTATTCTTAACCTTTCCCCCCCTCACCCCTTCATTCTGAAAATTCATTTTCAGTTAGGAATATTCTAATAAATATGCATATAAAGAGCACTAAGACACATTTTATTACTTTATTAAAGCTATTTTGAATTGCTTTTGAATATTATTTTACCTTTATTTTACCTTTAAGTAATGCACTGAAATTATTAACAAGCATTTCTAAACCATTTCTGCATTTAATTAATTTACTCAGATTCCTTCTGAATAACAGACTATATTAACTCACTATATTTTCCCCAGGAAGCCTTTGGTCTCACACTGTTAAAAACATAAGGGAGCCTTGATGGTTTAGAAGACTGATATTAGTATTGTATGGTCTATTACCTGTAGCAATTTTTCCATAGTCTTTTGAGATAGAGGTGACCTAAATTATTTCACATATCTTCCAACTCAGGAAAGAAACCTGCAATAGACTGCATTTTTCCTCAATTTGTTTGCCATTATGACTGTGAAATTAGGGCAAGAGAAAGGCATTGAGCATCCCTTGTGTCCAATTAAATAAACAATAAGAAATAAACAGCCCTGATCTCCTTGTATCTCTTAGTTTCAGTAGAGACCAATGAGATACGTGCAGCAACAGACATGTTCTCAGACACTCTGCATAATATGCTTCAGATCATAGAATCATAGAATAATTTAGGTTGGAAAAGACCTCTAAGATCATGAAGTCTAACTGGTAACCTAGCACTGCCAAGTCCACCACTAAACCATGTCCCTAAGCACCACATCTACATGTCTTTCAAATACCTCCAGGGATGGTGACTCAACCACTTCCCTGGGCAGCCTGTTCCAATGCTTGACAACCCTTCTGGTGAAGAATTTTTTCCTCCTATCCAATCTAAACCTCTCCTGGTACAACTTGAGGCCATTTCCTCTTGGCCTATTGCTTGTTACTTGGGAAAAGAGACCAACACCCACCTCACTGAAACTCCTTTCAGGTAGTTGTACAGAGCAATAAGGTCTCCCCTCAGTCTCCTTTCCTCCAGGTTAAACAACCCCATCTCCCTCAGCCACTCCTCGTAAGGCTTGTGCTCCAGACCCCTCACCAGCTTCATTGTTCTTCTTTGGACATGCTCCAGCACCTCAATGTCCTTCTTGTAGTGAGGAGCCCAAAACTCAACACAGTATTAGAGGTGTGGCCTCACCAGTGCCAAGTACAAGGGTACAATCACCTTTTGAAGGTCTTTGTACGTCATCCACTTATGTGCGGCCAGGTGCCATATATTCACGTATATATTTGTGATATAAACATTTGTTCTTGAAAAATGACCACAAGTTTCTGAACAGTAAGATCAGACTTTACTCACCCTTGTACTCTGCAAGCAACTTTGATCCCTGAAAAGTTCCATGTGTCTTGGGGAAGCTCCCCTCTCTTCACCGAAACAATTATTTTTCATAAGCCACATTTGTCCTTGTGGCATCAGAGAGATCCTTCTAACGAGATATAATAATTTGCAGCAAATGAATGAGAAGCAAACACAATTGTTCATTGGCCTCTCAACAGGGCAGACCATGCAGGAGGAAGAAAGGGCTTTCTTTCTACTTTTTTGTTTCTCTTTTGAACTGTCTCTTTTTGGGAAAAAAAACCCTGCATTTCAAATCAATTCATCTATGTATCTTATCTTCCACCTTCAGCAGGAGCTTGAGACTCTGTACCTGCTGAATAAGGAATTCCTTCTAGATGTTTGTTTTCATTCATGTTGGGTGGTCTTCTCAGATTGAATGATTTTCAAATGAACCACAACAAAAAATGAAAATATCCTTCAAGAGGATATTTTATCCTCTATTTCCTAAAATAACTTTTCTGCTGTTTGCAATTCTTGTATTTATTTACAAAATCCTTTTCAGTAAGTGACAGAACGGACTATAAAAACACACAAATTAATACGAACACAGATACAAAGTGGTGCAATGTTAGGAAATTTTTAAAGCCACAGAAAAATGCAGATTGGAAAGATATGCTGAGAACGGAGCAGGACAAAGGCATTACGTGGAATTCCGGGTAATATAATGGAGAGACTCTTCAGTGCATCTCCAATTTTGGATTGCATACAGTCACAGAGGGTAAAATCCTGGCTACATTGCAGCCAGTGGCATGACTCCCATTAACGTCAATGGGGTCATGATTTCATCTGCAATGCATGACAGAGCCTGCCAGCTCTTCTGTGCTCCTGGGGAGAAGAGAGGGGCTGCACCACGTTATACCTACTGCCTCTAAGTGACACTCAGCTCTGACATACAAGATCAGTCCAACCTTTGAAATTTTTCTCAGGACACTGCATTTGGTTTTGATTCATGTGGAAATCTGTGCTGTTATACAGTTTCCAAAGCCTGTATGTGTCGCCGGCTAACCACAGAAGAAGCGGCTTCCAGCACTCCCTGTGACATTTAGGAGGAGAATCAGGCCAGCTCTGCATGGTTTTCAAAATCCCAGCCTTCACATAAAAGTTGTTTTTGGGGAAGGAGAGGAACACTTGAGTGCCGCAAGCACAACTAGTTTCTCAAGAAGTCGTTCTGCTCCCTGCACTCAGCCAAGACAGAAAACTGTTAAATTACTACCTCCACCACAGGCACACAAAAACTTCACTGGTTCAGAGAAAACAGCAAACCATGCCTGTGCTTCAGAGATTAAGCCAAACTTTTTGTCCTCTCTAAAATAGAACATAATTTTATTTCATAGCCCTTTTTCACACTTTTATGTTTTCCTCCCAGAACTGACTCTTCTCTGTGAATTGAGCAGTCTGCTCCTGCATAAGGCCAAGTGTGCTTTACGACTCATGGTTTCTCTTCAGTGTTGACAAAATTCTTTCTATTTCGTCTTCATCTTTGGGATGGTAAAATTTGGTTCAGGGACCAGTAATGTTCAGGGTGGTCTCAGGGAAAAGAGACTGCCTGGTCTTAGGGACAAAGCGTAGGGGCGAGATTCCTGGGAATCCCCAGTGTTTCCTGCAGCATATGGGGCAGGAAGGGTGCTGATTTGGGCCCAGTGGCAACACAGATAGAAGGGGCTTAGGGCTATATTCCACTGAGTACCACAGGGACAAACAATTTGGTGGTGTTGTGCACAGGTGAGACTTTGATTCAAATGGAGTGGTTAATCTCCTTCCCCTGGAAGGGTGGAGTTGCAGAAACACATTTTAACAACCCCTGACAGGTAAATCTTTCACAGATCTACAGGTTTTCCTCCCTTTAATCTATTCTTTCTAGTTCAAAATGTCTCAAAATCATACTGCACACTTGTATACCTACCAGTCAGATGTAACCCAACATGGGATCACATGCTGATCACCAGCAGACCCAGCCATTGCAATGCTTTTCAGCTGTTGTTAAATGTTTCCTACTTACCAGCTTCTGCAATATCCTTGTAGCTTTCTGTTTGCAAGCAGGCACCCACTTACACCCATGTAGCATTTGGAATATGCTACAGTTCAACTTAATGGTATTTGATAAGGTTTGAAAGAGTAATAGGAGCGCTGTACCTTTATGCCACGACTTCTGTATAAGGTTACAGCAAAGAATCCGAGAAAAGTAGCTTGGAGAAGACTGTCATGTGCTGTTGGCAGAACATAAAAAAATAAACCCGTGATTAATCAAGTACAACATTTTCTTTTAGATGCTACTGGGTGAAGGAAGCAACACCTGCTCTTTAAGAGGTCTGACCCAGGACTGTCCTGTTAGCTAGTATTTAGCTATTATGGAGAAGTATTGCAGCTCATCACAACTTTCAATTCATTGGGATCCCTGCCAGCAGCGGGGATGACTGACAGGTGCTGGCCAGAAGGTACTAGGAGAAGCAGAAAGACGAGGCCCAAGCCGGTGCCCATATGGCCACCCTAGCACATATGGTCTCATCCTTCCCACAGACAAGGCATGGGCCCAGAGAGCCCGTGAACACATCTGTGCCCACCGCTCACTGGAGGGTTTTCCAGCTTAGGAGTAAGTAGGGCCTGGCACACCGGGGCTCTTCCCCACCTGTGGGTGGTAAGAAATCTCAAAATGGGGACAGGGCATGGTACAAGAGATTCCTGTGAGCAAGACTAAAAATGCAGGTTTGAGATGCAGCTTTTGCCAGGTACGTGGGGTGTATGGCATCCATGACCACTGCTGCTGATAGGGAAAATAGGATACCACCATTTTAGCAGCAACCAGCATGTTATGGCCTGAAGACAACTCATAAGGGCGAGGTAGCAAGTCTGTCTAAGCCAGAGCATAGACAAAGCAGGAAGATGAGCATGGCTATTTTGGCTTCCTTGGCCCAGGAAACCCTGCCTCCCTCTGTGCCCTGAGTAGATTTATTATTTCACTTCATTCTAGAGTCCAAGTCTATCTATGATTTGCTTCACTAGGAAGCACTATCTGTGATTTGTTTCACCAAGAAACATGGAAATAGCCCAAGAAATGCCTCAGGACACCCACACAAAGAAAACGGCATGGATGCTTTGAGAAAAAACTGGTTCAGCAAATTTCTCTAAAAACAAAGATGTAACACACCAAGATCCTTGCTTCAATCAAAAAATGAACCGGTGTGCTCATCAGTTAGTCATTATAAGCTAAAAAGAGATTGAATTTACTCTGTCTAGGTTTAATATCTGTGACCTTTCAAACTCAGCTGATTAGCATAGCCCACTTGGCCCATAACTGACTTAGAAGCCTTTCAAGCAAAGGATGAAGGTACAAATGCACAATATCATATGGCTTGCTGAAGGATTTACCACTATTCTCAGTGTGCCCTTCTCAAAGGCAAGTCTCCTTGTTTAAAATATATGGAAGTTTACTGATTGAATTATAGGAACAGGTACTGGTTTGAGTTAACATGCATTTGGCAACAGTACAATTACACGCATTTCCATAAAATAAATCTGGCTGGAGAAATGTATTGATACAAGGTGATGTTGTATATATTGCTTTAATAAGTGTAGATGTTAAGAACATTTTCACAGGTGTATGTTGTTAGATGCCTGCCCTGGGAAGATGAAAATTAGTAAGATCAGTTGTACCTGACTGAACTAAATTATCTATAGCCAGAATAGTTACGTTTGGAATTAATATTGGTAGAAATTCAGTACATTATTTTGAGGAGAAAACATGTCTTACAGTTTAACCAGATCTAGTCTGCAAATCAGGTTGGAGCTTTGTTCCCTGTTCTGTAACAAAATCACAGTGTTACCATGAACTGTGACTTATTAATCTCTTCCAGATAGATTCAAATGGCTTCAGTTCGATTATTGTCTGTTTCTGTCATGTTTATAATTTCTTATTGATAATTAAAATAAGCAGATTGATATTAATCAGCACCATAGGCAAGTCTATTAAAAATGCCACCTTCTATATAAATCTGCTGAACATACCTGAAGATTCCTATGTTCCTGAATAAAACAAGGATCTGTTCCGTATAAAGCAGATAAGAATCCATTAAAATGGTAAATTGCTTAATTTCTAGATGAGATTAATTCTGTGAAGTCTTATGAAACAAAAGAAATCTTTAAAACACAAGTTTTTAAATCATGGTGCAAGACCTGCTGAAACATGGAACATTTGCTGTGGTCCTCAAAGAGTTGACCATTCACCTAAAACCTGATCTGAATATTTCACTTTTGTTACCGCAGATTCACACCAGCTGTCCTCTTTCCTGCCATTCAATTTCACAAAAAGTAGAAGATACAAAACCACAAAACACATAACCACTCTCATAACATTACTTTATGGAGGCAACGCTATACAACCATGATCGTGAAGGAAAGTGATGCAGGACTTTTCCCTTGGTTAAGTCAAGAACAACACAGCATCAGAGCTGCAGACTACTAGTAAAGGCTGCCCAGAGTTCACCAGCTAAAAGATAATGTTGTCTGAATGAAAAATATGATTTGAACTTTATTAGTTGAATGAAATTGCTTTTATTGAAGGTAGGTACAAACCTATCTTCAAGGAAAAACAATGTAAAGTCTAGAATATGAGCTCTCAACAGAAAATGTGTGTATGCTTTACTGAACATTATTGTAGGAATGTTATTCACATTAAATTACTTCAATTTTTCCAATTTTTATGTGTTACTTGCCCATAACTTCTATGAATCAATTATCTGCTTGGTAGTTGTTTTATAATATCTTACTCTTCTATTTCTGATTTGTAAATACTGAGGTGACTGATCATTCAAAATATGTACCATTAAATTCAGTGTCATATAACATGTGTTTCTGTTTCACATTTTTTATCAGCAACACTTTTAGTAAAAAAAGGGGTGTGGATAAGCTGGAACAGAATAATATTCAAATTTTCATTAATCAATTATGACTATTTTCAAAATAGTCAAATGTTCTACTGCATACGGTTGTTACAAACAGAAACTGATGTAGGAGAATGATTAAAATGAGCATATTCAAACATAATTTTGGCTTTCACTTGTTAATTTCCAAATTTGAATATGGTCTTTGTGAAAGATTTCAGTTTTTGAATTGCTTTCAATGACAACACCTTTTCTTAACAAGGAGCCGAGCTGAGACCACCAGCTCATTTCATACACCAAACCACAAAGAAATTACCCCATATTTTGCTCACAGTCCTATACATTTCTAATTTTTTTTTTTTTTTAGAAAAAGCAACCCTAAAGCTATTGAAATTAGTCAGAATGAACACAAATAACATCAGAGCTCATCTCACACACAAAATGTTTGCGGTAGGAAAATTTTTGAAAAAAAAATTGGAAAGCAGATAAGCTTTCCTGTTTTGTGCAGAGAAGCAATACTGCAAGAACTGCTTTCTTTAAATTGTTCTTTAGCTGCATATTTCTGAGATAAATGTTTATTAAAACAGTCTCTTTTGCAAAATCTGGAAGCTTACTGTTGAAATCAGCTATGAATTTTGGTCTTGCTTCTTGACAGAGGCAGAATTATGTTCTTTTCTGCAAGACAGGAATTTTACTGCCTCAAACTGTCAAATCTTTTTTTCCAGACTAACAGATAAATTCCTTGTTAATGCTTTGAAAACACATCTTTGGTTATCAGGCAGAGTAATATCACCAAACAATAACACTTTGCTACTATAAGGATATAAACGATTACAGCCCAAGTCCAGTGACTGTGTATTTCACATGTACAGTTAAAATATATGTTATACAAGCATATATTCACAAGGAAATCTTTCATTTCTCTCAAAGAAGATATTTATTGGAACCTCTATGTTTTTAAAACTAGGCATGCTATCTCTTTACAGTGAATTAATACATTCTGAGGGCCTTATGAAAAATGGGATATTGGAGTCTAGAATTTCAATTAGGCAAAAAACTGGTGCCTTGGTCCATGTGGGAAATCCACAGTCCCGTCTTCCCCAGCTAGGTCTGCAGAGGTATGAGGAGCTCCAGCCCGGGCTGTGCCCTGGCAGAACTCATCAGAGTCTGCACCCAAATGCCCCCTGTGGCTTGGGACTCACAAGCAAGGATGCTTCACATCAAAGCTGGACCTAGAGGAAACTAGTCCTTCTCCAATGAGCGTGCTTATCAACGTTACGAGATCGTGCTTAAACTCTCCCAGCCAGGGACTGATGCAGTCCTTAAAAATGAGTGGCAACACTTCCACAACTGAGATGTACAACACTGTGACCACAATAGTCTCCTATTCCAAGGTTACTGTACTTTCATGGAAAGCATTTAACCTAAAGGTCTGATGTCCTAGCCAAGTGCCCTGACCACTGGAATACCATCTTAAAGGTGGTAGCAACATCAAGTCTCTCCTCTTGATGAGTGAAGTTTCCATCTCCAAACAGATGAGTCAAATGGAACAACTGCCCCAGGGACTTGTTGGAGTCCCCACCACTAAAGGTTTTCAAGATGCAGCTGGGCAGGGTGCTAGATAATTTTACCTAGGCTTCCTTTCCCACAAAAGGTGGGACTAGATGATCTTTCGAGGTTCCTTCCAAGCTGGGCTGTTCTATGATTCTATGAACTCATTTCCACTAGGTGTCTGACTCAGGATTACAAACCATTTCCTAAGTACACCAAAGAGTGCACCCCTATTAATTAGCTTAATTGGTTTGCTGCCTGTTACAAGTATCATATCCAGGGGGTGCAATGCAGTTCTGTCTGAGCTGCAGTCCAAGAAGATCCTTAGTCTTCGATGTGTCACTGCTGGTGAGGGACAACCTGCTGTGTCCATACACAGAGATAAGTGATTATAAGACATACACTTTATTTTTAATAACTCAAGCCTCATATCATTACCTGTCATTCTTTCGACACATTTGTACCTGTCACCATTTCTTCAGCCCCTGTTTGCAGGGCCTTCTCTTTGCTTCAACATCCAGGTTCCTACATCTAGCTGCGTTCAGATGTATTGTTCAAATTAGGCCATGTGAGACAGACAACTCTGAGGAAGAACCTACCCCTACAGCCTATAGCCAAACACAGTATTTCATCAGAAATTACGTCACATGTTTTTAAAAGGCCAGAGAGATTTATGGGGGAGAGAAGGGGGGTTGCGGGCAGGACTGCGGGGAATTGCTGCTGTTTATTGTTATTTGTTCCCTTACCATCCTTTCAGCTTTCACTGGACGGATCCTAGCCCAGCTTACTTAGTTAGCAAGACAAGCACACTAACTAGTCTATAGCTGTGCAGAAGAAAGCAGATACTCTTTTGGCATCTTGGCATGAAAGCCTTAGATTTGACTATATAAGTAAGGCCATCTTAAAGGCAGGCGTTTTGCTTGACCATTTAGCTAAGCTAAGGCCTGTCTTTAATAAGACTTTTTCATCTGCTCAAAAGATCAGTGAGGTTACAAATGAAGAAGTGTTTATTACTCAAATGCCTGAGGCTGGACCTAATTTAAATGAACTTTGAGCTGAAATGAAAACCGTTCAGAGTTCTGACTTCAGCTGATAAAATCGGGCTTTGACTTTTAATTTCCATCTTAGATACTGAGGTGCAGATATGGATTCAGGGTGACTCTTATGACTGATCTTAAATAGCTGTCTAGAAAGCAGCTCCCCGGAAAGAAAGTCCCAGCATACTAATAAGGGAGAAATTGCTCAAGACTTTCAGAATAAAACCTTGGAAACATCAACCAAGCGCAAATTCATTCCATGTCCTGAACTCCTGGAATCTAAGAGCAGACAAAAATGAGCATAGCGTTTCTGAGGTGAGCCCTCTCTTAAACACTTCCCAGACTTTTCTCCACTGGAAAACTCCTGCAGTAAGCAGAAGCAAATGGAGAAAAGCAGCAAACGGGATTTGAGCATCCGAGTTCTTTAGGCATCTTTGGATATCCTAACTGCAATGAAAACAATTTTCACAACACATAGGTTCTAGAAAACAAACACAATGTATGTTTGTATGTGTAAAATGTAATGAAGTGGACCAATGCTAACTGCATTACTTCTCTTTTCCTAATTAGATTTTATTCAGGTTAAAGGAAACACAGCCTAGGTGTGCTATGAAACATAGCCTTCAACTAAATAAAATACATTGAAGTAAAACATAACAGGGTTTTTTGCATGAGTATGATGGGTTTCTATATAAAAGGATTAACAAACAGATCATTACATTATATCAAGAGAGAATTTTAGGAAAAGAAACACCAAGCGGCATTCAATAAAGATGCAAGTGTCAACTTCCAAAACCAGAACCTTTGGAGAAATTTTTAAGCAGAGGCCTCTCCAGTGCAGGTGGCAGTTAGAGAACTTTATCCTTTTGTGTATGACCGTAGTATTATCTTCTGTATCATCATGTTGTGTAAAATGACTTGCAATACCCAGGAATGGTAACTCAGATCTTCCAATCTTCCTGCTCTCTACTTTGTTTGACTACCCATAAAACGTGAATATTTTGAACTTTAAGGCAGTAAGTGAAACCAGACAATTATTTATTAACAACATCCAGCTGGGGAGCACTTTGATCACAGAAAGCAAACCTTTTTCAATATACACATGGCCAGATTCTTTTCACATTAATTGAGATTGACTGCTCTTCTCTAAGGCTCCCCTACAGCACAGCAGTAAAACACATTTTTCATTTAACAGCTCGACATGCCAACATGTCTCTAAGCACACTTCAACAAATTCACAACACACCGGGCAGTTCTCATCTAAGTCACGCAAGCCTAACTCAACACTAAAACGACAACCTTTTGTTATTGGGGCATGTGAAAATTCAAGCGGGAGCAGGAATCCATTCCTCCACAAGTCTGTATTGCTGTGGACACCCAGAAATCCCAAATGCTATCTGCTGCTGGGTTTTGTGAGGTGTCACACAACTGTCATCCTCCCAAACACAGCAGGCAGGTTGGGCACATGCTTGAGACTTGTGTTAAGACCATATTCCACTGATAAATGTACTGTGGGAATAGTTACTGAATTGTGAAGGATAATAAAATACATGCAAACAGATCCTGGTTTTTGTATCGGGATGAATTCTACCATGAGTTTGCTGACAGTGGTTTAGTTTCTGCCCCAGATGAGAATGGGTTTGTCTTCAATGTGAAGGAAGATTTTTTTTTTTTTTTTTTTTTCTCCATTGGAGTCTATTGCTATGTTAACGCTAGTGAACCAGATTTTCCTTGGACCTTTCTCTGGCATCCAGGCCATCCAGCACAGAAGAGCCCCCATCCACACTAACAAACCCTCCTACCCCAAAAGCAGAGCTAGTTTCAGTAAACAGAAATCCTCCCTGGTACTGTTCAACTTAGTGGTATAAATGTAGCTTATGGGAGATGGATTGAATCCTTTCATTGAACGTGCATTATAAGAAACCTTACTAACACCCTAGATTTCAATCAGGACAGAATTTTGCCAAACAGAGCTTATTCAGTTTCAGCTATGAACACAGTTGCCTTTATATGAGCTGGTTGAAAGACCTTATTGCAACTGCTTTGCAGACCTGCAGACTGGTAACTGAATACTCAGGGCAATTGCAAACCAGAAAGAAAATTTTCCTTCAGCTTGCGCACAGCTACTAAGTTCAGCTAGAGAGTGAAATATCCCTTTGGATTCAGTAACTGCTCTCTGACTTCATTATTGCTGACTTTTTTGCACTTGGACATCAAGCAAGCTTCTTTGCCTGCTGCTGGGCTTAGAGAAATGCCTTTGCTTCATCCGTACAACACGGCAGGCATCCCCTTGTGCAGATGGTTCCTAGTCACCACGTTTTTCAACACACATGTGCATACACCAAACCTCAGTCTCAGTTCTTCAGCCTTCCTGCCCCACAGTCCTCTGTGCCCTTGCCAAGACATTGGACATCCCTAGGAGAACACAGATCTTAGTCAACTAAATAAAAACCAATCTCAACACATAGAAATCAACTACAAATGTTTAGGATAGCAAAACAAGCCAAAATGTGCTTTTCTGATTTATTTTCTATATTTAAAAAATGCACTGAACATTTGCAGTCGATTTGTAATATTATGACTTCCTTTACGGTATAGTTTTAATTTGTTTGTCTTATAGTTAACCATTGTTACCCATTGTTGTCTCCTGCTGCTTATTCTTTTATCCAGATTCAGAGCAGATCTTGAAGACTGCCTCACTGTTTTAAGATGGAGTTTATTATGATAGCTGCCATGATATGCTTTGCTAGATGTTGATCTGTTTTAAGGAGAGATCAAGATTTGGCAAAATAAATGAGATAATTCCTGTCTTTGTTTGAAGAGTTCTAACCCTCAAAGCACATTCCTATTACAAGTACACACATTTACACATTTTTATGCTCGACCTCAGTGTAATTGTACGGAGGAGTGCAGCCTCTCAGTCAGATAATGAATGTAACACACGATAGAGCACTGTAGTACAATGTTTTTTCTGGCATGAGTTTAGGATGACTGCCCTCGTTAAGAGTGAAGTCGTATTATTAAAGGACACACTCCCAGAATAAGTGGAAGAAACCAAAATAAGCAACCTAATTCATAACTATAGCGATACTGAAGTTAATTGAAAAGTTAGCAACTATATATATATGGCATATTCTCGGTACAAAAAAGAATATGGGGGATATACATAGGTTATATATATGTATATAGAACAGGATATATTTCTGTATAATACAAAGGATATAAGGAAGCTCCGTATAAAGAATCCATAGATTCTGTTCTGTGACTAGTTGTCACAACATGCTAAATTTCAGCGGTATGTCATCATTTTGACCTTGACCCACAACACTCCATTGCGTCTCACATGTGACCAGCTCTGTCCCACCACAAACAAAATATGTGGTGTCCAGTTTGATTTTTAAGGCTCTAATACTTTCATCAGCATTGATTACAACCCAGTGCAATTGCAACTGACTGCAGAACTTTAGCCCAATGATGCATAATGAAAACTGTAACATCCATTTGTAAAAGTAACAACCTGAGGAGTCAGGAATTGGGACGGTGGACAGAAATGTGTGTGAGAATCAAGAGTGATCCAGTAAATGAATGAAGAGAAGCCAGAAAATACTCAAGGGCTACGTTGACACTGTCTCAAAGAGCAGAGTTCCAAAAATAAGCTAAACCATGCTTTCTGCAACAAGTTTGCCAGTGAGAGAGCATCTGTCCTCCATCTGCCCACCCTTCATGACATTTCAGACCTGCTAGGAAGGATCCTGGCCAAGCTAACTGCCAGATGTTGACTCACAACATCATGGGATGTTTGACAGAAGACTTGGGGAGACAAACACGGCCACCTGCAGATGTGGGTGTGCAGCAGCCTCTATTAAAGAGTCAGTTCCAGTGCATGAGGTTTGTCCAGTATCAGTGCCCAAAAGCAATGGGCTTCAATGACAGATTTGGGCTCACACTTTAAGACAATATAGGTAGATTTTTAGGGAGCAGCAGATATAGAGTCATAATAATTTTTAAGAATTGATTCTTAGGCCAGTAAAGTCAGTAGTGACTTTTCCCATAGGAAGCTGCATCCCACATAGCTGATCTTATGTAGGATCTTCTAATAACCTGAAAAGCAAGCCTCTGTCAACTACATGCAGCCATAAAAGAGTCACTGAGGTCAATTATAATTTAGTAATGGATTGCAAATACCAATACTTGCATTATTCTTGGGTGAGTATTTTCATTTTTACTTTTCTGTCTTGATCTCAGTGGTCATTAGTTTCCATGCAGAGGAGGCTGCTTTCCGGTACTACGTTATCTACATAAACTTCTTATTCATTTTTATATGCAAGTTTGCAAAGCTGTAGATACCCCTGTGATACATACTCCCTACACAGTAGTTGATACCAAGACTCACAAACTACTGAAGTGCAGGAATATGTGAAAATCCCTACTGATTTCATCAAGGCTCCTCAGAAGGTGTGATGGTCCTCCCACATAAATCCGATTAGTAGCTCTGCCCTTCATCCTGCAGAGACCTTTAGTACCTTTGCAGATGAAAAAATATTTGCTGCAAGCCATCATCAGTTATGTTTCTGGGGGTAAAAAAACTGTTCAGCCATTCCTCACGGCGGGGAGGAAACAAAAACAAAAATTTACTTTAAAGCTGAACAAACAATCCTTTCTCAAGGATACCTTTCCTCTGCTGTTATTTCTACTGGGAAGTGAATCCTAGCTCTCTCCTAGGATCAGTGAAGGTTTAAAGGGGAACTTAAAAGGAATTTCTTTCTTGCAAAGACTAACAGCAAGGAATACACCTCCAAGTTTATCTCCTTGTGATGACAGTAGAGATGGTTTTCTTCTGTCTGGCCAAGATGTTCCATGATGGGCTGAGAGATGGCAATCTTGCCTCAAATTCCAGTCCTGGCACCAAATAAACATTGGTCCACTACCACAAAACAGTTCCTAAGCAAGTTAATGCTCTGAAACTTGATTTCCAGTACCCAGGGTCCTGAATACCCTTATAGCATCCTGAAAAGAAGCATAGAGTACACCATGTGAGGGTTTCGTTGGCATAGTTTACTTTCTTCCATACATTTCACTATATACATCTACTTTTAGCAAGAAGAATCAGTCAGGTTTTTATATCAATTGTTGGCTAATGAATAGTCCACTTGCTTTAACAGGAGGCTTCATGAAAGCCACGTGGAGGTCACCAGGGCAGGTGAACAGGCCCAGGAAATCACTGGGAAGCTCCAAAGGGAAAAAAAAAAAAACAAGAAGAAAGGTTTTTGCAACATTGCAAAATGTAAACATAAAGTGTAGAAAGCTCAGAGCTTGGGGTATTGGGCATGTAGAAACACATCACAGTGATTTTCCTTTTTTTAACAGTCACTTTTCAAAGTTCACTACTGCCTAACAGGGTATTTTTGGAGTGGTTCTGAGCTCCCCTTCCTCCCAGAGCTGTGAGAAAGTGGCTGAAGCACACTTCTGGAGCACTCTGCATTGGTCCTGAGCGCCTCAGACCTACCCATGGAAATGGTTGACCCATAAATCCTTTCCATTCATTTAATGAACCACAGCTCTGCTCTGTTTTACTTCTAAATTTAGGAAATGTAATTTAAATCTCTTTTATGTTGTTATTAACTGATTTTGGATTTCTTTGTACTTTCTCATCTTTGGAGAACAGTAAAGTATTTCTGCTTTTAAAAATGTCTCACTGTTTTTGACATCCCTGTTAATCATGGGATTATCACAGACATTCACAAGACACTTTTTTCAGTCTAGGAATATCAAAAGGCAGAAAGCAATAGCTTTGCCCTCATTGCTGAATTTAAGTCTTCCTACCATCACATGCCAAAAACCAACCTAAAAGTTGGGCTCACTGGAGCTTTTGCCCAGAAGTAACATCTTCCAGGACAACACTGTGTTAAACCTCCCACATCTGACGTATCAGACATTGCAAATCCTTCACACGCTGCAGTTCTTCTCCAGGTTAGCGGTGCTGTATGACTGTAGTATCTAAAGACAATGAAAGCAGAAACTTAGCAGATATGGTTCTAGAAATCATTGATGAAAATGGAAAATGGAAAACTAGAATTGTAGAATCACAGGACATTGGAAGTGAGGTCTGGAGGTCATCTGGTCCAACTTCCTGCTCCAAGTAGGATCAACTTCAAAGTTACAGAAGGTCGCTCAGTGCCATCTCTGGTCCAGTTTTGAATATCTCCAAAGGTGGAAGAGATTCCACAGTTTCTGTGGGCAACCTGTCCCCATGTTCCGGCAAGTTCTTCACAGACACCCAGCTATTTAGTTCTAATTTCAGTGCGTATTTCGGATATTTTTGCGAATAGCAAGAACTTCTGATGGAAGAACTTATAAAAAGCTCTTGCTCAGAAAGATCCTACTAATGAAGTCAATGTCAAAACTTTGTCTAATTGCAATTGGATGGGGAGTTCATTCCTGAATTCTGCTTTCCAGTGACGTACACCATGAGCCTAAACACACTACTTGATCTTTATTTTCTTCCATACCAGAAGGTATGAAATCTTAAAAAGACTTAAAAAATTAATTAAAATTAGTCATCCAAAAACTTCATGGAACAGAAAGTAATAATAATTTCTCTGAACAGCTAGTGTTAACCACACACAGACAGGGATTCCAAGTGAGCCTGGAATCTGGTCCAACAGACTGCTCATATGGCAACTCCATGAGCTTAAGTTTCTTCAGAGATTTGCAACTCCCTGGCACCATCACAGCTCAGAGGAATTAGTCCAGTAACAGAAGTGGAAAGGCAGAAATAATTTCCTCAAAAATATTCAAAAAAGCAAGCAGTGTGTGTATAGGTTGTAAAGATTTACACATCCAAAAACGCCATCATTCAAACATGATAAGTATAGTGGTTATTTTTTTATTTATTTATTTTTATTTTTGCATAAGGAAACAAAGAATTTGGAAGAAAACAGAAAAAATATACATACCTGCTACTAGTGGAATAATGTAGCTAGAAAGAGAAGCTAAACAGAATAATAAACTGGAACACTGTAACAAAGGTAGCAGCTGGGTCTCTGTCACTTGCAAGCAGTTTGGCTAAAACACAGTTTAGTTCAGAAAGTCCTACGGCCCGTGTTATGGAGGAAATCAGATTAGATCACAATGGCAACCTCTGCTCGTTTCCAATCCAGAAACATCTGTTACCAAACATGATCACACTGTCAAGTAAGGTCAGTAGAAAACTAATAGAATAAGGTAATGGTAACTATAACATTTAACTCCCAGTGAAGCCAGTATGTTCCTCCAAGCATGACCTTCAGCATGACAGAGCTGCATGTGACCGGCAGCTGTGGGAGGAACAACTGCTCTGCTCTGCTCTGCTCTGCTCTGCTCTGGTGGGACTCTCCTCTCAGGTCTCTACGAGTCTGGTTTCCAGTCCAGTCCGTTCCCCCGAGCTCCCACCATAATCAAGGCAGGTCAAAAAGCATTTGTAGAAGCCAGTTAATCTCATCTATCTTCAATACTTGTTTTAGGATGGTAATCCACCAGCTGTAGAAAGAGCCTAGATGCTTGGCTTGGATCAAACATTGAAGTTTTAAGTGGCTTAAATCTGCTCACCAGTTGGAAAACACAGAATTAAAATCAGAGGAAAACACTCTTGCTAAACTGGGGAATAGTCTCCCAAGAAACATACAAGAAGCCTTTTCACTTGGCTGCTTAGAACGGAATTGAATTATCACACTAGGCGCAATAAAAACTTACCCTGTCTCGGGCCGGCTTTGGCGGGCGGAACAGCTCCTTTCCAGCTGGAATGTTAAAGCACCGAGTTCTTAGGGCTGTCTTCCAGTGGTTGGTTGTCAAACCACTCTTGCTACAGGACGGGGAGGGCAGGGAGGGAGGAGAAGGCTGAACGTTTCATGTCTCTAAAAGCTGTGTCCTGCTTGAAGCTTGAACATAACGTGATGCTTCTGAGCGTCACAGAAGCTTCACAGTCTACATTGCTTTCACAGCGCTGTCAAGAAACAGCAATAAAGCAATGGGAGACAGGAGGAAAACAAAATGGAAATTTTGTTTCCATTCCAGAGTTTTTGATGTTACAACTGTGATCTATAGCTTCTAACAATCTTCTAGGCAGTAGCTATTAATTAATGCCACATAAATTCATTTATACTCTTGGCAGATCAGCGTTCCCGAAAGGCTCCTGTTCTGTGTTTCTTCTTTCCAGGACAGTACAGAGATTTAAGAATGTTATTTTGAGGGCATTTTAAATCACAAATATGAAAGTGAAATAAATATTTGTTTTGCAAGAAAACCTTGATCTCTGCAGAAGACACATGCCTTCCAGGTCCAATGCTTCTTTCAGTTGGGAAGCAACTGTAGGCAACTGATGCAGGCCCAAGATACAGTGACGGGGTATAAGCATCTATGGCCTGCATACTGTCTTTCCTTCCATTTCTTTACTCCCAAGCTCCTTTAATACTCATTGCTGAGTATTAAATACTCATTCCAAAGGAAGAGGTTCCCAGCAGAGTGGTGTGTGGCCGCTTGTCCACCAAATGAGACACGAAAGTCATTACTTTCTGCATTGACTGGGGTCACGCAGGGGGTGCGCAGAAGCAGCACCGGTGTTCATACACTGGCCTCCCACTGGGGTGGGACATAACTGTTTATCCAGATTACTCTATGAAGTATCATTCGCTTCGGAGCAACGTTTGAATGCTGTGATATGCAAAATCTGGCTTTTCTGTCCAGATCAGTACTTTTTAATGCCCACAGAAATACAGATACAACAATATTCTCGTTAGTGGACCAATGTTGTTCTGAAGGGGTAGGAACCTTTCTGAGATGACCCCAAATGGATTCCTTTCTGCAGCAGAAAAAAACAAGATGAAGCAGGGAGGAGATAAAATGTCCAGATATGGGCGATGTTGTGTTGGTTTTGTTTTCACAGGAATTCTTATTTTGCCTTTCCCCTGAAACATAAACTTTTAAAGTATTTCAGGAATTTCTTGATTATATTTAAATATTACTGGATGAGCCAGATGCCTGAAGTAAAATGCTAGGTATTTAAATCTGGTTTATATCCCCTGCTCTGAGAGTCATTCTTTTGTCATGGCTCTTGCAAGGTACAGTAAAAGGAAAAAAATAACTGATCATGGTCAAGTAACGCATTCAAAAAGCTTCAAAGCCTGAGCATCAGAGTCTTTGAACCATAAAAGAAAGCATATTTTTAAGCACAACCAGTTTTCTTAGCCTATAAAAAGGTATAAGCTTGTTGCATAGGAAATGAAACATAATTTACAAGCAAGAAAGGACAAATGCCATTTAATGAACAGCATTGTCTTTTAACATGGATTTATATTTTCATTATTAAGTGAAGAAGGAACTTATTTTATATGTAGCGCTGCTCTTGTACCTGTTTTTAAGGCAAAAAAAGCAAAATGAAGTTTGTAGGGCAAGCAAATACAGGCAAGTTTTCAGGCATCTGAGATCTGAAGAAGGCCACGTGTACTTAAAAGTTTTTCTGTTCCTTCCATCTCTTGCTCTAATACAATATAGTACCACTCCCTGCAAACCTTGTGATTTTGGCATCAAATTTACTTTTAAGTGTTATAAATTAGAAAGTACACTTTTGCCTACCCAGAAAGTTAATCTGGGCTAGAGTAGGCCATGAAACGTGGGTGTAATAGCTATCACATTCAAAAATAGACACACGTTTCATATAGAAGCATCTACACAGGAAGCTAATTGAAAATAATTAATCAAGAATAGTTATTTAAGAATAAATTCCCATGTGTATAAATTCTGCATAATCTTAAAGCTGACAGGAGTTTTCCTAGTACTTTAGTGAAATGAAGTATCATCAGAAATCGATCATTCGTAGCACACGACTGTGATTTTAAAACAAACAAATTAAAGAAAAACAACCAAAGATGTCTTTAATTCCAGCATCTGTTTGGTGAAACTCACCGTCTTCCTACTGGAACAGTCGCAAACTACAATTTGGCGGGTTAGTTTAATCTGTTAATATTTACATTTTCTTCGTTCAAATATTTTGACATTTCAATGACGAAGTTGCGATATCTATTATTTTAGAATGGAGTTATTTTTTTCTTGACACAAGTTCCCTGGTTATACTGAGTTTGATGTCATTTGTGGCACCTGTTATGCTGCAAGAAGCTGGTTAATAAGAATGGTTACTTAACTCGATTTTAATCCCAAAGACAAATTTTTATTAGGAAGTGGAACACCAGTTGTTTGCAATGTTGTCCCTGTTTCATGAAAAACAAAGACATTTTACAGTGAAATGCAGCCTGCACCATTTCTGATGAAAAGGTTTTCCTGAATGCCTGGTAATACGTGGGTTTTGCCTGTTAATGGTTCTATCTAGTTGGCCATTAGTAGGCTGCTACTGCTAGGAAGCCCTGGTAAACGAGGTGATTTATCCTTGGACTTCTGCTACCAAGCGTTTGGACATAATTGCTTCTAGGAGGAGGACAAGAAGAGATGTGCAAAGCTGCATTTACCCAATCTTTTCAAAGAGCACATCATAAACCAAAAAGAGAAGCAGGTCATCCATAAAGAGGGATGAGGCAAGCAGGCAAGGGAAAGCTCTGGAAAGGAGAAGGAAATAGAAATCAATAAATATTAATATAATGACAGACAGAAACACAGCAAAACTCTACAAAATCTACTTTCACCCCCTATCATGAGTCAAAATGAAGACCAGTTACCATTTAACCCACACCTCCATCACAGAACCTTCTAAAATGCATTTAGTAAAATAGTGTTTATTTACCCTCTGTTTCTCTTTTTCATGTCTTCCCTCCTTTCTATCCACACTTACTGCATTCTTTGCTGGAGACATTGGATAATGTCTTCTGTTGTACAGCTGGGGTGGTAAGTACACGGTCCAAAGCCAGGGTATGTCCAGCAGCAGGAAATCAACTCTTTTGTCTGTGAGTAGCACAACTCCTTCTTACTATAGTGTAAAAAATCAGATTGTTAATGAAATGAGAGAGAAAACATGGTTTCTTGGTTTTTTCCCTTAAATCAAAATGAACCAGATGGTAAAGCTCTTCTAAATAAATAGGAGTTCTCATTTTCACCTACCTGACCTGCACGCTTTTTATGGAGACAATCGTTGCAGCAATAGCCAGGATGCTGTGTGTGATGCTTCTCTCAAAAAATATTGCAATGCATGGGATCATGCTGCATGGAATCTCTTGGTAAAATAAGGCTTTTTACTATCAGAAGTGTTTATTGTTGTAAAACAATAGTGGAAGTTGTTATACTGTTAACATGGAGTGTGCCAAGTCTCCAGCTTGAACTTGCACATTTTTATAATAAACACTAAGGAAAAGAAATGAATTATTGTACCTCTGTACAAACTCCAGTCCTTCCTTATTACCTCAAGGCACCAGTGTCAACACTGGTTTCATAGGCAGGCACACAACCCTCCCAGCATCACCGCCTAGCCTGGGCTCAGTCTCCATTCCTGCTGCTCATTTGGACATGGGAGCCTGAACAACCTCACTAAAACATATCAGGAATACATGCTTTTTAGGGAACAATCATCCGGGACCTTATCTTTTGAAGTTTTAGATATATGTCACAACTGCTGCCTTATTATTGCTAAACTCATGCATGAGCATGCATTTAATTCTGTGTGAGTTCTACCTGGTCCACAAATGAAATGAGAAAGGATAACAGAATAGCGTGACTCTCTCTAAATGGAAATTTGCTATGAGAGAACCAATAGCATCTAAAAAATGCTTTTACTACCTATCTGCTTATCAGTATTATGAGTTATGTACCATGAACTTCAAGTGCTGAAAGGCAGCGGAATTATGATTTCTAGGTCAAAAGCTCAGCCTGAGGAGTTAGTCATGAAGTAAAGGAACTAGGAAGTGAATGGTACCCTCGATAAGCAAAAAAGCTAGCCTAAACAAATGTCCAAATTCCAACTTGATATAATTCAATTGTCCTGCCTAAATTTCTCAACAGTTTCAGCGTGGCATTCTTTCGTACATCCATCCAAAAATGGGTTTAATTTTGCTCTGGATTTAAATGAAGATCAAATTCAGTAGGACTTAACTATATCAAAAATAGGTGCTTTTGACATCACACCTTATTAGATCACTACCTCTTTTACCTTGGTGTACTTTTTCATACCATTTGAAAAAAAAAATTAGCAAATTCTCAGTACACGCATTATAAGTTACCTCAGGACCCCTTGATGTCAAAAGACTTTTGCTTTTGAATTGAATGTGCCTTGGAGCATTTACAGAAATGCAACCTCTGGTTTAAATCTAAATAAAATACTAAAACTCATAAGCCAATACTCCCCTATAAAAAAACGGAACTATTTACTTTTTCAGAGTCCCCATGCCCCAGAGGATCTGATGAACATAGTCAGTGCTTCATCTGTCTTTTGAGCTGTGTGCTTCTGCCCAGCTGGTTACCCTAGAGCAAAACCACTAAAACATGAGATAGATACAACTTTGCTATAAATCTGATAGCTAATCAATAAAAGTGAGAGGAAAATCTCAGCGATTGTGTCCTGTGAAAAAGAAGACATTAGCAGCAGTTTAGAGTCAGATCACTTAAAGATGACAAGTAGCAAACTTGCTGCTTTTGTTCTTGAAAGGAAGGGAGAAAAGTCAAATGACAAATGGGAGCTGTACATCTTCCCAAAGGCATACTGATATTTTTTTTTTTTTCCTCAGGAATCCAGGACTTCATTATGCACTGTATTTTGTGCGTGAATCACATTAGATGACTAATCTTCAGTAGTATCTGATGTGAAAAACTACAAAGTTTGTTTTACTTTGTTGACTTTCTGTGACAAGTCACCAGTAGCAGGTTTCATTCTGAAAGATTTAACAGATTGAAATTCTTAAACAAACTAATAAAATCATTTGGTGTTAATGAGAAGGGTGACAATCGCATAATAGGAGCAAATAGCTTATATGCTGCCTCAGAGACTAAATACTTTTTATCGTTTAGATATCACAAAATCCTCACAATCTTTGGCTTAAATTAACTATATTTCCATTAGCCTGTGTTCCAAATTAAATTTAGCATAGGAAGCATGAGATTCCATTTACAATTTTAAATGTTTCAGAAAACTTGAGGAGATGAAACTAAGATCAATGCTTAAAATTCTTCAATATCATTATTTTCATTTAAGCATAAGAAGCATAAATATAACAGAATGTACTTAGTGTAGATCAAACATGTACTATATAGAACATGTTAGGTTTGCCATATAATTTGGTCTGTATGTGTTTATCTTTGTGTACATGTTTATCTGCAAAGTATTTTCACATATCTAAAAATACATGGAGTTGCACACAATTCTATTACTTGGAAACTGTACTTGAGTGCTGCAGCAAGCTCAGTGTACAGAGCAGGTTCACTGTTAGTTCATTAAATTTCTTGTAAATACAGACCTGGACCAAATTATTTTTTACAGTTCATACCTTTCTACATAGTTGATAGACAAAATTTGGATATTGCAAAGAGTCCCTGAGCAGCCTGGAGACAAGTGGGACGACAGTAAGGCCTTCCTTCCTCACTTCCAAAATCACCGATTGGAGAGCAGGAGGCTGTCTTGGAAAAATACTTTTCAGGAGTTTCTGGAGCTCACTGCTTTGATTTCTCCCCTTGGACTTCGTTTCTCCCTGCTCAGCATTGGTCCTTAGTTTCTGGCTCTTTACATCCTGCTTTCTGGTATCCTTGTCCTAGTGCCTGCTCCCAGCCCCAAGCTCCAGCTCTGCCTTCTTGGTATCTGCTGGTGCCATAAGCCATTTGTAACACCTGCATGATGAGATCTGGAGGAGCAGTCCTTCCTGGGATGAACTTTCCGCTACTTCTTAAGTTTTGTTAACAGTTACCTCAAAGATCAACAGCTCTCCTTGCTGGCCTTAGTACAGACATTGCACATGTAGTTCACTGCCACAAATAGGATGGATATTTATTGTATTAAGGGTGTTTTATAGAGTTTTAATTACAGATATGATGGTTCTTCTTGTTCTTCCTTTGGCCTTTTGAAATTGCAGCTATGTTTTTGCTTTGATTCAAATATTTATGCTTTCTCAAATTTAAGATGAAATACCTTTTTTGGTCAGTGTTAGTTATGTTTGATGGCACTGAGGGTGTCCTCTGAACAAGCACATGCTGCTCTTAAAACAACGGTCTGTCTTATAAACTATCTGAGTCATCAACAATATCTGCAAGCATTTCTTCACTTTAAGATATAATTTAACCAGTATCACTCCACAACTAGAACAAACAAGAACTTTTTTTCCTGTGATATAAAAATAAAATGAAAGATACTCATGGAGGCTACTGGCATTTTTGATTCCCAACCTTATTTGGCTCAAACCTTACCAATATAATTCTGAAACAGACAAACCACCCACAGTGCAGAAAACTCTGCCCTTCCCAGGCTTTTGCAGGAACGAACTGAATCCGGTGGTTGTGTTAGACCCGTGCCATGCTGGTATTCAGCTGGAGCAGAGACCGCGGCCAGGCACGCCTTATCGGCCCCGTTGGCTCCGAGTGATCGCTGAGCGATGCAGTCGGTCAATCCGTTCCTACGGAAGCCTTTCCAGATAGGAATGTAGGATTTTACCCTTAGAAAGTCAAGTTAGCAGAGCCTGTCAAATAAACAAATCTGCCTGCAGCCTCCCAGTGCCAGCACTGCATTAAACGTTAGACATAACAACATTCTTTGCCTAGACAGAGAAATTCCCGAACCCTCACCAGCGCCCGGCAGAGCCAGAGCCGTGAGAGGTGAGGAGCCGAGCGAGGAGGCAGGTAGCCAGCCCGGTGAGCAGTGACCCCAGAAGTCTCCAGCCCTTCAGCCGTCCCCTGAGCCCCATCCCAGGAAAATGGATGGAGCAGAAAGACCCCTCCTGATTTCAGCGGATTGCAGTGCTGCTCTGAGTTGGAGTAATTTAACGCTGCAGAGTGAAGCCTGCAAACCTTTCATCTTTCCTATTGCTTTCTGTCTTGCAACGATAAAGTTTTAGCCTGTAAACTCCAGGATACCATCTGTATATTCCTCCCCTTCCTAGGCACCACTGAGCTCACTGCCTGTATTTAGCACATAATACATTGTTTCAAAGTACTTAGCAATGATTATTAGGATAATAAATTCTAAGAATAGGCATGCTCTCCCCAGTGTACTCAGCCAAATGGATTTCTCTTCAGCGTCAGAAAAATTGCTTCTCCAATCTGTCAGCAATCAGCATCTCGCCACAGTTTGTTGGTTGGGTTTGTGGTTTTTTTTAAAAAAAAGCGAAGTATAATAGCAATTTTCAAGTTTGTTTTTCACTTGAGTATTATCCGCAAGGAAAGATGTGTTAGCCAAATTCCAGGTTGGCTGGAACATGTGTCACCTTTACGGAGCGGGAGACGGAGCCAACAATGCTGACTCAGCGCCTTTGGCCCTTCCCACCGACATCCTGTCGTGGAAGACCCTGGTTTCCCTCCCCCTCGTCCGTTTCGCTCTCCCTTCCTCTCGCTAGCTCGGCTCCCCTCTCACAGACGCGACCGAGCCGACGGGTGTTCCATCGGCTGGGAGAAGGAGGCACCCCGGGGAGCCAGCTCCGGTCTCCCCAGCCCGCTGCTCGGCCAGAGGCACGCCGTCGTTTCTTCAGCTGGCTTGGGGAAAGAGTGATGCCTCTGAAACCAGCAGCCCTCCCGCTCCCTGCAACTCTCCCGCTGACTCTTCTTTGCTAATCTTTTGCCCCAGGTTATTGTTTTAAATTCAGGAATGAAAAGCTGGACAGTCAGACCCTGTTTCTTCATCATTTTGTGTTTCATTTGTACTTTGAGCGCTGCACACAATGCTGGAGGGACCTGCTGCATTCACATGCTTTGTGTCCTTTCTGTGCTTTTCTTCTCCCTCCCTCTGAAAGAAGCCTCTTGGCATGCAGAAGGAGAAGCTGAAGGAAAAATGTCGTATTGTCTAAAAAAAAAAAAAAAGAAAAAAAAGCATTTATTAAATGAACTGTTTTCCTTTTTTGCCCCTCTTGTTCCAACCAGAGTTACTGTAATTTCTGAGTAAAGGTTACTTTTCTGGCCAAGGACCATGTCATGCAGACATACGCGTACAAACTAACTGATCTGTTTCAGAAATAATGCAGCCACATTAGGGCAGTGCTACTAGCCCTGCTCCGGGCTAAGTTGTTCAATATTTCACAGCTTCAGTGTTAAATTGTTTTCAGTCAAACTGGCTGTCAATAATAGCTGATAGACCACATCCCAGTGTCGCTATTTTGGAATTTTATAATATGAGGTAGTGGCCAGATAGTGATTTCATGGATATTAAACTGACGCTTTATTTTGACCTTTTTTTTCTAGGATTAGTTGTTTTATTCACACTTGACTGCAAACATGCCCGTGAATCTATACCCCATTTTCAGTGTCTGCCATCTCAAGCATACTGCAATTTGCAAAAATCATTTGATATGTACAATCCAACATGGTAAGATTAGCTTAATGAAACCAAATAGTTTAGAGCTACTATGCACATTTTTCCACCTAACACAACAAAGCTATGCACACTTGCTCCAAGAGAACAGGGGTTTTTATAGGTTAATATGAGCATTTTAGCTCAACTTGGCCTGTATTTTCAGTATCTCTGACAAGGCTTAACAGTTTTATCAATGTCACTGTTCACTGAAGTCAGCAGGAAATATCTCTGGGCATTCTCAGATTTTTCTTCCCCTGAGTGACCTTCATGTTTCCTTCTAAATACATTTTTCTGCATCACCTTGCCAATCACTAGGTGTGCCTTCAGCTATTACTCCCTTAAATTGATAATACAGGTGGCAAAACACTCTCCAAGCCATCCGAGCTCACAGCCTCAATGTTTTGCCCATTGGGTTTCATCTGAGCAGTAGTTATGGCACTTCACTTGGCTGCACACTACCTGAGGCTGAACAGGGCTTTGCGATCAGAGTGACACAAACATATTCTAGATCTGTTCTTAGCTTCACTGACCATCTATTAAATGGTCAAGAGGATACACCTGCATCTACCAAACTTTCCCAGGTTGATATGAAATCTGAAATCTCATACTGCCAGAGGAACAATATTCTCCATAGACATATATTTCAGCTGAGTAAGTTTTTTGCTTGGCAAATTCTAATTCTGTCAGGGGTTAGTTATTTAAAACCCAGTAGTTCCTCTTTTGGGTAGCATCCTACCACCTTGTCCCATTTTGTCCCCACCCAGCTTAATTGCAAAAAAGACCTGCCAGCCTTAATTTAGTCACACTTTTTTTCATGCATCATATTACCTACGTATTTCAATGTTACATGATGGGACTTCAGTATTCCAGATCCTTCTGCAGTATGATTGCATGGTTTTCTTTAAAATGTAAAAACATCCAGGCATTAGAAGCAACTACTATCAGAGATAAACAATCTTTTGTCAGTGTACTTTTTGCTTATGTGCAAATTTAACTCTCAGACATCTTAAATGTTCTCCAGAGACTCAACTAACTGCATTTTGTTTTACTTTGGGGAGAGAGGGTGCTGGTTTTCAACAAGTCCATGTATAGCTGTTATGTTTACAAAAAAACCTCAAAAATGTAGCCTACTGTCTGTCTAAATTTGAAGAGGACCTGAAACAACAAGTCCAAGGATAAAAGGGTTTTATTTATTTCTACTTATACTAAGTCTGATGGCAATAAGGACACTTTAAATGTCAACAATTCCACTGTTCATCAACGCATGGAAGAAATGCAGGAACAATTCATCCAAAAAGAGCTACTTATTGTATTTGAATGATTACCCCTTGTAGTAGAGCTTAAATCATGCATTAATTAAGTGGTTGCCAATAGTGCTGCAAAAGTGATATGACGTTTTTTTCTGAACAAGGATTCAAAACTAAAAGCACTTGGCTAGCAACTTTTGCTTTTGTACCTAATCTTTCTCCAGTTATGCAGACATTTGAGTATCTAGAAATGAGCACAAGATTGCTCTTTGAACCGAGTTTGCTCACCACGCCTGTAAAGAAAGATTTGACATTTCTCTGCCATCAGAGTTTTGTTTTATTTGAAGAAAATCTGCCTGATAACACATTTCTGTATGAACATTTTTCCCATGTTATTTTTCACCATTACGTTGTACATGGGGTTGATTGAGGCCACTGAAATTTTATTAGCAATTTCTGCACATATAGTCTTGCCAAAATAAGTGCTTGTAAAAGCTTTTTAAAATTACCTACGTTGTTGAACCTTAAGCACAAATTGCTACTACTGGAAAGTTTAAAAAACAAAACATTTTACCTGAGATGAGTGCAAGTCATCTGCATTCAATATGTAATTCAACCACACATACTGTACTTTCTAGTCTTCTTGCTACACGTATAGTTTGTGATTACTTGAGTGTATAAGAAAGAAATGGAAACATAAGCATCTCTTTGCTGTGCTAAATAATGACAGTTCTACTGAAACACAAGGAGCCTGTATGGCCATGCTAACAATGATGGGAGGAGACCTCTCCAGGAGCCATGAAACACCGCAGGAAAAATAGAGCATTGCACCTCCAGAGGTTGCCAAATATTACAAAAATATTCAGGTAATGCATCTGGAAGGCAAACCCCATATCTTTATGTTAAAACTATGCAAAACTGCAAAAGCTTTGTACCAGCAGGATCCTTGGAACAAGCAACGTGATTGTGCTTTAGTTATGAGCAGTCACATGTGGCATACACAGAAATGGAAGTAATGTGGGTGTGAAGCTTGGCCAGTCCAATTCACCACTCCATGAAAAAAAGAGCACTAAATAGCTGCCCCCTCAATAAAGAAAGAAACATTCCACTCTAGCAGGTCACAGAGTGGGTTTTGACGGCTGCTGTTCATTTGTTGTGCCCAATTATGAGCAAATGTGATACCTCACAGACGGTGTTTCTGGAAAAAGGTGGGGAAGTCTGCTGAACATTTTTAATATATAGTTATTAAAGGTAACTTTGCAGACCTGGTGTTTTATATGCTAATGGCTGCATGCCAGAAGAATGATTACTGTAAATGTGTCTGTTTAAATAGTCCAGTGACAGGTCCATATGTGCTTTGTAAAAAAATTAGTTAAGCTGACCCTAATCAAAACCAGAATGATTGACTCAAAATTTCAGGAGCTCAGAAACACAAAGACAGGCTAGAGAGCTGAAAGAGACTGAAGCAGATTAGCTGTACCTGCTGTGATTGCTTTCTCCCCCTCTGGACGGCATTTGCATACGTGTCCTCCAAGCTTATACAACGTCTGTCCCTGGATGCACAAGCTCATACTCGCTTTGCGGACAGCCAAAGCACTTGGAGACGCTGCTGCTGCTGGATCGCCTTATGACCCCCCACCCGCTGGAGTTGCCACTGGTGGGGCCTGCAGGAACTATCGGAGACTCTTCTGCAAGCTTTGTGCAAAACCACACGCCTCCGCAGAGGTGAGGGTAATGTCAAGAGCGGCTGCAGGGAGACGCCAAAGGGGCCTGTCCTGGAGTGGTATCGCTTTCTCGACAGGCAGCGCGGCATGGGAGGACGGTAACCCTCAAAGCAATGTCCTCTACACACAGAAGGGCATCAGTCAGGCAACTGACCTCCCTATACACCCATACTGTTTTCAAATAGCAATACCTGCTGGCAAGTACTTCAGACAGAGAGTGCATATATCTTAAGACCATGGTGTTTCCTCCAAGAGAAATGTGAGATTTTACAAAGATGGCCTTGCTATATATTCTGAGTCAGTCTGGGATCCTGTCTTTGAAGTAGAGTAGGAGATAACATTAACTGAAAATAGTTTGCTGTTGGTTTCAGAGGTAATTAGTTTCCCTCGTATCATCACCTTCAAGAGCTTCAGTATGTTACTAATTTTCAGCCACAGAACATGGCCTTTTTAAGCAACCAGATGATGAAGGAGCCTGTGCATGTTGCTTTTGTTCAATGACAGACCTGACTGATACACTTGAAGCCATTTGTACTGCATTTATTTTCCCAATTTTTAGACTCTGCTTTTTGATTTACAGTGATCACTTTAAGGGTAATACCCTCTCCATCGTGTCCTGAAAACCAATGATTTCTATTTCATCCTAACATAGAAATGAAAGAATACAGACTGACTCTATGTTCTTTAGCATTACTGTACATGCTGCGTTTAATCCAACCAAGATGCAATGGCTGCAAAGCACTACTGCAAGGAGCAGACTTTAGACTAAGCAATTCAAGATAAGCTTCCACAGACAAAGAGGTTTGACCCTGACCAGTCACCATCAGCTGGACAGAACCCCTTTCTCTATTTGTATCTTAGCACAAAGCCTCCAGTAGCCTTCCAGAGGCTATTTGTATTGGCTTGATAAGCTCTTTTAAGAATCATTCTTCCTCTTCCTACCTCTTTTCTGGAGAATAGGCTGTAAATACAGAGTGCAGAAGGACCAGAAGTCAGGAATGGGTCATGGTGCAATTATTATTACTGCATCTTTAAAGGATTAAAGGCTGCAGTGCAAGAGTGGGCTCTCTACTAGAGTGGAATGGGTACACCAAAGCTGCGCTAGAAGTTGACCTTAAGGTTGATCTTCCTGGTATGGACATATGATAAGTGTCTTCTCTCCACTAGAAGCCAGAAGAAGCAACAGAGTAGTTCCCTAATAAAAAAAAAAAAAAAGTTAAGAACTAATTAAAAACCTATGTGTCCCCAGCTGGTAAGAAAATGCAAACAAGAAACATACTCTCCTGTGTCATAGTAAGACCTACTGAAAGAATGCTCTGAATAAGCACACAGCAGGTAGGAATGGTTCTTTGCTGGCCTATAGCCTGTCTGAATTAAAGTTTTTTGAATCATTATGCATGCTAAATAAGCTGAAGTAATCAATTCTAAAGTGTCATCGTGGTTCACTTCATTAATAAAATGACACTATGCAGCAGGAGTCACAAAGCGCAGTTCACTGCCAGTATGCTCAGAGTCTAAACAGATAAGTCATTTCTCCCTGGGTACCATTTCGCAATGAGCAAAGCATTGCTCTTTAAAAAAAAAAAAAACCAAAAAAACCCAAAAAACCAACTTATTATTAAAATAGATACACACTTGACTTTTGTACTTTGTTGGCGTATCTTGGAGTGCCATGTCTTCCCTGGCTGTGAAATTAACAGCTGCTACAGCTATAGACTTGTGGTTTGGCTTGTTAAGTTTTTGTGGAACTGCGAAGTTTTTCCAGCAATGCCTCTCTTTGTGTTTGTTGATTATGGTTTCCTTTGAGGTACCTCCACATTTTTATGTCCATTCCTTTAGTGTCTAGTCTTTCTTTCCATGTATTTACTTAGCTGTGGTCCCTCACATTTTTTCCTTATTCTGCAAATTGACTTCTCACCCTCTCTAGGCAGTATTTTTACGTGTTTTAAAGCACGTTCAGGTGGTGTTTAGGTCTCAGGGTGTATAAATTGTTGAGTTCGTTCTTTTGCTTTCTGAATTCTATCGAAGACCAGTCCTCTGCTTCTGACGCTGTTGAAAAAAACAAGAGCAGCAAAGAGCTAGGTTATTCTGTTCCATGTTTACTTCCTGAATTATCTGGGGTTTGTGTAGTGCTACAGTAATATTGAAAGGCCCCAACAAAAAAATGGTTAAAGAGAGTATAAGTGATTGTGTCAGAAGTATGACAAGGTATATTAAGTAATATCAAAACATGTAACAGACAAGTTATAAAATGAAAGTACCACGAAAAATAATGTAAAGGCAGTGGATGAAACCTTGATTCTGCTAAAACTTTATCATCCCAGACTACAATGAAGGCAGAAGTTCCCTTTTAAGGAGAACATCACCAGAGTGATCTGCTCGTAAAAATGCTAACATGGTCCTTAAAATTATTCTAAACAGATACTTTTAGATAAGATATGGAGGTATTAAGGCTGTTGTGCATAGCAGTGGTGAGGCTTTATCTAAAGTACAGTTCTGTTTACAAGAAAAGAACTAAATTATGTTAGCTTGTTTAGGTGAGCAGAGAAAAAGCTGAGAGGGAATATGTGTGCTCCCTGAAATGTACATTATTACGAGGACAGACATAAAGGAGAGGACAGCTATTCAACCAGACAAGGATGGATTATGAACAAGTGTATAAAGATGAACAGGACAAGCTGTAGGCTGAGAGACTCCCCAGCCAGCAGACCGGGCAGAGGCTGCAGCCATGTAGGCAGGACCAAAACCAGACTACTACTAGGAGGAAGCTGGGGAAGTTTATGAAGGTCATTGTAAAACATACTGCTGCAACAGCAGGCGTCATTTCATCCCTGATCTAAAGATCAGGGGCAACAGAATGTCTTCCAAAAGCTTTCTTTGTCCCACATGTAAATTTTGCTGTCATGAGCTCTAAATTCAATGGCTCAGGAGGACCCATCTAGTCTTCTGATCCCATTTTATGCAGAAATCCTCCAGTGCTTGAAGGGTGGTGATAGAAAGCACAAAAGTATTTCAGGAAAAAATTACACTGATAAGCAACAAAGGTTAATATCAATGATTCCTACATGGAGGGGCCCCGTAACAGTCAGTTTTTCATCCTGCTGGGGCTAACCCCATGAGCTAGTGGGAAATAAGAGTACTTAGTATATCACAGAAACTGCTCAGTGTTTTGAAGATTTAGCATCTCCTAAATAAATAAATTATTTCTGTGGCTTACAGTTCAGTCCTGGTCTGCTGACATGAAAGGCAATGTTTTCACTGGTGTCAGCAACACAGGAACGGGACAGGTTTTTAAGTGAACTATGTACATAATGAATCAAGTGGTTTGTCCCCATCATTCATTACGATTTTAAGCCAGATGCAGTTTCATTCAAAAACATGACTTCTTCTACTGTGATAAATGGCCTGCTTCTAAACCCTGAACTTTCATGAAAAGCTTTGGAGTTTTGCTTTTAATCTTTGAGGTTTTCACCGAGAACAAAAAAATTAAAATTCTCTTTTCGGCTTTCCCTATAATTTTATTTTTGTCAGTGAACATACTGAGACTAATTAACTCAGGATCCATCCTCACAAAACTGAAGTGCCCCCATACCCATTTAGCTCTTACACCTATTTACATAAAATAGGTTATTTTATGTAAATTGAATGTATTAGAGTTCTGCAAAGGCATATGTATTTCTCCTGTCCTCACTTCACACACAAATGGAATTTCACTGTTACCATTCTTGAAGATGCAGAGCTCCACTGACTGCTGTGGGACACAGAAAACTCCTCACATAACATTAATGACTTCAAAGAAAAACACCATTTTAGAAAAAGGCCTAAAGCTTTGCAAAAGCAACCTCTGGGCTACCTGGGCCTGATACACAGGCTGGTTTGTAGACTTTGAACATGTGTGTTGTTGCCCCAGGCTGCATGGGGGAAAAAAACCTGTATTCCTCAAGAGACCCCAGAATATCTGGGCAATACCACTGCAGACAGCATTTTCTGGGATTTCTCAAGAAATGTGTTCTTTTGTGCCAGGCACACCTAAATTTCCTTCTCTTCACCTGGAAATGCTTACTATGAATGGTGGTACCATGAAGGACACCCTCTCAGACTCTCTATCGCTTAAACACTCACTACCCCGAGGAAAAGCGTACCTATTATTAGTGAATGGTGAAGACAGACAATCATTAATGTGGCCATACAAACATTTCAGTTAATTGCTAAATTAGTCCTCATTAATTGCATGCTGCTAATGAGGAAAATTAACAACTATACAAAGGCCTGAACTTCAAAAGCCTGGTACAGTAAGAGCTTCCTTGAAGCTGAGAAGCTTTGTGCTGAAAATTTTGGTTCAGGCCCATCTCTGCTAGTAACTAAGGGTCCTGGGGACCCTGGGGCCTGGTACCCATCAGGAACAGGCTTAGCGGGAGCAGAATAGCTGAGGCACTGCTACCATAGCTGTACCTCTCTGAAATGGTTTTCTTTCTCATCACAAAAGAAAAGGATCCTCCCAGAATAGTGCATGATGGAAGTTACTAACCAAGAATTACAGAGGATATTTCTGCCTTGCTTGCCTCGAGCCAGATAGTTTAGCTGCTATTAGAATATCTGTTTCAAGCAGCACCAATATTTCAATAAAGCCTTCTACCCATGTAATGATTAATAAGGTTATACTAAGCACCCTGGAGGCAGAATTTTCTTTTTGAAAAAAGATAAACCATTTCCATGACAACATCTGTAATATCCTGAAGGCTGTAAGTAGGGCAGCAAAGTTATCTATACTCACTCAAAGGAATAAAGATTATGTTCACACAACAACAGTGATTTATAATAAGGGCTGAGAGGGAAGGAATATCTGAAAAACATGGGAAATATTTTTAGAACCTATTAATGATTTAAATTGTTTCTAAATGCTTTGGAAGAGGTAGAACAGGTTTTTTCAAACAAATGTTTTCAGCAGTTTCCATTTCTTCTGCTGGATTCATAGTGTTTTTTTCCTTGAATGATCTGGATTTGGTGCTTGGGAATTTTACAGGACTCCCAGCATTTCCTATATGAACGGACAGAAGGATAGCACACCCTTTTTGTGGTGATCGAGGTAAACACACAAGTTCACCTCAGCTGAGGGCGTTATTGACTTAGTTCTCTAAACTACAAATTTAGGATATTAATGTCATACAGCACAGAAACAATGATACACTACAAAGCATTATTTTCCCAGCATGGTGGACACAGTCTGATTAAGACATGCAAAACACAGGGGACTCCACACCTGAGGCAACAAGACTGGTTCTAGTCTGCTCCTTTGGTGTCTTTAACCTTCTTCCTTCTCAAAGCAGGCTGTCTGTCCACACCTCTCCTCTGCTGGGTTGGTGGAATTTAAGAAGAATCCTGGTCTCCCTCCTCTTGCAGAATGAGGCCTCCTTCAAAAGTAGTTAGATGTTCACACACACGCTTCTGCATCTATATTTCCTCTGAAATATGCTATAGCCTAAACAGCGTCATACTTCCCATCTTTCCTAGGGTTTCTTCAGCCTCCTTGCACTACCCTTCACCACCTCCATTTTTGGATTCCAGATCTGCAGGGTGTGGAGCCCTCAAGCAGCCAAGATTTTAACACACTTGTAGTCTCTTTCCCATTGTCTCTTTAAAGCTGTTCCTACTTTAAACTTATATAGCATTTCTCAGTCATGTGCTCCATGTGGATATTACAACACCTATACAAAATTATCTTCAATAGAGTTATATCCCCCATAAAAAGCAAAAGAACAGGCAGAAGTATGGGTTACAAGCCCAGAAGACATCATTACACCACCCGCATAACCCACACCTTACCAGCCTCACTCAGTAGTTCATGAAATTACCCACTAATCACTGGTTTAGCAAGAGTGCAGCTTCGAGAAGGATTGTGGCTGCCTTTCATAACTGCAGTTTCCCTCTCCCACAGAGACCTTCATTCCAATCAGCACAGAGCCACAGATAAAGTTGATTCATATCAAGTATATATACATACATTGGTCCCATAAAGGAGAGCACATCAAAGTGTTTTTTAACAAACATGATAGTGAAATTGCATTTCTAAGAGAAAAGAAAAAAACACAACAGTCTTTCCTTGTCTATAATAATTCTAGACGTACCACTTTGACTTTGGTCAGACTTACCTCCTGCTTTATTCTGAGAAGAAAATTCATTCCAGCAATGAATGTAAGTATTCCTAAGCACACTGGGATCCTTCAAGCTGACAGACATTTCTATAAATGTAATACATACAATCCTAACAAGCCAAACTACTTGGATATATCCAACTATGAGCAGATAGATTTAGATGCAAAACAAACAAATTGTATTATGTGAGCTATTTTGTAAACTCCTGTAAGTTGAAAAACAACCTTTTTATCTTCTAAACATAGGTTATACAGGCATTTTTTCAGCAAAAGGCAGATTACTACCTGAATTTGTCAAGAACGAGCAGTCTTCCAAGGAAGTGGTCATCCTGACTCAAATTCATTTAATCTGAGTGATTCTGAAATTTTCCTCTTTTCTCCTTTTCTAGGAAGGCAGGGAGTTTTGTTCTAGGTTGATAGGACAGCATATACCTAAACTATTTGCCTGTGCCATGGGTTACCCAGCTTACCAGAGCTGAGCACAACGCTGGAAGCAGCACTGGAAAAAGCATTGGGGATGGGTAGCTTCCAGAAAGTAGTTTACAAATTACTCCTCCTAATAGCATAGTAGCTTATAACTTTGAGTGTTGGGTTTCTGACTGCATTCTTGTTATTTAAAACACTTAAAAACAATAGTTAAGATGAATGACCATAAGGTTATAGGGTAACTAGAAAATTATATCATCACTAATTAGAACAAAAAAGAATAAATTTAAACTGTTGTGACTGCCATAATCTCCAATTGCAGTAGGCAAAGCTTTGTGCCTCCATGCAGTTCATTTTCAGATCATAGCCTAATAGCTGCATAATTAAGATTAAAATTATGAAAGAAACTATTTATAAAGCATGTCCCTACAGAGAGTAGTTCAGAAACAGAATAAGCTATCAGAAATAACATTAGAAGTTTCAAGTACATGTACATCTTTAAAAAATTAAGTAAAATACACATTAGAAATCCTCCCTGCTGTTAAGGAGCCCAACTTGATGAGCAACAGGATTGTTTTCCCCCCTGTAAATGAAAGACAGTAATTCACATTAAAACAAATAAAGACGTGAACTGATTGTGAGTAACAGCTTTACCAAAAGTCCAAATGTAAGCGAGGAAAAGAAGTTGCAGAGGTTCAGATAAGGAAACTAAGGTAAACTTCTCTTGAAATGCTGTTAAGAAGTGATGCTTTAAGGTGGTACCTCTCTGCATTTTTTCCCATTATCATACGTGTCCAGCAGGGGAACTCTACTGACAGAATCCTCCAGAACATCCAGAACAACAGCCATCACCCCTGCAAAGACAGGATTGTTGTGTGAAGTCATGTCTACACAAATGTGTTTTGACAAAACACTGGAATTATAAATTAGTTCCTTGAAATAGTCTGTTTATTGCTATTCCTATATTCCCTAGGGTATCTGGTCAAGCATGGTTCTTCTACTGGTTAGGCTTGTATGACACCTGAGTTGACATAATGGTGAGAGACCCATTGGGTTCACATACATCTTATTTGCATCATTTGGGGAAAAAAAAAAAAAAAAAAAAGGAAAAGGAAAGAAAAATATATGAAACTAAAGATGAAAACCAGAGAAGGAATTTTTCTATTTCAGGCTCAGCTCAGCCCCCAGAAAAATCAAAAAACCCTCACCACAGGAACTTTGCCTTTCTATTTCCTACAAGTCTTGCATGGGAGCAATTAGATTAAAGCATGTGACTCTGTACAGCACAATTCAAATAGCACAAAATATTGAAGCTGAGAGCTAGCTTGCCATTCAGAAGACATATGCCAAAACCCTGTAGTTAGTTTCTCGACATTTTTTTCCTTCTCTGAGGAGAAGGTGAGCCACAAGAAGAATTATGATCAGATATTGCATTTTTATTAAAGTAGGTTTACAGAACCACAGAGAATAGAAGTAGCAAGAAGTGCACTTTCGTTATAAACCAGACACATCCAGGGTACAGGGTTAATCTAAGAGACAATCTGTAAGTGAAATTGTATTCATTTTAATTCAGGCAAGGGTAACGCAGGACTGTGCTGTTCCAAATGAAAATTAGAAATCTCTCAAGTAGAGAAATATTCTGCAAATCCTACATCGTACATTTTTAGGACATCTGGAGATTCTTTGTTCTTTGCAATTCCCACTTCACTCCTAAAGATCATTATTAAAGTGTCAAATAAAAACTGCTGGCAAGCCCTAAGTATTTCATAACAGATTGTGCTATCTTATATGATAATATCTTCTTAGGGTGTGAGACGACGAAAAACAATACGTGGAAAAGCATTCAAATCAGAGAAGTCAATACAGAGCAGAATAAAAGTAGGAAAAGTACTCTCTTTGCTCATTTTCAGTGTCCAGACAAGTTCACATCACCCAAAGGAAATGGCAGGAGCCTCCTTGTGCTGAACAAAGCACTGAAGAGTACCCTGAGAGGAAGGAACAATCATGAACTGAAGGGAAGATAAACAGATGCCCAAGAAAAAAAAAAAAAAACAAAAAAAAAAACCTTAGTTTCTGTAACTTTTATGGCAACTCCCAAAAATATAAGCAAATGTGTCTTAGAATAAAAAATAAAATAAAATAATTAAAAAAAAAAGGAAAAGCATGCCAATCAACTTTCCAGATTTGGTAAGTTTTTTAAATAGTCTATATGTTTCAGCTGCTATGTTTCACTCACTGGTCCTTTAAATCACTTTGACACCAGCACGACTCTATTGAAACCAGCAGGATTACAGCATAACAGAGCAGAGAATTAGGCCCACTAGCGTGATTGCTGGTTGCTTGACTGAAGGAAAAACAACTTTCTTTGAGCTTCACATAAGTTCTTTTAATCACTACACGGGCTGAACTAATCCAAAAGACATCAGGCAATTCCTGTGCTTGAAGGACATCAAGTGAGCTGGATTTCTTTTTTCCCCAGTCTGGGACGTTACTGAACTGTCATGACAAACAGTCCGGATATCATAACACTCTGAAGACACTTCTAATCTCACAGATGTGATCAGCAAATTAACAGAATGGGAAGCCAGGAAGAACCAGCAGGTCATCTAGCCTGCCCTTCCACCAGCAAATTTCATCCAGTCTTTGAGGCCAGTAACTTAGATGTCTGATTAAAGCATTCCATGTGTTTCAGTTAAAGTGTATTTTCCCAAATGATAAACAGATCTGAAGATTTTGAAAGAAATTAACTATTTCCCTAGTAGTTAATTTAATGTTTTAAATAATTCTTAAAAAAAAAACAAAACAAAAGGCTTTCCAGGAACATAAGAGCAAAGATAAATTTGGAAAATACACCACATCACAGATAACTGTTGCATCAGCCATTAATAGGCATTCAAGCCAGTAATATCTAGAAAACCTAACAAATGGCTTTTACCCTTAGCAAGCAACGTTCTGCTGGAGGTGGGGCTCAAGACGCCTTCTCAGGACAGCACCAGGAGGCTTCCAGGACTGCAACTGCAAAAATCACAATTCTAATACAATCCCTGAAGAAACATCTCACTTCCAGGCTAAGTAATTCTCTGCAGCTGCTCAGGCTTCATGACAGCAAATAGTAACTTGCAGTTCCCAGAATTAAGTAGTTTGCTGCAGCTGCTAACGGTTATTTGCAGGAATAGCCAGGGCTGAGAAATCCCCAACATTAAAATCTGTGTGTAGAGGTCGTATCATTACATTGCTTGACTCAACTGTCCTTAAAAATGAGCGTTTAATGTGCTATTTAACCCACTATTTCTCCCTATATATCTAAAGACACTAAGTTGTTCCCATTACACAATGACAATGGATTTTTGTGCTTTTTACTTTTTCCAGGCGCTCTGTCTCCGGATGGCAGAAAGTGCAGCTAAAGACACTGAGATTATTTGATTGCCAACACGCTTCCAGTGCCCTGCAAATCATTTGAAGGGGCTGGGGGGGTTGTGTCTTTTTTTCTTTAGGATAGAGACCGTAAAAAGTGTTTACCTGTTTGACAAAACTGTTTTCATTTCACAAACTCAGTTATAGGGAAGCTGGATTGCCAGCAAAGAGTATCTGATAGAAAGATAGGAGATTGCCAACCTCCCAATTGATCTGAACACTCACTATTGCTGAACACAGACAGGTTTCTCTTCTCCAGTTTGCATTTAATTATTGTGTAAAGTAATACTACAGTACCCTTCGCAGTACCCCAAAACTCACTGGAGACTCTAGCTCTACAAACAGACCTGAGGATTTGTGGCTATGGGAGTGGTGACAAGTGGCTTAATGGGATTCCTATCACTAAACTGCTTAGCAAATCCCACTTGTCAAATCCTGGCAATAGCCATAATGTTGCTATGCTGTGTTTTGATTAAGGTGTATGAGGCTATACAAAAGCTAGACTAAGGTTTTGCCAGGATTAAAGCAAAAATTCTGAAAAAATGTCCTAAGTAACCAACTCACAGAGCATTTTGTAGGGACTGATGTACAGCATTTATTTAAAGCCCCATAAAAGAATTTCGACCTTAAATTTGCCACATTTACCTTGTTAAATATGGTGTTTCTATGAAGGTCTAGAGAAAAATTGCCACCAAAAAGCAGCTCAGATTATACTGGTATTTCACAAATCATTGCAGTGCTGGTACACTCCAGTAGGGTGGTGTGAGCAGACACAGCTCACCTACAGCATCACGTTTAAGAACTGGGCCGTGGCTTGTTATGCCCTTGACTTGCAGAGCAAAGCCCAAATGCATTCTTCACCCTCTGCCACAGACCTTTCTTCTCAGCTCCCACCAGCCATTTCCAAATTTTGGAAGCGGATGACAGAATCACAGATTGGTTGAGCCTGGAAGAGACCTCTGGAGGTCACGTAGTCCAACCCTCCCGCTCAAAGCAAGATCAGCTATAGCAGGGTACCCTGGACCACATCTAGACAGCTTTTTAATATCTCCAAGGATAAAGATGCCACAACCTCCCCAGGCAACCTGTGCCAGTGCTTACCTCACAATGCAAAACGTTTTTCCTGATATTCAGAGGGAACCTCCTGTGTTTCAGTTTGTGTCCATTGCCTCTGGCCCTGTCACTGGGCATCACTGAAAAGAGCCCTGTGCCATCTTCTTCATTCCCTCACTTCAGATAATTGTACACATTTATGGGATCCCCTTGAGCCTTCTCTTCTCCAGGCTGACCAGTCCCACTTCTCTTAGCCTTTCCTCATATGACAGATGCTCCAGTCCCTTCATCATCTTTGTGGTCCTTCACAGGACTGTCTCCAGTATGTCCATGTCTCTCTTTTACTGGGGAGCCCAGGACTGGACCCGGCAGTCAGGTGTGGCCTCAGCAGTGCTGAGCAGAGGGGAAGGATCACCTCCCTCAACCTGCTGGTGACGCTCCTCCTAATGCAGGGTAAGGAAGGAAATGCCAAGGGGCCTTATCTTCATGCACAGAGAAACACTGATGAACACAACATTGTCCAAAAGTCCTCCAGATTCTTGCTGCGTATTTCAGCACATCTCATCAAAACGTCTTAGGAAAGACTGCAGTGAAGAGCCTAAACTTCACAAAGCCGGGGCACTTTGTGTGTGCAAAGGATGACTCTCTCACTCCGCAAAATTAGCAACATGAATTTACTGATAGCTGACTGAGGCACACAGCTGATAGTATCACTCTGCCTGATAATGCCACCCTATAGCTCAGTCGTAATTTCTTTTTTTTTATTAATTTTTTAAAAAATTCTGAAGAACTGGAAAAATTTGGAAGGCATGTGACAAAAATTAATAACAATTATGGGAGAAGTCATACTTACTTGAATCTTGAAGAGTCTCTGTTCTGATTTTGGACAGTGACTCAGTTCATGAATGTGAAATGTTGAGTCATTTTTCTATTTCTCAAAACTTCTGGAAAAGACGTGACATTTAAACACCTTTCTAAAACTACAGGGTTATATTGCCAATATTTATCTGCTTATATTATTCTATATTACCTGAGGATGATAACCAGACATATTTGACTTAAGATCCTTGACAAAATCATCATAATGTAATCCACAATATTATCTAAAGGATGCTTTTATTTTTGTCCCTCAGTTAACAGTAGGGGATTAGTGACTAATCTAATTCAGAGTGAAAGTAATATTCCTTCACTTACAAAACAGTCTCTGAAGGTTTTGTGGGTTTTCAGTCAATGAAGACCTTGCAATGGAAAAATATGAGCATCTGATAAAGAGCGGGGCCTGAGGTACTTGTCACTGGCATGGCGAGCAAAGGCCTTCATGATAATCATTAGAAAAATAAGGAAAAGCAGAAATAAAAGAAGAGAAGCCCTAAAGCCTTAAATAATTTTGGAAATTAGGTACTCAAACTTTGGATGGATTAACATGTCTAAACTTTCTGGATTTAGAAATTCTAAGTTTTTTTAGATGAGCATTGTAGATCAGTTTTCTAAGTAAAAATGAGCTCAGATTGCAATCTCAGAAAGAAACAAATTTGTAGAAGGCTGCTAGCCAGGTGAATGTGTTTGCACTGGTTCCTGTGATATATGTTACATTTTATACCAAAGATTAGAAAGAAACCACAGACAGATCGTGGCATGTGTAGTATCAGTTCACAGCAGGAACTAAAGATGAAAATCTTTGGAGTCAGAGTTCATGACGAGCTCTAAGAATCCTTCCAGGTGTTTTCATGGAAATTGATACAATAGAGCACAGAGATGAAAGAGCAAATATATATTATTTTAAATCATAGCTTCAGGGCTTAAAGCTAAGCTCAGCAGGTACTAGGAGACCCAGCATGGATTTCAAAGCAAATGCACTTCTAAAGAAAGCAATTTTTCATTAGAGTCATATTTTACACTTCATTCATTTTTTGTTTTCTTTTTTTTCTCACAGTTTTCTCTTCCTGCACTATCACAGTCTTTGCTGCTGCTACTTCCTGTTTAAAAAAAAATTTCAGAAAACAAGAAAATGTATTTCTGTTTGTGTTTGTGGCCTCTTCATTTATTGTTTCCTGACTATGTGCAGAATTCAGGCATAATTCAACTTACAGCTACGCAAGCCAACAGCTCACGCTCTCCCTTTACAAAAGTAATAGTCATGTAACAGCAACAACTAATGCAAAATTTCCTATGTCAGATGTATGCTACAAAAAACAGAGAGACAAGAGACAAGAGAAGAGACAAGTCCCATTTACACGTCAGGCCTGGCATGGCATTTTAGAGAAAACAGCATTTTGAAAGCTCCAGTTTGGTGGCAATATGAGGACAAGAGTTCTGTCACACACATTCTGACACCCATACCCGCAAAAATAATGCATTCATCTGGATTTCTGAGAGAAATAAGAAAATACACTTAATCTTTTACACGATGTACTGCTCTCTAGAATCTGAAAAAAAGCAAGTGGAATCTGAGAGCTGCTTGCACCATTTCTCACACTTCTAGACAGACAGACAGATTTATACATGCAAAATTCTCCACAAGCGAAATATGCACTTTACATTGTCAGACAGAGGACTGTCACATTTGGGTTGGTAAGCTCTGTCTTGTGTGTGCAGGCAAAGATTTTATAGACAAGTATCTGGAAAAACGTAACTATGGTTCAATTCGATTTCAGAGAGCACTTTATTGATACTTTTGGATAACCCACTCCATGTCTTAGATGACTATAAAGACTTCCAAGATACTTGATGATTTTCATATGGATGGGCAGTATCTGTGTATCATTTGTATTACAGACCTTTGTATTACACTGAAGAGACATAGATTCTCTAGCACCGTTTACAAATAAATATACAAAGTATATATATATTTTTAAAATATTAGCGCTCTTTTTCTGTTATCAAAAAGGGAACAAACAACATTCATTTCACCTGAACAGTTTAACACAATCCAGTCCTTTGTTCAGTTACCCACAAAAACACTTTACAACAGTTCCCTGGAATTTATAGATTTTTCCATTCGCAAGTAAACTTTTTTAAAAGTTGTTAAAAAAACTTTAAATAATTGGGAATTGAATGCCTAAGAGAAAAACTTCTTTGGAAACACACTGAGGACAGAAACTATGATTTTATCAGACCCTCCCCTGGGTTTCTGCTACCCTGGATGCCAGAACTACAGCCACAGAAAAACTAATATCAGAAAACATCAACTTTGCAATGGAGAACACAGAGCATTTTTTTCCATTTCCAGTTTTATATGAGTAGAACAGATATGGGGAATTTTTATTCACACACAGGACTCAACATAGAAATAACTTTTCGTGCTCTACTTGAATTCCAACGGTACTTCCACTACCATATTCTGCTTCAAATAATTGCAAAGCTGTGATACACATAAAAGATAACTTGGATATAAGCAAAGAAATGTACAGAAACACATTAATTGCCCCCAGATGAATGTTAACTCTGTTGTGGCAAACCATAATACTGCATGCTGATTAGCAAATGCATCTATCTAATGGGTATATTCCATATAGGACTATATGAGAAATTGTAGAATAACGTGCATGCTTTACTTCTAAGAACAATAGAGCTAGCGGCATTTTGGATGATAGGGAGTAAGACAGATCTTGATAAGCAAGGAAAAGAGAAGAGGGAAAAACATGAAAATTATTTGGTTTAGGTTCAGAAGGAAAGAAAGAAATCAAAAACAAATTATACAAGCATGAACTAGACAATTATTGTCATTATTATTGCACACTACAATGCTCCACATTTCTTAAAACCTTTCAGACAAAGATTCTGAAGCATTAACAGCCTTTCAGGAATTAATGAAGGTGAAAGGCAAGGCCACTGGAAGGAAAATTGAGTTGTACAGGAGTTATGGGATTTATCAAAGGTCAGGCACTGAATTGGTGACATGTGGAAATAAAAGCATGAAGTTTCCATTCCAGCACTCTCATCTCACTACTATACTTCATATAAAAATTTTGCTGCTTCTCATGGACATCCTAGCAGAAGCTGAGGGACTTAATAAAGCAGTACAATCTGCTGGATTTTTTTAAATCGTATTTGCCTGCCTCATCATTTTTTTTAGGAAACAAAATTGAGTAAAATCCCCCTGTAAAAATGTTCCTGCTTCAATGGCAGCTGGACAACTATACACTATGGATCCCTTAGCCATGTGATCAGTATGAGCAAGGCAAAGCAGGATTTACCAAAATAAGAGCTATACAAAAAAGCTGTTTTTCCCCTTGTGAAACTAACTTCAATATTTATATATACATAAACTTGGATACAGAATTTGATGGATATAGATCTAAGTTCAACATTAGTTAAATTATCATGTCTCCACTAAGCATGTCTACCTGGCCACCCTCCCACTAACGTTCCCCTTTGTTGTCCTGAGCTGAATTTAAAAAATAAGAGCAAGTTTAAGTCACACAAACCGAGGCTCCTAGTGATGCTATGTAACATGAGCACTGTTGCTGCCATATTTAACACAACAAACAAGGTCTGTTCAGATGTAGTGCTGAGTAATGCAACCACATTAGCCATTTCTGCTGACTGCTGCTGACTGGGAGCACTGGACCACAGAGTTACCCCGTGAGCCCATGAGCAAGAGAAGCTGCATTCATATACAGAGAACAGTGGATTGCTGTAGCTGGCAGGAAGAGAGTCAATGGTAAGGGTCAGGAATAAAAACCTCAAAATATACCACACATCTTGGAGGTTCACAGAATCATCAAAACTATTTCATGATTAAGTGAGCCAGATCAGTCCCCTAATTGCCTGTGGTTTGTCTGTCATCATTTTCACATGTGCCATGATTATTTTGTAAAAAGCTACCCATTTGAAAAGCTAACCCCTTTATTAGGGGGCAAGCCTACACCACGTATTATAGAAGCACATGGAACAAACAGAATCAATTTTTGTCCTTTCAATGAAGTCTAAATGGCCTTCCCCTCGAACTGTTCACATTTAACAGCAAGCACAAGGGACTGTCATTTGCTCTCTGTATGTTGCCAGGGCAATCTCCAGAAATTTCTTGCAATATATCAAAGACCTGTGTTGCGTGTACTAACATGTAGCTGAATTAAAAATAAAAACTTAAAAAAGGTTGATTATCTTCAAGACTAATACATTGTGATTAATTCAAACACCCAGTGCCTGCTAGGTCACTATCAGAGGATATGCCGCAATCATGGTAGATAATATTGACTGCAATTTCCACACCCAGGACTCTGGCTGAATCTAATTTGCTGTGTGCTTCTACTGCAATGAACTGCCAAATTGTAGTGAGAGACTTACCGGCATATCTATCAGGTGTGCCACAGGCAGCCTTGCACTCAGCCACCAGTAATGTGTGTCAGTAGACTTCATATTCTCAGCCTACTGTGGCTTATTGCTATTTAAATAGGTCTCGTATGTGTAGTTATAACGCTTAACTGCCTTCATACAGCCTTTGGAGGTCTATAGGAGGAAAGGCCATGTGTCTTCAGGACTGCTCTGCACAAGCAAAAGGCCCATTGCATGGTCACCTGTGACTGCAGAGGCCGGGTTCTGAGACCCAAAGCCTCGCTGGGACTTTCGCCACACTTCTTAAGAAATATAATCTCTACTATTAGCTTCACCAGGCAATCTGGGGATCCTGTTACTAAAAGGTAATGCAAAGAGGTGGTGGCTGGCTTAACCACAGTGCTAGATTTTTAGAATAAGCAGTTAATGCTGTAAAAAGATGCGGCAGAAATCGGTAATGGATAGTCAGCCAAATTCTGAGCTCACTGATTCTCCAGGTAACTCTGGCGAAGTAATGAATTTACACTTGTCCCAGCAAATGAGATCAGCACTGGGCCCATACAACAGAGCAGATCCCCAGCTGATGTTATTGTCATAGCTATGTAATTATCAGTATTGGTTGATGTTCTGACTGTCTGTAGCTTGAGTCGTAACGCTAGTGTGTTGACAACTCTTTATCATCCAAATAATTTATCTGATCAAGACAAACTATTGATCCTCCTGTACTCATCTTTTGGTTCTTAGGGTGCAATCCTTATTTAGCCTGATGAGTGGAAACCAGTGGCGTATTCATAGGGATGGGGATAGGGATACATCCTATCATGCAGGGGACACATCCCCTGCATGGTAGGGATACATGCAGTATGCCACATATTCTTAGCCCAGCAAAAACCAGCTTCTTATAAACACACGACTTTACTTCATCCCTTCTCTCAGTTGGACTTTCAAGTTGTAACAATGGAGCTTCACACAATCAGGAATATTCACTGTGGTTTGTCATCCCTGCAAGCTTACAGACAAGGTGTTCTGCTTCAAAAAAAATATTTTTTTTGGTTACTTGGATTACTGCCTGGACAGGAAACGATGAAACAGATGTCAGGGAGCTGGATGAGTAATAGAGTAATTTTGAAGAGTGATTTGAGCTGCTAAGAAGATGACACTTGAGAGGTCAGAGGCACAAAACATTTTCCACTTTCTTTCCTTCTGAACCCAGAGCCTGAAGCATAAGCTGTGTGTGATTCAGCCTTGTTGAGCTGGCATGGTCAGCGCAGCTATTGTTTAGATCTATTCAGCCATTATGACTGTCTTCAATAGTGCCATTGCAGGGAAATAAAAAATTTTTAAAAAGACAAAAAAAGCAAAAGTAAGGAGATGTATTACTGCTAGAGAAACTGTTTCATGGATTGTTTTGCTGTTACAGACACAGATTTAGAGAGAGGCTGAGAAACCATTAGCTACCCAGCCCATCCCCAGCAGCACAGCCTGCACACACACAGCTGTGCAAGCTTCCCCCTCCCTCCCACGGAGTGAAGAGCTGCAGTCGGGGCTGTCCTAGTGCTAAGTGGATGTTGAACCATTATTTATGTTACGGTGACAATGACAGCCCTTCTTGGTCCAGACGGGGAGCCCTCCCCCCACCCCAGTGCTAATCCTGGGCCAAACGACGGAGAGACGCTTCCTGTCCACCAAGTCTACAGCCTAAGCTGGCAGAACAGAAAAAAGGTGTGTGGGCAACACTGTTGTTATTTCTCCTCCAAAATGGGAAAGAGGGGCACTGAGACCTTAAGAAGCGGCCTGAATTCACAAGGGAAGGTTACGACAGGAAGGGAAGCCAGTGGCGTCTCAGTCCCCAGGCACTTTGATCATAAAAACATTTTTGAAAAGAAGTTGTAAAATTGACAACTCCTTACCCTGGTGTAACTGGCCTAAGTCATAACTCTATCTGGGATAACGGGGGCACGTACAGACCCCTCCACCCTCGACATGCTGAGCAGCCAAAATCTGAAGAGCACTAAAGGGTACAGCACAGCTGAAAGGGGACCCCAAATGTACAGAAAATGAGTGTCCCTCCGTGGGTTTGTCACAGCAGGCACGCCATAACATCGTACCAGAGGCAAGGGGTAGCTGCGGCCAGGGGACTTCTGTAACAGTATGACCACAGCAATAAAATGCAAAGAGCAAAGTAGTCAGTTACTCTGCTTTTATTACCGTACATCGCAAGTTATCTGCAGACAACAGTTAGCAGACTTTCTGGGGATGCTGTATCTCACACTGAAAGCTCTTTGCTCCAGAAAGCAAGCACAGCATATGTCTTCGTTTGCTTTGCTAAAAGTGTCTCTAATGTAGAGGACCTAGACAATATCAGGATCAAGCCACAACACAGCCAAACAGGATCGAAACTTTCTATTGAAGTAAGATGCTGCCACCCTCGGACCAAACTGAGGATTAGCAGAACCCCCATGGAGGTAAAACGCACCCTGAAAAACTGGAAGTCAGAGGAAAAGGTGAGAAACAACGAACGTCTTGATGCCATGTCAATAATACTTAGTTACAGGTTTTTCTGATAAAACATTTAACTTCGAATTGTAAGAGAGTAGAATAAATGATAACCATGCTTCTTGGAGAGCTTAACACTTACTAGTTTTTACTGTTCTGTACAATGCTCTTTTCTTATAAATAAAGGCTTATAAAATGCTTTAGCATAAGCACATTAGGTTCTGTGAATTGCTACTCGGCATTGAGAAATCTTTCTCTTGAGGTGAAAGACAATAGACATGAGACAGGGAATTGCAGAAAACTAGAAATTAGTTCAGATCAGATTTGTGAGATTGGTGTGTTTTATTGCTCATTACAAAGATGACATGGAATTCTTAATAGCTATAAGCTACACGAGCAAGATCAAGGAGAAGAAAAATGTAAAGGAAATTTTTCCTCAAATAAACCATGGGAAAAGGACAGCCCAGTTTTTCCTTTCATCCTCACCTCAGAGAAACATCCTGGATTCCTCTGGTATTTGTAGAGATTTTAGGGATCTGGCTGAAACTTGGAACTATCCATAAGAAAGCCTTTTCCCTCAGCCTTGAGATTTGCGTGCCCTTCTCTGGCAGCTTCTTGGCAACATGACTCCATTGGAGCCCGGATCTCAGCAGCTCACCAGCCAAAACCTTACAGGGCCATCTGTAAGATGAGCTTCTGAAAAGTGGAGAGGGCATACAGCAAACTTAAGGAAGCCTCCATCTATATTTACTTTGTTAAGTATTTGAACAGAATATACACTCTGGACAGAATATAGACTCTGCACGTGACAGCCCAGAGAACTCTCACTTGTGGTTCAGGACAGCAGAAGGACAATCGTGCCACAGGTATGGCCGTCACCCTGTTCAAATCAGGCAAAAAATAAGCAACCAAGGTTGTTTTGGTGGTGTAGATCAACAGAGCCCAGCGGAATGCCTCAGAGTCCACAAGATGGTACTCACAGCACTGTCCAGAAAGGAACTGCTACATAAATCCCAAGCGTTGCTTCCCGACGGGCGTCAGAGCGTGGTACTTAGCTGCAGGATCAAACCACGCCGTTCCGTGGCTCAGCGCAGAGCGCAGTCTGTGCCTTCCAAAAACGTACAGCCAAGTTCCAATACTGGACTTCTGTCTCGAAATCAGAAATATATCTGCAGCCTCACAGGCAAGGCTTTACAAAAAAACTTTTTGTGTGGACATAAATATATTTATAAAATACAGTATTTCTTGTTAGCAGAATTTCTTAATAATGACTTTAACTGGTTCTCAGACTTCAGTTATGCTGAAAAAAAGTTAGCATAGCAAAGATCAGGCTGCTTGAAAGTCTGCACCAGTCTTTTTATGTGCAGGAACACTTCAAAGGGCTTCAAGGGGTTTAATAATGGAACTATGACAGCCTGAAGAATAAACAGAATTTGAGTGGACAGATGCACAGGACTTAGAGCTTAATCTAGGAGTCTGTGACTTGCTGAAAGGAGCCAATATTAAAGTAATTATGCATTTAAAACAATTACTATTTATTCTTCAAAGAGTCATACTCAAGTGAAGTAACCCATTTAAAATTATTTCTGGTAATTGCATTGCATCCCCAAATTATATGTCTGCATACGCTTTGAACTAGGCTTTCCAAAAAAAAACCCACCCCACCCCTGTATTTTTGCTTAAAGATTACCCCCCATCTTGAATACTTCCCCTCTAGCTTATCATTTCCTGCAAGAGTAATATATGGTGCTAAGCCTGAGTAAATACCACTAATTTCAGTTTCTGTATCTAGGGCAGAAGCCACTTTAACATTGAACAATTGCAAATGCCCAGATTGTTCATTTACCATTAACTTTTGATAATCTGGGAAATTCTATAAAAGTATCAAGGCATTTCTATTAAAATTGTGGTAGCTCACCAGCATAATTGCACTTAGCAAAATGCCTGACCACAAACTTAAGAGGGACCATTGTTCTGCTTCAGATAGCTTTCTATTCAGGAATCTCAACACGCAAAATCTGATTTAAAATAATGCCCGGAGTGCCCACCATTTCTACTAAGACATACTCACATTATTCTTGTGTAGCAGAACCTAGGGAGCAAACTCCATCACCTATACCTTCTACTCACTAGCTGGGACAGTAGTCTAAATTTTACTTCTAAGTATAGCTCACATAGTTAATGATCAGTTTGTGGGGAGATTTCCACTTAAGAATATATCCTGCTCATATATATGTACAGAGGCTAATTTTAAACTAGCTAGCTGTAGTATTGCTGGCAGCGTAACTGCAGCAGAGCAGGCTTAGTACAGACTCCTGTCCATGGAACTAGGGTCATTTTGGGCAGCTGATCTATGCCGAGATCCAGCTTACTGCCACCCATGCCGCCAGCAGTGGGTACTGCTAGCTACTTGGCAGCTGGCTCAGATGTGGCTGCATGAGCTGCAGTCCCACTTGGAGTTTCGTATTGGGAGTGAACGCAGTGCTTATTCTAAATGAAATGGTCTAGTTTGCTGCAGACAGGACACCGCTCCTCCCAGTCTGCCTCGAGTCCACCAGATCTACTCATTCTACCCAGAGAGTTACTCCTCTCCCTCTCCATGCCTTGCCACACTGCCCATTCTCTTCTGTTCCACCTTGAGACTGGCTACCTAAGGCTAGATTTATCTCACACAGGCATGTGCTAGCTAAGCTAGTTGTCTCTTCTACCTATATCTTCTACCATATCAAAAGAGAAAGATCAGCATCTCCAGAGAAGGAGTGTTGCATCTACTCAGACCCTCTTTCAGAGGAGGGAGACCTGCCCATTGAAGAGTAGCTTCCACAACACAGAAAGGCTTTGAAGCAAGATTAAAGACATCTACCTTTGTCTTATTTTCATTATTGTTTTCTAAAGTAAGGACAGAATTCCCCTGCCTACAGAGAGACCACAGATGAGTTGCTGAGACTAGTTCTCTCGAGTTGAATTCATTTGCCCAAACATTGGCATCTAGTGAGATTTCAGTTGCTGCAGGGTATCTAACACATCCTATGGCTTTGGCAGTTATGACAAGAGAACATATAAGAAGCCAACTCCATTCTGGTGTGGTAGCCAGCAGCCATACTGGATACCATCACAAATTTCGTAGATGCCTACACTTATGCAACTGAAGTGAGTCTCTACTGTTTAGGCATCTAGAGTTAGTTATGACTACTCCCATGCTTATTTTCTAAGAACACATCTTCACTTTTGAAAGACCATGTGATTTCCATTTTCTGCATACCTAAAGCCTGAGAACCATCTATCATACAGCAAAACCACAGTCAGAAGTGGGCACTTCCATTTTACTGTGGGTAAGCCTGCTGATGACAATTACATGTCATGGACTTTACAGTGACACTAGAATTACAGGGTTTTGCTTGTTGCAGCCTCTGGGTGGATAAGATGCTTTATTTACCTTGGGTAAAGAAAATGGAAATGAGCTCTAAGTATTTACTGGATCATCTTATGAGTGACTTGTATGTTAATTCTTGGTTTGGTCAATGACAGAATTTAATTAATATGGGCATAAAGCATAAATATCTGAAGCCCTGATAGCACGTAAACCTCTTTAGGAGCTGTCAAACCCATACTAGAACTCATTTTCTTAAGTCATTTCCTACTTTAAAATACTTCAAGGTCAACTTGAAGGTCCTTAAAATGTCCTTGTAAATGTTCTGGGTGCCATCTCAATTTTTTTTACATTTTTTTAAGTAAGGGAAGTTTAAGCAGTCCGTTACTATATTCCACAGCACTGACAGCCGCGCGATATCTAGGAGCCTTTTCCACAAGTAAGGAAATACGATATTACTACATTTTCCCAGCATTCTCCTACTTTAATTCATGCTTCCTCTTGAAAGCACTTAGAAATATCTCACCATCACCCCCATCTTTATCCTGAGGTAAAAAAGATACGATCCATACTTCCTGAGGATTTATGCATGGGGCAGATGACTGTTCTAACTCGTCTTGCACAGCCAGCTCCTATTCTTGGTCACCTGTTTTTTTCTCAAGAAGAAGTCTCCCGTCTCCCATGTCTTCCCTGAGTCAAAAAACTTGGTCTAACTTCAAGCACAGTCAGTCACCAGCACCTGTACAGGGCCCAGGGATCTCCCCAGCACCTGGACATCCTGGTTACCCATTCCAGCTCCAGGTGTCCAGCAAGCTTGGTGCATCACACTAACAAACGTGACCTCCTGCCTAAGGCCACCTCTGATCCTAGAATAACATGGTTTTTCCAGCACTTCAAACAAGTGGGCTGTGGTTTTTTTAGTTCTTTATAATTCAAATTCCTTTCTCTCAACAACTCCATGAACTGATCTTTCCTGTGCTGTTTATAATTCATTTTTTTCCATTCTGTCTTTTCCTTCTGCCTTCTGGAAAATGACACAAGAAAACAAGCATTTTTCTCTTGTTTTTCCTTTCAGCAATACTGGTTTTTATTAGTATGTTTTTTTTCTGCTAGCTAGCCAGTACTCACTAAAATAGTCTCAACTCACTGCTTTTCCTTCCTAGTGAGTAATTGTTTTGTGTGGAGCCCAGAGCTAACCCACTCTGTGGAGAAAGTGTGAAGGGTCTGTCCAGGTCCCGAGGGCACCCCCAGCCCTGCCTGTCCCTGCCCAGGCCCCTGGGGCTGCCCCCACCCTGCCCACAGTCCAGGACCCCATGTCAGCGCCTGCGACCATCAGCCTCTGCCCCATTGATGCTGCAGCATGGCTGGTCTCCAGCTCCCTACCACCGTGCCTGGTGGTGGGCCCACTGGCAGACCACCCCATCCTTCTTCCTTCAGAGTGAAGGTGAGAGGTGAGCAGCCCTGAGCGACTCTGAGGAAGGGGCTGGCACAGGCACCCAGCAGGCAAGGGTGCTGGGGAACACTTTCCAGTCGAGCAATGCAAGCAAGGCTGCTTTTCCTTCAGTACCACGTCAGGCTGTATTTTTTCCATACTTTCCAGCTTTTGACTGCCTGACCAAGAAATAAGAAGAATTTTCTTTTCTCTAGTTAACTGCTATCATTACCATAAGCTGGATAATCAGGGTCCATCATGCAGACTGTTATTTAAGGGGATGTTTGGGACATGCACAGTCAACTATCTCAAACGTGGCTACATTGGTCTACCTAGACACAGTCTAGCTCAGTGTAGCAGCATGTCTCATCCCTAACTGATCAGTGGTGACATCTCGGAAAGGGCTGTAAGGAAAAAGTATACAGAGATACTTAACTTGCAGCTTGTGAAAACATGTACCTTAGGACATTATAAGCCAGAAGTTTATCCATATCTTTGCATTTAGGGGAATTTTCTTCCCTGAATTCATCCAGTTAGTCTCTGAAAACCATTTTTATTTTTGGCCTCTACAATTCTGAATTCCAATTATACTGTATGTGGCACAAAGTACTTTGGCCTGCCTTTAAACTAGGTCTAGTGGTTCACTGTCGTCCTTACAGTTCACACAAAGGTAGTAATTTGACAGCACAGCTGGGCACTCATAGGATGAAAACTGCCTCCAGTTCTTCTCTGCTTGGTCTACTTCAAGGCGCAATGCCATTCATATTATGTTTGTGAGACTCTGCGGCTAATAACAACATCCTATTTCATAAGCACTCTGTTCTTTATAAAGCAAAAAATACTGAATTTTCAGATTGAAGCATTAATTTTGTATTATATTGTCTTCTTGTCAAAGGAATTAATTCAGATCTACTGCCTATAGATGCCGGTAGGAATTGGGACATAATATGCAACAAACATGACTTCTGTCCTCAACAGTTCTTCTCTCCAGTAACATCTCATGTAATCACACATTGTACATACATTGGAGACGAGAGTAAAGGAAGTGCCCTAAAATAACATACATATATAAAACTTCTTATCCAAATACATAAACACATGCAGATTAAAATAAATTCATAAATACAGAGTGAAAAACTGCAGACAAGGAATGCTATAAGGGTGGGTAATATGCAAAAGACTCTTTGTGAAAATATTACTAAAACTGCTACCTCCACTGCAAATAATTAATTGTACTCCCTATTGTCCCAAGAAATAAGTAACAGGCCAACCCAATGATTTCCAAAAAATGATGCCATGTAGTATTAGGACTGCAGTTTAAGAACAGTTGCTTCTCTTGTATCTTTGATTTTGGATGTGAAAGGATTGTTTTCTCCTAGTATGAAAACGTGCAATGATGTGGTACTCCAGAGCACCTGTTCATAATTGACAAATTGCTTCTCTCTGAGGGTGCTCACTTAGTAAGGACATTGTACTCTTATTATCACTGTTTCAGTCCTGTTATTTACTCATTGATTAAGCATCCTTTGGGCTCATTTCCATAATTCTATAACAAGAAGAAATCTGTGTGAGTATCAATACCATATCAAGTGAAGCTAAAAGTGTTTGCAGAGCATACCAATATCCTTTGCACACAACCAAGAAATCTGCACTTCACTGTCAGCTGAAGAAAATAGTATGGCTTCTGCAGACTTCTCTCCCTGCCTGAAGAAAAGCAAAGTCAAAAATGTGAACCCATGAGTCCTGAGTTGCTCAGTTCAGCATTTCTGTTAATATCTTGAGCTATCCCAACAAAAAGTGTCCATGACCGTTCAATCAAGTTTATTTCATATGTAAAGCGAGGTTCAGAACAATCTATGTACAAAAAATCTTTTCTCCAAGGTCAGTAAGTGATGCAGTTCAGGTCCTCTCATTACATCTAAAACATTATAAAGAAGGATAAAAAATATTCTTGCTCTTTGAGCCATATAATAAAATCTCCATCTGCCTGAGAACCACAAGAAGTAGTGAGAAGGGGAAACTCCTGGAATAGTTCACAAATGGGACAGGGTAAAGGTTCCATAAGGTACCACTATGAGATTAGGTTAGGAGACTGGGAATGCCATTGCATCCTCAGAGTGCCCACAGAATGTTTGCTGGATAGCACATCGTGACTCATTTCCTCCCTTAGTAAAAAGAGATGCCTTGGAGGTGCACCTGAACTGTGTATGAAACATGCTGTTGTTCAAAAAAATGCAAGCATGCAACCTCTATTTTAAAGTACGGGGAAGACTGGGGTTTAGAGTCAAGTTTTTCAGTGCTTAGAAAATTCTTCTAAAAGTTTAACTACAAACAACTTCAGAGACAGAGAGTCCTTTTCAAAAAAACAGCTTTTAAAATCCAAAGAGTCTTAAGTCCCATCTAATGAAGTTATTTTTCTGCAGAATTCTTCTGGAAAAATATTTTAATGGACACATATTAAAAGATGAAAACATGCATCCTAGTCACTTTACAATCAGCTTTTAGACAAGGCCACTTTCATGTCTTTACAAGCACAAACTTTTGAAACAAATGCATTGTGATGACTCTACAAGTGGAATATAGTTGTATCAGTTACACAAAATGCCTTCTGAAAAGTGCTTTAACCAGAAGGTTAGAGGTTCCTGTTGCCCATATTGAGTGATCTTCTTTTGCCTGCCTATATAAGGCAGATGAATGAGAATTATTTATGAACATAACCTTTTCTTTTTTCTACTCCCATGTGATTGTATGCTCGTGCTTGTTTCACATCCAGCCTGACAACCCAAACATCATCCCAGGCCAGAGTTAGCTTCTCAGAGTTTCTTAGCAAAAATTGAACCCCATCATCTGAAACTGAGTTGCTTGGAATAGTACTTCCAGACTTGGCAAGTGAGAGGTGAAATTGGTTTCTCAGGGAATTCTAGGAAACTGGGCTTGTGATCCTGCTGCTCCTAGTTGGAGAATAATAATGTTCCCCCTAAGCAGCTGCCTTCTCACACGTTCTGACACCGCTGTCTGGCACCAGAAAATCTGATTTTCCCTGTCTCTAACACAGATAAGCTCCGTTACGGATCCACAGCCATTTTGCCAAGAGCCTGTTGTCATAGGTGATTGACTGCTTTGCCTCCACCCAGAGCTGACCTTGCCTCTTCCTCACATAGGAGGTAGTCAAAGAGCTACCACTCCCCGAATGCCAAGCTGTGCTCTCTGTCCCTTAACCATTCTTACAGTAAAAGCGAAGTGGAAAAAAAACCACTGCCTGCCTCTTTACAAGAAGTTTTTTAACAGTAAGTAATAATAAAAAAAAATCAGTTTGCAGATACTGTGTTTGTCAGCATATACTCTGCCACATTTTACTGCCATACTGCCATACCATGCTTTGGTGCCACACACCAAACCTATTTATTGGCTACTCCTTTTTCTGGGATTTAAAGCAGTTTCAGAGTAAGAAAAAAGATCCAGACCACTAATTTGAACATGGGAACATTTATTTATTCTTAAACACATTTCAAAACCACTCACTCCAAGCTGGCTGTTCTGTCACAACGCAGACGTTAGAAAAGCATATACCATATCAGACATGGCAGTCATCTTCTCTATGGAAGACAGTGAAATCAACTGCCCTGGTGGTTTAAATGCCAGCAGAAGGAAGACACACTTGAGGTACCTGGAGAAGAGGTGGGCCTCCCTGCGATTTCAACTTGAGCAAGTCAGTATGAAGTGCACAAGATCTGCTTGGGTGACCTTGAATGAAATACTTGGATAATCTGCCAAAAGCTTGGAGATATCATTTTCTATCTTGCCTGTAAAAATATTCCAAACGCCAAGAGAGAAGCTGTCAATGACACTACCTTTCCCTGGGCCACTGCTTGTGAAGTTTTTGTCAGCAAAAAACACAAAGCAGTTTTTATGCATGGTAGTTACACTGCAAACATATTCCAGTCTCCTGTCAATAACAGTGCCTCCACAGCCACCAGGAGCAAAGGTGACATTGAGAATTTGAGTGGATTATAGATGTATAATTAAATGCAATGTGAATAAAACAGTCCTTCAGCCGTGTGGCCAGCTGTATCCATCCACATACTGAAGCATGCTGAAATCACAACTCCCAGGAGTTCTCCAAAGTCATAAACATGTTGCTTCAGAAGAAGGTTGTAACTGGGTTCTGCCACACAAGTAATGAAATAATCAACTGACAGAAATAATCAAACTGCTAAGTAAAACATTAACTAATCAGAGTCCTTCAACACTGTCTAGCTGTTCCATAAAATCTTTTAACTACAGTATGAACAAAAGAACATAATTTAGGAAACACCTTAAATTTTTTCTTGCACTTTGCTTTCTGAGAACGTATTCTAACTTAAGTTTTACAAAATTGCTCAAGGAATTTCAGAGAGAAGAATGAATACTAGCAGTATCAGGAAGAGTATTATTTTTTCTTTATAGTCAGATAGTAAGCACAAGTGAGCACATTAATTATAGACTGATATTATGCTGTTATCTCAGTTGAACAGATCAGAGTTCAGCCCATGAGCATGTATCTACCAACCCAGTAGATACACAGAGTTACTGAAAGCACATTCTAGATCAATGTCATTGATCAATGATCCAAAAACTGAGTAATTAAATCATTATCTACCTGAAGCTGCAGTCATACAGCAGCCTGAGAGAGCAATCTCATCACTGTGAGAGGCATCAGCAAGGAAACAGCTGCAGATGATAACTCTGGATCCCTTTCCACACCTGAATCAAAACACTCCACACAGAGGCACTGCTTTCACTTGAATTTATCTCACACACTCAGAGCTGGAGTTATGCACACAGCAATTAGAATTACAGTCCTTCACAGGATGCATGCATTTCATTATTGCTTTAACAGTTATTTTTTTAGAACAATTAAATGTCTGACTTTCTAAGTGGATTCTCAGTTTTATTTCCATTTCTTACAACAAATGAATCAAATCACTGACAAGTTAACAGCTCTTTTTACTCCTCATTGTGCTTTGTTTGACTTACTGTGTTTTAATTGCTCTAAGCAAAAGGACCTTTTGATTTTGTTTCAACCCAGCAAAATTAAAAATTAACCTCCACTGGTTTCTTTTCCTTACACCAGCTTTAACCCTGCAGTCAACATGTGCTTTAAAAAGTGAAGTAGGTGGGCCCAGATGCCTTCTACCAAACACTTTTCAGGAGTGCCACACACTGCGATTGTAGGAATGCCAGATGAATGGTCTTCAAAAGTTTTTGCTCTGAATCTGTAACAAGGCACAGCAGTGGCTCCTTTCCAGCAACTCCCTGTCGTATTCCATTCTGACAGCCATTTTCCAGCTGTATCTACAGCTAGGATCTATAACTTGAACAAGAGGGAAAGAACAAAAAAGACGCTAGAAGATTAATGATCTTTGGAACTATATCACCACAATCCCAGCTTCAGTCACCATAAACAGAAACACATGAACAAAATCAATATATCATGTTGGCCCAGTCACTGAATATGCTTTATATAATCTTCAGAAGAATAGCATTAGGCTAACTTGGGCCTCTTAGCACCACCCTGAAAATCAACTATAGAATACCCAAGAATCTTCTCAGAATGCCCCTTGTGATGCAGAACTTCCCCAATTATCTGTTCCCACAAAGAGTATTAAATGTTCTTCGCTTGAACAAAGAAACATTGCAGACTCGGTTTTGCTAGTATGACTGTGTCAGCTGATGTGTCTGAGGGGTGCATGCTTGCCCCATTTTCCATACAGTCTGCCCTCACAGAGAAGCTGTAGGTGTGCAGTACCTTATAAAGCTGGATACCTGGAATACCTCTGAATAGTCCACAAATAACTCCCAGATGTCTCCATTGACCTCAACCTCTGCATTTCTGAGATGTCTATTAAGTAACCCAAGATAGAGTGTAATCTGGACCAGTAAAGACATGATGCAGGGTAACCAGAGCTGCCCTTTATGCTAAAATTGTAATCTTCTGCATTCTTGGCACCTCATGCTGTAGCTTAAATTTCTGTCCCACCTGGCACTTCATCTCACCCCTCTTCTAGAAACAGTGAGTCCAGCAGGAAGGATTCAGCCAGTGCTGCCAAGATTTTTGTTCTGTCCAGACCTGAGCACGTGAGAAGCATGTGTCAGCCTGGGCTGAGGATCCAAGAAGGATCTCAACTTTCATCCAGATTAGTCAGGAGTAAACGTGCTCCCCACAGACCATGGCTTCACAGGTAGCAATGAGACTACGTAAGAGGGCTGCAACCTTGTTCCTTCTTTTGGCCTGTCTTCCTCCCCTCCTCCTCTGCTCCTAGCCATGAAGACGCAATGTCTCCTGCACAGGCTGTGGCATCCACCAAACCCTGCCATGATCTGATCTAACTCATTAAGACAGATGGCCATTTTTATCTGCCATATTAGTAAGGTAAGTTGTCTCACATGAGACCCAGAGCTAGAGCAAAGTAGGCAGTGGGAGCCTAAAACAGAAAGCTACAAGGAAGGGAAGCAGGCGGGGAAGGAGAGCTTTCCTATTTCAGAGGCGATGAGCTAGTAAATGAGTACACTGTACAACAGCAGCCACTCAGTCCAAGTCTGGGTACACACCTTCATGTGTGTTAAAGCACACTGAACTTGTAGTTAAAGCAAAGGCTTTTCCCCTAATTTCTGGTCTGTTGCACTAAGAGATATGAATGGCAATGGAATTGAAACCCATTTATTAACATCTAACACTAAAAGACTTCCCCAGTAAGCCTTCTCTGTACTTGATAACGACCCATGTCCATGCACCATGGATAAAAGTAAGTTCCATCATGTAACTCCAAAATAAAAAGCCAATGGAGAGATTACAGTGTTTATATTTCAGAGGCAGTTTAAAATGTAAAAATGTACTTATTATGGAATATTCAAAGACCACCCGCATCTTGGGAAAAGAAAGTGGGAAATACAGCTTCAGAGAGGGTGTTCAACAGACTAAATCAGACAAACCTGCACCACAAATGCATAAGCATCAGAGCTCATATTTAAAATTCAAAGCATGTAAGTGTATAGGAAGCTCTACCACTCTCCCTGGTATGCACTACCTTTGAAAACAGTAATAGCTACATAGTAAATATACTACTGTGCCGGGTAGCTGCTCAAACCCAGGCTAAAGACCCTTTGTGGGTAAAAGCGATAAAATTGCACTGCTGGCGTGAACATACTAGGAAATGCCAAAGTATGTTTCAGCAATCGGAGGTTTTTTCTTGCATCAAAGATCTCAGGCCATAAAAGGCTTCTGACATACAAGAGAAAAAGAAAACCTAATTAAATTGTATGGGAAGTCAGAACGATAGGTGGCCCAATTATTCCCAATTAACCCTGCCCAGGAACTCACACTTAAGGTGAACATACACAAAAAATCAGTGTTGTGGATAGCTGCTTCTACTTTGACAGTGGCAAATAACACAGCAGAATTAGGTGGCATTCTCATCCTGCTATGAATAAAAAATATGTATGCTGGATGTCCTCCAAACTTACTCCTTCCTCTGATTCACCTTCTCTGTTAACTCGAACACTGAAACTTAAGCTTTCTCCCAAAGATTTGTGGTTCCTACACCTGTCCTTTAAGACTTCCTCCATCACTGTGCTCGTCCTCTTTGCCCTTGGACCCCTTTTAGTTCCAAAACTGGAGTTACACAAACACAGCAGTCTGATGTAATTCAGACAAACAAAATTATGTGTCTTTTATAGCAGCACATTCTAGGCAGCTGTAACCTTATCAGATGCTAACTCTGCATTGTTCAAAATGAACCAAATTGCAAGTCTTTTTAAATACAGTTCCTAAGGAGATAGTACAGTCAAGATAAGCAAAATCAGTAAGGCCACACATTCAACCTTGCAACAGCTTCTGAGCTGCCTCCTCTTTTTCCACATATCGCTTAAAATGGACTAGTGTGCATCAAGGACAGGAAGCAGGATTAGGTGGTGCTCTACACTGCTTAGTCAGAAGTTCCTTATCTGTCTAGGAAACAGGCATTTCTACCAAGTAAAGCTCATGACGACAGAGAATAAAATCCACCTAAATGTATATTGACATCCTGCCTTATACATCTCCCCAAAAGATTATAAATTACTCTTGTACTGGCACCCCAGGCTTCGATAAGAATTAGCAGTCTAAAAGAAAGGTGGTTTTGCTACGATGCAGCAAAGCCTTCCCCAGGGGAAGCATGTCCCTTTTTTGCTGTGGGATGATACCTCAATTCTGTCTGCCACTGCTATTAGTGCAGAAAAAACATTAAGCACCCTGTACTTACAGTAAAACATTTTTCGCTGGTAGTTGTTACCTGTTACATGTAAAAATCCTGTGTGATTCTAATTTGTATACAAACCAATATACCTATGTGTGTGCACATAGGTACCTTATTTTAGTTTCATGTGCATGAGACTAGGCAAATTGGAATTAAGCTAGAGGCAATTTCCACAGGGCATTCCAGCCTGCAAGTGCTATCACCAAGAACACCTGACAAGTACTCAGCTGGAAACTGCACCTACAATTAGAAAGAGACATGAAGTAGACATTTTTAAAAAAAAAAAAAAATCTAATCATCAAGTAGTATAGAAATATTTCTAGAGTTGCTGTTAATCATGTTGCATTCACTTCCACACAACTGCTCACAATACCAATATAATAGGCAGAACACATAAAGGAAAACATAATTTGATTTTTTTTCTTGTTGGATTTAATTCCCGGCCATTTTAATGTTTCTGCTGTGATCGATCTAAAGATTTAGCATTTCCAGCAGCGATAACTTTTAATACTTGTAAGAGCGGGTTGGATTGCATGCAGTTTAGAGGTATACATAGGGTTTATTGACGCACCTGCTTGAGGAGTGATACGAGAAGCTTCAAATATTGTTTTCAGGCTTAGCTGCTCAGTGTTTTGAGTACGTTCTCCCTACCCCAGTGCGTCTCGGGTGGCAGCCTGCTGAGCCTTTCCTAGAACATCCTCTGAACCAACTTGTGGGAGTCGCATTGCTGGAGAGGACTTGCTCCAAGGAGGGGTTTTTCCCCTTGTTTATTGGCTGGAAAACGAAGAGGGAGACCACTGACCTAACATCTTCATAGGACCACCTGCCTTCACTCCATTTTAAAATAAAATTAGCATAGACTGAAAATGACACACACAGAGAAAATGATAACAGTTTACAAAAGAACTACTGGTTACTGCTGTGATTTTTTTATCATTATTGTTACTTTTTATAATCACTGTAGTGAAGATCCTGGGGGTATGACTTGAATTACATGCAATGGCTCTGGTTTACCCTTCTCTAGAGAATAGCAGATTGCCTCAAAGCAAAGGAAGGAAAGTATTTGGCCAGCATGCTAAAGGAAAGTGATATGAGAAAAGTAGGGTAGTGAAAATAATTTTTTTTTAAATCCTGACAGTATTACCTGTGCTAAAACTTAGGGGAAAGCCATAGATACATACTGCTTGTAGGAACTGTGTAGTGCTATTTTCCTGGGATATAATCATAGTGGTTTTCCCTTTTTTATGATGATTTTATCTTAAAGATTCCCCATATCTACAAATTCTTCCAGTTCTGCAAGTGTTTATGAGACTATTACCTTCCAACCCTGCCCATTTAAGTAAAATAATGACTGGAAAAATCAAATACACAGTTTCAAGAAGACAGTCTGAACATCAAAATGAATACATTAATGAATAAATGAATTTAATTAAACTAAAATTAGGAATATTTACTGTTTTCTCCCTGCTATTGAAATCTGTGCCCCCAAGTTGATGTAAGTAAAGACTAGAAATGTGTAGATTTGTTCCTACAACAATGAGAGTATTTTTTCTGTATACAAAATGGTCACGACTTTAAAAGTTAGCTTTTTCCTTTGTAGGCATGGCTTATCCTGTTTGTAAAGAAACATTCATGGGTTTCTTGCATGTAGTCCAACAAGGTTTCTTATATCAGACTTCTAAGCTGTCACATTTCCAAATATTAATGAATTATTCTGAGTTATATGAAGGGAAGGAGGAGAAGGGCATATGGTTCCCTTCAAATTTTTATATAAGGAGTCATACTAACAAATACACAGGTGAATCAGTCTTATAAAATGTTTGTAAACTCCTGCAATCATGTTTTGGTATGTATGTGGTATATACTCAAAAAAGGATTTTGTGGCAGAACTTAAAGAATTTATTGGATTTTTTTTACGTTACCTGACCTAATTCAAATGTATTTTTTTATTTCTGAGTTAGATGATAATCTCAGAGAAGTGTGGCTAATACAATCAAAGGGTACCAAGCAGGTACCTTGACTTGGCCTTTTCAGCCTGTAAAAGTGGTGGTGGAGATAGAGATATGACAAGCATCTGAATAGTCCCGAAGCATGGCAGCAAGACAGTGAACAGGGAACAATTTTTCAGTATGCCTCATATGACAGGAACTAATAAACATCAAGCAGCAGATACAAACAAGTAAAGGGAGATCCTTTCTCACACACAGTAAAAAACTGTGAAATTCATTGCCACAGGATATTGTGGGTGGGAAGAAAAATCCATCAAGGGCTATTAAAGTCTAAGATAACACCTCCAGCATGGGAAATCTCTGAGCAATATATCACTAGAACCTGAAAACTGGGAAGGAAGGAGACAGTATAATATGAGTGTATAGTTGATTGTTCTTCCATAGGCATGTGCTACAGACAGGTCCTTAATCTGAACAAATGTAAACCCCCTTATGTCATCATATATGATGTAAAGGGAGAAATATATTAACTATATCATCATATATTTCCTCTTTCTGCATATATATATGCACATATATAGACACATGTATATATGTATGTATGCATATACATACACACATTCATGCAAAAGGCATAGCCATGATTTGCTTTGGTTCCAGGTACCCTTTCAGCAGCAAGTAATAACATAAACTGCTGCCTTGGGAAAGCCTTAGCAGTCTATTGCTGCCGGGACACTGCAAGCTCATATGAACCGTGCTGCTGAGACTCATCTTACAGAGACTCCTGAGCTAGTGGAAACTGCAACTTCAATAATGTTTTTTGACAGTTTATTTTTGTGTAATGCCCCGGATTAAAAGAAAAGAAAAACAACACACCACAAACAAAAACTGAAAAGAAACCAGCCCGAATTCCAGTGTGCAGCTCCATAATCAGATCCACATGTGCCTTTTGCAGGGCTGGAACCTCTCGCTCTTTCCTACAGACATCCAGCACTAACCAGCTCCTCGAAGCATAACGTGGAGCATCCCTGTCGTTACTGCTTTGCTTTCCTTAGGTCTCCCAATCCCTGTCTCTTCATCCAGCGAGTCTCAGTCTCTCTGGCTCTAAGCCTTGCTCGGTCACCTTGTTCTGAAAAGTGTGCCTTTTCCCAATCCCTCTCCGCTAAATGTCTTCTGGTCTGGGTGTCGTCTTACAGACTTCAGACTTCCACTTATAGGCACCCTTCCCCAAGCTCCCAAACCCGACATCTTTTTCCAAAATATGTCTCACCTGTGATTTACTTGGCCTTAATCCTTGACTCCCAGCCTGTTGCAGTCAATTTTGCTCTCCTCTTCTGGTTAATCAGGCTTTTGCCTAATCCCATCAGTTTTGTCTCTTCCTTCTCTCTTCCCTACACAGGATTTTTTTCCCATTTTGCATTTAAATCAGGTAATGTCCTTCTGCACATTTCCTCAGTGGGTCTATGCAGCCACAGTTTCCCCCTCCTTGCTGTATGAACCAGCTGGGAAAATCCTTTTCTCCCCCAAAGCAAACTTCTGTTTAATGAGGAAATATTTATCCAATATAATTAAGAACATTAGAACACAGCAGATTTATGTCCCAACAGTGAACCTCTGGGTAGGCTATAGCTTTTTGTTCCTTTTATTCATGGTTTTTGGTCTCAGATTGTCTTTGTGCTCATTTTACATGTGTTGCCAACCATGTGGCATCTTGGGCCACTGCTCAAGAGGCTTCTGCTTTCTGGTCTTGTAAAATTTCTTCAAGTTCTCCTTCTGGTACTGACTGCAAACAGCCAGGGCTCTGGCCATGGATTTGGAGACCATATCTATCCTGAAGAGTTTGAAATCTTTTTCCCCAGGACCTTCACCATGTGGCGTTGAGCCTGTTCCAGCTTCTGGTCATCCAGCTGCATCAGCGGTTCCTCTTTGTCCTTCCTTGTAGATGTTTCCTTGTTGATTTTGCCATGATGGTGGCAGCAGCATGGCTCCAAGAACAAGACGCAGATGCCAAGCAAGAAGAGGAACCGTTGCAGACTGGCTTCATCCTCTCAAACCCAGGCTGTTAGCCCATGAGACCTGCTCATTGCCCTGACAGAGGAAGAGACGCAGTACCATCAGAGACTGCATAAACGTAGGGATTTTAGAGTGCCACATATCTGAACAGAAGGTAAGCAAAGACTTCTGACTTCATTAAATGCATTTTCCCCAACCATATTCTCAATTTTAGCTAAAATATTTTGATGGGATTTTCTACACATGCACACACAGCATCAGCCTGTCACTGACATCCAGTCTAGCAAAATTTTCCAAGTGACAGAGTTTTATCTGATGTGCAATTAATGGCTTTAACAGTTGCACCTGTAGTAAAATTAGCTGCTAATTTATAGATTGCACATCTTCTGCAAAAGTTAAGCAAAAATATCACACACAACCCAAAGTTACACTGAAATGGGCACTAGTAGACAGATAACAGCTCTGCACACCTAATTAAATACTAAAAAATCATCATCAGCTTAGTCAAAGATAAAGTGATCATAGCAAAGAGGAAGATTTATTGTATTGTTCTGCAGGCAGTACATCCATTAGACCTTCCATATCATGAGATATTTACATTTAATGTTGTAAATATCCATATTTTCTCCACCAGCTGCACACCTAAAAGAGATCATGCTTCCCTGCTTTCTCTGCAAGTCTCCCCCATGCATGGAAAGGGATGAGGGAGGCCAAGAGGAGGAAGCAGTGATATGCAGAGAGGTCTACGACCGCAGCCGGGACTGTGTGAATGCACGTCATCCCTTTTCCTGTTCTGGGGAGCTTTCCAGAACAGAAAGATGCTCTGTGACTCCAGAATGGACTTTTCAGCTAAAAGAGCATCTAAAGTTGGCTCTGCTGAGAGGAGTGACACATACCACAGACTGCCAAAACTCCCACAGAGGACTCTCTCTCCACCAGAGAGACAGTGCTGTCCAAATATATTTCGGCTAACAAAAAAAGAGGGGGTTTTTTTTCTCTTTTTTTTTTTTTTTTTGCAGGGCGGGGGGGGTAATGAATTTTTTTACTGACCAAATTTGCAGTACTAATCTCTCTCACCATGTTTTTAATCTAACAAAAACTAAATCAACTATTGATCTTTCCATTATTTTACAGTTCAGATTTGCTAAAGGTCATGAACTATGCACAGCTAAAAAGCTTTGCTGCAAGGGAAACTACCATCACAGATATTTCACAATAAGCTGGAGGATTTTCTTCTTCCTATTTTTTCCTCTTACTCCAGGTTATTAGAAAATATGAAACTGTTAAGAGCAAAGTAGTAACAGCAGCCAGGACATTCTGTTCACTTGCCCTTTAATCTTTCTGCTGTAATACTAGTGTGATAATTGATACCAATTATTTTCATAATTCTGTCTGCAATTCTGTACGTATTAAGCAGATTAATCTAGTCTGCAGGACAAAATAATGCTGTATTTTATAATCTCCAGTTTATCATCAGTGTTTTTTCCAGATTTCTGTCCTTGGTAGGCGAGTTAAAAAGATTGTGAAAAAGTAAAGTCCTATCCAGAGAACATGAATTATAGCAAAACTGAGCAAGTAAAATGTATATATTGAAACAACTACAGAAACACTGAATTATCATTTCCAACCTGAAACCATGGAGTACCAGAGTGACATGCAGATATATAATTGCAGTATTACAAAAGTGGTCTCAGATTCAGTCCCATATCACCTTTTTCAAAGTAAGCCTTTGCTTGCATAGACCTGTAAAAGTTTTTTTCCACAGCATTTTATAGTATTAACACCTTGCCTAAATGAATTATCTTTAATTTAACAGATTCCAATAACTAGAGACTATTAAGAAGACACAACAAAAAATACAAAATATATAAAATCAATGTTGAATGTACGTCTTTACTCTTTTTTACTTGTGCATTGCATTCCTATCTTTAATTACAAGAGCACACAACAATATATCTGTGTTGCACTCTCTTGCAATTAGCCACACATGGATAATCTATTTTAGCATGCATATTGCTTTGTATATGCCATGCTAGACCACAAAAGCTATTTATATGATATGTAAGTATAAACTGCATTTACACAATATGCTACAAATTAAGGATGACAATTGGAGAAGTAGTAAATATCTGCTAGGATATTAGGCCAACAAAATACTCAGCCAAGAGTTGTCTAGATGGAGAGTTTTATGCTTTTATTTAAGGTTTGCATTTAATTTAGTTAAACTGATACAAAAAAGCTACGTAAAGCTCATTTTAGTTTACACAAGGCTTATCCCCGTTTGGTTTATATCATTTAGAAATAACCTTAAACCTAAGGAGAGTTTGATCTTAAGCTAAAGAGAGCTTAGGTCTTACCTTGTTCTGTCCTTTATTTTAGAAAGTAAGCTCTGTGTAATGAGCTCAATCGCCAATCTCCTCATTCTAAAAAATAACCATAGAAGTCTTTGCTATATAGTATGCTATATACATGAATGAGGACAGAAAAAAAGCATGCATTTTATAATCACTGCCCACTAAATACAGAGAGAGGAATGCAAAAAGGTGCACAAGAAGCACAGATCCTAAAGAATTAATTTGATTTTAAAATTGCAGCACAGTTTACAATCCAAATTAGGTTTTGTAACATGGGTACAAGTTACAAAAAATTTCTTAGATTTTTTCTTCTAAAACATGTAGACCTCTAAGAGCACCAGATGACTACGTACTATACATTGTATAATCCACTGTATAATTTTCAGCTACCTCATATTTTAAAGTTAAGTGTATTGAAACAATAAAATTTTAAATAAATTCTTTTAAAATGTACTCAACTCACAAGAAAATAAGTGAAAGGGTCTAAGCTCATTTAAAATATGAACAATTCATTACAATTTCCAATATTCACAGCTATTTACATTTTTAAATTAATAAATAAACACATATACAAACACACCACCTACACGTAAAGCATGATAGAAGAATTCAAAAGGATGCTGTATGAATTTCCATCAAAAAAGGGGGAGAAATGCGGTGCAAAGTTAAAATCTTCAACTAATTGCCATTTTTTAAATGAAGATTTATACTTAGTTAATCCTCGGCTTTATAATTTCTTTTGCCTGATAAACAAAATACTGGCATCACATCATTTTATTTGTTATCCTTTTGAAAACCTCAGCTTCCAGGTGAGAAGAGACATCCAGAATCAAAGTAGAAAAAGTATAATAGGATGAGGCTGATTTAGAAAGTCTTGCAAATATTCTGATTTATTCCTCTGTTAAGCATGCAAATATGCTGCCTAAAGCCTTCTCCTTCCAGCCCTGGTCCTCCTAGGAAAATGCGTAAGTCAAATATGTGCATGCTAGCACAATCAGAAGATATATTTCCTAAGGGCTGTTCTCACCTGCCAAGTACCATGAAGCATTTTCTTAGTGAGAAACCTCTCTGGAGCAAGGAAAAAGGGGGAAAAAAAAAACCCCACCCATATATTCCCAAAGGAAATCTATTTGCCTATTTACACTCCCTATTGCTCAAGACATTGTCTCAGGTGTTATTCCAAGCTTTCTACCCACCCAGCCACAGAGCTTTGCAGTTCTGGGTTTGTGGCACCTGCCTTGGTAAGAATTGCAGTGAATCTGGTGGCACAGAGTTGAAAATCAAAATTCTACTCAAGGTCCAGGATAGAAAGTCCACTGCCAGGGAGCCCTCAGTCTCACCTGAACTCCTAAGGCACACTCCCGTAAGAACAAAGGGAATGGTCTGATATTTAACGGGTCTTTACAGCTTCAGCTCTGTGCTGTCAGACCTTGCAGAGGTCTTAGATCTGAATGCAGAAATCCCACCACTTCAGCATTAACAGCACTGAATGCTCAAGTTTTCCCACTGCTGATTTCTGAGATATGAAGTGGATATCTAAATAAGGATCTAGGTACGAATCGCAAGCTGTATCTATAAAACAGCCAAATAAAAGTATTTTAATTGTCATGCAGATGCAATGACCTCAGTTTTAAAACATGAGGAAATTATATGCAAAGAAGTTATAAAAATCTGTAGTTGTATTAGCTCAGTTTTCTTTCCTGTCACATCTCAGGGAATGAAATGGGATCATCAAAGGAAACATTAGTGAAATCATCAGCAACACTTTCCTCACATACTAAATAGAGAAATTAAGAATGTGCTTTTCAAGCTAGGGCCTGGCATTGCCTAGTGGATGAGGCATAGGACTGAAACAATTTTTGTTAATGGTCATAAAAATATCCCACTGCAAAGATGTCAACTCTAGTGCCCTGGCAAGATTCAAGTTTGGATAATTACAGTATTCTGTTTTCCTAAAACTTGGTTTCCTTCACAGTAGTGCTATGTGTACTATCCTACAATGCTGTACAGTGTCACTCCATGTCCTTTAACATTTTTTAGCAGTACCTTCGTCTTAATAATGTACAGACTGCTGCCAAAAATGTTTAGAGACCTTAATGTTATACCAGCATGCTTTTTAATGAACTCCTGTATCCAGAGTCACCTATCCATAGCACCAAAAGCTATGACAAAAACTTCCAGACTTGGATGGTTCTTTTCCTGGGCAGGGGTTGGGGCTGCAGTTGTTCATCTCCTGCGAGTCCCTCCCTCCAGCTCCGGGAAAGCTGCTCATGAAAATCCAGCGCAAGGTTGGTACTAGAATTTTCCAAGTATCTCGTGGTCCTACTTGATGATAGCACTACATACAGGATAATTTGCACTACGGAATTTGGTGTTCAGGGTAGACCAGAAGTTATAGGCTCCATTTCCTTCATTTTTACCTTTGATAGCAATGGCAGGAGTACAGACAATTTCTGTTGCAGTGTGAACAAACTTTTATCGGTGTTGTTTTAAAAGACACAGACTTAAAAATATTCGTGGCACAGGCAATCAGTCTGTGCTGCTGGTTTCAGCGTTGCTGCCACCCACAGAGAGCAGGAATAACTAAGAAGGTTGTACAGCCAAGCTTCTCCTGCCAGATCCAAAGCCAACCACAGACTTTGATAAGCACTCAGTCAGGATTTTTAGTGTTTACATTGTATTTTCCTTCTGCTGCACTGTTGAGGGATAATTGTGTTTGTATTTGTCCTAATGATGTGATTATGCATTGCGTTTGCCCTTTCCATGTGATGTCAGAAGAGCTAATGGCATCCCCTCAGGATTAAACAAAGCAGTAAGCAAATCTCAAACCAACGCAGCTACTTCTCTGGGAATAAATATATCCAAAAGAGATGGGTAGAAAAATGCAAAAGGCCAGCCAACCTGTTTCCTCTAGTGGAAATAACTGAATTTTATGCATGTAGGGTCTAGTGAAGTGGGCTTTTGAGGGTGGAGGAGTTCCAATTTTACATACATATTTAAAAACTAGCTTATATGTTTATTTAGATAATAAAATAGTAATGTTTTGAAGTACTGAAAAAAATTTATTTTTAATAAAATAAAACCATTATCACTAGCTATGTTTGCAAATTCTAAAAAGTTTATTATGGTTCTTCACCTGAAAAAGCACTACTTAAAAGTCAACAGTCTCCCTTAGATTGGGAGTCTTAAAATCAAATCTAAATATGCACAAAGCTGACTAAATAACATTGACCGGACTCTCTATCTTCTTTCCTGTATCAAGTGAATCAGACTCTGTATTTTTATAATAAAGGATACCAGGAGTGCCTATTAAAAGGATTTTCATTGCCTTGCCTTCACATCAAGGCAGTACAGCATAACAGAACGGCTTCACAATCAAGGATTTGGGTTTTTTTTAAATTAATGTCTATTCTATTTTTTTATTTTTTCAAGTGAACGGAAATTGACCTTCATTGTCTCTTTAGTCAATCCAGCTCAGAATCAAAGAGCAAGTTAATTATAACCATTTAAAACTTAACAGTTGAAGCCTTTTGATGTAATATCACATTCATTTCTAATTAACTGTACATATGTCTTGCCGAGTTATCCAATAACTCTTGAGATCTGTCAGCATAAAACCTTAATAAGAGCACGAACACTTCAGGATGAAGATTAGACAATCCTTATATAAGCAGGAACAGAAGGTGACAGGGAACAAAACTACGTATAGGAAGAAATCTCTGCCTAACTTCTTTCCCTAATGTTCTTTAAAATGTAGCTACATAGCAGCTCAATGTCCTGAGAGTCTGGGTTGCCAATTTTAGTTTTATAAGTAAAACCAAAATACAAGTAGCTGTATATTTCAGCTTTTTCAATGACCCATCGTGTAAAGTTTTCATTTGGTCAAGCTTAAACATTTTCTTTCTGTGGCTATTTACGGCTATTTACCCTGTTCTCGAGCCTGGTCTTCAAAATCAGTGAAAGCCATCCCAGCAGCAATGTGGAGTAAGCTGAAGTCAAGGAGATGCTGTCCCTCTCCCAGTGAAACTCCTCTCTCCTGTGACCAGATTCACTAGGTGTGGAGTTTGAGTTGGGTTGTGGACATTGCAATAAGGTTCCAGCAATGTGCTAGGAGAGTTTTTGTTCTTAATCTTTTTTCTCTGAAAATGAAGTTACACTGTTTCTTAGTTCATCAAGTTTATCATTACCATCATTACTTTTAACACCTTCACTCCCAAAAATAAGTAACCTTGAAAAAAGACGTCACAACATGGTCCTAAATATTATTTTCATTCCATATGGCTCTTAAAATGGCAATGATCTAAATCGTAGCGCTCAGAAAATGATCCAAAGTCACAGTGTGCCTGCTTTCTTCAGAGCTGCTTCTACCACCCAGGTGATATATTTGTTTGGGTTTTTTTTTTTACTTGTTGTGGGCAGTACAGGAGCAGGTTGATTCTCCACTCTGCTTCTTCACTTCAGCTTTGAACCCTCTATCAGACTAGGCAGGCAGAATGAAACCGAAACAAGCACTGTCCTCAGAGCTCTGTTCACCCCACTGGGCACACCTACCCACAGTTGAGGAATATAAAATGGGGTGTAATCTCTCTGCTCACAGTGGTGAAACTCAGGAGATAAAGGTTGTCTCTGTCAACAGTGGTAACCATAAGTCAGGATAAGAGTGATTGGTTATGCAGAGGAGTACAGAAACCAGAACCAAATGGCCAGAAACCGTCTGGAAAGAGTGGACGAAGATCTAGAGAAGGATGCTGGAAGACCAAAACATCAAGATCAGGGGGAGAAGAAGCTGTGCTTGTTTTTCTTAATTGCAATTTAAATGTTATTTGGAGGCTACTCTGGGAGAAACGTTTACAACACAGCACTGAGGAAGGTCCAGGACAACTGAAAAAAAAAGTTGTGAATCCACACTATTCTGAGGGATGTAATTTATTACGTGTTATTGTTACCTTGGGAAGTATGAAAATTAATATGTATTGGATAATTAGAGGAGTCAGGAAAAGAAGCAAGACTGGGGCGACAGTAGGCACCACTGGAGAAAGTCCGTATATTACAACATTTTCATTTATGAAAGTGTGACACATCATGAGTCATGCTACTGCACATTCTGCTCTGCTGAACTCCATTGAAATCAGTGAGGACACAGGAGCAAAGAAATGTCAATCACATTCAAAGTATGTTTTCCATATTCTTCCCCAGAAGGAGACTTGCTTTATTTTATTTATTGATAATCCATTGTACTCAGTATATAGGTGCAGTATTTTGTTTTCACTTCACTGGATTTTTTGCCCCACTGAAAATTTGTAACCAGTAAGCCTATTCCTGCCAAGGTCTGGGAAGAATCAGACAGAAGGACTTCTGTTGCATAATTCTGTATACAGTTAGACTTAAAATAAAAGCATATAATTGACCACGAAAATTAGTTTTGTCCTCATAAAATCTTTCCAAAAAATACTGAAAGGAAATTATGTCACTGAGAATATTTTGTATTCAAATGTTTTTGTTTAGCTTCTCATCACAGCCAGCTAGCTGTCATGAAAGTACTTTTATATTTACAATGTTTCTCAGCATGGATGATCCCAAAATGTTTTGGTGTTTTTCTGGGGTTTTTTTCAAGTGGGAGAATATTCACCACTGAAATACAGCCCCTTTGGCTTGGAAGAAGGCAGGCAGCTAAACAAATGGGATGTGAAAAGGCCAGCTATAAAATGAAGTAAATTATGGCCAGTGCTTACAAGCAAAACTATGCACCATGAAAGTGTGACCAGAATGATTTTAACATCCATACACTGTTTCTCTTTTGAGGATCTCCACTGAGTGAGGTCTGCGCTGAAACAAAACTTAATACAGATTCACCTGGGAAATTAGAAGCTGTTGGTCTAGGGTTCTTGGATATATGAAACCAAATTTATCAGCCTTTAAGCTCTCATTGCTCTTGCCCTAACCAGATAAGTTGAACTTGGTATAAATTCAAATGTAATTCTCCATTTGTACTACCTGTAGTGCAAGAAATTATTATAATTTAGCAGGATGCTGGCCATTTCCTAAGTGGAGCTATACTAGGTATCTGGCAAATAGATGGTATAATTTAGCTTTCATAGGTCTGAGACACTGAATCTGCAGGAATTTAGGTTGTTCACGCTCTTTCAGCTCTCACAAAAGCAGCCAAAATATGAACTCTTCATGTAAAACCTATAGCCCTTCAAAGACATATCTATGTTCACTTTGTTCTTGCTTCTAATAGATTTAAATCTCCACCAGAAATTGTCCTCTCAACATGAGTAGAAAAGCATTTACAATGTCCAGGTTTAGCCCAGTCTACCTTAAAGGACTGGCTATAGATACATCAATCACTTTTGAAATGTGATGGCCAGTTTACTAAGCAATTAAAAGCTCCTTCTAGTAAGTACTACATGAAATCCCATTCAGGCATTCACTGCCGAAACCAAGCAGAGGTCAGCAGCTTGCATGATCAGAAACTCTCTGCACAGAAACAAGTTCTAGACAAAAATGCAACAGCTGCTCATTACGAAAACCTGAAAGCTTGTGATGACAGGACTGAAAATCCAAAACAAAAGAAACTTGCATTGGAAGGGAGTTATCTAGGCAGTCATTTATACTTAGTGAATGTGAAAGCTCCATCTTGTGCAAAGAGAGCCATGGGATACTCCTTTAACTCCTAATATTTTTAAGCCAATAAAAGACAAAGCTGGGAAAGGAAGCCTGGGGTCCAAACATCTGCTTTCACACCCTGCCATAGCATTCTTTTCAGAAATGCAACATGAAGCAGTGGGGGGTTTGGTCTGCGTTACTTGTCCTAGCAGGTTATTCCAGAGCAGCAGGCTCTGACGGTGGGAGGCCACCTTCTCCATTCCAGGACGAGTCTATCTGTGCTCCCTCACAGACTCTGGCACTCACCTTACACATTTTTTCCCCTTCTTAATATTTACATCCCCTCTCACCTTTTTTCTCTCTGAGCAAAGTGATTCTCCCTTTTTGTCTATGGAGTTAACTTCTGCTCCTGGTTACAGCAGTGCAGCTGACAGGTGTCACCCCTGAAGAGAAGAGAACCATGACACTCCAAAACTGAGAGGAAACCCAAGTCTCTGGTCTTCCAAAAACTCCATGTAGGGTTTTTCAGAACCACCCAAAGAGGTACAATGACATGAAATGGATGCTGTGATCTCCAAGGAGCCTGTGAACCAGAAAACAGCTTCCGTGACAGGACACTGCCCGATTCAGGACAGCATTTGTCTCACTGAGCTGTACACACTGGCGTTGGGCCCCTCGGATCTAATACAATGTGTCCATGGCGTACAGGTGGTGTACATGGCAAGGGTTTGGTAATGGGGGGCTGCAGGCGGCCTCTGTGAGGGGAGGTCGGACACAGCCGGTTCCAGCCGGTTCCAGCCGACCTACCGCAGGGCATGGCTGGGCCCAGCAGCCAAGGTGGTGGTGCCTCCGGGAAAGCGGGTGTCTGGAAGGGCAGACAATGCTGGAGCAGGAGGAGGGAGCACGAGGGAACCAGCAGATGAGGAGAGGACTGGGGGAAACAGCAAAGCACCACAGTTAGGGGAGAAGGAGACTCTCCATGGCGCAGCAGATGCTCCCAAAGGGGCTGTAGCCTATGGGAAACCCATACCCACGTGTAGCAGAAGAGTGATGAGGAAGGGACAGCAGAGGGAAACCACCACGTCCTGACCACAACTGCCTCCTGCGCTGCTTGCCACCTCACTGAAGAGACTGACTGTGACCTGCAGCGGTAACAGGACTCTGGGACTGAAGGAGTCAAGCTGAGCCTGGGGATGTGGGAAGACAGATGTTTTAAATGTCTGCCTTTTTAATGTGTGTTTCCCAATACCCAAAATCAGTACTCAAATATTTAGATTAGTTGGTAATGCATTTCCCTGCCTTCATTTTGACCCACAATCTTCTCACTCTCTTCTTCTTCCTATTTTCTCCCCTCATCCTGCTGCCAGCAGCTGTGTGGGTACTCGTCTCCGTGCTGAAGCCAAACCTACACATATAAACAAAATGCACTTAGGAGGTAAAACAAATGTCTCTGATCATGTTTCAGAAAGTCCAGCTGAAGAAACATTTCATCTTTACCTTCGTATTTGCATCTGCCTGTAAAGAGCCTGGAGGAGAAGAGCTTCTGCCTTCTAAATGGAGAGGACCCCCAGCAAACAGGATTCATCAAAGTCTCTGTTTTGGGCACCGAACGTTACACACCTAGCAAAGGAGTCTCCTTACCCAGGTAACAGAAAGAAAGGAGAGGTCAGAAAATGGAAGAACCTGAAAGTAATATTCAAAATTGTACGCAGAAAACATCATTAACAATACTGCTCCAGAATGACTCCCAATGAAGTGTCCATCAGATCAAAGACACCACAGATCAAAAAGATCTGGTAGATAAGATGAGAAAAGGCAAAGCTTGCAATCCCCAGAATAAGAAAAAAGAAGAAAAAAGCAGGAGGTGGAAATAGCTTTGAATTGATGTTCATGTAAGTTAGATGTTTTCATATCTGCCTGGCCTTATCGAGTTTCTTCTAAGATGCCAGAAAAGCAGGCTGCTGCAGCACATCAGCAGTTATTCCTGAGAACTCCTGGAGGAAGGGGGACGCATCAGAGGTCTAGATAATAAAAAACAGTGCCTATCTTTAAAAAGGAGATAAAGGTTTGAGTCAACATAATTTCAGTTCTGTTCCAGAAATCAAACAAAATTTGATAATTAAGACTTAGAAGAAAAGGAGGAGAGTGGGAATTTGTCAAGAACACATTGTTTCAAACCATTCTAGTTTCCTTCTAAGGCAATGTAATAACTGAATTTAGCAAAGCCTCTGTTTCCTACTTGTTCCTACCAGACATATTCTAAATGAAATGTCCATAGGATGGAAGAGCATTGGTAGATAACCATACCTACAGAGTATTTTCTAGTGTGGCACTGAGAGACTGGGAAGATGTAGCAACTAAAGTTCTGTAAGGGTCTTCCCTGGATGCAATACATTCAATATTTAAATTAACCACCTGAATGATACAATACAGAGTACCCTTAATACAAATAGCAGCAACACAAAACTGGAAGGGATTGCAGATATTAGAGGACAAAATAATAATTAAAAAAATGTTCTTGTTCAGGAAAAGTAAAAGTTATGCAGGCATGAAAAATGCAAAAAATAATTTCTTGGAAACAGAGAATAGGAAGCCGCTGGCTAAATCACAGTTCTGCGGAACCTGACTGGAAGGTTATAAAGAATTACAAGCTAAACATGAGTTAACAACATCATGCTGTTGCCATAATAAATAAAAAAAAGGCAAACAACACACTAGACTTCTAATTAGGATTACAGATTGCAAGATTTATAAAGGTATCCTTCTGTTCTGTCAAACATCAACATGAGCTTTGGTATAAAGTACAGCTCTTGTCCATAATTCAAGGAAGATGCAGAACAACCAGATAAGTGTAGAGCTGGGCAACAAGAACAATGACATCTAGAAAGCACCCTTGGCTAGGGAAGATGGCCAAAATTAGAAGAGAAACTGAGGGTATACATGGTAAATCTTTCAAAAGCAGAATAAACTGAAATAAACAGTAAAGGATTAGTTTATTATTAGATGCCCTAATTTATGCCACTTGACCTCAGTTGCCTGTCCAGGACAGCATCCTGTAGGACTCGTTCCACATGGGCCAAGCCTCCAGAGATGCCGTAGGGCATCTAAAAAGCCACTAGGCACCTTTGACAACAATCTCTCCTATGTGAGAGAAGATGACTGGCATATAGATTAGGCTGTGGGCAACAGACCTCGAGGCTAAGTTAATACTGGGCAGTGTGCCTTCTTCCCATGCTCCATGCACTTTGGGAATGACTCATTTCATCGAAAAGTCTTATGTCTGAAATAAATTACATGACTTGCACTCTAAAAGTGTTTACTTGCCTCCATTCTCCACAAGGGGAGACTGACAAAGGCAGGTGTAGATGTCTGTACTGTAAATAGCTACAGTTATATGAGATTAATTTTCCGCCATTGTACAAATATTAACTCCCAGGTCATCCAATACTTTCACTCCATCACAAGTAATGGTCTTGATGCAAGAAATACAGACTGAAGTTCTACGACCTGTGCTAAAAAGGTCAGATCATAAATCCCCTGTTTACTCTTTTAACCTACTCTGTACGATCAACCCCTACCCTTCTCTACAGTGTTCCACTAAACTTCATGAACTCTGATAAGAATCACCATTACACAGTACAGAGGTCATAAACCATGAAAACAGCATGCCTGTTCTGAAGGTAATACAATTTCTTAAAACAAAAGAAAGGGAAATTTTAGCTCCTATTCATTCAACAGAGAGGCCAACAGCTGCACCATAATACAGTTATGCCTGGTATTTTATCTCTATATTGTGTTTTAAGCCTCATTGTCAAATGCTTTCAAGAAGATCAAATGAAGACCATATTTCAGCCTCAGTAAAAGGCCAAATGTTTTCCATCTCCGAAAATGGACAAATTCATCCACAGTAATTGGCTATCCACCTAGCAAGAAATAATCCAAAGTATTCCCAACTGGTATCTTTCAGTTTCATCTTTGTTTTGAAGGAGGGAAGAGAATATTGAAAAGAAAACAAACCATTGTTTCTCTGCAGAAATTTGTTTTCAGCTTTCCCATCTCACCTATTTACCCTGTCACAGGTAGCATACAAATGAATGAATGGTGAGAGCATTGCTGTGACTTTCTTGTCATCTTCCGGCAACTCAAGAAAATAAAACCAAGTACACCTGGCAAACGTAAACTGCTACTGGCAACAACTTCTTCAAAGAAGTTCTCAAAGTAGTCTATATGAAAAACAAATTTTCTGTGACCCTGATTTGTTTTATTACCAAACAGGACTTTGGTAATAAAATAGTCACCTTTATTTTCAGGAAACTTTCACTGTTCTTTGGCAGCACAATTCAAAGCATCTCTAGAATGGACTGCACTACAGACTTGTCCTGGGTATACGTCTGTAAACTATCAACTGGCTTGGCTCTTTGATTCCTTGAGGAGTCTTTGGTAAACTTCCTTATGAAGGAAATAAATTACTCTTCAGCTTCCATCTTCAGTTTCCGATATGTTAGATGGTGAAGTTTACAAATTTTTTTATGATCCTTGTAGCAAAAATACAAGCAAAGGATACAAGCAAAGAAATAAAGTGAAAATGAACGGATTATGCATGCAAACCCCTACCAAATGTGCAGTAAAAAGACTCAGGATCTTCTAGACTTTCAGAGCCTAACCTGGATTTTGCACTTCAATTCTCTATACAAGCTGCTTCAACACCATCCTATAGGCAGTGTGATATTCTGAGATAACTTGTATCTAACTCAGAAAGCAGCTGAAATGTTCACACTAGTGTTTACAAAGCTCACATCATATGATGGAAAATTTTATGTACAAATAACTGTGCATATTAGTTTCTGTCCTTCATTTACATCTCTTGGATAGCTATGGATCTGAGCACAGCCACAAACTAGGTAGGTTTTTTGCAATACTCCGGTTGCACAAAGCTTAGTGTGAAACTGTATAATAAGCAATGGTAACTGAAACAAAACTGATTTCACTCACATGGATTCTCTCACACCCACAATGTCATATCCAAGTAGCCTCACCAAGGTCAATTCAGTGACAAGGAGGACAAGGGATGCTGGCTATTCGTCACATTACCTGTCTTAGACTGGCAACCATATGCTGGTTTTCTGATGTGCCCTGTTTACCCATCAGGGCTTCACAGGATTGGTCATATTTTGCCTTTTCCATCCTGTAACATCTCTGTAAGTCGTTAGGTAACACTACTGATTTCCTTATTATTCTTTGGACTCTGTTTCCACATGTAGCCTGTCCCTTATCTTAGCCTGTCCTTCATTCTCCTTGTTGGAATGTCTTGAGAAGATGGAAGCAAATGTGCTCTGTTTTTACCAGCTGCTAATCTGGATACCATCAATACATGCCATTCTTTTATCCTTTCTTCTTGGTTGTTTTCTTAATTCATTTTTTTCTGGTACTTTCACATCTAGACACTCTCATTCATATCAGTCTTAACAATACTATTATGAATCTCAACATTCTTAATGCTGCATACCAGTAGGGAAAGGTAAAGATAAGTAAGCTTATTAGCCCCTTTCCTGTTTATCCATGAAACAGCAAGCCAAAATCCTTTCCTCACCTGAATGCGTAATTCAGAGAGCACGCTATAGCATAAAAATAAATAAACAAAAAAATTGAATGACAGGAAAAAAATGAGAGTTAAAATTCAGTTCCATTTCATAGATGGAAATTCGTTTGACACTAAGAAGAAAGCACAGAGCTGACAATTCTGAAATTTCATCACAATCCCTAACTGAAGAGGAATTCAAAATCTAGGATAAAGGAAAGCAATTTAAACAATAACATATCAATGACATTGATCAGCATGTTTCATAAAAGGTATTGCCACTCAATCAGCATTACTGTAACAAAACCACATTTAATATGATCCCCATCACTTTCCTGATATACCAGAACTGCATAAGGCAAGCACACACATCCAACAAATTCAGAATATTTTGGCTAATTTTAGCATTTTGACACTGCCACAGAAAATGTAATGAGCACAGAGTCTTGAGATGTTTTTTCTTCTCATGGCTGGTAATTCACTGTATCTCACAATTGCCCATGTGCATTATGATATTACTACTACTCCTGCACATCAGAACAATAGCCATTTTCAAAGGCCACAGACAAGTGATAGTCTAGTTCGAACTAACAAATCTTAAAAGGCTTTGCCCTGTCCTCCATTAGCCATTTTAGAAAGGAGTTTTTGTGTTGTCCCTATGGCTTAGTTAGTGCAGGTACCATTTCAGTGTCAAGAAATCTTCAAAGATATTCAGTCTGTCATCTAAGGGAAAGAATGGTGTTTTTCAAAGTACAGTTATTTTTCAAGCAGTGACATATTTGAGATAATTATGCCATCTATTCCATAAGTCTAAAGGTGGGGGTTTCAAAACAGCCCATAATGAGTTTCAGTAGGTTCCACTTCCCTTAGATTCTCTGGAGAACCAAGCCTTAAGTCTCTCAACCATTTTTTCTTTCTTTATGTATCAATTTATTTCCTGAAAAGGGATAAGCATATCAGAGATTAATTTTACGGATTTTGGCTTTATCCCTAAGCATATCCCATTTAAAAGAAAATCTTAAGAGAAATCATTTCATGAAATAACTAAAAGAGATCTTAGCTAAAACTTATCTGAATACTAAAACTCAAATGAGGAACAGGTATATGGTCTTCAAAGGCACACTCTTTGTACTCCTTTATTCCTCACACAGATGGGTATCTCTGGTTACTTAAAATGACAGCTGGCATTCACGTGGAAGGAAGCAGTTTCTTTTTTCACCATTACCTCATTCCATATACAAAAATGTTGTTCTGAGATATAATGTGATTTGACATGAAGTGAGGCAACGGTAAAAAGAATTTTTAAAGGTTTCTTTCAGCTTGGGTGATTCCTGTCAACTTATGAAACCACCACAGAACAAAATGTTTTGCGGATAATTAGCAGGTTAATTACCCATAAGCAGTGAGTAATTTCTATTACCTATGTAGTTAGCTCACCACACTAAGACCCATGCTGATTGCACATGTCTGTGTTGCCTTACAAATTAAAGGATCAACCCTGCAAGGCACTGTTTGTCCTCAAGTCCTATTGTTCTTCCAACAGCGCACAACACCTAATCCAAATAAGATTCCTAAGGGATGACAAATATTTGGTGGATTTCAGATTGCATGCCCTAGGACAATGTCCTTTAGAAAATAACACAGTCAAGAAAAGCAAAGAAAGAGATGAATTTAAGTAACTGAACCTCACCAGAGCAAAATGAAATATTTGTTGTTCTGGTTATAATAATTTTCCTTTATTGTCTGTTCAGTATTCATAAAATGACAGGAATCATCTGTTGTTGGAGGAGCTGGGACAAACATTACTGCAGGAGCGGCCGCTGCTGTTGACCGTATGCACGCCTGCATGCCTCATCTGCACCCACCCCACCCTGGGACTCCCAGAGAAATTTCTCATTTTGCCCAGAGACACGTTCCCAGTTTCCCTCCTCTCTCTTTAGCACGTGCCTGTGGTTTTCAGTCATACAGACTCGCACATGCAATTTGTAGGTCAGCAGAGCTGGCTACCCCTTATTAAATAGACCTTTCTGATCAAATTTGAGAAATTTGTGGAGTTTCACTATATTGACCACAGCAAAATCAAGATTTCCCCTGACATCACTGTACTCCCAACTCCCAGGAGAATCCATGACGTCATTTGGTGCTTACCCTAACCCAAAACAGATGTAGCACAGCACTGCACCAAGATGCATGCCAGGAAGGGAGCAGTTTCACAGCCCATCCCAGCTGCACTCAGCCAGGCTGAGTACCGAGGACAAAGTGCCTCCTGGGGTGCCAGAACATGGCCAGTTTAAGGCCCATCCTTACCACCCAGCCACCTCCTCTCTCACCAGGCTGTGAAGCCCATCCTTCACCTCATGAACGAGCCACTGCTTCGAACAGATTTCCTTTTAATTTAATAAAGCATTGAAGTGAGCTACAGGACAACCTGTCTCTGGACTTTGCCTCAACTGGAAATTGCAATGCTAAAAAAGAAAACTACAAGTCAGCAACAATGACTCCAAAGTGAATTCCCACTTTTTGGTATCCAAAAGCTGTAAGTAAGCATTAGAATGCCCAGCAACGTAAGCTGCCCCAGCAAGTATGTGTGAATGAGGCAGGAGGAAGAAAAATTATCCTGAACTATGTAGAAATTTTACACTACAGTCCAAAGGAAACATGGATGAATGAATAATCATCTTTACTTAACATCAAAGAACTGACACTCTTTTACAGTAGGCATAAAATAATGGCAGCTCCTTCCGTTTTCCGCAAACTGCGCACAAATCTCTTCCAGTAGGAAGTTTTGCTTTGCTTTCTCACCAAAATACTTAAAAGGCTTACAAGGGCTTGCTTTCCCAGAGGCCTTGCGAACTGTTTGTAGACAAAGCTGTGACTCTAGTGCTACAGATCCTACAACATGAGAATTACTATATGCTACACATAGGGAAAATAAAAATTGCAAGCTGCAAAGTTACAAACATCAGCTCAGTCATTAGATTAGGTGCTTGTGTAAGATGGTGCTGCAAATAGTGAGCAGACTAATTTCCACCATGCCACAATTCTTTGATTCAACATTTGCTTAAAGATGGGTTTTAAACTTCGTTTCTGAAATTATTAACTTCTGTGGGTTCGAACAAGACCTTTAAATGTTATTTGAACATACATTTATGGGTGATTCATTTCCCAGAAATTAAGCGTGTGAACTCTTCTTAGCTGCAAATCGTCAATATGTGGTCTGTTGAATAGATGTGCCTCCCTCTATTCAAAAGCTGTGCTCAAAATGTTTTCACTGGTATTTGAACTGTTTCTTAGAACTGCGATGTTGATCACTGGAATAACGTTACCACCACCTAGAGGCATACGTTAAAACCACGCTTACATTTTACCCACAAAGACTTTAATTTGAAAATGACTGTATGTTCACCTCTTTAGTTTAAGGAGGTTCCCTTTGGCCTATGGTTTTGAGGGCTATTTTCGATACAAAATTGTACTCCAACGTCTTCATCCAACATGAGATTTTTAGTCGCAAAAACCTATGTTTTCTTCGTTTATCTTCCTCCTTGAAAGAAAAAAAACTAGAAAGAAAATTAATTTAGATTTATTTTCACATCATTAAAATGGAGAAAATCTCCTCAGCAATGAAAGAACAGAGGAAAAAAAATAAATTTTTCTGGTTTATTGTCTTTAAACAAATTAACAAATTCTATTAAAACTGCAATCTTAGTACACCTAATTTTGAACATGGCTGATTCCATCTGCCTTTAAAGTGAGCTCATTCTCTTGAGAATATTCCCATATATAACCGCCTTCAGCATCTGCTTAAGGCTCAGAAATACTTTGCCTGCTTGCCGCTGTCTTTTTCTTGGCCCATATCATGTCAGCAACTCCCAATCATCCTGTGTTTGTCCAGTATGTCTAGGTCCTTCATTTCCTACAAACAAGTTCTAAGTTTACAGGAGAGTTTTAGAGTTGATCCCTCAACAGATGACTTCGCATTTTCTCATATTTTTTTCCCTTGTGGCATGAAATGACAGGAATCATCTCTCATTGGAGGAGCTGGGACAAACATTACTGCAGGAGTGGCCACTGCTGCTGACCGTATGCATGCCTGCATGCCTTGCCTGCACCCACACCATCCTGGGACTCCTGGAGAAATTTCTCATTTTGCCCAGAGACATGTTCCCAACGTTCCCCTCCACTCGCTTTAGTACATGTCTCTGGTTTTCAGTTATGCAAAGACCTTCTATCACTCCATTTTTCAAAACCACCTAATTTTTCTAGTACAATTATGTCTACTTTTCTTGTACAATTCCAGTTCTCCATACTCTTGAAAAAGTTTCCAAACTTATTTCATGAGAAATGTCATCAACAGATTGGTTAAGGTTTCATTCTCATCTCTGAATAGTTTCCTACGTTTCTCAAAATGTACTCTTTTGAAGACAAGGCCTTGAATACTCGTCCGTTTCTTATTGTATTTTATTTCAACTGAATACATTCAGTTGAATGTATTCAACTGAATATATTCATATATCCAGCTTTTCTATGGTGTCCTAGCAGTTTTTAAATGCTTGTTTAATAAAATATACTATTTTCCTAGATCAGAGACTCTTTAATGAAGAAGTTGTTCACTAGGAACAACTGTGTCCCATTGTTATTAATATAATTTTGCTCTCCAGTCTATACTGGGAAATGAAATCCAGCCATCATAACTAACCGCTTCATTGAATTTATCTTTCTAATAATATTAGGTACTCAAGACACACCTAACCAAATGAGAGTCAAAGTTTTCAGCAGATACCCAACACGATACAACTGAGCCTCTCTTCATTTTCTCTACAAAGAGAATTTGATCCTACCCAGTTCTTTTCCTCTTTTTTCAGTCTGCCACCGCTTCAGTATACAGTAGTATCTCATGATGATGCAGTCTTTATTTCTTTCTTCCTTGAACAGCAAAATATTTTTGTGTCATTATATTATTCTGTGTCATAATTTAAGATTTTATTATTGCTATTCCATTATTTTATTTCTTTGAGATCCAGGTTTTTGTCTTGACTGTGGTTATTTCTAGTCCATTGCATTCCATTGCATTTATATGAAAATATATCAAGGTTTTTTTTCTAATCTCCTCCAACATGCCAACACTGCACGATGTATAGATTCTTTCATTACATGTATCATCTGACTGCTATCAGTGTAATTTTCTGTCTGTCTCCTTGATACCTTACTCTTTCTAATAGATGCAAGCAGTTTGAGTCTACCATGTACCTTCACACTGGAATGCTTCAGACAGTCACACAAGACAGGTATTAGTCAGGAGCCTCTGCCTTCCTGTGCTAGCATTTTCCTGAATTGACTTATGCAGGAAAACACACAATAGAGACTTAAGTATTTCTTCCAGGCCCCAGGAAATATGCATTTTAATTAAATAAAGATGTGAATGTGACAGCAGGATTCTTAATCCTGAAAAATTAATTCACAGAAGGACAGAGGAGATCCAGTCCAATGGTCCTCCTCGCCTTCACCACCACGGACACATCCACAAGCTGTGCTCTGCAAAAACAAAACAAAGTGCATCCTCATTTCCAAATAAAGCTTAAGAACTGAAACTCCTAAATTCTATATACAGGCGCCATTTTCTGCCATGTAAAAGTGTTTACATTTAGAAAAACGGTGGCACGGACAGTTTTCCTGCTGGCGGGATAATGCATCTCTTTCCTTAGCACACAGGTTGTGCCACCGTCATTCACAAAAGTTCCATTTTTACCACAGCCTAGACGGGTGAGTATCCACTCCACTGCATGGCAGGACCCTGACGGGTGACGCCGCCAGGTCTCCCTGTCCGCTGCTCGGTGTGACACAAACTGGAAGAAGACCAGGTGCTTCTCCCAGCCCCCAAACTCTCCTACACCAGAGCGGCGTGCTCACCCTCCGCTGGTGGCTCGGCCCCAGGGGTGGAGGCCTTGTGGCAGGCAGGCCTGGCGCAGGACTCCTTCTAACCTCCTCACAGGCCTCAGGCCACCCCGCGGCCACGTGCCCCCTTGCCGACTGACCCGAGAGGGGCCTCAGCCGGCAGCCTCCCTCAGGTAGCAAAGGAAGAGGGAAGCCTTGTGCCAGTCCAGGATTTTCCTGCCCGATTTTTCTTTTTTTTTAACATCAAGCAATCGCTTACAGCCAGGCAGTGAGGTGGTACGAGCCACCCAAGCTGCACACACAGGCAGACAGAGAAGGGGTAATGACAGCCACGCTAAAAGCCACCCACCACAGGGTCCACACAGGAGATCACAGCAACAAAATAAATGGACAGCTGGGAGGGGGAACAGTACGGCTTCTTTAAATGGGAGACCAAGGAAATCTCAGCACTGCATGCACCTGCGAGCAGGCGGCTACCAGGAAACGCCCGTCGGAGCAGAGAGGAACAAGACAGGTGCGCCCAGTATCCATTGCCGCTCTTCTGCCATCTTCGTTAAGGGCAATACCTTCCCTCTGCCGGGAATGAGCGAGGAGACCGGTGTCACGCGACTTCCGCCCTAGACCAACATGTCCGCTCCCTTCCGCTTCCTTTGTTTGCGCGGGGCGTGAAGTGGCGGTGTCGAGCTGCCGGCGCTCTACCCTGCTGCTCCGCCCAGCGCCGGAGGCCACCGGGGCGGGCGCGGCATGGAGGTGGGGGGCGGCAGCGGCGCGGCCGGGCCCCGCTCCGCTCTTCAGCGGGCTGTGGGCGCTGGCGGGGCGTCCCCAAGCCAGCGGGGTGCCCGCCTTCCTTGTCCCATGTCCTCTGTCTCGGCCGAGGCGGCCGGCCCGGCTCTGCCTGCCGCGCGGCGTCCTGGATGGCACCGGTCGGTGAGGGAGAGCTGGGGCTTCGGCCTCTTTGCCCTGCCCCAAGTTAAACCTCTATTTCTGCCAGCCTGTGGGGTTTTAATAACCGCTAGTGATGCGGAGGGCCCTCAGCCAGGTGAGAGCTTGAAGCAATGTCACGTCGCGGCCATGTTCGGCTTAGCTGTGAGCAGCACACTGGGGCTTCGAAGCTCGTTCCCTGTTACCTCGGCGTCGGTAACAGAGTCTTACTCTGCCTCATGGCTGACCCGAGAGTGGTCCCAGGTGACGCCTGGCTGAGCTGGTACGACTGGGGGAATTTGGCAGTGGTGTGGGTGTGTATGTAGGAGGGCCTGGGGTTAATCCTTAACCAGCCTGCTGTGAGGACTGGCTGTAGTTTAGGCTGTGCCTTCCCAAACCCAGAGCGAGCCACTTTCGAAAGGAAGGCTGTGCAAGAACACTACAGTATTTAGTAGTGCCTGTGTTCAGGTAATGCTGTGGATTCTGTATGTTCCTGTGTGTCAGGATAAATGAATGCTATAAGGCACGACAGAGTAGTTTGTGTCCTTAGCAATGACCTAATGATTCTGACTGAGGCTGACAAAAACAGCTTGGGAAAGGTGTATGCTATCTTCTCTTGTCAATTTTATTTTGCTCTTGAAAGAGTATTAAAAGAAATTAATTACTATGGAAACAAGGTAGCCTTTTTTTTTTGAGGTTGCTGCTTGCCTTTAGGTGCAATGTCAGTTTAAGTAATAATGCCACATAGTTTGTGGTTTTTTTTTTTTAAGAAAATTGTTTTCCAATGCCTTAAATAGCAAAGGGCTGTCTGTGTTCCTCTGTGAATTTTTCAGGCGAAAAGATGGAACTGAGGAAATTTCGGGGCAGGGTGTTGGTTGGTTTCAGCTGAGTCTTGACAAATCAACTATAACTGGGTTTAAGTACTAGGGGTGAAATGCAGCAGTTGATACACTTTTTAATACAGATCTTCGTGTCTTTCTCAATCTGGTATTTTTTCAGAACTTCTGTAGGGTCAACAGTATTAAAGGCTTCTGTGGCTGATCAGTTCTGCTGGCTGTCATGGATAACCGCTGATCTGTAAATGGCCTGTGCCTTTATGAATTTTATGTAATGTGTGCGTGTCTTCATTCCTGTGACACATGAAAAGGGATAGTGTTCTCCAAGTCTTATAAAGTTTAGTGCCTTCATGGAACAGAAAGTCACAGATGGCTTGTACCACACAAGGAAGGATTTCAGCAGCTTACTGTTCCAAGAGGCACTAGTTGGCTGTATGGTCATCCAGAGCATGCTGGTCAGGCATCCACTGTCTGGGTGCCTTCAAGTCAGGTGCAGCACATCTTTCCTGTAACTCAGGTGGACAGATAAGGGAAACCAGGGGCTGGGAGAGGAATTTTGGCAAAGTAGAGGGCACAGAGGAAAAGTAGGAACCTGTGGAGGAATGCCTTGTAAAAAGCCTCATCAAGAAATGTGTGGGTTCTGTTTGATCCGTTAAATGTGTGGGTTGGCTCATGTGAGATACGATGAAGAGGCCTTCTATGCTTGTGAGGCACAGTTCTTTTTGCAGCATGTGTGACTTGAATGGTGCAACAAAATGGACAGCCTCAGCTGAGGGTCCTCCTGGGAAGGACTGCAGCCTTCATGAGAGAATGCAGGAGTTTTATTTACAGGAAGACAGGTTTGCATTATGTTTAGATTGTTGAGTGATAAACTGACAGTCCTGGCTAAAAACAACTCTTTAATCCATGCCTGGCAGCAATGTAACAACTGTATCAGTAAATAGTCTCGCTGTGGTTTATCACAGTTCTGTTAATTAAATACATTACACTGGGTTTGTGCATGTGTTATTTTAGGATATTATTGAATTTATGGCTCACTGAGCAAGATTTCACACAAATGACTTGCTGCTCACACTCCCAAGAAACTTGCTAACTGCTGATGAGAGTTTTTATGGTGCTTTAGATGTCAAGGTTTGAGACTTTTGATGCTTTTCTGTATATTTAAAAAAAGCCTGTCAAGTATGAGAGTCTCCTATTTGGATGTCTTTAAGACAGATGAGTGAGGAGTATATCTCTCTATATATGCCTAGATTGTGGGGGGGTTTATTTGAATAGATAACTTTCAGAACTGTGACTTTGAACTCCAAAGTCAGACTGGCTAACTGCTTCTGTTAGCATGATAGTTAAAAAATGAGGGCCAATCATCTTTGTCTTTACAGACTTTTGTGTGCTGGAGGGAAGAGTCCAAAGTATTTAGACTTTTCTTAATTTTGAAGAGGCTCCTTAGTTGTGAACTGTTGACAGAGGCTTTTCTGACCAACAGGTATTTCATGGAACACTGCCAGAAACTACACAGTTTGATGGAAGAAGTATTGTGTAGATTTGAATAATATTAATGGTTTTCCAGTTAAATAAGTGAAATTGGGAATTTCAATTCTGAAAGAGTTGTGAAAAATAATTTGTCATTCACTACTAAAACGCTAGGGCTGTGAACTCCTGAGTCAGTAAAAGCTTTTCAGCTTATAAAATAAACCACAAAATTAACATTTTAAAAATGAAATGTATTTGGGCTCCACAGTGCATCTTATTTGAAAGATGCCTGTTACAAGTTAGTGGTGTTTACAAGCTCTTCTCTGATGTGGTGTTGTGGTAGTTTCAGTGCAGCATGTAATATACAGCTAATACAAATATAAAATGTTGTGATCCGTAACAGATCCACTGGATAAATGTGAATCCTCTCTTTAAAGAGAGATGGAGAAGTTGCCTAGAATGTCCTTTCTGTATTGACATGTCTCTGAATCTTTATTCCATTGCTTCTTTCTCCTTCATGTGTTTTTGATTTATTTGTAGTTTTGGGGTTGGGGGGGGTCTTGGTTGTGGGGTTTTTTTGGTTTTATTTTAGAACAATGTCTCCCAAATGAGCTTCAGGGACCAGAGTTAACTTTCCTATTATTTCCTTATTTGTGATGACAGGATCAGTTAAATCTTTACCTCTCAATCTCTGAAGAACCTGCTTGGCTCCTCTTGGTGACGGAACCAGCCCCTGAGAGTACTCTGACCTGCAGCCAGTTGCTGTTAATGAGCTGGGAAGCAGGCAGGTGAGTTGCAAGTGAAGTGACTTGATGTATGTTTTCTTGACCCTGCACTGCCTTCCAGGGTGTGCCAGCTGTGCAAGGAAGTGGGTCAGGGAGCTGATCCGGGTTAATTATCACTCTTTGCCGGGATATCTTTCTTGAGTTAAATATTCTGCTGTGAGTATATGGTTTAAAAGACAAAACAATAAAAAAATGTAAGTGATGGTAGTAAGTATGTCTGTGAGGGCTGAAAGTGATCAAACTGAATTATAAAATCTGAAGATCCCTCAAAATCCTTAACTGATATGCTTACTGCCTTGATTTGATCTTGAAGAATATTCATCATGAGTCTTGGTTGTGTTACTGATTAAGTTTAAAAAACAGATCTTCAGTGTTGTGCACTCCCTCCACTTTCTGTACATAACAGTTCCTGGAACAGTCTAAGACTGACAGGATGCCCTAGTATTTATTGATTGACTCCCTTGCATAGCAAGGGATGTAGCTGAAGCACTCGGTGCTTCTACACCATCATTCTCAATTGGAGCACTAAACCAAAGTGGAAGTAATCATCTAGAATTGGAGTATAATGTCAAGAAGAGTGAAGGCACAGCCTAGTAATTTAACCTCCACATTGGAAAGGTGAGAATTGGTTTGCTTTTGTCACTTAAGAAATGATGACCTGCCCCAAGAGAATTTTTTCATGGGAAAGGGATGCCTGTAATATCTACGTAACTGTAAGCTTGAGTGATAGGAATGAAAAATTGAATGCAATTGCATGGAAAGACTATTGGATTGAATGGTGATAGAATTTTTTTTTTAAAGAAACTAAAATGCACAAACATAGATGTGTTCTTGTGACTCAAAAACATACTCTGTTTTCAGTCTTTTTAAAACAGATCTCAAGTAAAGGCCCAAGTTGTTGGATTAGCAGTGTGCCTTTATGGGCAATTGTAGTATTAGCTCAGCAATTCCACTGGCAGGAAGAGCAACATTTTTGGAAAGTTGTGCTAAGGTTTCTGACAAGTACAGAGCAAGAATGAAAATACACAATTAGCTCAATTTTGTTTTAATTATTTAAGTTTTTGTATTACTTTGGTGTTTGAAGTAATTTCTATTAATGAAGACTTACTAAAAATCTGTCCTCTCTACCCTGTCTTCCGTATGTTAGCCTTCACCTGACTACTTGCTCTGCTTCAGTCTGTTCCTCTGAGTTGTTTTTTTTCCTATGTAACAATGAAGCTCATGCATGCTGAACTTTGATAGTCAAATAGTCCCCATAGCCTTAACAATGCTTTGGGTCATCTTAGTTGCATTTCTATCAGATTTGCTGTAGTTTTATTATATCTGCTTGATTAACTTGTTCAATGTAGTATCTCTGAGGACAGCAGCAGGGGATGATTAGAAGCAAAGGCAGAATTAATCTTTTTAGCTTCAAAGCCCGGTACTTAAAGCATACATACACTTCGTTTGAAAAGTACTTGCTTTGGTCTTAAGGCTTGAGTTGTGAGCCTGTGAATCAGATGATTGTTCCTCGTATTTTTTTGCAGAAAAATGTAGTGTTTCATGACTTAATGGTGTACTATGTCTACTGTCTAAAATGTCAATTTGCATCTGATGAGATCTGTCTTATTTTCTGAATTTCTTGGTTTTTATCCTGGTGTTCCCCTTTTAAAAGATTGTAACGTCATTATTTTATGATCATTCACCACCATTTCTTTCCACTTTAGTTTTCCTAGCTAGTTTCTCTTTGATGGTTACAGTGAAATTTAGAAGCACCTCACAAATATGTAAGCAACAAGTCAACCCAGCAAAACTCTTACCAACTTTTTTATAAGATACATTCCAAGAACCTGCTGTCATTCTTTCTATTTTATTTTTGCACAAATTGTCATGAGTAATCAGTCTGTCACATCCTAGTGAAAAAAATGTTCGAAATTGTGACGTTTCATAAATGTTTTTAGTTATCGTAAGACAGCAACAAAGTTTTAGTCTTTGAATGTGTTTTTTTGTGTACATTCAACTACTTCTGTCCTTAGTTCTTAACATTCATCTTAGCTTAACAGGAAAAAATATTTTATCTGTTATGCTTTGTAATTCAGTGGCAGCCGTCAGAAACAGCTATAAAAAGTTTAAAGATAAACTGAAAAAAATTTTGTACTTGCTGAAAAATAAGATCCTGGGGGAGGAAAAAGACCATATGTGTATGTTTACATTACCTCATATAGGCTTTTCCAATTTTGGCAGAGTACAATTGTCATATATTCCTCTTTCATTTTCTTTGTTAACTTTCTCTTCTTAGTGTTTTCTGCCCCCAAATAATATTCTGTAAGTTTTCTTTGCTGTGAACTGCTGTCCTTTTCAGTTCCTCAGTTCTAAGTTTGGGTTTTTTGGCTGGGAGAGGAGCGTGTAGGGCAGTTGTTATTTTCTAAGAACTTAATTATTTAGTCTTACACTGAAGAACTCTTATGTGTTGGAGACTTCGTGTTAATAGTAGTTTCTCAATGGGTATAAAGATGTGTAGTACAGTTTGCTGGAGTTGAGCATCTGGGCAGTATCTACTTATGGAAGCTAAGAATATTGCCCAAAGGTTTTATGGGAGCATGCTTTTGTGGGAGGTGTTTGGGTTTTTCCACTCTGGGGCTTTGTCTGAACTTGAAAACCTCAATTATTATTTAAACTTTAGAGAATTTGCAAAGGACCCTCAAATTCCAAAGGGAGAAGATCTTTCTTTCCTCCCCATCCCTTTACCACCTCCACCCCACCCAAGTCCCATTTTGGGGAAAAACTTCGGTCTGTGTTTTTGGGGGGTTTTTTGTTTGGATTGTTCTTTTTTTTCCCCACATAAGGTCGTAAGAGCTTTGGCCACATCCATGTCTAGTTTTGGCAGCTGAATGTACTGTTGTCCTTGCTAATACAAGTCTTAACTGTTTCATTTTGCCTCTTTGTTTGGACACAAAGAGATGCCACTTAACTCAAACTTTCAGAAAGTTATGCAATATGCTTCACTAAGCAAGAACAATACGTTTCTGGCAAGCACCAACACCCTTTTTTCAGAAAAGGATGGGAAAAGTTGCTGTCAAAGATAAAAAGGAAAGTAAGTAACTTCAATTTATGTTTCTAGATGATAATATCTTGAGTTTATTCATTGATTCTAAATATTACACTTTTACTTTGTCTTAGGATATCTCACAAACTGCAGATACGGATGTGTTCTAGTCTTGGACTCTTGGTTAGTCATATTCACCTTGTAAGGTATGAGAGGCCTTTATCAAATGTTGCTGAGAGAGTCAATTAGCATTGCTACTATTAAGTTATTCTAGCTGCAGACAGTATGATTGAAACTTCTGTAGTCAGTATTTGCACTGTGGTACGACAAAACTTTTCATGATGAGCAACCTAAACCATTATCTTCAGTTAAAAATGTCAAAAGACTCAAAGGCACAAATTGTACTGTCTCAGAAGGCACAATTGTGTATGATCCTGATGTGCTGGCAATTCTTGCAAATCTAACATCTGCGTCTAAAAAGGTGTAGAAACAGCACTTTCATTTTGGAATTTAAGTCTCCCATTTCTGTTAATGTGAATGTTGTAGCACAAGTTTGCTTGTTCTGGTTCTTCAGCCTCATTTTCCTTCTTCTATTCTGTCAGCTGACACTGAGGGGACAGACAGGTTCTTTTAGGGATCCTTGGAAGAATGATGATGGCCCTAAGTAGCATAAAACAGAATTTATAATATAACTTAACTTACAATTTCTAATCACCTGCACCCTCTGCAGGTTGGGTCAAGTCTTTATACATGGTTTGCTGTATCAATATAATAACCATAATTTAGACTCAAAAATTGTATAAAAGAATACGAGTCACTCCCTCAAACCTTGGAGGAAACGGGTGACAGTGGAGGTGTCCCTGGCCCCGGGGGCTCCCAGGTCTCACTGTCCGGCAGCAGTTGGGGTCCAGGTTCCCCACTCGGGGCTTGTAACTGCTCGCTGTCACAGACAGCGAGTGCTCTGTGTACTGTTACGCTTCCTTCAGGGCCATCAACAGCACCTGGCTGGCCGCATGCCTGGGACCTTCAAGGCAGCCAAGGAAGGGAGTAATAATCGGCCTGGTGCCCAGGAACCTTGAGGCTGGTGGGGAGGGGAAGAAGAAATCTGTTTGGTTTGTCTAATTGGTTCACAGGACCTTCAGGGCCTGATAAATGAGGGAAGGGGAACGAATATGTGACCCGCTTGGTCACAGAGAATGGCTGCTTGCCTTATAAAATGGTGTTAGTTATGCTAACCACATTATCAGGGGTTGGGAGCAGGGGGTAGTGGTCACATACACATGCTTCTTTCCTTTTCATGAGCCTTTTGAGAATGTGAGGGGGATGCTAAATAAAAGAATTTCTTAAGCAGTCATTTTGTCTCCCACTGCTTTTATTCAGTGTTCTATTTCGGTTGTTTTAGGGACCTTTACCTTGTATAGAAATTGGTAAGCATGATCCAGAGGAGATAGACAAGGTGTTAGCAGTTGTTCATCAGGTTCAAGGAAAACAAGATGTAATGGGTTCCACACTTGAATCATTAAAACAGTATGTTGAGTCCTTCTAAAGTTGGTATGTTTCAAGACTCTGAGCATGTGAGTTTGTTCTTGGTTTGTGGGCTGGAGGTTTTTTGTTCTCTTTTCTGTACCACCATCCTCAACAGTCAAAATCCTTCTTTGTTTGGGTACTGTTGGGAAATAGTCATTCCATTTTTTTTCTTGATTGTGGAAAACTATTCCATTATGAAATTGTATATCAGTCAGTTGCTACAGAGGCCTGCTTAATGGGATTGGACTGATCTGATAATGAAACGTGGTAGCCTGTATGTACTGCATTTTGTATACTGGGTCACTGCATCTGTGTTATGTCCAGCATTGTCACTTTTTAACAATGTTGAACCACATTCCCAAATAATGCCTTTAGGATCCCAATACTTACCAAATTAATAACAATTTTCGTAGTGTTCATATATCTACTATGTTAGTGTCTAGCTGGAGGAGTTCTACAGATTATTTCTTGTAAAGGGCAGCTAGGCAACTATCTAGCAGGGGAGACAGTTGAAGAAATAAGGTCTCTGCTAAACTGAGGAACTCTAGTTTGAAAATTAGATCTCATAAGTCACCTTCTTCTAGTATGGGATAAATTTCCTTTTGGATGTGTGTGGCTTCCGCAATCTAGAGTCATTAGCTTAGACATCATCTTTTTAGATGCCTGAGTGGCTGAAACGTAGTATGTGTGGCGTGCCCTATACTTGTTGGAGAGTTACTCTGTTATGTTTGATGTGCAATTGTATTATGAGAACACATTTCTTAAGCAGAGGTTTAAACCTGGTATTGTAAAAGAAAGTTGGGAAACTTAAATTGCCTAACATGTTCTTGTGCAACTTGAGGCTTTTCTGGGAAAACTCTTGGCAGTGAAAGCCAAGGAGCCAGCTGAAGACTGGTAACTCACTGAGACCTTTTCGGGGCTTTTGAGTACATTCTTGAAGAGTTGACCTTTAAAGCTAATTTAGGAGGCTGTCAAGGTGACTAGCTTGGCATTGCATAATCTCTGCTTCTCTGAATGAAGAACAATCTCTTTTCATCTGTTCAGGATGGATTGTTGGCTAACTTTTTCCCATGTGCTTCTTTTTTTGAAGAGAAACAGCTCCTGTAATACAGGAACTCCTTTTAATAAATACCACTGTGATAATTAAGTTCTTCCTCATTCCCAGGGATTGAATTTCCTCCTGCTGCCTCTTTCCACAGTGTTGCATTACAGACTTAAAATAAGCAAGTAGGGTGCTGCTCCCTCAATCTAGGGAGTTCCCTGAATGTATTGTCCTGTATATGAGAGTATTTTGCTTGTTTGGCATAGCTTTTTTTGCCGCTCATGATAATTTGATGAGGTGCTGTAACAGTCTTGAGAGATTATGTATTTTGATAGTACATGACCCTTGCTAAAGCAGTGTCCTGATTTTTCACTATCATCTCTTTGCAGAGACTGCATGTGGTATAATAATATATATCAGATGAAGCTTGTGGAGGGAGGTAATTATCTTTTATTAGACTGGCTTTTAATGGGACAAGGTGCCAGAGAAGCTTTTGGTCACACAGTGACCTCCAAGGGCTTATGTGCCTATCAGGTCTTTTTTCCAGCTATATTAGTTAGCCTAATAAAAGGTATTACCTCTCAACAGAAAAATTCCCTGCTGACTTGCAGTCTTGGTGATCTATAAGGATGCAACAACATGGCAACCATTACCGAGGCTGACCAACATGCTCTTCTGTGTACTACTTCCAGTTCCCTGCTCTCTTGTTTGCCATATGCACTTTTCTTTTCAGGTCTAGACTTTTTATATTCAAGGTTCAATGAAGTCCTCTTTAATCAATGTGATCTTTTCTTTAGGTAAATTGTGAAACAAAATTAATTTATCTAAATTGAAATGGAAAATTTCACTTTGCAGTGCCTCTGGCATCTTTAGTCCATGTTTTTAACAAATGAGGCCCAGGTTTATAATTCCAGGAATCTAAAGGTCACCCATGCTTCATGTATAAGCATGTGTAATTTATGACTATGTCATGGTTGTTTTTGTGTTTGTGAGCGACACGATATTTCATGGGATGACATTTATTGTTGCTTTTCAGTCACTAAGTGAAGGATACTAGAAACTTGTTCGTGATGTCTGCTTTACACAGGATGTATTTCCCGCTTGTGATAATAACTAAATGCAAAAGCAATGTCTTAGGATGTGTCCGTAATGATCTCGTTGCTTGCCATGTTTTATCTCTATACATCTCTGATGTCCCATAAATAGGGTGTACTTCATGATGAAGGAAGCATTCGATGATTGTTTTGAGGAGTTTAGTGTTACTTGAATTCTAGCTTCCCCTTCCCTTCTGTCAATGTTGGGCTTTTTTTAAGGTCTACTGAAATATTTGCTTGAATTTTCAGGGTGCAAGAAAACTCTTTGGAAGGAAGTTATTGATCTCAAGCAGAAGCAAATGAGGCATTGACAGCTCTGAGGCAGTGAGTAACCATAGCTACTGAGAGATGCTAAAACATAAAATTTTAGGTAGTTTAAAATTATGTGATTATGTCCATCTTACATACCTCTGACACTGAGGATTATACTGGTGTCCACCTGTAATTGCCAGCTGAATGGACTTTGAAGACATACTTTGGCTTAAATAAATAAGAATATCTCGCGGTGGTTTAGATTACTACTCTTCAGAAGTCCCTACTTATACCTGGTTACTCTGAGGTATTTCAGTTGAAATATTTAATGTCTTTCCTCTTTGCAGAAATGACTCTGCGTATATATATATCTCTCTATATATATCTGTGTGTGTATAAATAGTATCAATATGATATATCTGTCTAGGCAGCTACAATGATCAAGAGGATCAAGCCAGCAAGTCCCCTTTGCCATGGGTGTTTGCTGTGATGGTTTTTATACTGTTAACAATACCTGTAGTACATCTGTTCCCTTTTCGGTAAAAAATTTTGTGCTGGCAATGTAATGGCTAATGGCTTTCCTTTCCAGTATGTAAGCTGATTTTAGGTTTTTTTTTTTTGCTAATTAGTTACAGAGAAAACTGCTTCTTTTTTAAACAGCAGAAAACATAGCCATAGTGTCCCAACATTTATATATTTTCATAAACTGTGTGCATTTACTTTTCTAGCAAAACGTACAAACACTCCCCAAGTCTTCTAATGATTATCTGAAGAAGCCAGATTTCAATATGCTTTCAATGTTATTGAAATTACGATACTTTTAGTAATTAATAGAAGAATTGGGAAGTATTTGACATTCCTCTAGCTGTAGCCTTCTCCAAATACTATAGGCTTCTATTATGGCTCTTGAAGATGATACATTAAATGAATTTTGGTCAGTTACCAGTAGATTATCCTTACCTTCACTGGATGGCAGTACTCTGACTCTTCCGTCACTTCACAATGTCTTCAAGGTATTTTTTGTTTTGGAAGTCAGAGCATCCTTAATCTTAGGAAAGGGGATTTAATATAATTAATGCCACATCATGGTTCTGAGTTTTTTTGTCTTGTGATTACAAACAATAACTCTGACATTGTCTTGATTATTGTTGATTGATTATGAATGAACATCTAGAGTTAGGTTGATGTAGGAAGGATTATTTTTTTATATAACCGTTGAGTGGCAAGTGGTTTGTTCTCCAGTTCACGCTTCCCCCCCCACTCCCCCCTCCCCACCCCTGAATGTTGCATGACAGCCTTATAGTCCATGTCTGGGCCTGCCACAAAAACACTAAGAGAAACAGATGGTAGAACTTAACTATCTGAAAACAATTGATCTGGGTGTGTTTCTGCATTGATCTATGTCATTAAAATGGTATCTCCTATAGGTGTCTCTTAGAATTTTAATCTTTTTTTTTGTCAGATCCAGTCCAGGAAACACTTCCTCTCTTGGTATTGAAGTAATCTAAATATGAGAGTAGTGGGTTTTTTTAGTCCCTTTGCAAAGTACACACATGAGAAGATAAGTGACTACTTAAAGAACAGGCCTTTTCTTTACAAATCATGGATTTGCTCCATAGCTATTTGAGTGATTTAAATTTTATAAATCTGTACGAGTGCTTGTAAATGGGGGAAACCTTTTTCAGAACTCTTTTTTTAACACATTAAACTTTGTGGTGTGTGTAGTCTGTCTAAACCTGTTTCAGGCCTCTTTCTGAATGGAACTGCTGGAAAATTTGTGATGGATAAGAACATAGACATACAGCACTAGCAATATTAGCATATTTAGGTTTGTTTTTACCAGTTATCTTTTGCAGGTCATTTAAAAGTAGAATCATAGAATACTTTGGGTTGGAAGGGACCTTCAGAGGTCAGGTAGTCCAACCCCCCTGCAATGAGCAGGGACAGCTTCAACTAGAACAGGTTGCTTAGAGCCCCATCCAACCTGACCTGGAATGTTTCCACAGATGCGGCATCTACCACCTCTCTGGGCAACCTGTGCCAGGGTTTCACCACCCTCAGTGTGAAAAATTTCTTCCTTCTATCTAGTCAAAATTTGTTCTCTTTTAGTTTAAAACCATTACCCCTTGTCCTATCGCTACAGGCCCTGCTGAAAAGTCTGTCCCTATCTATCTTAAAAGCCCCCCTGAAGTACTGAAAGGCTGCAATAAGGTCTCCCCAGAGCCTTCTCTTCTCCAGGCTGAACAACCCCAACTCTCTTAGCCTGTCCTCATAGGAGAGGTGCTCCATCCCTCGGATCATTTTTATGGCCCTCCTCTGGACCCGCTCCAACAGATCCATGTCTTTCCTGTGCTGAGGGCTCCAGAGCTGGACGCAACACCGCAGGTGGGATCTCACCAGAGTGGAGTAGAGGGGCAGAATCACCTCCCTCAACCTGCTGGCTGTGCTTTTTGTGATGCAGCCCAGGACACGGTCGGCCTTCTGGGCTGCGAGCACACATTGCCGGCTCGTGTCCAGCTTTTCATCCACCAGCACCCCCACGTCCTTCTCGGCAGGGCTGCTCTCAATCCTTTCATCCCCCAGCCTGTATTGATACTGGGGCTTGCCCTGACCCAGGTGCAGGACACTGCACTTGGCCTTGTTGAACCTTATGAGGTTGACAGGGACCCATTCCTTGAGCTTGTCCAGGTCCCTCTGGATGCCATCCCGTCCCTCAAGCATGTCAACCATACCACTCAGCTTGGTGTCATCTGCAAACTTGCTGAGGGTGCACTCGATCCCACTCTCTGTGTTATTGATGAAGATTTTAAATGGTACTGGTCCCAGAATGGACCCCCATTTATCATTGATCTCCATCTGGACATTAAGCCATTGACCACTACCCTCTGGACGTGACCATCCAACCATCTCCTCATCCACTCAACAGTCTGTCCATCAAACCCATATCTCTCCAGTGTAGAGAGAAGGATGTTGTGGGGGACTGTGTCAAAGGTCTTAGAGAAGACCAGGTAGATGACATTGGTAGCTCTTCCCTTTGTGTGAGTAGTCACTCCATCATAGAAGGCCACTAGGTTGGTCAGGCAGGACTTGCCCTTGGTGAAGCCATGCTGACTGTCTCAGATCACCTCCCTGGGCCTTAGCAGAGCTTCTAGCAGGATCTGTTCCATGATCTTCCCAGGCACAGGAGGGAGGATGGCAGGTTGGTAGTTCCCTTTTTAAAATGGGTGCAACGTTTCCCTTTTTCTAGTCTCCCAGCACTTCACCTGACTGCCAGGACTTTTCAGTTATCTTGGAGAGGGGCTTGGCAACTACGTCAGCCAATTCCCTCAGGACTCTGGGATTCATCTTGTCAGGTCCCACAGACTTGTGCATGTTCAGGTTCCCCAGGTGGTCATGAACCCGATCTTCTCTTACAGTGGGAGGGACTTTGCTCCTCCATTCCCCATCTTGCAGTCCATCTCCTTGAGAGGTGTGGGAAGAGAGACTGGCAGTGAAGACTGAGGCAAAGAAGTCATTGAGTACCTCAGCCTCCTCCTCATGCATTGTTACGAGTCTGCCAGTCTTGCTCATCAAGGGGAATATGCTTTCTTTGACCTTCTTTTTTTGGCTGACATACCTGTAGAAGCCCTTCTTAGTATTCTTTGCATCCCTTGCCAAGTTGCAGCTGTGTCTTGGCCTTCCTGGCCCCATCTCTACACAACCTGGCAGTGTCCTTGTACACCTCCCAGGATACCATCCCTGCTTCCACTGCCTGTCCATTTCGTTCTTGCCCTTAAGTTTGCCCAGCAGGTGTCCACTCAGCCATGCTGGTCTCTTGCCTTCCTTTCCTTATTTCTCTACACCTGGGGATCAAGAGCTCTTGTGTTCTATGGAAAGCATCCTTAAAGATCTGCCAGCTCTGTTCTGCTTCCTTGTCCCTGAGGGCAGTTTCCCAGGGGGCCCTACTGAGTAACTTCTTGAAGAGCTGTAATTTTGCTTTCCTAAAATTCAGGGTCCTGACTTTACTCTTTTTCCGCCCCATATCCATCAGGACTGCAAACTCCACCAGTGCATGGTCACTGCAGCCCACGCTGCCTCCACTCTTGATGCCACCAACTGGCTCACTTGCGTTGGTGACCAACATGTCCAGCATGGCATCCCCTCTAGTAAGGCTGTCTGTTACCTGGCATAGGAAGTTATCCTCCGTGCACTCCAGGAGTCTCCTGGATTGCCTACAGCTTGCCGTGTCACTTTTCCAGCAGATGTCGGTGTGGTTGAAGTCCCCCAGCAGGACGAGAGTCTGCAAGCACGATGCCTTCTGTGGTTGGAGTGAGAAGGCTTTGTCAATAGACGCCCCTTGATCTACTGGCCTGTAGTAGACACGGACCACAAGGTTCCCTTTGTTGCCTTGGTCCCTGATTCTTACCCATAAGCTCTTGAACTGTCCATGGCTATTCTTCAGAGACAGCTCTTCACACTCTATCCATTTTTTTGATGTAGAGGGCAATGCCTCCACCCATTCTTCCTCACCTGTGCTTTCTGAACAGCTTGTAGCCATTGATAGCCACACTCCAGCTGTGGGATTCATCCCACCAAGTCTTAGTAATGACAACCAGGTTGTAGCTTTCTAGCAGCATGGTGGCTTCAAACTCCTGTTTGTTGCCCATGTGGTGTGCATTGGTGTAGAGGCACTTCAGCTGGGCTGTTGGCCATGTCACCCTCTTGGAGAATACCCCTTAATTCCTTTGAGGTCTTTTGCTGGTGTTTCCCTGTTGGCTCCTGTTACCTCAGGAGCCCCTGGCTCATCTCTGTAAGACTTCAAGTGTGCTGCAGTGTAGCCAGCATGTGTCAGAGCAGTAGGCTGAGGGGCCTTGCTAGCACCCTATCCCTCTAACTTTGGTGTGTCGTCTCACAGCTTGTCATGGGCAAGCCTGATACAATCCCCCTCCCCTTCGAGTCTAGTTTAAAACTCTGTCGGTAAGTCTTGCTAGTTTGGAAGCAAAGACCCTCTTCCTCCCTTGAGAAAGGTTAATCCTATCCAATGCCACCAGCAAGCCAGGTGCTGTGTAGACCATCCTGTTATCAAGAAACCTGAAATTGTGGCAGTGATACCAGTCATGGAGCCGTGCATTAATAGAGTGGGGCCATCTGTTTCCTCCTGTGTTGCTGCCTGCAACATGTAAAAGTAATTCATGATTCACACACTTGAGACACTGGTTGAAAACAATTGGTCTCAACCTCTCATAAAATTTCTCATGTTTCTCCCCACCCTCCCACCCCCCGGTGTTCTTAGCCAGTAACTATTCTACCACAAACCCCAAGAACTTCAAGTTCTTTTGTAGAGTAACTGGTGGTGTTCAGCACATATTTGCTCTGTCACGGCTGGAGCTACATTCAGGCTACACTTGAATTCATAGCTTATGGATAGATGTTACAATGAGCATAGTAATTAATTAGTATAGAGTCAGTACTACTTGGTACTTCCTAAGGGTGTAGAGAAAGAATTCCCTTAGAGGGAATTTTCCTCTGAGCTCTAACTCTTCCTAGTTTTTTAGCTTGGTAATAATAATGACCACTTTTCATAGTCTTAAAACAACACTGATGCAGATAATGGAGTTTTTACAGTGTGTTTGTTTTTCTTATTACCAATGTGAGATGTGAATAATTTTATATGAAAGCAGTAAGGAATGTATACAGATTAAAAGTATGGAGTAACTTTTGGGACCTCACTGTAAGAGTGCTCTTGCCCTGTTATGCATAGTACCAGAGCAGGTTTTGGGTAAAGTTTTGGGGTTTTTAAATTTAAAAAAAAAAAAAAAAAATCCTTAGCTGGATCAGTTCTAATATGTTCTGATGTGTATTTTTCAGGGTCAGGTATCTGATTGAAAAAAGTGTATTCTTCATGGCATTCTGAAATTGTGCTTTACGTGACATTAATTCTTACTACCTACAGATGGTCATTCTAAATTGCTGTTCTTAAGAATATGTTTATTTTTAAGCATTCAAGTTAATATCATGCAGTGTTGAAATTGTATTTGTTCAGTCTTTAGCCAAAGAACCTCAAAGTGGTAGAAAAATATTTTTGTAGTCACACTATACTCTTAGCTATGTAATGTCAATATGTGGAAATTGAGGAGTTAGCTTTTTTATTAGACTCATTTGGAAAATATTCACTTCCTGAAAGATACACTGCATTAAGTATTGCTATGCTACTTAATGCTTTATCTGAAATATTGAGAAAGAATGTTGTATAACTTGAGTTTAATCTTTTACATACTAGTTGTATGGGGCTGTAATTTAGCAAGCAAGGATAGAATGTACTTAAATGAAATCTTCTTTTATATTCTTGGATTTGTTATCTGGGATCATTCAGTTCCCTATTGAATTTTAAAGTGCCAGATCTGTTTTCTGGGTTAGTTTGAAAAGCTTTGTTTATTGAAAACTCATGGTACAACTAAAGCAATGATTGAAATGGGGTTTGGAGTCTTCAGAGGTGAGAGAATTTTGAGTGACTGTATAAAAATAGTGTGCCTTGCTGAAAGAGTAGAGAAATTACTTGGCAGCCTCACATCTCTAGTCATCAGAGGACCACGTACCTTTCCATGACAGATATTAAGCTGTTGCTGCTCAAGCTGTTTGGGTAATGAGTTTGGTAGTTTGCCTACAAAGGTTCCCATAAAAACACTAAACAACTAAGAGGACAAAAATGATTGAGTTAAATGTAGTGATTATGATTGAAATGTCATGGAAAATGTACTTTTCTCTTGAAAAAGAATCTTATAAATTCAGTGTACAAATTTCTGAATTTGATAGTGTTAGGAAGCCTATTCTTGATCTTTGTTGATGTTGTTCCACAAAGCACTGTTATCAATGACTGAAGCTCAAAGCCCTCATATACTGTGTAATATCTACACTTAGAGTGAGAAAACTACTGGAGATCCATCCACTCTGTCCCCTTAGCTGTGCTGAAGCAAGGGCATCTTAGAGGTTACTCAGTACTGTCATTAGGTATCCTCATTTCCTTGCTTGTGCCTGTAGTAGTCTCCTCCGCACATTCCTTGAGTAACTTAAACTTAACTTGGGTAATGCCTTGTGTAACAAATTAAATAGGACCGTATAATTTTGTATTTTATGTTTATTTTGTTTTACACTGAATAAAGGTTTATTTTTTAAAAATGGCAGCTTGATATAGGGCAAAGATTTTTGCCTATAAGCAGTCACTCAGTTGCCTTTTTTTTTTCCTTTCAGATTTTGGAATATCAGTGTGATGGGATAGGAAGCAGGAACCAAAGTTGAAGCTGGTGTTGATGGCCTTGCTCAACAAAGAGTTGGAGCAGACACATCTCAGACATGGAAAAGGATGGCTGACTAGTAAGAGCAGTGTACTTAATTTTAAGGGGAAAACAGTACCAGAATTCTCAGGTCTGTCTAAGCAAGGAAAAAGACTGATCTTGGAGTTGAGCATTGTTGGTCTCTCTGAGGGGACAGCTTTGTTGTAAGCAAGTGGAACTAATATCCTTCTTCCTTGTTTCCTCTTTGCCTTCACCTGTGTGTGAAGTTGTTCTGGTTTGTGGCAGCTGGTTCAGCATGTTCCAGATTGTGGTTGTAGCTGTTTTGCGTTAGCTTTTTTTGCACTAAAAAAGTGTATGTTGGGAAGGGTTAGTAGGCATCCCATATGTTTGGATGTGGGAAAAGAGGAATGAAATTGCTCAAAGGAGTGTGCCATCCTCCTTCCCTGTTTGGCCTGCGCTACTTGTGAGTTAAGAAAAAGAAATGGAGATTCTAAAAGCTTCCTTCAGATATGAGGGGGCTAGGAGCAGTCCCTTACATTGACGGGAACAAGGGTCAGAAAAGGGACCTTTTTGTGTCTCTGTGGAGACTTCTTCCCCACGGGCCTGTTCATTCTCAGGTGATTATTCCCTTTCACTTGCCAGGTTTATGAGTTGAAAAGTGACTCTTGGGATTTTTTGTTTGTTTGGGTTTTCTGTTTGTGTTGGAAGTAGAGTTAAAGCAGAAGCAGGCAGTGGTGAGGGGAAAGTGTTCAGTGAACGTAAGCTCTGGGGGTCCAACAATTTCTGGAACAAAACAGAGACACGTGAAGTCATTGTTTGCTGTAGTTCTTTCAGACAGTTCACTAATACTTGAGACCTGTCAGGTAAAATCTCACAAACTTGAACCATGCATCTCTTGTTTTAAATGTGCCTTTCTATAATATGCTTAGGAGTGTTTTAATCCTTGATATACGTTTTTGCTGATGTCAGGTTACCTCACAGGCTCAACTGCAGAATGATAATTTACTGAAGCTTCTTAATGTGGATTAAGTCTGTTGCATTTCCCTCCATGTTTTCTAATGGACTGGAATTAAGGAGCTGTTGAGCAAAGGTGTCCTCTTTTGATGCTTTAACTACTTTGCTACAAAGCAAAAGACTGAATAAGTCAATAGGAAGACCTCTGTGTTTTGACACCAAGAGAACAGAGTATACTCCTGTAACTGGAGCTGGTTTCCCTAACAGTATGAGTGAGTACTTCAACAAGGCTGAGGTTGAGAAATTTGCTGCCAGTTCTGAAGACTTCAGAGTGTAACTAACTGATTTCACATCTCTGCTGCAGGGTATGTGAAGCTACTACCATTTTATACCTTAAGTGAAAATTAGATTAAGATTTGCACAAGGCTGTGGTGTCATTAAATTGAGTTTTTCACCCAGTTCCATGCCACAGTTTGTAGACCTTGTCTGTTGTATGGCAATTTGAAGTGTTTCTATTGCTTAAAAGATTTATCTTTCCTAAGTCTCCTTGGGCTTCTGCCCAGTTGCAAGATGATTAAGTGACACATTCTAAGAAATAATCCAGTCCTGATTGCTATCTTCAGCTTGAAGTTAAGGAAAACAATTGCTTGTTTCACTATTGACTATGCACACACATAGAGGCACCCATGTTGCCTGTGGCTTCCAAAAATGATGAAAATGAACATTACTTGGGTTGAAATTACATGATTTTGTGATAATAAAGAATTTTACTTACAAGAAGATGCTTTAGTAAAGACCTCCCTTTGTTTTTCACTGCTTCGTTCCTATAGCTTGAGCGAGAATATGCATCTGCATAGTAGTACTAATACAGAGGTTAAAATGGAATTTGCTCCTTAGAAAGATACTACAACTGAGATGCAAGACAAATCAGTTTTTTAAGAAAAAAAAGTTATGGGCTGTGTACAAACCAAAACTTGCTTCACCGGTTGTATTTCAATTCCTGTCTGGCATGGTTAGTAACTTTGTTTACAAGGAAAACTCTTTAACTGGGTGTATGTTATCCTAAGGCTTGTGTAAAATGGAAGAAACTAAATTGTGTGATAAAACTCATGTTTGTTTTATGCAGTGAGGCATGCGGCTGGCTTAAATCACCTTCAGTGACTTCTACTAAGTCTGAACTTTTGCCATCGTTAGCTTTTATTCAACACTTCTAAATAACGCTATTTGCTGTTGCACAGCATATGGTGTGTTAATGCTTTCTTTTTATTTTTAGTATACCAGAACTATGTGTTCCTCCCTTACAGCATGAGCTGGCTTTCCTTGTTCACATTCCTTGCAGTCCATCTGCCTATAAATGTTTTTAGAGTACATTGAATGATGATAAGATACTGATGTGTTAAGTCATTAACAATAAAAATAAAACATAACATTTTGTGGTGTATTTTGCCTGAACACATTTCACCACCACCAAAATCAAGTAGCCTCTGTTTTTTTTACTAAAATCTTATTTGGAAGCTTTAAATGAAAATTGGCATTTGTCACATTTGTTGAGAGCATCTTTGGGAGCACATCTGAAATATTCTCCTGTAGAATGCCTAGTGTCTTGTGAAGAGGAAAGATCAAAAGATTATTTGAGATTAGGGCAGGCAGTGTGAAACAAGTTCTCTCAGACTTGGGGAGAACCTGAGTGTTTTTGCCAAGTCGTTGTAAAATGAAGGAGCCTAAAACAGAATACATGCCTATTAGACACAATTCAGCTAGTAACTTATATTTTCTGAGAGGTGGGTGATTTTCATTGGATAATCTTCATCCAAAAGTATTATTTTGAGATGTTGTGGTATAAAACACTGCAAGATATAAAACACATATCTTGCTTTACATCAGTAGTTATTGATCTAAAAATACTAATAAACTTACATTTGTGTATAGTTCACAAGTTGCATTTTTCACAGTGGGCTCCTCAGGATTATTGAGTGTACTTTAGGAGTAAGCTTGTTCTGGTAGAGCCTTGAACTTAAAACTGCTGTTAAGCAAGTATCCCAGATCTTGTGATCCCACAGTGGAAAAACGGAAAACAGGTGGTAAGGCTAGAGAAAATGGTTCTTTCTGTTTTTACCAGTGCTCTGACAGCTTTCCCTGGGAAGCTTTCCCTTTAGAAAAAGAGATAAAAGTAAATAGAACTGGCCAGGCATGCATGTTGCCTTGTCAGCCTGACTCCTGCCATCTGCAGTATAAATCCTTGGGTTTAAGAGTTGATCCTTTATTCGTTTGTTCAGCAACAAACAATTTTATTCTTTGTTTAAAAAAAAAAAATAATCTTTTGTTGTCAGTGTATGGCATGCTTCATTCAGTAACACTGTAGTTAAATTAGTGTTGTCTGTCAAGTCCTATGTATAATTTAAAAAAAAAAATTGAGTAAACAGTTGATTCATAATGATATCTCTGTATTCATTACCAGTTCCAGATCAGTATCTAAATAGTAGAGCAGCATACACCCACTGTCTTGTATGTAGTAATACTTTTCATATTTAATCCCAGCATTTTCTAACACAGTTCATTTTTTTTCTCCAGGGTAGAAAAGGTTTTTGAAGTCAGAGCACTCTGCTGTGTTTGGGTTGGTATAGACAGCTTTGTACTGGTATTTGGGCATATTGTTCTCATCAACAGCTGCGCAAGGGTGAGCAGAAACCACTGGCATAAACCTAAATTCCATCAAGAATGAAGAAATAGGCAGAACTGGTGCTACTTCTAATTTCTTCTCAATTAGCAGGGCAGGTACTAAGTCAGAACCCTTCAACATTCAAATGAGCATTGTATCCAGGTTTGGATCATCTTTGGCAGAACGCTTAGGAAAGTAAGTCTTAGATACTTGTGTGTAACATGCCACTTCTGGCTTGTCAGTATCTGAAATTTGGTGGGTTAACCAAACTTTTTTGTGGAAGCATGTTCATCTAACCCTCTTCATATTAATTTGCTCTGTGATGTAGCCTTTTCTTTAAACCCTCATGCTATTGAGTAAGTATAGCAGTGTCTAGCTTACGTGAGTTATCTCAAATGGGTATTTAAAGGGTTAGGCTCTGATTAAAATCTCACTGATTCTATACTTTAGGTAGTAGGGTGAGTCAAAATGCCTTTGTCAGATGTCTTTAATGTCTCCAGCTGTCCTGTCAGGATGAGTCAGAAGCTGGAGTCCTACAACTAACACAAACTAAATCTGGAAGGCTCAACTGTTAAGGATAGCTGATTTGGCAGCTTGGTGCAGGATGTGGACTGGTGCATTACTGAGGTTACAGCAGCCTTTCCAGAGTGCTGCTGCACCTTTCAGGGAAGAAAGTCTATTGGTGCTTTGTTTTACTCTACACTGACGGTGAAAGCAGTATTATCCAGGAGAAGTGAGCTAACTGTGGGCTGATAGTAAAAACAGTGTTTATAGGAACTTCACAGGCTGGTTGTACAGTGAACACTTTGTTTGCAATTGTCCTGGTTTCAGCCAGGGTAGAGTTAATTTTCTTCATTGTCCTGGTTTCAGCCAGGGTAGAGTTAATTTTCTTCATAGAAGCTAGCATGAGGCTATGTTTTGGATTTGGGATGAGAAAATGTTGATAACGTGCTGATGTTTTGAGCTGTTGCTAAGTAGTCAAGGACAGTCCAGCTTCTCATGCTGGCCTGCAGCGAGCAGGCTGGGGGTGCACAGGAAGCTGGGAGGGGACACAGCTGGGACAGCTGACCCAGGCTGGCCAAAGAGATATTCCATACCATATAACGTCATGCTCAGTATATAAAGCTGGGACAAAGAAGAAGGAAGGGGTGGAGGGACGTTCGGAGTTATGGCGTCTGTCTTCCCAAGAAACCATTACGCGTGACGGAGCCCTGCTTCCCTGGAGATGGCTGAACACCTGCCTGCCCATGGGGAGTGGTGAACAAATCCCTTGTTTTGCTTTGCTTGCGTGCGCGGCTTTTGCTTTACTTATTAAACTGTCTTTATCTCAAACCGTGAGTTTCCTCACTTTTACTCTTCCAATTCTCTCCCCCGTGCCACCATGGGGGAGTGAGCGAGCGGCTGCGTGGTGCGTAGTTGCTGGCTGGGGCTAAACCACGACAGCTATCTAGGCAGAAATATTAAGTCTGGTATTTGGAGGAAGGTGCTGGACTTGCAGCACATGAATGATACAGAAAGTGACTCATCTGCAGTCCCTGAAGCCTGAAAGTAGGTAGTGGCTGGCCCAGTCAGAAAGGTCGGATGTGTAGTAAGAAAGGTCGGATGTGTAGTAAACAACAAAGGAAGAAGGTGAAATCCTTCCCTGCTCTCTGAAGGGGTGGTGTTTATCTGATAGCTGATCACTGTGCTCACCTACAGAGCGCTATAGCAGACCTCGTCAAGACTGATGTAGTAACTCTCAGGAATTCTCTTAGCTTTAAGAAGCTGCTGGGGCAGGACCCCTTCAGCCAGCCTTGCTTCTAAAGCCAACCTGCTGTGGGGTTACAGCCATTTGGACCAGCTTTCTCTGGTTCAGGGCTACTCTGTAACGTTTCCCACTGGACTGCCAGTTTTTCTTAAGGTGTAACAGAACTTGTCCATACCTGGGACTTCATAGTAGTTTCTGGATTGATGCAGTTTTTTCTTTTGAATCTCTGTCCAGCTTCTTGTTTTATCCCTTGTTGTTAGGTTGTATGTGGACTGTGCTTTTTAAGACGGTTCTTGATTTCTACGGGAACTGATCTAGATACCTCCAGGCATCTCTTACAATAAAACAAGTCCCTTCCTGAGGGAGATGAAGAAATAAATTATCCTTTGATTTAGATTAAAGAAATCTCCTTATGGTCTTCATGGTTTCCACAACAAGTTTAGGGTGATGCACAGCCCCACCTATAGATTATGAAAATGGGTTTCAAGATACCAGGAGTTCATGGTGTGAGGGGAGCAGATGGAGAATCTTCTGGGCTACGTTTTGGCCTGCTACATTAAGACTTGGGCATCTCTACTGTTTAGTAGACATATATACATCATGCATACAAACTGAGTTATGTGTTCAGTCCTGATGTACCCATGCCTGACACTAAGGGGACAGACAGGGTCTTCTAGGGGTCCTTGGCAGAATGATGATGGCACCAAACTGCTGTACCAAGTAAAGCTTTATTTTCTTAACAGGTTATTATGATTAGTATAGCACAGAACATAATTAGAATGGCACAGGATTTCTACAAGCAGAATCAATGTAGTTCAAGTTATAAGTAGTGTAATACAGAATTTATAACACAACTTAACTTACAATTTCTAATCACCTGCACCCTCTGCAGGTTGGGTCAAATCTTTATACATGGTTTGCTGTATCAATATAATAATCATAATTTAGACTCAAAAATTGTATAAAAGAATACGAGTCACTCCCTCAAACCTTGGAGGAAACAGGTGACAGTGGAGGTGTCCCTGGCCCTGGGGGCTCCCAGGTCTCACTGTCTGGCAGCAGTTGGGGTCCAGGTTCCCCACTCGGGGCTTGTAACTGCTTGCTGTCACAGACAGCGAGTGCTCTGTGTGCTGTTACGCTTCCTTCAGGGCCATCAACAGCACCTGGCTGGCCGCATGCCTGGGACCTTCAAGGCAGCCAAGGAAGGGAGTAATAATCGGCCTGGTGCCCAGGAACCTTGAGGCTGGTGGGGAGGGGAAGAAGAAATCTGTTTGGTTTGTCTAATTGGTTCACAGGACCTTCAGGGCCTGATAAATGAGGGAAGGGGAACGAATATGTGACCCGCTTGGTCACAGAGAATGGCTGCTTGCCTTATAAAATGGTGTTAGTTATGCTAACCACATTATCAGGGGTTGGGAGCAGGGGGACCTGTCAAACACCTGATGCTGGTTTTAGTAGTACTGTCCTATGGATGTTACATAGAAACACCCCTCCTCCCAATGAGGATTAAAAAAAAAAAAAAGACTCTACAGAAAATCATCCTGTGTAAGCCATGGTTAGAGCCCATATGTCATATTTGTGGCTTTTCCTGCCTTTGAGCCCTCCAAAGGAGAGGTCTGTGCTTCGTGGTCACCTGGCAACTGCGTACACAGTATGAGAGGGAGCAATTTCTCTCTTTTCAAGTTACATCATCTTGATTTAGCTGTAGTTGCAAACTGCTATTGTCAGGTTATAGCTGTTGGGTTTTTCTTTCCTTTTTCTAGAGAAATTCCACAGATCTAACAGCAAGTTTTTGTAAATTTTAAATATCAATAGACTCATAATTTTAGGTCTACAGGCATAGAGAAACACTTTTTCTGTATTTTGTTCATGGTTACTCTGACTACATGTTTGAGTATATTTGTGTTTTGGTTTTGCTTTTAGTATAGTGTTAAAACTACTACACAAGCAATGCTTTCCTTTTACTTCCATGATATCTTCTATAGGCTTCAATAGAAATGAATACAGGAAACAGGGTTTAGTCATAGCTTTATAATACCACTTCAACTGTCCTTTTAAAAACACAGCTTTTACAGCAGCAATCATAAAATGTTCAACTGTTTTTGAAGATTTTTTGAAGCCAGTTGGATTTGGAGTACTCTGCTGAATAGTTGTGAAAAGAAACTAGAAAATAAAGTTACTAAGCTTGAGATCTTCTTTAATCAGGGTCAGAATAAAACAAACTGCAATAAAAAAAGTCCAAGTTCACTAACTGGGAGAGAGTATCTTGACAAACCAAGATTTTGAGAAGTTAGGGAAACAGGCAAGCTGTAAGTGCAGAAAATCTTTAAGTGTAAAGGCTTGCTAAAGAGACAATTTATGGTATTGGATAAATCTCTTAAAAAATAATCTTTCTTCTGGCCTCAAAACAGATGCAACTTCCTTGGAAACGGTAGCAGAGGCATGTAGGAAAGTGAGAGTAAGGCAGAACACCAGTGGGATTTTAAGACTGGGCAATGGTACGTTCTATAGAAGGTATCCCTGATGTTTTTCGCAACTTAAGGTGTTTTCTAAAACTAGTGGAAGAGTTGCCGTGTGTTTGGATTTAATTCCTATGTTTTGTTTTCACTGTTGGAAAAAACTTGAAGAAAATTGGTCTAAAAGTATGGTGTGGGTTTTTTTTTTTTCATGGCTGAAATGATGCATTGCATTATCACACACAGCTTACATCCAGGTTTACCTTCTCTTTCTGAAATACATCCATCCAATACACATTTGGTATGCAGACATCAGAATAGAAGCTGTGAAAATCAAGAGCATCTATTAAGAAAAAGATACTATATTCTTCTGCCTGCTGTTTATTTACATAAAGAGATTTCTTACAACACAAGGCTATATTGTTTCTAATGCATGCTTTTTCTTGTTGACACAAATTTTGTTTTGACAACTTGTCTGTGGTGATCAGGAAAATAAGAAGCACTTGGAATATGGTTTAACCTATGCTTCATCCTATGATTTAAAGTATTTGAAAACAGAATTGTCTTGCTTTTACTGTATTCTACCCCTCTCCATAAATCCTTCACTGGGAGGAGAGAATCTCAAGGTATAATATTCCCTAACTCAAGCTTCCTAGCTCTTCACTTCCACTCCTAGACCATTCTTTCAGTTGGCATGATGCAACTGCTTTTGTGTCTGAATTATGTGAACTGAATTGTAGAACTGATACAGGTTAAAAACTTACTCTCCCCCAGGTGTTTAAGGAATGATTTTTTGGTGGTGTTTGTTTTTAATCCAATTTGCCTCGATCTAATAGTTATTGCAGTATACTGCAGGACGTAGCACAGCAGGGAGGGAGTGGAAAGGATTGAATAACAAGGCATTATTGCATTGATACAGATTCAAAAATATCTTGATTACATTTTACTAACTAAACAAAGGTGATGACAGCTGCAATTGCAGTTGCAGCATAGATAGCATTTCAGTCACCAGCTGTCCACTGAACTGTGGTGTGTGGCTGCTAAAGCAGTAGTTTTAACCAAACTGGGAAGGAAATAGCAGAATCCTGTAAAAACTACAGCAAGCCATTACTTTCTCTAGTATGTCTCTCAATACAGGAAAACTAGTAATTTTGGTCACACTTTTGGACATCAAGTAATCATTTTCTTTTTTTTGGTTTTTTTTTGCCTTTATAGAAAACTTAACAGGAATCTGAACAAGCGATGAACAACAGTGGATTAGACACAGACATGGAAGATTACAGTTCTGCCTGTTCAGATTCAGGTAAATCAGATTGAGATTAACCAGTTTGGTTTGTTCTATTTTCAGTCTGAGAGTTTTCTGGTTTAAAGAAGCTGAAGAGAATTCTTAAATGGCCATTAGTGTGCAGGGAGACGTGACATGACAGACTCCACAACCAGAGAGCAGGTGGTTTTGGTCCATTTAAATCATATCTCCAAATTGCCTTAAGCAGACTAATCTAATTTATTCTTGAAAATAAACTTAATTTTAAAACTTCATAAGAATACCATTAATTTTACATGTCAAATATATGGTTAAAGTTGCTCACTGGTACTTTGTGAAGAATTTCTGCAGTGGTTTGTGCTTTTGGTAGGTAAGAGTGAACGAATGCAAGGGATATTCTTTGAAGAAAGCTTTCCAATTCTGTGGAACTGAGCTGGCAGAACAGTTGTTTTATGGAGGTTGTAATGTTTGGAATGTGAAATAGTATGACATGGAGGCCTTTGAACAATTAAATCACTGATGTAGTATGTGCTTGCTAAACTAGCTTCAGGTTAGGAAGAAGCTTCTTTTCATGCCTTACTCTTGATTTATGAGCCCTTCGTTGCCACAATGTTCATAACTTCTATGTTGTGAAATCCTACTTGAAGAAACAAAATCTTGAGAAAATTGTGCTAATGGTTTGTTGTATCTACTTTTCATTTTGGAATATACTGTATTGTTTGGATGACCAAATGAGTACCTACACTTAGGGGTTTTTTATACCATAGGAAGTGTTTTTCCACAACTACCAACACATGGCCACAGCAAACTGCTCTAAAACTTCTATAAAGTTTTTTATAAAGCATGCTGCCCATGAAGACTCCTTCCTTTTTTTTCCTCATCTACCATCCTTCCAAAAGCTTCAATAAAAAGATTAACTTTGCAGAAAGCCCTGAAGATCAGATAACTGGCCTGAACTTGGAACTTGTTCTTAGAGTGTTAAGAAATGGGTTTAGACTCAGATTATTTTTTATCTCCTTTTTAAAGGACGGAGGGGAGGGTATGGCTTCAAGCATTTTAAGACTCCAATTTTTTAAAGAAACTGACTGCATTTAATTGAACACTGTCTTAGCTTGTTTAAGATATACCTTTTTCGAGTTGTAACTCTTTTCTTTGTAGTAGGAGAAAATAGTCTTTTAAGATACACTGAGCATTTTCATGGAGTATAGAAGATCTTGTCTAATTGGGAAAAACCTAAATTAAGTATTCCTCATACATAAGCAAATGAGAAATAGATACCACTTCTGTGCCATTTCCATAGCAAGCTATCTGGAAGGGTTAGTAGTAAGTAAGTAGGTCTGAATTTTCCTTTCAAGAAAAAAAAAGCCATTGATCATGAATAGAAGTGGGTTTCAGTTATAGCTTAATTTTAAATATACTCTGGGAACAGTTATAATTTAAAAACTTACTGCCAGTCTTTATTGTATCATTGTCTATTAGATATCTGGTGTGCTGACTGTGCCATCTGCTTTTCTTTCAGGACATGTGGAAAAGGAAATTAATCACTTAGCCTTCCAAAAAACTGAGCAGTACTTGAATCAGATGCATAAGGACAGCATAAAACTAACTGAAAGGATATTGGCTTTGCAAGAACAATCACTTCAGAAGCTTTCTGAAATTTCATCTACCTTGCCTACTCTAGCCAGTTTCATCATGAACACAGAAATCTCAAAGGCTGTCCTAGGTTCAAGGAGGATTAATTTAAAGCTAGGCCTCTTAGGGCCACTTTTAATTCAAGTTGTTTCTAATATGTTGGGACTCCTAGGAACACTTTCAGTTATTTAAATGGTGTCATACCTTTTTTAAAGGTAGAAGGCTTGCATCAAATTTGGCTGTGAAGTGCTGTGCACAGCATTTGATACTACGGACATTCTAGGATGGTTTAATTGCCGCTTTCCATGCTTGTTCCAAGGGCAACATATGTGCAAGCTCGGTGACTCATTTGTCTCTTGCTTTCACAGGGATCAATATAGACAAATCAATAAAGATAAATGGATCTGAAACACAAATCATTGCGTGCCTGAGAGTTACAGGACAACTGTGTCGTTCTTTACTACCTTATCATTGCCAGAACCTTCAAATGTCATGTACTCCACTCAGGACAAATAGTGGTCACAAAAAGAAGAGAGTTTCACCTTGAAATCTGTAACCCTACCTTTGGCTCCTGTGGCATTTTAAGTCACTTGTTTTGCATTATGCTGTTTGTCTTAAGGAAAATCTGTAGACTGGTATCCCTTGGGAGTTGATTTAAGCTTTACTCGGAGTCTGATGTAACAGGAATTCACACAGATTGCACTTCAGACTTACAAGAGCCATAGCAACAGGCTGTAACGAAAGCTTGGCTCTTGACCCTTGTTGTATATTTCACTATGGTGGAAGAAAATAGGAAGTGAGAGAAGATAGGCAAAGTTCATGTTGGAAAAGTATTGTTACATGAGGGCTGTTTTATGTAAGTATGCTGTAGAACAAAGAATCTCCATCACAAATTACTTTTCTTAAACCACATCAAAACTGGACCATCAGTGGCCAAAGCTTATTTAAGAGAGTATGGGACTGCAGTGGGGCTTGCCTGCTGCTCTGGCATGAAAGGAAAGTGGTGGTTGTGATTCTAGGCATACACAATGACAAAATAAATATGCATATGTGGGTCCTAGGGAGGGGGAAAGAGGCTGGGGAGGAACAGCATCTGCTTGGGCTTGAGGTGTTAGTTAAGGGATGTGGGAAGAGATCTGTACTTTCCGAATTATCAACATTTCACAATACCCAAGAAGTTCTACAGTGTTGTGTTTTTCTAATGAGGGGAGAGTGAGAACTGTATTGTGAAAGATCTAAATAGCTTGACCTGTCTCAGAACTGATAATTACCAGATTTCTGCAAGCTGAATGGAGGAAAATTTTACTGCGCAGTGGAAAAAAGTGATTGATAGCACTGCTCATGAAGATACTGGGAAGTAAAATAGCTTCAGGTTAAAGACTGGTGAGTTCTACAATTGCTGACTCACAAAATAACGTAACAGGAAGCTTTATGAACACAGGCAAGCAATTACCTTGTGCTCAGACCTTGCAGGGTAATAAAAAGCTAATTGAAGGGTTACTTGAGTTGTACCTAGCTAACATTTTATGCTAAGTATTAAACTAATAACTTCCAGTTCTCAAGCCTTCAGGCTTCAGGAGAAATTTTTTTTTCCTAAACTGAGGTTTAGCAACAAAGGTTAAAAGATGTCCCTCAACTGTAAGATGTTAGAAATCAAGTTATATAATGGTCTTTCTCACCAAGATGATGTTCAATCTACCAGTGAAATGCAAAAAATTAAGTCCATGGTTCCACTTCTACCTGAGCAAAAGTTATCAATGTAGCATTTTACCTTTTGAAATAATTGAGCATTTACAAGCACAATTTGAAATACCGTCCAACGATTCTGCAAATCAACTCATATTTTCAAATGTTGTAAACAAAAAAGGTAAGATGGAGAGCAATAGTGTGTCCAGATTAAATCACAACCATATTCTCTCTGCTTATCTAGCATTCATAGCTAGATAAATGGAACCTGGTAGGAGCTTGCTGCATGCATGTCAGGATGAAAATTACTTGGACAATTACTGTAAACTTGTGCTTAAATTTAAAAGGCATTCTTTTAAGTTTTATCATTCCAAATACTGACCCTGAAAAGCTAAGCCATAAACTTAGTAACTAACTTCTCTCAGGAATGATCTAGTGAATGTCAGTCAACAAGTTTGTTACAGGCTGTTGTAGCCTACTAACGCCATGAGAAAAGAGAAGCTGGGTGATACACAGCTTGAAATGGAATTACTTAAATTCATGTTCTTGCAGGCTACCTGCCTAAAGGTTCTCAATTTTTTTTCCTGTGCCATTGTGCCGCATTCTCACTGCACACTGAAGCAGATCAACCTGACCTTGATTCTTTTGAGACTTTGTTTTGCAAAATCTCAACAAAATAAAAACATGGGTAATGCTGTCAATTGATGAGGATTTGTTGTGAAAATACTAGTTTTAGTTACATAGAACAATTTCTTTAAAATTCTTTGCAATTAAGTTTGTGATTAAATTTAGCAAAATACTTGGTAGAGTATTGAAGGAAATTAATTTTATTGCATTTTACCATTCATTAGGCTGTTTTCCTAGCAATAACCTTTTTTGATTTAAATCAGTGTTTTTTCAGAGTTTTTGTAGCCAATAGGTCTGAAGTCTCAACACAACTTGCCTTGGAGAGAGGTCTCCTTAGGGACTGCCTGACTTGTTTTCTAGAGTTAGCTTGCATGTTTCTGTTGTGCATATGCTTATATTATTATATGTTCTTTTTCTTAGATCATGTCTATAATGATTTACCATGCTATGCGTGCCCATGTTTTTCAGCTGACTAGCTATTTCTTAACCTTTCTACTAGACCCTTCTGAAAACACAGGATTGGGTAGCCTTTAAAAAAAGCACGTTCTCCGCACCTGTAAGCGGCTGCCGAGACCTTGCCAACCTGTTCTGCTGCCCTCCCTGGATCCCAGCCCACAGGTGAGAGCTGACTGCTGAGAGGTAACTGGCAGCAGAAGTGACTCTTTCAACTAGCTCTGAAAAACCTGAACAAGTTTGTACTTATTTTCATGGAAAATGTCATCAAGCTGAGGAACTTGAAAACTTGGAAGTAAGATTTTTTTATTATTATTACAATCATGAGAAGCTTCAGAATGATAGATGAGGCAAGTGCCTCCAGCTACGCCAAACATTAAGTCAACCAGCAGGTCCAAGGGGATGAGGCTGAGCCTTTTTGTTTGGTGGTGCTTCAGCTCTAGACTGTCTCCACTAGATGTTTGATGCTTTCTGAAGGGAAGGGATCACATAGTCTTTCTTTGGCTGGGGGTGCCCTCAAGGAAGCACTACTGTCCTTAACCTTTTATGCAGCTGATATTAACACATGCTCTAGAGTGGCTGCCCATCCTTGTCTTGTGTGTATTGCTGGGCCATGGAGGGATATTGATAGCATCGGCTAGGATGTCCATCACAGCTGCTACAGACCTTTGCATGCCCTGAGCAACGGGCTCGATACTGAGGCGTCCAGCACCTGCAATTATGGTTGCCTGCCCTGCCCTGCGTGCCCTCTGGAAGACAGAGGAGAGGGACGGAAGAGCTCTCCTCGGCCCCCGCCATGTCGGCCAGGGGCTCCTCACACCCTCTCCACGAGCCCCGCTCCCCGGCGGGAAGGCGTGGCCCCACCCCCAGGGCTGAGGCGCGCCTCCATTGGCTCTGGTCCCTTCTCATTTGCATGGGCGGGCCCTACCCGCCTCCGGCCTCCCTATCCACGCACCGCTCCTGCCGGGCGGGCGGCCTGGCCCGCGCTGTTGTGACACGTGAGGGCAGTGCACGTGGGGTCGTTATATAAAAGCGCAGGGGAAAGGGGCGGGGAGGCGCGCACGCGCACGTGCGGCGGGCCGCTGCGCATGCGGGGACCGCCCGGCGCGCAAGCGCGCGCGAGGAGGGGCGGGGGAAGGCCGGGCTGGTTCTCCTCCCCCTGCGCCCCTGCCCCGGCCAGACGGCGGCGGCTCCCGAGCGACAATGAAGCAGCAGCCGCAGCAGCCGCAGCCGCCCCAGCCGCCCCAGCCGCCGCCCTCCGCCAGCGCGGGGGTCCCGGCCTTCCTTAGCAAGCTGTGGGCGCTGGTGGACGAGGCCCCTAGCAACCAGCTCATCACCTGGAGCCAGGTGCGGCGCGCGTCAGCCGCGGCGGTTGGCCGCCCCGCGGGAGGTGCCCTCTCTTCTCCCTCCCCCCTCCCCCTCCCCGAGTCCTTCCTCGGGTGGCTCCTACCGCGCCCGGCGGGCATCTCGGGCCTGCGAGGGGAGGGCCGGGCAGGCGGCCTTCCGCGGGGCCCGTGGCGTCGGGGCGGGTGGGGAGCCGTGGGCCTCGACGCGCGTGGGGAGGGCGGAAAAACTGGGCACTCCCGCTTGGCTGGGTCAGGTTCCCCTCAGCCGACCCGGGGGAGCGGCCCCCTGCCCGTCCCCCGGCCGAGCCGCCGTGCGGCGGCTCTGGGCCCCCCCCTTTGCCGCGGGGCTCTGGGCCGCCGCAGCTTTCCCAGCCCGGGTGGGACTGCTCAGCTGCTGCCTTCTCTCCGGGTGCGGGTCCCTGGGGAGTGCGAGCGCCGGTGCCCGCCGCGGGGGGGCGGGAAACGTGCGTCCTGCTCCGGGGTGAAGGAAAATGGGGGAGTCGGAGAGGGGGGGGGAGAGTGTGTTTCCGGTGCGCGAAACAAACGGAACCGCTGCTCCCCCGTCCGACGCCCATCTAGATGCGGCGACGTTTACGGCGGGGCTGGTCGGGGGCGGTCGGGGCCGAGGGCTGCCGCGCCGCACCGCGCGGCGGAGAGCGGCCCGTGCACATTGGCGGGAGGGCGGGCGGCCACGTGGGGCGACACCTGTTGCTGTCGGGCGGCGTTTTACCGGGGTTCGTGTCCACCTGCCGGAGCGGGCCCCCCTCCACATCCCCCCCCCGCACACCACCGGCAACCCCCGCCCCCGGTCGTGTGCTGCCGGCCTCTGGTGCAGGGACGGGTGTGCTGGGGGGCGGCGTGAGAGGAATATGGCTCACGGGTGTCCCTCTGGAGAAAGTGAAATTGGGTACCCATCAGCAGCGATGGGGCGGCGCGCAACTGTTGCTTTGCCTCTGTTTATTTCAGTAATTTGATTATTATTCAACTGAATAATAATTCAATTGAATATAATGCAAACATTACTATTCAACTGAAGTCCCTGTCCCAGGAGCCACAGGTTAAACATGTACAGTGGCCGTGTTGATATACATCTGATTGGTGGTGTTTTTTTAAATGGAAAACCTGAATTGGATGTCCTTTCATCTTGAATCCTTTATATTTAAATACAGGCTGTTGTAGTGAGTAACAAATATTAATCAGAGCACAGAGTTTGTAAGTATCTTAAAATATTGGAAGTCAGGAAATAACCCCTTTCTTACAATGTAGTGAAAGGGCTGTCAAGTTTGCTGCAGTAAGCATCATTAATTCTTGTGATAAATGCTAAAGCAGGCTTTTTTTAATAATAACTTAATTTTTCTCTATAATGTAGATGTTTTTAAGATAATTTCTATTTTAAAAATCCCGTTCTCAAACTGTATAGGCATTTTCAAGTGGTGTTGAGATGGCAGCTCTCAGCAGAGTTTATTTTAAATGCTCAAGCCATGATAAAATGTCATCTTAAACATTGTACCAATAATGAGTAACCAGTAACTTCAGCCAAAACTTCCTGAAGAATGAAACAGGTAGAGTCAGTAGATTACGGCACCTTTCCTTCTGATTTTTTTTTTTTTTTAAAGAGAGATGCTAAGGGTTATATGAAGATTCAGATGTTATTGAGATAAATGACTTGAGTCCCAAACAGGATTCCAATTTAAGTTTACAATTTATTAAACTAATAGAGGCAAGCAAACAGCGCTGGGTGCGCCGGGAGTCTCCGCTCCACGAAGACGCACGCCATACAGTTCCTGTTTTCGGTTTATATCCCTTATACTAATACATATTCATGAATAGGCGTGTCTTCTTCCGGCGCATGCCCTCTTCTCCTTCTAGGGTCTTCTGGAATCTTCCTCAGCGTGCCCCCAGGATGACCCCAAACTTTATGCATGCGCTTTACAAGTTTCTCTTTACACAATACTATGCGGTCAGTGGTCAAACTGGTTTGAGCTGATATACCAGAATGTTCGCTAGGTGCCTTTCGCAAGAGGCAGGAACTATATACATTAACCACTCTGCTAGACTTAGGCTTGCGGTCATACAAGGGTATGTAGGACAGAAGATTACACTTCATCACACAAATCAGATGAACATATTTCACATTATCTAGCTTAAGTGCCTTTTTTGCTAGCTTTTTGCTTTTAATGGAGACTTTCCAAATTAATTGCTTGTGTTTATCTCAAGCACACCAAGGCTATTATTAGTGATCCTTGTATTATTTTCTTAATTAAAAATAAAAACTAATTTTTTTATATTCTGCAAGGCTGTGGAAGGAAGATCCACTAATCGCAGTTGATGTGACCAGCATCCAGCAATTCTTGTGGGGGGGGATGTATTGGGATCACTTGGTACATGAGACATGACATCTTATAAAAATATGCTATATCAATATTATGAGGTACAGAAAGTATACCAAATGTAACAGGGATGGAAGAGCACAGTTACTATAATATTTCACTTTCCTCCTATACAGATCCATATCCTTACACTGTAAGGATAAACATAATCTGAACAGCCAACTTTTCTCTCCCTGCTTACATATCTGGATAGGTTGGAGCACTGGGCTGTGATTAATGGGATGAAATTTTAACAAGCCGAAATGCTGGTTTCTGTACCTGGGACAGGGTAATGCCAGGCACAAATGTAAAGAGGGTGATCGAGTGGCTGGAGAGCAGCCTGGCAGAAAGGGGTTTGGGGTGCTGGTCGGCAGCAGGTTCAGTATGTCAGCAGTGTGCCCTGGCAGCCCAGAGGGCAAACCCCATCCTGAGGTCCATCAAACACAGCATAACCAGTGGTGAAGAGGGGTAGTTGTCCTGTTGTATTCAGTGTTGGTGCAGCCCCACCTCGAGTACTCTGGGTAGTTCTGGGCTCTGCAATTTAAGGAGGATGTGAAGGTACTCAAATGCATCCAGAGGAGGGCAGCAAAGCTGGTGAAAGGGCTGGAAGGCATGTCCTGTGAGCAGTGGCTAAGGACTCTGGGTTTGTCTAGTTTGGCGAGAAGGAGACTGACGGGCGACCTCGCTCTCTGCAGCTTCCTGAGGAGGGGAAGTAGAGAGAAGGGTGCTGGTCTCTTTTTCCTGGGACCCAGGGATGGGACATGTGGGAGTGGTTCAAAGCTGTACCAGGGAAGGTTTAGACTGGATATAGCATTTCGTTACCAAGAGGGTGGTCAAACACTGGAACAGGCTTCCTAGGGAGGTAGTCAATGCCCCAAGCTTGTCAGTGTTCAAAGAGGCATATAGACAATGCCCTTAACATGCTTTAACTTTTGGCTAGCCCCAAAGTGGTCAGCATTTGGACTAGATGATTGATGTAGGTCCCTTCCAACTGAAATAGTCTTTTCTATTCTGTATCTCAGTGAAGCCATGGGTATGCATTGTCCATGCAAACACGTACAAGGAGTACCAAATGAAGTACTTGGAAGATTGCTGTATGCTGCAGTCAGTAACACTAGGGCTTTAAAACTGTATTTAGCTATGTAGTAATGCTTCAGAGAGTTCAAGTCATGCCTTAACGTCTGTACAGCTTTGGTGTAAACAACTGTCAGGGCAACAAGAACTAGTAGATGTGTTTCCCAGATTTTTCTGTGCTAGGCCTGAACAATGTCAAAGTGACAATGAAATGAGGTGCTGCATGAAAGCTGGCTGTTGGCATCACAGGTCACTGTAGTGCTGTTTGGGTACCTGCAGCTGATGAGTTTCATTAACGCACTGGCTAAAATCATCTGTTCCTGCCCATTCTTTTGCTTCCCCTTTCGGTTCCACTGACTGATTCTCAGCAGGAGATAGGTAAGGCATTACTGGGAAGCTTTCATCTTCCTACCCTCCTCTCAATCTTAAGCTCCTAACTCATCCAATGGTGAGCCATTTGTAAATCCTTTTTGTGACAATGCTTACTGGTTTGTCAGAAACAAGCTCTTGAGCAAGGCTCTCACGTGGTCTTATGGTTGGTTCGGCAAGCTTCTTGGAATCATAGAGCTGCTGGCATTTGAGGGTAAGGGACAGATGTGAGTCCTTGAACGAAAGGGCTTCTAAGAAGATGCAGTATCAGTGTTGACATTTGTCAAAGATGATAGGCTTCTCATTAAATACAGGGTGAGAGTTGGTGTGGATGTACAGACAAAACCTAAACCGTTTTGAAGTAGCTAATTTGGATTCTGTCAATTACTTGTCCTTCAGTTAATGGAGCACAGTCACTGAAGAATAAAGAGCTGAGCCTTCTATTTTAGTCAAAGCCTGTGGATGAAAAAAAGACTCACAACTGGCGTCCCAGGAGGAGAGAGTTATTGCCTTGGGTGGTTACCTTCCTGGTAGCTCCAAAACCCAGTGGACACCCTTAGCTCTTTGACAGCTCCATCTGCTCTACCAGTCCTATCAAACTAATCATGCTTTTATACTGGAAAGTAGAAGGGACTCTCGGCTGGTTGTTAGGTTTTTTTCCTTGCACAGTCTCTTTGTTAGATTCCTTTCCAGTACTCTGAAGCTACATACAAAATTGATAGTGTTGTCCTGTAGTGAAGCCCTGGTGATTGTTGGTAAACAATTAATTTCTTGAGGAATCCATGAGTAACAATAGAGATGTTCCCCTTCAGTTATGGATAGCAATACTCTGTTGCTTTGGAACTGCAGGGTTTGTACACTTTTTGTTGTGGAAAATTGTAGGCAAGCAGATCAGTTACATACTGCATGCACAAAGGAAACATTCCTATCTGGTGATTAATTCTAAAAGCCCAGCGTGTTTTCTACAATGGTCTTTAAGTAGCTTAATGTGTCTCTCTCATTTTAGAATGGCCAGAGTTTCTTGGTGTTGGATGAACAGAGGTTCGCAAAAGAGATTCTTCCCAAGTACTTCAAGCACAACAACATGGCAAGCTTTGTCAGACAGTTAAATATGTGTAAGTTCTTGGGTTTTTGCTTTTGAGCATAGTTCTAGATCCTGTATGTGTTTAGTTATAGACAATTAATCCTTTGAGCAGTGGCCCTGTGTTCTCTGCAACCAGGCTACTGTCTCATCCTCAGAACTGGTAACAAGATAGTTGGAACAGCATAGTTTGAATTGCTTAATGTGGGTTTTGAGAGGTTGTTTCTTTTCTTTTTTTTAAAGATGGCTTCCGTAAAGTTGTCCATGTTGATTCTGGGATTGTAAAACTGGAGCGAGATGGTCCAGTAGAGTTTCAGCACCCATATTTTAAGCAGGGCCGGGAGGACTTGTTGGAACACATTAAAAGGAAGGTTAGTGAAGATTCAGTATGAGGAAAACCTGTACTAGTAAGTATGAGTGAATGGCAAAGTTCACATCAAGTTTAATTGCAGAACTGTGAGTGAAGTAAGTTTGGGCAAGCAAACTGCGCTGCTCTCCTATATCTCTTGACTTGTATAAAGGTATTTGGGGAGATTTGACTAGGCTTCTTTACCTAACCTGCTTTGCTGTCACATACTTTGTTGTAAGTAAATTTCACAGATGGCAAAAATGAGTAAGTTACGCAAATATGATATTTTGCAAATGGGTATTAGGAGAAGTGCAGAGCATGCATTGACTTTACCATCAGTAATATAACAGTCTGCTTGTTTCTGTAGCTTGTTTCAGATCAAAGCTACTGTAAACATTAAACTTGCCACCAAAGAGAACAGGGAGCAAACCTATAAACATGTTTGTTACGCTGCTAAATGTGATTCTGAAATGTGCTCTGCTGTTATTGTGAGTAAGGTGAATATAGATATCGAATAGAAATATGGCAAGTTAAACTAAGGTGAGAGGGATACATTTATTAACATTGGGTTATTGTGGAGCACTTAGAAGAATGTCTGAGGAATCTGAATGTACACAAATGTTTGTAACAGCTAAAGCTAATGTGATGACAGCTGTAAGAGGACATTTCCGTGTGTTTCTGTATTTTTTTAATTTGATGCTTGGTTTAGTATTAACTTAAATGTATAGTTTATCAACACTAGAAGAAAATATACTTGATCACCAAAAGAAAATAATAGTTACCAATGAGTAAAGGAAAGTGTTGTTTCTGAATTCAAATCTTTTAAAGGTTTCTTCTTCGAGACCTGAAGAAAACAAGATACGTCAGGAAGATCTCTCCAAAATAATAAGTAGTGCTCAAAAGGTGCAAACTAAACAAGAGACTATTGAATCTCGATTGTCTGCTTTGAAGACGTAAGTTGCTCCATCAGATCCCTAAAATTGAGTAATTCTGATAACAGATATTGGACAAAGACCTAATTTTAGGCATCTCTTGATGTCTTACTGCCTAACTTTAAATATTGCTTTAGGAAAATAAATTTCAATAAAAGAATTGCATTAAAAGTTGAATATTGTGATATGACTAAAAGTAATAGGCAATGTTGGTGTTTGAAGAACTGTCTCTTGGTGGGCAATTAAATAACACCTTTAATAATAGTTCCATAATGCTGCGGCGGCTGAATATTCAACTTAGCTCTTAGCATACATAATGTATGCTGTTTTATGTCTTCAAGTTTGAAGTAATTACTGTGTTTAGATTAAGGCAGAGTTCGGTTTGTGCAAATTGCTTATACTACTTTCTTCCTACAATTAATGTCTTTGCTCATTGTTTTTTTATTTTCCTGTCTTCATTCCCACACTGCTAAAAATTGCAGAAGAGTTAATGAAAATCTGTTTAGAAGTCTAATTTGGAAACTCATTAGTTACCTGAGTGACAGAGGTACAAAATCTAAAATCTAAATGTAAATAAAGTATTTTTAGAATTGCATTACTACCAATTTAGTAGTTAGGATTTACTCTCAACAATGAAAGAAATGTATGTCACAAATTACTTAATCCTTTAGACTATGTAGATAGAGATGGAATATATGAGCATAAGCTCATGTGCTGTAAGTCACAGCATCTCAACAGTAACTCTATCTCAGGACTCCTTAACTTACATTAAGTTGAGAATGTAAATGGTTGTGTACCTCTGTGGCAGAGGTCATTGATCAGTTCAAGTATTAAGAAGTAAAATGCTGTCACTTCTAGTCTTCAGCTCTAATTACTGGAGTGGTAGAATATTCAGAGGCAAATTTATTTTGGCTAGGAAGACTCTTTGTTAGAATTTGGCCAGTGTAGAGTAAAAATGTTCATATTCACCCTTTTCAAACCATAGATGAATTAGGGTAGGAAGGAACCTCAGAAGGCCGTCAGGTCCAAACCCTGCCCAGAGCAGGGCTGACTTTGGCTCAGATGACATCCAGTTGCTAACAACATGATAGTTTGTAGAGGTGAGAAGATAGAATGTTTGGTCTTTGACATCCATGTTGTTGTCCCATGAGTTTAAAATTATTGAGGTAGAAACTAGAGCTAAATCAGAAGACCTAATCCTACAGAACATGTTAATAAAGCTGATGAGAAAATTGAGAAAGTTCAGGATCCCTGACCTCATTTGTTAAATTTGTGATGTAACTGTACTCTTAAATTGTACGTTGGACATAGGAGCAGTTTGAGGAGTGAGTAATAAGCTTCATCACACTACATATAAACAGCCGTTTCTGAAAACTTAGCTTTAGGGTTTCCTAAAAACCCAAACACCGGTGGATTTTCCTCCTTTTTTTGGCATACATCTGTGTTGAAAACTAAACTGCAGAAGAGAGGAGGATGGTATGTTGTCTTTCCTTATTCATTGAAGCTTTCAGTATTCATTATCTACCTTTTAATATGCTTTATGCTGTTGGAAACAACAAGGTTCATGGATACAATAGCAAGGGCCACTTTACAGCCGTTTTTATACTGTATCAGTGTAAAATACTCCTGTGAGTACTGGAACAACCGAGGTTTGCAAAATGGCAGTGTTTCATGAAAACTGCCATCTCTGCTGTGCTCCTATTATTTTTTAGCACCCAGTGTGCCCCTTTACTGGAGTTAATAAAGGCAACTGATAAGATGACCTACAGCTGTATGTGTGACTTGGAGAGTTTGTTCTGTAAAGATACTTTCAAGGTGGATGTACTCTTTCTGACGGGTGGCTTGCATCTAGCAAGAGGTGTGCGAGAGAGGACAAACAGGCTTGATGTAGATGAAGAACTTTGGGGTTTAGTGGTGAGAGGAAACTGCATTTTTACACTGTTTAGTCCTTTGCTGCTGCCAGAAACCAGTTGTGTGCTTGATTATTTTTTTTTTTAATTACTAGAGGGAAGAGGGGAAGGTAACTCTGTTATGGGAAAAGAAACAAAATAGTTAATTTTTAAATGCTGAATGTATGTGCCAAACTTGGGATTTAAATTTTCTTTTTTTAAGGAGACTGGAAATTCTCCACAGGCTATTTCTTGTGTTTGGGTCTTAGTTTTGTAATTATTTGCCAAGGCTGCTGACTGTGTGACTTCCCCCTCCAGTCTAAAAATACATTTCAAAGAGCTTTAATGAAGCTAATCTTTAACAAAATCTAATCTAACTAACTAATCTTTAACAAAAATTATTAATGTAAATATTGTAAAACTCAGTTTTAGTTTGACTTTAAATCATCCTTTTCAAACAGGGAGAATGAATCCCTTTGGAGGGAAGTGGCAGAACTGAGAGCAAAACACTTGCAACAACAGCAAGTTATTCGGAAGGTAAGGCTTCATTCAATTGTTGTATGTGAATGAGTGCTTCTGAAGTAGGAATCCTGTGCCGCATGTTACTTTGCTTTGCCCTCACTGGTTTTTTTTTTTTTTTGTAGTGTAGGAAATGTCTCTTTAATAGAAGAAGGAACAGGGTGGTGTACGGTGAACAAATCTGGTGAAACGAATGTTCAGTGTATTTTACCACATAAGCAGAAGATAAGGCCAAACTCTTGTAAACATTTCAAAGAAAGAGATTCAAGAACATTGTACATCATTCATTACAGTACCCTTAAAATGGTCCATCCATTTTTTACCTCAGGAATCGGATGACTAATACGGTGTGTTGGATGATCTCACGAAAAACTCTCACTGCAAGAATTACAAAGTTTTGTACTGGAAATTCACTGTTGTCCCACTTCAGAATTCAGTGGGTCGGTGATCAGAAGAACAGATTATTGAGTGGAACCCATTGATAATATGTTAGCTTAGCTTAGTTTAACAGTTAGATTTATGATTACCAAAACAGATGTAAATGCAAAGAGTTTACAGATGTTATTTTTTTTAGGTACTAGAAATAGCATCACTGAAAGCAGCCTTGTAGCAAAGACTCTTACTGATTATTTTTTTTCCAGTTTGTTCAAGCTAGATACATGCATTCAGTTCTTAAACATAAAACATAAGAGAAGAAAGTCTAACATTTCAAAAAAGGAAGACAGCTGATAAATGCTGTTAAGTGTATTTGTAATTTTTTCTGAATCTGTCAAAAATGCCTTTCACCAGCGCCAGTATTTACAGATACAGGTTACGTATACAGTCAACATCCCTGTGTGCCTTCTGTCATTGCATATTAGAATTCTTCTAATAGTTTGAGTTACTGGATGTTTTTCTGTGTACTGTATGATCATAGAATAGTTTGGGTTGGAAGGGACCTTTAAAGGCCATCTAGTCCAACCCCCCTGCAATGAGCACAGAATCACTAGGTTGGAAAGGACCTTCAAGATCATCAAGTCCAACCATTAATCCAGCGCCACCATGTCCCCTAAACCATGCCTTGAAGTGCCACACCCACACGTTTTTTGAACACTTCCAGAGATGGTGACTCCACCACCTCCCTGAGCAGCCTGTTCCAATGCCTGACCACCCTCTCAGTGAAGAAATTTTTCCTAATATCCAATCTAAACCTCCTCTGGTGCAACTTGAGACCATTTCCTCTTGTCCTATCGCTAGTTACTTGGGAGAAGAGGCCAACACCCTCGTCACCACAACCCCTTTTCAGGTAGTTGTAGAGAGGGATAAGGTCTCCCCTCAGCCTCGTCTTCTCCAGACTGAACAACCCCAGTTCCCTCAGCTGCTCCTCATAAGACTTGTGTTCCAGACCCCTCACCAACTTCGTTGCCCTTCTCTGGACACGCTCCAGCACCTCAACATCCTTCTTGTAGTGAGGGGCCCAGTCGCTTATAGAATGTCTCGTCTGTCTCTTCATCCTGGTTGGGTGGTCTGTAACAGACTCCCAGCAGGGACATCTTCAACTAGATCAGGTTGCTCAGAGCCCCGTCCAACCTGACCTGGAATGTTTCCAGGGATGCAGCATCTACCACCTCTCTGGGCAACCTGTGCCAGGGTTTCACCACCCTCGGTGTGAAAAATTTCTTCCTTATATCTAGTCAAAATCTGTTCTCTTTTAGTTTAAAACCATTACCCCTTGTCCTATAACTGCAGGCCCTGCTAAAAAGCAATAAGGTCTCCCCGGAGCCTTCTCTTCTCCAGGTGGAACACCACCAGCTATCTCAGCCTTTCCTCACAGGAGAGGTGTTCCATCCCTCTGATAATTTTTGTGGCCCTTCTCTGGACCCTCTCCAGCAAGTCCATGTCTTTCCTGTGCTGAGGGCTCCAGAGCTGGACACAGTGCTTCAGGTGGGGTGTCACCAGATGATTTAGCATCAAAATCTGTTCTTACTGCCTGCTATGTGAAAAGCCTTTCTCAGACAACTGACTACTCTTTTCAGATATTACCAGCAGTGTTTTCTATTCTACCACAATTTTTAACTTTCCAGAACATCTCTATATGAAAGTTACTACACAAAATAAGTGTTCTGCTGTTTATGTATAGATTTTATTATTGAAATGTTCTGCTATAAGATATCTGGGTACTCTGAGAGAAACAATTAGAGTAGAGCAACTAACAATAGTGTTCTTTTCCTTACAGATTGTACAATTTATTGTTACCTTGGTGCAGAATAACCAACTAGTGAGCCTAAAACGCAAGAGGTAAATATGGTCTTGAAAACTTGCTGTCCAGTCAATATACTGAAATGTTTTGTTGACTGAAACTAAAGAATTTGTTTTTAAATGGCTTGCTTCCTTAATTATTTCTGATCTAGGCCGCTACTTCTGAACACTAATGGACCTACAAAGTCGAATGTATTTCAGCAAATTGTGAAAGAACCAGCTGACAGTAACCACCATGTAAGTTTTCTTTTGTGTGCACTCTTTGTTATGACAAAGGAAGGAGTGGAGGCGGGCAGACAGATTAAGTAGCTTGTCTTGCGGGGAATAAAATGTAGCTATGTACCAAGAGCTATCAACTTTTAGAAGTGATGTGCCATGTTGCATTTCCTTTAGAGACAAGTGTGTTGATAATCGCCATCACTTTTCAATATAAGCACCTATAAGCCAGTTACCTGTGTATTAAATACAGCTTGATATGATCCTACTGAAAGCAGTTTGCTTTTAATAATAATGCTGTTAGAAATAGCATGTGTATGTTGTGTTGTTATCTCGGGGGGTTAGGCACCCCTAGCCCCACACAGGGACAAGGATCCGGCGTGTTTCTCTGCAAGGCAGCATCCAACCCAGCAAAGCTGCTGTGCCATTTGAATGTGTCCTGCCACTGAAAGTTATTTTCTGCTGTCCAAATAATGGTTGGTGGGGAAATCATTAGAATGAGTGCTGTAGCACGGTACTGGAATTACTAGCTTTGTAACAAAGTGCTATTTAAATGGCAGTCACTGTTTTAAAATTTTTAGTTCTTGTGTAGTCCTGTTGTCACAGCTTTTTTGTTGCTTTTGCTGACAGTGCTAGTATATTTTTATTTCTATGCCTGTAGTATTTGCCAAACTTTTATTTTCTGTAGTTGCTATTCTCCAGCATGTTCGTTTATTTGTATAGTTTTTCTACTAAATGTAGATCTATACAAACAGCTTGTAGTCGCCCAGGTGTAGGAAAGCTCTTACACCTCTTTAGAACTGAAGCGTTGTAAGATGCAATGATAACTGTCAGAATGCTGAAGCTTATTGTCCTTCTGTCCCCCGACTCTTTTCAAAAATAATTCTCAGGTACCTCTCAACAGAAATGAGGGCTTAAAACAAAGGGAACAGATTTCAGATGACATTATTATTTATGATGTCACTGAGGATGTGGGTGATGAAGAAAATCCCATGGGTGATGAAGAAAATCCCATGGGTGATGAAGAAAATCTTCCTGTTACACCAGAAGCAAATGAAGATACCACTTCAGATTCTTCCAAGTAAGAAGTCTCTAGAATTCTATATGGATAATTGGCTTTCGGTGTTGTATAATACACAGTAATTCAGATGTCTTAGGTTTTTGGGTTTTTTTAATGAAGTGGTCAGAATTATTCAATACTCCTGCACATATAGAAGCTTCAATGGTGAATTCACACTTGATTCTGAATTATTGACCTCTAGATTTGTTCCAAATAATTAATTGGCTGCTGGAGTTTTAATATGCTGAGGATAGAAACTAGTGAGAAGCAATCTGTATTATGCACTCTTGTTAAATATATTACTTGTCCAAAGACAAAGTAAGTGATGTCTTCTTACTTTTGGTTATGAATACAGACAGGAATGCCTTCCCTTGTTTTTACAGATTTTAATTGGCATGTGCTGTTTTGTCAAGTGTTGGTGTGGTCTTTGAACTTTATTAAGCCATTTAATTTCAGGGGTGTTTTTTCAGTCCCCAGTGTTTTGTGACTATGTTCCTTGCTGTCTGTACTTAGCACTGTAGAAGTAGTTCATCTTTCGGCTATGAACAGTTGAAACTTGGTCCAGGGATTGAGATGCAACTCTCTTCCTGAGTTGCATTGTATTGATAGGGCCTGTATTATGCCTCAAGGAGTAAAACTTAGATGCTTAGACTTGAACTAGTACCATTGTTCTTGTTTGGCTGATATCTGGGAATGCATTCTCTGATGGAAAAGCTTCCTGAAGAGAAGGTTATGATAGCAAGGCAGCACAACTAAGAGCTACTTAAGGGTTAAGAAGACCAGAATATGGAGGAAAGCAAATGATTTGAAACTCTTCCTTGGTTTTTAGGTTGCCTTCCTGGTATACATAACAAGGTTAATTAACTACAACACTATTATTGACTGAGATCCTTTATGTTATGGATGCTCCAGAGTTGATTCTGTTCAACAGGAAAAGATGCAAAATATATATAATCTGTCTAGTTTGATGGCCTCATATGCTTTGGTCCACTTCTTGGATACATTAAGTTTATATGTGAGCTTATAGTTGTTCTAATGCAAAAAATATTTTGAGCATTAGAACTAACTATTGAGCATTACAGCACCACATCAACGGAAAATAGATGTTAAGAGTATCTTGCTGTGTTTCGTATTAAAAAGCAGTAGGGAAGTTTATTTCCTTATAGTAGCTTGACTAAAATGAGAAGTAACTAAACCTGTGGAATAGTACCAACTTAAATGAGTGTGTGAAATGCTTTAATTCATTTGTCTCGTATTACAGCTGTAGTCATTCTCTCGATATTGTAATTGTGGAAGATGATAACGAAGAAGAATATGCCCCTGTAATTCAAGGGGATAAAAGCACAGAATCAGTGGCTCTCCCAGCTAAGGATCCCCTCAGCCTTGTCAGTGATAGTACGAGTCCACTCATGTCAAGTGCTGTGCAGTTGAATAACCAGTCAACTTTAACTGCAGAAGATCCGGTCTCAGTGATGGATTCCATACTCGATGAGAATGGAGTAATTTCACAGAATATAAATCTTCTTGGAAAGTGAGTAGCCTGGCCTTTTGTTTTTTCAAGTATTAGAACGGATTGTTTGACCTAAGTAAAAAGAACTGAATAGTAGTTTCTATCGAGAACTTTACGTTTATAGGTCACCTTTATTCTAGCCAGTTTCTAAAAATTCTTCTTAGTGTTTTAAGATGGGATCTTTGATTTTCATTGTGAAGTGAATGAGTTGGGGTACATCATCTGACAGTGTAATGTTGCAGGATTGTTGTTTAAACTGTCAGGATTTGACTGCATAGCTCTTGCAGGCGGATGGAACTCCTTAGGGCTACCTGGATGCAAGAATTGCATCTCTGCTGATGTCATGTCATCATGTTATGTTGATGTGGTACCTGTTTTGGAGCACATGTCTGCTGTACTTGGTTCTCCTCTAAAGATGCTAAAAGTTTTCATTTTTCTCCAGAGGTTGTATCTAATAAAAAACTTAATTCACTCTAGTTCTGATGAAGATTGTTAGATGCATGTAGTACATCTGTTTAAAGCTTAATTGTGGGTTTCTCTTCCATTTGTTAAGTGATACAGCAATAAAATATTGTTTGTCTTCTAGAGTTGAACTTCTGGATTATCTTGACAGTATCGACTGCAGTTTAGAGGACTTCCAGGCTATGTTATCGGGACGACAGTTCAGCATAGATCCAGATCTACTGGTCGATGTAATTTTCACGGTTTATTTTATTATTTGTGTGGGTTGTTACTGTTTAAAATAGATTTAAAACACAACAGGTCTTTTTTTTTCTTTTTTCCCTTTAAAAAAGGAAAGTTGTAAATATTTGTGAATATGTGTTCTTGGGGCACTGGTGTAATTCTCAGTGCTACACCACTGCTCAAGAGAATGGTTACATTTTTTATTGAAGGATGGCTTTCTTAATGAAGTAATATTTATATTCACATTGCTACATGAACTCAGACCTGAGTTAGATTAATACTGTTGCTTTGAAATAGCTCAGCACATCATCTGTGGTCTTCTCAATGAACTGGGGTTAAAAAGGCTCTTGGCATTTATTTTACAAGTTTCTCTGCCATTTCAGGTTGTGTCTTAGAAATAAGTATACTTTCTCAATTTCTCTTCAGATTTATGTTGAGTAGAGTGGTCTAGGTTGGAAAGGACCTGTGCAGGTCATCTAGTCCAGCCTCCTTGCTCAAAGCAGGGCCAGCTTGACAGTTAGTTAGGTCATGTTGCTCAGGACCTTGTTGACTCAAATTCTGAAATCTTCAAAGATGGGAGGTGCCACAGCCTCTTGGGTGCCTGTTCCAGCACTTGATGCTTTTTAAAAGAATTTCCTTATGTCAGTCACAGTTTTCCTGCTGCAGTGTGTAGCTCTTGCCTCTTGTCCTTTGTCCACCTCTGTGGAGTTTGTCTTCTCTGTAACACCTCTTTAGAAGCAGTGGAAGAGTGCAGTTGTCCTCCCTTGTCTGCACTCCCCAGGCAAGATTAGCCAAGCTCCCTCAGCCTCTTGCATATAAGCTCTCAAACATCTGTGGCCCTCCAGACACCCTCTAGTTTGAAAACTCTTGTACTGGGAGGCCTAAAACTGGATGCTCTTCCCCAAGTGGCCTCAGGTGCTGTGCAGAGAAAAATAATTGCATCCACTGACCTCCTGGCTGTGCTTTGCCTGTGGCAGAGCATGCCTCCCTGTAGCAAGGCCATGCTGCTGGCATGGTAGAGTGTTGTCTACCAGGACTCCCAGGTAGCTCTCTGTGGAGCTGCTCACTGTCTGTTTGTTCCCTAACCTGGGCCAGCGCATGAGTTTATGGTGTCCTAAATACATTTGGCTGTTGAACTTGGTAGAGTGCCTGTTGGCCCTTTTTCCACCTTGCTGAGATGCCTCTTAACAGCAGCTCTGCTCTCCCGTGTATTGATGACTCCTTCCAGTTTGGTGTCACTTGCAATGATGACGATGTGTTCTTCCTTCTTGTACGCTGAACTCTCCATGCAGCAACATAAGAAGGAATCTGTGTTTTAAGACTGCAGCAAACCATGTTAGACTAAGTTAGATGCAATACAGTTGTTTCCTTTGTGACTGAGGTTCATGGAATTCTGAACTATTACACTGCAAAGCTAGGTTTTCTTTGCAAAAGCAGTTACTACCTGTAAATAAACTAATCCTGATAGAGGGTGAAAACATTAAGTACAGGGATTATTCTCACACATGCAGATGCAAGGTTCTTGTATTCTTAATAGCGGCGTGGAGATACCTAAAACTTGATGTGTTTTGTCTTATTCAGCTTTTTACAAGCTCCGTGCAGATGAATCCCACAGATCATATCACTAATACCAAAGTAAGTCTGAAATCCATTGCTCAATGTACTCGGTAGTGAGAGATGCAAAACTCTATTCATCCTTTACTGTTTTCTTTACTGATGTAATAGCACTTCTTTCATGCTCTGGCTGTGAAGACTTCTATGAGAATAGGAAGGCTGCAGCTGAGTTCATCCTGTTTGTGAGATTTTAAACAGAAAAGGGAAAAGCACACTAATTAAATTAATGTCCTTTAAAACTCATGTTACCTTGAGGTCAGTACTTGTACCTTATACCAGTCTCTTGACTTTTGTATCCTCTTATGATTTTAGTACTTGCAAACATGGTACACCCTTAGTCAGAATGTTTTCATCTGTATTGTCTGGTGGGAAAAGAAACATAATAATAAGCGATAGAGCAAAGACCTAGCTCTTTGAATTTGTCCTGTTTGCATGTGAGCATTGGTTTTTTGGTTCTTGCTTGGGTAAGCCTGTGTTTCCATGTCACATTTTCTCAAGCCAAGGTCTTACCCATTCATATGGGTAACTGACAGTACAACATCCCCACACAAAGAGAAATTTCAGGGTTTTTAATAGTTGGTCAGCTGTGTTCTAGTGGCACTGGAAAAGGCTTTAAGCATGTGTTCAAGATTTTGCTTTTGTTTCCAGATGGAGACAAAGGGAATAGAAACTACCAAGAATAATGCTGGTCCAGCAGCTTCACAGGAAACACAAGTTTCTAAGCCCAAATCAGGTTAGTTAAACTGTTTCAACAAAACATGACAACAAGCATTGTTCTAAAAACCATCTTGGTTATTTGCAATTTGTCTACTTCTGTGTCACACTGATAAGCACATAACCAAAACGCAAAACTTAACTATACTTGCTTTTTAGGTTTTTGGCACTGTACCAGGTGCAGAGAAACAGTTGGTTTTGCAGGAGAATCCGAACAAATAACGTTATCCATGGATGTAACAATCCTTTAATCACTCATGTAAAACAAACAGTCATAATGTTTTTTATTGATTGTTCTTTAAGTAAATTCTGTGGGGTAGGTTTTGGTTTTGTCCTTTTGCGTGCAGGGCGGCACATGAACTGACCATGTTTTGGGAATTTTTCTTCCCCTAGATAAGCAGCTCATACAGTACACTGCGTTTCCTCTCCTTGCATTCCTGGATGGGAACCCAGGTGCTGCCGTCGACAGCGGGAGCTCCACCACTGAAACTCCTTCCTCTGTCAACAAACCCCTGGGAGTGGATGAGCTGCTGGAGAGCAGCCTGGACCCCCAGCCCACCCAGAGCAAGCTGGTGCGGCTGGAGCCTCTGACAGAAGCAGAAGCAAGCGAGGCCACGCTCTTCTATCTATATGAACTTGCCCCAGCACCCATGGACACAGACATGCCCTTCTTGGATAACTGATGTAATGGGGACTCTGTATATAGTCATGAAGATGAACTATTTATTTAGAATATTGTTTGGTATCTGAGGTTTTTTGTAAATCACTGTTTATGTAACCAGGTAACATGGAATCTAACATACCTTTCCTGTTACTTCCTACAAGCAGTCCTTTGACTACACAGTTAGACAAGCTGTTAAGACATGGTTGGCAATACCAAGCCAGGCTGTTACCATACTGCTGTCACATGCTTGGTATTACACATATCACTAACTGTCCCAGGTAGCTGAACACTTGTTAAGAGTAAGCTTTGTTTTATTATTTCCTATCCTTCTGGTCCTACATATGATGATGTAAACTAGTAGTGTAGGGTTAGGGAGCACTGACTTTCTGTATCTTGGATTTTTTCTATTTTTTACAATACTTTGTTTAACAAATGTGAGGCTTTTTTGGGGTGGGGGGACCAGGACCTGACATAGGCTTTTTTTTTCCCCTGCTTGAACTGGGAACAAAGTGCCTGTACCTTGCTGAATCGTGGTTCTGCCTTACTTTCACTTCAGCAGAAGTGCTTACACATAGCACAGATGGGGGAAAGCTCTTGTCAGCCACCAGGCCCTTAACTGCATGAGTACTCTGAACCTGGACCATCCACTCCCATAAAATAAATGTTACTTGAGTGTGATACTTGTTAAGAGTTGGCTCTTACTCTGTGTGCCAAGTGGTACGGATTTGACAGTGTTTTTCATGCCTCAGTAGCTGTGTGGTCAGGGCTACTTCTGCACACATGTATTGGAAAAGGGATTATTATCATCTCCAAACTTCAAGGTTTATTTATAAGCCTCCAAAACAAGTGGCTAATGCAGCAAACTTTTTCTTTATGGCAGAGCTTTCTTCCCAGTGTTTCCATTCCTGCTCTTGACAAAGCCTGCCATGTTTGTTCACATGACCATGGTGTCACTGCATCACACAGCCATGTGCCCAAGGTGTTAACTGCAATATGAGGTGAAGGTGCTGTTGATGCACTTTTAACTAAGCCATATTGCCCTGAGCTCCTGATATACTATAAACAGGAAGTTAAACTGTAACCAACCAAAGATAAAAGTTTTCTCCTCTCAAAGCTGAGTTGTGAGGAGCTCCAGTGTGTAAGATGTTCCAGTGAAGGGAGAAACTGGGTTTCAGTGACTTCATACATGCACTTTCCACAGCTCTGGTGCTGCATTCAAAATTTCCTTTTTTTTTTAAAGGACTAGTCTAGCCACTTGTAAAAGGAGCTGAATTCATAAAGACAGACAGCTGTCCACCTTCCTCATTCAATGACTAGTTCTTTGTTACAAGACTCAGGAACTGATGTATTAAAACCACTATTCAGGGGTGTTACCCAGACTTAACAGACACAGGTGCAATATGAAGCAGAGCAGACACATGCAAGGCACCTTCATGCTGTCAGAGTGATGGCTGCAGAGAGCATAGAGGGAAGAACTGTCAGAAAACCACACAGGGTTACCTGTGATGCCCAGAAGAGCCAGGAACTATCTGTCTTACAGGTGTATTCTGCAGCACTGGCAGCTGTTGTGTCTCAGATGACACACGCTAAAAGCCATCCCAGGACCAGAAGAGGGGAGTACAACACAAAACCATGCACTATCCACAGGTGGCAGTAGTACGAGACAAAAAGTCATTGGACATCTTCATCCAAATGTATTTATTAATAAGGTAACATGAACATATTCCAAGTTATTACAAGCCTTTCCTAATCCTTCCATTACCATCTCACATTCAACTGACATGGCAGACTTCTGCAGTAAATGTCAGTGTTTAGGTGCAGATTTAAAACAAAAGCTTAGAGAATAATTAGCAATGGGAAGTATAACAGTATCAACACCACAGTAACAGCAGCATGACATCTGCTAAAGTCTTTAGGGTCACCCCCAGTCAGGCTGCTCTGGTCTCCAGCTGCAGCAAGTAACATACAAATAATGCAGCTCACATACTTCAGTGACAAAGCAGCAAGCACAGAAGCCTTTAAGATTTCATAACTGCACAGGAACTATACAGTATTTCAATCAAGGAGATTAATGCCTTACCTCATGCCTAGATTTAGACTTTCTAGGCTCCAGTCCATCTCTGGCAATGGACAAGCAAAATACTGAATACGTTAAAAGATTTCAAAACTTAGAGCCCCAAATATATGAAGAAGCACCTTTGTTGAAGCCTCAGTTAATGCAAGCTTCCTTTAGTTACTCCAATTTCAGTGCTCTTTTCCCTCCACTTCTTTTTTTAATGACAATACTCAAAAAATTCCTCTAAAGGGGTTACACAGTTTTCACCACTCAGCTCCTTGCAAACTCTTGTGATTGTAGCTTAGCCAAGAAAGAAAGTGGCACACAAAACAGCAATAAATTACAGCATAGCTATCCCATCCAAACTACTTTTTTAAAAAAAATTAGCAATACATAGATGCAGATTGTAAACAGGTGCCTTAAAAACATGCTTCTGAGCATCTAATAGCAGGATGTTTTACCCCAGGGTGTCTGTCCTCCTGTCTGCAATGGGACACATCCGACACAACAGCACCAGGCAGGACATCAGCTCCTCTGCAGCTTCAGGCACAAGCTGCCCCGTTAATGTCTGTGCTGAAGGTATCGCTGCCCCCGTACAGGGAAAGGTAGGGCATTTAGTGACAAAACACTGTGAGATGCCAGCGTGCTGCAACACGCACAATTCTGAGTCTGACAACACTTACTCGGCCTTACTTTGGAATCAAGGCAACAGGGATCAAAGGCAGTCCCTCCTTTGCTTGCAAAGCCTGATCTAATACTGTTTCTTTACCCTAATTAATGCTTGCACTTTTTTTTTTCCCCTACGACTATTTAACACAACTGAGGGGGGAAAGAAACCTACTTCCAAAAAGTCTCCATCTTACATCTAATGCTACTGAAGCACTCAATCTAGGAGTAGTCCTATGAAAATCATCATTACAGCAACTGTCACTTAAGCTCAGCCAGAAAAAGTCATTTAGTGAAATGACAAGAGACATGATTCAAGGTAATCGTGCAGAATAAAGCAGGGTATACTACACGGATAGCACGTGCACACACACGTATTTACAACTGCACTATTCTCCGTAATACATGTTTCAAAGACATGGTAAAGCTAACACAGTCTCCCTAGAGAGCGGCGCGGCTTAGTCAAAATCACGGTTTGTAAGAACCAGTGGAGCAACCAGAGTCCACACATACAGCACGATGCCAATCCAGCTGGAAGATATCTTCACCCAGACAGACGGCCATTTGCTGGTCATTGTCTCGTAAGAAGAATCCGGACTGTGAAAGAAGGAAAAGAAGTAAGATTGCTTTCAGTTTTTGTTTCAGTTTACTTGTGTGGTAAGCCACTCCTCAACCCTTTTTTTTTTTTTTCCACAGTAGATCATTTTCACTTCAGCTCCACACCTCAAAGGACTCCTTTACCCTTCTTCTTCCTGGCAGTTCACACCAATCTGTACAAAACCACCATGTTTATGTTGGTGTCACAAGAAGGTGGAAAGCAACAGCAGCCCAAAAATACTTAGTAAGAGAAGCTGTCAAGAAGCAGAAGTAATTACAAGGAATCCATAAAGCAAATCTGTGGAAAGGCAGGAAATGGATGGCATTTACAGATACAAGTAACACATCCTACCTTGCCAAAAGACAACACCTAGAAGAATTGTAATCTTGATGTCATATTGACTCAAGCAGGGCCACAAATCAAATCCACAGCAGGACTATTTAAGAGTTATTTTCGAAGAAAACACCTTTCTAGTTTTGCTATTTTGATACAAACTGTCCTTTAATATTAGGGGCCATATTTTTTTTTAATTCTGAAGAACATCTGCTCAGGCTATTGACATAATATTAGCAAATGTACATGGTACAAAGACTATCTGCGTAACAATTCATGCATAAGAGGACTATTTTATTGTGAGGACTTTTTCAGGGAGCAGACAACCTTCCTTCCTTCTGCTACAGACCCTGTCACAGAATATCTGAGTTTGGAAGGGACCTCTGCAGGTTGTCTTGTCCAAGCCCCTGCTCAAGCAGGGACACCTAGACCCAGCTAAACAGCCAGAGGTTTCTGAATATCTCCAGCGACAGAGACTCCACAACCTCCCTGGGCAACCTGTGCCAGTGCTTGGTTGCTCTTACAGTGAAAAAGTGTTTCCTGATGTTCAGTGGGAACCTCCCGGGTTTCAGTTTGTGCCCATCGCCTCTGGTCCTGCCACTGGGCACCACTGAAGAAAGCCTGGCTCTGTCCTCTTTGTACCGTCCCTTCAGGTACCGATACACACTGATAAGATCCCCCTGAGCCTTCTCCTCCCCCCCCGGCTGAGCAGTCCCAGGTCCCTCAGCCTTTCTTTCTATGAGAGATGCTCTGGTCCCTTTACCATCTTTCTGGCCCTTTGCTGGACTCTCTCCAGTGTGTCCGTGTCTCCTGTACTGCAGCACTTAGGACCAGACCCAACACTCCAAGTGTGGTGTCACCAGTGCCAAGTAGATGGGAAGGATCACCTCCCTTGACCTGCTAATGTAACATGTCCTACCTCTCCTTTTTCCAGCTCTCTCTACAAGACACAGGCCTGGTATTTACTTATTTTTAACTTAAGACTCTATTAATATAGATCCAAACAGTATACTTCCCTTGAGAAGTCCTGTTCAGGACCTACATTCCTCACAGCACACAACTTGCGTCCAGCAAAAGGTAGCATCTTGTATGCTTATTACTAACACAATATATTGTCAAATGTAAATACCTGTACCAGTTGGTAAGCGTCATCATGATATACAGTGATGCCAGGAAAAGCATGAAATGAAAGAAGGAGTAACTGTAAGTAACTCCATCCCTCTCATTATCTATGGCTCGGTGAACACCATCTCCATCATCAAGGGAGCCGTCACTCCTGGGCATTCCATCCTCTATCAGTGTTGATTCATCACTGGTCAGCATCAGCTTGTTCACCTGGCTGTTGTTGGATGTCCGGATGCTGTATTTGACAGGAAAGGACACAATACAGTTACCCCAATAAATACATTTAGTATCTGACAATGAGAAGTAATACCAGTTAATAGGAATTTTTTAAAAGGAATCTTACCTTGAATAGAGAACACACAGCAAAAACAAAACCAGTCCTACAATTCCTTGTGCATCCCACCACTGAACTACCTGACCCTGGGTGGGAATGGTGGTGCTGTTGTAACCAATGATGCTCAGCAAACTTGGGTTACAGCGCCTATCTGTGGGGAAGTTACATTAGAACTTACATAAAACAAGAACAGAACAAATATTTAATGGTACATTTCCACCCTGATTGCACGGTAATAGAAAGGAACTTTGTGACTGTGACAGCCCTGAAGTAAAAAAGCTTTGAGCCTAATTTTAGCCTATAGTCTCTCTAAAGCAGACAACTGACAGTATGTGGCATAAAAATCTGTCTTTTTGAGCAGATAAAGGATTTTAAACTTATGCAAGATACACATCAACTGCTCTACTGTTCTATCTCATATAATTAGATACAACAAAATAAAAATACTGTGTATTAAGCTTTAGAAATTCTACCCCTAGAAAACAAGTTTGCCAACCGTATAGTCTATAGATGGGGTACCCTCAGCATTGGAAAAGAATGCTACAAAGTCAGCTTCATATTACCAATAGTTCCCAACCCACAGCACCCACAGGTAACACAGATGAAACAGGTGAAAGTAGCAGCCAATCTCATTTCCCCCACAATTACTGCAGGAATTAGATATGACACATATGTATGCTGTTACACAGAACCACACAAGATTGTCCATAATTAAGATAAAAGGGCCAGAGATCAAATTAAAAACACCAAAATCAGTATTTGGCAGTTTATTTTAATCACCAGAATTTATGAATTTAATTAATTAATTTTTGTAAAGAGATGCTCAGTTGTTTTCAGACACAGGAAATATTGCAAACATTTATTAATACATTTTTTAAAATTCGCAGTTAGGAAAATATAATCAGTAACATCTCAATCACCAGGTAAGAAACTTGAAACTTGGCAGGGAGATGAACCTCCTAGACATCTTGGATGAGTTGTGGTAATCTGCAAAATCTAAGCTTTCGAATACTGGAATCCTGCCAATAACATGCAGAAATTCTTCCATACGATAAACGTAAGAGCAACTGAAAACCACGTTATCTTTGGAAGAACTATTTCTTCAGTATTACTACAGAAAGCTGGGATAGGGAAGAGAACAGAAATTAGTGAGTCCTGCCTCTAACTTGCAGTACCTCATTCTAACACTGCCTTGCAAAAAGGTGAAGATACAATTTACCGTTGAACTGGTTACTCAAAAAAACGTATATTGCTACTACACTTACCTGGTTCATTGGTCATAGCTGACCAAGTCAAATACATTGTATAAATAGTGATCACAGAGGACTGCAGCAAACCAGATCTTGGCTGAGATTCCTATACAAAGTTGTCATAAAACAGCAAAGTTAGGCAATTAAAAGGTCTCGGACACGATTATATTATAGTGACTGATTTTTTACAGAGACTGATTATTTCTGGTACTGATACTACAAAAAAAAACCCCAAAAGGTAGCAGAATTAAAACTATACCTGAATCTTTGGCAGAATTGACATTACAGAAGCACCAATACACAGCAGCATATTAACACTGATGAATGTCTTGTTTTCAGAACAACCTTCTGGATGAGTGTAATAAACATAAAACAAGACAATAGCTACTAGAGACAGCAGATAATTGACAGCAGTAGCTGACAGCAGAGCTGTGAAAAGAGACAAAAACAGAGTTAAACTGGTTAATAATGGATTAGAGTATTGAAATAATATTGCATGATTATCAGGTTTTGGATACGGTATACAATCACAATTAGAGAGCAGCTCTGGACACTGGAACGTAAAGGACATGACTTCTTCTCAATACTCAGTGTTAAAAAGAACGAACACCATAAATGGTAAGCCTGAAGCCGTACTTGATTCTCCAGTGCTCTAACAGCAACCAAGAAGCACATGTATGAAGGAATACAGTTACACTACATACGCTTTGGCTAAAAGCTTAAAAAAGAAACTGAAGAACTACTTCTCCAATAGAAGGAAAACCAAGTATCTTCTTTCCAAATTCCATCTTATTAAAACATTCAAGAGTGAAGTGGCCATTGCACAAAGACAAGCTGTGCTGTCTTTTGAAACACCTAAATTATCACATGTGAAAGGTTTAATTAAAATTAACATAACGTTTCTCCAGTGAGATGACTTGTAGTCTCCTTCACTATCTTGGCCTTTCACTCAGCATATACCTTCGAAGAATGGCCAACTGGCAGACAGAAAGAAAACAGAATCACAGAATCATTAAAGTTGGAAAAGACCTTTAAGATCAAGTCCAACCACCAACAGAACACTACCATGCCCACTAAACCATGTGCCACGGCTACACGTTTCTTGAACGCCTCCAGTGATGGTGACTCCACCACTTCTCTGGGCAGCCTGTTCCAATGCTTGACCACTCTCTCAGTAAAGAAATTGTTCCTAATATCCAATCTAAACCTCCCCTGGCACAACTTGAGGCCATTTCCTCTCATCCTATCACTAGTTACTTGGGGGAAGAGACCAACACCCACCTTATCACAACCCCCTTTCAGGTAGTTGCAGAGGGCGATAAGGTCTCCCCTCAGCCTTCTCTTGTCCAGACTGAACAACCCCAGTTCCCTCAGCCGCTCCTCGTAAGACTTGTTCTCCAGACCCTTTACCAGCTTCGTTGCCCTTCGTTGCTCAAGCACCTCAATATCCTTCTTGTAGTGGGGGGCCCAAAACTGAACACAGGATTCAAGGTGCAGCCTCACCAGTGCCGAGTACAGGGGCATAATCACTTCCCTACTCCTGCTGGCCACACTAGTTCTGATACAGGCCACAATTATTTGAGATACTTATGTGCAACATGAAGAGATAAGAGGTTAGTTCATTTTTAATTGGAGCTAAGGTGTAGCAAAACCTGTGGCTGGAAAAAAAACAACCACCCAAAACCTACAATTGCGACTCCTCTGCTATCACAAACTGATGCCCGGGCTCCCGGGGATTAGATCTTATTACTCAGAGGTTGCTGCCGCTCCTCCTGCCCCCCCTCCCCATTTAACTTGACATCAAAGGGACAGCAAGGTGACGGAGCTGAACTACATCCTTTGAGAAAATTATACTTCTGCACTCTGGTAAAATGCACTACTCTATGAATAACTTATTTAACATAAAGTACCATGAAATTTTAAACTTGATTGTAGTACAGTCCTTTACCTGCATACCAGCATCTTGAGTTTCCTTCCTCCATTTTTTCAACCCAAGATTCATTCCAGGAGTGGGCGAAATCAATAAGCAAGACCAGCTGAATAAGAATAAAGCAGAATGCTCCAGCCATACCAACATAAAACCATACTACAAGAGAAATAAAACAAAACCATTTCAGAACCACAGATAATTTACCACCCCGTGTCTTAATGTCTCTAAACACAGAAAAGTGCTACAGTTACACAGCTACAATAGAAAAGGAAAAAAAAAAAACCCCACAAAATCCTGTAAGACATCAGCACACACTTAGCTTTCTTTTAAAACCAGTTATGATTGCACCACGATACAGTGGAAGACAATATTCCCTTACCAGTCGTAAATGGTCCCTCCGGTATGAAGAAAGCTCCAACACTAATTGCAAGTGCTGTTGCAAATTTAAAGAACCAGAATCTAATTAAAAACAAAAAAAAAAGTAGTCAGGCAGCTGCTGAAGTCCGATCTAATTGAGAAAAACTCAGAAGCTCACAAAATGCACATCCTTAAGAGTCGTTTTAATTCATTCATTCTTAAGTCGCTTCTTTTGAAGTAGGATAAAAATCTCATTTTATCTGCCTAAGATTTTTGTTCTCCAGAAAATTATGCTTAAACTGTGCTAGACTCACACAGAGTTTGACACACTTCCCAGAGATTTCTCACTGATATATTATTACAAATGAAGCCAGGGTGGAATATAATTGTAAGTTTTTTGTGGTTTGCTGTTTGTTTTTTGGTTTTGTTTTTGTTTTTTTAAGAAGGTTTTTAACTACAGCAGTGAGATTATTGAACTGCCTACAGATCAGAAAATTTTTTAAAAAAACCCCAAACCATCTGTTCTTAATAGCAAAACGAAAAAGGTAGAAGATCAGATTGGTGCCTACGATGACAGAAAACATTACGCTGGAGTTCCCTACCAGTCTTCATTCACTTCCTACAAGAAAGATGTACAAAAGCCTGGATTTTTCCCACCTAACTTCAGACTCTTTAGATCTACATCTGATGAGGATTTATCACAACAACAAAAGCAAAGGATTTATACTCCACAGATAGGACACAACCAAATTCTAAGACCCCTTTCCAGTGCAGTAGCATTAGATCTTTTTTTCCAGTAAAAGTTACGCACTCATGGACAAACAAAATTGATCAGATGTTTCCTAGAAAGCAGAAAAGGAAATATCTCCCACCAAAGATTCACCAAACTCACCCCAAATACAGACTGTATACAAATACCCCCCGCGCAGGGAACTTCAAATCAAGAAGTTACACCAACAAAACTGTAAGAAGGTGAAGACTGTTTTTCCTTATCACAGTGACAGAGGCAGCTCCAAATACAAGCATGGTACCATCTACATGTACTTCAAAACCGAATATAGCACAAAGACATGCACCACACCCTGCAATGTCAAACACTTTGCACGGTTTTCAGGTTTTCTATCCCTTACCATTTTTTCCCATACTTTGAACAAGTTTAAAGGCTCCTTCTCACTGTTACAGTCAGGTGATGGTGACCAGAGGAGCAAACTCCAATTGTGTGGAAAGGAACGGTGAGATGACAGAAATGCAGGATATAGGAAAAATGGACTAATTCACTGGGATATAGAGACTAAACCAAGCTTGAAAGCTGAATTAACTTATAACATTTACAGTGTAATACATACACCATTAAAACTAAAACTAGTTTTTGAATCCACGTGTGGATTTTTTTTTTTTTCAATTAATGTCATTCTCAGTTACAGAAATAAGAACAGGATCAAGTTTGTATAAATTTCATCTCTAGTTCCGGACTTTAAAGGATCTTGACACTCTACCTGTATAACATGCATGACAGCCAAAAACAATACTTGTGAAATAACACCTACAGTTACTACGCATTCTGTGAGAATCAGCAACAGTCCTGTGAATACATTATAATCCATTTTTTCTACTACTATTTATTATTATGAACCTGAACCAAGAAACTATTCTGGCTGCTGTTACATAAGAAAGAAGGTGAACATTGGCACTGGGCCACATTCCTGGTCTTAACTTGCATGCAAGCATGAAAAAGTTAGTACACATACAAGAGAAAACCTAATATTCTGAGTATTTCAAACCACTGACATAAAGATTACATTGCAAAGCATTACTGAAGATACATAAAATTTCAAAAAATCAAAAGCCATGGTTTTCATAAAGCTACCTGTAATGCATACTACTGAAGCAACTAGTTATTACAGAAGTGTTGCAAGTAACATTATTAAATATTTTACCAGTAACAGTTAATGGTCTATCATTTTTCCTTTTATCCTAGTGCTGATACTAGACTGGCTAAGAAGAGTAAACTGCTATGGGTTGCACAGATAGGACCAAAATTTGTACTGGAGAGCACAAGTCCTATTGGTAAAGGTATCAAGATGATCCCAAACACATAAGCAGCGCTTCTAGGTAAAAAGATTCCACGTCATGTAAAAGGTGTTGACACAGAATGTACCCAAACCATTTTCTTCTTGCTTGTAACAAGTATGTTCCCCTGAACAAAGCAGAGTGGGGGGAAAGGCTGAACTGAGTTACTGCTGCTGATGCATCTTAATACTGTACCTGGCCTCTTTTTACTTAGAGCAAAACAAACAAAAGAATAAACAAAGCAATATTCTGCTCAGTCTTAATTATTTTCTTTTCCCGTACAGAAATCATTTGAAGTTTTTTTTTCCTCATTTTATGCTAGAAATGTTTAATCTTATTATACTGAATATAAAATAAAATTACTTCCTCATTTTTATGACTTAGCTGTTAGTAACTTCTATTAAATATAATCACCTTGGAAAAGTAGTAGTCTAAGCAATCACTGTGACCACCAAGACTAGGCAACACAAACGGTTTTACGCTTTTTAGTGCTATTACAAAAATTCGCATCTCCCAGCTTCAAGAAGCTGCTTTACACTTTACTGCTTGTGTAAACCTGCAAGCTGAAATTCCACTTCATCTTCCATTTATTTAACTATAATAAAATACAAAAGAAAAATTTATTGGGAAGATCAGAAACTAAATACGTAACTCACTTTTCTTTATGCAGAGGAGGAAACTGAAGAAGAGATAGCAGAGGGGGAAGAGATATGTTATATATCTATGTGCATGTGTATACAGGTATATATATGTACACACATGTAACTTACCATCTTTAAAATAAAACTGTTCAGCAAAGAGCAAGCCCTTACAAATACCAAAGTTAGGAGGAATGTCATTCCTAGAGGACAGATGAGGCTTTTAAATCTTTCTACTTGCTGAAAACATCTCAGTGGAATGAAACTTAGTACCATTATTTATCTCTGAATTTTGTCATCTTTGGACAAAAGCAGAATCTCCAATCTTGGGAAACCTCTGGGCAGATTATCTGCTATCATAATTCAGGCTCTGAAAAGCAACAGCCATGTGTATCTTTTCCTCTTATAAAAATTAATCTGCCATGTCTAAGAACTCCAATAACTTTGAATGCCCTCTACAGCAACAACACTCCTATAGCTACTACAAAATTATTTGCTTATGGGGGCAACTACTTCTAGCAGTAAATTTGACCAGCGTGCATCAACCCCAGGCTTTATTTTCACAGTAGCTGTATTTCATATGCACACAATGCCCATCTCAGTTCTCATTTCTGTGTCTCACCCATTGTGCACTGCTGCTCTTGGGTCGTTGCTGCTCTTCACTTTGATCATCAATAAGGAGAAGAGAAGGAAAAACATGGCCATACCAAAGCACACACGGTACACAGCTTTGTAACCAACTAGCACATCGCAATTCACGTGGCCATGCACACCAGGAATAGCTGTTCCCATCCCTCCATCACAAAATCCAGGAATCTGTGACAAATACAAGATACTTCAGTGATCTGTAAAAGGCCTCTTGCAAGTAAATACATATTAGCAATTTATTAATAGACAACTCATTAATATTGTAACATTATGCAACTATTAACGTTGCTAGAAAATATGATACTGAAGGGCAGTGTTGCCAGTTACCGTCTAACTAGAATAGTAAACACATTCAAGGAAAAAAATCCCACATCAGGAAATTCTAAACAAAACCAAAAATAAATCTTATTAACAGTGGTTGTTTTTGGGGTTTTTTTGTTATTAGCAATTTCAGAACTAATTCAGAAAATTCAGAAATGCAGTTTTCACTTGTTGATCTGAATCAAGAGATAAATAAAAGATCTGGGATTTGGTAAATTTGACTTGACAGTTATTATCAAGTTCATGACACAGCTAGGAGAAGGCAGCCTGTTTACACGTCTTTAAAACAGAAACAGCCTCTCCCAAAAAAATAACATCACAATCAGTTAGAAGTATCTCTAACTTCCATATGAAAATATCCTTTCCAGTCACTACCAGGACATAAGCAATACCTTTCCGAAGTCACATCATAGTCCAGAAGGCTGTAATTTTCTTTCCTAGGTGACTAACATGGCTCTCACTGAAGCTCTAATGTGGTTACTATACCACACTAAAATAAACATTTACAGATGAATCATTTGAGGGGAAGAAAATCAAAAGCATGCCTAACAGAAGTTACTATCAACTAAAAATAAATAAAGACAGCAAAACAAAGACTAACAGAACCAAAGCACATGCAACCCGAGTTCAATGAACCTATAAGGTCTCCTATAACTCAAATTATCACTCTGTAATTTTACGTGCACTACCGAATCTTCATATAACTAATAAACTGCAAAATCCTATAAGCACTACCTAATATGCTTAGTGAAAAATATGCTACTATCATTAGTGAAAAATATTTTTGTTCTTCATTTGCAGACTTTAAATAGCATTTTAACTAGTACGGCACAGTGAAACTAGAAGACATCTTAGACTGTGGTTATTTTTCATTCTTTTATTAACAGCAATCAAAATTAATCAAGTGCCACAAATACAAGCACCTCAGTAATATATAATTACAAAAGCCACATATATAAATTATATTTTCTTGTTTGATACAAGATTTTTTCTGTTCTGAGCTATTAAAGAAGCGGCACGACTTGATTTCTAACTAGTGCTTTTCACCTATGCAGTGACTGTCGCACGAGTTCTTCATTTATTTGATCTACAATCAAATTAATGGTGACTGTGAAGCACAAGTGGCAGCACAATTAAGTATTTCCCAATAAAGCCCATACTTTCAAGATGTTGTTTACAATTATCTGTGACATTTGTTCTACTAAACATGTTAGCAAAGAAGTAACCTGACCTTCTTCAGCTGCTCTTCCATGCCTGGTATTAACATCACGCAGGCAACGCTCACACCAAGAAGTAAAAAGAATGCATATATCAGCCGAGTTATGGTGGAGTTATTTCCACTGGGGCAGCATCGGCAGAGCAGGCACGGGGCACTTCCACATAAGCACGGTATCTGACAGAGAGACAGAACATAAAACAAATTCTTGAAAAAGCTTTGCATTACTAGATTTCAGTATTTAATCAGGCTGTGTAGATCATCAGAAGTCGTAATTGAACATGACTCATCCTATGCATCTCATCACTAGTGTAGAAGAAGTCGTTGCAACACTTTACAGAGCCCCCTAACAACCTTGGCAACGCCTCCTAATGCATCACTGTACAATAACATTAGTGCTATGTCAAAAGTAATCATTTACCCATTCAGAGGAAATAAAGACTGGATTCAGGCTTATTTGTTCTCTTGAATTGTATTTCATTGCAGCTAAATGAGATGCAAGTATTGCTTTTAGTTAACAACTACACCCTCCTATCCACAGCTGCAGAGATTAAACAAATACACCACAGAAAAAAATTTCAGTGCAGCTGGGATCTAGGTACACTTTCAGTATCTGACAAAGTAGAGCCAAAATTCTCACTATGGCCATAAACATTACAGAAGCACAAACAATAGGTAAAATAGCCTAAAGCTTTGGTTGCAAATTATTGCATATTTAGCAACTATTCATGTATCACAATTTTCTGACAGCTGGCAAAATTAACTTATGCAATGTAAAAAGTTAGAAACCACAAAAACAAAGCAAAGACACAGTACACATATTATCATCACTGTCAAACACCAACAAAAAAAGTGGATAGGAATGCTGCACAGTTGCAATATTACGAGGGGAAAAAATTAGGACAAAAGTTACCTGTATTAAATTCTTAAACAGATAATTGTGGGAAGAAGGAAAGGGAGCAGATAGTGCTATTTCACCAGGGGGAGGGGGGGTGTTAATTTTTTTTCATTATTTCAAAAATTTAAAAAAATAAATTGACTTCATCCCATTGCAATTTTCTGACACTTGCTGAGTGACAATTCAGGAAGTGAAAGAAGGGCAAGATTCCCCAAGTAAACATAAACCAAAAGGGGAAAGGTACAATCAAAATGTTTGAGGGTTAGAGGTTTGTGGGTTTTTTCTATTTACAAATAAATTATTTTGCCTAGAAGACAATAACCCAGAGATAGTTAACAGCTAAGTTTTGGAGGCCACATATTTTTCAGCTAAGGTCCTGTCTGAGCTACAACAGACCGCGCAACCTCTGAGAAGGTCACAGAACAGGGGTAAAACCCAGCTGCTCGCCCAGCACACACGAAGGGACACCTCCACCAGGTGATAAAAGCCACAGGTGTTAATCACCACATGAAAGACACCCAGTCAGTCACATAAGAACATGACTAGTTACACGGCCACATGACCAGTGCATGTCAATCATTCAGTATGACTGGCATGTGTCAGAAAGAGTTCTTCAAAGTTTAGTCATATGACAAACAAAAATGCCAGCAGTCTGCTGCTACCAGGAAGGCCCCGGGACTTGCAGCGAAGAGCAGACATATTGCCACAACACTCTGGGCAGCCTCCTGAGAAGCCCTCAGGAAGAGGCACAGGTTATCTGTTCTTACAGGTTCAACCAGATCTACTCTCTGGACCCACAAACTGGGTTTTTTAAATCATTTCCTTGTTTTTTTTTTTTTAACTTGTGTTTCTTTCCAAGGATGGAACAGCCAAGAATTTTCACTCCACTGTACTACAGAATAATTTTTAAATTCACAAACTTCACTATCAAATTTGCCTTGCTGAAAAAATCAAACTAGGTAGATTCTCATTCTATTTCAGTTGGTTGATAGGTCCAAAAGTTACCGGATGGCAACAGGTTTGAGCAGTTGTGACTTAGTGACTGTTGTCGAAGTTTCCTTAAGAAAGCAAGTATATTCGAACTGGTTTCTACTATAACTATTTAATATGTAAAAGATACTGTATGCCCTTTTTTACCTCCTCCTCCACTCAGTGTCATTATAGCACAAAGAGTATGAAGGTGTTGATTCCAGGAGAGGTTTCATCTCGACGTAAGAAAGAAATTTTTTACAGCAAGAACAATCAGTCACTGCAACAACCTCCCCAAGGACGTGGCAGAGTCTCCATCACTGGAGGTTTTCAAAATGTGGCTAGGCAGGATGCTAGATCACCTCATCTAGGCTCCCTTTCCCATGAAAGGTTGGACCAGATGATCCTTCAAGGCTCATCTAAGCAACTACATTAGGGGCATGTACACTTAGTAAGCAGGAAACGCACAGCAAATACTGGTTTAGGATGCATCAGGATTTTATAGTACTAATATATTACGCTATTTCCTACACACACACAACACTAACCTTTCTAGTGAAGAATATTTCTATCCTCTGTTCAAATAATTCACTTCTTGAACTAATTCCATCTGCATTAATATTTTTAAAGATACTGTTGAATAAAAGTTTTAATTTAGTAGAGTAGCATATAAGCCTAGGCTCATCTGCTGCAGAAAATTTGATGCAAGGACTGTCTGGCATAAAAGTCACTTCTCTGGAGAATCCCCGTGTTGTTTGTTAAATACCTAAGTAATTCAAGCAGCTTCCTCCTGAGTGCATCAAGGGGAACACAGAGGAATGCATGTTTCTAAAGACAGGGGAGGCTTGCAGTGGCAGAAATAATGACGAGTGTCTTCCCCTCACTGGGAAGCAACATGCCTCAAACCAGCCAATATACCTTATTTAAGTGCCCAAGTTGCAACACCAGCTTTTAAACATTTTGCCCCCAAACAGCCCATCCTTACAAGCCGTGATCATGCACATCTCTGAACAAGAGATGCCTATTTATACAAGTTGGCCACTTCTACAAGGAATCACATTACAGTCCAAGTCCCCCTTTCTTTTAGCAAGACAAAATAAAGTATATATCATTCCAATAAAATAATATTACTGTACTATTGGCACACACATTTGTAGCAAGTAACAGACTTCAAAAAGAACAGAAAGCAAAGAACATTTGGCCCATGGAATTGAGTTTATCGGCACAGGAGACAAAGTTTGTGTCACTTCTTTCCTAAATTCAGAGCATGGCTCCTACAAAAAATACTATAGTACAAACAGTAAGATACTACTACACGGATCAAAACTTAATATTAAACTCCCCAGGTGAAGCCCAGCTTAGTCATAGATGCAGACAGAGGTACTCCGCAATTAGTTTTGAGCTTGCTTTCTTAAGGAAATGTGGAAAACAGCTACTAAGTCACAACTGCACAAACCTACTGCCATCCAGGAACTTCTGGACCTATCAACCAACTCACATCCCTGCACATTTTTGAGAAAAATAAGCAGCTCAATGCTGTTCACTGAGGCAAAATAAGAAAAGGTGACCCACACACCCATACTGGGAGCAGCCAGCTGGGCAGACAAGTTAATTCATGCCTGCTAAACTATTCACTTCATTCTCTAGAGCAGTGGAAATCGCAGGAGGAACATGTAAGATGAATATTGCAGGAGAGAGGAGGAGTAAGAAAACCCCACAAAGCCACTGACTGCTCTGATGCACACCAAACAAGTTTTTAATATCAAATGTAATCTTCTTACTGGGGTGATGACTAAATGATTATATACTGAATTAAGTTATTCACAAAAACACTAAGCTCTAGTCAGGTTTTAGCTACATCATCCCTACTCATATGCTTAAAGGAACTGATTCAATATTAATATTAAAGTGAGCAAAACAGCAGCGGAGCTATTTCAGAGAACACTGCAATAGATGAACACCCAGCTGAGTGAAAATGGCACTGCCTGACCAATCTAGGTCATCAGGATCAGACTTTTGGTGAGATGACAGTGGTCTTAAGGCCTTTCCCCCATCTCCGACAGGCTCATCTTTGCTCTTAAAAAGGCTAAACTGAGATGCTGCCTGATCAGCACACAGTAGGGCAGAGCTATAACCAGCAGTAACACCACACACAAAATCCAGAATAAAGGTATGAGGCCAGATGCCGAGATCCGTTACCCAGAGCAGCTCTGCATGGCACAACATACAGCTGAAGCAATGCCGACAGCAGCATCTTCTCAGAGAAAAAGAGTCGTTTTCCCAGCTGTGGCACAGCATGCACTAGCACAAACTCCACTACACCTGGTTCCCCTGCTACCTCACCCTCAGTTTGTTTCTCTTTCAGAGCCACTGACAGTGTTCACACTGACATATTCTTAAAGACCAGCCCAGACAGATTTCTCCTATAAGAACTATCACACAGGCTTTAAGTGCTGATTACCTGTGACTTTAAATGTGGAAAGAAAATCAACACTTTAATGCTATCAGGGGGAAAAAAACACACTAAAAAAACCCACCCCAAAAAAACCCAAACCTGATTCATTTGGGCACTTTAAAGGAAGGTTTGGGGGCTAGCTACCCACAGTAAATCTGATGTAATCAAGATTACATGCTCATGTAAATCATTTTATCTAAAAGACCATTAGCTGAATTTCTCTGTATAAACACTCAAAACCAAGAGCAAGTATACAGGGATTCTTCACGCACTACAACCACCAGCCAGTTACCAGAAAGACTGTTTATGCACTTGAAAATGCAGTATATATTAACTCAAGTATTTGAATTAAAACCTTAGTTATACTATTGCTTAGTATTTGACAATAATTTTTAATGTTAACATTAACTATATTCAGCTAGTAATTAAAGCCGAACTGGCTAATTCATTAAGTGCTGTTTAATTTTAAACAAAATGAATTTAAAATTAAGCAAAATGAACATAAACAGTATTTTGCTAACAGGATATTACCAGTGTTCTAGTCACTTATTTACATGCCTATCAGCCTGGAAGCTTAGTTCATACAAAATTTACTAATTTAGGATCGTTTCACAGAATTTTTAAAGGAGATTAAGGAGCTAAGTATCACCTCTCTACTTAAATATCACTCTGTACTAGGGGAACCAAAGTCTGCATATTTTGATAGTACAAAAACCAGGAGCTTTGAATCAACGTGAGGTTTTGTTAAACCACTTAAGTTGTGTGTATGAACTGTTTAAATATACATAATGTCATTTAATCCAAGTATGGTACAATATTTTTGGTACGGAAAATTCAAGTTTTCACGATTCCACTGACATTTTTAGGCCAAATGTCTAAAGATTCAGTCTATCTGGTTCTGTCTATTTGCATAGGAACTAGACTTGGAAAGTCAGATCGTCACTTAAAGGTAAGACAGCAATGCCTCAACTAAGAGGAGGACTACCAACTTCTCTGTTTTTCTGCATAGTGCCAACAGTTTTAAAACCATCTCAAACGGTTGTTTCCCATTAAAAAAAAAAAAATCAGCTGACAATGCTCAGCAAGGTGGTGACACATCACCACAGACTACCGTGCAGTGAGAAAAAAATGGCTCGGTAAGACAAAGATGCTACAAAGGGTGGAGCTGCTCGAGACAAAACCATAAGAAGGAAGAAAGAAATACAGTCATTAGGATCAGGGAAACACGCGAGTTTTAGTTTTCCCGAAAGAAACGCCGAACTTCATAAGCATTTAATTAGATTTTGACTCCTTTACAGATTTGGGGAGGGGGAATTTTAGCGGACAGAGTAACCACCTCCCACACACTGACGCGGATTAAGCAGCGACCAGCAGCGCAGCAGGCCGGCCTCTCTGAATAAGTACGAAGGCTCCCCATCGCCCCAGCGAAACGGCTTCGGCGGATCCCTGGGGAGCCCCCGGAGAAGCCCGAGAGGGGGGAACGACGGCGGGGGCGCGCCCCAGAGCCCACCTCCTCCAACCTGCCCGGGAGTCAGCCCTGCCCCGGAGGAGCCGGGGGAAGCGGCCGCTCAGGACAGGGAAAGCCTGGGTGAGACCGGGGACGGGGCCCTGCAGCCTCCCCGCACTTAAGAAGGCGCGAAGGCCGCGCCACGGACACCCCCGCCCCTGCGAGACAAAGGCCCGGGGAGACGACGGGTGAGGCCGAGGGGAGGCGAGGGGGGAGAAGCGCAGCACCGGCCGCCGGGCGGACAAGGAGGGGCAGGGAACCACCGCGCCGCCCGCCCCACCTTACCCAGCTCGCCATGGAGCAGAGGCCCAGGACACCGCCCATGGTCCGCCGCGGGCTCCGGCTCGAGCTCCGACGCCTCAAAGATGGAAGCGCAGCGGCCTCTCGACAGGGTTGTTTACTGCTCCCAACGGCGCTTCCGGCTGCTGTGACGGCACAAGCTAACGTCACTTCCGGAGGGAGGAGGGCAGGGCGAGGGGCTTGGCCGGCTGCGCGGGGCTCCCGCTGCAGGTCCCGCCCCCAGTGCCGGCCGGGGCCCGGCGTCCTTGAGCTTGTGGCTGGGAGAGGCGCTGGTCTGCCCGGCGCGGCCCGGCTGCGGCAACGCCCGGCCCGCCTGCCCCCGCGTACCGCTGCGGGGGGCGGGAGGCCTGGGCCGGCGGCGGCCTCGCTGATCGCGGCCCCCGGCGCGGCCTTTGGCTTTCCCCGGAAAGGTGGCCGCCCGGTGCTGGCTGCCTGCGTCGCCGTCGCGTTTTGGTGCCCTTCCCCTGATGTGTTGAAAGAAGAAAAAGTGGTTGAGGGTTGGCCTGCGCTGCCTCATCGCCTTCCCACGCGTACCTAAACCAGGGCGTGCCAGCAAGCGGGGAAGACGTCGCCGGGAGCGGCAGGGCGTGTCCCCGCTACAGCTGCCGTGTGCTCTCCGTGCGCTTCCCCTACAGCTCCCGACACCGGCTAACGGGCTGGGGCTGCGTGTCTGTAGTCAGGGTCTCACTGACCTGAGCAATACTAAAGGGTAGGCTTCACCCCGCAAAAAACACGTAAAATTTTTACCGCATCAAATCTCGTTAGAGACCACATTGCTTACAAGTAAGATTCACTCTCTTGCCACTAAGAGTGGTGAGCCCTGCAGGGCCTTCTGGCTGTCGTGGTGGTGCTATGTAGAAGACGAACATGGTCCAAAAAATAAAATAGTCCAAAAGGAAAAAGTATTCTTCAAACATCTTTATAAAATAATTGGGCAATCAAGGAACAGAAACTGTAAATTTTCATAATATAGACATAGTAATACCGAGGTTGCTGTCTCAGCTGAAAAACACAACCACTTCATTTGTCAAACGTGTTTTAATAGCCAAAAGTAGGCACTTAAGAAGGGTAAATAATTAAGTGGAATTTTTAAATAAAATACTTAGAAGTATGAGGCAGAACATTTCATATGGAGAAAACAATATGTAACTTCATTTTACAAATTAAGAAACATTTTTTACTCTCGCAAGTTTATCTTCCTACTGACATACACAGTGATTATGGTACTACACACTAAGCTACTGCTCAGGTTGGAGTTATGTATGAATCTTGCTAAATCTATCATAACTTATTTTAAAGGCAATCCTATTTTCAAAATCAAACATGAAAAGAAAAAGCTAAAACCAAACTTTTGCAGGCTGAAGGCTTAAGGCTGCGATTGTTGTCCAGTGATAAAAAAGGGAATGGGAATAATCAACAAAATGGTTATAGCTATTAGTTTGAAAGGTAAGTACACAGAATTAGTGGACATTGAATGCTGAACTGAAATAAAATGCAGCATGCTTGTCCTTACCAAAAGGTTAAGAAAGCTTTGGAAAGTCTCTATAAAAGTAAAAACGTTGCTGAAGTGGAAGTACTTGAGAGTGGGAGGTAGGACTGACTGTTAGTTAGGGCGCATCTGCTCCTTGGCTAAATAGTCTGCTGACTAGTGGCCACCAGGTCTGTTGCCGCTAAGCGCCTCTTGGTCCTGCACTGAGACAGCAATGGAGCTGCGGACGAGCTCTGATCTGAGCGTGGGGGGCTGCGTCTGAGCCTGAGCCGTCTTCCCCCGCAAGACTCCCTGTCGTGTAATGGGACCCTCCCCCATGTTAGGCAGGGTAAGGGAAGTTGATTTGCAGCTGTGGCAAGGAGGAGCAAAGCCACGGGGAAAGGAAGGCAGCGAGTGCTGCTCTCTCCTGCTCCCTGTCACTGGGGCGCAAGGCTGGGGCTGGCGGTGAACAAGGATTTGGTACCCGTGTCCCCTGTCTCCTCAGAAGGGCAGCGGGAGGGCAGGGGATGGGTTGTTGGAGCCCCTTTAGTTCAGCCAGTAGTTCCACAACAGTAACTCTTCATGATCACTTTCCTGCACTAATTTGAGCCAGTGTTCATTTTCTACATAGCACCACCAGGACAGGTCTGCAGGCGCAACATCAGCTTACAGCTAACACAGTGGCTTGCTCCATGTGATGAGTTCACGGTTTCTCAAAACAGGAGTCCGTTCCCTCTCCTTTGTGAAGCCCTTAATCTTTTCCAAAGATGAGTTTTCATTAGTTACTGGGGTTTTTTTCTGCTTCAGTATTCCCACAATCTTCACAGTGTGCTCTTTTTCCTTACAAAAACCTCTGATAGGCAAGGCAGACTATTTCTGTCCAGACCAGCCTGATGTCTTTTCTTTCAAGGGTTTAAATCACATCATTGTTCTCTGATTCTTTCATTCTTTCTGCTGTCTTATTTGGAGCATCTACTGTGGAAAGATACTGAAGCATTATGTACACTTCACTGAACCAAGTCCTCCCCTTCCTTCAGAACACATATTTTCAAAGAAATTGTAAGACAGAAACTATCTGCTACAGGAATTTCTCTTCTGGAGTTTTATTTCACTGTTAAGGCATACAGCTTGCCTGACAGCTTTAAATCATAGTGTGAAATCTCGGTTGTGTAGAAACTAGCAGTTTCTCAAAGCTGATCTTTGGGAATTTGAAGGTCTGTTTTGGCTGTTCATATGCTGCAATGGAAATGCTTAGGACTTTGCTTACCTTCAGCCATGATGGTAAATGCTTTCCTTTGTACTAGAGTTTCTTTTAACTATTTGCTGTCAGTCCACTTGCCTCTGGAAAAGCCTCTTGCAGCATTGCGAAGTTTGAGTCCATCCTTTATTTTCATTGCAGTGCTTCAGTTTTATTCAGTTTGAAGTGGGGTGGAATCCTTCATACCCAGATACTTGTCTCAGATGGCCTCCCCAGTGTGATCTCCTGCTTCCTTTTGAGCCTCTTGAGTTTGTATGGATATGAAAATGATACTTGTCCATTATTTGAGTATCTTTATGAATTTGTTTTAGAAAATAACAGGACCTAAATAGCTGAAGTAACTTTTTTGATTTTTTTTCTCCTCTGTGTTAGGGAGCTTCTTGCTAAAAACTGCCTTTTTGTCAGATGCATGTTGGAAAATGAGGCTTTTTCCAGACTAGAGACCACCACGGTCTGCAGAAGCAACTTCCATCAGCTCCTTCAGTGAACACCAGGTCTGCAGAGAGCCCAGAGCTGCATTGTGGTGGATCCCAAATACAGCTACACACACTTCAACCTGCAGCAGAAAAGCCCTGGTAACCACTTTGTCTCTTGAGTTCATGTCCTCAGACCACTGAGAGAAAGGGCAAGCTAGATGGAACAAGATACACTAAGCAGGCTTATGCTTTAGGCAAGGCTTTTCCAAATCCATAGTTTTCTGCTAGTGGTTCAACACACTGGTAAACAGCATGAGAGGGAGAATCATGAAAATCGCTCTGGTCGGGAGGCGGGCACGTTGCCTGCCTACCTCATGCTGAGGGAGGCTGCACTTCTTGCCATGAATCCCTGCCCTCAGTAATTGAGTTACCATTCATTGCATTTGTTGTTTGAAGGAACCAGCAAGTCGGAGGCGGGGAACACAATGTGCAGAATATACTGCCTGGCGTACACAGAATAAACCCTAAGGCTTGCAGGAAACACCAGGTATATGTACAGTCACCACGCGTGCTGCATGTGCACCGTAAGTCCAGCAGTTCTCTGTATAGTTAGGCAGTGCCCATGTATATGCTAGGAACATGTACTGCATAAGCAGAAGTTAAAACATTTTGCGAAAAGGGTTGAGGCTGACGTGTTTTCTGTCCACCTTCTGTTGTGTGGAAGCTGTCAGCATGTTTCTCCAGAACCTAAGGCATTGCTTCGTGAAGCACCCAGCACTACGGTACAGCAGCATCCAACCTTTCACCATGGATAGACTACCCAACATCCACACATCTCAGAAAAATATAAAAGTACCTCCAGGCCTTCCCAGACAAGATTTCCAAGCACACACACACAAAAAAGAACATGTGTAAGGGAATAAAAGAGCAAATAAAAGGTGGCTGTAATGGGCCCTCTCTCATCTTTGTGCTAAGGTGCCAAAACCATACCAAGCATCGGCATAAAATTTGGAGGAAGCAAAATGTTTAGCCTTGAAAACTGAAGGAGCAAATTGAGGAAGGCTTTTGTTCTCTCGAGATGGATATGGAGGTATATCTGAAGATCATCTCCCCCAGAGGGCAGTGCAACTTCAAGAATGGAAATGTCTCCCTGGTAGCGTTTAAATGGAAATCGGCAATTTGAAGATGTGGTTTTTATCTTAACAATGTTAACAGAAAAATAGTCTACAGGGATGTATTTTCTGGAATAAATAATACACAGTATGACACTGCATTTCACTCACTTTATGCCATATTTAAGTGAAATTTACAAAAATCTCTTCTTTCCCCCTTGATCCTCTAAATGAAAAGTAATATTGAAATAATGTCTGTGATAAAGATTATGATATCCAGGGTTATGTCTCTATTGTGAGAAAGAAGTGGAGCACAAAAGAATAACATTCTTGTTTCTGAAGAAAAAATTTTCTGTGCAAAGACTCCTAATAGAGATACCTGCAATTAAATGTAATTCAGAGGCCATATTTTTAAGGGCTGACCTAGGTGTAAATCTAATACAGATTCAAGTAAATAGGTAAGACCATAGAATAAATCTTTCTCTTTCTCTCTTACTTACAAGTTTTTTTGTTCTAACGATACTAATTTATGTAGATCAAAATCAAATGATGCAATGGATTTAAATGGTAAAGCATTATTATGTATGTTTATGAAATTATGTTTTGTTATCTAGAGAAATACATTATTGAGTGGAAATTGATGAACAACAAACATATTTTTTTGTAAATATGTATGGATTTTATCCTTCTTTTGAAAAGATTGAATAATCTGAAACTCTTTTATACAGCGACTGTCAGGAAGCAAAGAACAAAAAAATCATCAGATTGTACAAATTGCTGTCAGTCCATTCATGGCAACAGAAGATTAAATACAGATTTGCTCAAGATTGTTATTACATTCCTATTAAGCTCCATCACCGTCATTGCAAGTGAGAGAGGAAAACTGATTTCTACCTCTGTTACTGTTACTGTTTGCTTGGGGAAAAAAAAAGCTCCCCAAGAGTAAATTAACAGGACAGTTCCACATGACTACATAATGCTCTACGTTCTTAACAGGAAAAGACAGAAATATTTGTAATAAAATCAACCCACTTCAATTTGTGCAGCATAGTATGGTTCAGCGTTTCTAAGTAATTGGCATTTTGGAGACCGCTGCATTGTACTAGTGTGTACTAGTGTGTGTGTGTACTAGCATTGTACTAGTGTGTGATGGATGCCTTTAAAACCCAACATGGACAACTTTCAGTCTATTCCCACCTTGCCTAGCGGTCCAGCCATGAGAAGCTTTGTGTTTGTATTATTCATCCTGGGGGTAAGGCTAAAGAAACCTGATTATCTGATTCCCCCCCACACACACCCTTATTTTTCACTGGCCAGTGAGATTTTAGAAGACCTAGCTTCATCTGTGTTCTTCAAAATCGTCCTGTCTTGTGTATCAGAGGGCTCCCTGGGTGTCTGGAGGGGCCTGAGGACACAAGCTGGCACGAGCAGCAACCCGGCCGCGGTGGCTTTGCCAAGGCAGCCCTCAGCACGGGTCTGGAGGGAGGCTGGTGCTCGGGCTTCCCTGGGTGCAGGCGGGTGGGCTCGGGCTGCTCGGCTGCCCTGGTCCCCTGCCCGTGGATAAACACTGACCAACAGCCTGGCAGGGACGGAGGGAGAAAATAAAGCTGTGAAAGATGCCCCCGCACATCTTTCCTGCATGTTCAGCGTTAAATGGCAACCTGCCTCCCTTCACCGGATTTTTTTTTTTTTTCTTCCCTTTTGCAGACAGGCCTGGTTTCTTTGGCTTTTACTCTGAGCAGATTTAACAAAAACTAGTTCAGAACTGAAAGCCATGGTATCACCATCATATACCACTTATATATGTATAAGTTACCCTCAGGTACAGACACACAGGGAACATTTGTTGTTTCTCATTTTTCATGCAGATGTGTGTATATAGAGAAACACGTATGTGTGTGATTATGTATCTGCATGTTGCACACTGATGTACATATATGTGTACACAAACATGTGCACGTATGTACTTGTATGCATTAATGTGTTACTTGAACTGCCATGGATCTTTATGCTGTATTGGCACTTCCAATGACTTCGTTGGCGTTTCACTCTTCATTTCAACACTGTAGATACACAGACATTTGTTTTTTACCTCTTTCTTTTCATTAGTAATGGCTAATTTGGAGCCAAAACTTTTTCCTGATTTTTTTTATAAATGTCTTTTCACTTCTATGTGAAATCTACCTCTGGGTCAGAATCTTAACTGGCACAGTGTCACCTCTCTGCCACTGAGCTTGGTGGAGGTGTATGTGCCCCAACAGCAAATAAAAAGATGGTGATTTTTACATATATAATAGACAGCACATTAATAATATGAGCTGAAACATTTTTGTTAATTGCCTCTCTTTTGACAAATACATATAAGTACTTTCTCATCTAAAAATAGACCAAGAAATGTAGATATTTTTATCTCAGGATTAATAGGCAAGTTTTAAATGAGACAGTTTAATTCTAAATGACCTCAGAGTTTTGTACCTCATAGTTAAGGCCTAGATTAAAAGAAGATGATGGTCTAGACAGTATCTGCTCAATCTCTTCTGGATAGCAGTGTCTAGAGACAGTTGATTATTCAAATAAGTTTTTTTAAATAACTCTTAAAATACATACATACGTAAATACAAAAAGAAAAACTGTTACAGTAAGTTGATATATCTTTAGAGAAGATAATTTAATTTTTATTTTCGATTTTTTTTTATATCTGCAGGGATGTTATTGGAGTTATGACGATATATGTCAGCTGTTACTGGTCTGTATTATAAATGACCTTTCATTTTCAGAGGCAATGAGGATGTATTTCCCTCAATTATGAGTTTTGTCTAAGCACAAAGTTTGCCAGTCAGGAGTAGCAATACAGAGGTTCTAATCTTCTTAAAATGCAGTCATGAAGAGGTAAAGCCATAGGATTTTAGTATTTGCTCCATAAAAACACTTACCTGTTGCAGCAACAAGAAACCAACAGCTAGGGATCATTTTGGATGAAAAGCTGGAGATGAGCCAGCAATGTGCGCTCGCAGCCCAGAAGGCCAACCGTGTCCTGGGCTGCATCCAAAGCAGCATGGCCAGCAGGTCGAGAGAGAGGATTCTGCCCCTCTACTCCACTCTGGTGAGACCCCACCTGGAGTCCTGCCTCCAGCTCTGGAGCCTTCAGCACAGGAAAGACATGGACCTGTTGGAGAGGGTCTGGAGGAGGGCCACAAAAATGATCCAAGGGATGGAACAGCTCTGCTGTGAGGACAGGCTGAGAGAGTTGGGGTTGTTCAGCCTGGAGAAGAGAAGGCTCTGGGGAGACCTTATTGCAGCCTTTCAGTACTTCAAGGGGGTTTTTAAGATAGATAGGGACAGACTTTTCAGCAGGGCTTGTAGCGATAGGACAAGGGGTAATGGTTTTAAACTAAAAGAGGTCAGATTTAGATTAGATGTAAGGAAGAAATTTTTCACACTGAGGGTGGTGAAACTCTGGCACAGGTTGCCCAGAGAGGTGATAGATGCCCCATCCCTGGAAACATTGAAGGTCAGGTTGGACGGGGCTCTGAGCAACCTGACCTAGTTGAAGCTGTCCCTGCTCACTGCAGGGGGGTTGGACTAGATGATCTTTAAAGGTCCCTTCCAACCCAAAGATTCTGTGATACTAGGAATCTATATTTTGCTGTTAGGACTGATATTTCAGGCACTATGGCTAATTGCAAAGAAATTAATAACATTGGTGGGATCAGATGCTGTTCACCGGCTATTTTAAACAAATTGAAGAATAAAAGTTGCTGAGGCATTAGCTGTTATTTAACTGGCTCTGGCAGTTGTCCCAGAAGACAGAGAACAACAAATGTGATGCCAATTTTCCCAAAGGCTCCAGGGACACCTGCACAGCTTAGCCTCCCGGGAACATGCGCTTCACAACCCTGACAGCATTCTTTCAAAAAGTTAGTGAGCTTATGAATAAGGGTGATTTGGCTTCTGCAGTGTACCTGGATTTCTAAAAAGTCTTACACAAGGTCCTCACTAACAGCTTTCAAAGCAACTAATCAGTCATGAAATGACAAAAGAGGCTGCCTTTTCAATTACTAGTTACTGGCAAGATTCATCAAGGACTATTAAACATAATTGTCCAGTTGCAACCTCTATTCAGGAAATCCTTAAAATGGCAATTGCTGGAACCGGGATGGCAAAGCTCTCACCACCTGCTTGTCCTTCACTTACCCCCTTTCCTGAAGCATTTGCTATTGGCCTCTGTCAGGGACATAATGCTGGGCAAGGCGGCTTTTACCCTGACCTAGTGCAGCCTTTCCGATATTCTTAACTAAGTGTTATATTATGCACTGAGTAATAACAACTATCTATATTTTCCTCTTTTTAACAATGAAAGGACTGTTCCTTACGTAACCTAATAATTTTATGTAAAAATAGAGCAACAATTCCCACATCAATAGCTTCTTTTATGAAGGACATCAAACTTCCAAAATTTGAGCCTCTGGTGCCCATTTTTTTAATTGCTGCAGTACAATGTAGGAGCAATGCAGAAATCTATAATTCCTCTTGTTTTTAGAAAATTTCAGAGAAAAGAAGGCGGTTCCTGCAGTTTGGTAAGTTATAAGGAGAGACCTCCTCTGCAGAGCCCTGGGAGACCGGCAGGGACATGGGTCAGCTGTGATCCTTCAACCCAAGAGCCGTACAATGCGCAGGGAAAGCAAAGCTGGAATTTGTACACGTACACTTCAGCAACTCTCACGGCCAGGAGCACTGAAGTACTGAACACGAGGGAAGTTCTGACTACGACATGAACTCTGTGTCTGTATGAACTCACGTGAGAGAGAGCAACACTATTCAACTCCTGTAAACGTAAACATTCTCCTTCACTACACCTTCTTTCCCAGCGCGACCGTATGTATGTTGTGTAGAAGCAAGTCAGTCCTCTCCCTCAAACAAAGCTGTTAGGAGAAAAGATTTATTTCTGTGTAGTAAATGGACAAATTGCTTTCTCAGTCTGTTAAGCTATCAGTATGATCTCTTGGCAAGCTAGAAGGGTTCCCTGCTCTTTTTTTGGAGTGGAACAAATTGCCTGTGTGCAAGTGTAGCCTAGTAGTAAAAGACACCACGGATATACTGATCAATGCATTCAAAGAAGTAAATCAATGTTTATTTTCAGAATCCTTTGACTTCATATGGAACAAGTTTTTAAACAGAGAGAAAAAGAATCAACATTTTCAGAAATTAATGTCTAAATTAATACATAAATAAGCCCTCTGCAGTCCCATTAACTTCAGCTGAACTTGCTGATTCTCTGGACTTCCAGCTAGCAGACCATTCAGGCCACGCAGAAATCATGCTTAATTTTAGGTCCCTATTTACAAAAAAAAACAAAACTTGAGAGAATGCTTAGAGCCAGAATTAATTTTTAACAATTGCTCATTTGTGATGATGGGCAACTTGTTTTGCAGAAGCCAAAGTTAAACTCATTTTATAAATAATCGTGCTGCCATTTTTCTTCTCTGGCTTCTGAAGAGTGTTTTTTCACTGTTAAATCTTGAGTTTCATCATTCATGGTATTCTCATCATTCATCATTTATACCGGAGTAAAGGTATTGGAGCAGTCACTTTGCAGTAATGATGGAAGAGCCACGGTCTAGAGGAAGCGTTCAGAAGCATTGGTATTTCTGTGACTGCTTTGGAATATGTTTAGCACTGATTTCCTCCTTATGTGTATGAAATTACCCAAGCACAGCAAAGTTTTGTTGCATACACCTGGTTCAGTACACATGAAGTGCATGTGGAAGTTTGTTATCATGAAAAACACAGGAATCTCAGTAATTTTCTTTATTTATTTAATAGAGACTTTATATCAACAGAGTCACAACTTATTTCAAAGTGTTTAAGTGCTGTTGAGGGACCAGAGCAGAACACTTTTTGGTTCGCAGGCAACAAAAGCCCAGCTGATGGGTGGGTAGGACTGGCAGATAACCTGACCGCTCTGTGAAGCCTGGATGTCGATGGCATGCCCTGCTCCCACTCATCCCACCAGCAAGCTCACAGGCATGATGCCATGTAACTCAGGTAACTAAATCATGACCTATAACCACCTTTGATGGTCAAGCAGTGACCCACAAGACCTTATCAAGAAAGATGTAAGCACTAGCAGGTGTTAAAAGTAAAGCTATCTGAGGTATTTACTTCAGTACAAATTATATTTCTTGACTGAGGTCTACTGGATAATACTGTGGCCAATCTACATGGCTTTGCAGATACAACTTAGCAACAAGGAGGCTTTTGTTTGGGGGCACGAACACGTCTCTTTCCCTTTTTTTAAACTGTTTTAAGTTTTGTTTTTAGAGTGTCATTTTACCTGTATTTGTTTCTCTAACTGTGACAAACGATTCTTTTTCTTCGTGAAGCCTTTATGACAAGGAGGGACACTAGTGAAATAGCATACAATGATAATAGTGTCAGGAAACGTTTATATAGTCTGCTGTGAATTCAACATGTGCCCTATAGGATCCATTTCCTGTATATAAAAACTCTGATGTCTGAAGACAAAAGGGGGGGGATATTTAATTATGCAAGAGTTTAGGAGGGGTCTATCTAGTGTACTACCAGGAATGTGGCAATACATTTTATTCATTACTAGTAGGTTCTTGATTTCTTCCTGATGCCAGTTGCAGGTTGGTTTATTTTTTATTCCTAAGGCAGGAAAAGGAATCACTGTAGCTTTTGTTTCTCTACCAAAACAAGATTGTGTACTTTTTGCATAGTAGTGCAGCTGGATTTTTGCTGTTTCGTCTGTCTCACATAATTCACAAACATTGATTTTATAAGTCATCAATGATCTGTTATATAAATACTATCTGGTCTAGATTTGCTTTCTTAGGTTTTTCAGGGTTTCCCAGCATATTATTATGGCAAATTTGCATGATATGTTCTTTGTGTCTTATATAAATAATTTATTTTACATGGATACCCTTTCAGATCCAGAGTGAAAAGAATTTTTCTTACCTTGTCTCTTGACTTTCATGGCAGCTTAACTTTTATCCTAGCAAACATCTGTCTTCAATGACAACATGTGCCAGTGGCAATGTGTGGTAACCATAAAGAAAAAGTGTTCATCTAAAGGAAATACTACCTGACCTCCCTCCTTCTCTGGGCTGTCAGGGCTCTAGCCTGCGGCAACTCCCAGCTCCTCTGGCTCTCCAGAACCTGCAGTAGTCAACAGCATGATCAGGGCAGCTTCTGCCAGTTCCTCACTGCACTTGCATCTTACGTCTTACCACAGCTCGTCCCAAGCAGCCATACAGTTTCACACCTAGCCTGATATGAACCTTCCAATGCTGAACTTGATTAATTCCTATTTTGACTCTAGGGCTAAAGCTAAGACAGTCATGCCTGGGTTGTGCTGTCTCCTGGTGGGGATTTGCACTACGGTTTTCAGCAGCCTCCCACCATTTCTGGAATGCCCCCAGACAAGCTTTGTTTCTGGGCAAAGTAATTTGGTGAAAGCTGACCAAGTTGCAAACAGCATTTGCCTATCTCCATGTAGCAAACCTATTGCAGGTGGGCATGCAAGAACGCATACAAAAGGCCATGAGATTTTCTGCCAGCTCTGAGCAGTGAATCAAAGCTTGGGGACAAAGGTGTTGTTCTTGTCTACCCACCTGATACCCAGGTAAGAAGAGACAGCTCTAGGCTACTCAACAACAGAGGCAAATTTCAATTTCAATGCTCCAAGAAAAATAATAAAATGTAATTTATCTCCTTTCTGGGGTGGTAAAATCTGTGACAGCAGTGTGTCAAGTGAGGTAGATGATATAACAGGTCTGAAGGAGGTCAGTGGCAGCTTCAGGGCAATGTGGATGGTGAAGGAGAAAGGTCCAAGTGGTGCCAGTCCAGGTGGTGCTGGGTCTGATTAAGGTCACCATCCAGAGTTCGTCATCCTTGGTAAATTAGAGGCCCAGAAATGCCCTCATCTCTCCTTGCAACATGTTAAATTAAAGGCCACTGTAAAGCTTTCTTAATGCTTTCTTAAATGATGTGCCTTAGATAAACATCTGGTTCCCTGAGCTCCCCTACGAAGTCAGCGAGTGGACAATAGTTAACCCGCTGCTATTTTTCTCATTGATTTAAGCATAGAGTCTCGAGGGAGAGGGCTTTGGAGTCTGGCATGCTGGTGACGGGACTCCACGCCTCAGGACTGGTGACATGTTTCAGGAGGTGGATGAGCTCCTTCCTGCGTGTGTATCCTAACCCAGATGATGGGGAGTGAAAGTGGAGAGCAGCCTGCAAGAGCGCAATCAGTGGGGTGAATCTGGACCTGCACGTCCAAGTAGGTGCATTCTGGTGTCTCAGCATGTGTGATGTGGTTTGGGCATATAAATATGCAGCATATCTTTCTATATAAAACATAGACATTAGTGCAAAAGAAATGCATTAAGCCCATGATGAATATCTTCATACCATGCTTATAAATGGAATTCACAGTCTTATGTTTTTATCCTTATCGGCTTGGCTAGTGCAAGATGCCATTCCGGACTGCAGGTAACACCTTTAGCATGCCTTGTAGTAGCAGGTATTTTCATATCCAAGCACTATAAATGCTGATTCTTTCTGAGACTCGTGTTTATACAAGTGTTCATACACACCTTTCTAAAGAAAGGGCCACAGGTAGTCCAGCTTAGGAGACTGGGAACCATTTTATAGGTCAATCTGGCATCCTCATGTCAAGACTCGATATGCCATTAGCAGAAACAGTGTTTTTAAAGATGACTGCAGGAGAGGAAAAAGGTTAGTCCCAGAAACTTGGACACCCGGGTGAATGAAAAGAAGGGAACAAACTATAGATCCTTTGTACTCCTACGCTGGCACATCAGTGACCTTCTCATGGGGATTTTGCGGGAGGGAGTCTTAGGGGATCGATGCCTCCTTAATTTGCACTGGGTGATCTAGGAGGGAAAGAAAACCTAGGTGAAATAAGAACATATAATGATTATGGTGGAGAGCCACCTACAACAAAAATGTGCATTGGAACAACCCAGCCTAAACTAGCTTCACCTAGTTTTTAGTGTTTTATGTTTGGTACCATATATTTGATTTTCAACTTCTAATATTTGTAGCATTACCTGGTTATCCAGTTAATGCTTAAGAGCAAAATAATTAAAAGGTTCATATACACTTAAAGATCCTTACAAGTTCCTTAAAATGGAGGAAAACCCCGTGAAAGTTGTATCTTGCCATCAGCATCTTTCTTTTTTTCTGAATAAGATACTGTCATACTTTTGCTTTGGATATGGGGCTATATTTTAATGGGTGCTAGCTAAAGCTAAAAAGTTTGGAACTTTTTTTTTCCCTTATGTTTTGCTGATGTTTTCCCTTATGTAGTGCTGGAAATACAGTCTTCCCAATTTTACAAACCAACAATGACTCAGGTCTTTTTGTTTATTGCTGTGATTTTTCTACAACAGCTGTAGATCTTGTCCAGAACAATGCAGAACATGATTCTTCTCGCTGCTTTGCATTTGTCCATGACCAGTGCAATGACCAAAGTTCTTTCCCAATGCCAGACAAGAGTCTTGATGTTGTTATTATCATCGTATTTTTTTCTACCAGACTTTTTTTTGCCTTTAGGCTACTATTAAAAAACCCCACAAAACCCAGACTATCCCCAAATTTATATTTTTTGCATAATTTACAATTTTTCAACAAAATTAGAAAATTTTCAATGAAAGTAAAGGCATGGGCTAAGGATATCATTGTTTAGCTAATGAAAGCTGAAAAGACATAAGCATAAGATGCGGTGGTTGAAATCTCTGCTTTTGCATGCTTTGTTTATGTATTTAATATTGCCAGCATTAATATTTATACTCCATGGGACTCACTAAATTTGCATTCATGGAAACTTAGAAAAGGATTTATCATGTAACTTGTTGTAATGGATGAATTCCCTTTCCCACAAAAGGTTGGACCAGAACACATTTTGAGGTCACTTCCAATCTGGGCTGTTCTGCAATTCTGTGAATGATGCACTAGCATTAGTTTACACCCAAAACCATATTTCAACATTACAGTACCAGGTTCACGTTTTTTGCTCTTGTCACTTTCTGATTCCAAATATTATTCACTCATGATCAAATTGAATTGACTTAAATAAACTAAAATAATAATAGTTCAAAAAATAAAATTTTCTGATTGGCAAACATCTTTTTGCTATATATTTCTATATTTCACATCTGTAGCATAGTAGAGGAAACTCACATTCTGTTGTGTTGCATGAAACCAAAACAGGAGCAATGTAAGTCAATATTTGGCACTTCCCATATATACAGCAAGGACCACTTTGTCTGTCTTCCAGATGAAGACTTACTTAAAAGAAGCAGCTCTATTAAATTTGGAAGCACATTTAAGTGAGTAAACATTGCATAAATGCTAAATAACACAGCAAATAAACTTTCCAGTGATAACCCCCAAATCATTTGGTTATGAATTTAGAAGACCAGCCATCTCTGCATATTGTGAACTGTCCCATGGTATGTCTAGAACTCTGAAGAGGAAATAATGTTTTCTAGTGGACAGTTAGACGAAACATATCTTTCAGGGATTATGAGAGTGGAAAAAACTCAGACCGTGTGTGATCTACATAGTAATGACTTGAAAATTTTGCATTCTACAATAACCAAGCTCTTTACTCTTGCTAAATTGTCATGGTGTTAACTTCATAGTGCATTTGAATTATGGAAAGACCACATGCACCATTCCTGCAGTCATCAAACTTTTGTTTGAATCATTACAGCTGTTTTCACAGTCATGGAGAGTCTGCAAACAGAGATGCTGCTGTGGCATCCTAATGACATACGAATAAATTGGAGATACACCCATTCATTGGTTCTGTATGAAGACAGAATTTCGAATTGGTACCGTCTGACTACATTCATGAACTACATACATACATGAATATGATTTTTGTTGCAACTGTTTAGGTAGTTTTGGTTGGTCATTCCACGTTTTAATTACCATCTGGGGAGAAATATTTCAATTCTGCTTCCAAAAACTCACCTCTCTTCCCAACCCTTCACTGATGGTCTTTCTGTTGGCTACATTCTTGCTCCAACTGCCTGCCTCAGAATTGATCAAATCTCAGATATATCCATCCTTAATCTCTTCCCCTACAGTCTCATTACCTGGTATAATGTTTTGGACCTCCAAATACACAGTGATCATTGTCTTAATGATTTTCTGAATTATTAATATTCCCATTTTACAGGAGCCCGGAGAGTCTTGTACAAGGTTATTTAAGAGAGTCAGCCTGTATTTCAAATCCATCTTCTATGCCCTAGTTATGTTCTCCCCCAAGCTTTCTAAGGAACAAACTTTTGCTTTCCTAGTATTTTCAGATAATTGTAATTCTGGCTGAGACTAGTAAACACAAAGTTAAGAACTTTGATCTTCAAGGTTGCTTAAATTTGAGATTAATTTTGTGACTAGGTGAGGATTTTTTTTTGAAGGGAAAAAGACTTTTTAAAGCAGAGATCATTTAATGAGGGAGCAAGAATAAGACTATAGGTGATCAGTCACACTGCTTGACAGCTGAATTATAAAGATTAATTCTCCAGTAATGTTGGCAAGGCGCTTTTGAGAAACTTCCCGAAAGAAATTAATTCACTGATTCACTGCAGGTTTCTGAATGGTGAATACATAGAAGCAGTCTGTTTTGTAAAGCTAACGACGCACTCCAAAGAGCTGATTCATTCTGAGAGGTTCTTGCATGAAACATCTTCTCTCAGTTTTTTTAAGACAAAATTTCCTTTCACCCCTCTTCAGAACTGTTTTTTCTGCTTTTCAGTATCCATGTGCTGTCTCCCTGGAGACTTCTCTGAGCCAGCCTTGAAATGAGTACCCCCCAGAAAGACACAGTGCAAGTTTATTGCTGCTTACATCATTCCTGACTTAATGATCTCTACATCTAAGTGGGAACTCAGATTCAAGTCCATTCTATTATCTGATTTTTTTAATTGCAAATTAGTTGCATTAAGTGTCATCTTTATTTGGAACTTTTTAGTCTAGATTACTCAGATACCAAATTAAAATGACAAGTAGTGCCAAATTAATAGATAGGCATGTGCTTGGATGCCTGTAATAATTTTAGTTCTCTGATCACCTTGTGAGGACATACAGATAATTCTCCACAATGCTGTTTCTCTTAATTTTTGTCTCTACTGATTTGTCCTTCATTCCTCATTAATGTGTCTCAGGGCTTGTTTGCTCTCCTAGCTGTTGCAGCCAGAGGGGCTGTTTTATATTCTTTTATAAGCTCCAGCTCCTTTATGCAGCACGTACTGAAGAGTGCTTCCTAGTTAAGAAGAGTGTGAGGAACAACCTGGCTTTTTGGAGATGGTAAAGGTAAACTGGGTACCTTAACACAGCATTCGTTTACCTGGGACTGGCATTCTGAAAAGAGCAGTGCTCCAAAGGCCTGGGAATTTATAGCTGAAAGAGAAGTTATTACTTGCCTTGCTTTAAAAAAAAAAAAAGGAAAACAGAGAATAATGTTGTAAAGCAGTTACAGAAGTATGAAATACATTCTAAATTACATGAGAAGTAAGATCTGACAGAGATGTCACTGTAGCCTGTGTATCACAGAATCATTAAGTTTGGAAAAGACCTAAGATCATCAAGTCCAACCATCAACCCAACACTACCATACTCACAAAACCATGTCCTGAAGTGCCATGTCCACATGTTTTTTGAACACTTCCAGTGATGGTGACTCCACCACCCTGGACAGCCTGTTCCAATGCTTGACCACTCTCTTGGTGAAGAAATTTTTCCTAATATCCAGTCTAAACCTCCCCCGGTGCAACTTCAGGCCATTTCCTCTTGTCCTATTGCTTGTTACTTGGGAGAAGGGACCAACACCCACCTCACCACAACACCCTTTCAGGTAGTTGTAGAGAGCAATAAGGTCTCCCCTCAGCCTCCTCTTCTCCAGACTAAACAACCCCAGTTCCCTCAGCTGCTCCCCATAAGACTTGTTCTCCAGATCCCTCACCAGCTTCATTGCCCTTCTCTGGACACGCTCCAGCACGTCAACATCCTTCTTGTAGTGAGGAGCCCAAAACTGAACACAGGATTCAAGGTGCAGCCTCACCAGTGCCGAGTACAGGGGCACAATCACTTCCCTGCTCCTGCTGGCCACACTATTTCTGATACAGGCCAGGATGCTGTTGGCCTTCTTGGCCACCTGGGCACACTGCCGGCTCATGTTCAGCCGGCTGTCAACCAGCACCCCCAGGTCCCTTTCCGCTGGGCTGCTCTCCAGCCACTCCTCCCCAAGCCTGTAGCGTTGCATGGGGTTGTTGTGACCCACGTGCAGGACCCTGCACTTGGCCTTCTTAAACGTCATACAGTTGACCTCAGCCCATCAATCCAGCCTGTCCAGATCCCTCTGCAGAGCCCTCCTACCCTCCAGCAGATCAACACTCCCACCCAGCTTGGTGTCATCTGCAAACTTACTGAGGGAGCACTCGATTCTCTCATCCAGGTCACTGATAATGATATTGAACAAGACCGGCCCCAGAACTGAGCCCTGGGGAACACCGCTTGTGACCGGCCGCCAGCTGGATTTAACACCATTCACCACGACTCTCTGGGCTCGGCCATCCAGCCAGCTCCTCACCCAGCGAAGAGTACATCACAGTAATATGTGTTAGGCCTGGAAGACATTCCACAAAGCTCTCTAAAGGCTCGTGAGCACCACCATGGAGGGTTTTCTGAGCCTGTACACAGTGCTGCTTTTCTTCAGAAGTCCAGCAAGTCATGTTTGAGACTCTACCTTGCCTTCACTGTCTTTTTGGGTATTACTTGGAACTCTGTTGCTGTGGTTTATCACGTCTGAACAAAAGGTTTGTCTATTTATGGATCTGAAGAGGAGTTGTTTCCTCCCCAGCTGGGTGAGACATGGGAACATAGCCTGGGTAATGACTGTGAACACATTCCAATTCTCTGTAGTTTTTGGACCTCATCTTTTTTCCCTTATTTTGTATTTTCACCTCAGCTAGCTTCAGTTATGAGGGTTACTGTGTTTATTCCAGAGGTATTCCTTTACTTAGTGTGATGCTTTGTGAAATAGTCAGCTAAGCATTAATCATTATTTATCTTGTCATTTTGGCTGTGTCTGACATATATTAAACTGTACCTCAGGATATACACATCTGGCAATGACAGTAATTTGTTAATTGAATGTGACTTTTGACGAACTTTTCACCCAGCAGGCTATGCCAGGGATTTATGAACAACCATATTTGTTAAAAGTTTTTTTGCAATTTTTTGTAGCAAGGATCAAACGAAGATATAGAGACTTTGCGATAGCCGCTGCAGCATGCAGGGTTGCACGTCTTTTGCCCGTTAATCCTCACAGGTACCAGATCCACCAAAGTTACATCTGACTTGATAAGTGCAAACTCCTAATGACAGGGGCTTGATAGCCACTCTCAAATGTATCATCTGCATGTGGCTATTCGTCACAGCAGCCATCACAGCGAGTACCCTCCTCAGTGGTGGTATCACCAGCTTGACTTGTCTTCCTTCCCCGTTCCTTGGAGAGAAGACTGCTGTTGATGGCACGGTGTATGTGCTGTTGGTGAGGCTCCACGTGTGCCTGTGTTCTCTGTGGAGGTGACATGGGAACAGCTCGCTTTCCCTTAGAAAGCAGAAACAGGCTTCAAAGGGTAGCACGTACTTTTCATATGAAAGAAGTGAAGATGACCAAACTGATAGGACACAAACCAACTGTATGTATATCTGGGACACAAAAATGAACTTTACGGTGGGAATGGACCCTTTCCAGATTCTTTTGGTTCTGTCTCTATTAAAGATTTGACTGTAAACAACTAGCTCAAGAGATGCCTCTTTCTTTATCTCAATTCCTGATTACCATTGTTTACATTCCTTTGGAAGAAACGGAGATCAAACACAGAATGGGATGAGGGAAGCTTTGGAAATTAGCTATATATACAGAGACTTGGTGAGAGCATTAATAGATGCAAAGGAAAATTGCAAAAAGACAGAAAATAATCCAAATGAAGGCAACTTGCAATATGAATATCAAAAGAGAACTAGTTGGAAATGGAAATACAGCACACTTGGAATTAATGTAGACTCATTCTAGGCCTGGCATGATTCATACAGTGCCAACAGGCTTTACAATTTGCATCAGTATCTATGTTTCCATACAATTTTGTAACCAGGCTATTTAAATGCTCTAATCCTTTTATGAATGTGTGTGGGAGCCTGGAGGTGAGGAAGGGTAGGAGGCAAGAGCTGGATGGGTATCTGCAGGGCACATCTCACATGCAACCGGTCAGGGCCAGCTCCGGGCTGAAAAAGCAGCATCTCTGTTCAAACCCTGGCTTTGTCATTCTGATACGAACCCATTTCAGCTGCAGATCCTCTGGGTAGACATTTCTGAATCTAGGCAACGTACTCTCCTCCCTTCTCCTTAGAGTGCTTTAATTCAAAGCCCATCTACAGCTGTCAGTTCTGCTCTAGGTCACAGCAAAGTCTTGAAGCCTGATGCTGTATCACAGACGACAGGACGCTTGCATGTGGAAGTTTGCATGTATTTGGATCTGTACATGTAATCTCATCAATCAGAAGCTTGATTTTTTGCTTCATACTTGCTTTCAACTTCCACGGAGTTAACTCTTGCTTCGTACTAATTTAGAGGCCAGTTGCTGGAGGCCAATATGTTGGAGGCCCTCTCCTGGTTTTGATTGATACGAGGGTACGATGGTAACAAGAAAAAGAGGTTGCCACTTAGAGGAGTATTGTGCTATGCAAACTAGGAAGGGCTCCATGCAGTGCTCATGCTGTCAGAATTATAATGAAAACACTGGTCAGTAAGTAAAGAAAAAATCTAGTATTCCTACCGAAACACCTTTTCCAACTAACATTCTCCCATAGAAGATTTCTGAAGGTCTCCAGAGTCAGAGCTTTCCCCAAGTAAGCACGAAGACTGCAGGCATTAAAGTTGCAGGGACCTGAGGCACAGGTGATGCACTTGTTTTTCTGTTTCTATAGCCTGTTATAAGCCTTGTTGCTTTCGGTCCTTTATTAGAGGCCTCACACGTATAAAGAAATGGAAATCCGAACTTTTGTGTTTAATTGCACCTGATGGATATTTCTTCCATAATTTGCACTTTTTTTCCTGTTTATGATTTTTGTTTTTACATAATTCTCTGATTACATGGGCAAAGGGTCATTTAATAATGTGCCGTGTGGAACAAGTACTTCCTTTTATTTGTTTCAAACCCACTGTCTGAGGATTTCATTCAGCACCTCTTTTATTGTGTTGTGAGACCAAAGTTGCATCTGGACCATTTTCTTTAATATCCCATGATGGGCCTTTAAGTAGTTATTAATCCTTTTCATCTCAAGATAGTTGGACTTTCTTTATAAAGGTCTTCATAGGTCTCTCCTAAAAGACCTTCACAGAATACCGTTACTGAATGGTATTTAAAAGTCCCATATAGACTGGATCATTTACATATGAAGGAGCCTGATGAAGCCTTCGGCAGACAGCGAGGATGCATGGCTTCCTTCCACAAAAGGTAGGTGGTGCTTCCCTATTAATTCAGAGTTATTCATATGCCAACTGATACTATTCTTTAGGATATTTTTAAGTAGATTGCCTCAAATACAAATACCCTCTGGAGCGCTTTTCAAGATTTGGTACCTTGTATTTGGCTGACTTCAAAAACTGTTTGAATGTTAAGTTTACACTTCAGTTAGTGGAACAGCTATTCAATACATGACCTCTCTGGGAACTCTGGGCGAGTAGGACTTAGGCCAGCTGATTTTATTATCCATTTTACCTATCTGAACTTTTTTTTTTTCTTCCAACCATCAGTGTCAGATAACTCTTCAGACCTATTTTTGTAAAGAAAGAGTATGGATATGAACATCTCCAAGCTCTTTGGTAGTGAACACGGCAACAAAGAGTTGAGTTAGCACCTCTTCTCTGAACTTGTCTGTGGTCCTTCTGCTCCTTGGTCATCTCTCAGCTCTGCAAAGCTTCCTAGTTCTTGTGGTCTAAGGTTTTATTAGTAACTTTTATACTTGCCTTTAGCAAGGTGCTCTTCGAAATCTTTGTTTACAGTTTTAAGCCTAATTTGTCTGAGTTTGTGGTGTATGTAAGCTCCCTTGTTTCCACAGAACTTCCACTTTTTGAAAAATGCCCTTGACCTTCAGATAATGCCTCTTCTTCTATTTAGCTCTATCATCTTATTTATAGCCCTCTGAGAATCCTTTCTTTTTTTTAACAAGGAATATTCATTTATTCTGCATCTCATGAGACGATGCTTTTACGGAGCAGCTTTCTAAAGCCAGCTCTCTAGAAGAAAAGAGAGAGTTCAGAAGCCTTTACTGAGGCAAGATTCTGCCTCCAGCTTAAAAGGCAGCCTGAGCCTCTAATACATTGCTACATCCAGTACTGAGGCTGCTCCGATCCTGTGAAAACCCAGCTCAGCATAGGTCTGTCCCCAGCTCAGGGAAGTGCCGTTGGCAGGCGGTTGGTTTGCTACGTGGCCCATCCAGAGAGGTGGCCAACAGAGAAGGACAGTGGTCCTGCAGCTCCCCACTGCTCCCCAGATGCAGGTCCCTTCCTCTCCTGGCTGGCATCACCAGTGCCCTCTACAGCAGGGGCACCGCACAGGGAGCAAAGTAATTCTGCTTTTGTTTCATTTTTACTTTATTTCTATCCTGTTTATCTTTAAAATTTTTGATGCCAGGTGGAACATGGAACATGGTCTCAGGACTGGCAAGGATCTGGGCCACTGAATTCATTCCCTGGCTTCTAGGCACCGCAGTAAAACATATCTTCTTCATAAATTTCTCAACTGGAATTCAAAATTAGTCATCTACAGTATTTTCCTCACTGGGTTGTTTCCTGTGATAGCAATTGGTTTCATTAGAAGCTTCTTTGGGATTTAATCTTACATTGTTTTCTATCGGAAACATTCAACAATATGTATAATGTAATATAAAGAAAGAAAGGGTTGGCATGAACATTATTAAAGTATACTAGGATTTTTTCCTGATCCTCCAGATGTCTAAAAATATAGAAACTGCACAGAAGTATAACATGAAAAGTTTCTCAGCAAGACTTCTAGATATAAAATCTGCTTTTCAAGCGACACTGATTTTGCTATAAGGAGGGAAACATGAAAATAAATCAAAGAAACAGCAGTTTATGATAAAGGGAAGAGAAGCCCTGTTGTGGCTCTAAGTGGGATGCCTCATGTTTCTGTCAAGGCATGCCCACAGGAGAAAAGAAGTTGATCCCAGCTGCTTTGAAACAGCTTTCCACTACTGAATATCACTAAGGCAACTGGTGACAGGTTTGCAGAAAAGATCTGACTCTCAGCGCCACAGGGGGAACGTGCACATCCCTGAAGAAGAACTTCTTGCCATATAGTAACCACCTCACTGGCATCGACGGTTCTTCCAGGCATTCGGTTTGGGTCTGATTTAAAATGGGTGTCTGAAGTGCTCCGTAGCAAACACCAGACGTGAAATCCCACCTGTACACGGCAGACACGGGCTGCATGAGGAAAGGTGGGCAGCAGCTCGCACTGCCTCCGAAGAAATAATGCCACTGCATCCGTCTGAAGGAACACGCAGATTGGGTTTTCCTTCAGAAGTCATCCAGTTGGGTAGAAAGATGTCAAGGCCTTCAGACAACATGAGCAAGCTAAATCCAGGACTGCGCTCTGGCACTAATATCTGTAATGGCGATATATATGGTGGTTGGGTGTATTCTTCTTTCCTCACGTGTCCTCACACAAACAAAGCACCGTAAATGATCAACAGGCTGAATTCCACTTTCTGCAGGACAAATGAGCTGCTGAATGTACATGTGTAGTATGAATACTAGCTTCATGGGAGAATAACTGCAGGTTCGTTCTTCTCAATAAACTTTTCTTATAACCTGGAAAATGGAAGACATCTGCCATTTATTTTTCTCATTAAGTTAAAAATAGCAGTCATAAGGGTTTTTTTGAGAAATCAAACCATCTGCCCAAATAATAAAATAAATGACAAAGAGACTCATTATTAAAGAAAAATATTTAGAGGGGGTAGACTAGAGCTCTTATACTTTAAGAGGACATTTAGAAAGATCTAATGAAAACACCAAGATAATCAAACAATTCCAAGCGATCACCTGAATTATTAGGTATTTAAAGTTCCCATTGTAAATTGGATTACTGTAATAATAAGGCTTAAATAGTCTTAACACCTAAGTATTCTAGGTCACACCAGAAAAATGTAAAAAGGAAGACCAAGAATACCAACTTCAACTTCAAAATAAAATAAAATGTTAACCGTCTGACTCCCTTTATTTGTTATCTTAAATAAATGTGATAAAATCTTCACATAGTTGGTAGTGTAGGCACTGAAAAACCCAGGTATGATGATACCCATCTTTAGCTGAATCTGTCCAGTTCTCAGAATATTGGGCAGAAATGGAAAACCTCTGTGTGAGTTCCCTTGTCAGGTGGCTCTGACTGGATCTAAGGGGAAGGCTCAGGTAAACAGGGCTCGCCTGTAGTGAGATTTTCAAAACAGTTTAAAGGGATTTCAGAAGAGATAGTCTATAGGCTTTTTGGTACAATGTAAAAAACCACCTATATTAACAATCAGTGCCTGAAATTTCTAGATCTTTTAAAAAGCTTTCAAAGCCAAAGTTTGGTATAATACGGTCCTACACATCCAGCTGTAGGGGATGTGATTGTGCTTTGATATACTCGAGGATGCCAGATGTTAACTTTTGTGTTTACACTGAACTGCAATAATTAAGACAAGGAACTTGCAGTATTTCTCACAGGGCAACATTTTAAGAGGAAAAATGCAAAGACTGACAATTATGAGGCCCAGGCTGGATTTTTTCAAGCTCCTGCATAAAGGCATGTCCCAGAGGCCAGAAGTCTTACGACAGGCTGGTGCAGCTGCACCACAGCCTCTGCCTCGGTGGTATAATAAAATGAATTTGGCCAAAAAGGGTCATATATGGCTACATCGGGGTGCCAACTTTTTGCATGGTTTTCACACCAGAATTTGCCAGACACTAGCTGTTTGCGCCGGGCAGGGGCAGGAGGATGTCCCGTGGTATTCTGCCGGTGCAGTTTGAGGGATTGCTGCCAAAAAAAAAAAAAAAAAAAAAGCGTAACCCGAAGAACCGAGACTAAAATGAGCAAGGCTGCAGGTAAGAGCTGTATTTCTCCCCCGCTATTTTTGGGTGACCGGGCTCTGGGACCGGCTCTCCGATCTCTCCGGTCGCAGAGGGACAGCCCCGTGCCTGCGGGAGGGCCAGGGAGGGCCAGGGGGGCAGCGCCGTCCCGAGCGGCCGCGACCCTCGGGGGTGGCATGGCCCTCCGTGCTTGCTGGAGGCGAGGGGGGGCCCGGCCAGGTCCTCTCTCCCGGCTGCTGGGGGGGACCCCCCAAGCTGGGCCGCCCCACGCTCGTTTATTATGGGGAGCGCTGCCCCATGCCGGCGCCGAGGGCCAGCCCAAGCAGGCGCGGGGCCCCGCTGCGGCCGCCCCATGGGCCCCGGCCCCCCCCACCGCTCCCCGCCGGGACGGGCGCGCCGGCGGCGGGGCGGCGCGGCCGCGGGGCGGGCACGGCAGCCCCCGCCGCCTCCCGGCGCGGCCGCAGCTGCCGGCGCAGCGTGGGCGCAGGGCAGAGACCCGCCGGCCGCGGGGACGGCTTCTCCGGCGCCGGGTGAGTGCGGCAGCGGCCGCGGGGGCGGCGAGGCAAGCTGGGCGGCGGGCCGGCGCGGCGGGGGAGGGCGGTGTCCCGCTGCCGTCCGGGCCGCGGCCGGCGGGGGCGGCTCGGTCGGCCGGTCCGGGTGCCGCCAGAGGAGGTCCCCGCCGGGGCCGGGGCGGGGCGAAGCGGAGCGCGGCCGCCGGCCGAGCCGGGGCGCGGCGCGGAGCGCGGGTGGCGGGCGCCTCCCTCCCGCCTGCCGGCGCGGCGGCCGCGGGCCCTGCGGGCGGCGTCCGGGAGCGGGACGGGGAGGGCTGTCCGCAGGGGACGTGTAGCCTCCCGGGTGCTGCGGGGGAGCGGAGGCGACGTAGCTGCGCAGGGAGCTGCCGGGGACGCGAGGTCCGATGTCCGACCGTGTCCCCAGCGTTCTGCGTGACCGTGGGTAAGTCACGGGTAACCTCGCTGTGCTGCCCTGACGGAGGTGCATCCCTACGGTGAGCCGACCAGGTTTAACGTTTATTAACGTCGGGTATCAACCTTTAGGAATTGCTCAGGGAAAGTGGCAGTAGGTGCCCTAAATAGAGTGCCTCTCGCCGGGAAGAAGCCGAAAATGACTTTTTCTCCAGCGGAAGAGGCAATCAGAAGTGCGCCAGGTGCCGGTTTTTTCTACAACTCATTTCTGAAATTGTGTTTCTCCGGTCAAATTAATCAGTGGCAAGAACATGAAGTGTAGAGAGTGAAAATACCAGCTGTATTTACATAACGACACTGCTTAGTTATATTAAATTACCTTTCTGAAAAATAACTTTTGTGCATCAAGTCCATAACTAAAGTTGCATGGACAAGATAACGAACAACTAACATGCAGTTTGTTGATGCAGAAGATGTTCCTAGAAAATGAGTTAAAATACATCATTGACTTTCATCTTTCAAGGAGTGTCCTTGTACTTTGATCACTCATAAGGCAGGGATTTTTCTTTCTGATTGCAACAAAATGTTGGCAGTAAGAGAATTTTTTCTTAATTCAGTTACGATGGATGCTCCTCTGCATTTGTTGAAAGTTATTTGTGGATTCTGAAGATCAGGCAAGTGCTTTTACTGAAGGAAGAAGTAAAAACAGTATTCAAAATACTCCTGAAGTGATAGATAAAATGATGTGCAGCATACTATGTGGTTGGTACAGATACACCCAACTCTTAAAGGTTTGAATTTTGAAAAATAATGAGACTTTGGTCATTCCAAGACAATCCTAGCTGTCTTTGGTGGCATTGTGGTTAGGATTGATGAATGTGAAAATATATACAGCGTGTTGATTTACCCAGTATAACTTCATCACCTTTTGTAGCCAGCAAAAAACAGTTTGGATGAAACATTTGATCACAACAGAGACCTTGAAGGAAAAACCATTACTTTGTTTACCTTTCCTCACCAAAGAAATTTTTTTTTTCTTCAGTTGTTAATATTCCCTTTGAAATGCTGAACGTAAACATTTGTGTTAAGATGTTTGTGAAATGTTACAGTGTGGTTGATAAAACTACTTACATGGAAGTAAAATAAATTCAAACTTCACTAGAAATATCCAAATAACTTACAAAAGTAATCACTTTACTGTACCATTAGAGGGGAGGTTTAGTTCTATAGACTGATTTAGAAATACACCCTTTTGGAGTAGAGACAAGTCTACTTTATTTTGTCTTAGACATGTCATGACAGTAACAAATTTAAGCAAAACAGCATATCGTACATCAGTATGCTATAAAAATATGCATGACAAATTCAAATATTGATGCAAATCGTGAAAGAGAGAGAGAAACTAACTCAGGACATGTTGTTAATGTGACTGGAAGTGCAAAATTGTTCTCATGTCCATTTATTGATCTAGCCTGTTCAAATACTATTTTCTGTTACCATAATGATGAGTGTGTTTAATGAATCATTCAGAATGTACCTGCTTCCTTTGATTTCTAAAACCTGTGGTGAAAATCTGTGAGGAATCATATGTGTAGTCTTCTCCATCAGCTAACGATCTCTCTAGTGGGAGACTGTATGTGCCCTGAACTCCTGCCAGGCTTTCTGCTGGACTTCATTGATTTCTTTTTTCTGGTGAAGGACCAGGACCAGCTCCAGGACCTTGTTTACTGTTCTGTGAAGGGCATGGCTCCCTCTTGACTGGCTTTGGGGGAAGAGTGAGGGAAATTTCTCTGCTCTCTCCATATCTTGATGGCCAAAGACCCTTCATTCACTGCAACATCTCCCTAGCTTGCTCCTTGCTCTCTCAAACGGTTTTGCGAGCAGTGAAACAGTGCAGGATTTGGGATTGATGGCTTGATTTGTTCCACTCTGTGGCATCCAGGCTGACCACTCAGACCCATGGGATCGCCACTGGCACTGAAAGGGGAGAATTAGAACAATAAATCCAAGCGATTTTGTCTGGTAAAAGTATTTGGACAGTCAAACATCAGTGCTAGAATGGATTAAGATTCTGGTGTTTACATTTTTACAAGGGGGTCATCCAGATTTTCGTTGCAGTCTAAGAGTGTGGCTTAGCAGAAATCCTAGGAAGTCAGAAATGGTGATCTGTTTGTGCAAAGCTCCAAAATCTGGCTTTCTTCACATGTAATGATGTCTTCTGTACCTGACTTAATAATTTGGGCTTTAGAAGTTTTTCCCATTTGAGATTTCTGTTTGCTGTTTCTTCCCCTCTGTGTTGACTATTCTTTTCAACCTGGTTTCCTAACGAGGTGAAGCTAAAATAATAATTTCACCTTGACTGATAGCCCCACTCATTGCCCCGGAGTGATTTTTTACCCCTGGGGATCAATTTCAACCAATATAAATAGAAGAGTAGAGATTTCAAAGTGATAAAATTCTTACAAACTTCAAGACTGCTGGTGACCAGGGAAGTGAGAGAGATGAGGTTGATGCCCCTACTGAGGGAAGAGCCGTAGCAAGCATTCAGCGTATCAGACATGAGAAAATTTGTGTGGGTGCTCCATAGGATGCTGAGCTTCATAGCTGCTGCTGCTCACAGGGTTGGTGATTCTATTTTTCAGTTTCTCTGGTCCTTGGGAGTGCACATTCTTGGAAGTTTTGATAATGCCTTTTCTGCTCCATAATCCCCTCAAAATAAGCTCTATTTGTCCCAGATGTTTCTGGTAATGAGATACATACAAATGCTCTTGTTCCTCAACTTCATAAACTGACCTCTTGCTCTCCTAGCCCATAATTTTTTTTTATGTATACATATATATATACACACACACACACTAGCCCATAATTTAATACTAGATACAGGGTTGATAGCTGACAGTGCTGTAACTTTCTTTTGTTCCCTCGACTCAGTGCAAACACTTGATTACTGTAGTCACAATAAAACCTACTTTCTTTCACAGTCCGTTTCTCTGAATTGCTTACAAGTTTTTGATTAGACTTTAATTTGCTTCTTACTGGCATTGCTGTTCCTGCTGGTTACGGCTGCATCCGAACGTCCTCTTTTGCTTTCTCGGCATGGCGGGATGCTGTAGCACTCTCCCGGTGTCACGGTGGGCGAGGGGTAATGGAGCAGAAGTCTGGAAAGGTTATCTAGCAAGACCTTTATAAATACATGATGTTTTTATTGACTTTTAAGTGGTGGTTACTGTTCTGATTATTTGTTCTGTTACATGACTAAAGTTAAGAACTGTATTTATGGCCGGTTGCCCTTTTTCTCCTTCCTTGTCTTTCCAACATTAATACCATCACAATTATTCCTTTCTTTCTTTCATTGCCTCTCTAAAAAATTGCTTTGGGTGTTTGTTTTGCTTTGAACGTACATATGTAAATGAAACCGATTTACTAAAGTGCTTAGTGAACAATGTTCATTTCTTTTTAACTATTCATCTGCATTCAGGTTGCACTAAGCCCTCCTTTAGCATCTTTTAGAAGTCGTTTCTGTATCACCAAAGCCTGCATTCCGCGCTTGGGTAGCCATTACACTCGGTTTGTATCAGCGAGAGGAGGAACGAGGAGCACAAGAACGTCGTCTTTTTGGCTGGGAAGGAGCACGTATGTATGCTCACGCAGCGTCTTGCCCTGCCTCATCTTCTCGCACTTCGATGGAGCCGAAGAGCCTTCCGCCCCCGCCGCGCGGAGCTGGCCCCTCCCGGCAGCCCCGGGGGCTCTCCCCGCGCCCCGGCCGCCGGGCGCGCCGGGCGGGTGCCTCCCAGCCGCAGCTCCCCCAGCGGTTCCTGCCCCCCCGCCCCGCCAAGCGGCGGCACCGCTCCCAGGGACGCGGGATGTGGCAGCGTGCGTGGGTGCCCACCCAGTCTTCTTCGGTTAAGATGCGTCCCAGGGGGTCTTAAAACCCTGCCAGCAGAAGCGTTTGACTTGAACCGCCGTGACGGATCGGGTGGGGCGTGCAAACTCCCGCCCTGACACGGGCTGCGGCGCCCCGCGGGGAGGGGAGCGCGGCCCGAGCCCTTGAGCGTGGTTCCGCTGCGGCCGAGGCAGCGTGTTTTGGGTACAGCCTAAAAAACCGGCCTCGGCGAAGGGAGAGGACGGTTCTGCCGGCTGGGTCAGGTCTGCGCGGCGCGAGGGAGGACGTGTACCATGAGCGGCCTTTGGGCGCGGAGCTGGGTCAGGCGCACCCAGGCTGAGACCTGTGGTCGGGGGGTGTCCAGCCCCCTTGCCAGAGCGCGGTAAGAAGCTTTTCTGCGCCTGCTTGCTTTGGTACGCAGCACGCATCTTCCCGAGCTGACCCCAGAGGTGGGGGCGGTTCTGAGCTGCGTTGTGCTGCAAGGACCCGGCTCTTGGTTTTCCATTACAAAAATGCACCTTCCGTTTGCTGCGGTGTCCCTGGGAAGGTCCCAGAGAAGCAACTGCAGATCAGGGAGCGCTTCTTGCTTTTTTCTTCTTTAATCCAGATTAAGCAGTATTTGCTGCATACATAATGATAGCAGTGCATTATTTTCCCCTCTGTTGGCTTTCCCTGTCCTGTCCACATGTTCCTTCCGACAAAGGAAGGCTTGTAGTACACAGTATTGGTGATGTTTGCAGGTCTAAACACCTGCTGATGTGGAACAGGGCAATAATTTATGCTGCTTTCCAGCCTTCGTGGGCAAATGGGCAGCCTTTTATTTTAGCCTTTTTCAATTACCTTTGAAGCTGGTTTACAAAGTCCTGTGGGTAACCCACAGGTTTGACCGTAGCCTCCTGAGTAACCTCTGACGGCATTCAGTGATGCAGCTGCAGAGTTGTTGAAATGTCCTTGAAGATGTGCTGTATTCACCACCTCTTGGGCAGGGACAGTGTCCTCCTCTGCAGTGACAATCCCTCCTTGAGAGTCGGCCTTGGATCCGATCAACATCCTGCAACTCTCTTTGCCTGAAGGGAAGCCAGCAGGTCAATAAAAACAGGTATTAAAGTGAACATCACTGGACCGTGTAAGCTCTTTTTACAAGACAAACCCAAATGCCTTTGGTCATTGTGAGTATTATTGCTGCTGACTTGTTGAAGGGTAATGTCACTCAGATACTCTTCATAGTATCTTGAGTTAGTTTCAAGTACGAAATGGTTGGCAGTACCTGTGTGATAGGTGTTGAAAGAAGAGGAACCAACAAAAATGAAAATTAGGACAACCAGGGAGGAAGTTTCAGTTTCTGTGCCCAGAGCTTTTAATAGTGCTACTTCTTCATACGTTCAGGACAATATTGCATTAAAGCGTGTACATTTTCTACATAACGTAACGTAACATAACATAATTCTGATTAGGAAGCGTTTTGGAATTACTCTATACCCTAGGGAGTGTTTACATGGAAGCTCTGTGGATGTGTACGCTACAAAAAGTATCTGGAAGGGTGGTATTTCATGATCTCTGTACAATGTCTAGTGATTGAGTCTGAGATACCAGACAAGCGTTAATAAAATTCACGCAACTATGTATTCGGTCTGGATAAAGAATTCCCTTTTGCTCAAGCTTGACATCTCCTTTAAGCTTTGTTTTGCCTACTTTTGAATCTTGTGTCATTTGTATCCTCTAGCTGAGCACCTCACCTGTCGATATTTATGATTCCTTCCTTACAAGGTATCTTGCTTTTGTTCAGACAAGCAGAGGCGTTGGCAGCAGTCATGTATTTCATACTAACTAACAAAAGCACTCTGTGGCGTATCACTGTGTGATGCCAAAGAGATTATCATTAAGGTGAGTCTACGCCCTCCCTCTGCCTCATCAAAAATAGCTTTAGTTCTTCGGTGGTATGTGGTATGCTTTGTTCATAAGCAATTAGTGTCTACAAAGTTGGATCTTACAGTCCTTAATTAAGAGAGTTTCCAGTAAATAGTGTTGGTAAGATTTGTCCTGTAAGTGTTTATATGGAGAACTTGGAAGGTCTGTTCTCTCTGTGGTAGACAGGGTTTGGTTAGATAGGAGAACTAAAGGAAGCAGCAGACAGGAAAATGTCTAGAAATTCTGTTTCTGAGTGGACAAGCAGTTCTGAAAATAGTTTTTGAAATATAACCAGAATTTCCCCCATGGTACCAAGTAGAAGGATGTGGTTTGTCTAATACCTGAAGTATATCTACATTTCTCAGGGCTTAGCCAGTGGTGAATCGCATTGTTAGATTTGGCAGATGATATGACAAGGTGTTAAGCGATCATATGGCACTTCATCTTAATTTAAATCCAGGATATAGTGGGAGTGCTGGAGCTTTTCTGCTGATGTATAAATAAAAAATTGGAGGACGGGCTTTATAAACTGTCCTGCAAAAAAGGGGAGCCACCCTGTGAGGTGCTCAGCCACCTGGAACTTGCTCTGTTTCTGCTGCTACTTCTTCCAGAGCATGAATGGGATGCTCTTACAGACAGGACTTGTAGCTGGAAGACAAGGCGCTGGTTTAACTCTAATCCTGCGTGTAGCAGAGCTGGGCTTGGATGCAGGACCACGGCTCCACCTCTGACGCCGAGAGTCAGACGATGCTGTGGAGCTGACAAGGGCTTTCGGTGTGATTCACTTTCATCTGTTCCCAGGTAAAAGAGGGTGCACTTCCTCTGGTGAAGAAGCCGTTTCCTAGAGTATCAGGAGCACAACAGTCACATCTGGAGCAGTTGCCCTGTCAGGAGAGGCTGAGGGATGGGGCTGGCTCAGCCTGGGGAGAGATGGCTCCGGGGGGCCAGCAGTACCTGGAGGGAGGTGGTGGAGGAGAGGGGGCCAGAGAGACAAGGGGCACGGGCTTGGCCAGGCAAGAGGGGCTGAGACGGGACCTGTGGAAAAGGCTTTTTCCCCGGGGCCGGCGGGGCTGTCATGGTTTAGCCCCAGCCAGCAACTCAGCCCCACGCAGCTGCTCACTCACTCCCCCTTGGTGGGACAGGGGAGAGAATCAGAAGAGTAAAAGTGAAGAAATTCATGGTTTGAGATAAAGACAGTTTAATAGGTGAAGCAAAAGCCGCACACAAGCAAAGCAGAACAAGGGATTCATTCACCACTCCCCATGGGCAGGCGGGTGTTCAGCCATCCCCAGGGAAGCAGGGCTGCGTCACGTGTAATGGTTTCGTGGGAAGGCAGACGCCATCACTCTGAATGTCCTTCCACCCCTTCCTTCTTCTTCATCCCAGCTTTATATACTGGGCATGACGTTATATGGTAGGGAATACCCCTTTGGCTGGTTTGGGCCAGCTGTCCCAGCTGTGTCCCCTCCCAGCTCCCTGTGCACCCCCAGCCTGCTCGCTGCAGGCCGGCACGAGAAGCTGGACTGTCCTTGACTGCTCAGCAACAGCTCAAAACATCAGCACATTATCAACAGTTTCTCATCCCAAATCCAAAACACAGCCTCACACCAGCTGCTGTGAGGAAAATTAACTCTTGGCTGAAACCAGGACAGGGACAGAGGCACAGGCTGCCCAGGGAGGCTGCGCCGGCTCCGTCTAGGGCTTTCCAACCCCGAGGGGGCTCAGCCCTGAGCCGCCCGCGCTGACCTCGGCACCGAGCCTGCTGCCGCATGGCCGGGCCGGGGACCTCCCGAGCTCCCGTCTGCCGCAGCCGTCCTGCCACCCCGTCATCCTGCGTTCAAAGCTGAGCCCCTGAAAAGTTGCTGTGAAGCTCTTGTGACCATCTATGCATGAAAAACGTAACAGGGAAGAGGGACCCTCCCTTGTTTCCCAGACGGTACTTTTAGTAAGAAATAACAAGCAGATGCTTACAACAGCGTAGCTGTTTGCAGTTCCTGCCTTAAATATCTTGGTAATATAATCTGTCTTAAATACGGTTAAATTCAATGATGTAAAGTCATTTGTAAGTGCGCAGCACGTGCTCTCTTTCAGGCTGCAGGTCTAATTCAGTTTACTGCTGCTTTTGTTCAGCTAAGAAAAGCTTTCTCCAAGGCACAATGTAGTACCACAAATATGCAGGGATTGCTGTAAACATGTTTTGCTTAAGTGTTAACGTGATATTTCTGTTCTGTGTTCGAAAATGAAACAGTAGTCCTGTTGCTTTCTTGACAGTAGGCATCATGTGCAATGGCGTGATTTTGGGATTTTAAAGAAAGGTCCCTCAATGGGGATGGGTTCTTCTAATATGTCTCGCTTGTTTTTGCTCTTGGGAAGCTAGGGTATTAGAAATTCTGTGCTACCCTTCTTATGTTCTCTTTAAATGTCTTCTCAGAGGAGCTGGAGTGCAGTTACACCTCATGATAATGAAGTCTCCTGAGAAGACAGCCACTCACTAATCTGTTATTAAGATTGTGGGTTACTTTTGTTTAACAAAAAATGTGAAAAAAAGTAAAATAAAAGCAATTGCTTCTAAAATAGATATAATCTCATTTAAACAAACATCAAGCAAAAAGCTCCTCTCCCTGTTGTGAAAGCTGTTTCATAAGCAGTGATTGAACATGTGTTCCCTGAGTGGTATAAAACAGTTTGCATTAAGAAGCCAGTGGTGCGTTCAACCACCTCCTCGCTCTTCCCCATCATTACTCAGAAACTGTCACTAGAAGTGCTTGCTGTTTACCTCGGAGGACTTAAAAAAGCTTAAGAAGATGAGTGTGTGAGGGTTGGAGGAATATTTGTTTTCTTTCCCCTTGAACTTTAATTTGTTTGCTGGAAAAGCTAGAATTGTGGAAGGACGGAACTGAATAAAAATAAATCTCAGCGGATTACTAATGGAAACATCCTGTTATTGATATGGTTGGAAGCTCTCCACTTGAACGTGGAAGGCATATAGCATAGAGCCAGAGCACAATGCCTTTAGGAAGAAGATGTACTGAAAAGGCAATGCTAGCTTTTTCTGTTCTGAATTTGTACTTTTATCACTTAGAGTTTGAAGAGAGTGTACACACTGTCCACACAGTTCCTTTTATTAATGGGTTAACGCACTTTTATGTTCCTTCTCTCCTTCCAGATTCTCATTACTTACAGGTAGCTGGAAGTAGCACCTCAAAGTAAAACAGAATAAATGGGACGATGTGTTTCTCAAACAGATTTCCCAATACAATCAGTGTATTGTTTCCGTTCTAGCAAGTTTTGAAAGTAAAAGAAATAACTATTAATTCATGATGCTAATTCGTTTACCTCTGCTAAGTATTAAAATAATTCCTAATGGAAACCTACTTCCTATAATCACATTTAAGTAGAGACAATTTCTTGTTTTGAGTGAAGTATAACGATTCATGCATCTTACCATGGAGATTGAACGTTATTACAGAACCTCAGTTATCTTGAGGTTATAATCAGTTATAATGAGACATTCAACTGTATATTCACTGTGTTAATTAAGTGACTGGCTAACAAGCCATCCTTTGTAGAGTGTTAAATTATGTCATATAAAGAGACAACAAAGAAATTTGGGCACCACTTTAGAAAGAAGTAGTAATTGGTGAAGCGTCTGAAGAGTGTAGAAGAAAGCTGAAGAAATTTACCCAGCTGACCTATTTTGCAAGTCCTCGTGGAGTGATATCTGCCTCTTGATTCTGACTACCAAAAAAATCAATTAAAACTTCACACCATAGTGATCTTAAAAGTTGCTTATTCTTTAGACTTCTGTAAAACCTAGAACCTGAATTTCTATTGCTTAAAATTAAATAAAGATTTAAACTCCAGAAGAACTGAAAGATGAGATTCAGAGATGTACTTTTTTAAAAAGGGAACTTTTAAATTATATTTAATCACTTGATCAGCTGTTACTATAAATATTTTAACTACGTAAGTTTTTTAAGTATACGTTTTGAAAGGAAATGGTAATTTAGTTATTTAAATCTATATCTTGGCCTTATTTCTGTACCTTTTCAGAACTTAGGAAAAAGCATGTAAGATTAGAGGTGAATCAAAGCAGATTAAAAAAAGGTCAACTGAAATTTTAGATGGTGCGGCCCCTCCCTACCATCACTCCACCTCTCCTCCTGATGCTGTTCCATTTGATTAAAGCCACCAAAAAGCTGGGATTTCCAGTGCGGACCTTTCTGTAGAGCTGCCATTCAGGGTGGGGTTGAATGCATCTGTTCCTGCTTTATTCCTGGTTGAGAGCTGGAGAACAGAGATGACAGCCGGCACGGCCGTCCCTGGAGCGAAGGACGTTTCTGGTAATCTCGGTTTCCTTGTTCAGACTTTGCAATGTCAATATTTCGTGGAGGAAGAAGAGCGAGGCTGACAGCCTGAGCTGCCATTTGATGTATAGGTGCAGCGGATCGGTTGGTTGTGTCCCTGACAAGTGAGGCGGTCCAGCAGTTCAGGCTTAGAAAAGCAGGAGCCCACCGAAGGTGAGACGTAATTACCATTTGAAATTAAACTTTTCGCAAAATGGGGATATTTGTTCAGATGTCTTGCTGAGAGCTGGCGGGGGGGTCCGGCTCCACTCCTCCCGTGCCAGTCTGAACTGCTCCAGCAGACAACGAGCCAGCGTAGTCAGCTGAACAAAGTATGTGCAGGGTACGACCTACTTCTGGTTTTCTAGTGTCCGTGTTGACCTCTCCGATGTTTTGGGGTGAAGGCCTTGATAGGAGCATACATAGAGACATGCTCTTTTCATGGAGACCTTTTTAAGGCTGGATCTTGTAAGAGAGAGTGTAAGGTCGAAAGCATGAGGATGGATGGCTCATCACTAAATGGGATGTGACGAGGGGGTAGATGCTCGGCCTTGGGCAGCATGGGAGCTAAAAACAGCTTGGTGATGCTGGAGCTGTTCTGGGTTTGTTCAGAGGAGCGAACCCTTGGGAGGGGAAAAAACCTGAAGCTGAGGAAGCAGTATTACGTGGTCATGTCTGATAGCAGTATGGGAGTTTCAAAAATTGTTAAGAAAACAGGCATATGGACTGTATAAAAAGCACATAGGCTTATTTTGAGTGAGGATCATAGCAGACACTCTGTTCTCCATTTTACATCTCCTCAGCAAGTGTCTTCACACGTTTTCCTGTAGATATGTGTGTCTGAGTTTAGGGAGGGAGGGTGAGGAGGAAGGGAAGCTGAGGAGAGAGCGATGCGGGGATCTGGCAGAGATTAGCACCAAGTTTGTTTGCAAATGGAAGCTGCCGAGGAGCTGCAGTGGTGGGTTGTATTGTTAATTACATTTCGATAGAAAAGCTGCCGCTCAGGAGAAAAAGGTGTTTCCAGTAACAGCTCTGGAGCTGGAGATCCTAGGAGAGATGACACCCTGCAAGTACGTGGTGCTCAGCATTCGTTGGTGAACTGTGACATCTGAAATGAGACTTCTCTAGGTAAAAGTAGAGCTTAACTGTGCTAACTATTCAGCAGATTCTTACTGAGACTCCAGTGTGACTGTTTAAACTGTGAACAAAATACCAGGAAAACCCCACCACTAATTCTGTGGCATCTGCTTTCTGGAGGAAATTGCACCTTCATTTTCTAAATTAGAGGAACAAAAATAATAGTTGATTTCCATACACAACCCCCCCCCCGCCCCGATCGTGCTGCATTTGGTAATAAATCACAATAAAACAGCTCATGAACTGCCTGTACTTCTCGTCTGGGGTGCTGAGTTTGCGGGGTGTTCACCGGAACGCCGTGGGACGGGCAGCCGCCCGTGGGAGGGGGCAGAGCTGGGGCGACGGGCCGGCGGGCGGCTTGGGGAACAAGGTCTGGGGCGCGTGGGAAGGGCTTGCGGACCCCTTGCTGCGTGGGCTGTGCACCACAGCTTTGGCAACGGGCGCCGATGGTGCTGGGCAGAGGAGTGAGATAAAAGGTCGGGACGGTTTGGTTTTGTAAGCAAAATGGGCTGGATGGATCTCGTGAGACCTTGAGAACGCTTTGCTAGTCGATTGAGGAGGAGAACGGTGGCGGACTGGATGAATGTGCCTCAGTTGTACCCAGCTGTCACCTCATGACACCTCATCTGTGTCCCGATGCAGGTTGCTTTCCTCCTTCAAGGCAGCCTGTGAAATCTTGGATTGCCCCCTCCTCCATTAAAAAATGAATGGATGCTATAAAAATACCAGAGCTAGAACATTTCCTCTGATCCTGAATTTCCCACGGCAAGACTGCTCTGTATTCAACAATTTAATGCTGGGGCTGGTACTGACGCTCGGGTTTAATAGGGTTTATTAAAGTATCTTCGCTATTCAGAAGAATAAAATCGTACTGGTGGGTTTTTTTGCACTGTTTATGCAGTGCTGAATTGCACTGTGTGAGGTTTCTCCTGTTTTGGTGGTGAAGACTATCTTATCCTCATCCCCACAATTCAGGAAGAGCACTGATGTGACAGTGTGACAGTGGATCTGTATAACCAGAAAAGATACTGGTAATCAAATATGGAAATCTGTAGGAAAGGTCTTTTTAGTTATCAGATGCATCTGCCCTTTGCCCATCCACTAACTTTCAGTTTTAATGGCTCTGGGGTGGCACAGATTTGTTACTGATCCTTGCTTTGAACCAGCAGTGCTACTCAGATAATGCGGGAATTGTACGGACCTTTAGATTGAAGGATGGTTCAGATTAAAAAAAAAAAAAAAAAAAAAAAAAGGAAAAACCAAACCCGTCAAAAGACCTTTTCTACTACAGCACCAAATTTATTACTTCTAATTCAGAAATTCATTTAAACCGTTCTTTTTATCTTTCATAACTTGATTTTGGAAAGGCATCATTACCGTGTAACCCTGATTTTTTATTTGTGTTTGTTTCTCTGGGATTGAGTAGTGAGGGCAGCTACCCAGTTAATCCAGAATGGGCTTCAGCAAATCCCAGACGGTGGTGTGTAGCGTAGCAGTACCTCCCAGCGGCGTAGCCAGTACCTCCTTCCCCACATCCAAGAGTGTGGGACGTGGGGAAGGGGAGAAAGGTCTGCAGCTATTTGTCTGCTGCTTGTCGCATCGCATCTATTGAGCATTCACACGGTTGGCTTCAGCCTCACACCTCCACCTCAGCTTGGTGGTTTCGTGGCCATTTGTGGCACAGGGCTTACTCTGGCAGCTGCATCATTCTTTGGCGTTTTCTCCAGCCTGCTGGTAAGCCACACCTGGCTGTTGGAGCTGATGCATGCTAGGTTTTAGGTTGTGGCACCTCACAGGTCCCTCCATGCCGTGGTTTGGTGGTGAGGCTTCTGCCGGCTGGTTATGGGGCATCCTGCATAGGAGGTGCTGGAGGTCATCGTTCAGCTGGGGATCGCTGACGTGGGGGTGGGTTTTCTCATGGATCTCCTCGCTGGCTCCGCAACAGCTGGAGATCTGCACCAAGATTGTTCACATTCACCTGCTTGCCTCAAACCAGTTCTTTCCCCCTCTTTTTTTAACAGTGGAGAAGGAAAGTGCAGAGGCCAGCACTACTGTTTTCAGTCTCAAGAAAGAGCATTTGCAGCATTCCCAATGCCTGTAAAGCAGGCCACTAGAACATGGGCGTGTTTACCAAGAAATATTGGGTTGTCCTCTTAATCCGTAACACCTCTGACAATAAAATAGGAAAATGTTACCTTCTGAGTTGTGATATGAAGCCTTCAACACGTAGAACGGACAACTGTGCTGCCAGGGAAGTTTCCTGAAAGACTGAGGAGTTTATGTTCTTCTAATGAGGCAAATGAGTGATGTACTCTGGATTCAGTTGTGCCAAGTGGGTGCTAATGGAAATTAATTTTTTGTGAAAAAGTTTATGATCCCAGAAACATTTACTAGCATGTATGTAAAACATGCTGCATAACGCAAGTGTTTTACTGTCACACAGACTGGGCACCGTTGTTTCACTTGATTTATTTTTCTCTACAGCCACTGAACGACTCCAGTTCCGTTGAACTATTTTGGGTCATTTAGTAAAGCAACCTGAAACAACACTCTACTAAATACTGCTTTCCTGGATGTGTACGTTCAGCATATTTTCTTGATGCATGAAATCTTAGAAAGGCTATTGGTATATCCTGACTTTGATTTTTCTTCTTATAGTCATTTACAGTTTCAAAGAAAACTTCCACTTGCATTGGTAAAGGACTTAGTGCAAACTTGCAGCTCATTCTCCTTTGACTAAGTTGTTTTGTCTGTGTCAGTTTTTGATATATGGTCCCCATTTTTCAGCCTCCGATTCTGTAGCTGAAAGACCGAAGTTCCAGGCGAGTAGTTTATTTGTAGATGTTCCTTCCTTTTTCTTCCTCCAGATGTAATTTTCATACAAAAAATTTAAAAAATTTCATATAGAGAGAGTATTTTGACAAGACAACTCCCAGATATGTTCAAAACGCACATCTCTGAAGAATCAAATGTTGACTCATGAAATTCAGTGAGCAGAAAAACTGAGAGGACAGTGTAGGACTGGCTGACCGATGCATCCTAGAAGAACACGTGGTAAGAAGAGCCTAGGCATTAGGCACAAACCCCTGACCAATGGTATTTGTGGCAGGGTAGCTTTTGTGCTTTTAACAGACATGATACTACTGCTAAATGTACTGCTTCTTCATGCTGCCTTCAGAATTCTTTGGAAGAGCAAAAAATCACTAAGGACAAATAGTAAGACAAAACTCAGAGCATTGTACGAGAAGTTCGCTGTAGAGGTTGGACATCCTGTAGTGGGAATAGGCATGCTTGAATGCTATGTATGAATATTTTTCTGATTTTGAATAAAACTCTGAAAGGAACTTGGCTGAATACCTTAAATCTTGAGGCCTATGCCATGTGTCTCTTCATTTCTGTGAGATGTATCCTACCCTATTTCTATTTCTATTTCTACCGGGTTTTTACGCATTTCTTTGGAAGCAGTGCATCCTTAGAAGAACTTTTTAGCAGCTCTTTCAAGAACAGTTTCCTGCCTCAAGAGGTACTTTTTAGCCAGCTTAGACCCACAGCTCACCAAGGCCTAAGGAATGGACCACCCAGGACTTGAAGGGTAGTGTCTCGTGTTGGTGCCTGTCTGCCTTGTTGAGCTTCAGGGTAAATGAGGGCAAATTTGGCTTCTGACATAATTCAGAATATCTGTTACAAATTGTGCCTTGTTACATTAGCCTGTCAGATGGATCTCTGTGGCACTGTGGTACTCTGGCTCTGCTTTTTCTTTGGTGATGTCCTCCATACCAAGGGCGGTTAAAAAATCTGTAGATCTGCTTTCTTGTCTCTCTAAAGCTGCATGGTTGATTGATGTGTGACCCGAATATATCCTGTGTAGAGCATTGACATGTGAACTGTTGTCAGAATAAGCAAGTGCATTTGTCCTTTTCCTGAATATGGGTAAAGGGAAGATTTTATTCCTGGAATGAAGAGAGGGAAAGCTGTTGCTGTGCATACCTGAGAGACAGATGGACCAGGAGTAGTACTTGGCGAATTAACAACAGAATTATGTTCATTTACAGGCTGCTGAAAGCTACATAAGCACTCTCCCATCATTTAAGTGGTATACATAGCAGAGAGAAGAGCCAGAACACCACCAGATTGCCTGAGGTTTGGTTTCACAGCACACTGAATCTGGAGGTGACCTTCAGTTATCATCAATGTGACATCCTTGGATACATGGTGTGTCAAGGCTTCCTTCCGTTGTTTTGCTTCAGGTTTGACCTCAGTGATACCAGATGTGGAATAACATGTGGTCAGTCACAGCCTGTTAGGTTAAAAGAAATGTTAGCAAATGTGATAATAGAGGCTGCATGGTGGAGACCCTTGTGCTAACAAATGCAATAGGTTCTTGCGCAGAACAGTTTGGGTGGGGGGAAAGGAGGAGAAACTGCGATGATAAAGTGACATGAAATTGGGGAGGGGAGAATGAGTGGTGGATTCAGCAGCGACTCTAGACAGTTTTCAAACATACTTGCTTCTCTTCAGGCTTATCATCAAGGATTCAGGCTTATCATTGATGCCATTGACATCAATTATGCCTTTGTTTTTTTGGTTGTTATTTGCTACATGCAAATATAAATACTGTGTTTTCATGATGTGTAAAATTGCATTCATCTACTGATAGCACCAAGGAGTCTTGCAGAAGGGATTGCAAAGCACTTGTAAAAATCGCATTTGATGGATGAAGCTATAATGGAGTATGCAGAGGTTAGGGCTGGGGTTTAACGATTCCTGCTTTCCCTCTCCTACTCTTTGCAGAGATGCTGTTGTTCCAGGGAGAGCTAAGAGGTGCAGTCCTAACCCTCAGGGAACCACTTGGGCTGCAGCTGTGTCTAGCCTTCACAGTGCAAGAACAAAGACTGAAGAAAGCCTTTTTCCACCTCTGTTGTCCCTCTCCACCTCTTTAGGGATCAGATACGATTTATTGTCTTCTCTGGGACGGCTCTCCCCTCACCTCCAAATACCATTCAACCTTTGGCAAGCCCTGGTGTGCCAGCAGATTGCTTCAGCTGAACATTGGCAAGTGACCACAAGCTGCTGTGAGCGTGGGTCTGGGCTTCTGACATCCTTTTCCTTCTAATCATAGGTTTTTAAAAAGGGATTTAGTTTTGGAACTGCTGACTTTAGCTCTCACATCTATGCTGATATCTTTATTTATGGCAGGTACAGCACATAAATTGTCATGTCCTGACTGCCCAATGTCAGGGATGTCTCTGTAGACAGGAGAGCAGCTGGTGTTTCTTTGGGGCATTTGACTTTTAAATTTCCTCAGCATCACCTTGCTTTAAAGAGCACTGCTTTAGGAATTGATTGCTCCTTTTGCTGCCCTTTCTGAAGGGCAACCTGCAGCACTGCAGGGCTGCCTTAGCAGCCACCAGCAGAGAGTTGCTGGGCTTCAGGGATGATCAATATGGAAAAACCTGTGTGTTCATCTCTTTGTGCTCTGCGAAACTTCCCATTTTACCATTCAGGCAGAGGTCAGCACAAGCAGAGTGGTCACACAGTTTCAATCGGAAGACAAAACTGATAATCTTACGTTCTTTTCTGATGGAGCTCTTTCAATCTTTAGAGTGCTTTTTCATTCTCTAATGGTTCTTTGAAATCAAAAAAGTAAACGGAAAGAACAGTTAATAGGATCCTTTCCCATTTTCACTAGAAAGCTGTAATGTCTTATTAGCCAAAAATACCCTTGTAATTTTCCACTTTCAGATTCTGCTTTCTACCTCTCCAAAATCAGCAAACACATTTGACTTCTTGCCACAGGAGGGACTAGTCCTTCCCCTCTGCAGGGCATTGCTGTGGGGCTGGTTGGAGGTGGTCTCACTCAGCAGCTTCTTGGGCTGGAAATCAAAATGGAAAATGTTTTTTGTGGCATTCTCTTTGTCAGAAACTGGATGTTCTGCCTCACCCCTGCACCGGGCAGCAAAGGCCAGACTAGAAACCTTGGTGTGTGCTGTGCTGTTCCACTGCTTGTGTGTCCAAAAAGGAATGGGTTTTCTTAAATCAGTGTTGACTAAATGACTTGGACCGCTCTTTGGTATGGAAGGAGAGGAAGGTCTTCCATTTGCTTTGAACTGACATAATAGGGATTTCATTTGTGGTGGGCTTATTTGTATATTTTCCTCCAGAGCATGAGAACAGTTGAACTGGTTCAGATCAAACAGCTATCTTGTGCATAGTATCTTGCCACTGAGAGAAGTAAAAAATAAATGCCTAGGAAAAACGCTATGAAAACACCACAATAAAATATGAAAACACCAGGCTGTATATTCTCCATGTGTCCAGTGCCCAGCAGCTCACAGGCTACTTGAGTCAGATGCAGTTGTGTTTAATAGCTGTTGATAGATTTTACTTTCTTCAATTTTTTTATGACCTTCTCAAAATTATTAATTACCTCCTGGACCTCTCAATCATCTCTTTAGCTTGAACTCAGTTTTCAGATCCAGGATAGATTTGCCACAGTCACCCAGAAATTGCTCCCTGAAGCCAACTGCATGACATCAAGCAAGTTCTGTCTTGGAAACAATTGAGATTGTTGCCTGTTGATTCTGTGGACATTTGAAATGCTAAGTTCAAGTGTAATGGCAAGCAAACAGTAAGTCTGTGGAGGTGTGGGAATTTGCAAAGTGCTGGTTTCTGACAGAGATCCTGGCCAAGGTACAGGACATCCAGAATGATAGCCCCAGTCTTCTCAAAGCCAAGCCTCACTGCTGCCATAATTCATCTTTCTTTTGGATGTCACTGCTACCTTCTCATCGCCCTCTGCCAGCTGGTGTAATTGTCTCCTTGTCCCTACCCCAGTGGTAGCCATTGCTTTCTTGTCCACACCGGGTATGTAGGGATGTTGCCAGTGCTTTGCAGGGTAAGTGGTTTTGAAGGCAGAAGCATTGCTCGTGTGCCTCTCGGCACACGAAGACATACTGAGGTGAGAAAGGGTGTTATGTGCAGTGAACACCCTTCAGATCATCTACCTACTCTTCTGCTTTCAGACGGTATCCATTGAGATGTCCCTCAAGAGAATGAAATAGGGACTAGTCACAGCTGTGGAAGAAACAGAAACATTCCTGGTGATGTTTAAGATCCTATTTAGAAGGAATGCAGAGCTCCTTAATGTTGCATTTGAAGGTCTGAAGAAAACAAATGTTAACAAAAGCATCTGAACTTGTATAACTAAAACTAAAGCCTAATTACAGTAGATAATTTTTACACTGTGTCAGTCAACCTAAGTATTTCAAGCCCCCACATGAAAAGTGCAGATATTCAGTGGTTCTGCAAATCATTAAGTAATTCAGTAAGGTACTTACAGCCACGATTGTTAAAGATGCTTAATTAGGCCTCATTAATGTAGACGGACTTGTTTTTGAAAAATGTGTTTTCTGTTGCTGAAAACTAGCTTCTTTGGGGTGCTCATTCCTGAATGTTTAGAACTGATTTTGAGTTTGAAATGGTTATCAATAAGTAGTAATAACACTGGGTATGGAAGAAATGTTTTTTCTCTCTGCATCTGTGAAATTTCTTTTGAAAGTAGTAGAATGCCCTTGCTTATGCAAGTTACTGGTAGAGGAAGGAGCTGCAACTGTAAGTAGATGTGGCTTAAGCATAAGATTAACCTACTGATCAGTTCTAGCCATTTTTTTAAACTTGATAAAAAAACTCGTGAACTGTCATTTTTTTTTACATACTTCACTGCAGATAATGCGCATGACACAATTTGTGTGGCTTCAGTTTACAACATGGGATCAGAAATTAAATTAAACTCCTTTATCTGTTCAGACGTAGAGCCCACATCTCTCTTGTGTCTGGGAATGGTAAAAGTGTGAAAACTGATAAGCTCCATCCATTTTTGAAAGATAAACTCCTCAAATATGAGTTTGCAACGTGGAAATCGTGCCTGCCACTATCCTTTGTGTTCAGCATAGGCTGCATGGGGAGGACTAAGTCATTCTGCATCCTCTCAAAGCCTCCAATGGACTATGTAGGCACCACACTGAGGTGGGGAACAGTCACCCAGGTCACTATAATTATAGTGGACCCAGGAGGAATTGTGATAAAGTATATTTTTATTGGAGAGACCATGTATAAACCTCTCACAAAAAGGATGATGGAATCTCTAAAGCTGTTCTGCGTGCACGTTAAACATGTCCTATAAAGGCACTGCACAGTCTAAACTGATGCCATATTTCTGTGTTTCAGAAGAAAGAGCAAGTTGGCCTCTTATGGCCAAAGCAGTGCTGTAATTACAGCCATGGGAATAGACAGGAAGCCGAAGAAGGAGAGGGCTTAGTTCATAGACTGAAGTTCTGGTCCCCCACCTGCTGTAGAGCTGTACTCAGCCAGTAAGCCTGTGGATTTCAACAGTTGGCATAAAAAGCCTTTCAGCAGAGATCAGCACTTTGGAGGCTGCTCCTAACGAGTATGCACTCACCTGAAGGCAGAATGAGGCAACTGGTAAGTATGTCAAGAGCCTAATTGTGAGGGCCTCCACCTATAAAAAGCACTTTATTAGCACTGTCTGTAGGCTACCTCTTTCTGTGTGTGATGAGACAGAGCTGTCTCCTCTGGGTTACCTTTCTCCAGTCCATCGTATGGACGAGGAGCAGATGCGCTTGGGTGATAAGTGTTTGGAGGTGCCTTTAACCCTCATTGCAGAAGAAGGAGTTAGGAGTGGTTATGCCTTCACTGGAAACAGAACATGAACCAAAATCAGAAGAGTAGCTATAATATGCCTTTTCTTTCTTCTCTGTTGACATGCTAGTTGCCTTTTACGTTTTTATCTTGAGACTGATTGGGAAGGGCATGGCTACTTTGGGAAAAAAGTGGCAGGTGATCGTCTGGAGAGTGCACTGGTATTTGTCATGACTTTATAATGCATAAATCAGACATCTGGGTCCTTAAGGCCGTGCTCGAAAGTATGTGTCATTTAACAGTTCTCAGTAAAATCACATTCATAATCCCCCATAAGTTTAATTTTACTCCAAATAGGTCAAATTATTTGAGCACAGAGGGAAGCAAGGATGGGGTGGGAAGGTGGACTCCCAACCTGTGTGCACCAAAGATGTAAAGAAAGACTCAGGCCCTGTAAGAAGTGATGCCCTCACCCAAGGAGAGCTGGACCCCTTTGCTTCACCGGCCAGAAGCTAGAAGCTTCTGCACAATGCTGCTGTTCACGCGTCTCACCGGTGGGGAACAACCACGGGTGAGGGTAAGGCGCACACATCCTCTTAGCGGGATCCTCGGGGGACAAAGGGAGCTTTGTAGGCGGGTTGGCAGCAGCATCCTCCCCCGTGACCTGCCCCTCTCCTGTTCACTGGGGGAGGTGGCTCTCCCGGGGACATGTGGCTGAAGTCCTTCCCTGATGCAGCTGGAGAGGGGAGCGCTGGGCTGCAGCAGGTGGCAAGTCCTTTTACATTCACAGCTAGAAACTAGCAGTCGTTCAGCCTAAATTCCAGGTGAATCAATACCGTAAATCCTCTCTTACCAGACAAGCCTCTGTCTTCAAATGTTTTTGAGCCTGTTCAAGTGACTGCAGGCTATGCTGCCTACAGCAGTGAGCCGAGTCAGTGCTCTTCTTCCTCACCGCTTCGGAGGGACGTTGTTGTCTTTGACATTTTCAAGTTTAAATTCAGTACAGCATCAGCCTCATCAATCACAGTATGAAGACAAACCCTGTCAGAGAATCCAGGCTTTGTCTTTGCTTTTTGCTCTTACCTGAGACACAGAACGAGGAGGGGAAAAAAGACTGTCAGATGCTTCTAGGTGACAGTACTGAGACTCAGAAATTAAAACTGGACTTGGGCAAAAAAATCTTAACCTTAGGTGCTGGGGATGGAAGTCTGAGTCTGAAGGGGGAACTCAGAAGGCAGACTTTCTGACTTGTTTTGCTTGCTAGTTCTGCTATACTGATTGTGTTTGCTTTTTACAGACTAAATTTTTATCACGCTGATTTTATTTCAGTGCTATTTTACATGAGTACAAAAGGAAAATATATTATCAAATCTAGTGGGCTTGTGTTTACACTTGTATAAATAACTATTTAGCAAGCTATTTATGAGTTATTTCTGCTGTACAGCATCAGGGGATAAAAAAGAGTCACAGTGCAGATGGGCTTACGTAAAGATTGTATTCCTAAGGGAGCACTAAAAAACAACCCCAGCCTAAAAGGCACATGTCATGTCCACAGTCCGTATTCAGTATTTGAAGTTCATACACATAAGGGCAGTAGTAAAGGCAGGCAACCTTAACAGCTTTCCGTTAGCTGTTATCAATTTAGCAGACATTTCAAAACTTGCAGTATTGACAGCTTGTACAGCATTGCTGAGTCAGCTGCATAAGGGTGAAAGGTTTTGCTCTTACTGTCAGCGAAAGCATACCAAGACTTGCTAGAGAAGGTAATGAAAATATTCGTGAAGTTTTTGACCCTCACTGTTGGCTTTTTTTTGTGATGACCCTTAAATTATAAATGGATATGGAAAACAAATGAATCATCATTTTCTGGTGGCAAGTATAATGTGATGCTCTGTTCCTTAACTGTTTTTTTCCTGGGTGCCTGTGTACGAGCGCCTTCCAGGCTGCACTGCGCGGTTAATTAGTTATTTATAACAAAGCTCTTTCAGGGCGAGGGTAGACTGGTTTTGTGTGTTTTGCTTGCATGGATTACTTTTTTGTCTTTAAACTACAGATTTGGAAGGGCAGGTTTTGAGTTCTTTCCTGCAGGCTGATAAAGCACAGGAGGCCACAGGCAGCTTTCTCAATTGCTGTACCAACTCACTTGCACTTTCCTGATCTTCCCTTGCAACTTATCTTCGCAAAAGATACAGATGTAATTGAAGTATGGTCTTTGATCCTTGCCAAAATCAATGGATCTCTTTTGCTGTTGATTCCTGTGCATTTTGAAAACCATAAATGGGCCTTGGCATAGCTTAAAACTCAATAAACTGTTAGTGATGTCTTAATTTTGATTTTGGAACATTACACTTCTATTGTGGGAGTCTGTTGCGCTGCCAAACAATAATGCCATTTACTGTGAGACACAGGTCAGAAGTGCAGCTGAATGAATTTAACTTCCACACTCTATGAAAGTAGATTTAGAGCCCAACTTCCTTATGTGTAATAGGACTCCATGATCACTAGCGCTGACTTACAAAGCGTTACAGACGGTACAACCTGTGGTAGCAGTTCATGTGCACGTAATCTGTTCTGGTGGGTCAGCAAGGAAAGAATAGCAAGAGGAGGTGAGCAGGTTCTAGTGACTTTCGCAAGCTTAGTAAAGGATGTCTCATTACCTCCTTAGACTCATACAGTGTCTACTCCTGTTGTTTTTACACTCATCTCCAGGACGCTAAAATAATTTCTAAGCAAATTTGTTACTAGCATCATGGCAGTTGGATATCCAACTTTGGACAGTCAATGGCATTTACAAATTCAGTGGCTCTCCTGTTTGAAATCACATCGAATAAAGGAGAGGCACTGTCAGAATAAATTATTATAGTTGTGACTTAATTGAAAAATAAAATATAGATAGAATGGAAGATGACAAAGGTGGAAGCCATCTGAATAGAAACAGTCTTTTTCAAAGGAAAATTAAGAAGTGGTAGGCTTTCAAATAATGAAAGTAGTCATAATTTGGGATAGAATCAAAGAGGAGATACCAAGACTATCTTGGAAATACTCCTGAGGCTGGTTAAACTTTGTGCATGAGTTATTTGCTGAGATTATTTTCATGAACCCCAAGCACTGTCCGTGTTAGGGTGACAAGAGACAGCAGGCTGTTGAAACAGGTAGAGGAGCAGGCACAGCACAGATAGCCCAAAGGCTGCTAGGGTGAAGCTGAGCTGTAAAAAAAACCTCAACCCACCAAACCCCCCAGAGACTTCAGCAAGTTCATCAGCTCTTTGGCTGACGGATGTCTCTGGAGGGCTGGTGTCAGAGTGCACTCCGAAAGCTATGGTGCCAAGCTAAATGCAAACATCATTTCCTTAAACATGCTCTTCTTCTTTTACCCACACAGAGGAACACAACTCCAGTCAGCTAAATACAATTGCAGACTGGGAAAGCAAAAAGGGAGAGAGAAGCTGATGCAGTTTCTGGTGTTTAACATTTGAGGGGAAGCCTGGTGTCCTGGGACAGTGGGGAGGCACTATGGTGGGCACGTTTAGGTTTTGTTTCAGCAACCAGAGCGTGGCTGTGTTATTAGCAATCACAGTTAATGCTCTGGGGGAAAAATGCAGTGTAGCATTTACATGCCAGCTATACGTTGTCGTTTGTCACTCTTTACAGCACAGAACTGTTGCCTTTTTTTTTTTTTTTTTAATCACTTTTTTAAGCTGATAGAGAATGGGATTCTATGGAGGGAGAGTCAAATGAGAAGGTTATAAGGTACAATTTTCATTTTTTTTTATAAGAGAGCATCTTAGTCTCAACAAGAAACCTCCATCTGCAGTTTGCCAGGAGTCTGTTTCTTTAGAAAGATGCTTCCAGGATTGATTGGTATCGGGTGTGTGGTGCCATGTGGCTCAGGCGTTGCTATGGTGACCACTCTTTTTAGACAGGACGTCAGAGGCTGTACTTATGCGTACAAACTCCTGTGCGCGGTACGATAACCTGCGCGGAAACGAGCTGTAGCCTCGCTCAGGCCCAGGTCTAGCTGCCTGAACTTGCTGATTTGCAACCGCCAGCCGCCCAATACAGCACCCTGGTTCTGGGGGAGATTTCACTCCCCTCTCCCTTTCTGTGTGACACACAGGCAGGGTCGGCTCTACAGTACCGGAGGAAAGACTAAGCCCGTTTGACCACCATCCCTCCCCAGCCCCTTCCGAGTCTGTGGCTCTTCCTGCCTCCCAGGCTCGCAGAGACACCCGGCTGGCGCTTTGCTGGCGGCCCTGTGGCTCCGCCCGTGTCCGCCTTGCGCCAGGGCCTGTGGAAGAAGGTGTTTTCCTGCCATACTGGCATCTGCGTGGCTGTCCTGTGGACAGTGGCAAGCCCGAAACGCCTTCTCGGCTTTCCGCAGATCTGTGACCCGTGATTCAAATTAAATTGCCCTTCAAAATGCTGCTCGCTCACCCGTTGTGTTTCATGGGTCCTAATGCCGCAACCGCACGTTTGCCCTTTTGCAGTGTAGATGGCAGCAATATTACACTTGTTCATTAACTTCTGCAGGGTTAGGGGCACAGATTAATTGGTCCCTCTGTCCATACACTGCTTATGTCTGTAGAAAGGTAGCTTGGCTTTTTGGCTACCACAACCTGTAGATTCCTGGGTTTCTGCTTCAAGCCAAGTAAGTTGTAGTTGACACGAAAAGTAATAAGCTCACAAAGTTTATTAGCTTGAATTCTGAATCAGTAAGGTGGAAGGAAAAGAAAAGTTGGTAAGGAGTGAGGAAACTATAACACGGGTTCAAGGTCAAGAGGCAAGGGCTGAAGGAGCAGTAGAGTTAGAGGGTAACGTGCCTTCCTGCCCCAGCTCCTCTACGCCAGCTACGGCTTCTCAGCAGCAGCAAGGAGCTCCAGGCTCAGCCTCCTATGGTTGCCCTTAGGCAGGATGGTACGAGGATCAAAGGGAATCCTGTTTTCCATGACTTGCTGCATCTTTGCTCCGTTGGTCTCCGCAGAGAGCGTAGGCACAAGGCCACGGCAGCACAATAGACCTACAAGTCTTTGTATCAGACTGTTACAGGAGGTCGGGTGTCAGGGAGAGGTCTACTGTTTGTTAGAAAAGAAAATGCCCCTGATGAAAGAAACCTTACTGATGAAGTCTTGCACATTTCTGCAATTTTAATAGGGCTTGATCCTGTAAGTTGCTAAATAATTCCAGCTCTCCCCAGTGTCTGTAGAAGTCAACACTACTCAGCACTCTTAAGAGTTAAGACTAGAAAGTTGAATATTTGGACCTTTTGTGTCCTGGTGGTTTCTCTTAAGCCTGCAGCTGCTATTTTGAAAGACAACATTAGAAAACAAGGTAAAATGAGCAACTATGGCGAATACTTAAGTATGAGTTTTTAAGCATGCAACTACAAAAGCTAAACACTTGACTGAATGCTCCTGTGTGCTGGAGCTATGCAGTACAATGGTGTATAGTGCTACAACTTGAGTTAAAGTGGCATTTCATTGTATATTGCACTTCAGTTTATTGATTTGACATTATCCCCTATTGTGTTTGAGTTGTGATTTGCTAGGTAATAAGTCTGCTCTAATACAATAAATAAATGGAACATAGATAGTTAAAGGTGAATATAGTTAGCAGCTCTTTAAGTCAACTTCGTCATGTCCCCACTGTATTAAGTATGTGCCCTTCAGCTGTGCTGGAAGTCTTCTAGAAGCCAGAGTTACTCCAGGGGTCAAACTCTTAAACTAAATTTTCCCATTGACTTTTAATGATATTCATGAATGAATTTGGGATCAATGAGCTATAAGAAACATTTCCAAATATGGAAGAAATTAAAACAGACCCTAGTACAGGCATCAAGCAGTTTGAAAAATTAAATATCAAAAGCAGATGTAGAGCAAAAGAAGTCAGACTTTGTATAGCATAGAGCTCAAACACTGATATGGAGACTGATTGAAATCTGAGGGGATGGTAAACAAGAGCATCTGTCCTTTCAAAGACCATGTTTGTTGATAAAGAAATAACAAGCATGTTAATTGTCTGCTTTGCATCTAACTGTTTAAATAAGACTGGAAAATGCCAGCCAAAGCTACTGCAGACAGGAGAGTCAAACAGTGAATTGTTTGGCATAAAAGTGAGAGCTTCTACAGCTGGTTCCTTACTTGAGAAAAGTATGACACAGGAAGTGATTTAACTTACTAATTATTGCCTTATTCTTCATGTTTTTAGTTCTGTTTCCCTGATTTCTTGCTTCTCTGTGGGGAAGGGCTTTCCCTTCTGATTTTGCTGTGTTCCTCTAAGCAACAGAAACAGACAACAGAAAACCATCTGGAAAACAGACTCTGTGCCAGCCCCATTCAGAATAAAAAACTGATTTTTGATGCCTGATTTGGAGTACCACATGCTCTGCTCTACGTCTCACAGCCAAACTGGAAATTTGTCACCGTGCCCAGTTTCTGAAAGATGGAAGCTCTTAGAACACAAAGTCCTGCTGGATCAGTTGGTAGTTCCCCATCTTTTGCACGCCTGTCGGGGTGAGCTGCTCAACCTGAACACTCTTGGTAACTGTGGTCATCTTATCCTGCCTTGTGCATTGCCTGCAACAAGCTAAACATTACTCACCAAGGAAGGTGCACTTGTTAGACCATGTCTTCAAGACTGGGTTTCATTTTCCCCCTGCCTTACCAGAAGGATGTTGATAAACTGGAGCAGGAGACCACCAGGTTGGTCAGGGAAGTTGCCCTGGGAGGAGAGGCTGAGCGATTGGGGCTTGTTCAGCTTGGAGAAGACTTTGGGGGGACCTATGAGCAGCCTTTCCATATCCATAAGGTGTTGCTGAGAAGATGGAGCCAGGCTCTTTGCAGAGTTGCACAGCAGGAAAACAAGAGATAATGGTCATGAACTAGAACAGGACAGATTCAGGCTTGGGATAAGGAAAAGCTTTTTCTTCATGAGGACAGACAAGCCCTGGCACAAGTTGCCCAGAGAGGTTGTGGAGTGTCCATCCTCGGAGATATTAAAAAGCTGGCTGGACAAATCCCTGAACAGTGTGGTCTGAATTAAGTATTGATGCTGCTTTGAGTAGGAGGTTGGTGTAGATGACCTCCTGAGGTCACTTCCAACCTGAATTATGCTATGCTTTTATATCACCAAGTTTTCAGCCTGGCATTATCCTCTACATCTGGCTCTGTCCCAGACACCTCCTCCTGGCTGCATATTCTGGCCCCCTCTCAGATGCCTGTGAGTAATGCAAAATATCACTGCTGTTCTCCACCAAGTGAGCCTTGAAATGGTGAAAAGTATACTGGTTTTGAGATATTGACAAACTTCTATTTTGACAAAACCCTACCTTGTCTTCATAAGGGAGTTGCTTAGCCAGGACTTGTAGGCAACCATCCAAACAGGAAAACCTTTGCTTTCCTTTCATGCTGCCACCTGTTTTCTTTAGAATTACATTCTGTTGTCCTTAGCATTGCTGCTCATCCGGAAGCCGGTATTTAACTTCTCAAAATGATGGCTGGCAAGAAGCCATCATAATAATTAGCAGGAAAGCAGAACTGTGTTCCAACAAACACCTAGCTGAGGTAGTTTAGTAAAACAAAAATGAAGTTTTATTTCTATTTCAACAAATGAAGAAATAATACTGCCTACTGTTCTAGCCTCAAATAAGTTCAAAGAACTTGTATTCAGGGTCCAAAATAAAATGGAGCAATGTCTGGGAGCAGGAGCAGGAAATGAGCCAAAGACGGTGGATACATGTTCATTTAGGCAAAAAGACAGATGGAAAAAATAATTAAGCCCCATACAACAGAACTGTAGTCACTGGCAGAAGACTTAAGAGACTTCCTGCATCAGGGAAGTGTAAAACATGTTTCACACCCAGTCATCACCTTGACTGATACTGTACTGGAGTTCCAACCTACGCCAGTCTGTCCCTGTAGCCTTGTAAATCTGCTTGCTGAGGAATGCAGTTCTGACCAGTGCTGGAAATGTAAATAATTGGTTTTCATCTGGCTGCCTCAGCCATTTACTCCCGTCTAACAGAAGAACTTTGTTCTGTTAACTTGTTTTCACTGTGAAAGAGGTGATTGCTCCTTTTTTTGCAGGAGACTGACATTTTAGGATATCCCTAAATTTATTTGTGTTTTATATCCTGCAGGAAGCATCAGTGGACTGTGGCTTCTGGGAAGCCACCAGGGTCTGCTTCCCTCCAGACCTTTCTTCATGTCTCATTCACCCCACCTGTTTGTAAAGTATTTGGCAAAGTTAAGTAGGATTCGTTGCTTTGACTTAATTAGGTTTTTGAGATGTCCCAGAATCATTGACCCTAATTCATTTTCATGCAGAAATCTTTTTTAGAAGACTAAACAGGATAAAGTTGAATGAGTTTGTGTTTTTCCTAATTATGTTACTTCTTCCCTTCCCCTCCTTAGCTGTCTTTTCTTCAGAGAGTCAGAATCCGTACAGAATGTGAAGACACAAAAACATAATCTAAAATGTACCCATGAACAGCCTGAAACAATGAATTATTAATAAATGTGAAATAAAGTTAGGAAAATTGCAGAATTTATTTTCTTTCTTAAAATTAAAGGAACACAAAAGTCAGATTTCTCACGTGGTTTAGTAACATGTAAAGCTTCTAAAATTGTGATAAAGTATATAACAAAGACACTTTTTTGGGGGCACCACTGTTGAATGTTTGATACTGCATCTTTTCCCCAAAAATGCTGATTTTGGAGCTGAAATTTGCTAGATTGGCTGACAATAATGAGAACAAAAAGTCTTTCCCAGAAAACACAGGGCCTCAAGATGACAGTGAGGTAGGATCGTTAGTTTGTCTATCAAAAGTCACTTTATTTCATCCAGTTATATCCGCCTTGACAACTACTGATCTTCACTGTTTTCTTAGCACTTGGTAAGTTAACCAACGTCAAATTTAGTGATTAACTTGGGTTGTGCCTGAGAACTTCTCTCCAAAAAAAGGAACATGAACAAGCTTTTGCAGAGCTTGGGTAAATAGGCTTTCTCTGTGGTAAGACGAACAAAACAAGGGGCCTTTTCTGATGTATGAAGTATGTGTTGGCATCAGTTCAGATTTCACTATGTGATGATGCAGCTCTTCAAGTCAGTGCAGCTTGTCAGTATTCAGGGATTGAGGTAGTAGGTGATGTAGAAATGATAAACACAGAAATTGATGCTCAGAGTTTCCAAAATAATTGCATAATTATCTTCTATTTATTTTCAACATGTTAGTGGTCAGTTTTTCTCAAGTACTGTGTATCCAACAGTTTACGCTGACCTTTACTTTTTTCAGGACTCTAACTCCAGTATTTCTGGCAAACTAATGTATGCAACGCATTTAAACTTCATCAAAGCCTGGCAAGAGGCAGCTGTATTTTGCTATGTAATACTGGCAATGCAAAGAAAATGTTCTTTCAGAAATGCTCAGCAGTTCTTTGCAGCATGGTCAATGTTTTCAGTGCCAAGTCTTACTTAAACAAACATACAGTGTTGTGGTTTAATTTTGTTTTGTTTTTTTTCATGTTTGGTTTAATCCCTTTCTAACAGCTCAGTGCTGCAGACTCTTTTTATCCAGCCAGTTGGGAGCTAATTAAAGAAGAGGACAGGTAAGAATTGACGGTTTGTGGGGACACAATGAGTGCAGTCATTACAGGACTCAGCTGGAAATGTGGAAGTTGTGAATGTTGGACTACTCCAAGGCCTCTTTCTTCTTTTATAAGAAATAGTCACTGCATAAATTACAGAAGCAGTCATTAGGTTTCAAGCATAATATTCTTCCTCTGTGTTTCAAATGGTGGCCCGATGAGTGCCAGTCCTGGCCACCAGCTTCTGTGACATACTTTCCCCCCCTCAAAGAAAGCATTGTATTAAGGTTAAAGTGTAAAGACTAGGGCAAAACTTATGTTGACATCAAAAGAGCAGAATTTCAGTTACAATACTTCTGCACAGCAGAAAGTGCTATTGCTTAACTTAATCTCTTCCTTAGGGATCAAAGCATTCACCTAGGAGACAGAAGCTGAAGGCAGTTTTTCTTAAAATCACTAGATACTCTGCTCTGGGCATGTTTTCAAAAGGAGGAATGAACCCTGCCTGGTGATTTGAAGGAGTCATTGCAGAGGTGATGATTTCTTCATCAGCTGAAGTGAGCAGTGAGTAGATGCGGATGCTTCCTGGCAATTCGGAGCAAGGCAAAGTCTGTTGGTCAGTTCTAGGTGTCTCTCCTTTCACGTATGAGATTTGTAGGTTGAAACAGTTTTCTAAAGCATACAATTTGGTAGAGGAAACTTTGGCATCTAGTTCTGTGACTTGGCTTCTTTCTGCTTTGCAGGTCTGGTACCTCAGGCAAAGGTGTTGTGGCACCTGTCTTATACATACACATGCTCTTGCCTGAAGAACGAAGAAAAATCCATTCCCAGATGCTATGAAAAATTGTGGTTTGTGGAACAAGAAAAGAAGCAAGATGAGGTCCAGGGACAGTAGTGGCATCATGACAGTCCACAAAAAGCTTGACTTCGCATATGGTTGCTTGTAGTAGGCTTGACTGCATCTTTATTCACTTTAGAGAGAAGGGGTTTTTGATCAGCTGTGGTGTGAGCCTGCACAGTTCCATTTCCAGTAAAGTCACCTCACCTTAATGGCTATGGGAACAGCAGTTAGAGAAGAAAGAATTTGGATGACATATGTCCTTAGACTACAGTGTAGGAGATGTGGAGGCATCAATACATAATAATACAAAATAAACACAAATTACAAATAACCTGAAATGCCTTTTATATGCATAGGTAAGCATTTTATTTATAAACCTAAGAGCATTCTGGACATCAAGCCAATAAAATGTCTCATGGTCTAATTTTCATTTCTTTAAAAACTTCATACAAGAGAACTTGATTGGTCTATAAAAGGAATGGTTCAGATTTAACTGAGCTTCTCAAGTGCACTGGACTCGAGAAGACTTTCTTCATCTGTTAAAAATGAATAAACAGAACTTCCTATTGCAGAATAAGTAAGTAAGTAAAGGTCTCAGCAATATTATTTGGAAAATAAATTTCTTGAAATGAGAAATGCAAAAGTTGTTTCATAATAAATGATGGCATGCCAGAATAGACTTTCCACAACGCAAACATTATGTTTTTTAGGAGATTCTGAATGCTGTCAGCACTGCAAGACCAACAAAGTTTATCTGCGTTTACAGCAAATAATCTGTCCTTACATATGTAATGGGTATGCTTTCATTAGAGCATCCTGCTGCATATTAGGAAGCTGTTAGATCATTAGTTTATCTGGCACCCAGCCACTTGTCAAAATTCTAAGTGTGAGAGTGTGGTTGCTGAGTCACATCTTTGGAAGCTGCAGTAACAGTTCCGAAAAATCTATCCCTTAGCTGGTAGAAACCCTGGAGAGCTGCAAAGTTGTATAATGTATATGCTTTTGAACTTTAAAATAGAAAAGCAAGAACCCATCAACAGACCTTTTGTATGTGCATGTTGTTTTCTTTCTCTCCTCAGCACTTAGGTAGCTATAAAGCAGGTAAAATCAACACGTAAAATGTCAGGTTTGAAAGGGCATGTGTGCAAAGAAAGCATTTCAGGCTAAGAATGTGGTTCAGAGCACTGACTGTACCAGCAGTTTGTCCGGTAATGTATCGGCTGAAGTAAAAGCACAGTTTTTGGTCTTTAGGTGAGCAACAGATTTGGAACAAGAGGGCATTTTAACTTGAGGTAACATTCACAATTTTGTGCTTCTCTGCTGATACCAGGCGTGATTTAGTGATAGGAGGGGGAATAGAAGGAAAGAAATTAGACTGGAAAGGGAGCTAATGGGTCTCTAGCCATTGCATTGCCCCAGCTGGGTTACGTGTGTGCATCAGCGTGGTGGCAACCACATACTTCCCGCTACTGCAGCACTGGTGGGTGTGACCCTGGTAACATTTTCTGACTCCATTTATTCTCTCTAATCTCTTCAGGTCCTGGTTCTTAATCAGAAACCCATGCTTGCTTTGTGTTGCCAACTATACTTGTAAAATAAATGGAGCATATCTCGTAACCAGTGTCCAAGGACAGTTATGTTGTTGAAGTTTCTTCTGGGTACTGTTAATTAAGCAAAACCAATAAAATGGGCATAATTGACAAGCACAAGAAGAAAATTAATTTACAGAGTGTTAAAAGCTTTAGGGAAGATTGCAGTTTTTCCTGTAAATTGATGTTCTCTTTATTGTATCGGCTACTGTTACAGAAATGTTGAGGTGGAGGTGGAGAAGTGGTACAATTTATTATGCATAGTGTTTTGAAATCCAGTAATCTCTCCATGATGAACCCCTATCTACTTCAAAATGCTGATCTTTGTATTATTATACTAATAACTTTCTGGAGAGACTTTTTTTATAACTAATGCCTGTGGAACAGGCAGGGGATCTCTGAGCCCTTCACAAAGTTTTTACAGGGTTTCATGAAGTATTATCACGTAATATGAAAGTGCAGAGGGAAGAATATTCATCCAAGAGAGAGTATGGGGAATAAAGGTTACACTTGGCAAGTGCTGTATTGTTGAATAGGTCGGTGTAGACTTTAGTGTGGTTTTATACTGTACCCAAATAAATACATAAGTGATGTGAAGGCTGACTTAATATAACCATTAAAAAAAATTGTTTCCTTTTTTCTCTTCTTTTTATGTCTAGGTTAAACATTTGAAATAGAGATGACAGTGTACAAAAAAGGAGTATGTATCTAGGCAAATTAATTTCCATTTCCTGCTACCAGACTTTATGATCCCACTGACATCCACTGAAATGTCCCATTTTCACTTTAGTAACTAAGTAATTGGCTGATGTGACCAGTTTGTGGGAAGACCTCAATCTCAGTTTCCCTGGTGTACATCCAGAGGAACATAACTCCTGTGGGATCGCTCTAGATTTACAGCAGTTGAGTTTTACTCAGCTTGGATTCAGTGCTAGAAGAAACCTATCCATTGGTAAATAAACCCCCACCTTCCCCCCAGTCCCCCACCTGTGGGTGACTGACCCTGGAAAAATGTCAGGTGGAAACTATCTTGACTTTGTACAAAACGTTGAGTCATTTCCTCAACTGATCAGTTAATTTTCCTTCAGTGCTCCTTTCCTTTTTTCCCCCTGCTGATGTACTCGGCACATAAGAAGCTTTTTTTTGTTGTATGGCTTCATATCGTTTCAGCCTTTCTGATTTTTAAAAGCAGGGAGGCTTTTCCGGTGTTGATTTGCTTCTCTGGTAGTTGTGATAGCAGAATGCCACTGAACAGACACGGCTTGCTTTCTTACACGGTGTGCAGGCAGCAGTTGCCACCTTTGGGGTGAATGTAGCAGCACCGCTGGTGCAGAGAGATTTGCCCTCCTTTACGGGAGGATGGAGAATTTGTTTCATGATACATTTATTAAGGTCTTATTTTTGTACCAGAAATGCCCTGAATGGAAAAGCTGAGGTCCAGAATTCTGCCTGTAAGGCATGTGCTCCTCTATGCGAATTTGTAGTCTGTTTGCTTATTTTAAATGTATTCAAGTTTTGTTTCCCTCTTGGCAAAAGTTCAGCTTTCCCGTGGTGTTTTGCTGTAGTCAGCTGAATGCCAGACATTGAGATCACGTTCTAGTTGTTTCTGGGTGTCTCTGGTATTCATCAACCCTTTTTTGCCATCCTGTAAGTAGGTTTTTTCTTATGCTCTAATTTTCTGTATTCTACCATTTGTGTTGTCTACCTCTTTTAAAATTATTTTAACAGTGTTTCATAAGTATCTACCATTCCTAATGAACTTTAGTTAAAGAGCTGTTCTTGTCTCCATACTGCCTTGAACAAACTAAGCAAACAGAGAAGTTCCCCTTTATTTAAATGTTCATAGCCTTGCTGAGGTTCTCCTGCTTGCTGGGGTTTGCACACTGTGCAAGTAGTCTTTGTCTTTCTAGGCTCTCCTTTGAAACACTAGAGTAAGCATCTTGTTTGGTGTAATAAACGGTGTTAGGTAAAAAACCAAAAATACTCTAGTTTATATGTTCAGATTTTGTTCTTTGGCTGTGACTGTCGGCATGTTAGGGAGTTCCCTGCCGAGAAGTACAGAAGTGGGTTCAGCTTCTCTGTGGGTGCCTCTCTTCCTTCTTCAGAGAGGAAGAGGGATTCATGAGGCGAAACCATTCATGTGGCCTTGCAAATGCAGATTGTCAAGTCAGTCCTGTAGAGACACCCATAACACAGAAGGTTTCTGGAGCTCTCTGTGACCAGGAGGAGTCTGGGATTGGAGCACTGGACACGAACAGCTCTGAACTGAGCACAAATAGCTGCTTGTGCTTGGATCTGACCTTCACACAGTCCTCACAAATTTGATGAACTCTACAGTTTAAGTAGAAGTGCTAAACTTCTAAGGCAGGAACAAATCATGTTCATTCCCTTCCCCCCCCATCAGTCTAAATGAGCAGGGCTTTTGTGGAGGGATATCTGCAGAGATTTATTTTCTGTCAGCTCTCTCATAAACTTCTGTTTCATTCAACAAATCTGTAGTGGTTTGGTTGATATTATAAGGAACAAAATGAGATGCACAGTTTCAAAATGAGTGTAGCTTACAAGTCTGTTTGGTGAAAGGTCATGTCCTTTCACCTGCAATCAAGAAAACTCAGAATTATTTCTGCTTTTTTTTTTTTGACAGAGAAAGATGCAAGACATAAATAAAACAAACCTTTCAACTGCTAATTTTAAAGTGATATAAAATGTAGCAGAGAAGACCAGAGGCAAATGTTTCCCATGGTGCCTGTAGTCTTTTGTAGCTCTTCTTTTGTAGCTTCAAGAACAAGAGGTTATCTGCAGAAAAAAGGAGTCCCCTGAAATCACATCATCTGCAATTCTCCACCCAGATTCATGCAAGACTCTACTCATTTCCAGTGTTGAGTGGAGTTTAGAAGAAGGGAAGGTACCATCTCTAAGGATATGTGGTCATCAGGAAAGCATGGCAAGCATCCTTCTTATTTTTGACCTTTTGAAGATACAGGTCTTAATAGAGAAGTAAATGCCACTACATAAAACAGGGAGTAAATGTTTTGAGTACTACAACATCAGCATAACCCCCCAAAGATCTGCGCTTATCAGTATCGTTTCCAGGTTTTTGTTTTGAAAAGTTCAACTCCATACTTCCACAAACAAAACTCCCATGGAGCTTCCATTAAGCAATGCAATTGGGTCTATGTGTTTCTGGGAAAGATGCATCTTTGTAGAACGTGTCCTCCAAAATGGTCTTTGTCTTGGTTTCAATCTGTCTAGAAACAGAAGTATCGGTTTGCAAAAGGATTCACTCAGTGATAATGCCTATCTGTTTTTATCCTCCTTTCCCTTTCTGCGCTTAATAAAACAAAATGGGGGGAAAAATCTGCTTCTGAGGAATTTGCATGGGAAAAAAAAGGAGAGAGATTAATTTACACTGCCGGGTGTCAGCCTGTAATATGATTATGCTGGCAAAGCTAAAAACGGAGATGTTCAGAGCTCATAGACATTTTAGAAGAGGTCATTAGTTTAGCAGAGGGGAAAAATTAGTTTCTGAGCATTCAGCAGCTCCAGAACTCACACAACATGTATACACACTGGCCAAATGCCATGGAGGCAGCAAAATCCTAAGAGGGTGGTATTTCCAGTTAACATAAAATCTGAAGGCTACAAAATGTCAGCAGTGAACAGTAATCTTTAACCAGCTGGAATAGGTTCTTTCGGGTGCCTCGTTCCTCGGCATCAGAGTGCCTTCAGCGAGCAAGTGAAATGGCAGATGTGATTAACTCCCCCTCTCCGCGCTGCATTGCTCATTCTTCTGTCTTTCCGTGGGGAGGTTCATGCATGGTGCTGCCCAGGGAAGAGCCTCTGCAGGGATGGTGTAGGCTCTTGCTGTGGTCCTCCTGGGGGGCAGGGTGGGAGAGGCTGGATGGAGAGGGGGGCACTGGCACTGCCTGTGTGGAGAGTGTCCTGGGGAGTGTGTGTGAATTTGCTGCTGTCGAAGGGCAGAGAAAGAGGAGGGAAGGCATTTGCTGCCATGGACCAGCGCTGCATCCTTCAGGGCAAGGGAGGGAGGACTTGAGGTGGAGGATGCCCCATCTCTACATGGTCTCTGGCTGCCAGGGTTTGACCATCTTGGTCCCGATGTCAGAGGAGAGTGCAAAGGAACCACCCTCCTGTGGTAAAGCCAAGCAAGGTCTGGGCTTTCCTGGCCTCCTAACATTTTAGGAAATGTCCTGTGCCACCGGGGCTGTACATAGGCTCTTTCCAGGGCGAGGAAACCCGGTAAGGTCCTGTTCGTGTGCTTGCGGCGATAAACCAGCAAGTAAGACCTTCAGAGGTAACAAAGAGCGTAGCGATTAAAGCACTGACTTAATCCGTAGTAACTCAAGCTGGCTGTCCTCCCACCCTGTGCCAGCCCTTGACTACAGGCAAGCAACTCTTCAGCAGCAGTTGGCGGGGTCTCTCTCGCCTGGACCTAGTAAAAAAGTTTTGTTAAAATTGATGTGATTCAGAAACAGCATGGTTCCAGCAGACCCCTGTGCAGTGGAAGCACAGATTCTGTTACAGTGGAAAACAGTTTTCAGTGGGAAAATCCTATCCAATTCTGCTCCAAATGAAAGTAAAGCAAAAACCTTTGCTCAGGTGGGCCTTGCTTGTTGCTTTTGCTGCTCCTTGTGGAAGAATGACTCTGGTCTGACATGTCAAAATTAAACCCACCTCTCACTCAGAATATAGCAGACTAAATGTTAAATTAAAAATAATAAAGATGAGGAAGATGAAAGCTGATTGATTGTTAAACTTCTAAAACCAAAAGATTCAGTAGTTGGACCTCCCAAGTAATGTTGTTTCTATGACAAATAAGAACAAGACTTGATGGCTTGCTTATATTTTGGTTTCCATCCCTCCACTTTTCCTTAAGCATCAGTGGCCCATGTAGACTAGTTAAATAAAAGTTCTATGTCTGGTGGCATTCCAACTAAAAATAGCTTACGGGTCCAGCCATGCTTCGTTCAAGTCGTTTATATAAAGCACACTTTAACCTTCTACTCTGTCATCTTTTAAATGGTCCTATATCTGCATGTTGTTTTCACAGCCTCATGGTCATTTGCGATATAAATAAACTTTTTTTGATCCTTACTTGAAGCACTTTATCCAGGTGTTTCGATAGCAGGGCATGTTTACTGAAGGATCATTTAGCAAAATGGAAAAGATTCTTTTAAAGCCATCTGCCTTAATTAGAGAACATTTTAATTGAATTAATTTAAAATACATTTATTCAATTGTGTGGCAATTAACTGTCAGCCAGCCCAGTACATGCCTTGGAAATGACTGCTTGGTGTTTGTTCTCGAACAGCAGATAGGCTATAATACTTGGAGGTAGGGATTTGCTTTTAGGGCTTACTTTTTTGAAAGACAATAATTTTCCTCAATTATAAAGTAAGCTCAGGGAGACCATAAAATAATTTCCTTAGTATATTTTACTAGAATTTTGATCAAAATACGTCTGTTTTATCAGACTAGTCTATAATTGCGAAGCTCTAAGATAGGTAGGCTGTTTTAATGTCCTAGGCTAAGGGCATTCGAGGGTAATGGAGATGATTCATACTTTCATAAAATACAAGTATATTGAAAGGCTAAAGAAATTAAACCAAATGAATCCCAGGTGTAATTGCACTGACTTGTTAAGCTTATAACTAGTATGAATTTCACCCATTAGGCCTATTCTCATAGGAAGAAGAGACACTCTGAAATAGCATGAAAGTCAGGGAGGTTTATAAATTGCTGTGATCAATCGTATCCTTTCAGCAGAGACGCAGAGGAAACAAATGGAGTCATCTAAAAATAGGAAGGCAGGAGCAAATGTAGTACTTGCAGATAAACAGTTCACCTGAAGCTTACAGTTAATCCAAAATAAGTTGCAAGGAAAAAGTTCTTAGTGTGTACTGTGGCTAATCATATAGCCTATTTGTTTCCATCATTAGTCCTCAAGGGGTTGTGTGTTTGGGGTTATTTTTTTCATTTGTTTGAAATTCTATTTCATCGGTACTATTCAGTGGAGGAGGGTGTATCTGGCTTTGTGCCCCCATATTCCATATTCTGTGGAAAATTTTGGGGAGTTTTTCCCCCAGGATTAAATCTGAGACTTGCCTTGTTCTCATCGTTTGTGCCTGTGCATGTAAATACACTGTGGTCTCTGACCGTTAAGGTGCAGTCACAGATTTTCTGGTGCAGACAAATAACCAGGGACTGTATTGGAAGGTGTCTGATCCGCTGGAGACAACTCTTTTCTCCAAATCTGAGTGGGACAAATCTGACCCAGTTATCTGCTCCTGAATGTTAAAGAGCACATTCCTAGTGCTGTCTCCTGTCTGTATCATCAAATTTCAATGGAAGCCTTGCAGTTAGATAAGTTAAGTACATGCATAACTGCAGGATCAAAATGTAAACCTATATGATCAGGATATGTTTCAGTGAGTTGTAATTGATTGAATTAATTTTTTTATTTGTAAGTTAAAGTCTATTGTAAATATAACTGGGAAGTCTTGTGAATCAAGGTCATTACTTAAATTTTAAGGCTAAAGGAAGACACATTTCTTGAGTCTCAGTCTATTTTCTTGGTGGTCACCGTGGGACAGGGCAGATTTTTCTACCTGTAATTTCATTAAAGTCAGTAAACGGGACTACTGCCAGGATTGAACAGGTATGCTCTAGGGGATATGACCTGAGTGGAATTGCATTAGAGTAGGCATGATGTATGTTGGCGAATGAAATGAAAATGAAAAATTATTCCTTTAATATTGAAGAAATATTGTATCTGCAGCAAAAATATATGTTAAAGCATAAATAAAATATAAATGAAACATACAGAGCAGGGAGCTGAGGGTCCAAATTTAAAATGCAATTTTAGAAGGCAGTGCAGAAAAGTTGTATAACATAACTTCTCAAAATGTATGTCCTATTGATTTTTCATCTTGTGATTGTTAACTGACATGTCACTGACATGTTGAGCACAGCAGTAGCAAACTTCAGTAACCCATTGAAGGATGCTTTAATGCACCAGGGTAACTTGCAGCTGGGGGTTGGCTCCATTTTGCTTGTATTAGACTTCACATCCCAAATGGCTGTTTTCTGCCAGGGCTCACTTAAAGTCTGTGGGAAAAGCACAGTGATCTTCCCCTGAGGGAAAACTGAACCAAAATGATTTTGTAGAACCTTCCAGCACCTGTGGTGGCCTAAGAACATGGTCAAGACAAAGTTTTGAGGTAGAGAAAATATCTTCTATTAGTTAGAAAAATGTCATTGGAAGAACTTTTGGGTAGACCAGCTCTCCTTCAAGCTGAGATGGCTTTACAGAATTATCCTACAACAGCTCACTTATACTTGGAAAATCAAAGACCTTTTACTAGCTTTGAACTGAGTTAATAAAATAATATTTTATTAACTAGACAAACATTTATTGAGCTGTGCAAACATGATTTTCTTCCCAACATCCTATCCAGTGAAGAATGCCAAATGAAGTATTTTGGACTGGATTTCTGGAAGCATTCATGAATGAGCCAGAAGAATAATTCAGAAAACCCAGATCATTGGTGGAGTAGAAGCAGCAACTGAAGCGAGAGACAAAATAAATAATTATGGGGGGAAATAGTTATGCAGAGCTTCATGGTGAAGGCAGAGACTGCTGAGAGCCGGAGAACCATGTTTGAGTGAAGTGTTGGGGTGATGTCTACAAGATGCCTTAGCAGCTCTGGGGATGGTATTTGCTCTTTGTGAATATGGTGGAAGAGATGCTCTCATCAACAATAAACACTAGTGAAATAGCTGAAGTTGTCAACAGCTTTACCTTTCAGGCTGGTGCTTGACTGGAAGCTTGACTGGAAGCTAGTCAAAGAATAAAAACTTGGAGTGTTAGATTTACAAACTCACTTATGACAAACACAAGCAGCTTTGTCGCAGCTTGCTATCCTGAAGAAAATAAGATTAGCTTTTAATAGTACATTAGTACTTTGATTGCCCAATAAAGAGTCAAGGGTTAAGCTGACTTTTATTTAAATGCTATATCCAGACCTCTGTGAGTAAGTAGCAATTAATTACTAAGTTTCACTTCAGTTTTTTTCATTTTGTTTTGGTTTGTGTGTTAGGGGTTTTGGGGGGTTGTTTCTGTTTGTTTGGATTTTTTTTTTTTTTTTTTTTTTTTTAGAACAGACTGCTATGAGTAATTCTTGGTCTGGAAGTAGTGGCTTCTCCTTGTGTGTGTTTGGCACTATGAAACCAGAATGCAGAAATGAAAAATGTAAATAGGAAAGTTTTACTCCAGCTTAAGGAGAAGAATGGTGTGGATTTGGTTTCACTTTAGCTTTTCCAAAGCGTTCATCAGACATGAACCATATCATCAGAAGACAGAGAGTATCCTTTCCTGTCTTCAGGCAAAGAAGCACTAAGAGGTTTGACTGCAAAACTCTTCTAAACACAAGTATTTCCACATCAGTAAGGTGCAGCTGAAGCTGACTGTGGAAGAAGTCCACGCATGGGGTAGGGATGCTCTCCAGGTCTGATCCAGGCCGTAAAAACTAGAGCTCACAGGTTTGAAGGAGGAAGAATCATACAAATAAGATATGATTAATCTGTTTTTATATATAATTATCTGGCTGTGCCAAAGATAAGAAAATCAAAAGTCAGCTTTCATTTGCATAACTTAAACAAATTCATCTTCTCTCAGTTGCATTTTATATTGCACTGTGCTGATTGCCTTACTACAGTGCATTGTACTACTGTGCCACAAGCTGTTTGCTGCCTCAGCCTTTCCAGCTCGGTGGAAGAGTAGTTTTCTTCCACAGAGCTCAAAAGCAGAGAACCAAATCCCTTGCTGCTTCTAATAAAGAATACAATACGGACATACGCATATACTGGCTTACGTAGCTGTTGACTTGTCTTGTGTTGTAGGAAGCGTTCGTGGGATGCTGGGGCAACAGGTATCAAAATAGAGGGAAAAAGTCCTTTGATTCTTCCCTGAGGAATTCCCAGTTCAAAGGCTGAGGAACAAGGAGATCGGAGAGGTTGGAGGAAAGGTGTGGTGCATGTATGACTAATATAAAAATTAAGTAGTACTGTAAGGATACTCATTTCTTTGTATGCCTTTGGCAGTGCGAAAAATCATAAGTACAAGTTAACTGCAATGTTGTAGTTACAGGGCCTCTGCAAAATTAGCCTTAAAACCAATTTCTAAATAATTGCTAAACTAGTCCTCAGGTCTCTTCCCATCGGTGGGCAAACTTCTCTTGGATTTCATGCCAGCTGCAAATCTTAAGAAAGGATTTGGAAGGGTGGAGCTTTGTGGCTGAACCCAGAAAGTATATTGTGGATATGTGGAAATGTGGGACAGGTGATATTTGTACATTTTCCAATAGGAAATGAAAAATGTGAGGATGAATGGCCAAAATATAAGAGGAAGAATTTGGTTGGTTGGTTTCCATTAAGCTTCATTTCTTATTCCATAGTTGGGGATGCGTTTGATTTCTTTTCAGCATAGCTGATGCATTATAATTTCTTCACTGTTGAATTGTGTTACCCGTGAAGTCGACTAAAGCTTATGTCTGTCATTGCTTTTGGTCACTCAGAGACATCTGGAAAGTGACTTGCTTGCTTGCTTGGTGTTGACTCCGTTCAGCTAATGTCACTTCATTTATTGCTGCAGATAACTTCTGATTCAGTTGTCAGTATCATGACCCCTTCCCCTCTCTTCCTTATTTTCTTTCACAATGGAAAATTGTACCATTACTTAGAACTGCTGTTAGCTTTGTAACGTATTCTTCCATGCATCAGGGCACTCAGGGTCAAACACAGCACACAGTAAAGCTGTTCTACTCTGTACAGGTTTGTAGAGGGTGAACTGCACCATGGTATCTGTGCATTCTCCAGAAGTGTAAAAACTGCATGACGTGGCTTTTTTTCCTCTTCTCTTTTCCATTAGTATAATATTGGCTTTATGGAAGTGATCAGAAAATACAACTGGAAGTTTTGAAGTACCAGTCTGAGGAAGGAAAAAGTCCATCCCATTTCATTTGTATAGAAAGTGGTTTCATGCTATACACAACTTTAATGCTAGCATGGCATACTGGCTTACACCAGGCCTTTCAGCTGCAGTATCTTAGAAGTGCACACATATGCTTTTTAGGTACTGTGTATGGGAGACAGCATAAGTTAAGACATATGTTGCATTTTGAGCTGGAGATAGGTGAGGTTTGTGATGGTATTGATACTTAAAATTATTTCCTCGTCTTTAGCCATTCCTCATGGAAAGCACAGACAAGCTTTATCTAGAAATAGGACTCACCAAGGGGCAAAATTAGTCTGCTCCTGTCTTTAGTCTACAGCTTTGGCCAAGGTTTTCAGATTCTGTACCCCAAACTGATGAGCATCTGAACAACATGATCAAGATCTTGGACCTTCATTCAATGCTTCTGAGACCACCGAGGCAGGAAATGGAGGAATGGCGTAATCTTAGTATCCCAGGCTGACCAGTTTGGGACTAGGCAAATCATGTATGGAAGCCATTTTTTGCACATTATCAGTAAGGATGTTGCCCCTGGTGCAAGAGTGTAGAGTAGGTCGTGTATCCAGAGCAAAAGAAACACACAAGACATTTGTGTTAAATGTCTGCCCAGCTGTGTACACTGCAAAGAACCAAAAGTGAAAACCTGTTATAGAATATACCAAACTTTCACATATCCAAAAAATATCATGTGTTATATGGTCTGACGCATCTAGACTGAGGCAGAAGATGTGGAAGGGCTTAGACATGCTTCTGCACTGTAGATTTACTGAGACGGGATATAATTTACTTTCTCTGTATGGGAAAACAACTCATGCATTTTTCAGAGAACATGCACTAGAGAGGCCATCTCCATTGGTACAGGAAACCCAAATTATCTTTCTAACATGAATTAATAAAAGGAACTCTTGTTTCAGCTTCAGTGATGTATTAAAAAAACCTGAAAGCTAACAAATTTACTTTTTTTCCTGTATGATTAATTTCTAACTTTTGCATAGTTAGCTACATTGCTTTTGTGTATTAAGAAATGTGTGGTCTCTTGACCTAAGCTCCAAGCAGAATCAAGACTCCCATGTTTGATATAGATATGGTAAAGACTACTTGCTTATCTTTCTGTGTGCTTCCCAGCAGTAGGCTTATGAGTGTGTTACAAATGTTATTGATGTGAAAAAACTTGTAACAGAAGTTTTTCTCACAAAAATGGTTATACGAGTGCCCAGGTTACTGTTAGTCATCATTATCTCTGGATTGTCTTCTTTAAAAGCATGAATGTTCCTAGCTTTTTTTCCATTTCTGTGGTCCAGTAATGATTCAGGAGAGAGCGTAAGGATTACATGAGCATGTTCCTATTCTGAGAAGAATAGGAAGAGGAAGCAAAGGCGTCAGAATGCAGCTGCAGCAGAAGAGGATGTGAAAGCACGGCAACTGCATAGCAAGGAGATGTGGTTTTCATCTCAGTTGCACAGTGGGAAGTACTTCATTCGATGAGTTTTCTGTTCTCCTTACTTAGAAACTTTGGAACCTACAGGCTTTTGGGGTAAAGGTGCTTGGAGAACACTCATTACTTACAAGTAATTAAAAAACAACTAAACACAATTAAACAGACTACAGTTCTTTCTGAATAAAGTAAGATGCTGAAATGCATCTTACAGTAAGAGACCATCAAGACACAAAATAAATTCATCTAGCTCTGAAAGTCCTACTTGGCTATTGTATTTTTCAGGTGTTTGTGAGAGGATTTCATGCCTTCCAGTTTGTTCCTACTAAGTGGCATTCAAAAGGAACAGTGTTTGGGAAGTGTAGCTTTCTCTGATAGTGCAGACAGACTATTCATAAGACCGAAGAGAAAAGGTTTTGAGAGGGGACAAGTGCCTGAGTGGCAAGGAGTGATGTGTTTGGTCGTCCAGTCTCCTGCGTGGAGTTGCAACAATACCAATGTCAGAAACCTTCTGGCATTTCCTGAGGAATAGTTTGTCCTTCCAAGCAGAACAAAAACAGTATTTTGTCTCTGTGTAAGACATTAAAAAGATCAGAAGAAAAAAGAGCTTTCACAAATACGTATGGTGGTGATTTATCTACTTCCTAACAGATAGGGTGAGGAAGAAACAGCACTGACATTTAATGTGGACTGTGGCACCTGCTACAGCTGAGTACTGTAAAGCATTTTTTCCCTTGATCCTCAACACAAGGAGTTTCAGGAGACTTATTTGTTCTTTTCCTTTGTCATTTACCTAAATAAATTATCATCACTTCTGTGACTCATTTTTGCCCAAAAGTGTGTCTGTACTGCCAGCAAAAGAAGATTCAGTGATGAACAAATGAGCTGTCTCGCTAACAGAAAATCCCACTGGTAGTTTACCTGCTATTGGTTTGTCTGATGACACTTAACTTAAATGTCTGATAGATACAGTAATTGAGTTTTACTTTTGGTTGTAGCCAGTTTTCACAAGCAGAGCACTTCCTTCCCTCTTGCACACCTGAGTGATCTGTTGTGCATTCTGGCTGGTCCTGCAGGGATTTCAGAGGTGTGTATGAAAAGATTAACCTAGTATTTCCAAAACCCCTTAGCATTGTCATGATCCAGTAATGAGCTGCCAAGTTAGTCTGGTGCCATGGAGTACTGATGGAGTACTAGTTGGAATGCCAGTCAAAGCCTTTGGTATCTAATTTTAGCAGGTGAGCTTTTCTCAGGTCCACCTGCCTTTCTACTGTTGATCCTCTGCAAACAGCCTGCATCCCTGCTCAACTCTGTTTTCCACCCAGTCCCCTTCTGCTTTTGGGTGACCTGGTTTTTGCTATGGAAAAAAGGGAGCTGGGGAAGTACGGAACCTTCTGCTCTGGAAATCTGTCGCTATTCTTTTAGAGCTGCGCACCATTAGTCTGGCGAGCAGTGACATGGGAGAAAAACGGCAACAGTAATTTGGAAACTGAGAGAAGCAACTGCGTATGCAGGCATTTGCAAGATGTAAGTATCTTTAACTTTCGTAAGGCTACAGGAAAGTGAGTTCAGTGAAGCTGAAGGAGATGTTGCCAGTGGGAGGAGGAGTAGAACTGGGAAAATAGATGCTGTGCCCACTGTGATTATTATTTACCCTGTGAGGAAACATGAAAAATACTACACATAACAGATGCAAGAAGATGCCAAAAAAGATAGTTATTTCCTGACAGATATGTTAACAAAATTAAAGGTAGAAACAGATGAGGAGTGGAGAAACTTTTACATCCTTGCTTGGATCTAGGCCCTAGAAAATACTCTTACAAGAGAGCATCAGAACGAAATTGAAGACATTCCTTGGAACATTAAAGAATGAAATGCCATTTATGTAGCATACAGCAGCAAGCTATTTTGAATATGGTCTGTCGTATGTTTGGAGGTGGACTTAAGTTTTTATTTATATGGACTTAAAGGGACTTAAGTTTTGATTTGTAATGTCAATTCTAAGCCTGCGGGGATAGTCCCTCATCTTTCAAATATACTTGGAGAACACCCTGTGCTAGCGCAGTGGGTAGCCCTTAACTTTCGAACTCAAGTCTTCTTCTCAGCCTCTAATACCTTAAGTGTAGTATAGAAAAAGCAAAGGAGAAAACATGATGGTAACTGCTACATATGTAAAGGATGGTGTACTTCTATTATTTTTAGATAGCTACATTTGAGTTATGGCCACTGGACTGATGGATAATGACTAGCTGATTTTCTGTCTGACATGTTCTAGATTTGTCTCTGCACACTTTTTTAATCAAGTGCATAATTCAAAATTCACATACATGGAAGTGTGTCAGACTGTGTCCTTCATCATCTTCCTGGGTTGTCTCATATTATGCAATGAAGGCAGATTACATCAGGGGAGAAAGAGATGAGCTGGAGAGGAAAGGGAGGGATTTGAAACAAGGGCATAAGATGAAACCATGCTACGGAAGAGAGTAGTTTCATATAGCATGAGTTGCAGTGCAGATTTTCTGTATTTAAAAAGTAACAATTTAGGGACCAAAACATCCATGCAGGAGAGAAAATATTAAAAAAAAGTCCACAGGACAGGTTTGAGAAAGTCTTTGGTGTGTTTTGATGTTCATGTCATTCTGTAGATCTTTATGTAAACAGCAGTCAGCTCACAATAGTATTATTGTCTCACCAACTAAATGGCTGAAATGAAATGGGCAGGAACTGCAGCAACACTAGTATTTTGGTATTGGGAACAAATTTTAACAGCTTTACTAAGCAAAAGGAGATCCTCAGTATTTTTTTATTCTGAAGTGTAAGTTACAGTCTCTTTACTTGCTCCAGTGAGCCTGTAGAGAAATATATTTAGGACACCTACAGTTAAGTAAACATGAATACCCACAAAAAGCCATGAGACTATGTCTCTAAATATGGATTCATTCTCCTTATTTTGATATTTCTTGTCATAGAATCATAGAATAGTTGGGGTTGGAAGGGACCTTCACAGGTCATCTAGTCCAAACCCCCTGCAATGAGCAAGGACATCTTCAACTAGATCAGGTTGCGACAAGTGCTTACCTCACCCATTTTAATGAATACATAGTATAATGCTATATCTAACCGAGAATGTTGATACAAATACTTTGTATATTTTCTCAAAGTTGCATTCTTGAATGTCCGTGTATAGTTTTTATATTTTTGCTAATTATGGAGATGATTCATTTAGATTTGAGCAGGCTGTTTTCAGGCAAGACGGGAACTTTCTTTAACTTTGGTTAAAGAAAGTGGTTTATTTGCATGTTCACTTCATCTTTCAGACTTGCAGATTTTACTCATGCCTTCGTTTCTTGCTAAGAAGGTTTAATTTCTTTTATGACGAAGTATTTAGAGATACAAAGAAGATTAAGAATATTTATTTTTCTTGTTGGAGTGACATAGCTGAAAGGCACTTTGAGGGAGAAAAGGAGTAAGTTCTTTGTGGTGGAAATGCCAGGTCAGCATCAGTAATCAAATTTCTGTCCCTCCCTTCCTGCACATCAGAACAGGTCATGTTTGATCTCTCTTTGCCTTGGTTCTTGTATCCATGAAATGAGAGCACTGCTATTTCCCAACCTTAGCAGAATTTTAGAAAGGGGACTATGATGCTTTGCTTCTTACATGAACAACACTAAAATGTTTGAGACTTTCCTTGTGCAATTTTTATTCTAAATACAGCCAGCTGTCAACCAAAAGCTGGCAGCCTTCCATTAGATTGGTCTCCAGCCCCATCTGTATTTCTTCCCACACAAAGCACTGACCGTATTTACACAAGAGACAACGTTCCTGTTCCCACATTGTATACAGAACTGCATTCATACAGAACAAGTAAATACTGTTTTTAATTGAACAATTCATGTCTAATTATTAGAAATTACTCTATCAATTTTCAGAAGTTATTGTGTACAATATGATAGTCTTTTGTGATTCTTAATAATACAGTTGCTAATGGCAGATTTCATGCAGCTGAGTACCACCTGCTTCTCCTCCAGGTGTTCTCACTTCAGCTGGTGCCCTGGGGTGTGATCCTGCAAACACCTCTGTGCCTGATCCAAAGCCCATTTTGGTCAGCAAGAGTTTTCCCATTCAATTCAATGGGCTTTGAGACAGAGATTGAGGGAGCAGAGCACTGTTGGTTCTATTATTTCCAGGATTCAATTATGTATGAGATAAAAGTCACATGCACAAGCTGAGGTTAAACCAAGCTAACAAGGAGCAGAGGAAAACAAATGGTTTGATACCTGCAGGATAAAGAAATTTTATGAAGAGTTTTAGTTTGTTTTTTGAGAGATCTTTTTTGTACAATTTGCTCCTCTGTGAAAGGTGTTCTAACAACACTCTAAGTAAGAATCTAAGAATGTAAATTATTTCATAATAAAGAAAACATGCTTTGCTTCATAGACACAGTATGACCAAATAGAGTTTCAGTTTCATTCCAAGTGGTTGTATGGCAAAACTTAGAAAGAGGGATCAGGTCATAAAAAGACATACGAGTGGCTGGCAGAAAGGGCTTTTGCTGACCCTATCCACAGGTTTCTTGTAGGTACAGAGCTGTTCATTGTGCTAGTTTGATGTGCAAAAGGCAATGTCAGGAAATGCACAGAGATTCTTTTATCTTCTTCTGGGACACAAATAAAGCTTAAGCACTCAGTATTGAAATATGTGGCTTTTAATAACAAAAGATCCATGGGGCAAAGCCTATGGCTATTGTCTTGTTCATCAGGTGATTAGCATCCATCCGGGCTACAGCTGTTTTCTTCTTGTGTTTGCTCCATATGCAGGTGTTGGTTGCTATGAGGAGAGGAGTCAGCAATGACTGATGTGGAGCCTGTGGTCACAGATTTTGCAGCATCGGGACGGGCAGGCCGCCGGAATGCCTTACCAGATATTCTGGGATCTCCTGCTGGTGCTGGGACTTCAGATCTGCCACACAAACTGGCTGAGCTCTCCGTTTCAGAAAGTAATGGCTGCACATGCAAGAAACTGGCATTTTTATGCGGTTGTCCTTTGCTTTCTCCTTAAGACTTCTGCCACCATGCAGTTTAGATGTCAATACTAATATTTATTTCTTCATTTAGGATTAAATTCAACCTTGCAAAGCACTTACCACTTGCACTTCCTGATGAGAAAAGTTAATTTTAACCCAGACTAATTCTGCCATATCAACCCACAGATTCAGTGTTCAGCAGCCTGGGGAAAGGTGCTGGGAACTGAATTCCAGTTCCCATGGGGAAGAGCAAACACAGTTGCATTGCTGGGCAGTTTGAAAAACCATCACTCCAGCTGTAAATTGGGATCTACTCCTGCGCTGTAATAACTTACCACAAGACAGCAAGCTGTACTGTTAATCCAATTACAGCTATCCTAACTCGGGCATATACATTAAGAGTAGGGTTTACAGTGATTTACTCCTGCTAGTAGGCTTTCAACTTCGCTACCTGAGACCAGCGTCCTATTTTGCCATGTCCTTTAATTTGATAAGGTGCTCTGTTGATTTAGCACAGGTCTAATCAACACCAGCTTTACATTTGAATTCTTTTTACTTTCTGGGGGATTTTCAGATTCAGAAAAATCTGGTTTCTAATGCCTACGAAGTGAGAATTGTAGGTTGGCCCTGAGCATGTGTTGCCCCTACTTTTTCAGGTTCTGATTTGGAAGTAACATTTTCTTCTCATGCCCATCACTGTTGCTGCTGTGACAAATGCCACCGCAACAGGTGGTCCCCCATCCAGGAGCAGCGGTGGTGTGGGTACAGCACAGTGGGAGGCAGGCCTGTGCTGAAGAGTGGAGGGTCCTTGGATTCTCAGATTTTCTCCTTCTGGTGTGTGCAACTGGAGCACTGGAAATCCATTCCAAAGTACAGACAGTCACCTAACATTTAATGCTTTGGTTTTCAAATATTACTGGGTTTTTTATTCCGAATAGTTTTTCCATCTGGCACAGTTCATGCACCATGACCAGGGGTCAGGCTCCAGCAGGAGAGAACTATTTCCCTTATCAAAGGGGAGCTAGATGGGAATTTATATAGTTGTTAGTGTCAGGAGCTGTGGAGGTGAAGTGACCAGTCCAACTCACTGAAATATTAATTGCTACATTATGTTTAACTAACCTTTGTATTGTTTAGAGCAGTGAACCTTGAGGGAGATGCACCATGTTAACCATGTTAAACAACGCACAAAAGAATACAACAGCTGTAGATAAGTTCCTCATGTTTGTTTCATTTTGGCCTCTGGAAAGTTTAGTAGTCGGAAAGAATCTATTTTTTAAAGCGTACAAGATTTCTCTCTTCGATCTTTTTTTTTCCCCTGGATAAAACTAATCATGAAAGAGTGAAAGTCTTGTTAAAAGAAATGTTACAACACAGTATAAAATAAGTACTTAGCCCTCCAGATGCAATAATCCTCCTCTCTTGGTGCCCATCCAATGCATTAAGAAGAAGAAATGAAACACAGCTACATTAGTTTTAGCAAAATGTACTAATGCTTTCTTACAAATACAAGGACCAGCATTGCCACAATTTGAAGAACGATTAAGAGTATGGAATTATCCTTTGCTTTTGTCATTGACAGCACGTGCCTGGAAAGAGCATTTTCTGTTATCAGCAGTTTGCAGTAGTGATAATATGAAATGAATACAGAATGCAGTTAGGTCCACTGTGACTGCTTGGATGCTTTTGGGGGTTGGGAATTCCACAAATATCAGATGGGAATTACAGCCCCATCATGTTGTAAGTTAAACTTCTGATAAGACAGCAAGGAAAATGAGGAGAATTCATGAAAATGAAAAGAAGGTTTGGAAGTTCAAATGCTGTGACAGGGAAACAGTTTGTCTGTGAAACGTTTGGGGCTCTAACAGGCATCTCCTTTTGCCTGTTTATGGCTTTAATGATAAGTTGTTAAAAAAATTAAGGCCATTTCCAGCTCAGAACAAAGAAGTTGGATAAATGAGAAAAGTGGAGAAGATGGAACATATGGCTATATAAAGTATGCCCTATTTTTTTTCTACTCTGAGAGATTCTGGGAAGATATGGGAAATGGCGAGGAGGATTCTCCATCTTGCTTCAAATTTAGCTAATGCTCATTGGATCATACATTTCCTCTCTTTCTAAAATGCTGTCAGCTGCTGTCATAGTAAAAGGTCAGGAACAGGATGTGCTAATACCTTTTGTCTGGCTCAGAAGAAAAAAGAGACTTTGCTTTATTCTTTATGAATATACAGGGATCATAGCTGTGTGATAAAATTTCCATGTACTCTGCAAGCTGCACCAAATTAATGTTCTCACAAGATGGACAGGAGAGGTTTTGACACCAGCTGTTTATCTCAGAGCCTAACTCTGAAATTAAGACCATCTGTATCCTGTCTGATCATCCTCTGATAGTGTGTAAATTTTGGAGGGCTGAGACTTTCCACAGGTGGTCTGGTGAGAGGCCATACTGGAACCATGTTAAACAGTTAATTGGTGTCACTCGTGATCCAAAGGTTGAAGAGGAGTCTGCAAGAAGTTTGAGAGCAAAGAGGCTATACTGGTCTCCCGCATTTGGTAAGCTGCATTAGGGTACCATTCTGCCAATAACCTTTATTGTTTGCTGAGTTGTTTCTAGGTGACTGTGTATAATAACTATTTTGGAACACTCAGCAGCTTAGCACCTGTTGCACACCTAAGTGTTACCAACTATGAGATCAGATTTCCTCTAACAAACTGTTTTCCTCTACCCTGTCTGCAAGAGTCCACTAGTACTAGACATCCAAACCCCACACAGAAACAGCCAACGGAGGAGGTTGCTCTGCCTCCATTTTCTCAGCAGTGCTGTGCTACATAATGCTGATGGGTGTCAAATAACTCAGTTCTTAATTTACCACGATAAAACTCCGCAGCCTCCAAATCTCCAAGCAGGCTTACAACATCAAGTGGTTTTTGCCAAGAGCTTTAGCTGATGAATTGTGTACAGCAGTATGTATTTGCTGTGATATGTACAGACCAAGATATATAACTCTCTTGTCTATTTCTGATATTTTGTGGCAAGTCTCCAGGGCAAATAGCTGAAAATGTACCCCTTAGACTACAGCTATTAAAGTGGAAGATGGTACAGCCAGATACACTGAGCAGCAGACCTCTCCTTGCCTCCAAAAGCTATGGGCCATCTTAGATTTGTGTATACAAACTGTTCTGTTAGCACTGGTAATGCCATGTGGGACTTGAAGGCAGTGTGAAAATGATTATGCTTTTCAAGGAAATGGAGGCAAGAGGAGTTCCTGTTTCTCAGTGAGAGAATTTGAGCATCAAAAACTTCAGCGTGGAACTCTTCATCTAATGACCACACACACCGGAGAGCTTTTACTTACATAAGCATTCAACTCTAGCCTATGGAAAGAGTGAACTTCCAAATCAGAGGAACAAAAAATCCCCTCATCTTGTGAAGACAGGGTGAATTCTCCTAGATATTTCTTTGCAAAGAAGGTCAGCCAGATAACATTACAGTTTATGAACATGCCAGTTATCTACCTGAAACCAAGCAATGCTCAGAGGAATGCAGTATTCTAACTTGACTTTGGAAATGACCCAGAAAAAAAGAATAACAGTAATATAAATTGGAGATAAAAGTTATCTCCAGTTTGTTTCTTGCAACCAAATGTGCATTTATCAGCATGTGCAAGGAGTAGGCAGATCAACACCAATGCGCAATTGCTTTTGGAAGATGTCTCTGCAAGTTCTTGATCTTTTGAGTTAATCTCTCTTTCTAAAGCACCCATGAGTGTGGTAGTAAAGAGCCAATCCAAACAGAGGTGATCAGTGAACCCAAATATTTGGCTACATTAAAAAAGCTGTGAGAATGTGTGTGGTATAAATGTTTAATTCTGTCATTTTTCAGATGAAGGAGCAGAGGGTGGAGAAGTGCCATCATCCAAACCCTTGCTGGAAAGTCAAGAGATGGAAGGAAAAAGCAATGATTCCTAACACCTAAGGACTGCTGGATTAATGAAACCCATCGACAGACTTTCCAGTTTCCCTGTGTCACCCCTTCTGAAGTGTGGTAGCAACTTTAGTAGCACAGACAAGATTTTGCAATGCACTTGTACCTAGATGATATTAACATGGAACTACTGTTTTTTCTACTGTCGTCCTTCAAAACCAATGTTCTACACATCCAAATGGGAAGAGAACTAAAGAATATATCTCTTATTTTGGGTTTTCTCACAGTTATGGTACTCATCCTAACTAATCTTCTTTGACAGTTTCAAATAATATACCTAGCAGATGTATCACCAACTAATGATTGCTTCAAAATAAAAATCCTGGGTTTTAATTTCCCAAAGTAGCTTCTTCCTCTCTGACACAGAGGTGTATGCATTCTCCCCATCTTAAGATGATATTAAGTATATATTAAGTACCAACATTATCTGTAATTTATCTCCTGAGATTTTTGTTCTCATTAGGAATACGTAGATGGGTGTGAGAAATAAAAAACCCCAATTTTTTTCTCTCCTCCTTCTGTCTCCAAAAGGTTTTGTAAAATAGTTAAACACCAGTGTTTGTTTTCAAACTCTCTTTAAACTCTGTTTGATTATGGTAGATCACCTCAGTTCTCCCACTCTTAGCTAGTCTTGCCACTTCTGTCATTTCAGTTTTCAGGCTGAATATTATAGCTGTTCATGTGTAACTAAAATAAAGTAGCCATGTTTGTAAGTGATTAAAATTGTTTAATCTCACTGTGGAAATTAAATCGCTATCATCTTTTCTGTCTTCTGTTGATTGCTTGATGTTTGTCCTGTATGACAAGACTTAAAACCCCATAATACATATTTCTTTTATTTCATCTGGGTTTTTGCTTTATTGTTTGCTGACAATGAAGATGTTTCAATCATTGTGATTTTTACAAAGATTTTTAAGCAAAGGTTTTTCTCTGCTGAAAGGTATTGTGTTGTTGTGGAGGTCACGCTCCTGAAAATACTTAGCATTCATTCCCTTATTGTAGGAGACCTAAGATTCGGGTACAGACATACACCTTTACTGCAGCCTAGGGCAGCAGCCATTGGTTCTTGAAACCTAACTAACACTGACAATCAAATGCTTTTATTTGCCCACACAATCACTTTCCGGGGCTGTAGCCAGATGGAGGAAGCATCTCTGATGGGTACTCTCCACATTTGACCAGTATTCCATCTATAAAATATTTGTGTATTTTATAGCTGTCGGAGAGCTTGTAAGAGGCCTCTCTGCACATCTATCATTCCTACTGTGCATTTACCCACACACTGTCTTTTGGGGACCATTCAGTAACGGATTCAGTTTCATCCAACTGAACTGACACTTAGTTCTGTCCACTTACCTGTGTTCATTTAACAAGTGCAGCATCCCAGAATTACTTTCAGGTTTGGAAAGGCAAAATAACTTACTCCACTGGAGCAAAACAGGTGGCTTAAGAAAGTCTGAGAGACTGAACTATCTGACACTGGAGGAGCAGAGTTGAAAACCGCAGTGGAGAGAGACTTGGAGCTAACTATGTTTGTGGTACACAATCTTAGAATCATAGAACGGTTTGGGTTGGAAGGAACCTTTAGAGACCATCTAGTCCAACCCCCTGCAATGAGCAGGTCCAACCTGAGTGCACATTGCTGGCTCATGTCCAATTTTTCATCAGCTCTTGCTCTGGGTTGCAGTCCCGTCCTCATATACCACCCTCCTTTATAGCATCTCAGTACATAAGATTGTTCAATTTTAAGAAGTTAAAATGATCCCATGGAAATCAAGTAGCTGAGTATTACTGAAACAGAATTCCTTATATGCTTTAAGTGGAGCATATGCTAAAGTGCTCTTCTGGGTCATGGCCTACATTGAATTCTCCTCTTCTTTTACAGTTGCAGCACTGGATATATTTAGATTCTTTTCTTACAGGATACAGACACTGAAATTTGGGTTACAGGAATAGATGCTTAAATTAAGGATTTTGTTAGCCTAAGATGCTTTGAAGTTTTTTACTATTAAAGCACCAGTTCTGAACCATCTGAATTTAGCAAATTATTCATGTGCTAAACTCCGCATAAAAAACGTTCCACAGCTATATACATACAGGGAGTTTACTGCTCACAGACATACAGCTTAGAACTGGTCAGAGTGCTCAACACTCTGGAAAATTGGTGCTTACCTTGTACTTCAGCTCTATGAACCTGTCAATGAGAAAACACTGTAGAAAGAATAAGTTTAACAGAAAATTAGAAAAACTGTGTAAGAAGTAAAGACTGACAGATTTAAAATGCAACTCAATTAAAAGCAGAATGAACACTTTTGATCTATAATATGTGGGTCACATATTATAGTCCTCATTTGCCTGTGTATTACCTAGTTGCAGATTAACCAAGTTACAGATGCAGAAATACTTCTTTGCCACATGCATGTACAGTTTGTGTCTAAACAATTAACTAGTCTAGGCTGCATGAGAGAGCTCTACTGTAGTTAGTTCAGATATAGAATATCTAGTTATGCCCTGGATTTTGTCAAAAAAACCTTTCCAGTTCTGAGCCAGATGCATATTTCTGAGCAGTATAAACAGAACCACAAACACTAGTTGATGTGGGAGATATTGTGCCATATAAACTGTCCAGAAGAATTTATTAGTTGTGTATTATGCTTGACTCAACCAGACAGGAGCTAGCCCCTTTATTGCTGTCTGGGGGTCTCTATGCCATGTTGTCCAGTAGTCTGGGGTTTAATCAGGGTTCATTTTAAAGAAAGCTCTGGTTCATTTTCTTGTTAGTATCTTGAAGATAGGTAATAGTCCTACTAAACTTTGGCTGAGCCTGTAAAGAGCAAATTAAGTGCTTCCGAATATGTTTCTCACTGATCCAGTTTATCCACTTTCAACCATTATCCAGGCTATACCACTCTCCCATTAGTTCAGCTAATGGGTAACTGATGACAGTGCATTCTCTTAATCCACAGGGTAACAAAGTTATGGCCCAAAATCAGCAGACAGTTTTAAAACATGCTTAACTTTAAATACAGACTAGTTTTACAGAAGTCAATAGAATGACTTAGTGCCTAAAATTAAGTACATACTTAATTACCTTGATAAATAACGGTGGCAAACTTCTATTAAGGCTAATCTGGTATTAAAATGCATTAATCCTAATTTCCATTCCAGCAAGTGTGGCACAGGTAATAGTATCTTTTTCATCAGCTTACAGCACTATCCTGGGCTTTTAAAGAGCAAAGAAATTCATTTTAGTGCCAAGCAAAAGAGATAACTTTGTTGTCTCCAAACTAATGAAGCAATTATTCATTCTTAGCCACTCTGCATATTAAAAAAAAAAAAAAACAACAAAAAAAAAAGCAGGAAATACCCTTGTAACTTTATTGTGCGTATATAAAACAATTCAGGTACTTTGAAAATAGAGAAAATTGGCCTCAATCTTTTCAAGATGTCATTAAGAAGGTAATTTTCTTTGGGTCAGCCCTTCATCAGAAGCTTCATGTAAGAGGTGCATCATGCTGAGGCACATCTTTTGTTGCTATAAAACAGGAATGTTCAATTTGTTATCTGGAAGGCAATAAAGGACTAAATAGGTTTTGAGGTAGGGGACTGATTATTAGAATGTTCTCATTTAGAGAGATGAAGAGAAGTAATTAAACATTTTTTTAAATTAAGCTTATTTGCTATGATTCTTCATACAGCTATCTCCACCTGTGCCATATACCATCATTCTGGTTTAATACTGTGTAGGCTGAGCTTGGATGGATGAAATGAGTAGCAAAGCAGTTTGCAAAGTAGTATGTTTTAAAAGAAACTTCCAAATCATTGCTAGTACAGCAATGTACAGGCCAGATCTAGTTGTCACTGAACACAAAGATCGGTTTTATACTAACTACAGTGTGAATTATATATAACTTTAGTTTTAAGTCATGAGTTACTAATCATACAGAAAATGTCTCCCAACTCAGAAGGTTCATGAACACAAGTGCTTGGAGGCAAGGTGGCTAGTCAGTGGAAATGTCATATATGTTTTCACTATCCAAGACATTGTATTCAGTTACATGGACCCACGGTGGCCACTTCTCCATTGTGCAGCTTTCATACATTGTTCATACAAAATAATATAACTGCACTTGCATTAGTTAAAAATTACAATGGAGCAGTGGCTAGAAGAGGTTTAAACTATACTTCACCATCAGGATTCCAAATATCCTTTATGCATCACACATACAAAGAGGAATACTTCAAGATTTAGCAAATTACTTGGGACTAGTTCCTACCCCTCTCTTCTGTCTACTGGTGCTCTATGTGTGATAAAGCCCATGAAAATAAATTGAACAGCGATTTCTGCATGGATTTCTCCACCGGTTTGGCATAGGCTGTATTTGCTTTGCTCAGCAAGCATAAGCCCCAGACAAACCATGGTGTGTGGGGGTTCCCCAGGGTCCACACAGCAACAGGCCAGGGGAGGCTGAGCCTACTGGGGTCCCAGGGCACTTGCTGAAATGGTTTGGGTAGAAATAGCAAGGGCTTAAACTGTCCTGCCATCTAGTGGGATCCTCAACCTGCCAGACAGTTTGTGCAAATAAGTGGAGGGAGACAGTTAAGAGACCTCAAAACCAGCTGGGAGACAGCTGTTTGAGAGCAAAACTGTAAAGAGAGTGCAAGCTGGCCTGGTGAGAGGTAGGCTGTCTCCAACTAACCTGAGACGTTCACTTCAAGGGTTTTGCTACGGATTCTTGGTGTCTCTGTGTATTGAGAAAGTTGAGTGATCACAAACAGGAGATGGCTTGCATTGCTGAGAACACTACTCCAATCACTTCCCATTTTCCAATGGGAAAATAATGCCAGCTGAAGCTTACCCACTCCGCAGGGTTGCCATTCGGAGATGTGCAGCTCTCCTTTCCGCTGCCCCTTGTAGATTACTTCCTCGACAAGTCAGCAGGAGTGTGTCGCCTCCAGTTCAGAGTCCCAGACCTCTCGGTGGAAACTCACTCACACTGCCTGGGGAAAGGAGAGATGCTGGGCTTGGGCACCGAGGAGTGAAGTAGCCAAAAGCATTTTTAACCTGTAAGCTCTGTCATAAAACAGATATCTAAGTCTGGCTTGCAGCCTACCCAGCTTTAGATGCACACTGAGATTTGGGCTAGGGGTGCCAATACCCCCATAGATGACTGGTTTTGACCTTTTTTAGGGATAACTCAGTTTCATCTTCCCCACCTGAAGCTGTTCTACTTTGGATACTTGTCCTGGTTTCAGCCAGGATAGAGCTGGTTTTCTTCACAGAAGCCAGTGTGAGACTGTTTTGGATTTGGGATGAGAAACTGTTGATAATGTGCTGATGTTTTGGGTTGCTGCTGAGCAGTCAAGGACAGTCCAGCTTCCTGTGCTGGCCTGCCAGCGAGCAGGCTGGGGGTGCACGGGGAGCTGGGAGGGGACACAGCCGGGACAGCTGACCCAGACTGGCCAAAGAGATATTCCCTACCATCCGACGTCATGCCCAGTACATAAACTGGAGTTGGCCGGGGGGCGGAAATCGCTGCTCGGGGACGGGCTGTCGATCGCCGGGTGGTGAGCAATTGCTGTATTGGGCATCACTTGTTCTTGTACATTCCTTTGTCGGTATTATCATTGTTGTTTCCTTCTTTCTTTCTGACCTATTAAACTGTGTTTATCTCAACCCACAAGGTTTTTTTTTCCTAATTCTCTCCCCCACCCTACTGTGGGAGGGGGAGTGAGCGAGCGGCTGCGTGGTGCGTAGTTGCTGGCTGGGGCTAAACCACGACAATACTAATTAGCAACAAATGCTGAGAGCTGTTATTTTATTATCTTGGTTTATTTCCCTGTTCAGCCCAGTGGGTAGCAGTTCATACCCCAAGATGTCTAGGAGCAACAGGAGGCCTGGAGGCTGTCACTCCGCCCTGTCCTGTGCCACATCCTAATGCCAGATCTCTGGATTTTAATGCAAGACTTCATGATTGATGGAAAATGTGTGGGTTTGGCTGTTGATACAAAACCTGGGTGCTGTGGACTTTTCTGGATTAAACACATGTTCAGCAATTGCTTGCAATGTAAAGGGTGTGAGGATTGAGAGAATCCTTACCAGTGCTTTATTCCTGGGACTCTGCTGTGCAGTGAGTGATACTGTAAATCCAGTGCTTATCATACAATGTACAGAAAAGCTAATCTGTGAGAGACTGGTTTAAGCCATCCTACACATTTCATTTTTTTCCAGATCCCTTGGGCATGTTTGTAAATGATACATCAGCAGGGTAAACACAAAGAAGGAGCCCGTAAACAGCTGTTAACCCCCAGCAGTATTCCAGAAGTAGTTTTCTAATAACGCACCTCGTTTCCTAAGAGGACAGGAGCACATTTTGCCCGCGAGCTGCGCAGCCGCCCGGCTGCCAGGGAGGCACGCAGGCCGTCCAGGCGGGCACAAGATGGCGCCCGAGCCCGCGCCAGACACACGGCCGAACTTTCGCCTTCCTCACAGCAGCGCCCACACCCCACCCCACCCCCCCCGCCTCGCAGCGCCCCGGCGCAGCGCCCCGGAAGCGGCAGCGCTTGGGCGTTCCTTCGGTATGAACCGCGACGTGAAAAAGAGGGAAAGCTGTGGCAACGCCCCGGCCGGCCGGCGCCGGTGGGACTAAGGACGGCTCTCCCCGGCGGCGCCGGGCGGTACCGGCAGAGGGCGCCCCCGCCGCCATGGCTTCGGCTTCAGGGGCTGCGTCCGACCTCTCCCGCCCCGACGCTGCCCCTTGAACTGCCCCGGGCACTCGTCCTCCTCAAAAGGGCTCGTAAGCGCCAGAGACCCCCGCGTCTCCAAAACCCTGAGGGAAAGGGGTTGGAAATGTGCCGCCCTTCTCCCCCACCACACCCTCTCGCGCGGCTCCTGCTGAGCTGCAGCAGCCGGCAGGGGCGGCAGGTGAACTCCCTTCAGAGGCGCCTTCTACACAGACCAGACCAGCACCTGCTCAGCTAAATGTGCAGCTTATTCGCAATTACCATTCCTTCGTGCTCTCTGGCATGGCTGTCACCCTTGCAGGCCCCCGTGCCCCTGCAGCACCTCCACGGCCCGGCAGCCACCTGCACACAGCTGCCCAGTGCAACAGGGAACTGGGCTTTCCCTGCAGCCACCCAGGCCACCACCGGCCTTCAGGGGCTGAGCAATGGTACCCTGTGCACCAAGGAGGAAAAGTGCCCTTTAAGTGAAAAACAGGGAAACTACCATACACGCATTCACAGGAGAGTGACAAGTTTTGAACCCGTTTGTTCCTTCCACAAATTTTGTACCGGTCTTGTACTTTAATCACTCAACAATCCCATTCCTTCCATCCATCGGAATTTCTCATCTAACTCTGTTCAAAGCCCTCGTTTGAGAGGCTGGGGGATGCAGGGATGGAGAGCAGCCCTGCTGAGAAGGACTTGGGGGTACTGGTGGGTGAAAAGCTGGACATGAGCCAGCAATGTGCGCTCACAGCCCAGGCGGCCAACTGTGTCCTGGGCTGCATCCAAAGCAGCATGGCCATCAGGTCCAGGGATGGGATTCTGCCCCTCTACTCTGCTCTGGTGAGACCCCACCTGCAGTGTTGCGTCCAGCTCTGGAGCCCTCAGCACAGAAAAGACATAGACCTGTTGGAGCAGGTCCAGAGGAGGGCCACAAAAATGATCAGAGGGATGGAACACCTCTCCTACGACGAAAGGCTGAGAGAGTTGGAGTTGTTCAGCCTGGAGAAGAGAAGGCTCCAGGGAGACCTTACAGTACTTTCAGTACTTCAAGGGGGCTTAGAAGAAATCTGGGGACAGACTTTTTAGCAGGGCCTGTTGCAACAGGACAAGGGGCAATGGTTTTAAACTAAAAGAGGGCAGATTTAAACTAGATATAAGGAAGAAATTTTTCACACTGGTGAAACCCTGGCACAGGTTGCCCAGAGAGGTGGTAGATGCTGCATCCCTGGAAACATTCCAAGTCAGGTTGTACGGGGCTCTGAGCACCCTGATCTAGTTGATGTCCCTGCTCATTGCAGGGTGGGGTGAACTAGATGGCCTTTAAAGGTCCCTTCCAACCCAAAGATTCTATGATTCTGTGAAAGCTCACATGCATCTACACACTTTCCTTTTTCAATGCTTGCCCCTTGCTTAACTCACTTGTACCTGCATACTCCCAACGTAAACAGTTAGTGCTGTAAACATTCAATGTAAGAACCTAATCTCTTTAATTGCCTCCATATTCAGTAAAATGAGATGGTGGAAGGACAGCTCGTTGCTATTTCTCCCAGCAAGTACTGGATAGAGAGCTTATATATCAGACAGACTCATTAAAGATCCTTGAGCCAGTGCCTGAATAGTCTTTGTTTTGAGCACTGAGAGAGGGAAGGCTTCTCTAGAAAAATATAGCATGTGATTATGCAAATAGAGATGGTGTTGCAATATAAGAAAGTGCTGAAATAAGTTTCTTTCAGGCATGTTGTTTCAGACAGCCTTTGAACTCTTGACTTTGCATCTTTTTTTTTTTTTTAATGTGGGCTGTTTTGAGTGGAAACTTCTAGGTAAATTTATAAAGGATAAAATGAAATGCTGACATGTAAAAAGGAGTATACTTAAGGGTGAGGGAGACAAAGGACAATGAGATGGTGTTAAATGCATAAAAGTTGTGCCATGTTTCCTCTCCATAGCCCTTATTTTAGCAGAACAGCTAAGCCAGTCATGGTGGAGCAAGTGAGCCTGCTTCTTCACCCTCTGCTGGCTCTGGACTCCGGATGTTCTGAGCTTTGGCTGCAGTGCTGATCACCTGCTCAAGAAAGTTTCAAAGGTCTGGAGGAAGATGCTATTAGAAGCCTTGTTTAACTATTACGAGATTAATTGAGGATTTTGTGATATATAGAGGGTCTGGGTATGTTGACCACTGCCACACTGAGGGGGAAATCTTCTGAAACATATACACGTGGATGTATAGAATTAAAGAAACAGTGGATGTATCTGTTCTTACTCACTGGCACTTACTGCAGTACAGTCCAGTAAGTGAGTCCCATGATTATCGATGCAGGGACTACTTGCCTATTTTCCTTCCTGTGCATATCCACAACTTTTCCCAGAGTAGACTCTGGATTTGGCAAAGTACGAACCCACACTCAGCAAGTGAGTTGTGTTTTTAAGTTTTCTCGTTTAGACTTGCCCATTGTGACCATCTCATGTGATTTTTTGCATAATCCAGGATATGGAACTTCTCTGAATTACTTCCTGCATCATGTCTAATAGCTGTGGTTGTTAGCATAGTTTACAACTTGCAGGGATAAAAAGTCTAGTAAGGGAGTTTGAAAGTTGGTCAAGGGGTTAAGTCTCCCCACAGCTAATATGCACTAAATTTCTCTAGGCTTAACTTCCAGTGACTGGAGTTTTGTATACCATACTGAAGAGACCACTCTTATTTCTGTTTCTCTGGGATTGTCTCCAAACAGCCACGATACCGAAGTTCTCGCCAAGTTTGTCTTGGTACTAGTCCCTATTTAAAGCTAGTAATGAGGTATCTTAACCCTGCAATGCTTCAAGTTGCTCTAGAATTTTGTGTTTCAGGAAGTTTATGTGTTTAGACTCCTGAAAACTCAGAAATTACTCAATGCTTGGTCACAAACCAATATGTAAAGCAGGGATGTAGTTACACTCTTGAATGAATAAAGTTAGATGTATATTTCTATCTAGGTCACCCAGCACGAGGTTTCATTTCAAAAGCACCTCTGCCTGATCTGTGTAAGGCATTTTTTCATGAATGAGAGGCCCATAAATTGGTAATCTAGTTAAATGACTTATCAAGACTGTAATTCGTACATTTCTCAGTCACAGTCCCTGTAACCTACTGCCAGTTTAGACCTTTGGAGGAAATGGCTTGCTTCAGGTGAGAGATCACCATTTAGAGGGGACAAACCCAGGGGAGTGTGGCTCCAGCTTGGTCTGAGGGATCGCTTCTGGCTCCAGCAGGCTGTGACTCTGTCTTGTCAGTCCATAGCTGAGTGGAACAAAGGAGGACCCTGGGAATATCCAAATGGAGGTCATTAATGAGCTGAGTTATTACTTTGTATGTTTTCTAAAGTCAGTAGTTATTTTGTTAAATTTGTAATTCAGTCAAATAAAACTGATTTTACTTTTTGTCTACATCTCAGCTGTTATTAGGAGTGATTTCAGGACATTGCAGCAAATGGAGTGCTTCAGTATGGACAAACAGTACAAAGATACATTGAGCTACTCCAAAAGTTTCTTAAATCCAGCCCTTCAGACTGCAAAGTTGTCTTTTGTTATGCTCCAAGGGTTTAGCTTGAGACCAATTATATGGCATTCCAAATAGTTGCACTTATTAAGTGTTAGACAACCTCCATGGTGTATACTAGGGCTACAGAAAGAGAATACAACATTTAGAGATCCCCTGTACCTTTAAAACTGTAAAATTTGTATTGATGATGATAAAAATAATTCCTTACCTTTGTTAGAATCCTTGGTCCTTAATACAGAATGTGTTTCTGTTCTACTAATATTCTCACTGGGCTGCTCTGAACACTGAATCTACGCAAGTCTCACAGAATCAGCTGCAACAAGTCAAATGCAAGTCATCTAATCTTCTTAAAACTATGTGCTATTTTTCCCTTTATGCACATAAGGATTATTTTAACTTTGTGTGTTCAGCTTATTCATACGCCTTCTAAATTTCTCTGAGTCATTATTATCCCTCAAATAGTCAGTTGCTTATTTATAACACTGTATTTCTTTCTTCCTCAGTGTATGACCTTACATTTGGCCATGCTGAAATTGTAAGAGTCTGGAAAGCTGGTTTCTTATATTGATTTTACAATAACTAGACAGCTATTGTGACACCCAGTATCAGACATTTCTGTCACATTGCAGAGGCTTTTAAATACTTTTTCTACTCTTAAACACAAAAGAAAGCAGACACAAGTATTAAAACAACCAAGGGCCTGATGGTACAAAGTTAAAATAACTGCTTCATCAATAAATAGAACTGGGAGACAGGAAGGTGGCTGGCTTTGGCACAGGCTCATTCTTTGAGGAGAGCCTCTGACTTGCATCCTTTAAATGTACATATATGTATATATGTGTGTATATATATACACACACATAGTAGTAGTAGAAAACAGATAACAATCTCCCAAATGCCTTTAAGAAGCAGAGAAGACCCTGGAGATATTTAGTAGTATTTGCTTCCTTCTTTAAACCATTGTAGACCAGCTGTCCTCTCAGCTTAAACCAATCCGAATAAATGTCTAATAGTTCATAATGAGGTATTACTGGGTATTTACTTTCCAGGACTCTCCTAATCTCATGTCACATCAATTTGTAACCTAAGACAGAGTCTACAAGAATGAAATGCATGATCACAGACCACTCCGTTTTCACCAATTAGCAATTTCACCAGAATTAGACCTTAATTAATTAAACCTTAGAGACTTGTGCTCTAATGTTGGCCTGTCCTGGCATTATTTTGGTTGAGCTTTTACAGTGGCAGGAAGCCTGCTTAACATGCTCCGGAGCTTTTCCTGAGGTATGCCGTGCTCTCAGAAGGGATACGGTATAAACATGTCTTCCCTGCTCCTGCCTGCACTACCTTGCACCTTGCCTACCACCTGGTCCGCAGCCCCAGCAAAGCCAGCCCTCCCCGTGGCATTTACGCAGCACAAGACTGGATTCGTACAGCTGCTTTGTACCTGGGACCATGCTGTCACCCCTTACTTGTGCAGCTGCATAATTGGGTGTCTCCTCTGTAAGGCATTTATCTCTTCTGTTTGAACTGGGATTTCTAAGGAGCTGCCCATCAATAGAGTAAGCCTAGTGATTTTCTGTGACTCACTAACAGCACCAAGATAGTTTATTTTTTTTAGGGGGGTCAGCAAATCTCTTAGATAGCTAGAGGACACATGAGATAGATAGTTTTAGTTAAGGACATTCTACTGCCCTGTTTGACATCAGGTTTTTCTTCAGCACCAAATCTCAAATCACACTCAGCCCTAAAGAAATATCCTCCCATCTGATGCAATAGCTACTAAAATCTGGTCATTTCTGTGTTACGCTGAGATCGAAGCTGCACAGAGACTCACAGCAGGGCTTCAAACAAGGTGAAATGCGCTGAGAATACCTTAGTCTGCTGTCCATAAATGGAGGAAATCTCTTCTACTTTCAGCTACACATTATTTTCAATTTCCTTAATTCAAAAGTAGCTCCCTATATGTTTCAGAATGCTAAGAGGTTACCAGAATGCCTGAGTTAGGACCCTGAATCTTGTTGGCTTTCAGTGGGATTCAAAACCTAAAAGGTCTTTGAGTGCCTACGTCTGCTTTCGTACCAGGGGAGTTAGGCCCTGGTGTGTGACACTGCAACCCGTTTTTGTACACATGGGTAGAAGATGCTCTGCAGTTCACGGTCTTCATTGCCCTGAACACAGAAATGTGTGGATAATGCAGTCATCACTAAATTATCTGAAGATCTTATAACATAGTATCCTTTAACTACTGATCAAACTCCGCAGAGTAATACACTATTCCTGGCTATTGTACTGCAAGGATGGTGAAAGGATACGTTTAACTGAGTCGGTGTAGCAAGGGTGTGCCTCCTGTGTTAGATCCACAGAGAGACATAGCAAAAGGGTAGATAAACCTGACTCTGAACATCAGCTGCAGCAATTTCGTGACATTTCCATAACCAGAGTACTAAGCCCTCAGTGACTGGCTGCAGTGAGGAGATGCTCAGCAGTTCCTGACATTGTTTATGAGGAATCCACACATGAGAGAAGCTCTTGGTCAGACTTTCCTACCGCAGGAGCCTGGTGGCCATCCTGTGGTGCCCTTTTTATTTTTTTTTCTGAACAGGTGAATTTTTTTTTCAAGGGCTGAATGAAGGCTGAAATGAAGCTGAGAGCCTTATTCCCTGAATGCCTGAGGGCGTGTGAAGCAAGGTTATAACAGGAGGGAAAGGTAGCCAAAAGCAGTTTTTGCGTCCTGTATTCACAGGCTGAAGGTTAGAGCAGTCCCACATTCACCCTGGATGGCCTTTGGAAGCCAGGATTACTTATTAGACAGTGATGTCTTGCCACAGAATTTTCATCTTTCAAGCAGGCCTTGCACAGAGAATTCAAATGTGCCCATTTACACTGCTCAGGTGGTGTAAAGAGTTCAGTGTCAATGAGAATGAGTCCCCGGGTGTTCAGAGAGGAATCTCCAGAGACATCTTTCGTCATGCAGGGTTTTTACAGGGGAGTACGCAGTCTGTGAAAACCTTCAAACTCTGCTGTCAGTGTAAAAGAAACTCCAAGCTGGTCTCACATGCAGCAACCCAAAATCCACACCAGGTCATTTCACACTGCAATCTCTGTTCCAGCTGTAGCAAAGCATTTATATAGATCAGGATGACTAACACAACTCTCACGTAAGGATCCACAAGCAAATATAGGGCATAAGATGCCATGGAAAACATTTTTGGCTGTGGCTTGTCACTGAACAAGGTGTCAATAACGTAACATTTCCTGCTGTTGATTTATCCTGCTCCCAAACCATCACGAACACAGACAGGTGGGATCTCACCGTCATAAAACCTGGTGTGATGACTTTGGCAATCTAGCTAAGCGGTAGAAAGAATGTGAACGTTTTAGCATTTTACAACCAAAGCATAGTGCAAACTGTTAAACAATTTATTTTTCTTAAGACTAGGTACTTGTGTTAACTCAGTATGTTGAGAAATCCTGGTAGAACTGATTGCTTAAATTATGAAGGATACAGAAGTGTCTACCTCCCAAGGGCCAGGTTGTGGAAGAAGGTGCAAGGCAGAAGTGTCCTCAAGGAGTCCAGCTACCGGCAGTGGCACTGAATCACTTTCAGGAGTTTTATATCACATGAAGTCTGTGAGGCTGGTACTGCGCCACAAGCCCTGGTGAGCACAGAAAGCAAGGAGCTCTCCCAGGGCTCTGCGCACACATCTGCACCAAAAGGATCAGCAGACGCTCCAGGGCTTCTGCATATAGAAGCTATATGAGCAGATAACTCCGTCTTGTCAGTAAGGGGGGAGGAGACACTGTCAGTTCATGAGGATATGGATAAAATCATTTAGGATTTGATATGACGAAGTAGGTGAGTGGCAAGGTCAGTTTGCATGTACTTGCATGTCAGCTGCCCAGGTGCCAGCGATGAAGCTCTGTGGCTGCAGAGTTTGGCTACGGGTGGTGAACACAATGAAGTACTTGATAACGTTACTGTTAATGTTACTGTACTGGGGAAACGCAACTCCCAACCTGAACTGCAGTCACGGATGATACCCATGCACAACATCAACCCCACGTGCCCCATGCCATGGCAGTGCCAATCACAAAGGATATTCCCCACTCACTGCAGGGGGGTTGACTGACTAGAGACATTAGGTTAGTGGACATCAGTATGAGACGCACCACTAAGGCTGGTATTCTGTGAAAACTTTGGAAACACAGCGTTACTCAACTTTGACCAAAAAAAGGGACTTGTTTTCTTTCAGCCTCATGAGGAACAATTGGCGGTCTGTTATTTCAAGTGATGCTTTTACTCTCCCTGGCTTTCTGAGCACCAGTGGAGAAGTCTCAGAAGCGCAGGTCAGAAGAGGAAGTCAGACATACACTGAGCAGCTGCAGGAGGGCACTTTGTCTCTCTCTCTGGACTTCAAAGTAAGTGGACGGAAGGTTAAGGAGAAATAGATGCACTAGTTCATAGCCTTGGGTTATCAAGAAAGTTGTGTTGTCTGGTAAAAAGATTTGGGATTATATTCCTGGGGTTAATTCAGAGAGGGGTTAACTCTTTCTGGGGACAAGCGAAAAAATGGCAAAATAAATTAAAAACCCATCAGAAGCATCACTTGCTCTACACCCAAAGAATGTTTGGTGTACAAGAGCCTGAAAGAAATGCAAATGACAGTCAAAAACTAATTTAAAAATATTAGGGCAATATTCATAATTATTTATATTTCATATGGCTGGACCAGGTAGAAGATTGTTGTGGTTTTGTTCCTAAATTGCAGAAAGCCTCTCTCACTTAGTCCCCGAGTTTTGTTACGAGAGTTGAAGAGCTAGATTAGTGACTCTGGAATCTGTCCAAGCGTGGGTCTGGAAAAGCCGACACTGTGGCTTGTCCCATGGAGACAGGCTGCTTTCTGAAAAACACTCAAGACAAGATGACTACCTAGTGCCTTCAACGAATTTCAAAAAACAACTAGAAGAAGGGAAACATTCCTTCTCCAGCAGAAAAAATCGTTTTATGTGAAAGGGTTTTATGCCCTTCTCCTTTCTCCATTCTTCGGTTCCAGACGCTGCCAGCTGCAGAGGCAAGATGCTGTTTCCAGCCAGCAATAGCAAATGCCGCTTTCCGACGGCATCCGTGCCGTGGGACGGTGGGGGAAAGGGATCTGTACTTGGCCCTACCAAACCCAGCTTGAAAACCCTCACCGGAAAGCCCTTACAGAGCGTGTTCTGCAGCAGCGTTGCCACCCCTTGATTGTACTCAGTAGAGCCCCTCACGTTTGGTGCCCGCGTCGCTTTAACGGGGACAACAGGGCGGGCGGAGGGTGGGAGCCCCCCGGGGCGGCTCCGGTGAGGAGGGGTGCCGCGCACGCCGCCGCCCCGGGGCCGGAGCCTGCCCTCCGCCTTCCCTCCGCAACGCCCCGCTGCCCGCCCCGCCCCGGGTCCCTTCCCCGCCGGCGGGGGCGGGAGCGGGAGCGGGAGCGGGGCGGGGAGCGCCCTCCCCCGGCGGGGCGGGGAGCCGCCGTCCCGTCGCGGCCGGCGGGGGCGGACCGCGGCTGCCGCCCCGCCTCCCGGCCCCCCGCCGGGCGCCGGCTTTAAATGCGGGGCGGCGCGGCCGCCCCGGCGCTCCCCGGCAGCCTCCGGTACCGCTGTCGGCCCCCGCAGCCGGCCGCCATGGTCGAGGCTTTCTGCGCCACCTGGAAGCTGGCGGACAGCCACAACTTCGACGAGTACATGAAGGCGCTGGGTAGGTACGGCCGGGTGGCAGCGGCACGTTTGGGCGACCTAGAGCTTTTTGCACCATCCTAAAAAAGCATAATAGTTAAAAAACCCTCAACATTTAAAAAGCCGCCCCCCCGGTGCCAGCGGGGTAGGCAAGGTGGAGGCGGCCGCCGTTCCTCCCCCATAGAGTGGACTCGATGGGGGTCGTTCAGCCAGGGAGTGCCGGAGAGATGCCCCGGGGTTAGGGAGAGCGGAATGAAAGAGGGGCAAATGCCGCCTGCAGATAAATCTGGAAATAAAAGGGAGGGAGGGGGAAATAATTATTTCGGAGCGCTGAGGAACTGAAACCCGCAGCAACAGAAGCGAGTGCCGCCCGCTCCGCTGCCCTGCTGCTGAATTTGGGTGCCTTGTCGCGGTGCTGGAGGTGAGTGAGGATATAGAGCTACACCTGTGTGGGGGAGAGTGCCTGTAGTATGGATACTTTAGGTGTAAGGGCACAGGCGAAGCAGAAAGTAGCATTTCATTGCGATAGCTTAAAGCTGTAGAGCGCGGGAAGAGGTTTCTATACCTGGGTGTGTGGCAAAAAAGATGAAAAAAGCGAATGTCTGATGGATTTCCCTTTTCCCTTGATGGTCTAGGAGTAGGGTTTGCCACACGGCAGGTGGGGAATGTGACTAAACCCACCGTGATTATCAGCAGCGAGGGGGACAAAGTAGTGATCAGGACTCAGAGCACTTTCAAAAACACAGAAATCAGCTTTAAACTTGGAGAGGAATTTGATGAAACTACCCCCGATGACAGAAACTGCAAAGTAAGTGAACTCTCGGGCTGCAGTGGCTTCTTTTTTCTCTTCTTCCTCCCCGCCCCCGAGGCTGTATCTTCGTGAGGGTCAAAGGAAAAAAAAGGCACTTCTGCTACTTCCAGTTGTAGCGCTGTGAAGGGCAGGGAAAAAAGACAAGATTGCACCTTACTTTCCTGCTTGCGCAGTGTCTTGTCTGAAGCGATGTGTTAGGTCGCCAGCCCCCTTCCAGAGTAGCAGAGTGGTGTTAGCTGCCGGCTTTTCGTTCAATCCAAACATCATGTGGCATAACTTTTTCCAGTCAAAATGGGGAAATGCCTTCCCCCCTGCATCTTTGGGGGTTTAACATAAACGTTATCCCAAAGCACGTCTGAAATGGTGGTTCTTGTGAGTCTGGAACTCAGAGGAAACAACTTTTTTCATCCTTTGACACAAACAAGAATTGCATGGAGCTCATGCTTAAAATGAGGATGATTCATGGGCTTGGCTTTAAAATGGCTGGGACTACTTTATCATTCTAGATCCACATCCATCTATTGAAGAGAATTCAATAAAACAGTGCATGCTGAATGTGTGAGCAGACTCCCAAATACCCCAAACAAATGAATGTCTTTGTGTTTCTTGGTATCTCAGTCAGTTGTGACCCTGGATGGAGACAAGCTAGTGCATGTACAGAAGTGGGACGGCAAAGAGACAAACTTTGTGAGAGAAATAAAGGATGGCAAAATGGTAATGGTAAGTATAAAGCTCACTGAGCGTTCATATATACCGCTCACATTCCTCACGTTTCTCTCAAGCTTTACGAACAGATAGTGTTACTTGTATGCAAAACCTTAAGCAAATTGGTGGGGAAAGCTAGTAGAGATTTTTTCAAATATTTATTTTGTTTTGTTTTGCATCTTTTACTGACAACGGAAAAATTGCTAATGGTTTTAGGCAGGCCAGCTTGTGGATTTCCAGTGTATATGTTCTTTCTGGTGTTTGTGGAAATGCCTAAGCAAAAAAAAAAGTCCTGGTGAGCTGGAAACAATACAGAGTTCTTGATTATATAGACAATGATCTGTTGCCAGTGTTAATTTAGATTTCTTTAAAAACTTGTTTTTCATAGAGATATATATGCACACATAAGTAATATTTAATTACACAGAACAAGTATTTCACTAGGAAATTACAATATTGCAGGAGTAATAGGATTTTCATATTTCATAATAAAGGGTTTATTGCTCCTATCTTGTTAAAAACTATAATAAGAAAAGTCTTATTTTAAATTCACATTCTTTTCCCAACTTTTCAGGAACAGGAGTATGAGGTGAATAAATGGTGTAAGTTACTATAGCTAATGTCCAGGGTATGCATATTTTTGGCACAGAGATGTAACTTTCAAAAAAAACCCAGCCCTCTTCAGCTGTATTAATTTATGTGACTTGGTTGTTGGAGAAAACCAGTTAGCTTGTTGTCTAAATACTTCAGAGAGTATCTGTATGGATGGAAACTTCCAAAGAATTAAAACCTTAAAGCATACAGTCAGTGCAACACAACGTGACAAGCAATTCAAGGGAAAATACGTGCTTTGTTTTTGGAAATAGCTACACACTTACGCAGAAAACCTTTTCCTTTCAAATCTGAACATGGTGAGATGCTGTGTTCCACTTCAGGAAATACCTCCATAACTCACACACTGTAGTTAGTGTTCTGCACAACTGCAGCAACTAAAATATTTGGTACTTCTAGCTGCGTAAGTGCACAGAATGCATTTATTTTAATACAAGGTTCTCCAAGTATATGCCCATGCATAATAGTATAGAATATGGGTATCAAGGACTTGGATTGTTAGATTGCACATCTTGGAGTGTGATCAACTTTGGGAAAATAAGTGTCAAATCTGTATTAAAACAATTCTATATTTAAGAAACTATATTCACAAAAATGAGAAAAATTGAACAGCCATTTCTACCCTCACTTGAGTTGCCTTGTAAATGTGCATTATATGCTTCTTGGGTTTGAAAGTAGCAAGGAGAAAGTTACATTTATTATGGGAACAATAAGGTTTTGCTGCCTCTTCATTTAAAATACCAATAATCTAGACCGATTTGTTTTGCTATAAATTACATCATGTAAACCAACCTTGCTCTAGCATAGGCTTCTTCGTATGTGTTAAGTCACTACAGAAGATGGTCCAGCATCTAACACGTCTGTCTCTTCCTTGAACTTGCAGACTCTCACCTTTGGTGATGTGGTTGCTGTTCGCCACTATGAGAAAGCGTAGAGTTTACCTGACCTCTGTCCAGATGTTACTTCTGCTGGATGGATTAATGTACCGTCCATAATCAAACGTAGCTAAAATGCACATTTCTGTCTTGAAAGGTTAATAAAGAGTTGTGTGTGTGTGTTTTTTTTAAAAAAAAAACTTTATGCCATCAAGTTGGCAAGCTTGTGCTGTATAGTAAAACAGGTTGAACTTGGCATTAAATTTCCGAAAGAATTTGCCTCTCTCTTTCTACAGTAAATGGAACATATTTGAATTGTTTTGGAACGCAGATCAAACTAATTAAAGTTTTTTAAACCTGTGCTCCTTTTGCATTTAATCAGCTAGTATTCCAGTGTTCTGGAGGGAGTTGTTGAAAGTTCCTTTTTTCTAAGTTAAACAACAGAAAAGCATGTGGTACTTTGCGCTGCTGCAGCCTCTCTATGTGGTGTAGAGTTCATGGAAAATGAAAAATTGCCTTTACTCTAGTTCATTGGCATCTTTTTTGCTGGAGAAATTTAAAGCCCCTGTCTTCATCTGTGTAGGCAGAGAAGTGAGAGGCTGCAGCCAGTTTCATCTCCTCTCTTCACTGGTAACTTGTTCCAGTGCGTGCGAAGGTCAATAGATAGGCAGCCTTCAGTATCAGGGGGATCCTGTAGGTTTGGTTTTGATAGTTAGAGTTTTTCATTTGTTTTGGTGGGGTCGTTTTGGGGTTTTATTTTGTAATAGACAAAAGATTGATGTAAATCAAAGTGCAAAGCTTGAATTATTTCACAGGGTCGGAGGAAAGGACTGACATGATAAAGGGCACGACTGGGGGAACCTAAAGTACAAAGCTTATCTTTTTCCACAGGGGTGGGAGGAAAACGAAGGGAAAACAGTGCAAGACAGACCTTCTGAGATTCCCCTCCCTGAGCTGTAGTTTCATAGCTAATATATACAGGAGGTACGACAATATGCACTGTGAGCAATTTAAAATAAAATGCTGCTTAGAAGAGATAAATTAAAACGCTCTTTTCTGAAGAATATTTCCCTAAAAGACCAGGGTGGGAAAAACTGCCTTGTACTTCACATTATTAGGAAAATTGAAACAGGTTTCTGGCAGCATGGAGGAGCTTGTTTGGAGAGCACATGTTTTTTGACACTCTGACTCAGGGACCCAACACAGAGGCGTAGCTACCTACAGCCTTTGAAACAAGCAGAGCTGAGCTATGGCTTTAGTGGGTCAGTACTCTGGGGGTGTGTGGCTGCAGAGGCAGGTGCGGGAGGGGTGTCCTGCCCGACTTCCTGGGCCTAATAGTGCCCTGTGTGGATCCTTCAGATCTGCCATGTGGTATCGCAGGAAGTGGCTTCTTGCTTCCCTGGGTATCTCATCTCACTCATCTGAAAGAAGTTCAGATGTAACTATGGCACCACCCAACCAACATAAATATGAAATTTAATGTTACTAGCTTTACTTTTTTCACAAAGAAGCTGCCTGAAAGGAACATCCAAGTCTGTTTTCTCTTGCGGGAAACACTATACATCTAGAAGACACAGTCCTTAATTATGAACCATTATAAATTATGTTTTATTTGGTGGATATTGAGAGTTTTTAAAATCTAAGAGCTAAGTTTTTTCATCAGAGAAATGAAAAGCAGAACTTGTTCCAGTGGTATGGGGAGCTGCAGTCTCTATGTTTTGGGCTGCTTCAGCTGATGTAGTGCAAGTTATGTTTAAACAGCATTTTTTGCCATTTGGTTTTATTTAACCCTCAGCTTCAATATCTAATACAGCTTTCATCTTCTTCTCCTCCACTGCTGCCTCTTTGCCCATAGATGCATTTGCTACAACTGTCCTTCCCAGCGACCCCTTCCCCTCAGAAAGGTGGGAGCAGCTGCTTTTCTTTTGTCACTGGGGAAAACAGACTTGGGTCCCCAAGTACCAGAATTCATCTTCATGACAAGTGATTCCTGGGGTCATGAATTAAAAGGATAAGGTTTTTATCAATTAGGAGGAAAGGAATGCAGAGACAGATTGTTTACAAATAAACCCTGAAAGGTAAATATTTTACATTACCGTCACTTTTAAACAAAGGCTACATTTCCCTACATACTATGTTCTGTAAGTCACATGAAACCATCATGAAGCTTACTGGTGAAGTCTTTAGCTATTCTAAAGATAAACATTATTAATGTCAAATTAAACAAGAGAGAGAAAAGTGCCTGCGGCACTGCTCAGAGGAGTGGAAAAGTGAGGAAAATACTGACATACGGGACTTCCAGCTGCTGGTAAAATGGGTTCGCAACCCCTCGGAAAGCAGATCTGAACAGTGAGCACTGGGATGTTTGGGGGCAGCTATGGGATCCATGACATCATTATTCTGGTCCACTCCTAAAACTGACACCGAGTCCTCTTCCCTCACCGAAACAATTTCTGACTTCAGCAACGAAGAGCAGCTCCGCTGCCGTAAAGGCTTAGCGACAGACATTCATATTTACCACGCAGCTCAGCATTTCCCTTACGCTGTATTAAAGGTGTACTCGACGGCATATTTCATCAGCCTTTTTTGTTTGTTTTTTTTTGTTTTTTTATTTTAAAGCGTGTTAAGTAACCAGGATACATTTTTTTTTCTTCATGTATACTGTGAGAAACTTTCCTTCCAAAAGACGCTGGAGACTCCTGTAGGGCGTCGGAGCGCAGCCTGCTCGGGGCAGCGCTGGGCTGTGCCCCAGGGCCACCGGCACGGCACGGCGCGGCAGCAGGGCTGCCGTCAGAGGCGTTTCACGTCCCAGCCCGGCCGGTCGGTGGCACTGGCGGGGCCACGGCTGGCTCTGGGGGGGAGCATTTTCAGCCACAGGCTCCAGCAGCTTCGGAGAGCCGTAACCCCTTGCTGGGAGCCCAGGGCTCGAAGGGACAGGCCCGCCGGGCGCCACCGGCCGAGCGGGGAAGGGGCTCCCGCCCTCCCACCTCACCTTCCTTCGAGGCCGGTACCGTGAATTTAGCCCAGCCCGCGGCCAGGTTGGCTTCCACCACTTAGCTTCCACTTCAGCGTCTCAGTGCTGACCCGGGGATGGCACCCCCCGAAGGTCACCTTGACCCCCAGCAGGGCCGGCTGAGGTGACAGCAGCTGCCCCCGCCGCCCCCCTCAGGCGCCGCCACCCGGCAGCGAGCGTGGGACCCCGGCCAAGGGCGCCTCTTGGGCCCCCGTCGTACGGGCGGGGCGCGGCGGCGGCTTCCGGCAGCCCTGGAGAGGCAGCGGAGGTCCGGGGCTTGCCCAAGCCGCTCCGGGCTTGCCCTTTTCCGCCGCGCCGGGGCGGTCACAGGAGCAGCCGTTGGCGGGCAGGGCGCTCCCGGCACGGCCGACATGGAGCTGCGCGGGGCACGCGCCACCCGCTTGGCTCTCGTCCTAGCGCTGCTCTGCTGCGCGCTGGAGGCGGCGCCGGCCGGGCCGCAGCCCCGCTCCGCTGTGGGTGAGTCCGCTGGGGGTCAGCGGCTGAGCGGGGCCGCCCCCGCCCAGGGTGAGGGCGGGCAGGGCAGGGGCCCGGCCGGGGCCGCCCGCGGAGGCTGGGGGTGGCGGGTGAGGGGCAGCCCGGCCGCGGGCGGCGGCGGCCCGCGGTGCCTCCGCGGTTGAGGGAGGCCCGGCCGGGGGGCGCCGGCCGCCCCCGCCGTGCTGGCGCGGGGGAGGCCCGGGGTGCGTGCTCCCCGCCTGCGCCGCCTTTCCCTGCCCGCCTCGCTGTTGCCCGCTGCGGTGGCGTTCCCTGTCCCGGGTGGCTGCAACTTCATGTCGCTTTTAGATAAGTAAATACATCGCTGTTCAGGTATGGGGGGGGGGGGGGGTGTATGGGGTTTATACCAGGGTAGGCTGGCGCTCCGGCCGGCGGCAGGTGAGGTGAGCCCTGCCCTGCAGTTGGCTCGGTGTCCTGAGGCACGCACTGCAAACATTAAATTTGGTTTCTGTGCTGTCAGCAAACACAGACATGCTGTGCCCGGCGTGATCCGCCGCCGTACGGTAGCGTACGCAGGTGAGAGCTCCGACATGGTTTCCACAAGATTTTCATTCCCTGTGACTTGCACGTGCCTCGGACCAAACACCCAGCAGTGCCCAGAGCGTTCCTCTTGTCTCCTGTTGGTGGGAGTCACAGTTTTGCAGGCTTCAAAGATCACTGCTGGTCTCTGCCTCACAAAATAAAGCTCCATGGGGTCCAGCCGCATGATGCCTGCTCTGCCACAGAGTGAGCGTGTGACCTTGGGAAAAATCAGTTTGTATCTGTCCCGGTTTCACAACTGCTACCCCAGATACCCTTGTGCCTTTCCCCAAGTGTTCTGAAACTGTCGGAAAGCAATTAATCTCATTTTACATGAAACTTGAAGGCTGGTAGTCTAATACAAGCTTAATTTATCTTGTTCACCATATTCCTATACATCTCGTCTCCTTTTTCTGTGCGGTGCTAAGTAGCAGTGGCTCAGGATGTGTCAGCCTCATGCTCACACAGCCTCACTACTCAACAGTGAGTAGGTAAGGCTGACACACCTCTCTCTGGTGAGAAGCCCAGTCTCTTTGCTACTGTGGCTGCTGGGGAGGAGAAGAGCTTTGAAATTTTTCGCACACATGCTGTTTCTTGCCTGTCTTTCTAGACTGTGATCTTTTAGAGTAGCTTCCAGCCAGGGAAGGTCTGGAAAAATAATTAAAATGTGACTCCCTCTCTTTTCAGATGGAGTGGAGAAGTCCTCCTATCACCTCCTCTACTCTCCGGTTTTCAGATTGCTATTAATGAAAAGAAGATGATTTTCCAGTCCCTACAAACCTCCATTTTTCTTCCTGCTGAATAGCTTAAACCTGTGCCTCTGCTTCTGTTTTCACTTTTTCTAAGCAGACTATGTGAAGGACTCTCATCAGGAATGCAGAACTTACCCACACTTAGCAGACAGGCTAATCAACAATGTATTAAATTTATTCTCCTTTTCAAAATTTGAAAGAGGGATAGCATATACAAACTGGAGCAAACTTGGCATTACTCATGTATTTCCAGTTCAAATGCAAATAATGCATTTTCTTCAATCTTTGTTTTCTGAAAACAGGGCAGTTCTGGCATGTATCTGACCTACATTTAGATCCGACTTACCACATTACCCCTGATCGCACCAAAGTTTGTTCTTCTTCCAAAGGAGCAAATGCCTCCAACCCAGGCCCTTTTGGAGACTTTTTGTGTGATTCTCCATATAAACTTATTTTGTCAGCATTCGCATTCATGAAGGACTCAGAACAACAGGTTTCATTCATGATTTGGACGGGGTAAGTGTTCAAGTCAGTCTGCAGTTAAAGCTTTTAGCAGCTGGATAACCATGTAGTGCAGTAATTCATGAGTTCATATTTGTACCAACAGATCCGAGTTTAGTATCTCACTACTTCGAAGTAGTCCCTTTGGTTGTCCGGATGGCTAATAAGTGAAAGTGAGTGGAGTGAGAATATAAGGCCTCAGGAACAGATTTTGATCTCTGTAATCATTTCTGGATATTGTTGAACTGTTTGTTAATAGAAATGGTGTGGGGAGGGTGGGAAGTAGAAAAAACAAAAAGAAAGGTCAGAGGAATAACTGACTGGAATGAATTATTATGGGTGGTGTTAGATTTAATGGCCTTAAGACCTACAAAATCCAAAGTGCATCCCTTTTTAGAAGATTTATTTATTTATTTATTTATCTATCTAGAACTATATTTCATTTGTTACCTCTGTAAGAAGTAACTAGAATCAAGGTTATGGTGTTTTTTTTAAAAAAAGTGTATGAAGTTACCATTCAAGTTTGGTGCCTGTATGAATTCTAGATCAGGGGCTAGTGGGGGAGAGTAAGTGTCATAGATGCTGTGTCTGTCTTCATTACTATCGCTTATAGCTGCATGTGCTTCTAAAGAAAGTGTGGTTTCATCGTCTCTCATTGCAGTATTTTGGAACCCCTGTTAAATAAAATGTTTACCTTTTCTGTGTCGATCTTCCTCATTAGAAAATGGGCATAACAATACTCTCTCTCCCACACAGGTGTTACCTGTGAGGCTTTGTGTGCCTTAGCAGTGGGACTGGAGAAAGAAGTGTGAAAGGGAGGTGTATGATTAGCTTGATAGTACCATGCCCTGTTACTTTCCAGGCGTACATAAAAGATACTATTAATTTACCCTTCTGCCATAGCAAAGTTCTCTGTTGTACCGTCACATAATTTTTTATAGTATGCATCAATGCATAATTTATCAAAGAGATTAGTATCTTTGAGTGTTTGTGAGAACTAGTTTGTTTATCAATGGAAAGGTTGTATATGTTATGTCACTTGATTTTGCTGGGGGAAGGGTGTTAAGAAATATGAATATGTAAAGATAAGTGATTAATTTATTTCACTTACCTTACTGTACTTCTTTTTCAACAGGATGTTGTTAAAAGGGCAAAAGTAAAGTTATAAGGTTGTGCAGATGACAGAAGATGTATATCCCAAACTGCACAGTATCTCAAAATGATGGAGTTGAATTAATGTAATTTTTAAGAATTCTTCATTACAATAAATGTGAATCATAGGATAAACATCAGTGTACTTGTTTGTTAGTTTTTTTTTTAAAAAAAAGCCTTTGCAGAGAGCCTTTCAGGCAATTCTATGTAACTAGAGAGTCTATAGTAGTACTACATGCTAACATATAGATGTGTTTGCAGAATTGTTTGCCTTTCCTTATGTTACTAATAAACCTTTGTTAATAAAGCCTTTTCCTCTTTCAGAGATAGCCCTCCTCATGTTCCTGTAGAAGAACTCTCCACAAAGTTGGTCATTAGCATCATTGGCAATATGAGTTCTACAATTCGTGATTTTTTTCCAGATCTTCAGGTTTTCCCGGCCTTGGGCAATCATGACTACTGGCCACAGGTAAAACAAGTTAGAAATTTGTTTGTATATCTTACTGAGTGTGTTCCTAACCCCTGAGAAAGCAGGTGTGAAAAACAAATGTTAAATTTGTGTAACAGTTACTCTGGAAACAGTATTCTACAATCTCCAGTTAGCATTTAAAATTATAAATAGTTACAATCAAGAACAGAAAGTACATCTCTCTGTGTGTCAAGTTACCCAAGCAAACTTTGATGCCAGGTAAAATCTGTGCATTGCCTGAGGTCATGCAAATTTACTGCTAATCGTTCCTCATGGCTTAGAACCACCAGGTCTCATGGTCTCATGTTTTATTATTTTTTCTTGCTGTGTAAGTCGTGCATGTGTCTACAGTAACTTAATCTTAACAGAAATGATGTCCTTAATGGATCTGTGAGCCCATGGTAGGACTCAAGGCCTACTGGAAATCTGTCTGCTGACATCACTGGTGGTTGTTTTTTTATCAGACCAATGGCAGAGTTTTTTCACTGTTCCCATAGTTTTGCCACTATTACTAAAAATACGTCTTTTTTTCTTTCCTTATTGGACACTTAGTGAATCATCAATGTGAATATTTCTGTATATGTGCGCCGTTGTGTCTGAGGACAGTGCTTTTTTACTTTCAGTGTTCTGTGAATATTGCTCTTGGCATAGCTCAAAAGTAAACAGTTGCTTCATGTGTCCCTTAAAGAATATTATGGGTTGATCTGGCAGCACACAGGACCGAGAAGCAAATTCTGTCATTCGATCTGAGAGGACTGCAAGGGATGTGGAGCAGGTCAACTGAAATATTCTGTTTGAAATGCATAATGGGAATTCAGTAACACCCCTTCACACCCCCAAAGACTTTTATTCCAGCTTTCTGTGTGATTCATTAGGCCTATTGGTATATCTTGGTGTGGTAGGTGATTGTATCATTGCCTGTATCATTGCTGGAGTTAGTTATTCCCAAATCAGGGAGTAACAGAGGCGCTCAGAGAGGAAGAAGGGAAATGTGAGAGGCAAAATAAGAGCTAAACATATCTTGGAAACCTGAGTGCACAAACCAAGCTGGAACTTCAGTCTCCTGTGTTCTTACTCTGGTAGTATAGCTTCAGCTTATCATGGGGACAGGTTGGTTCACCAGGAACCACTGGTAAAGTATTTTGATAAATAACACCTTAACTGAAGTCTCAGTCAGTGTTTTCATTTTGTTTTGTTTTTTTAAAAAGTCTTGACAGACAATAGTTGTCATTCAACAGTCTCCTTTGATAAAGAAGAAAAAACCTGTATACAGTTTGTCTACATTGTAGACAAAGAATGTAACAAATGAGTTTTGTTTGTGGAATTAAATATGGAGATAGAAAAAAGATGGTCAGGAGGGGCAGATGAGCAGCAAATAGTATTTTGAAGCAGGCTGATAATTGGAATAACTGTTGTAGTTCTCTTTGCGCAAAACCACACAGGAGTGTTTCTGTGATACTTTGCTTTGAAACGGTAGGCTTCACCAATGCGCAGAACTGACACACTTTTCTGTTACTGTTTGAAAAAAAAGATAATGGGGTCAGAAATTCCTCACTGTGGGGCCATTTCAGGTTGTTGGATTTTTTTTTTTTTTTTTTTTTCTGTTGATGACATTTCTGTTTTTCATACGGACATGCTTGGCAAATGTCCCATAGACTGTAAGCAACGTGGAGCAAGCCACACGCTGTAGGCTGTTCCGGAGCAAGTGTGAAAGCTGCGTGCTCACCACCCACCGAAGAATTTTATTGCTCTATTGTGTTCTGACCTGTCACTCTTAACAATGTAGTGGTCTTGGGTGACTTTTCTTGCAGAGCCTATTAAAAATACTACTCAGGTTAATCAAGCATTGGGGTAACTTTCGGATCGTATATTGTGACCTCGGTCTTCCTGCATCCTTGTTTCACATCTTTGCCCCTGCTTGGCACAAATTCCCGCACTGCTGTCTAGTTCGCAAGTGCGCAGAGCACTGCCATGCCTGGGTCCAAACCACCTTCAGTCCTTCAGTCCATAACATGGCCTCTTATCTGATCAGGTTTTGCTATGTCTGTTAGAGGCTGTTAGCTCTGGCTGAACTGGTATGGCTCAAAGTTTTCTTAATGGCTGGTATCTGTGCACCGCAAGCAACAAATGTCTGAACAGACTTCTGATTGCACTACTCCTAGACAGAGGCTTAGTGCCTAAGCCTCTAATAGCGTATGTTTAGTTTCAAAGATCTTAGAAAGGTCAAATTTTATGTTTAAGAAAACATGCACTGTAATGCTGTTCCTATTTTTCGACCTCTCTTTTTTTCTTATAGCACCAAGAACCCAAGCAAATATTTTAGGAAAGGCAAGGACAGGCTGGGATCTCCCTGTCAGGGTTCGATGAGAGCCTGGCTCTTACCAGGCTGTGGTGCTTGGGCAGTGCTGGGCTCAGACTGAAGACTGCTACAACCTAATTAGAGCTGGTGGGAGAAAACATTGACAAAACATTTCTTTTACGTTTTAAATGCTTTCTTACTAGAACTACAGGGTATCATGGAAATATTTGTGAATTTCACCAGAATGTTTCTGAGGGCTGTAGTGGAGTTTTCGGGAGCTGCTATGAACCCCGAGTTGCTTGAAAAAATCAACTTCTGTAAAAGAAGCTTATGTTCAAGATTTTCCTCCAGGAGGCTTTATTTTTAGACTTTGAATCTTCAGTTTATATCTTTATTAACAGAGCATATGGTTTTCCACTCTGCTGTGCTCCTAAGACTTGAAATATTTCTGGCATTAGATTATCATTAACAAGGCCGTGCAGTCCGTTCGAAGTTTAGGCATTTGTTCCTGATAAGCAATACTGGATGTTCAGAATTTCTTTTTTCCCCTTTCTTGAGTTCCTCCTGGTGATGACTGGATACACTTACATGTTATGTGAGAGGTCAGGTGGGATAATTTAGTGATTTTTTTGCCTGTGTGCCTGAATGCAAAGACTTAGTCACTTCTGCTCTCTCACAGGATCAGCTTCCTGTAACTACCAGTGAAGTTTACGATGCTGTAGCAGATTTCTGGAAACCTTGGCTAACTGATGAAGCAATCAATACCTTCAGAAAAGGTAAAGTATGCCAGTAATGCATTGTAAAGCTAGGGCTTAGAGAACTAATGTTTCTATAGATTTGTCCCATTTGTTTAGCTAAATCTTGTAGGATGAATCAGCACAATGGATTATCTGTACTGCTTCTCCTGGAAGAAGTTACTTGTCTTTTTGAATAGCAATGCTTATCTTCAGGGTACATTTATTCTCTTCTGATGCAATAATTATTGCTTCTTGTAACGTGCGGTATTACTGGCTTTGTACCAATGCATATGAAATACCTTATTGCCTTCAAGACTTCATAATACTTTTTAGATAAAGGCATATGATGCACAAGAAGACTTAAATTTGGTTGTAAAAAAATGAAATGTTGTTTCTGTTTTGATACTACATGTATCTCAGAGCATATTGAATAGGCACATATTTGTTCAAGTTATGATAGCACATAGTCTTGGTGATTATACTGTTGATTGCGTCATATTTGTGTCCAACTTACTAAACTGGGACGATATTGATATCCTAATTATGATTTTTCTTTTTAGCAAGGGTCTGAAAAGTTCAGCCCGATTTCCAATCCACTCAAACATTAGGGATTTGGAAGTTTAATTTGTGTTTTCTGTCCTGAATGAGAAGGAACTCTGGGTAAGAGTGGAAGCAGAAACTCTAATAGGAAAAATAAAACTCAAAGGGGCAGACCTTAAGTTAAGGTATATTGTTATAGCTCTGTTGCCATGCTTCCAGTGAAGTCTCTGAACTATGAAATTGCACCCGTTGAAGAAGCTCTGCATGCCATGGGGAGTTTAAGGAGCTTGGATTGAAAAATGTGATCTTTATTTTTTATCATATTGCAGTCTGAAGTTACATGACTTTCAAAGTACAAGGCTACTAAACTCAAACAGTTCTTCCTGGAGAAACATATATGTTTGCAGTATTTCAAGAAATGTGGACTTTTTAACAATTACTGCGTGTCTCAGTGTGGAAGAAATGTCACAGGGCACTGTTTGTGTGTCACTTGGATAATTGCATCTGAAAACTGTCAAATAAACACAAATGCAACTCCAGTCAAGAACTCATAAAAAATTCAGTGTCAACTTCTATTAAAATGTTGCTAAAACAACTCCTTAAGATGTTCTGTTGTGATAAGGTGATGCATGGCTTGAATAAACATGCTGTATTCTTTTTTATTAGAAGGAGTAAGGCTGGGTATTTTGTCAGTGCTGTACTTTCATTCTAAAGTTGTGCTTTGAAGCCTTTCATTTTTCAGACAATGTTGGTCTTATTTTCACAGGTGGCTTCTACACACAGCTGTTTGAATCCAATGATAGCTCTCAACTACTTAGGATAATCAGTCTCAACACAAATTTATATTACAGCCCCAACAATGTAACTGTGAATATCACTGACCCCGCCAACCAGTTTGCCTGGCTGGAGGGAATACTAGAAACCTCTTCACAAAAGAAGGAAAAGGTAGGGACTGTGAACAGAACCCATTAGCATAATTTGTTTAAACTTTGAAAATAAAAGAAAAAAAGAAGTAAGAAGTAGAGACAATGAAAATATAAACGTGATTCTAGAAGAATGTTAATGCTGACAAAGATACTGCAAAATAAAAATTTCATTTTTTAAATAATTTGTCCTTGAATATGCACGTTATACTACAACAATTAATAAAATAGTTGAATGCAGTTTCTTAATTTTTCAAATTATTCAGTAGAATACCTTTTCTTTCCTACTATGTAAAATACTGTAGAAGCCAGGATGAGAATACTTAATACTTTCACTTTTGTTTCTGACTCTCTTTAATCACAGCCTTCAATTTTAAAATGTGCACCTCTGGCCTGAGACAAAAAGCTAGCATATTTCATTTACATCTGTATGTAATTACAAGTATCAAAAATAGAAATTAGAAGGGAGTTTGTCAACCACAAAACTTGGCCAAGCAATTGCTATGATTTAAGTGTTATAAATTGTGTTATAATATTCAGGTTCGGAAGTGAAGTTATAAATTGTTGGTTCGTGTTTGATATATCGTGCAGGGATTGGATCATCAGCTGACCAGAGAAAGTGTTTAATTTGGAACATGTTTACATTGTGCTATGGTGTTGCAATTTTAAAAATACTATATTACAGTTGGGAGAAAGGAGAGATTTCCCTTCCTCATAAAACCCTGCAGCATATTAGCTGGTGTGTGCAGTTGGAACCAACTCTCAACCTCAGACAGAGGGGTTTTAACCAGTTCTTCTATGATCTAGTGACTCTCTGACCATGCAGGCTCTGTAATATTCTAACATAAGTTTTTCTTACTGTCCCCCTGAGATGCCAAATCATAAGTTTTGCTCTAATAACTTATTTTGTCATTTGAAATAATTGATCAAATTTTCCTTTGGCCTGAAATCACACATAGATTTATTGGAACTTGTTTCCAAAGAATATACTGAATTAACAAAGAACCCTATTTATTTTTTCTCATTATAAATTCAAACATTCTTATTGTTTGTATTTTGTATACCAAAACTGTCATGATTTATAGCTTTCAGAATGCCATTTCTAAGACAGCATTATTATGAAATTGTGGTAACCATTTCTAAGTTACAGCTAAAAGTATGAGTTTCAAATGAAGGTGCTAATTGTTCTTTCTGTATGTAATTCCTTAGGTATATATAATAGGACATGTACCAATAGGATACTTGCCATATGCAAGGAATACCACAGCTATCAGGGAGTATTACAATGAGAGACTGGTAAAGATTTTTCGCAAATACAGTAGTGTTATCGCGGGGCAGTTTTTTGGACATACGCATAGAGATAGTATCATGGTCCTCCTGGATGAAGAAGGTAATGATGTTTGTTGAATCCTTAATCTTTTTCTTCTTGATTAAAAGCAAATTAATACTTTCTTGCATGTTCTTACTAGTCAGCCTCTGTTATAAATAACTGAAAAAGGCAATAGGGAAATACTGCTATTTATGTACAAGAATTCAAGCCTCACACACTCCCAGTTTTTTTCCAAAGAGAACCTTGCAAGGCAGACTGGTTTTTTTTTTGTTGAAGTCAGGAGAGACTCCCTAAGCTTCCTATTTTTTTAATGAATGCTTATGCCTGGACAAGAATTTCTAGTCTTTCCTCTCCGCTCTCTCAGTGACACAGGCAAATTATACTGGCCAGTTGCTATTGTGTAATGTGTCAAAGGGAATGTTCTCAGGCCAGCTAGACATGCTCTATGTTCTTGTGTTTCCTGCATCATTACTGTGCCTCTCTGCTGAGTTCCCTGCTGCTTCAAAGTTAATTAAGATAAGGGTAAGCAGGAGGCAGGGGAAAGAAAGTCTTTGCCTGTTGCATCTCTTAGATCAGCTAATTTCCCTTCAAGAAAAGCACCCAGGTTTGAAAATTTTGTTTATTGCTTTGAAATCCTTTAGTTTTAAGCATGGGCATGGCTCTATGGAGCACTCTAACATCTCTAACAGAGGATCTCTGGCAAGTAACCAGTTAAATATTTGTGTCTGTACCATAGAACAGTGAGAGGTCCATTGCTTTGGACTTAAATTATTTGCTTAAAATACTATTTGCTTAAAATACCCAAACACTAATTGTCTCCTTACCTATGTTTTATATGAATTCATAAAAGCGATGCCCAAAATGCTGACTGGGGTAACAGTATTATAAATCATTTTTATAATGATTTATAAATGCCTTTTTACATGGCATTATCATGGAATTAATCTCCAGTAGAAAGGAATCCAGCCCTAGCGAAAGAAGTGGCTTTTAATATTTTTTTTTTAAATGATATTCAAGGCAGTCTTATACCTACATATTTTTGTACCTTGTCTCATTTATGCATGAAATCATTACCTCTACTGCAGATTTCACTGAGGACAGACTGATCTTGGTGCCTTGTCATTACAGTTTGCATGTGCAAGTAACTGCTTCTAAATTATTTTAATAATTTTTTATCTTTTGACAAAATTTAAACAGTGAAACTGCATGTAGCTAAACACAGTTAGTGCTTCTCTATACAGTTTTAGAGTCTCTTCTATTCATGCCATTTTCCTCTTGACAAAATTTTAGAGAATTCAAGATAAATGTAATACTGCAGCCAACATCAGTGTACTGAGATACAGAGCTCAGTTTTATCTTCTCCAGAAGAATCTACTCATTTTCAAGCTTTCAAAACTTCTGCTCATATGTGGAGACTGACCTTGTGATTTCACTGCTGTGATGTTGTCAGAGAAAGGAATATTAGGGCTGCTTCTTTGGTGCACAGAGAACCTCTCAATATACTTAGCTGCATATTCTGTCTGATAAAAATCCGTGCACATCCTCATGTTTCAGTTGCTGTAAAGGTTGGTGGTCACATACTAGGTGCTGGCTTAGTCTAGGTGAGTGAAGTCAGGGTCAGGTGATGATACCTTGGTGCTTCTAATAACATCATAAATACATGAAGTGAAAAATAGATAAAGTAACATGTAAAATATAGCATGGGGACAGCAACTAAAAGTTTTGAATATTTCTTGAGCAGAAATATGCAAAATACAGAAATCTTACATACAGGCAAGACCATTTTGCACAGGTAGTTGAAGTGGTGGGAAGCCTCTAGTATAGACAAATTTAACTGGTACACACCGGAATGTGTATTGTGGTATTTTGCACACATTTTGGTCTGTCCAGTGGAAGTATAGGAGGAGTTCACAGTGATACAGGTAATCCAGGGGAAAAAGATGCTACTCTACCTAAGACAGTCGGTTCTTGCTGTGTTGGTTCTTTACAAAAACATTTGTTTGAGAAAGAAATGATTGAAAGGAAACTGTTCCCTCACCTTCCCTCTTCCTGCAGAAAAGCCAATAAACTCCTTGTTTGTGGCACCTGCTGTAACCCCGGTGAAGAATGTATGGCAAATGGAGTCCAATAACCCTGGTGTCAGATTGTATCAATACGATCTTCTTGATTATAGCTTACTGGTAAGAAAAGATTTTAAAGCATAGTTTAAGACTTTAAATATAGTGCCATTAAAAATGGCAGTGAGATGTGAGCCTTTGTAGCATTATGGCTATTGGTGGAACTTTGGTGCTTACTCTTATTTTTCAGCCAGAGCAAATCTGAAAGAGAACTTGGTCAGTCTTTCTGTGCCTGCAGGGCTACCCAGTACTTTGTCCTCTATGGAATATTCTTACGATGTAGAATCAAAGATGGGCAGAAATTTTCTGGGCAAAATCCTAAAACTATTTGCAGGGAGCTCTGCAAAGGTGAAAAAGGTTCACCTAAATCCTGGGCTTGTTTACATACCAGTGTTGTTTGCTGGTGATAGCCTGAGCTTTGGGATGCAGTCCATGAAATGCTTCTAAAGGGTGTAGAAGAGCAGATGAAAAGCACTCTTAACCATGTGATATCTTTTGTAATCATGCACCTTCCTATATAGAGTTTGTACGTTTTATAGGAAATTATAGATTAAATTTAGAAGGAAAAAAATAGAATACTTCTGTAGTCTCATGTGATTTTTGGAGATAAAGTGAATCCTGTATAATTATTTTGGCTCTGAGTGACTTGGATTTTCTCTCTGTACTTCAGGGTAAAATCTTGACCTCACTGAGTTCAGTGACAATGCATCCTGCAGCTTGACTGGGACTGGGGTTTCTCTCTGGAGACCTGTGCTAACACAGGCTGCTCCTTTCCTCTGCAGATTTTGCTCCTGCATCTCCATCTCTCCCTTTCCCTTAAATTCTCCCTGGGCTGTTCTTTTTCTGTCCATCCTGCCCCTCAAGCAGTGCCCGCAGAAAAGAAACTTCTGGTTCTCACCCTTTTGCCCCACTCCTAAAGCAGACATGAGCATAGTGGAATTTGGTTTCCAGTTCGGACAGGAAAGACCTCTAACACTGCCACTGCTGCCTTTTGTGGCTCCTTTTTCTTCTCCTCCCCATCCCCCCACCGTTACCGCACGGCAAGTACCAGCTTTGGGTGTAAGCCCAGCTCTTGGGGTGGGACGTGACCTTCTATTCAGTTGTGAATAATGAGGAGTGACAGCTTCCTAATCAATATATCACTCTAGAGACTTAATGAAGCAGGGAAGAAAGCAATACAGCCGTGCCTATTTTTTCTTTCTTTTTTTTTTTTTTTAACTGTAGGATCTTTGGCAGTTTTACTTGGACCTCAGAGATGCCAACAAGAAAAATGAATCGAACTGGAAATTAGAATACGTCCTGACTAAAGCTTACGGCGTTGAAGACTTGAAACCAGAAAGCCTATATGAAATGGCCAAGCAGTTGTCTGTGCCACACAGCACACTGTTTGAGCAGTATTACAGTAACTTCATTGTGAGTTACGACAAAACCATTGTCTGTGAAGAGGGGTGCAAGACCTGCCAAATATGTGCAATCCAATATTTGGATTACTCCTCATACACAGATTGTATCAATCGGGAAGCAAAGTGGAGGTGAAGTCTCCATGTAATTTATGCTGATACTGACTTTAGCCTGTGATTTAAAGAACCTGCTCATTCTTCTGCTCAAGCACTGACATGCTGACAGGGAGCCTGTGGGACATACCTGAATTTCAGAGGAGCAGTAAATCTCCCTAGGTCTTTCTTCTTGTAAACATGTTTTCCTTCCACATCTAAATAAAAGTTTATTGGCTGTCTAATAGTGGCCAGATACTTTGCTGTTGTTTCAAGTGTCCTGTACCCTCTGTACAAGGCATCTCAGCACGCGGGAACAGAAGTAACTCAATTCTTTGGAAATTGAAGTCTCTTTTCTCAGGGTGTGTAAACGTAGGCAATGCCATTTCAGGCATGGGATTTGTATGGGGGCAGGTTTCAACCATCTGCTGTCACAATTTGCAAACTGAAATCTGTAAAACCCACATTTACTGAGACTGGAGAGCAGTTATGCTGTTGGTGTGATGCCAGTATTTGGTATTGCCCTGTGCCAAGTTTCCTTTTTCTTCTTTAACCCCTTAAACCCACCTCTGTTTAGGGGCATATTCTAACAACAGCATGAAAGTGACTTAATGGAAAACAAACCTCCATCCTGTAAATACCTAATGGATTTTTTCAGGGGGGTTGTATGTGCCCAGCACAAAGTGCTTTTTTTCTTGTGATAGAGCTATGTACATTGGTACTGCAGTCAAGGAGCTTCCTGGTATGAGATTTTGCAGCAGACCATAAATCAGGTTTAAATTGATCAATGCCACTAATTAGACATAGCATATACATTCTCTGTGCAGAACAGGTAAACATGCACTTGTCATGGTGTTTCTCGGGTTTCTTTTTTTCATAGAGCACTCTAGCACTTGATGTGAAGATTATCACATGTATGAATTTACAACTGTGCAGACCACTTCTTCCTCTTCTTGTGATTAAATGTGTGCACAAGATGATAGTATTACGAAAGCCATTTATCTAGTGTGTATAACCAAGAAGGACCTTTACCCATTTTTCTGTCACATCAAGAGCTATACCTGTGGAACCTTTGGTCAACATAATGCCATAGAGACCGTACTCTAGATAGTATTATTCCAGAGTAACTGGAACTGTAGAAGTGGTTATGAGACAAATCCAGTTGCTGTTTGCTAGCCTTTACTGTAGCTGTTGAGGAACTTTCTGGTTTTGTTTCCACCCGAGCTTGAAATACTGAGCAGACTATTTCCGGACAAATTTTCCAAGTCTGTAGTAATCACAACTGTAGACACAGATACCTCAGATTTGTCATGCATCAGTCATCCACAGGGGAAATGGTTGGTTTTGTAAATTTGCATTCAGAAACAAAACCTCCAGTGGCACTAATGTTTAGAAATGCCATTAATAATGCACAGTAGGCAGTCCTGTATTTTAAATTTTGTGCTTGGAGAGGGTATGGTGGGCATGTAAACTCTTTAGAGCTATCTGCTCTGGCTAATCTTTAATGTGTCTGGATATGTAAATAACCTGAATTAAAGTGGGTTCTGTACAGACTGTGACTGTGAGGAAGTACCAGAAAGTTTCAGCACTGAAAGCTGATGATTCCCTCTGTGTTGGATGTGTTTCTTTGTTGCGTTTCTCATGGGTTTGTTCATTAAAAAATGCTGTTACCAGTATCTGTTCTCCAAGGGCAAGCAAGCAAAGCTGTGGGTGGATAGCATAAGGGCAATTGCAGCTGACGGGATAGGTGAGCTACCTCCAGCTTGCCAGATGGGTTTTGTTAATTCAGTCTTGTGCTTTAAACTACTGCCTCTTTTTCTTATACTGGTTTGTTTCTGTGAATTCTGCGACTTCTGTTTAAGCTTAATACCTACAAGACATCCTGAAATACTGTAAAAATTATCTAGTTGTATTCTTCCGTTAAGAACTTATTTATTGTTGAAGTTTAGGGAGAGCTGAACCGCATGGCAGATTAACAGCTACAGAACTCTATGCTGCTGATGGGTTGTTTGGCATCTTGCTTCCTGGATTTATTTATTTATTTTTAATTTGTGTCAGTAGATGTTACTTAGTGAGCAAGAACAAATAAATGCCTACAAATGTCCAAATACCAAGCTATGATCCAGGCATACTTTTTTTTAATCTCGACTTCAATTGAAGCCAAGAGTTGGATGGTATCAGCCAAGGAGGTTGTTTTTTTGTTTTGGCCAGAGGGATATATCCACCAGGGTTACAGTTAGCCAGGGTATATCCTCCAAGATACACCCTGTTATGCAGGCTAGCATTCTCTGCTTCTCCTGTATGTAACTATACTCATGCAAGTGCAAGCATAACTGGCCAAGAAAGATCTAGGAGTATGTTTGACTGCATCATCTTGTAACGCAGACCTAACTCAAGGAGAGAGCTTCTAGGAATGTTACACTGTAAAAAGCATGAGATAAATCACATGAACAGCTTAGATGGCACCTGGGTGTAAGGGGAAATAGAGGGCGACCACGATAGTTTTGTTTCAGGTTCCTACTTTATTCCTTCATGGATCTAGGAATGTTCTAAAGGTTAAGTTAACCTTTCCTGATAGAAGCTTTTTTTAAGGAATCATCAAAAACACCAAAGAGGCATGATGTGATAAAGTTGCTGACTCCTGTAGACCAGATTCCAGTTTCACTTTTCATATGATATTTTATGGCCCCATCTTGTATCAAGGATTAGGGGGAATAGTTGTAAGCCCACATTTGACAGAAAGACAAATTACTCCACCTAGTGGAGTAAAAAGCTTTTCATTGATCTACAATTAAGCCTGAGGCATATAAACAGTGTCATTTCTCAAATATTCTGGGACTTCTAGTTTTTGAAGGTAAGTAGTTTTTAAAGGAAGTACTACTACTTCTTTGTAGCAGTACTGCCATGTAAGCGCACTTTGTCTGGGTATTAAATGGTTGCTGGTTCCTAGAGGCCATGTCACTTGATGGATCCTGAACCCTGTGGTAGGTTCAAGTCTCAGCCCACCTCCAGGGAAGAACTGGAGCCTATGGAAGGTATCATAGAATAGTTTGTGTTGGAAGGGACCTTTAAAGGCCATCTAGTCCAACCCCCCTGCAATGAGCAGGGACATCTTCAACTAGATCAGGTTGCTCAGAGCACTGTCCAACTTGACCTGGAATGTTTCGGGATGAGGCATCTACCACCTCTATGGGCAACCTGGGCCAGTGTCTCACCACCCTCACTTTGAAAAATTTCTTCCTTATATCTAGTCGAAATCTGCCCTCTTTTATCACAGAATCACAGAATCATTAAGGTTGGAAAGGACTTTTAAGATCATCAAGTCCAACCATCAACCCAACACCACCATGCCCACTAAAGCATATCCTGAAGTGCCACATCTACACATTTTTTGAATACTTCCAGTGATGGTGACTATACCACCTCCCTGGGCAGCCTGTTCCAATGCTTGACCACTTTCTCAGTAAAGAAATTTTTCCTACTGTCTAGTTTAAAACCATTACCACTTGTCCTATTGCAACAGGCCCTGCTAAAAAGTCTGTCCTCATCTTTCTTATAAGCCCCCTTTAAGTACTGAACCTGAGAGACCAGCTCAGCTAGCCGTCAGAAAAGGGATGCGATGGAAACCTAAGCAGGCTTGTGTTTCCTTCCAATTAGTTTCTGTGCTTTAATTCTCTCCTGGAGTTAACTGTCTGAGCTTATGTCTACATTAACAGGTACTGCAGCCTAATAGGAGTGCCTTCTTTAACAGGAGAGTTGGTGCTGAGGAGCTGATGTGACTGCTGCACATTTCATGAGCAGTTGGAGGACGTTAGATGTACCCTTGAAGTGCAGCTGCCAACTGCATAGCATCTGAAAGAGCACTCTCCCAGAGCACTCTGCAACATGAATAAAAGCACAGTAAGGGGGGATGATCAGTAAACTCTCTTCAAAGGTGCGCTCCTGATCCAAACTAAAATGAAGGTGCACCCAGAGGCCAATCTTAATTGCTTTAGACTGGGGTACTCAGTTGTCTCTGGATGTGATCTCATCATTTCTATTGTTTTTCACTTGCCAGCCTGAAGAAATTGAAATGACTGAAGGAGATGGGCAGTGAATGAACATATTATTAGTAAAATTGAAGCGATGAACTTAAGTTGTCTAAAGACAGAAATAGGTGACATATAGTACATATAGTACATATAGTCCCTTGTGGGCCATTTCCTGCATGGACGAATGATGAGCACATAGCATCTTCAAGGATAAGTATCTAGTTTAACACTGACATGTAAGTTCCCTCCTTGGAAACAGCAATCTCAAGAAGGCGAGCTGTCACATCGGTCTAAGAATAAAGCCTCTTGGAAGTCCCTCTCATGCCGAGTCAAGAGGAACTGTGACAATGTCAGTGAAGAAAGGGACTGTAACTGTCTAAACAAGATCAATGGCTTTCCTTCCTTATTTTCCAAAAGGTGAAGACTAGCCTTTATCTGCTTACCACTACAGCTTTCAACAAGAAAATATTGATTTAAATAATTCACTTGTCATCTGTCAGCCCCAGCTTTCTTGTTCTGCTGGAGGAACATTCTACCTAGGAGTTCTAGCAGTTTTGTTATTTGCTGGTCTGCAAAGAAGCTTAGTGTAAAATGAAGGTTGTTTCCATACTGTGTGTGAAATATCAGAACTGTAGAAATTAAAAGAAAACACATAGAGAAAAAATAACCAAAAATGTTAACCATCATATGTGTGCTTAATTAGTTTCTTGTGGTTGTGGGATTGGCAAAGGTACTGCATGAACATTGCCAGTGTGCTGCTGAACACCGTACATCAATTCCTGCTAAAGTAGGTATCGGGGTGGTTACAAGTAGGATGCAGTAGGTCAATGACTGAAATCACCATAACAAGGGAGTCACTTAAAACCAAAAAATGTTGAAAGCAAAACCATTGGAAATATGGCAAACCCCAGCCCCCAGCACTTAGTGAAGCAGTGGAGAGAGCACTGCCGTGCTTACAGAGGTGGCCAAATTCTAGCTTTTCAAGTGCAACTTATGTTGCCTCCAGTGGTAGAACTATATTGAAAAACTGCCTAGAAAAATCCATCTACTATCTGCATTTCTGTGGAGTTGTGATCTGAATCTACCCATCAAACGTGTTACTGAAATATTCCTCCATCATGTCTTCCAGCTTGCACTGGATAAGAAAATTGGACACTCTGTTCTCTTACTCTATAAATTCTTTGTTGGATTTTGAAGCAACCACTCAGACATCAGGAATAATTAAGCTGGAGAAGTTTCAAATGTGGAGCTGGGCAAAAAACATTTTTCCCATCCTGAAAAGCATCCTGAGATTTCAATATCTGCCACTGGAATAAAACCAAGACCTTGTTGAGGTTTTAGGCAGGGAGATATGCAACGTGGGGATTTGCACCTGAGCCTGCCACCTTCCCCCTCAAGCACTTGCTGTGCATCTGTCATGGTGTTGACTATGCTTTATCCTCCTACCCCGGAACTGAACAACTTTCTAAATTAAAATTTTCATTGGAACCATTACATTTATATAAAAATTCTGATATTGACACAGCATTTTCCACTGAAAACTGTTAAGCAATTCGTAAGAACTTCTCCCACATGCTATGAAGTTTGACACCTTGCCTGTCCAACACACTACATGCCAATGGATACACTGCAGCAGCTTTTCTGTCCTATATAATGTATGATTTTTGATAGTTTGTGTGGGCCAGATGATCAGCTGGTAAAAACTGACTTTGGAGCACTGAAATTAGTGAAGTGATGAATTAATTAATAAAGTAATGAATAATCCTACTTAAGATTCATGAATGGGTTTTCAAAAATACCTTCAAAATATTTATGTGTGATATAATACAGTCCCACCTGGAACTGAACAAGCAGACTCAGGTAGCAGGCTGTAGAGTAGCGGTATCATATACTGCTTTTCCTGAAATGATTCCACCGTAGCCCAGAGTGACGTGATAACACAGCTATCCTGCTTCCCCTTCCAAGCTACCCTGGATGTTTGCCTGTGTAGAGCTGATTTACAGCGCATAAATACAGACTTAAGCGTACAAACCCAGCTGAACTGTGCTCCCAGGTCTTCTGGTTTGATCTTTGTTGACTATAGATGGACAACCCTTATACAGTGTTCCTAGGGAGGTGCAGCACTCTGCATCTTGCGGATTTTGGACTTTACAAGACAATTTAGGAATGCCTGAGGCTGCTCAAGGATGGCAATTTCTTTAGGCTCTTATAATCATTGAACCCACAATCTCCAGCGTTCAGTCTAGCAGGATCTTCCTTCAAGTGGGGGTGGTGATAAAAGACTGTAGTTGTGTCGCTCAAAATACATGCAGAAAGACTCTTCTTCCAGATGGGTAGGGTACCTTAAAGCTCTTGCATGCTGCTTTGGGTTTTTATGCCTTATAAAATGGGAAGCATCCATTTTTAGACACTTTGAAAAGCCTTCCCTGGCCAACTTTTTGTTCCTATTTTGTTGCACACTTCAGGCAGAGCTTGTCCGATATATTAGAATATTTTTCACCTCTGAAAACTGCCATCTACCACAAAGCATTTTTCAACCAGTTGAAACTTGAGACTTTGGTAAAATACCTTGCTAAAAGATTCTGATGTTGTTGCAGCTGATTGCAATGAAGCGTGCATTTTACCTAGCCTTAATTGAGTCACTGCAAAGAACATTTAACTTAGTCTCACAGGAGGGGATATTTGATGTTGTTTTTACATCAACCTAGCTGAAACCTTCCAACATTTGTAACAGACTTTGTTGATAGCTAACAAGACGTGTTTCAAGCTGTCTATTCTTAACAAAGTCTCCTCATTTGGGTTTGTTTTTTTTTTTTAATCTAATTGAAAGTATTTATACAGAGCTTGAAATTCTAGACAGGCACAGGATTTTGCTCAGAATAATTGCCAGTGTACAATGGAGGACTTTTCTATAGTATTTTTTGTGTTTCTCCCCTCCTCCAATCCCCTCCCCGCCCCTCCCCAGCCAAAGCAAATTTCTGCTAAGCGGTGTCAAAAAACCATAGCAACTATCTTGTGACAGAGCTGAGGAGGTTTTGTTCTGCAGAGGACCCATTAATCACTTGCATTGCCCCCAGCCCACAGTCCCATGCAATGTGATTCTGGGAATTTTCTGCTGAAGGCTGTTGCTGAATGTTTGTATGGGTGAAGCGCTCCCCTCAGAGCGACCCGCGGGGGGGAAGCGGAGTGTGTTATTCGTAGCGCCTGCGGCCGTGTGAGGTTCCAGGGATGGCTGGAGGGATTCCTATCACCAGGAGACGTTTTCTCTTCGGTCCCGTCAGTCAGGGGAAGGAGCAGGAGCAGGGAGTTTGCCTGGGGAGGGGGTCGGAGGCGGGCTGGCGGAGCAGCGGGGAGAGGAGGGCGCGTTCGGTGCGCACCCCGGTGGCTTTCCATCGGGTGTGGGCGCTGGTGCTGGAGACCTGCTGGTTGCTCAGTAGGTGCCTCTGCTCATTACAGCAACACCAGCTCCCTGCTCTCAGCGGCGAGCTGGGTGGTCACCACCCCTCTCCTCAGCCCATCTCCCAGCTCGGGGTTTTTAAGCTACCTCGTGTTTTTCCCTGTCACTGAATCGTATTTCCTCTTTTATTTAATTGCTACATGTCAGCTATTACTTGTTTTTTTGCGTAGTATCAGTTCAAGTTTTCAGTGGAGTCTGTTGTTCAGAATATGCCAGCAATTAAGCTTTGAGCCATCAAAACTTGTCAAAAGTTCCCACTTGCTCACTACATTTACTCACTGGGTCCGTAAGACCCCCCCAGCTGCAGCAGAAATCCACCCCGCTGGAGTTTGTATTCTTGAAGATACCAGCCGCCCACGACACCAAACAGCCGCCTCAAATAATTTTGGGAACTGCCCAGAACAATAAATAATTAGGAAATCTGACCGTGGCTCTTCCTGTATCCTGATTGTCAGTATTTACACAAACAATACACGCCTTAGGATGGAAAAGTATTTCCATACCCTCATCATATTTGCTACTTTCATATAATTATACAGAAAAGCACTCGCTCTGTGATCAGCTGCGTAGAGGCAAAAGTGGCTGTTTGTGCATGGAGGAGAGGTGGCCCTCAGCTCCCTCCGTCTTCCAGAGTGCCGTTTGGATGGAAAATAGACTCACATCTTACCTAATGATTTATGTGAAAACATGTCAGTACTGCTCAGTGCCTCGGAGGGGATGTTTTCCCACAGGAATTTGCATATCTGCCCTAGTCCTGTCTTCAGGTCTTTACACCAGGCCACGGTTTGCTGCCACATCTCTCCACGGGACAAAGAGAACAGGCAGGGCCTCACGCTGCGCCGTTTCCTTTGCAGATACGTTGGCTCCTTTGGAGGCCCCTAAGTGCATTCAGGGTCTCCCGGCTTTGCTTTCCCTCCCCTCCCGAAGGAGGGCTAAGGCTGTCTGAGGGAGACCCTGCCCCTTCGCCTCTAAGCAGGGGTAAGTCATACCACGACCAGGGGAGGTGAAAATCTCTGGCTTCAGCTGCAGTTAGATGACTGTTAATATACTGCTGCTAAACAAAGCCTCACGATGGTGGTTTTTTTTGGACTGCGTCTTTGAACCCCCCCTTCTTAGGTTGGTTTTCAGGTGATGCAATTTTCTGGCACTTTGTATGCGTGTGCGTGGGGTGACAGACCAGTGTCCTATCCTTAAATTGCCAAGGGTTTAGCTCTGTGTAGCATATTGCATGTTCAGCTTGAAGAATAATCTCCACGCATTCCCTTTGCTTAGGCATAAAAACCACCTCTCGCTTTACGCCAGCATAAGGAGTGTTTAGTGTCTTTTAAGAAATCCGACTTCAGGAATTTTGTTTGGTTCACATATATGAGGGATGAGAGTGTACACTTGAAGGCATAGTTCCTGGAAAAGAAAGCCAGGTGTGGTGAAAAATGTGAATTAACCGGTGCTAATTGGCTAGGTTGATGCCTCGGTTGGCACGCTTAGAATTTGGTGCAGCTCTGGTGAGGTCAGGGTGAAGTCCGCATCTACGTCATTTAACCCAGGCTATGAGAAAGCAAATAATACATAGACTGCAAACTATGTTTTCCATTAATTTGTTAGGGTGAAAAAAAGAAGCCTTCACATATATGCCAAATGTATAACTAGAAATAGCAATGTTATTTTAAACATTTTCATTGTGTAACTGGGCAGGTCCTATACTTGTTAAATTGATCACTTCATTCAGTGCCTGCCGTTGTGGTTTTCAGTGCCTGGCCAATATTTATTTCAAGAATATCCTCTTATTTTTGTCTATCCAAACTTAGTGAGACTTTGTCACCCACTGGAATGCAAAATTATAAACCGCTTGAATTTCGTGGTTAGGGAATAGATTCTAAACTTTATATATACCATATGCAATGCATGTAAAATAATGAAAAAATTCCTTCTCTTTTCCATTGCAGGTCTCTGGGTGCTCAGAAACAGTAAGCATTTCAGTTTCCCTGTAGAGCAACTAATTACCTGATCTCACTTTTTTACTCTCTCTCTCTATTCTGCCTTCATTCCTCTCCCAGTTATGAATTACTAGCGTTATGAAGAGGGCACACACTTCATTTTGTTGAATGTTGTAAAATATTCACTGGAATCATACAAGAATTTGTCCTGCTGCTGGCAGAAAGCAGCTCTGTAAACAATGTGCTCCTTTGTTTGCCTGAAGCATAGTAACAAATGGATTATGTGTAACAGCCATCTATAGGGCCTTTATTTCGTCTCCATTCAGGCCCTGCGTGTTTTGCACCGCTTTTAATGAGGCTGCCTGAACTATGGTAACCCCACGGTACATTTGTAAGCAAGAGATATTAGATGAATCAACCCCTTCCAGCACTGCATTATGAGGTGATCTGCTTTCATTACAGGATTTATTTTATAGGTGGTAGACCTCAGCGAGAGGACGCTGCGGGCACAGGCAGCCCTTATCTGCTCTGTAAGGCCAAGTTCAGGGTCTGCATGAATGGGAATCTCTTTTCCCACAGTCAACTCTCCATTCGTTGTGAGGCTTGAAACACAACTTTTTTTGTGAATGACCTCTCCTTTGCTCCCCTTCTGCTTCAGACTCATACTGGAATGATTGATAGTCCTTTATAAAATACTCATAAAGAACTATTTTACTTCCCCATCAGCATGAAAGCTTGGGTCCCCACACACAAAACAAGTACAAAACCCAGCATCTCGCAGCAGAATGAAAAGCCTCTTCTGCCTTTCTAAAGTGTGAGGGTTTCCTCTCTGGAACTGGAAATGTTTATTCCCCAGCAATAGAAACCACTGTTGTCAAAAACAACCAAACACATAATCATATGAAGGACTGTGAAGGTTTTACTTTTTTCTCTCTCTCTTTTTTTTTTTTTAACATAGTTTACAAATTTTACCAGAGCAAACCAGGATTCACAAGTGGCATAGTGCCCTATTTAAGTCTTTTGTGGTTTCTTTGAATGTAATCTGTTCTCAAGATCTTCCATTTTGTTCTGCTGCTCTTCAGTCACTATCAGAATCACAACTGGGTAGTTTTTGCATAGGAAATATTGTTACAACACAGAAGACAATTGTAAGCATGATAACTAAGTAGATATAAACAAAGCTGCATGGCAGCTCACAGGCCTGTCTTCCTTCTCTCTGGACACATTTTCTGTATGTTGCTTGAAGTGTTTAGTTGTTAAAAATTATAGCTCAAGCAATTCTTGACTTTGTAAATAAGGTACCCGGTGAAAAAGAAGAAAAAAGAAGGGGAGAAATACAAGAGATGCCGTTGCTTTGGATAACGCCCAGAAAAGGACTAAAGATTCAAGCCTTGGAGAAGTCACTGCTGTTAAGTTTTCAGATTTCATGGCTGGAAACTGGCAAGGAATTACTGGCAGTAAAAAATCAGGTTGAACTGTAAATTGCTTAGTCTTAATGAGAATCTTAACAGCACAGGACTGCAAGTAACACCTTGTGCTAATTGTAGTCTTTGCTAGCTAGCAGTAGTGAAGAGCAAAGCCCTGAGATTAAAAGTACCTTGAACAAAAAGATACAGGTCTTATAACATAGCTTGTTATAGGAAAAGAAAAAAGTCTAGTGATGAAGACAAATTAATTAGCAAATAAAACTGCTTGGGGGAAGACTTTCCAATTTTCTAGTTTATTGTGTTTTTGGGTTCTTTTTTTTTTATTTCCTTTCAATAGCAAATCAACCCCAGACATTCCTCTCCCTCGCTCCATTTTGTGTAAAAACTACAGTGGCAGACTTACGGAATTCTCCAGCTATTTTATTTTTGGTTTTACTTCTTAATAGAGAAATCCTTTCCATTTTCCAAGCACTTCTAATTTCTGATTTTACTAGTGCAACTGTAGTCCCTCCACTGCATTAATTTCCTGCTGTCATAAACACGCACGCGTGTGCATGTGTGACATATAGCAAGGTAAAGAGCGAGAGACTCTGAATGTACGAGTGGGTGCATGGGTTTGCTGTAATATCTCAGTTTCGGCTTAATTTTTTAAGTGTCAATCTCCAGATGCAAATACCTGGAAATGAGAGACTGAACTGCCCAGAAGGCGACTTCTGATCTCCTGAATGGAAATGTTCATTACACTCTATGTGCATGCAGCTTGTGTCACTGAGCTGCAGAAATACCTGAATACTCTTGGGGAATGGCCTGTAATAGAAAGATTGCAAACGTATTTGGAAGCACTTTAAAAAGCTGATGAAAAACTTGAGGGGAGGGCTTTTCTTAATGAATATTTGTGTTGCTGGGTGATAAGTATGGGTTTACTTAGTAGGGCTTTACTGTTTATTTGTACTTTGACTCTATGTTTTAATGAGTATAAAGGCATGCAGATCAAGTATCTGGGCACTTGTTTCCATTATAATTAACAATTAATGAATTAATTTCCAATCTTTAATTAGACTGAATTTAAATACAGCACGTTTCAACCTCAACACTCTGGAAGGCATTTAAAAGGATGAAACTGCATGCTGTCAGACACCTATTATGCAAGTTTAAATGATACCATGTCCTGGGAAGTTGCATCTGAAAGGTAAGTTGACTGGTACTTCAGAAGTTGATCCAGTTTTAAGGTGAGAGATGTTTCAGGTAACATGGAGTTCTTAATTCTTTCCGTTCATCCTCTTCCCCTTTCACTTAAGGTCTAATATTTTCTTGGAAAAATCTGGTTATATGCTTTGAGTGTCTTGCCCCTCTGAAAACAAGCTGCAAACTTCCATTGCTTTTCATTCCCCCTGGATCTGTCAAGAGGCTGTAACTAACTGTGAGCAGCAAAATGTTTGGATGTGTCACCCCAGGAGTCAGTCTTTGATGGGCTGAGTGAAGGCAGAACGAAGACTGAAAATGTAAAGCTAGTTAACAAGTTTTAGTTAACGAACACATACCCTGTATTTACTACCTTCTACTGTGAAGGAACCTCAAATATTTAGTAAGACCTTTCTGTGTCAGGCGTCTCCTGAGCTCTCACAACAAGCGTGAGAACTATTGAGTGTCTTTCTCTGGCAACATATCTCTAGTTATGAGAATGTAACTAATTTTCAAAATTAAAACTGAAAAGTCAATCATAAGCAATCACCAAATTTTGACTAAGGGTTTTTTAATTTTTTTTCATTTAAGAGTAGTGAATATTTTTTAGGCACAATGAAATGTCATAAGATGACAAAAACCTGCAAACTGTTTTTAAACCTACTGCCTAAACGTTTCTGTTTAAACAGATGTTAGTAGACATTTAGCTTACTGACTGTCCAACAAGGAACAGCGCAACAGCTGTAGAGTTAAACAGCCTTCGGTTACCCGACATCATAGACCGCCTTCTGTGCTGCTTCCTATTTGAATGTATCTGCCACTGAAGGCAGCGAGGCTGTGCTGATTTACAGTGGAGACCTGGCCTTGTATCCTGTGAAACAAAACGAATTCAGTCTTCTTCCTCCTGTGCTTGCTTCCCCCGCCAACCCCAATTTCACGAACCCCTCTTCCACCAGCTAATAATAACCCTCATCACCGCCCCCGCGGCCCCGGGCAGCTGCCCCCGCCTGAGCCGGGAAGCGCGCGAGGTCCGGGCAAGCCCTGGAGCCAGGGCTGGGAGCCACCTCTGTGCCGAGGGGGAGATCCCCTTCGGCTTCATGCTTGGCTGGCGCTTTGTTCGCCATTGAATGCTCCCCCCTTGGAGCCTTTGTGCGGCGGCGGGGGCCGAGGTGTGAGGCGGCCGCCAGCCCACGGCCGTGCCATGCGTGGACAGAGCATGACCAGTTTGGCTGCAGCCAGTCACCGCCGGGCTCGGCGTTACATCAGCGTCAGCCCACGGCTTGGCCAGACGGAGCCAGACAGGCTCCTCGTTGTTTTTCCTCTTTTCATGGAGAAGAAGAAAGCCTGGGAAAAGAGCAGGGATCCCAGACCTTCCTTGAGAACAGCTGAATATTGTCTGCATGGTAATGAAGGGAACAAAACCACACAACGCACACGGTGCTCCCCTCCCCGCAAGCCGGGACGCACGGGAGCGGGGGGGTGCGAGCGGAAGGAGGGGGCGAGGGCAGCACAGCGCGCTGAGGGAATATCCCGCAGCTCCCCCCCGGCCACGCACCGGGGTGCAGCTCGTCCACGCAACCCGCTGCGGCTCCTGGGGAGGCCAAGCAGCCAGAGCGGTTCCCTCGTTCCTGTTTTTCGTGGCGATGTCCTTACAATTGATTTGGGGAGCCTGTGTCGGTACAGTAGCCCAGCAGATGTACCTCTTTCAAGAAAATTATTGTAACACACAGTCTGTGTTTGTGATTCCAGTTTTCTGTTCCACCCACAAAGTCAAGATGGGTACATACACGCCGGTCATCCTTGTTTTTGCAAGGTCCTGATATTATCTTAAGAGAAAGGGATACCTTGTTTGTTCTGTTTTGAAATTCAAAAGAAGTTTAATTTTTCTGTTTGCAATGAGTCTTGGTTGTTGCTTCTTTCAGAAGTGGAAAAATGGGTTGGCTTTGTGTGTATTTTGGACACCATGAGCACTCAAACCATTCCCATCTGCCTGGGGCAGGTTCAGCTCCTGTGAAATTTCTGCAGTCACAAACATCCATCTCTTGGCAGCCAGGCGTAGTGTCGCCATGGAGAAACACAGTTGTCCTGGGAAACTGTCATCATGGAGAGAGAAACAAGGTTCGTGAGCCGTTAGGGGACTTGTCTGTCTGCACCATGGCAGCAGGCAGCAAGCTTATGCTCCTCTGGAAACCAGAGCAGAGCTTGGCCATGGCGCATTGAGCTCTTGGAAAGCTTATGCTGCTGGATTGTGTTCCACCACACCTTTGCATGGGCTGGAGTCTTCTACCACTCTCCAGGCAGCATGCTCCTCCATGCCTCACTTTGTTCCCTAGCTCCATTTCTACTGCATGTGATATTCCTTCTACAACATTGGTAAGGAGGATGTCATCTGGGTGACTAGGAGGAATGCCGTCTACCCTAGGGCATCTGTTATTGCTGTCATGCAGTTGTGCTAGTGACACTGACAATGGAAACATATATTTGGGAACTGAGATCTCATGCTGCACATCTCTGAGAATTATCAGAAACTGTCTTCTAATTTGCAGCCACATTATCATTAGCCTTTTACCATTTATTTTTGTGACAACATGTTGCATAAGTTAACTTAGTTTTTCCCTTTTCCAGTATTTAGCCTTCTATTGTATTTATAGGAGGCAGTTGTTCCTTCCCAGACTTCCCTTGGAGATGTCCAAAAAGCCAACCTCGTCCTGAAGCACCATTTAATGTGGTTCTTGTCTAGCCTATGCACATGGGTTTCCTTTTAGACAAAACTACAATGTGGAGAAGAGTTGGATCTGCATCAAGACCAGGCCCAAGGATGGAGTATATATGTGTTCATTGTGTACAAGACATTCAGCAGCTCAAGTGTTTCAGGGCTCCTTGATAGCCTTCCTCTGATCTGCTCCACTTTTATCTCATCTTTCTGATCAGGGCTGACTAGGACGGTGGACCAGTACTGTATATCGGTGGCCTGTAAAGCATCATTCAGACCTCTCCATCTCTGTTAGAATTGTTTTCCTCCTGTGTCCTAAAACTAACAGGCACTGCATACCGTTGCCTCATAACTATCCTGTGATTGACCAACACACCCAGGTTTACTCCATCTTTATTACATGTTGTGTGGTATGAAAGATAGTGTGAAAAGTCTCTAGAGAAAGAGAGAACGTTGTACATCCATTGAATATCTATTCCTAAAGTCTTCCTTATCTCTGCAGCGATAATTTTTTCTGCTAATGCATGAGATCTGATTATAGCCGGCATCATTACAAATGTTACCACTGGTTACAGAATTATCCATTACTTAAAAAAAAGTTGCTATAATTAAAACAGAGTCTTCATTCAGATGTGCTTTTACAAAGAAGGACCTCAGTGCACACTCTCAGTTGTGATAGCACACTCTGACAGGCAGAAAATGGGAAGAATTGTCTCAACTTCTTATGCTACTGTGAGCTTGATGGCAATTAATTATGTAAATAGAAGTGTGTTGTTCATTTCTGTTGACAAAACACACTCCCTTTGCACGTGAAGATGAATCGTTGCTTCCCAAAAGGAGCCAAGTCCTGAGCAAATGCAGTAAATTTGCAAATAACCTTGCAGCCGATTTCTTGGAAGTGCAAAGAGGGTTGCAATCCATTATCTAAATGTGTCACTTCTTTAGTGGTGTTATCCCAGTTAGAGCAAGGACCTTAGAAACTTTTTTTTTTTATGCTAAAACTTAATTTGACTGAACTAGAGACAAATAAAAGTAATGCCTAAACATACTACAGTCTGGTTCACACCACGTCTGTACTTCTCTCAGAGACCAACATGCTCTTAGAAAACTATTGACAAGGATGTGTTTTTTCGTTACTTGGCTGAAAGATGGTAAAACACAAAAGCAAGGCTTGGCTTCAGCAGCTTTTCCCGAAGATTAAGGAAGTGGTTCAATCAACTAAAATAGGCTGTATCAAAGCTTCTCTTTCATTCACGAAGTACACATGATGAGCCTGAAATCAGTTTACAGCCAATTTACATGTCGGACAAAGCATTTCCTCAGCTTTCAGATCCATGTGTAACTCTTTAGTGCCCTCCCCTGTCCCAGTTTGGAAATGCCTACGTCTGGTAGGGAAACTATTCATCTGTGGTTAAGAAAATGTAACTGTGAATTTTTTCCTAAAATGAAATGTTACTGTTGGCTGTTTTCTTTCCAAATTCAATATATTTGTTTCAGAAGTTGGGAACGGAGCATTTATTCATTTGGCGGAAGAGAAATCAAAGAGCGCTAAAGGACCGTGCATGTGCCATCTTTCTATTTGCACATTTTTTTCCAGTGCTCAGAATGACAGTGACTTCTCAGTGCAATATGTCAGAGAATGGCAAGTGGCAAAAAGATTCCAGTCAATGGTTAAGCTCACTACCAGTCAGAAATTCTTCCATCTGGGTCATTTAGCATTGAACATGCTGTGCATTTCACGTGGATGAGAGAGAGGATGGGTGTGCTAGACGTGCTATATAAATTGACGCATTAATCAAAGAAAGAAGGAGCGTAATGGTGGTGGAGACAAGATACAGGAGAATGAAGAAAAGGATCTATTGTGTTTACAGATGCAGGAGACTCACCTCATCGGTACTTGAAGATGGCTTCGCTGGCACTAAGGACAGCCAGGGCACCATCTCCACTGCCTGTCTGCCCCGGGAGCGTATCCCTGCGGCCTCAGTGCGTGCCACTGCAACGCCAGTCCCACGCAAGGGCAAGAAGGTCTAATGCACAGGCAGGAGATCTGGATTTCCTTAGACATTTGGGGGAGGTTATCTGAGCTAGCTGTGGTCCTTGGTTGCAAAAGGATTATCACTTCACATCCTTGGACAAGCGCTTCAATAATGTTTACGTACACAATGTCCACCTCATTTGCTTCCTAGTAAAGAACAAATGTGTTCCCCATGTGTTACCTTCTTATCTGCCTGTCACATCCTCCCTACAGGGAGTGGGATTAACTGATAAATTAAGCTGCCAAATCCTAATCTTTCCTTTCTCTTGATAATACATTCATAGCTTTGATGACCATTGCAACCAAAGCTGATATGAGAGGTATCAGTATAAGCAGCGTGAAGTTTTTTGTTTGGTTGGTTGGTTGGTTTGTTTTGTCTCTTTCTTATTCCATTATAATTTTCTGGGATAATTCTGTGATTGTCATTTTCTGGGACAGAGAGGAATTTAAGTCCTGCTTTCTGCTGGTTTCCTTCTGCCATGCAATGTGTGCTAAAATAAGAATCTGTCCATCTGTCTTCCTTTGGTACCAGGTACTTTTTTCATGACTAAAATTGGATCTTATATCCCGCAAGACATTTATATGGGTTAGCTTGTTTTAATATGCTCTAAAGACAAGTAATGGAAGAAAGACAGACAGTAACTAGAATATATAGGTCAAAGATTTCTTCATCCTTCAGATAATCCAGTTATTTTAAAAAGAAGCAGAAAGTAATCCTAAAAGCTGAGCTTACCCAAATCAATTACAAATATTGCTTCAAAATCCCTCATGGATTTTATTTTATATTTCAAAATAATTTTTGTAAACATTATGTATCTCAGTTAAAAAAAAAAAAAAACAACATAAGAATACGTAGCTTGTTTGTTGGCTACTGGAAGTGAATGTTTTTAAACAGTGATTTGAAAATTATCTGTTTCCAAGTGTGTGGATTGACTGTGCCAAGTCTAAACTGAAGATTTGCAGCATTTTTCAGAACATCCAAACCAACCAGGAGCTAATTTATATTTTGGTCTTGACTAGATCATGACCATCTCTACAGGTGAATCTGTGCAGAGTTCACTTTAAGAGCAAGGCCTCCGGATTTTCACGTGCACTGCAGACATACTCACAGACATATAGATAGATGTCTGCCCATAGTAGTTCAAAACTAGGAGGAACAGTGGGTTCCCTTCTCAGATAAGGCTAATTAGGAAAAGCATTTTTTTTACCCTCAGAACAAAGAAAACAGTACTCCAACTATGCACAGTGAAAGACAAGTAATATCACGCTTCAAGGTTATGCTAAGCAGGAGTCAGTACTATTATTTGTTGTATATTTTATATCATTCATCCATTGACGGGATTTCCAAAGGCAGCACTATAGTGAGCTCGCCTTCCTCCAGCACCTGCATGGTCTGGTCCTGCTGTCCGCCCATGGCCACTCTGGGTCAATTCCTTTTTCATCACCGCACCACTGTGAAGCTGAAGTGCTAAAACGTATGAGAACTATTATGCTGCTGTTTCTTTATCTCAAAAGACCGGGATAATTTATCTTTTATCTGCCTTTTCCTGAAGATAAATGTTGGGACACAGGGTCGTATATGGCTGCTGTTTGCAGCAATGAGAAATTTTGTAGCTGTTGCTAAGCGTTCAAAACGAAGATGTTGTTATAGTTGGCTAAATGTCATTAAAAGCTTCTGGGTTTAACAATAGGTCTCTGTGAGGGATAAAGGTAAGAAATTATTAGGCTCCTGTAGGTATTCAGAGAGCTGAAATGAAAACAGCTTCCACCTAAAATAAAGACACGGCATGAATGGGTTTTGTTATATGATGGTTTTCAGATCTTTGGGATGCAGAATAACTGAAATAGCTGAGAGAAAAGTCTACAAGAGGAAATTAGAAACAAGCATGAGTGAAAACAGAGAATTTGCGGTCTAAGTGTTGTTCAGAAGAGATGTTGTTGACCTGTGTGCTAAGAAACCTGTTTAATTTCTCTTGCATTCAGGAAAGGTGACTTTAAACAGTTCTTGTAAGATCAAAGGTAGAATACTTCTTGTATCTAAGATACGCTGGACCCTGCCAGTTTCTCGTACATTTGAAATAACTCGTAAGACCCCAGACTCTTGGCTACTTGCTCAGGCCAGAAAAGAGGTAAGAGCATGTTCGGTTATAATGCTGCGTTTATCATGAAATACTATGAATTGCATAGTATTAGAGTGTTCCTTACTGAGCTGGAGTGAGTTTCTGTACCGCAGGCTAGGTGAGTGGCAAGCAGCAAACCAGTCCATTGCCTGTGCCTCACTAGAGACTCAGCACACAGAAATCAGAATCACCACTTTTATCCTTTCCAATTACAGCTGAAAGTGGGAAAGATTAACCAAAATCTCCCAGCAGACAACTACGATGTATTCTAAAACAGTGTAGAAAATACCATAGATTTCGAAGTGTGCAAATATCTTGCTGTTATGATTTACAAATTAGATTCTTCAATTCAACTGGGAGCAGGCATATTTCCAGCTGTAGGGTTCTTAGGCAGGTTATCTCACTTCTACAATCTCTTTGAATTTTTAGCAGGAACAAGTTTTCAAATTGTAGTTGATTTATATTGGTAAAATACAGCTTTACCTTCTTTTCTGGAAAGAAGTGCTTTTGACTTGTTGGGCTGCAGCCTGAAGCTAGGAAGTGCTTCACAGGCACTTAAACAAACCTGATGTAATGATGTTCCAGCAGTGGCTGTGAAAGGGTGAGGCTCTATTGGTTGCTAAATTTCTCTGCTTTGCTCAGATTTTTGCTTTTTTAGAAAAGAGACATTATTTTTGAACGACATGCTTGGGAAAAACCAATCTTGGTTTCACGAGGCAGAAGCCTCAAAGACCTCTGATGACATTCAGATCAAGGGTTGCCCTCAAATTTGGTCTATTTCCTGTTCATCACTTGTTACTTGTGAGGTTGACACCAGCTGAAACTGCCAGCTCTTTGGGATGCTCAGCTGCTCTTCCTCACAAAGGCGCAGAGCCTGATGCCACTAACTTTGTTACAGCCTTCCTTTTCTAGGTAAGAAAGCTCTTTACTTTTTTAGATGACATTGCTGCTTGTCCTAGGCTATTGACAATATGTATATTTAACAATATAAATATAGATTAAAAAAAGAATTTAAGCAAGTAAGTCTACGTCGGAGCCTTTGAACTGGATCATATTTTACTCAGGGATATGCATAGAATTCCCCTCTGCAAAATATGGATCCTTAATTATTTAAAGTCCCGTACCACAGGGATTGCTTTTTTCTCAAAAACTAAAAGCTGGATTTTATATCTAGCATGCTGTGAATGATATAGTAATTCAAAGTTTTGAAATGAAAATTAAACATACTGCAAAAAATAATTTACTGGAACTCAATATAAATCATATAATAAGAAAACACCATTGCAATGAGTCATCTAATTCACTGACCCAACAGTTTATCAATCTGAATTTCACTTCAGATTGTGTATTAGCCAGATGAAATACAATTGTGTTTTTGTTTTAGGGCCAGTAATTCTCCTAGTTTGAGAACAAACCTGAACATATTTCTGCATTATGTTAATGCTGCATTAGTAGTATACGTTGAATTACTGAGGCAAAACCAGCCCGCCTATATGACAGATAAAAGTGATTCATTCTCCTCAAAGTGGCAAAACTTAATGAGTAAGAATTACTTGTGAAAAGATGCCTATTTAGTACATCTGTAAACCACGTTACTAAATTTGAAATTTATTTTTATTATATATATTTAACATATATTTCATTATAAATGATTTATAAAGTAAATTATATTTCATGGGAATGTCATACAAAATGCACCCTGTCTGAAAAGGAGATATTAGCAGTGTATGAGGGGGTTTAAGCCACTTTGGAAATAGATGGTACAGAAGCACAGTTCCTTTTGGCATCACGATTACCTCTGCTGCGCTAGATGTTCAAAGGGAGGGTCCCCTTTACACATCACACAACCGAAGGTATGTGGAATAAGTGGGTAGTGTTGCTTCTGCAGCTGGCCCAAATGGGGAACCCCAGCTACCCCAGAGTCCTGGAAGAGATCATGGACCGGCCAGAAAGCAGAGATTTTGGAGCACTGCCCAAGCAGGCAGTGTTGTGCTGAGGCCCCACGACGAGAATGAGCATGCTGTGTTTAGCGATGGATCCTGCCGTGTTGTGGGAAACCATCAGAAGTGGAAAGAAGCTGCTGTGTGGAGCCTCACACAATGAGTCGCAGAAGCCGCTGAAGGAAAAGGTGAATCAAGTCAGTCTGCAGAAGGGAAAGCCATCCATCTGGTCCTAGGTATTGCTGAATGGGAAAAGTGGCCAGTACTCTACCCCTATGCTGACTCCCAGCTGGTGGCAAATGCCCTCTGGAGGTGGCTACAGCAATGGAAAAGAATCACCTGGCAGTGCAGAAGTAAACTCACCTGCGCTGCTGCACTGTGGCAAGACATTGCTGCCTGGGTAGAGAACATTGCTGTGAAGGTGTGTCATACACATGCTCACATGTCCAAGTGTGGTAACACCGAAGAATGTCTGAACAAGCAGCAGGTAGACCAGGCTGCCAGGACTGTAGTGGCTCAGGTGGTGATTGGCATATACATTGGGTGCAGCAAGGTTAAAATGAAACCATTTTAGTGCGATACAACCCAGAGCTCTTGCGAAATCACAGAAAGAATAAATTGCGAACTATCTTTTTGGCACAAAAACGGCTGTAATCTTTCTTTAAGTCTAAAGAATATCTGCACTCTAAGAGGCATCTGAAGCCATCTAGTCATTTGTTTAGCTATTCATCGGTTCTCTCTTTTTGTCTCAGGCCATAAGATGCTCTGGGTATTTTTTCTAATGTTTTCTCCAACAGATTCCTTATCTCTTAACACTAAATCACTTCTCTGATCTCTTCTGCTGATTGCTTCTTCTATTTCCTGTAGTTGACATTTTTCATCATCATCAAGGTTTGCCTTTGAGTGTGGTGGCTTCTTTCTTTCAAAGAGTTAATTTTCTTGATGTGTTTTACCTTCTGTTGGATAGTTTTGGCCAGCGTTTCTGGGGCTTGCTGAATTTTCCTCTCATTAGCAACACACTTTTATGTCTTCTTTTCTCTTCCACTTTCTCTTTTGCTCTAGATTTGGCTATAAAATTTCCTTCTTCTTCCTTTAGAGCTTTTTCTTTTGATCCCCTAATCCTTTTCTCAATCAGCTGATCAAGGATTTATTGAGCTCTTTGAAGCTTTTGTTCCACAGCAAGTCTCTTGCTAAAGCTCATCAACTTTGTCTTGGTGATTGACTCACTTCAGGTGTCTGTGTCTTGTCTTTTTGTCCTGAATCAACTCTTGTCTCTTCTTCTTCCCTTCAATTTCTTTCAAACACTTTTTCTCAAAAGCCTGGGCAACCCTGCCTCTGAGCAGATTATGGTTCAAGTCTCTAGTATCCTTCTCTATGATCTGCTTCTCTCTCAGCTGTTTTTCAGGAACATGTACTCACCTTAGAGCTTTGATCTTTCAAGTTTTGCCTTGTGCTTGGTTTCTTCCTCTTGCACCAGTCTCTGCCGTCTCTTCTCTCACAACACCATTTCTTTTGGTCTGGCCTCCAGAAGACACTCCCTGTCCAGACTGTGTTTGGCCTTCCCTTTTTGCCACCTTTGGGCTTTCTGACAACGGCTGCCACCTTTCTCCGCTCAGAATTTGAGTTTCTTATCCTGCCTTCTCCCCGTATCCCAAACCCTAGAGGCCTGCGGCTGCAGCTTCCATGGGAAGGACCCTGAGAGCCTCACCCAGAGCCGAGGGCATAGTCAGGCGAGTGGGAAGATCGCCGTCACGGAGGAGCACTGCAGCCCTTGCAGTGGTAGTCATGAGGGAGCATCCCACTTTGCCCTCTGCCCCGTCTTGTGAGGAGGCCAATGCTGTCTGAGCTGGTCCCCAGACCTGTGGGACGCACCTCACTGTGGGGATGGGACAGCTGCACTGGGGCCCTCAGACAGCTTAGGGCTGTGTGTCACAGGCGATACTGCACTGTTGGCACTTCACAGGCCCACCACCGTAAGGTCTACAGGATTTTACTAGTGCTACAACCCATCCCTTGCCCCTGTCTTTTTACAAGGGAAACAGTGGGGTTGAGGAAAATAAGTTATTTAGGATAGTAAGGACCATCCTACAGTAAGTATAGCTGGGACTAAGCACAATCTTAATCTGGAGCATTTCTTTTAGAGATACCAGTTGAGGTGATGTTTGTTTTACAGCAAACACCCCAAGCAGTCCACCCACAGTATGACAGGAGTATCCGCTGTGGGGGTTTGTCAGCTTGGACCTAGCGTTGGCCACAGATGTGAATGCTGGTGGTGCTTAAGTCCAATGACTGAAGAACCTGAAGAGGAATTTCCAGTCTTAAATCCCTTTGTGAATATAGCCTCTAATTTTGCCAATGTGATGAACACCTCTTCCAACAAGGAGGTCTTGGACCATCTGCTGAGAAAGCTCAGCAGAGAGCTCAGCCATGTACCACAGAAGGCCACTTGGATTCTTTGTTTACTTTGGGGTCATGCTATGGAGCAGAGTGCTAGGGGGTCATGTTCTTGGTGGCTAGTACCATTAAAAGAGATTCCTGGGGTTTACATCAGATGAAGCTCTTTTTAATCTCAGCATGTGCATTAGGCAGTACAACGAGGAGTATTAATCCACCCTGGATTTTATGAAGATGTAGATTGTTGTGACTGTGTCCTTAATCAAAAATCAAGAGGCATAGCCTTCTCAGAGACAGTTTTCTCTTAAACCACCACTGAAAGAAACTGTGTCTCTGTCAGCCCCATAGATGACTTTTAACTGATTTTAGCAACAGGAAATGCTTTATTTTTATTTTCAGTATTGTTGTAACGTAGGGTTTTTAGTCAGTTTGTTGTGCTCTGACAATCAATGTATTGTATAAATTTTCTTCAATTTATTATTTCCTCACTTTTTCAACATAAGTTCTGTTTGGTGGCTGAGAAGTCTCCATTGGACATTTTCTTAAACCTGTCTTCAACATTAAATAAATACTGAATGCTCTCTGAAGCTTTGGTATGAGTGTTTTTAGGTAATACTGCATTCTTTAAAATTTGGTTCAGATACCTTGATTATTTCAGTACTCGGATACAGTTGCTTGGCATATGCAGTTTCTTCAAATGGGAAAATGACTTTCTAAACCTTTGAGTGAACAATAATGCAAGCTCATCCACCCATCTTGTGTATATCTACCACTCCCCTGTATAGCAACAGATAGAACATTTCATAAGAAAAAGAGTTCTTATGCTCCTTGAAAGTAACAGAAATAATTCAGTCTTGGGATTAGTATTTAAGCAGCTGCTAAACATAACATACCTCAGAGCAGAGAGCACATGGAAAATGAAAGCAGACGACCTTCTCAAACTGTTTGTCTCTGAATTCATAAAATTATTTATGAAAATGCAAAGTATGGAGACAAATTACAGAGGGACCAGTTGCATCTTATGTAAAAATCATGCTGATGGAAACAAGGGCAAGAAAATACAATCATACCAATCAAAATAGTGTTAGCACATTGAAAATTTGAGCATCTTTACACTGGAACAGCAGCATTCCTTGTGGAAAAACAACTTCAATTAACACTCCCCCCCCCCAATAAATCTATCTAAGATATTTATACCAATGCTATTAATATTGTTTCTAAGGACCTCACAGATCTCTGTAATGTGTAAAAAAATACAGTCATCCCAATTTTAGAGATGAGGAATCGAAGAGGACAAATGAGAACAACAGCAAATCTCTGTTGAGCAAACAATTGGACCTGAATCTTTTCTCACAGGTTACCACCAGTCTGCTCTTCCTCTCTGATATGCTATCCACAGATGCATGTGTTTATAGCATAGTTTTGACATGTATTGACATAACTGCACTTGGTGTTACTTACCATGCAAATGGATTACATTATCAGTGATGGTGCTTATCCAGAATTGTACTGTACTTAGCCTCCATTTCTTCATGTTGTGACAGGTGGTGGGGAAATTGGGCTTAAGAATGGCTTAAGCTGTCCATAGTTTCCTTGCACAATATTTTTGCCTGAAATATTGAAGGATCAGCATTTTGCTGAAGTAGTACCTTTAAAAAAATGGTGAACATCATAGGACCTTTAAAAAAAAGGTGAACATCAGCTTCTTGGCCCCGCACATAATTTAGAGGAGACAGCTTCAGAAAGGATGCTGGACTGACACAGTGACTTCTGGCCATTTGTGAGGGAGCACAAAAGCCCCTCTGCATCTCTTTCTTTAGCCAGGACATATGCTCCACTGATGTTGCCAGGTATTTTGGGCAGAGTTTGTGTGCTGTATCCTTTCAGTAAATTTACAACCCTACATAAAATAGGTAAGAACATGCTATTTGAAGGTGTTATTATTAATAGGAATAATATAATTTACATAATGCTAGCTTTCATTAAGGCATGTAAAAGTGCCACTGTGTTGCCTGTTTAGTCTCTTAGACCATAAAAGGGAAATGGTCTTATGCTAGTGATCAAAATGCACTCCTAAATGTTCATCAAACTGCTCTCTTTGTAGTCTTCTTTTTTGTGGGCATGGTGCCAGATTACTGAGACGCAGAATAATCGGCGTAGTCAGCCACACAATCAGTCTGTAGCTACTTGGATAGTAAAATAACTGCTTTCCAGCTGTATTCCAATTACTCTTCCAGTTTAGCTACAGCCTTTGGCTGATGATGATGTTAAGTATTTGTTCTACATGATCTGAAATAGAGATGTGGGGTTCATACTTTGGGTTAAATTTAAACTTCATTACAAAACCAGGCCACAGTTAGAATATATCCTTCGTGATGCAGTCAGATACAGACAGAGGGGCTAAAGGAGATCAATGAATTCAGGACACCAAAATACTTTTTTTTCTTTTCTTGAGGAAATAAATTAAGTCTATGAAACAATAGCTGTCTGTTATGAGAAATGCTGGAGGTGAAAGGATTCCAACCTGCTGACCAAGACACAATTTCAGAGTGGATTGCTTGTGTCACATGTAGTAAACAGTAGACAACCGCAAGCATAAAGGAAGAAAACACATATTTGAAACCCTTACATTAAAACTAAATAGACCAGTTCTTCAGCTGGTATAGAAAGGTGTTTATCTGTTGATTCTGATAGAGATTTACTGGTTTACACATGGCTTGTACTGAGAAAATGTTTGTTTCTTTGGTTATCACTGGGTGGTAGGAGATTTTACACACAGAGATGGAGCTGATCAATAGAATAAATATTTAACCTTCCTCAATATTTGCAGCCTGGATGTTGGTTCTGCTTATGCCAGAGAAGCTGCTAGCTCAGATCCTGGTGTCTGAGAGGTTTGAGCCTCTTGAAAGCTGTCCTACGTTAGCCTGCCTGCTGAAAGCTGCCTACAGAGAACAACGAAACTTTTGCCCCTTGATGGTAAACAGGTACGAACTGTGATAGCAAATGCTCTTCTTGCCGATGCTTACATTTGCTTCGATTAACTCAAGGTGCCAAAAAGGATCCAAATGTTGCAAGAAAAGGTTGAAGGCTTTATGGAGCAGGAATTCCCGTTTTCTAGTCCGAGCAGCTCAGCCCAGGTGGGCTTTGCCACCGCACCCACCTTTTTCCCATCAAAGTTCCTCCATGGAAGCGGGAGGCATTCTTTAGGGAGTCCAGCAGGGTGCACTAAGGGGCTATTACACATGCAGCTGCTGGGAAATTGCACTGAGATCTAACGGCTTGAGGATTAATTTGTTTCTGCTGTTTTTTCTTTTAAAGGTGACTATATTGATTTGGAAAACAACGGTACCTTTTATGAACGATCAAAGCTGTCATGTAAGAAATTGCAGGGAACTTAACATATTCAAGCTCTCACTGTGCTGGATTGGATGGCTTTTCTAAGAGAGGTGCTTTAAATACAATTTCATTTTGAGAACACCCTACGATTGCAGCAGAATCATTCCTAACGTGATTGAGGTCAGCGACTCTATCTCAAAGTAGGTCCTGCTAATCACTGGGTTTCATGTGTTATTGGTCATGAGGAAAACTCTGATTACGTTTCCACCCTGTGAAGGGACTGGTTAACACAAAGAAATCTCATCTCCTTTTGTGATGTGCTCAGCCCAGCAGTTACTTTTGTTCTAAATCGGGCCTGGCAGCCTCTAGGGTGAATGATTGACATGTCAATGTGCTAACAGAAGCCAGAACCAATTCTCTTGTCTGACACCTCCTTTCATCCTCCAAATATTAATGATGAGTGACCCAGCTGAATGAATGAAAAGTGCACACATCCCTCGTGGCTCCATGCAGATGCTCAGAGATGACAGCAGGACTTGCCCAGGAGAGGACACAAAACTATAAAGCCATCTGGTATTATGTAGTGAGCTTAATCTGTTCATTGACTTGGCCAAATGCTTGGTAAATCAAAAGTTGACAGGAAATGATTCATAATATTTATGCTTAAAATGCAGTCAAAACATCACAGGGAAAAATAGGAACCCTAGATGAATTCCTAGAGAAACACAAGAAGTACAGCTCCAATTTTGAGCTGGGAGGATGGGCAAGAAAAATATAAAAATGTTTTAGTTAAATAAGAGTCACAAACCAGTAATTTGCTTTAATAGTGCCTTCAATTACCCTGTGATTGGTTTCAAATAACACAGAGTATTGATGATCACCACAGGCTTTTATAATACTTTAGTACGATTTCCCAAAACATCCAAATGAACCAGCCTTGGAAGCCACCGCAGACACTCAATATTTATCAATTCAGAATTAAGATTTGGTTGAAGCAAATCTTCTGCTCTTTTTTAGTCTGGATGATGTAGTATTTATATAGTATTAAATGTGCAGTCAGACCGTTAAGACTAGGTAGTATAATGCATAATCAGAGAGAAGATTTATTTGACCATGTCGATTTTATTTATTCCTTCAATACGATTAAAGATTTCCCACTTAAATGTTTCTAGTATCTCAGTCAGCAATTCTGCCACAATAGGCAACCAGAAAAAATCCATACTAACATGCAGTAGACTATTTCTCATTGTGCAGTCTAGATCCAGTTTAAAGAGAAAAAATATATTTTCTCACTACATTTTGCATATTATATCTTTTATCTCCACTGCAGTAAAAATACAACCTATTTTCACCTTCAGTGCCTTTCTCATCTCTTGAAGATACTGTGGTTGAATATCACAATTTCCCAATTGTTTCCCATTCTTTTGCATCCCTGCAGGAGACTTTTGTATTCACGCACTGAGCAACTTTTGCACTGATGACTGCAAACCTTTCTCCTAGCCACCTTTTCTATTTTCTTCTATACCACATGATAGCCCAGTCAGATTTACCTGCTTGCTGTGAAATCATTTTGTCCTGCTCTTCAAATCCTTTTGTGTGACCCCATTTGATTACCTAATTATGTTATTTCCCAACTTTCTTATTTCCTGTTACCCCAAAGGCCCTTTGCAGTTCACTCCCCTTTCATTTCTCAGCTGTTGATGTCGCATGCCATACATCTCACCTAACTTTGCTGCCTAAAAGCTAAATGTCTAGTCTAAACCAGGTGTTTAAGTTCCCCTATAGTTAGTGGAGAGAGAGAATACTTTCAGTGCACATTTATTTCATCCCAGTCTAAGATAGATATCTAAGTTAATTGAGATTAATTGCCCTCTGGGTATTCTTTCCATACACAGGGAGCCTAGACAACCAGTTTGGCCACTGCCTTACAAAGTAGGTAAAATGAATCCTAGTTTTAATCAGTTTGCCCAGAGTTTTCCCAAGTACCGTATTCTCTTCTGCCTCAGTGGCTTCCTTCTCTGTACCTTAGCCTCCTCCCTGGAATCCATTTAATATTATTTTCTCTACTTGAGTATGCTATTAAAATTTAGGCCTTCAAGAAAATATGTAAACTGTTATTGTAAACACCCATTTAAAAATAGATTAATTAAAAAATATTTTTTGTTGACTCCTCAATGTTTCGTACTGAACTTTTATTTGTAGGTTATTAGGGTATTGCCGTGTTTCTCTGCGAGAGTGCCTTTCTGCTCCTGCTGTACACAGGGATTATTAAGGCAAGGGTCTTCAAGCTTGCAAATTAAAACAGCAATTTACAACAGAAACCTGCATAAAACCTGTTACAACAGCCCCACAGAGACAAGGGTATGCCTGATGGCCAGCACTGTCGTATGCAGAATGATGATTCAGGCCTGAGGTAGCTATGAGTTATGTTAGATGCAGCATGGGAAATGATTTTTTAGAAGTTATCTGTTTGAACAGAACCCTTTCACTACATTACAGTGGTAAAATAAATAATAAAAGAAGTGCCTGTAACATTTGGTTTTGTATTATTTTAGAACAAAACATCTGACAAAATATTTTAAGTTAAAAAAAAATAGTAGTTTCTTTCTTTACTCTTGCGTCTTAAAAATAGCCAAGTAGTTAATTTCTAAACATTTACAAAGAGAATCACTCTGGGATTTGACCTCTGAAGGACAAAATTCAGCATTAAAAAAAAAAATTACTTTTTTATATGCAAATAGAACACTAAATAATAGTAGTGCCAGAGGAATGATAGGTCTAAGGTTCATAAAGAAAGTAGAGATGCACTTCACAGATTTATGACAACTCAATGATCAGTTCCACTGAAATGCAAGGAAGGACTTTTCAGCTGTGGTTTGCTGTCTAATGGGTTGTGCCCTTCCAGCTTAAGCAAGACAAGATGATGAAATCTTTAAATGCTAAAAATAATCAATAAATCAATAAGTTATTTTTCCAGAATAAAAAGTATATCATAATTATCTTATTCCAATGGACAAAGGCATTAACTCGCTTCAGTAAAAGTGTTTGCTTTCTCTTGTGCATATCAAATTCAGCTTTGAAACTCACAGAAAGGGCTTAATTTCTTCATAAAGTGTTTGCAGGTTTCCCCACCTCAACTTACTAGACTTCCATCTTATCTGCCCATCCATCACAGCGTCCTAAATAAACCTGTGTAGGTAACAACAGATAGGTCTCCAGGACCTGGATCCAGGAAGGCAGTTACTTACATTTTGCTTTGGAGGATTATGTCTCTGCAAAATAATTTTACTAGACCATGCTGTAAAAAAGAAGCCTTTGTTTAATTTCTTAAATGCTTTATTTTGACTTTTTTTAAACTGATGACAATGAGCAGGTTCTCCTGTAGGCTGTGCCTCCACAACATTCAGCCAAGGTAGTACTGGTGCTGGAAACCAAATAGACATCCCTGAATTTTCTCACACTCATGTGGGCAAATTCTGCCTGTGAAAGAGCAGAGTAGTTGTGTGTACATATCAATTTTTCTGGTTAAAGCCACTCTCAAAAAGGAAAACCAAACAAAAATCTGGCAGGAGAACAAAGTTCAATTGGGGAAAAGCTTTTATCACAACAGAAATTCCAGGCGCCTCCAACAAAGAGAGTTGGTATTAAAATAGTGCCAAATTATTGAAGGCTTGGCTGCATCATTCCCATATTGAATGCTAAGAGAATTTGTCCTATTAGGATTAGATCTAGAGAGGTGGGAGTGGGGACAGGCTGAGTTTCCAGCTGCCGGGGCCCAAGCAGGGAAACTATGCGGATGAGCGAGGTCTCAGCTGAATGGTAGGGGACGTGTTGATCTGTGATGGATGCATTTACACCATGGGATGCCGTCTGCTTAACCTGTATCTCTGCGATGTTTAGGTTAGGATGTTAGGTTGTTTAATGTCCTTTGCCAGGGAAAAAAATAGTATCTGTGGCAGTGAGTTAGAGAAGTGCCCCCCAGACAGTTTTGAATGGTCTGAACTACCAGAGAATGGTTTCCTCTTCTACTAAATGAAAACATAATCTTGACTGCTAAGTTTGATCTACTAAATAAGCACCTCAAACATATGGGTGTGGGACGAGCAGGAGCAGTACAGGAATGGAGCTCGGGCTGTGGCTCTTCATGTCTGCTCATAATGAACTTTGAGACCCGTGGGAAGCCTTCCCATGCCACCACTCACATGCCACCACTCACAGCGCTCTGGAGGATGCCTACTCAGGGGCATCTACAGGGGAACAGAGGGTCTGTATGCACAGTGCCTAAAGAAAAGGGACTCATGACAAATCCATTCAAATACGGGTAAAGGACAGAGAAAAAGGAAAGGCAGAATGAGCAAGTATGCATTATACATGCTAGAGAGAAATGCTTTCTTCCATACAACTTTCTGCTGCTTAGTAAACATTAATTAGGTTTTGCAGTCTGGGGCCCTTTCAGGATTCAAATGCTATTGACAGCTATGAACAGACCATTTGGAGTTATAAATGAAAATAATTTTTTTACTGGCATGATGAAGTCTGGAAACCTTAAATGAAAGACAGCAATTAAGAGACACAGTACTAAAATCAAAGAGGAGTGGAGGAAAGAAGAAATATTATTGAAGAAAAAGAAGATTTTTATTCTACTATTTAAAAGGGGTAAACAGGAATAATAAAAAATCCAGCATGGATCTAAGTCTAGGGATCGCAGGGAGAAAAGGAGCTTAAGCGCATTGCATTAGCACCAACTGGTGCCGCGCACACGCTCCTGTGACATCTGATGTAGCTGAGCTTGTGTAAGTGCACAGTAGACCCAGGCACCAGAGAGGGAAAGGAAAGCAATCAATTTATCATCTGGGCACACCAGAAACTCTGGCTTTCCAGTTTGTCCTACAGGTTAAGTAAAACTGATGAGAGCTTATCAGTGCCTTGATTAGATACAAGGTGAAGCATCGTTCTCTTCCTGCCAGAATTAACCTTTCTGCCGAGGAAGTGGTCCTGCCTTAGCTTACCTAAGCGGGTTGCTTTTATTTGCAACTGAATTAAAATCAGTACAAGAACCACTGTGAGCATTCTTACTCAGATGCAAAGCAGTTATTTAAATGATTTCATTTCTGTTTGTTTCTAAGTAAAAGAAGTAATAATTCAACCAAAAACATCCCAACTCCTACATATGGACTGAACAAAAATTGTTAAGAAAGCACCGTTTTGGTTAAATTGGTGCAATTTTGGGAACAGATAGGGTCTCATTCAAGGGAGGGATGTCTCAATTTCTAGTGACCTCACACTCACAAAATTCTTAACAGAATAGGAGTTCTGCTTGAGTAACGATTATAGGAGCAGGCTCTCTGCTGATTGTGCTAACAAGTGTCAGCTGTGATTTTGGTTGTGATATGGATTAGATCCAAGCTGAGTTTGATTTTTTTCCAAGTCAATTATGAATTATCTGAGAACCAAAGAAGCCAAATGAAATTTCTCTGAACTTGAAAAAGAAATTAAATTGCTTGTATACTTAAGAAAGAAGAGAATCTTGCTACTCTTAAGAGGTAGAAAACGAATTTATTTTGTGGTTCTGGTTATTCATAAGAAGATATTCAGATATTATGTTGAAGAAGGGTCAGTTAGATAAAGAGAAAAGAAAGCAGAGAGGAAGAAAATATGCAATTGAAACTCTTCATAGGCCAATTATTGTGTAGCGTTTCAAGCCATGTACTACAAGCATGTTTCCTTATGCAAAAAAACCCCAACAAACCAGCACCACTCCAAAAATGGTGTCCTGGGACCTTGAGGTATGAAAGAGGTGAGTAGTTTGGATTTACCATAGGAGCATAAAGCAACTTCTGAGTCTTTCCCTGCTCTAATTTGCTCTGTGGCACTCTGCTTTCCTACCTCAGGTTTTACTATCAGTGCAACAGATTGGAAGCTCATGCATCTCTGACTAACATAATTTTAATCTCACCTAGCTACATCAGCAGAATGAGGTGAAAGAACAACAGATATGTCCTCATCCCATCCATAGTACAACTTTCATTGTCTGCAGCTATGCCACTGCAAAGCAGGTGAAATACGCTACAGTACTTTCTATTGTGAACATGGGCTAGGTGATTGAAAACTGTGTTGAGAGATCTGTAGGTGAATTATATCTTTCCAATAATTTTTTTATATCCACAAAGATAAGGATCCAGCTATAGCAAGAGCTAAGCATAAGTGATGGTCCATGCCAGTTGAAAGTAGTGGTGCTCTTGGAATCTAGTGGGGTAAAATTTTTGCCTTAGAATGTTTTTAATGAATTTGTTTTGGTTCTGTTCTTTCAATGAAACAAAAATATGAGCAAAACAAACAAATTATATTCCATCTGCATTTTCATTTATGAATCCATTGCATCTACTATATCTTCATTTTATTTCCTTCATATGATACATATAAGCAGAGTTTTATTGATCTTCTTTTTATCATTCTCTCTGTATTTTCCTGGGAATAGATCTCCTTCTAAATCAGGCAGATACTGCCACTGTCATCAAATATTTAACGATTTTTCCAATCCTTGTGTCTTGAAATAATTCTGAAAAAAAGATTTATATGTCCATTAGTACAGTATTGTTTGCTCAGTGGCAAAGGTAAAGTTTAAATAATGCAAGTGTGGCAGAATATTAAGAGTTTTTTAATGCTGTAATTTGTCACAAGTTGAATTACTAAAATGTTATTTTATACAGCCACATTTATTATAGTTCCCCCCACCTTCTTGCATTTTGGGCTATGCTCCTTTGTTATGCACAAAATGTCATCAAAGTTTATTACTATTTAAATTTTGGTTTTATCAAGAAAATATTACTCTATTTCACTTCTGGTCTTCATATAATCAACTTTTCTGCTTATCAGACTTACCCATCATTAATGGGAAAATTTCCTAATATTAAAATAAAGGGATGTTCAGCTATTGAGCAGTTTATGTCACATGAAATGCATAGGAAACACAGTTAGGGAAGGCTGCATTAAACTAAATCACCCCGTTCACAGTATGCTTCCTACTAATAGCCACCCATTTAAAAATTCATTCTGTGCGTTAAAGAAGAACTGATTATGCCAGTAATATCCAGGTAAAGTTGCCAAGATTATGGCAATGATCATGCTATTAGAAAAGAGGGAGGCAGTACAGACCAACAGCAGCAGCATGGATTTATGTGCAGATACCAACTTTCTCTTCAGCATGGTATGTTGTGAAGAAAAGCCAGTTTTCATAGCCCAAAACCCAGCCAATTCCATCATTGAAAGGGATTTTATGTCTTGGTCATTCAAAACACCCCTTTGATTTCTTTGGAGAATAAAAGGTTTGAGAATAAAAGATTCTTTCATTTCAGAATGCCAGAAATCTTGCCTATTCTGAAAGGATGAGAAATCTATATGAGGTGGGCTCAAATCCTTCAAATTTTTGGACTATTTCTATTCTGAGGGAAGTGAGAGAGTCCATAAATAAGGATGAGTTCCTGTTGGGCTAAACTTTTTTATTTTAGCTTTAACATCATCAGTTCATAGTCTCTTTCTCAGTGAGAGCTTCTGAGAGACAGTAAAACAAGGCATGAAGTCTCTTACATTTCTGTTCTGTTTGGGGGTAACGAACATTGTGATGTTCTGCAACGGAAAGCTTCCTTGGATAATGTAAGTCATACTTAACCAATAAACTAAAAAGACAAAATTAACTGGCAAAATATAATACCAGGTATACAATATTGATACTTTCTAAAAAAGTATACGGTATAAGAATCAGCACCTCCATATCAACTATTGATACTGTTTCTACTTCAATATCATTAAAGAGGCAGTAATCTACAGAGCATGAAAATAAGTGCTCTCAAAGATGTCTGTAAATTCATTTCAAATGCTGATAATGCAGTGTGTAGAGGTTCTTGTTCATCACAAAATGCAGTTTATGTGGGCTTTGCCCCATGGAAATTCTCTATCTCAGCGATAGAGAAAAGTGAAAGTGTAGTTTGAACTAGTGACGAAAAAATCCATTTCACTGACCACAAAGAAAATTTCCAAAGATGGGGCACAGTCTGATTCACATTCCTCCCAGCCACGCATAATGTTTTTACTAAAATTTACTAAAATGCAACTTCAAGGGAATAGTCAAGAGAGTTGTAAAAGACTGTCTTCAAATAAACAATCTGGAATATAAGTAGTTTCTTTTGAATAACCAAAGGTTTGCATGGTCTCTGCCTCAACACATTTGCCTATTAGGACATGAAGCTCTAGAGGTTCAAAGTGTTCCTGAAAGGTCTCAAAGCCATGGACTAGCCATAGCACAAAGAGGGGTGAGGGAGGGAGGGAGGGAGGGAGGGAAGGAAGGAAGGAAGGGAGGGAGGGAAGGAGGGAGGGAGGGAGGGAGGGAGGGAGGGAGGGAGGGAGGAAGGAAGGAAGGAAGGAAGGAAGGAAGGAAGGAAGGAAGGAAGGAAGGAAGGAAGGAAGGAAGGATGCTCATAATTCACCAGGAAAAACAAAACACACCTTAATTCTGCCTTTTGCTCTTAGATTTTTCAATGGTCTTTCCTATCCAGTGCTCACTTTTTTTTCCAAACATGGTCAATCCTTTTTGCTTCATTGTTTCTCCCTGTAAGTATACACATTTACCCAAAGGTAGTACAAGGGACCTAGAGAATTTCTACATCTCTCGTTGCAGGAGCTGCTGTCTGAAGCCCTATTTCCAAATCCAAGATTCACTTTCTCTCTCTGTCAGACAGTCTTGATTACTGAGTTAGAGAAATTGATTCATGAGAAAAGGTTAAGGAGCTAAATACAAATAGCTTGGCTGCACGATGACTAAGACAGATGGGAACATCATAATAGGCTGCAGAGTGCTATTGCACTGAGAAGGAAGGGCCTCTGGGGAAAGGCATAAAACATAATCTGGCTCATTTTGAGTCTTCCAATTGTCACCAGAACCATTATGGTGAAAAGGGAAGCAGGTGGCTGCTTTACATACTGTTTTGAATTTAAACAAGTCTCAGCAGAAGCACTTTGTCAGTTATGGGTTATCATAAGAGTGCAATATTTGCCCTGCTCCTTTAGATCAAAGCTCTATCGAGCCACGAATCCTGCCTCCTGCAATGCCGTGAAGCAGATGCTGTGGAGACGAGCAAATGTGCAGTGTTCCTTCCCTTGGTCTTCTCCCAGTTCCCAGCAGTTTCTGACATAGGATTTTCTTGAGATTTTATTAAGACCGTTACATTTAACAACTACAAGTTAAATTAGCCCTCCATTATTCATCTACTTTTCAACCCATTAATAATTTTGACATTGGGAGTGATTTTCCTCATCTAGTTATGCATGGAGTGCAACTGTTGTCTAATCAGTAGATTGTGTGTTCTTAGCTTTTGTGTTGAAAGATACAATAGTTGTCTTTCAAGACGTACAGACCTTTAATTTAGGCTTTATTTCATTTGCCTCTTTTTCAGGCTGAATAGTCATAGTCTGTGTGGTGTCTTCTCTTAAATTCTTCCCCTGAACAGCCATTCCACACTTCCCATTATCCTTGCTGCCTTTCTTTGTCCCCTTTTTCAAGTCAACTATATATTTTTAAGATATTATAGCTGGGGTGCACCCAGTACTCAAGATGTGAGGCTGTCATGAACTGTGATCCTTTTGTTTGTGTTTTTTTTTGACTACTGCCGAGCAGGGATGACATATTCATAGTGCTATACTGTGACTCAGCATCTCTTTCCTATACAGTGGTAGTAAATCATATTGTGTTTGTATCGGTGTGGTTGTTTCATCCCAGGTGTCTTACTTTGAAGGACTTGATGTTGAAAAGGGGTTATCTTCTGTCCCAGTCTAATATTTGTAGATGTGCAGCAGGGAGAGATAACTCTTTTACTTACCTCCCACCAAGTACAAGGAAACAGACTTTTCTTTCCTCCTCCAAAGTTAAGGTTACATGGAGATGGTGGGTTTCAAAAGGGTAATTGTTGCCTTGGTCCAAGAGCCAAAGCCATGGGGTTGCTGGACAGGCAAGAATTCTTATTTTCTATATTCTGCCTCTGTGTGAAACAGCTTGCTGCATTCAGGAACAGCTGTAATGTGAGACAGATGAAGAGCGGAGGATTTATATGGGAGGAAGAGAGGGAGAGAAATAGTACATTTACAAAGAGGAAGACGACAATGGGGACAAGACAAGGCAGTTCACTGTAACGATGCTTTTTGTAAAATACCCACAGGTTCTTTTAGACCGTGTACAATACACACAGCATTGATAGGTTTAGAAGCTATCCAGCACAGATATAAAAGCAAAGTTCAATTAAATCCATGTACAAGTTGTCTTAGTTTGGTAAGAGCTTTGGTAAGAGTCAATAAGTGCATAGACCTTTCTTTTGTAATGAATATATCTTTAACTTACAGAGTGGCAAATATGATTTCTAAAATCTCTCTGATAAAGCCTCTTCGAAACTGAAAGGACTCCAAGTTCCATTTATGTCAATAGCTTCCTAAACAAGCAGAACCTGTAGAAGAACATGTTCTCTCTAAAAATAAACCCTTTTTGTTCAAAGATATTGGCAAGATTAGAAGAATACAGGAATCTGAGAAAAAGTGCATTAGTATACTTACGTAGTCTTTGCTATTCGGTAGCTGTCACAGTATATTTAAAAACTGATGTTCGAGCAATTAACATATTAATGCTAATATCTCAAACTATAATTTAACTGAAGATTTATGGCTGAGACACAATAAAGATGAGAAAATGTCAAGCACTCACTGCTCTTTAGGAAATGCAAAAGGGAGATGCAACTTGAACATGTCACAGTGCTCATTTCACTCTATAATCTCCCAGAGGCTTTCCAGAAAAAACTCAAGTACCTGTATTTTGATCCTTATGTATGTGAAAGAACATCTCCTATTGTTGTCTTTGTGAACTGCAAAACCATAGCTGCGTGAGAAAGATTTCACTAAGTAAAAACAAAACACTGCCTAGTGTAATAATACGTACAATTGTTCAGGAGAAGCACATTTTAAATGAAATCCTAAATATAAATAATGTTTTTCAACAAAATCATGACATGTCTATAAGCATTCACACAGACAAAATAATGCACTTAGATTGACAGGATTACAGTGGACACTGTGTAACATTTTGAAAATTACTGACAAAAGACTCTGGGTAATTTTATAATAACTACTTTTCCTAATTGAAAAGCACCTTAACATTAATGAAATACATTATAAATATGCATTTTGTCTAAATATTTTGGCTTTGATTTTTAATGGAAAAAAAAGTGTAAAAGAGACATTTGTAACCTAAAAAAATATCAACCTACCAAGTGTTTAGTCGCAGAGCATCAGCTACCGCTTCTAACAAACTGCTTTCTCTAAGCCTCTGTTTTCCTGTAATCAAATTAAAAAGGAGGCCATATTTTTTTCATAATATGTCATTAGATTCAGACAAAGAGATCCACTGTAATTTGATATGCTCTTAAATTCTGTGCTTTCTTCCACTATCTGGCCTAGTGGGGAAAAAGACAACTGTAGAATCAATTCCATCATTTCCAGATTTATTCTTTGTTTTAGAAGGAAATTTATCTCTACAGACCTGGATGTCTTTAGTATTATGATTTTGGTTTGGAACGCTGAATTAAGACACTGATGAATGTGAAACTTTTTCTAGATTAAAGAAACAATTAATGAGCTATTTTGCTGTTTTGCTCTATGGGAGCAATTCCAAACTCTCCTGGTTCATATAGAGTATTGTGAAAAAAGACAGCTGAAATACTGCATGCAAATGCTTTCCTTTTGTAGTATACTATTTTAGGCATTCCTCATTTTCAGGATTCGTGGACTTCATGATAAAAGAAAAAAGCTAAATATTAATTTGTAACTTCCATTTTAAAATCACTTGTATTTTTATACAATGCTTCAGAAAGAAGAACAGCGAAGCAACCTCCTAATTACTGTCTTTCATGTTACTGAAACTACAAGAAATGATGAAATACAAGTGATATTGGGACATATTTGTGTATGCCATATCCATAAATGGCTTAACTTTTAAACTTTTCTGTTATTTTTAAAATTCTTGCTAAGTCTTTTCTGTATGATGGAATATCAGACAATAAATGAGGTAGAAGGAATCAATTCTCCACCATATCACCACAGTACTTTGTGTATTTAATTTTTGCTCTCGACAAAATCGTGTGCCATACTACTTCTTTTCTTGTGCAATCAGGTTTACACTACTCATCTTTACAGCCAGTCCCTTAAAAGTGTCACTTATTTGTCATCTCTCATTTGGATTAACAATGTCAAAACCTGCTTCCGCTAACCCTGCAGTTACAGCCTCCAAAACTTCTTTTTTTAAATTTACCTACAAGAACTTTGTGCTGCCTTTTTTCTTGGAATGGTACAATTCTGGGGTATTTGGAATGTATCAGGATTTTTGAAAATTATTTTTTCCGGAACTGTCTGCAAAGCATCTTCATTGTTCTTTTTCAGGCTCTCCTTTGCAAGCGGTGACTACCAAAGCCTACAAAAATGATTAATTCACTGCCAGTCTGAGGGCCCTGCTTTTTTCATTGACCTTTGCATTGAAATGTTGAATGTCTTTGAGAAGCTCAGAACCTCAGCCTGACTGACGATGACAAAAATCAGTGTCAGAACAAAGTGACTCTCTTTACAAATGAAACACAAAATTGCAGTAAGAGCAAATGTTGGTGAACGTATTGGATCAGACTGAAAGAGCCAAGGGGAAGTACCTCGGAGCACTGCTTTTAAAGCCAAGCTGTTGGATGTGTTAAGCTTTCAGTGAAATCTGGGGAATTCAAAACAGAACATGCTGCTGGCGTACTGACCTGCAGGCTGGCCGTGCCAAATCACCCTTGAGCTTGGAGGGTCTCGTTTAATAACTTACAGGACTAAGCACTAGCTGTGACAAAAAGCATGTATGTCTAATAAAAAAAATGCTTATTCTTTCTTCTCGTGCTTAAAGACTAGCACTTAAAGACTGAGCGCAATTTTCAGGGTCCAGCTTTACCCCAAGCAAGGCTGGGCAGCTCCACTTGGACTTAATGTGTGCTATTTTGGCTGCAGTGTCTGGGAACAGTAATTAGTTTTGCTGCCATAAAAGCAGCTCAATCAGCACCCTTTTTCTGAGATACAGAGAAGCAGTTTTTCTCAAGCAAAGGGAATTTACTCGTCCATATTTATGTGCACTGTATATTTTTCCTGAAGTGATCAAAGAAGCACTTGCTAGGGACAAAAATCATTACAGTTCACAATACTTAAGAGAATAATAGAATTAGAATTAGGATATTTTTGTCTGGCCACTATTGAGGCAGTGTGCAATGTTCATAACCTAGAGTAAAAGATCCTGACAGCTATTTTGATAGTCGTGGAAGACAAAGGACACGAAGTGAGCCGGGGTGGATGTACAGTGGTGAGGTTCAGAGCCTGAGGCTGCTGCTCGTGGGGGAGCTGAGCATTGAATAGGACTATAGTCAGTATGATTTCAGAGTCAGTGGCCTCTTTTCACTGACTTTGATGGAAATCCAAGTCAATCTCTGGGAGGAATCCCACATAAAAAGATGTTTCTATTTGGCCCTCATATTGTACTTACATGCACAATGACTGCCACACAGAACAATGTGAATACCCTGGGAAAGGTGAGACCTTGTGGAGGGAGGATTAATTTTACCTAATGCTAGCTAATCTAAAAGGTCAGTATCTGACCTCAGCTCGCTGTCTGGGCTCCTCCTTATCACCAGGAAAGGCAGCGAGATGGGGAACATTCTCCAAAAGGTGATCTGTCCCATATAGCTTAGACACACATTTCAGGACGGAGTGGGTGAATTGCCCCGGAGGTGCCTCTCTTTTTTGTTCAGTGATTAGACTGCTGTTCTAGGCAAGGTGTTTAATTTCTGATTGGCTAAGTTAAGTGAATTGACTGCTGTGCTATCTGTCTAAACAGCAGAACACGTTTTGTTGTGTTTCCTAGTTATGCATGCATAGTAACTTCTTGTACCATGCGTTTTGGTTATACTATTGCTTATACAATATTTAAGAACTATTCTTACACTTTGTCAATTCTTCAAATTAAAATGATAGAGAATAACACAATAATATTAATTGTTAACTATATTTATCTTCTTTAGCTTGCTTATGCAGTGTATTTTCATGCAGATCAAAGCTTAACAGGAAGCACTAAATATTGCTACGTGTGGAACCAAGCAAATTATGCTTGCAGATGTCAAAAGATACAGAAGGTTTATTTATAAAGGTAAAGGAAACATTGCTTTTTCTAAGCAACACATTTTTATTTCCTGTTGTTTTCTCCAATAATTGCAAAAACTCTCTAAGTCTTCCGGCTTTTTACAAGAAGTATAAAGGGTACAAAGCATTACAGCAATAGTATTGCCAGGTTTTTTTGTCTTTTCTCAACAAAGCCCATCTGTTTTGTTTTTATATAGACGCGATCCTCCCTTAGGCTGACTGTGTTGTACTCGGAGTGGGTTTTGCCATTAACTACAATAGGACACAATTCTAGATAATCAGCAGAGGCAGTCCGTATGTAGAAAGGTGTCTTGTTGCAGGCAGCTCAATGTGGGATGTAACCTCGTGAAATCAAATTTACTTTCCCTTGCAATGTGCTGGCAGATAGAGCCAGGTAAAGAGGCAACAGATGCATACCTGGATGAGGTAGTGGGAGAGAGGAAAGTGTACTATAAAGCTGGTTGATGGTCGGGGTCATGGCTGGGAATGATCACCAGCAACTGGTAAGACAAATGACCAAAGAAACAATGAAAACCAAAGGCCAGTGGAGACTGTGCAAGGCCTGATTACACTTTTGTGGTTTTTATGCCTTTTTAAAGAGTCAAGCAAGAGTCTCCCATGGAGAGGGCATTAGGGAAGTGCGTAAACTATGGTTGGATTCCAACAAGCTAGTACCGGCAGTTTGTCTGGGGTTTCCAGCTCTCAGAGGCCACAGGGGAAGTGTCTGTCCTGAGAGAGCACAGGCAGGAGCACTGGTTGGTCTGTACTAAGGTGTGGAGGCCTGGGCCACCTGTGCATCTGGATGTCTTGACGGCAGTGTGGTAAATGGCCTAGAGTTGGTGCTCACATCGTACAATTTATCAAATATTTTATAGCTCAAGAGCTTAATCCACTGACTGATACTCACAGGGCATCTCTGAAGACTTCAATAGTGCCATTGGCATGTTACAGATTTGGAGAGGGAAGTGGTGAGGTAGAAGCTACATCTGAATGGAGAGCATCTATGCTCCATAGAAAACTATGGAGTCCTGGACTTTTGAACTTCCAGGTTGAAGGCCATGACCCCTGCGCACCATTGTCTCTAGTCTTGTGAGCTCTCTCAGACACAACTTGTTATAAGCATCCAGCTGATCCAAGAACCCAAGTTCCATTGACTTTGAAGTGCCTGGAGTACCTGCCTGTATTTTTTTCCCTGATAGCCAGAAGACTGGGGAGAGAAGGGGCAGCACTGGTGCCTCTGCAACTATTTGGTTTTCTCTTTGAAACAGTAGCTATGACTCTCAGAGGGGGATAATGATTACGTTCTTGGAATGTGTAAGTAATAAAACCACCCTTGTGATCAGTTTAAAAATGTATAAAAAAGCACTTGCCTTCAGGAAAGTTAATGTTCAAGTTTCATTTCCTCTAGAGACAAATATCAATTCAGAGGAGCAGGAGAAGATAGAAAAGAATGAACCAGGTTACTGTAAGAGCATGGGGTCATTGTCGTGTAATTCCAGACATTGTTGCAAAAACTGGAATATTAAATCTCACTAGGTGAAGGGAGAGATGTAGACTGGGGGCAACCTAGAGGGAAATAAGATTGAACTAATGAAAGTTTGCTCTCTCAGTAGTATGTAAAGAATGTCCCCAATATTGTGCTCACTAAAATAGTGTCTCTGGGCAATGTGAGAATAATCGTAGGTAGAAATTACACTTCCCTCCTAGAATCACATGAACAAGAATAATATCCATGTCTGAGAGAAAATGATCTGTAGATCTCAGCAAGCTGTCTCACTCTTAATGACATTTGAGTATTTTCTGAGATTTCCTGACATAATGAGATTTTGGACTGGGTTAGAGGATGTCTTTATTTCCTTGAATCCTGTGGAATTGCTGATTACTGTCTGATTTTCTTCTCTGTTCATATTTAGTTCTGTGGAGGTTCTGTATCGGAGTTGTTAAAACAATATATTTGACTATATCTCTTCTGACAGAGTTATGAGATATACTTTCTTTGAAAAATTTAACTAAAGTTTACCCAGGTGAAATAACCCCTGAGAATTATCCCTTCAATTTTCAAGACAAGACTGGAACAGTGAACATTGTGTTTTTCTTCAGGAAAGAGAACTTGTGGGAAGTAATATTATCCTGAGGCAAAGATCATAGAATCACAGAATAATTGACCTCTGGATATCATCTACCCCAGCCCCTCAGCGCAGAGCAGGGCCAGCTAGACCACATTGCTAAGAGTCATGTCCCGCTAGCTGGGTTCGGGTTACCTCCAAGGATGGAGATTCCACAACCTCTCTGGACAACCTGTTCCTGTGTTTGATCACCCTCAGTATAAAAAAGCTTTTTCTTATGTTTAAATGGAATTTCCTCTATTTCAGTTTATGCCCATTTCCTCTTGTCACCCCCTGACAGAGGGTGCACTCTGTCCCATCATCCAGGTCATTAATGAAGATGTTAAACAATATAGGACCCACTGTCAACACTGGAGTACACCAGTGCTCTGCTGCCAACAGGGCTTTGTGCTACTGATCACAATCCTTTGAGTCTGGCAGTTCAGCCGCTATTCAGTTCACTTCATCATCCATTTATCTACTCTGTAGCTCATCAGTTAACCTATGAGGTTGTTATGGGAGATGATGTTGAAAGCCTTACCAAAGTTGAGATAGAAAACATCCGCTGCTCTTTGACTACCAAGCCAGTCATGTCATGTAGAAGGCAATCACGTTGATCAAGCATCATTTCCCCTTCATATATCCATGCTGACTATGCCCAGTCACCTTCTTGTCCTTAATATATTTGGAAATGGTTTCAGGATTAGTTGCTCCACCACCTTCCCAGGGATCGAAGCAAGGTTGACAAGCCTTTAGTTCCTATAATCCTCCTTGCTCTACCTGAAAATAGAAGTGACATTTGCTTTCTTCCAGTTCTCAGGAAGCCTCTCCCAATTGCTATGTCTTTCAGCATGGCCTCTTGGTGACATCTGCCAGCTCCTTCAGTGCTCATGGGAGCAGCAGTCCCATGGACTTGTGTGTGTCCAGTTTGTTTAAATGTTCCCTAATCAAATCCTCTTCCATCAAGAGCAATTCTGCCTTGCTCCAGACTCTCGCACTGGTCTTTTGAACCTGGGATTCCTGAAGGCTGGTCTTCCTTGTAAAAATCAAAGCAAAGAACACCTTGGGAACCTCCATCTTTTCCATGTCCTTTATCACCCTGTTTCCTGTTCCATTTAGCAGCAGGTCCTTGTTTTCCCTACTCTTACTTTTGCTGGTGGTGTAGAAACCCTTCTTGTTGTCCTTCGCAGTCTTCAGCAGATCCAATTCCATGTGGACTTTTGCTTTCCTATGCCCATCCCTGTCTGCACGATGTTTCCACAGTTCTCTGGCTCACCTGATACTGCTTCCACCTCTTCTATGCTTCCCTTTTATGTTTGCGTTTTGTCAGGAGCTTCTTGCTTATTGATGTAAACCTCCTGCTGCGTTTGCTTGATTTTTCTGCTTGTCAGGATGGACCAGTCTTGAGCTTGGAGGAAGCAACCTTCAAAATTAACCAGCTCTCCTGGACCACTCTTCTCTGCAGGGTCATATGCCATGGAATTCTTCCAAGCAGGTACCTGAACAGGGCAGTCTGCTATCCCCAACTCCAGGGTTGTGATCCTGATTTTTCCTTTCTTTCTTCCTCTGAAGATCCTGAACTCCACCACCTCACGGGCACTGCAGCAAAGGCTGCCCCTGACCTTCACATCCCTCACCAGTTCTTCATTTTTGTAGATATGAGGTCCAGAAGAGTGGTCTGCCCTCATCATCTCAATCCTAACCTGTGTTTCAATCCAGAAACCTCCTGGATTGTTGTGCCCTTCTGTGTTGTCCTTCCAGCAGACATCAAGGTGGTTAAAATCCTCCCATGAGAACTAGGGCTCGCAAATGTGAGGCTTCTTCCAGTTGTCTGAAGAAGGCCTCTACTTTTTTGCGGTCAGTTTTACTGATACAGGTCTGCATCCTACCCACCACAACCTCACCCATGTTGGTCTGTCCACTAATCCTGACCCATAAACTGCCAGCTGGGTCATATCCATCCCTAGGCAGAGCTCTATGCATTCCTGCTGCTGTCTCATGTAAAGGGCAACTCCCCCTCCTTGTCTACCCAGCCTGTCCTTCCTAAAGAGCCAATATTCATCCACGGCCGGTGTTCCATCATTTGAGCTATCTCATCATGTCTCTGTGATCCTGATAAGATTGTAGCCATGCAACTAACTGTACATGGACTTCTAGTTCTTCCTGTTCCCCATGCTGTGCACGTTAATGTACAGGTGCTAGAGGCACTCAGTTCTGCTGATTTCCCAGAAAAGGTACGACAGATTCTCCCATAACCTCCCCCATAATCCTTGGGGTATGTCTACAAGGCTAGCCACAGACAGACCTGAGTGCTTTTGCTCACCTTCTAACCTGAGGGACACCATAGCTTTGACTCTAGCGCTGTTCATCTGTATTAGAGCAGTACTTTGCTTGCACATTAATAACTCTTATTGCAATAGTGTGCATATTAGCCCGTTCTAACCCAGCTCTTCAGTCTGTAGGCTGGCATCAGTTACAGATTACATCGATCTTTGTGTTCACCCATGTAGACTAGACCACTGGAAAAAATGAAAAATACTGAAATTGCAATTTGGCCACTTGTGAACAGGAAAAATAACTTCAGCATCTTCCCCACAAATTTTAGAAGTGTCTTAATAAGATATATTAATAGTTAGGTACATGTCTATCATTTTGATAAAAGAAATGACAAAAAAAGCTGTAACAAATAAGCTTAATTTGAGAAAAAAGTCAAGGTCATGGTCCCAGCTAGAAGCAGCTACTTAAATGACAGGATGATGAGACATCTAATTTCTTAGACATCTGAGCAGAATGAAAAAACTTGAACTAACTGTTCGACGCCATGTGGTCAGTTTTCCTTCCTGGATCATAATATAAACATTTCTGGATTAGTTGCCACTAGTCATGGAAGTGTGTTTATTCATGTCAATGAAGAGATTTTGGTGAATTATGCGTTGTCCCATTGAATACCACTCTTGGCTATACCACTGTACTATGCCATTGTCTGCAAAAAGAGAAGCCCTCAACCCCTCTTGAAGCACTTTTAACATCGTCTTTGTCAGCTCTATTTTATACACTTGCCCATTCCACTTTATCCTTCCTGACTATATTACTATTTATTTCCATACTGCATAGATGAAATGAACTGCCCCATTTCTTTTTACAAATCATAAGGCATCTTGGTAGCAGCCCTCTGATGTCTGCCAGACCCCTGTTCTGGCAGATACAGTAAAACTCACCCAAATGGAAATTCTTCTTTCCTAGAAGTTATAAGTGTTTTAATGCAAAGTTACTTGTGGTGTAACATGCTGCAACCTTTCCCACGCTTTCTGGAGGAAAAGACAGCTAACGGACCTGTGTACACCTCCCTTCCTAACAAGTCACAGGTATTTGGAATGGGAATGTAGACAGAGATATTGTTTACCATTTCATTTCTAGTAACTAGAAGTTCAATAAATTCCCTTCTTCCTGCCCTACAGTGGTATTTCAGAGATGTCAATATCCTGATGTTGGCAAACTGACCAATATTGACAAGATGTAAGCGAGAGGGGACCTCAAGCCTCTGCCACCAGAAGGATTTGATTCCAGGTGAAATGCTGATGTGCCCTGATAAAAAAATAACTATATCTTGTTGCATGCAGCTTATTTCTTGCACTGCACTGCAGTCTAGTATGGTATCCTTGAGTCACTTTGAGCATATTATGGTATATATCCTCAGATGTTACAACTACAAATGGATAAACATGTGCTAGATTGATCAAAATCATAGGATGTGTGTTCCCAATATTGTCTGCAAAAGATGGAAGTAAACCCGATTTAAAGCTCCATCGACTAGTTCGAGACAAAAATTTTGGAAGAATGCGGGGAAGCGTTGCTACAATCACTTTTATACTGTGCATTCATCCTCCTCTGGTCACTGAGAGTTTATTGTCCCCCATTTACCTTGAGTACAGAGTTAAGAATCTTGATTATGGACCGTGTCAGCCCCTTGCCCTTGCAACGTGTACTGCCTTTAAATAGTGTGTGCTGAGAAAACCCCAAGGATCCTATACAAATGGAGGATGTTACAGTTGGTCCATGCCAAATGTTCTACAGCTTGGGATAACCTACACAGTTTGCCTGCTGGGACTTGTAAAGCAATTACCTGCACTAATAAAAAAAGAGAGAAAGATTTTATGCATCTTATAGGACAACATGAGCCAAATAGATAATCTAAAAGTCCAATTTGTAAACACTTTCCTTTTTTTCTTCATATAATTTTAACTTTCTTATCTCAATTTGATGTGGTTAATATCAATTATTGTTTGTAAGACTTGCAAAAGTGCCTGAGGCTTAAGCTTGCTATAAGCTTCAATATTTTGTCAATAGATACGGAAACATATTCTTTAAAATCACTGTTTGTGACAGTCAATTGTTCTCAATAGTGATCTTTCTACTCATAGCATATCAGTGGCAAGAGGGAAATAGGTACTTTTAAACTCCAGAACTACAGAAACAAAAACCAAATGAAGCATAGACCTCGGTGATCTTCAAAAGATAATGCAAGGACTACTGATGACTAATGGAATAATTGCTGATAGTCTGCAGAGAGCTATCTGGTTATTGAGTCTCCTTTTTCCTATGATCTGCTTCATGAAAAGATAGGTGAAACCTATAAGTGTGAATTTTGTAGTAATATTTTTCCATATAGCCCATTGTTCTAATCAGTATGTAGATGCTGTGTAAGTACAGAGAAGAGAGGAGGACAATGCTTTCACATGTGAAGGTGTATGAATTAGTGACTGACAAATACCTACAGGTAAGCACCATAAAAAAAGCAAAGCAGCTCACCTTTAAAATGAAACTGATATCATTGAAAAATCTGCTTTTGCTGCTTTTTTTCACCTTGTCCAAGATTGTAGATTTTCAGGGAACTTGCCATTACCCTGTGTGCCAGGAAGCATTTCTTGGGCTCTCAGCCTACATTTTCTTTCCGGTTCTAAAAATCTCTTTAGCTCTTTTTTAGGGCCCTTTCATGCTTTCCTCCTCATGGGTATACTTACACCCTTCAGGTTGCTTCAGATGATTACCACCTCTGACCAGCATATGCCTGTAATTTGTAATTTTAAACGTATGAACAAAACCACATTCTTGGTGGTGGGAGAAGGGTCTTTCCCAGACTTACTCAGAGAACTGAAACAAAAAAAGTCCTAACTACCCTGTATCTTTCTGGGGAAGATTTTGCAAGGAAAGGTAATTTGTATGAGCAGAGGAAGAGCCTCTTCCTTGCACCTTTGAAATTCTCCTCCCTCAGTTTCCCATCTACTTCTGTAATCTAGCTGTGCTAAAGGACACCTGCAAGAGTCAAGTGTCAGCTTGAGCCCGGCTAGCAGAAAAAACATCTAAATTGAAAAGCGCAGTTTTGTAATTAAACTTAAGTCTCCCTTTTTGCGTTGTCACCTTCGTTTCTCTTTCTATAATTCTGCTTGTATTATTCTGACAAGGACTTCTGTAAACTCCCAAGATGCCAACCTGAAGCTGACAGGAATGGTGGCAAAAATACCTAAAGCACAAATTCTTTTGACAGCCTAACAGGAGTCTGTCGTCTGCTGGGATCACTTTTTATTTTTCTCTTGTGCATGTCTTCTGCTCTGCCCTCTGCACACACCTCAGCAACAGCCTGAGGGTGTCAGGCATAATTCTGCAGACACAGAGAAGGGCAAGAAAATGCCAAATGTCAAGTCTATCCCATGACCTCTCACCAGTATATAAACTGAAAATATAAATCGTGGGAAAGTGGCCTGTTAGCTCCTTAAGTCTTGACAGGTTTAATTGGTTTCCGAGTGTTTTCATAGCTACGCTGGAGAGTTATCTGTGTTTAGGGTATGATGCAGTGTCCACTGAAATCAGTTAGACTCTTTACACTGACTTCAGTGGGCTGAAGGTTGGCCCGGTTTCCATCGTGAGACTTCTGTATAAAACCAACCTATTGATATGCATTTGTAAAGGATCAATATAAACCCCCTCGTTCCACTCACACGTAAAAATGAGGCAACAAGGGAAATTCTGAAGTTTTGTATTAGAAATGCAACTTCAGTAAAGCTGGTTAGAAGCATGAAAGCTCATATACATGCTGCTATATAACAATAAACGAAGGTTTTGCAGTTACTGCTAATGCCATTTCTACTCTTACTGACCCAATACTACTTTATGTAGTTCTTCTGAAGAAAATGTTTGCTGGCATCACTAATCCTGATCATTCAGTTATATTGCCAGTGAAGTCCAAGCAGTAACGTTCAAAGGAAATATAGATAAGCACACTGAAAAAAGGGTAACTATGCAAAGATAAACCACTGACACTGACAAAAACTAAATCAAACTGCAGCATTTAGTTAATACATCCCTTTAAATTTTTGCCATTGGTTCTTGTTTTAAAACGGAAGCGCTCCACTTCAGAAACGGAGAGCTGACATTCTGCATCTGTATCCACTCAGTTCGATGTTCCTATCATGGTTACTTGCCTTCACTGACATTTGCCACAAATGCTGATGTGGATATGTCAGCTGTCTATGCGGATATGTCATAGAGACCAAACAACTGAAACAACAGTAGATGCTAATAAAGAAACTGATGATAAATAGTCACTTATTAATGTGAGCATTGTGTTAAACTAGTTGATGTTATTTCTGCTTACACATCATCTGTAGCTGGAGCTTGCATGGGAAGGATTTGTAGTAGGAAGCGTGATGTTCCACAGGTTTGAAAGGTCAAGTTTAATTTTCCAAACATCTGTAAGTTTATTTTCAACACTTCGACAGCAAATAAAATTCACTTGAACAAACTTGTCATATAAATTATTTGCAGTACTAAAGATATAAATTCAGAGCAAAATTGGGGAAAACATAGTCCCTACTGGGTAAAAAATAGCTAACATACCCTGGAAGTCAGAAGCAGCTGTCTGGAGTGGCCATAGCATTCTTAAATGGGAGCTTTTCCAAGTACCTAATAGCAGGCACACATTTTCAGTGGGGATAATGTGATGTGCCTAATGTTATTCAATAGTTTAATATTTAATATTATATAATATTTAATAGTTCAATCATTTATGCTTTTGCAGGGAACTGCACAAAGGAGGAAAGAGTGCAGTGAGTCAGATTCCCTGCAAAAGTCTTGGCAACAGGTCTCACGAAGTAACTCGTCACTTTGGAGAGGTTTGGAGTACGGGGCTTCTGTGCCGTCTGAATGCAAATGGCACAACCCGCGCAGGCTGATGCTCAGGGACTCTGAGAGACAGGAGACTTCGTTGTGGCTGCTGACTTCAGTGCAGTTATCACAGTTGTGACAATTGTCATAAGCTGGCAGTCCTCTTGCGTGGTGTAGTGGGCTCGGTGTGGGATATGCTGCCGAGAAGGGAATGGGGCCCGTAGCCCAGCCAGCTGCCAGCCGGTGCCAGGTCTTCCCTGGTTGCCTAATCCAGTGCTTAATGCCCTTTGCAGCTGACGGCTATGATACTTATTATAGGGACATACAGAGCAAAGAAACCAGAGCTAAATGACCTCCGAAAATACAGCTGACCAATCTTTTCAGAAGAAGAGGCACTTTATTTAAAAAGATCTTTTTTCCCCTAACTTAACTCACACTATAACGTTGCCTCATGCATTAGCTTTTTCTTTCTTTTCCATTTTTCTTTTCTTAGTCTTTTCATTTTCCTTCACCTTCATTCTTTTTCTTCCTGTGCCAGCTGCCAGTCTAACTGGTAAAAAAAAAGGGGGGTAGGGACAAATGGGGTGAGAGACAGGGACACAGAAAAGAAAGAAGCATGGGATAAAGATATGGGAAAGAATAAGTGGAAATATGAAACAAGAAAGCACATTTCAAAAACAACCCTCTCTGACAAAATGCACAAAAGAAGCTATTACAGAGACTTAAAAAATTATTTTGAAATCAGCAGAATGCAAATAACAGAAAATATTAATTCTTTTTTTTTGAGTTCCTCCTCTCCATCTTTAGCATGAATTTATTGGAGAATGGCCACTGCTTTTTGACCAGGATATTTTTTTAGATATCCAAAATTTAACAAAAAAATCTCTTCCTTTAGAACAAGAATGTTGGTGGATAGAAGAATTTCTTCTAATTCTAACTAAGAATTCTTCCACTTGTGCTTTGTCTGGCTAATGAAGGAATAGTTTTCAGCACTGTCCACCATTTGTTATCTTACACCTTCAGTTAATACAACTCACCTTCCCTTGTGTCAGTTTTCAACAAGGACGTGTGCTGGATTGTCTTAAATCTGTATTTATGCCCCAAAAGAACACACTAAGTTTTCTTACATTCAGTTTGAAATAGCGCTGGGAAATAGATGGGGCAAATATCTAACTTAAAGAAGAAATCTTTGGCTTGATTCTTATCTCTTACTACTATAAATCAGGGATAATTCTTCTAAGGTTATTAGGGTTACATGAATGTATATCCAGACAACTGAAAGAGGTTCTTGCTCCTGCTAAGAGTTTGTGACTTCTGCTAAGCAACGCTTTGGAAATATAATCAGGAGCAGTGATAAATCCTTAACAGATACCTATTGTTCACAGTCAAATGGCCTTTTAGGTCAGCTGTCGAATTACCATGACTTACTAAGCAGTGGTATCTCTTCCATTCAGTGCCTGGTGTTGAGTGGTATGTTCCTGACAAGCAGAAGAAAATCCAATTATCTACTTTCTTTTCTTGCTTCCTCAGGAAATGCTCCCTTTTTTAATATGGCATCTGCCTATACAATACAGATGTTGGTAGGGCATCTTTAAGAGAATTATATTTTTGTAACTCTTTTTCATAACAGTTGTGAAAGACAGAACCAATTTGCTGCTGCAGCTATCTGAAGAAAACAGCATTAAATCTGTGCCTGGACAGACTGTGTAGGAAAATGTTGTGAAAAAGTCATAGAAAATATGCTATTGCATTTATTGTTCCAATCCTTTTGGACCAGCCAGCTCCTCTTAGGAGGTTTTCTGTGAATTGAACGAGACCATATGGGAGCTACCTGCCATAAAATAATTGTTTCTCTGAAGAGTAAACTATTACATGCCTTTCGCAACTCTTCTGAAGCCAGTTTTCAAAAATCCTTCAGAACCAGATAAATGGCCATAGAGTTTTGAGTTACAGGAGACATTAATCTCCTGAGAGTATGGAGACTTCTGTGTCACCCTTTTCTCTACAACAGTATCTCAGGCTGTCTTGGAGGATAAAACAATGGTTTTCATTAAAACACACCCAAAAATCTCAAACCCACTTAGATGGTGTTGGTCCACATATTCTTTTTATTTTTTGCTTATATGTATGTAATAGCATTAGGACGTGTATGGATTTTTTGGCTTTTTGCGTTGTTTTTGCCATTGCTTCACGGTAGAAACAAACTTTGCAGGTACAAACTTGTTCAAAACCACATGCGTATCTCCCCCAAACTTGGAAGCTTAGAAATACCTCTGAATCACTCATTTTTGATACAGTCTCAGTTTGCCTTTGTGGTCATTTCCAGGGTAAAGTGCAGGAGAATCTGGCTGGATTCTTGCTATTTTAACAGCCAGTGTAGTTTTCTGTTCTTTATAAATCACAATAAATGTAACTGGGAGGACTTTTGAGCATCAACAACTAGATTTTCTGTGGCAGAATAAATAGTGCCCTGAGAATATATTTCATTGTCTTCAAATGCCACGGGAACCCTGTGACCTTTAAATGTAAACTTTCCAATTTTCAGGAAGAGGTTTAGCCAAAATATTCTCATTAACATTTGTGGCAGTTAAGAATCTGAATACTTTTCTGCTGAACTAAAATTTACCTCTACGCCACAGACTATGGCAAAATGAGTATGTATGTATGTATGTATGATGAAAGTCAGAGGAACTGCTAATGCCACATGTGCTTTCAGAGCTCATTTTGCAACGCTCTCTTACAGCGGGCGCGGGCATATCCTGGACTCATTTCATGTAGTCCTGACGGCTTAAAACCTGATGGTATTCTGACTTGAGATGTTCAAAGATTAAGTAAATCTTCTGTGGTGCTGGAATATCAAATGCCTTTTGTCCAATAAGCAGAGTGCCTTTTTACAAGATGCAATGCTCATTTTTAAGAGTGTTTCTCTTGAAAGGCAGAGAACTTGTGGAAGTACACCTACTGCTTCATCGGTAGCATTTTTCTATACATCCAGCTGCATTTTCTATGAACTTCTGACAACATTGTCATTTTGGGAATACATTTATTTCATCCAATGATTCAGGTTCTGTCTTTCTCTGAATTTTAGCAATTCCTTGGCAGTAGGTTTCTTAACCAGTACGGCGGTTTATCATTAATTCTTTTTATTTCACTATTAACAGTAAGGCAGTTAACCTTTTCATGAACATTATGCTTTATAGATCCATATATTTTTAAGGCTAGGGAGACTGCTGTGTTAGTCTAAGCTGACCTCCTGTGTTGCAAGAAATATTCTTACTTGCAGAACTTTGAGAACTGAGTGAATTCCCTTAGTTCTCAAGGGCAGTATGAAACCCCCCCTGACTTTTTGTGGTTCAAGACTTCATGTCTGCATGACATTTTCCTTGAACTGATGTGTAAAAACAAGTAAATTCATTCCAGGTTTGGCGCTATCACTTCAGTAAGATAATTCACTGAAACAAGCTGAGAGCTAAAGGTCAGAAGAGAATGCCTGTGTTCAAAAGAACTTACAGAGGTGAAAAAGGGTTTTGGGGCACCTTTTGGCTGTACAAGAGACCGGTTAAACACAGATCATATTTTATTCTTATTTACAGGACCTACTGGGTAAGGATTCAGGTTCGTTCTAGGCCAGACTGGAAGAGAAGATACCAAGGTACCTTCACTCCACTATCGCCAGTGCAAAAACACTTGGTGAGAGCAAACCCTGCTGAGCCCTGGCCACACCAGAGTGTTACGTCTTGATTCCATTTTTTCCCTACACTTCCAACTTGATGACAGAGAAATGAGCTCACAATTTCTTCTCTTCAGCCCAGAATATGCTCAGTCTTCTGATAGCTCAGCTGTTTGAAAGAGCATCTCTTTTGCCCAGTGGGCTCTCAGTCATCGAGAGCAACTGTAGCAGATGTTGGGGTTTCTCCTTGAGCTGGCTAGGTTCAAGAAGCAGGGTTCCCCTTGCTGCTGCAAACATTTCTATGTGCCTCAGCTCTTCTCCTTTGCTCTTGTCTTCTGTGCAATGTCATTGTGGAGGAAGAAGGTTAGACATGCAATCTGTGATGCTTCGGTGGTTGTTTAGCGTCTAGTGTGAATCAAACAGTGTCTGGAAAGACCTCAGGAAAGTTTCTGAAGAGTTCAACAGCATCTTATTTTTCACTTTGCTTTATTTGAATTTCTCAGTAATAAAGGGACCTAAGACTTAGAGAGGCAAAACTAAAAGCATTTCCTTGCCTCTCTAATTAACAGAGCAAGAGGTGTCCTTTTTACGTCCTACCGTATCATAGCTCCACTAACAGTCTAACAGCCAAAAGACAGCTAAATGTTTAAGCTGGACTGAAAGTAAACATGCAATCCCACACTGTTGCCATTTGGCAGGGCTTAACTTGTTTTTCAAAAGGCGGGTGTCCAGCACCATGTGACATTCCCCGAGATACCGACGGCACCTGCATAGGGCTGGCAGGTGGCACACAAGAGCTACAGGTGACCCATACCTTCCAGAACCGCAGCTGAAGAGCGGGTGTGATTACTGAAGGCATCTCAAAAGTCTCTAAGTGCCTGTGCTTTGGCAACTGAATTGAATCCTAAGTGACTAAGTGAAGTTTAGACTTAGCCTTTTTAAGCTGCTAAAATCAAATCACCTGCAGCAGTGGCAGAATTAACTTCATTTCCAAACCCAAATGTGTCTACACATTCGTTAGCGTTGAGCTGTCTCCATCATTGCCTTCAAAGAAAACTGAATTTCTGTTGCCTGCTACCATTACTGCCTGTAAAACACCGTGACAAGAAGCTCTCGTGTGCGTAAGCTTAGAAAATAAGGCCACCTTTCTGCCCATTCTGGTTTAATGACTTTCAATAGCTCCATTTATTTTGAAACAAGTTACAGCATAAGGCAATTTCGCTACTCGATAGCTTTTGGGAGCAATCTGGTTTTGACTTAGTAAATAGATGAAGCTCTCAAACAGCCTGAATTCTTCAACTAAAAAAAAAAGACTAGAGACGAACTTGAGAGCCAGCAAGCTGCTTCATGTTTCATGATATTATCCAGAAAGAAAATCACAAAATATATAGATGAAGTGCCATATTTTCAAAGAAAGGAGAAAAATGGAAAATCCTAATGAAATTATATCACCAAACATAGCCGACATTAGTTACGTTATCTTGCCACATAAGTATATGTGCTGTGATGGAGTAGAAGTACATTTTGCTGAACAAGCTGAAAATGCTGCCTCTGGAGAACAGGCTGACTTCAGCTCTGTTCAATTGCTTTGCTTTCAGGCGATTTCTCATATTTCAAAGTGACTGACAGAATCAAGCCAAATTCACAAACTCAGTCATTCAAAATGATATAAATTGTGACCTTTGCTATCAGAATGGATACTTCCGAGAAAATTTTGGGAAAGTACTATATAGACATGGTAGATGAAAATAATTTACTTTTACAGAGAGCAGGTGGTTTTATGGCTGCCATGTGTGGAAGGTGACATGAATGTTCATGAAGAGTTCACCTGTAGGTTGTACCAAGTAATCTGATCAGTGGCTGTAACCAAGTGAACGATGAAAGATTTGTTATTGTGTCTAGATGTGGGGATCAAACACTGCCAGAAATGGTGTGGTGATATTGTAGGATTAATATCAGAAATTGCATCCAGCTTGCATCTGGCAGAGTCACATATATCGTTATTGCAGTGGGCATGATTTGAACTAAGCTTGCCCAGAGAACAATGAGAATAATACTGTACTAAAAATGACCTATGAAACTGTTTATGAAACCACAAATCATGGGAAAAGCATCCTAAATGAGATGCTATGTTAAAGAGAAAAAATTCCTATGTGTATATAGAGACAAAATGTATGATGCTGTGTGCGCCAGCAGGCACCCATGTCACACGACGAGTAAAACATACTTCCAGTGAAGAAGTATAGTTACCTGACCATGTGGACAAAGTAGGAATTAAAAAATAGTATAAAGAAATATCAGGAAATGAGAGCTTGAAGACAGGATATAGTAGTTCAAATAGGAAATGTTTACTTGCTTGGTACGAAATGAGCTCTAAACATGATAAATAACTAGAAAGACACACAGACAGACAGAAAGATAAGTCAGGGAGAGTAAAAAGCCACAGAAAACCTTGCAAAGGATGGATTTTCAGCAACAGAAGACCATTCTTTATGAAACAAAGCACTGCAGTCTTTCTAATCAGATGAAAGTTGCAACTTATTCTAAAAACAAATCCACCGAGAGATTTTAAAGCTGGAGGTACTAAGGTTCCCAAAAAACATCTTAAAAAGATGAAAGCATGTTCCCAGATTTGGCAGAGGATTTTCGGAAGCACCTTCAAAGCAGTGAACCCATTCTACAGCACCTTGCCCATCAGGATTTGAAGAATATAGCTGATATCAGCTTGGATGATGCTCAGCTTCCTCGGCTGTAAACTGAATGAGGCTTACTGAAGTCACAAGCACCTTTACTTTGTGCATCCAAACCAAACATTACCTGGTTTCCAACGCTGTGAAGTTAGCAGTTATTCTGGCATAAGTAATGCTGATACTATAAAACAAATGAGATTTGTCATTCTACATTGCATCCAAATGTGGCTTTCATCCATCTGCTGCATGTGCTGGTACGTGTGCAAGGACAAAACGGATCACCTTCTACTTAGATATCGGGGTGGGTTGACCTTGGCTGGAGGCCAGGTGCCCACCAAAGCCGCTGTATCGCTCCCCTTCTCAACTGGACAGAGGAGAGGAAATATAATGAGAAGCTTGTGGGTTGAGATAAGGACAGGGAGAGATCATTCAGCAATTACCATCATGAGCAAAACAGACTCGACTTGGGGAAATTAATTTATTGCCAGTCAAAATCAAAGTAGTGATAATGAGAACTAAAACCAAATCTTAAAACTCCTTCCCCTCACCCCTCCCTTCTTCCCAGGCTAAACTTCACTGATTTTCTCTACCTCCTCCTCACCCCGCGCAGCACAGGAGGATGAGGAATGGGGGTTGTGGTCAGTCCATCACACGCTGTCTCTGCCGCTCCTTCCTCCGCGGGGGCAGGACTCCTCACACTCTGCCCTGCTCCAGCATGGGGTCCCTCCTACGGGAGACAGTCCTCCACAAACTTCTCCAACGTGAGTCCTTCCCACAGGCTGCAGTTCTTCACAAACTGCTCCAGCCTGGGTCCCCCCACGGGTGCCGTCCTTCAGGAACAGACTGCTCCAGCCTGGGTCCCCCGTGGGGTCACAAGTCCTGCCAGCAACCCTGCTCCAGCCTGGGCTCCTCTCTCCATGGGGCCACAGGCCCTGCCAGGAGCCTGCTCCAGCGTGGGCTTCCCATGGGGTCACAGCCTCCTTTGGGCATCCCCCTGCTCCGGCATGGGGTCCTGCCCGGGCTGCAGGTGGAGATCTGCTCCAGTGTGGAGCTCCATGGCTGCAGGAACACAGCCGGCCTCACCGTGGTCTTCCCCAGTGGCTGCCGGGGAACCTCTGCTCCGGCGCCTGGAGCCCCTCCTGCCCCTCCTGCTTCACTGACCTGGTGTCTGCAGAGTTGGTCCTCCCACATGTTCTCACTCCTCTCTCTGCTGCTGTTGCTGAGATGCAGGTTTTTCCCCCATCTTAACTCTGCTCCCCCAGAGGCGCTGCCACCGTGGCTGATGGGCTCGGCCTTGGCCAGCGGTGGGTCCACCTTGTAGCCGGCTGGTGTTGGCTCTGTTGGACACAGGGGAAGCTTCTAGCAGCTTCTCTCAGAAGCCACCCCTGCAGCCCCAACCGTTACCAAAACCTTGCCACGCAAACCCAATACAGATATGCAAGTTTGGATACTGACTTCAAGAAAGCCAAGGCACGGATCATCATTGGGAGCTTTTCAGACTTACATGTCTTTCTCACACTTGCATTAAAAATGATTTAATAAATAATTTTGTTCCATGACTGCATTCATCCATTTTTAATAAAATGAGCATTTATTCCAAACTTATCATTCTTCAGCATTCTGTATTAATTCTGTACAGAAATCTTGGAACGTTTAATGTCCTAACTCATCATTTGACAAAGCTTACTGAAACTATTGGCTCAGTAATGAATTCATTATTTTTTATTTCCTACATATTTCTGATATGCAAATTTTTATAGCAGTGAAATATGTCTGACTGCTTTGCTCCCAGTTAATGCAGTATTAATATAACAGTGAACTTTATTACATTTCCAGATACCTTTTTACTTACCATAAATTAATGTTTGAACTTGCTTGGTAGAGTCCTGCAGTTGCTTAAGTTTGGTTCTTTTTTTTTTTCCAAATTAATACAGCTGTTAAGATATTTTGTATTCGTACTAATGCTGGGTGAAACTTTTCCTTTTGTGTATCATCTGTTTGTGAGATGCTGACTTTTCTACATCATAGGTTAATTATTTCAACTTAGAATTTCACCTCTGGAAGCCTGTCTGTTCCAACAGTAAAAATGGCATGTAAAGACCTCATGTAGATAGAAGAGGAAAGTCCATCAAAATACTATCCCCTATCACAATGTTAATGCCCTGCTCACACCCATCCCTTCATATCGTAGATCTGATGTGTTTTAAATGCCAGAGGTTGAAAGAACAGAGGTGGTGCAGCCAAAAAAAAAAAAAAGATTTTACCTGAGACTTTATACCAGTCTCCAAATAAAGAAATAAATTATTCCGTCAGTCTACAGTAGATAAGATAAAAACAGTGGGCTAAATTGCAGCAAGTGATAGATAAGTCAGATGTTGGGAAAAACGTACTGCATGGATACTGAAGCTCTGGGACAGCCTGTCTAGAGAAGCTGTGGAGTATCTGCTGCTGGAGGTTTTTAATACCACTCAGACAAACATCCATCAGGATGGGGAATAGATAAACTAGGCAATCTCTTAAAATCCCTTCCAGTTTAATTTTTTATGATTCTGTGAGTAGGCTTGTCATACTGAAATATTTCTCTGATTAGGGTCTGATGCTACCCCTTGTCTACTCTAAGGCTATTTATCCTTATGTTGTTAGAGACCTATGATGATGAATAAAAGACAGATGACTAGTTTGCTCTCAGAAGCCAATTTTTCAGCTAGTCAGCATCTGAAGTTGCAGACAGATTTCCAACAGAGCTCAGTTCTAGAAGTTCCCTTGTTTCAGATATAATGAAGGTCTAGGTCAAGCATCCTGACATTTTCTACAAATATGCTTAAGTAAAGATCACCGTCATGCTCAGACACATGACTTCCCGAAACTCACCTAGTTATCAGTAGGGAAGTGATCGTGCCCCTGTACTTGGTACCGGTGAGGCCGAACCTTGAATACTGTGTTCAGTTTTAGGCCCCACACTAAAAGAAGGACATTGAGGCGCTGGAGCGTGTCCAGAGAAGGGCAACGAAGCTGGTGAGGGGGCTGGAGCACAAGTCTTATGAGGAGCAGCTGAGGGAACTGGGGTTGTTTAGTCTGGAGAAGGGAGGCTGAGGGGAGACCTTATCACTCTCTACAACTACCTGAGAGGTGTTGGTCTCTCCTCCCAAGTAAGTAGTGACAGAACGAGAGGAAATGACCCCAAGTGCAGGAAGTGGCCCTCAGGGGAGCTTTAAACTAGATATTAGGAAAAATTTCTTTACTGAGAGAGTGGTCAAGCATTGGAACAGGCTGCCCAGGGAGGTGATGGAGTCACCATCACTGGAGGTATTAAAAAAACATGTAGATGTGGCACGTCGGGACATGGTTTAGTGGGAATGGTGGTGCTGGGTTGATGGTTGGACTTGATGATCTTAAAGGTCTTTTCCAATCTTAATGATTCTGTGATTCTGTGATTCTGTGATAGCTACAGAATGACACCTGAGGTGAATCCTCAATGTCAGGCAGCTTCCACTGAGGTTTAAACTGAGAAGTTTTGCCAGCTACTTGCAGTGAGGCAAGATCATGCATGAGATCAGTTGCTAAGTCTCAGCTGTCACATGGGAACTTGTTAAGTCACAGCACTGTGGTCAATGAATGACTTGAAAGATTAACACGTTGAAGAAAATATTTCAGGAGCCCAGGGACCTAACACTAACTGATACTGTTCCTTTGGCTTCCATGTTAAGCCACTCTAGAGGCACACTATGAACCTATAAAGATGCTTGTTCTGACCACCTGCAGTTATTCTTCTGCTCTTAACACGTTTGAATGAAGTTTCTAAATTGATTCTGAAAATGGGACCTAGACTTTGAATTTTGCTGTTTTTGATTTAAGTGTCATTTAGGTACTTTTGTCAAAGTTATATTTAGCCGTTTTCAAAATCTTCAAGGACACACTTACTCACCTACATATAAACACTACTGAAGAGGAATGGATGTGCCTATATATTCCTGTTTATATGTACTTTCAAATATATTTCTAATCTCTTTAGCTATACGACAACTAAATAAAACAAACTCTCTCGGAAATTTGATCCTATATGTACAGATGTCCTGAAGGAACACCCAGAGCAGGGTGCTGAGGACAATGTAACTGTAAGTCAAAGAGCTGTCTAGAGTCTTAAACCACCTCAGAGATAGTGAGGTACTTGGTCTTAATACAGTTATTTCCTTGTCGATCATCCAGTATTTATTTTGTTTAGTTTTATTCCTGTATTCCATTTTTGTTCCTGAGTGCCCTGGTCTATTGCTGATTTTAAACAATTTCATTCTGAATGGGAATTAGCATCTCTGATATCAAACACCTACACAAACACCTTTGTGTTTTATTTGTGTTTTATTTTTACTTCAAATCAGGTGCCTAACTGTAGTGCTTATAGGATTGCAGGGCACTTGGATTTTAATTATATGAAGTTTAGGCAAAAGTGACTATAAAAGCATCAAAGAAAAATAATCGTTTGTAAGTGCAAGTGAAAAGATGCTGAGATTTACATAATGGATTTAGTCAGACACCCCTACCGTTTTATAGAGGGATGCACAATAAATAAATTACACTGTGCCATCGGTATGTTGCATCTAACAGCATTAGTGGCTCCATTTTTCCCCTCATGGCTTAGGTAGGATGACATATGGGGAAACACGTATTTCCTCATTATGCTATTTAAGTGGTTTGATAAATCTGCTTATAGATGACAGAAACAGTTTTTTATTGCTCCTAACAAGTTATTATACTTAAAACAAATCTTTCATGAGTTTACATGCAAGATCTAAAAGTATTGAAAAAATGTTACTGTCATAATAACCCCATCTGTGTCTCGGGTAGAGCATGAGCAAAATCTTGTTCTTTGACCTGCTCTACCTTCAGGCTGCCTTGCTGCATGCGCTTTTCATAGTGCCCACCTTCTAAATCTATTCTGTTTAGGAAAGAGCTGTGTAAACTGTCTCCTTCATGATGAGGGCATTTTGATCTATGTTTCAACAGTTCATTGCAAAATTATTTTCTTTAAATGTTGTTAATATTCGGTGAATTTCCTTTTAATGTGTTGAAGTACCAGTTAGAAATGTTAAATTAGTAAATCCACTTTTATGGAGACTGAACATTGCTTTGAAAAGGAAGCATACAGAAATTGGATTGTTTTTGATGAAATTAATTAATATATTTGGCTTCCAGATTTTTTTTTATCCTCTTCCTCCACATTTTTCCCTGTGTTCTTCTGTGCTTTTTCATTTTAAAAAGTGTAAGAAGAATGGCTTAAACATAGTCAAGAATGGGAAAACAAAAAAATGGAACAATACTGAAAGTTTTCAGATAAAATTCCATGTATTTTCTTAATTTTTTTTTAATTAAGAATCTTTAGAAGTAACTTTCTGAAGTTTCAAAATTGTTAATACTTTAATTTTGGCCAGCTCACTTCTTTTCTCTCTTCAGTGCATCTATGTGCTGGGATACATGACAAAATCTAATATATGTGTATGTTTCCATTTGCAAAAGAAAAATAAAGCAAATTAAGAAACGTGTTACTGGAGGTCATAGCCAGAATATATTATGGACTTGACTTTGTAAGACACTGGATGCCTGCAGCTCGCCTTGCACAGAGTGAATTTAAGGCACTTGTCACATGACCTACTCTTTTATTATCTTAGTTGCAGTGGAAAAGGCAGAGCAGTACCATCAGAAGTGGAAAATGATGGCAGGAAAAGTCTGGTGGTTGGTTCCCTAGGGGTGATGGAAACAGCTATTCTCAAAGGGTCTCTGCTGAGGAATATAGAGGAAGATAGCAGGAGCAAAGGAAAATGAAGATTTAAGAATAATAGAAGATAATAAAAAAAAAAAGGCACAAACTATTTCTGGAGCAGTAACTAAGAAAAAGTTATCAACCCAGATGAATCACATCTACGTAAGGGGGCTAATTTAAAGGCCCCATTTTATCAGACAAAGAGAAATAAGTATTTCTGGAGAGTGATTCAGTCCTTAGGTAGACTGCCTATCTTTCTTGTGAGGCATCTCAAAGCACATAGTGAAATTCAGGTGGAATAAAGTTGGGCCACAATGACTGGGCACTATCAGGCTGGTCCTTCCCCCAGTTTCTGCCTTGAGTTAGGCTGCTGAAAGTCTGATACCCGGCTTGGTAAGGACTGGTGTTTCTGTCTGCCCTTCCAGCCATCCATACTGCTGCTATTTTGAGCTCAGCCAGCTATAAAAAAATAGGTAAAACTTGACCCTGACTTGGCACAAAGGGATCTGGTGAAGAACTGCAAAACCTATTAAAACCCTGTAAAAAAGCAAAAACTGCCCCAGAAGAATAACCATTTGCCACCTAACTATTGCTCGCTGCATAGACTTGCACTCAGAACGTGCTCATTGCTGAGGGCTCCTGCCTGCTGCCGAGGTCGTCTGCTTCAACTGATGATGGCCTGCACAAAATGCAGGGTATCATTTAAGTGTTTTTTATGAGTACCTTTATTTGTCTGAGAGCACAGACTGCACTTCCCGCTGGTGTATGCCCCATATATACTCTCTGTATGGATCAGTGATCTCAGTGCCTTTTCAATAATTCAGCCTGTGTGCTCTGGCTATGCCATCTTGGGAAAGGAGCCCGATGCAGTATCGAAGAGCCGCGCTTCCTATCGGAAGGAGGAGGAGGTGCATGTTACGGGCTTTCCTGTGTGTTTGCTTCATTTGCTTCATTTTCAGGTATATTTGCATCGGAAAGGTCTACTACCTCACACAAAGGTCAAATGTTCTTCAGCGGGAACTTTTCCCAAAAGCAGACTGCAACATCAAACTTTCCTCCATGAAAAAAGGCACCTTTCCTCACTGAAATATTCAATACACAGAAGCGAGATATTTTTGCCTTTTGCAAGACGATGCCTCCAATCTGAGGCCAAAAAAGATGTTTGCTTCATTTTATTCCCAGGTTGCTTTATTTTATTCCCAGGTTTTTAAGCTCACAATGTTTCATATTAAGGAATTCAGTCCAAGGAGGGGACTGCAAGTAAAGACATCGCGCGACGAACAACTGGCACGACCCCCGAGATTTACGCGGGTCCTTGGTCTGACTCCCGCGGGATGCTCCGCGGGGGCTTACACGCGGCACCGCGGACCGAAGCCCCCTCCGCCCCCCACCCCCGCCGCAGCGCAACCACCATCTTGTTCAGTGCAGCCCCGGCGCAAGCGGCCGCGGCGCGGCTCTGCGCAACGCTCCCCACCCCCGCGGAGATCCGCGGTGCAGCCGAAGCTCCCACCCCGGCGGCGGGTCGGGCGCGGCGCTGCGCTGCGCGGGTGAGAGCGGAGCACGGCCGCGTGTGCGCTGCCTCCGCCCCCGCCTCTCCTTGCCCCCCCCCCCGCCTGGCGTTTTCGGCGTCCGGTCCTCCGCGGCGGCGGGCAGGTGCCGCTGCGCGCCCCGGCGGGTGCGCGCCCAGCCGGTGCGCGCCCAGGCCGGTGCGCGCGTGTGTGTGCAAGGCGGGGCCGCGCAGCAGGCAGCCCCGCGCCGGCTGGTATCGTCTGGGAGCCGGGGCGTGGAGCGGAGGAGGGCGCAGGGCGGGGGGGGGGGGCAGCATCATCAAGGCCGAGGCTGCGTTTGGCTTCCCGGGCTCTGCGCCGGCCAGCGGGAAGCACTTCGGTACCGGTACCGGCGAAGTACCTGCGGATCGGCTTCCCTCCTCCTCGCTGTTTTTTTTTGGGTTTTTCCCCCCCCCCCTTGGTTTGGTGGTGGTGTTTTGTTTTTTTTTTTTTTAAGCCTCCCTCAAATCCAGGGAGACGCTTCCGAAGCGGGGCGAGCGCTGATCTTACGTAAATGGTGCTGCTCCGGGGAGGGCAGCCCCCCTGCCAGCCCCGGGCCGGGGGAGCACCCCCGGGCGCCCCTCGCCCTGCCTAGCGGCCGGGCCCCTCGCTGCCGCTGCAGCCCGGCCTGAGATCCGCACCGGTACCGGCGGCACCGGCAGCAGCCGGCAGCCCCGTCCCCGGCGGGTTTCGGCGCCTCCGCGGACCGGCCGCGGGGATGCTGCGGCGCGCCGGACCCCGCGGCGGGGAGGGCGCTATGTCGGGGAGATAACGCGCCTCCGCCAGCAGCCCGGGGGCAGCCGCGGTGCCAGCCCCCCCGGGACCCGGCTGCCTGGCAGCCGCTCGCTTCTCGGCGGCCGGACTGGCCGCGGCGGCGGGGCCGGGGAGCGGCGGGGCGGGGGAGCGGCGGCCAGCCGTGCCGGGGCACCCCGCCTCCGGCGGGCAAGCGCCCGGGAGGCTGAGGAGCGCGGGCAGCAGCGGCGGGGAGGAGGAGGAGGAGGGCAGCGCCATGACTCATTTGCAGGCAGGTCTCTCCCCGGAGACTCTGGAGAAAGCCCGGCTGGAGCTGAACGAGAACCCCGACACCTTGCACCAGGACATCCAGGAGGTGCGGGACATGGTGATCACCCGGCCGGACATCGGCTTCCTCCGCACCGACGATGCCTTCATCCTGCGGTTCCTGCGGGCCAGGAAGTTTCAGCACTTCGAGGCTTTTCGCCTCCTGGCCCAGTACTTTGAATATCGCCAGCAGAACCTGGACATGTTCAAGAGCTTCAAGGCCACAGACCCGGGCATCAAGCAGGCGCTGAAGGATGGCTTCCCCGGCGGGCTGGCCAACCTGGACCACTACGGCAGGAAGATCCTCGTCCTTTTTGCTGCCAACTGGGACCAGAGCAGGTAAATGCAGAGACACCCACCCGCCTTAACCCCTTCTTTCCCCGGGAAATGCTATGCCAGACCAGGGACACACCCGGCTCAGCCCACAGGGGGCTGGGCAGCAGCCTGGAAGGCAGAGGGAGAAGAGAAAGAAGAAACGTATTTTGTGGCTTAGGGGCTTTTCAACCTTCTCATCCTTTAGGCTCTGAATTTTGGGAGGGAAGTAGGAACTACTCGGATGCTTTTCTCAACTGGCTGATAGGAGGTTTACACCCTTCTGCCTCCCCTTAGCTGAAGTGAGCTGGCATGGTAGATGATGTGCTTATCCCTCTGACAAAGGCTGGTTGCGATCTCTATGCTGGTCTGCCTGCTTCAGCATGCACAGAGCTGCCTAGGTACTGTAGGAGAAAGTGGGAGATACTGTGTGCAAAACAGTAGTATCCATCATGGCTTTTGAGCTGAAAAGTTTGCCTGTGCAGGAAACTGAGGCTCCGAATTCTTTCTCTCAGCTAAAGAAGGCTCTTCCTAAGCCACCTGGAAATGCCAGGATGGAAGTTAGAATAACCACGTCTTTCCCCACTCATGCTGCTCTAAGTGTGAATTCCCCGCATAATAAGATCTAAGCACACAAAGCTTTGGTAGCAAATTGAAGGAGGCTAGTGCATTCCCCAGAACAATTTCAGATCCTTTTTGGGACTGCTGTAGCCTGAAGATGACTTAGCAGGCTGACCCAAGAGCTGTCTCCCATCAACGCCCTTTCTTTTAGCATTTGGCTTGATACTGTGTGACACTATTTGGTTAGTCTAAATACCTCATTGGGTGTCATGCTTAGTTTCTCCTGCAGTCTACAATTACACCCGCAAAAATTGCTTGATTTTCAGTACACGTAAACGAATGAAGCCGTTAAGAGTGAACTCTAAAGCCTACTCCAATGAGCACTGCATGGCTTCCCTAGGCTCCCAACCGAAGAACAGGTTTAGGATCTGGAGCACTTCTTAGTGGAGAAAACTTAAAATCTTGCTAGTTGACTTCACATGAACCCAAACCGTCTTTTGTGCAGTCAGCGCAGGCTGGGCATGGGCTGTGCTGAGCGCTCTGTGCAGATACCCCAAGCTCAGCTATTCTGAAACACGCATGAACAGCTAGCAGTGTGCGTAGAAAGGACAAAATTTAGGCGATCGGCATGCGTAAGCTTGCCCTTTCCCTGTTTGTGTAGCTGTCCTGCGGGCTGTGTCGATAGCCATTGCAGGGAGCGACCCCGCAGCTCCCTGCAGCGGTCGGTGTTGCGGCCAGGGGTGGGTCTCTGCCCAGAGGGCTGCTGGCACGCCGTGGCTTTCCTCCTCTCCAGGTGGGGCGGCCGCACCCACACTGCCTATGGGGAGAGTTTCCTAGCCCTTGCTAACCCATGAATCTGCCCAGGGACTGGGAGAGAGCTGTCTGGCACAAACCAAAACTGCCCACGGCCAGGCTAACGACTAGAAAGTGTGGATGAACGTATGCAGAGCTGGGTCCAGCGTCCCTTTCCTGCTTCAGTTTCCTGGCAGATGGACCCAAAGCAGCTGGGCGAGGAAGCCGTAATGATGAAGCTAAGGACTCTCTTAGTGGCCTTCATTTCCCATATAAGAACCAGGTCAACTTTTTATTTTAAAAACAGCTCCACGAACTCTTAAAAATCCCTGAACAAAGGATTAGCAAAGAAATGGATGTTTAGGCTTTTATTAAGTCATCCATCTACCATGAAGCAGATCCCTTGTTAAAGGTAGTGTGGCCTACTCTATACTGTTATTTCTCATTAATGAAAAAAACCCCAAAGCGTTATGTGACACTTTTCAGATCATTAGTTCCTAGTCAAAAAAACACCAAGACTTTGAATTCAGAGATAAAGTAGCATTTAAAAAAAATGGTTGCCATGTGAAAAGAATAGGTTTATTTTCTTCTTAATTTTGGATGTGCTGATATTTAAACTACATGAGATCAGCTGACACAATAGTAAATTTATTGTGACCTTTTTCGTGAAGTCCTATTGGTAAAATTGTTATTTAGGATATAATAGGGAAGGGACTGGGGTACACAGGGGTAGCTAATGGCCATGTTTGCAGTTGGGTCCCTATTGCTCTTCAGCGCTGTACGCCTCTGCTCCAGAGCCAGGGATTTGTTTCCAGACAGACCACTCAGACAAAGGGGAGAGAGCCGAAGCCCAGCTGCGGGGAGTGGCTTGCTCCAAGGCACATGACAAGTCTGTGACAGATCTGGGAATGGTGTTAGGTCACTCTCTTTTCTAATTAATTTAGTGTCTTCCATTATCTGATGTTCAGCAACTGAACCTGGGGAGCATTGTGTATGGAACTTACACTGGAGCTGCTACGCCGTATGTCTCAAGCTTATGCCTTAACTGACTTGGGATCTCACAGGATGTAAACCAGTGCTCCTCTTACAGCAACACTGGGAGGATTGCTTTTTGAAGCCTGTCTTGTTAGGACGTCTTCGTATGCTTCATAAACTAAGTTAATAGAGCACAGCAAGCCTCCAAATTTATCATGTATGTAAGATTTATTACAGCCAGCATGTAACAATTAGAAATAAAAAGTTCCAATTTGTTATTTAAATGAATAGCAGACATACTATAGATGATTTATATAGCACCAGCAGCCTATGATTTACATGGTTCCAATTAGAAAGAAAAGGCAAAAAATCACTATGGTAAAACAAGCCTGTGTATTAGATGTTAAATCATTAAATTAAGGCAGGGCCTGAAAACTGTACCAGATGTCCTACAATCTGAACAACTAAATCAGACACGTATTTAAAACAAACAAACAAAAAAAGGGAAGGTGAAGGATAATGCATTGAGTAGCCAGCAGCTTTTCGGTGGGACCCTGCCTAACTCTCCATCCTGTCTCTGCTATGGGGAAGGTGAGGTCGGGTGGCATTCCGGCCAGGAGGCCTGATAGCACTCAGGGAGGGATCAGCCTTTCCTACTAGATCTTCCAGATTGTTGATTCATAACTACATTTGGCTTGTAGGTGTGTACGTGCATTGGAAGACTCCTTTTTCTTAATGTGTCCAGCTGGTGAAGTTTTTTTCAGTTAATGGTACAATTAACTTAAACTCTCAGCAGCAAGGGATCTGTTGTCATGCATGTTCTTCTATATGCTTCGTGGCACCTGTACACAAATTCCCTTTGAAAATCATTCCGTTTTGATGCTATTTTCCCTGCATTAATCATCTCAGAACTTTTCTTACAAAGTGCAATAGAAAAGTGCGGTAGAAAAGTGCAGTAATGCCTAGTTCCTGTGTGTCACAGTGACCCAGTCAGCTCACACCATCCTCGGTGAATATGGAAATCCACTGCACTCCTTACCCTTAGCTCTGCTGTTGCGTCAGGTGATTTACAGCAGGGCGAAGATGGGGTCCACTGCTTTGCTTTCCCAACTATGCTTTCATGTGTAGAAGTGCTAGAAACTTTTATTTTCCTCCCATTAGATGAAAATTTAAATTCTGTCGCTATTAGGAGGCTGGTCTGCTCCTCAGCTCACTACCGCAGGCAAGTTGGCAGGGTATTCTTTAAGCTCTGATGGAGGCAATGCTAACAATAATAACATATTAACAATAACAAAATACCTGGTTAATTGAGTAAAATACCTGGTTAATAGAGTCAATTTTTGTTTGGAAGTAATATCTTTCAAATAGTGATTCTTAACTAGTGCAAACTGTCATTTTTTCTACAGTTTCTCCTGCTGACTGATGCTGGCATATTGTTTCCTAGCTTTTCCCCAGGCATTCGTATCTGCCTATTATCATTTGTGTTTAGACTGAGTGTTTTGGCTAGGGATCTTTTTGATCAATGCTAATGTAAAATTTAGATCAGCTTCATCCATGGCTGTGATTGTTAGACACTGGGCTAACATAAGGAGTAATGAATGGTATTAAATCTGAATCTAAAAGCTAATCTGGTAAAATATTTGAGGCAGTTTCTATTTTTCTATGCATTTTTGTAACACTGCTGCTGCTTTTTGTTTTTAGAATAAGGGCCCCCAGGGCATGCTGCCACTATTTAAGCAGAATAGCTGTATGAGAAGTTTCGATCCCCCATCTTTTCAGCATTCAAATTTGTACTCAGACTGACAAACCAAGGAGATCTCAGGCATCATTTCTAGCTATGCCTTTGTGTATCTTGAGGGCTCTTGTTTCACTAAAATTCTAAAAATATTGAGCCAGAGCAGTTGGTTAGAAATGAGATGATGGCTCAGAGACTTGACCAGCTTCTCTTTTAAACCACAGTGGCACAAGAGCTCATTTGACAGAAACCTTTATTTGTGCAAATGGTGATGAGTTTAAAATACGGATTATGTGTTCCTTACATGTTTGGGACCTTCAGGAGATGTGTGGCCTAAAGTCAAGCAATGAAGACTTACCATTTATTTCTTCTAGTTAACGGTTTGCATCCTGAGAGGCAGACTCATGCCATTAATTTTTAATTCTCAAAATAACTTGAAATTTCTTGATACTGGGGGAGGAGATGACAAATAGCAATAGAGATGGTAGGGCAACTCCGCCAAATCAGGTTATCTGTTGTTCAGTGCAAATGTGAATTGACTGGAACCAGAATCTGGTTAAACAGATGATATGGTGGATGCCACCCATCATCAAGAACATGAAATATTGAAAACAGCTGACACAGCTGGATTTGATATGAGACCTCTGTATCCTCCATTCTCCCTGCCTCTTCTCTTTCTGTTGGCCTGGTGTAAATCACAGTGGCCTCTGGGAGTGGAGAGGATGCAAAGACTGCATAACCGAGAGGTAAAGGTGAAAGATCATAGTACTACCAAGAGCTGATAGCAGTGACTGCCAGACTGTTTTTCCCAGAAATGCTTGGAAATACTTTGAATTTGTTCATGTCCCATAGAAAATTCTCAAGGAACTTTTCTTTTCTGTGAAGGGGAAATTGCTGCAACTATTAAATTACAAGAGAACAGGATGCTTAGTAAATTGTTTGAGCTGTTTTGTTCGTGACAAATCAAGTCCTCAGTGAGGCATTACTCTAGAAAGCTCTGTCACTGTCGTGGTAGAAATGGTAGCCATCGCAAAACATTTGAAAGAATCAGTGTCAGTGTGGCTATTAACTTGTCAAGCCTTCCCAGGCTCATTGCTTTAAAGTCAACCCGAATGAAAAATTTCAGGAGGTAGCAGCGTGTGATGCATACCAATCCCCACCTCATTTGAACTCAAGCCGGGACTCACGTAGAAAAGGAACATTAAAAGTGCATTATATATGTGATAACGTATTTCCAGCATTTGTTATTCACATTAACAACTGGACGAAGAAAGTTGCTAAGATCTCCATTGAATTAAGTACAGTTCTATAAACAGAAGGCATTAAATACATTTAAATTAACCGTGAATTCTCGATTATCCTAGCTGTTAGTAATACCTTGCTAGCTACAATATGTCCCATAACAGTCTGTTTCAACAAGTGAATACAACTGAATGTAGCCATAAATAAATAAAGATTTATTTCTGCACATCCTAACTCCAGGCTACTACAGCTACTGCAGCAAATCAGGGCCAGCACACCCCACATACCTGACAGCACTGGAGCAGTCATTGTAAAACTGGGGCCAGGGCAGAATGAGTGGCTTGCTGTCCCCTAAATACACACTCTTACTTAACACATTACCATCTTCCCCCCAGACTGAACACCATGGTCTCTTAAAATTCAAGGCTAATATGGTTATTTTTTTTTCTTTTCTTTTTTTTTCTGTCATGTAGAAAGGCAGTCAAAACCATCTTGGACCAAATTTATCTCACACTCAGTACCTTATTTTTTTTTTCTCACTGTTGATTGTTTATATTTCTGTATCTATATGGGAAGTAATTTCAGCGTGGAATAAAAGTTTCAGCAATACAATCCAGAGTAATTTTTCCCACCTTCTTTTTGCATAGTATTATCATTTCCCTAGAGTCCAGACAAGGATGGAGCATATGTTATGGTCGAGCCTGTGCATCCTGATCCTGACGTGAACAGTAGTAGCAGTGAGGTGAAATGTTGGACAACATGGGGCTGGAGTGCATTAAAGATGAATCTTTCTGCAAATAACTGTGCTGTGTGAAGCTTCAGTATAGTTTCTTTAACCATGTTTCATTTGCTTGGGCAGTGCAGCTGATACTTTCAATACTCAGCTTGCCATTCACAGCACCTAAGATTGCATCTATTACGCCAGGTTTATATTTCTGGCTTGCCTCAGCATGTGTCCAGAGTAAAAGTTGCTTTAAATATCCACTAATGGATTTGTCTTTCTTGTCTGGTTTTCTGTACTGTACTTAAGTAAGGTAATAAAAGCAAGACTAGGGGACCATTAAAGTAATTATGCTGAAGGGTATTTGAGGGGGTAAGTTTGGTTGTTAGTGACATGTCCCTGTATACTCCTGATGTGACTTTTTACACTTAAAGAGTACTTCAGATAGATACCTTCCTCTGTTGGAAAGTGTTCTTGCTTGCTTTTAGCTAGACCTGTGTTCTTCAGGGCTTGTTTTCACTGAGAGGACAACTTTTTGTCTTTTTCAGTGGGTAAACATACAATATCATCATTGTTGTTGTGGACTGTATTTCTTAACACTAAGCAAACCGGCAGTAGGAGTTATGGTGATGGTGAATATGCCATAGAGTTGTGGAGGCCCGGCCCTGGGACTATTGGTTACTCTCTGAAGTAAGGTGGTAGCTGAAATCCTGGTCTCATTGATGCCTGTCAGTTTTCCCGTTGGCTTGAATGAATTCAGAACATAATTAGGTGTATTTGTGTTTACATGTATACATCTATATATTTATCACTTAGCTATATGTAAAAGCATTTTATGGCCAGTCTTAGAGACCTGATTGGCCTCATAAACAAAGAATCTTTATGTCTAATGCACCAGATTTCTAGCAGTCTTGTGCCACTAGGGAGCCATTAATCCAAGGCTTAATGTCTTGATGTCTTCTTGAACTCCCTAGGGAGGACATCAGAGATCTACATCAGGAACTTGGGACCCATCTTCTTAGACTGAATGTAGGGTGCTTGCAGCAGCTTTCTGCTTCGTGGAGCATTTCTGGAGAATGAGATCCTCTGAATGCAGCAGCATACATATCAAGTGGGGTTGAGGCTAATTTTAGGATTTGAGTATTTCTAATGTCTGTTTCTTGTATGAGCTCTGATAGATCATCTTCCTCATTAGAGGTGTTAGCTGCTCTCCCGACATCTCACTTGATGTACTTTCCTTCCCAGTGCAATGTTTCCTCTGGGAAGGCCTCTTACAGGGTGTATCTCCATCTAACTTCATGGAGTGATAAAAAAAAGGTATTTCTGAGACCTCCACCACCTTGTGGAGGTAACCAGGTGGTAACCAGGGGTCTGAAGGCAGTTGGCCATGCTCTGAGTGCAGCTCTGACCTTGAACATGACTCTATAAATCTCCTTCCCTGAGGCTAAGCACATGTTTTAATCCTGATGCTGGCAGCTGTACAAAATGCGTGTCGTACAGGGGATTTTTAGTTCCCATGTTGATTAGGTGCCCTCCACTGTCCATGCACCAGTGTTGTACTGGATAGGTAGACTGGTCTGCAGATACGCTAGACAAACTAAGACCTTTTTAGTGCCAGTAAAATGATCTATAGTCTTCATGCTGCCAAAGACTCCCTACATGTCCCATTATATATGCACGAACTCATTTGGGAAAGAGCCAATGAATGATTTCATTTTCCTCAGGTTGCTCTTCGCACTGCGGCACTGGAGGTGTGTGTTTGTGTGTTTGTTTGTTTGTTTGTTTGCTTATTCAGAGGCCTCAGCAGCAATGGTGGCATTTTTCCCACGTGTCCAGCAGTTGGGCTTGGGGGAGTTGCTCTGCCTGGGGAGAGGGAGAGCGTCATTCACGCCGTGCCCGAGGCGTTGGCTCTGCCACACCAGCCCCTGTGCCCCTGGGCATGTTTGCCCAGGGCAGGCAGGATGCTCCAGGTTTGCTTCACTGTGCCTACTGCAAAAATGGGGTACTGGCTTAACAGTTTTTTGATGATCAAATTGCACTAACAATTTTAAGGATCCAGGTTTTGAATGCTTTCCTTCAAAATTGGTTTTAAGACATGCCCTTTTTTCCCCATGGACAAATTTCCATTTACAGAATTTTTTTTTTTCTGCCAAAAGGAAAATGAGAATTGTAGTGTTTTGAGGATTTCTATAGGGAAATTACAGAGAAGAATTTTTCTTGTGCTGTTTTCTCTCCCAGTTGAAAAAATCTGAACAAGAAAGAGGGAGCATGCCAAACTTCCTGTAAACCTTAGGTCTCAGAAAAGTAAAGCCTTAGAAAAAAGTTAAATCTCAGAAAAGTGAAAAGGAGAGGAGTGAATATAAAAACTTTTATCTCAGTCAGCCAAACCAAATTCAAAACAAAATAAGGTCTTCCAACATGAAGAGGAGAATCGTGTAAAACAATGTCTTCCCTTTAGCTTTCTGGGGAGAACATACTTTCCTTAGAATCATAGAATCATTTAGGTTGGAAAAGACCTTTGAGATCATCAAGTGCAACCATTAACCTCACACTGCCAAGTCCAACACTAAGCCATGTCCCTAAGCACCACTTCTACATGTCTATTAAATACCTCCAGGGATGGTGACTCCACCACTTCCGCAGGAAGCCTGTTCCAATGCTTGACAACCCTTTCAGTGATGAAGTTTTTCCTAATAGCCAGTCTAAACCTCCTCTGGTGCAACTTGAGTCTGTTTCCTTTTGTCATATCACTTGTTACTTGAGAGAAGAGACTGACACCCATGTTGCTATCACCTCCTTTCAGGTAGTTGTAGAGAGCAATAAGGTCTCCCCTCAGCCTCCTCTTCTTCAGGCTGAACAACCCCAGTTCCCTCAGCGGCTCCTCATAAGACTTGTGCTCCAGACCCCTCACCAGCTTCGTTGCCCTTCTCTGGACACGCTCCAGCAACTCAACGTCCTTCTTGTAGTGAGGGGCCCAAAACTGAACACAGGATTCAAGGTGTGGCCTCACCAGTGCCGAGTACAGGGGCACGATCACTTCCCTACTCCTGCTGGCCACACTATTCCTGATACAGGCCAGGACACTGTTGGCCTTCTTGGCCACCTGGGCACACTGCTGGCTCATATTCAGCTAGCTGTTGACCGATATTCCCAGGTCCTTTTCCACTGGGACCTCCCCAGTTAGCCAGGACTGATGATAAATGATTGAAGGTGGCTTGGTGAACAATTCTGCCAGCTCCCTCAGTACCCTTGGGTGGATCCCATCCAGCCCCATAAACTTATGTGTGTCTAAGTGGTGTAGCAGCTCGCTAACCATTTCCCCTTGGATTATGGGGGCTTCATTCTGCTCTCCGTCCCGGTCTTCCAGCTCAGGGGGCTGGGTAGCTGAAGAACAACTGGTCTTACTATTAAAGACAGAGGCAAAGAAGGCATTAAGTACCTCAGCCTTTTCCTCATCTTTTGTCACTATGTTTTCCCCTCACATCCAATAAAGGATGGAGATTCTCCTTAGCCCTCCTTTTTTTGCTAATATATTTATAGAAACCTTTTTTAATGTCTTTAATGGCAGTAGTCGGATTAAGTTCCAGCTGGGCTTTGCCCTTCTAATTTTCTCCCTACATAACCTCATGATGTCCTTGTCGTCCTCCTGAGTGGCCTGCCCCTTCTTCCAAAGGTCATAAACTCGCCTTTTTTCCCTGAGTTCCAGCCAAAGCTCTCTGTTTAGCCAGGCCGGTCTTCTTCCCTGCCGGCTCATCTTTTGGCACATGGGGACAGCCTGCTCCTGCACCTTCAAGTTTTCATTCTTGAAGGATGTCTAGCCCTCCTGGACTCCTCTGCCCTTCAGGACTGCCTCCCAAGGGACTCTGTCAACCAGTCTCCTAAACAGGCCAAAGTCTGACCTCTGGAAGTCCACGGTAGCATTCACTGACCCCCCTCCTTACTTCACCATGAATTGAAAACTCTATCATTTTGTTCAGTTGTGTTAGGCTGACATAAAGAGAGTCCTTTTTTTAGTCCCTTTCCTAGGAGTGCCTAGTTGGTAAGTTCACTGAATTTTAGTTGGCTGAAAAAAGAAGATGGAAATATGTGAGGAGTCAGCTAGATCAGATTAATTTAATTTGTGTTGTTTCCTTTTGCAGATACATTCAAAATATAGTTATGTACATAACGGAACAGAGCACTCATATTAAAGCAAGCAGAATTTAGTGTAATTTAATGTAATTACTAAATAGGCACACATGCTCTTTGCTACATAGGCAGTATGGTGAAGATTTTTCTGGTGACTCATAATTTTGAGAACTTCTATGTTTGATGCCAGCATGGAAGACTTTTAAAGGGCCTTATTTAAAAAAATCTGCACAAACACTGAAGATTTAATTCTTTTGTTCCTGGTATATTTGCTTATCTGATATTTTCTGGTTGAGCTTTCTAATGCTGCGTCTGATACTCTCGTGTAGACTGGCAAATTTATATCTGTTTCGGTAACTATTTGGCTTACTTTTAAAAAAGATTTTTAGATATAAAACATAGTTAGCCTGGAAAAAATCAAAACTTAAACTACTACTTTTATATCTCTTAAAAAACCTGAGATAATTTAGGTATTTCATCTTTTTTAAAAAACCCAATAAGCTAAACTGCAAGTTCATTAATAACTGTATTATATGGCAGCCTAAAGATGACATTGCTATATATACTTAAGCTATTCAGCTGCTGCATTAGGTACTTTAGCTTCAAAATGGAAGATTATACTCAACAGGGCTTGGCAATATGCAATTATGTCTTCTTTTACATGATCATCAATCTAAGAAAAGGTTATGTGCATATATGTAAAACAGGTAATTACATATTGTAGATGGCATCTTTGTAAACCCAAATTTAACATAGAAAATTCTAGGACCAATGAATACCACGTTCCAAACTTTCTCCTGAAACCATATTATTTGGGTAAACAAAGTAGTCAGAAGGCAGTTAAGTAACTCTTAAAGGTTGCTATTGCTCTTAACCAGAAACACCTCAAAGCCCTAGTGTAGGTTACTTTCTGCTTTCAAGATCCTTGAGTAATCTGCCTTCTGTAATAGCCTTTGTAGATTTAAGAGAAAACATTACCCAGAGACAGGGACAAGGGGAGCATGTGTAAATCCCTTTTTTAGCTGATAATTTTGTAGAAGCTCTTATTTCAAACCCTTGGAAAAACATAGGAGGAAACTCTGGGTCTAGACTTCTGGTGTTAGACTGAGATTTTGGTATCATTATGATTTCAGAAAAATTTGCTTTTGGTGTGTTACGTTCTTGTAGTTTGTTCTGGCTGGCTGATGGTCTAGATGTACATAATCCTGCTCCTGAGGATGAGTTCAACTGAGCTTTTGAGACTTTCCCAGCTTTACATACCCATGACTTCTGAGGATATGTTTGCATTCCTTTGTTTTACACTTTTGACAAGCAGTACAACGGAAGAATGCTCCAAACTTCTCCACATTGATGGTGGTTGCTCCTTCCCTAACCGAATCTCCCCTTAACATTCACAGGTACACACTGGTGGATATTTTGCGCGCCATTCTTCTTTCGTTAGAAGCCATGATAGAAGACCCTGAGCTTCAAGTGAATGGATTTGTTTTGATTATAGACTGGAGTAACTTCACCTTCAAGCAGGCCTCCAAGCTCACACCAAGCATGCTTAGATTAGCCATAGAAGGCCTTCAGGTAACTCTTCCTTTCTTCTCCTGATTCTCCTTTGTTTTGCAGTTCATTACAAATATAAAGGCTAAAAGAACCCAAACAAAACAAAAGTCCAAGAACTTCTGAATAGCAAAGCTGTTAACACCTTAAGGTATGGGTGGACAGATGAGCTTCAGTGGCAGGAGCTAACGTGTGAGCTCAGTCAGCTTGAAGTAACTCCTGGTGTGTAGGCTCCTTTGCCATAAATCAGAGGTAACTCTTCTGTCTTTATTTCGAAGTGTCTGGCTTCCTGTAAATTCAGACTGTAGCTTCGGCAGAAGCAAGTTAGAAGTAATCAGTTTACCTTGTTGTTTTGCACAGAGCTAATGAAATATGGGGTGCTGCTGCCATGCCAGGTTTGGGTTTTTTTGGTTTTTTTGGGGTTTTTTTTTTTTATTCCATTGGAGACAGGCTTTACATCATTTTATCTGAAAAGTGTGGGGCACTGTGATTAGACAGTTAGCTGGGACTATTTACTTACTGAAAGTTCAGCATGCGCTTGGTGCTTTTACTGGGTCAGGATTAATTTGAGCAGCAACTTCTGGGGCTGAGTATGCAGTGATTTAGATTTCTTTCTGATCATTGTAAATGCACTTTACATGGCACAGGCACATTGGTGGAAAGGATACTACATAACTCTTGACTGTCTTCTATGATCTTTAATGCTTATTAAAATGAAAAACTAGAATCTGTAAAGTAGTTGTTTGCTGTGGAGTCTTGAGTTGCTGTGTTAAGAATACCAGTAATTCAGTCTTGTGGCAGTGTGCCTTGGTTTTACAAGGACATATATTCCTTTTCTGTGATGTTTTTATCATTTATACATTTTTATTACTCATAAAACAAAATAACAGCCTTATCTTTGAACTTTCTTCACTTTGATATTGCTATTTTTGAAGAAACTTGTGTAGCAGTAGTATGGAGTTTTGATCTAAATCTTGAAATAGGTTAACCAGTGTTCAGCATGCTGTTGCACACAGAAGGGTAGTGACAGTCATGAGACAAAGATCTCAATTTTCATTTTGTTGTGTTTCCTTATGCAACGATGTGATTCCATGGTCTTGAGAACTACATTGGAAGGCAGCAGTGAGATCCGGACTGTAATAGTGCTGTATTTCCTTTTATTGCTTTCAAAGTTGTTTTCTTTTTTGTGCTGTTTTTCAAAGTTAGCCATTGTTTTCTTGTTTACAACATGGATAAATGCTTTAGTAGTCTTTGTTTTTAAATGGTAATGTTTCTTCTTGGACATTAATCAGAGGTGGCTATTTTGAGGAGAGCTGTAGTGGGCAATTGCATTTGAAAATATGATGGGTGATCTACCAAACTTCAGCTGAACTCTCTGTGTTCTGCCATTGGTTGGTACGTTACTGAGTTGAGGTGAAGTCCATTGGCTTAATTTACCCATGCTCCCAGCTTTGTACATTCAAATATCCCAAGTCTGATGATGACCAGCACCCAGGGCATCATTTTGTGTTCACTGTCTTCAGTCCTGTTGACTCCAGGGATATACAACTGTGCATGAAATGCTCCAGAAAAGGGAATGAGAAGGCACTGAAATGGCAAATGTGAAATAAAACTCTTCCAATGCTCGAGGAATCTGTCATATCGGTGACAGGTGTTGTTATCTGTAAGCAGCAACTTTTACAAGGCCTTTTAGCACAAGTATTTTGAAGAATTCAATTAGTTGGGCTCTTGTAATAGACCATTCAATTTTCTGTGGAGAACCACTGAGGGTATGAAGGCTAACATTCTTATACTAGCAAAATTGACTGACTCTCTAGTGATGTTTTCCCGGTAGTTATACTTATTTGGGGGCTTGTTTATATTTTTTTTTCTTTTTCTTAGACTTTTTTTGTGTAAAGAAATATTAGAATCAATGCAAAGGGCTAAAGACAACTGTATTGAGCATCTTGGAGAACCTCACTTCAAAAACAATCGCGATCAGGAAGGAAATAAGAGGAAAGCATGGTGGAAAGGCGGTGCAGAGAGATCCTGGTCGCCTTCTTGCAAAATTTCATGCCTGAAATGTTACATTCCCTTACCCTCAACAGGGACTGCCTTTTCTTTTATTTTGGACAAAAATGCGCAGTGGAAACATCATTCTGAATCATGTCGAAGTAAAAAGTGCTTAGTCAGGTGGCATGAAAAAGAACAAGTCACACACACTGTTTATTTATGATCTTTGTAAATACTCTCTGTTTAATCAGAGAAATGGAATTTACTTTAGCTTATAAGATTTAACAGGGCTCAAGATGCCGAACTTTACCATTTGGGGAATTTAAATATTAGTGTTACTTGGGTGTGAAGGGACAGTGGAAGTGGGATTAGTGACCACCGGATTGGATGTTAACCAAATCCCTTTGCCTCCTGAATGAAATCTACTAAATTTGCGTTATATTTGCTTAGCTTCCATGGTAAGCAGAATATTGAATACGGCATGTACCAAAGTGAGTTGATTATGGCATTTCTGGGCTCTTCAAAACTGCTTATTTTTTAGGAAATTGCTTTTGAAAATAAGTAAATATATACAGTTTTCTAGTGAATATAAGTTCTGTTATACACTTTGTCTGCATATGTATGTTAAATGGGAGCATGAAAAGAATCATACCCCTAACTGACTTGTATACATCAGAAAAACCTCCTAGGTTGTTATTTTCAGGAAAAGACCCTTTTGGATGTGGAATTTTTAATGTTAAAGGACAGTGACTATCTGTAAACTGATGTGAATTTCAGCATACCCATCCCAACAGTGCTGTACCAACTAGTTGGTGTGGTGTAGATCAGTGCTGATTTTTAGAACAAATAGTTTGGCTAGCCAAAATACTCTATTTTCTGAGAAGTGTCTGTCTGGATTATGTGCCTAGGTTTTGGCTCAGAGCTGTGAAACCTTAGCAGAAGGAAAACATTCTTTGAGAGGTGAGACCAAAACCCATGCCCTGACTTCCTCACCTTGTGCTGGCCCTCCCCAGCACATTCAATGCACAGTTGTCTGTGAATCCCAGTGTTTTAGGTGCTCACTTCTCCCCATTCATTGCTTTCTGTAGCTGAGCACTGAATTTGGGCTTGTGAGGGAGCTCATGTGACTCAGCAGCTGGGTTCCTGAAAGCAAGGGACTGTTATGGCCTTCTGTGCTGCAACACCCAAGTACCTTGAATAAGTCCCTTTAAAAAACTTTGAAAAACTTTACAAAATTTTGACTCTTTCCCCAGCAAGGAGTGGTAGTCTGAGTGCTTCAGCTACTTCTCCCATAGAAAGGAGAGCTCCTGAGAGCTCAGAAGCAAACCAGTCCTAATACACAGCCAGTGAGGAACTCTAAGCTATTACCACACAAGAATGGCATCTTGAATGTTATAGTCTCATAAATAGCTCTATGAAAATATAATCTCAATACACTATGTTGGTTAAAAAAGCAGATCAAATGTTAGGAATTGTAAGGAAAGGAATGGAAAGCGGGGAACACACGGGGACCTGTGCCGTCACTTCCATCTTGAATGTTGTGGATGCTTCTGATTTTTTGTCTCAGAAAGGCTACTGCAGGACTGGAGAAGGAAAAAAAAAACCCCTAAGTATGAGCTGGTTTCTATATAAAGAACAATTAAGCTGGGTGGGATTCTTTAGGATGGAAGAAGAAAAACTGTGAAGGAAAACTACAGATGTCTATAAAACCACAGGATAATTCAGGTTGGAAGAGACCTCAGGAGATCAGCAAGCCCAACCTTCTGCTTAAAGCAGGGTCCCCTATGAGGGCAGACCAGGTTACAGTCAAGGTCATGAGTGGCTAGAGGAAGTGGACAAGCTGCAGATGTTCTTTGTCACCTCCATTTTAAGAAATGGGCACCATCAGATGATGCTAGCAAGACACCTGGCTCTTTATATCACATGGTGATTCTTTGTACAATATCAGTGTAATCTGTGGAACTCCTTGCTGTGGGAAATTCTGGGTCCTAAAAGTTTAGTTCCGTTCAAGGAAAATGGGTAAGCTTGTGCAAGAGGAATGAACTGAGGATTACTAAATACGTAAAAAACACATCAAAGTTCAGAATTCCTCAGACTGCCCATAGTTGGAGATGAGGTGAATGCTGAGTGGAAATATCGCATATGCTATCTGCATTGTATCTGCAGTAGGCTCTCATGTTTGATCTTTGTTGAGGACAGGATATGGGGTTTGATGGACTTTCGGTGGGACATAATTGTCATGTGTATATTCCACCTGTTTCCCCTGTTTTTAATAACATTTCTTCCATTTTACTGCTCCTGGCACTTCCATGGCCCCTTCTGCCTGAACACCAAGCTGGGAACACTTGGGCAGAAGGAGATTCTGGATATGATTCTTTTCTTTGTGGTAGTCCCTTTATAGCTACCTATATAGGATCTTTATTAAATATCAAGGGAACACTTTTTTTCACAAAGCAGGTAAAAACAGCGTCAAAGACCAAAAGATCAATTTGAAAATTATATTGAAAGTTGGGGTTTGTTATTAACTCTGACAGGCAGCTGGGGGTAATTATAAGTGAGCTTTGCAAAATGGAAAGTTGTGGGTATGCATAAGACACTTTAACTGATTAACTGATATTTAGGATTCTAAAACCTGGAACACTAAATCCTTCCTAAATACTTGATATCTATTTAGTTGATAACAGTAGTTGCATACATGACAGATTTGTTTTGCATGTTGTCACTCAGGGAGGCTGTACCTCCAAATGCTTTGCAAAACTGCATGGTTATTGGTGGCTGAATATTACTGCTTTCCTCTAGGTAAAAAAGCGAGGGAAAAAGAGATAATACACATTTAAACTGGGAACTGAACATACGTGGACAGTCAGCATTGTTGCAGAAGACAGAAGACTCTTGCTTTTGGTTTGAGGATGTTTAGAGGAAGAGAGAGTGATAGTGTTGTGGGGGACAAGGCAGGTCTTTCAACTCCTCATGCCTTTTTTTTTTTTTTTTAACAAAGAAAGGCTTCATAAGCTAAAACAAGCTCGTTACTGTGAACATGAAAGCCAAACGGCAAGAACACGAAGACAGCATGCTTGCAGCTATTATTGCTATCTAAAACATCTTTCAACTTGTGAGTTGTAAGGATAATATCTCCAATCAGATTTACTGCAGCAGTGTAAGGTGGAAGTCACACAGACCAGAGCATGTACAGTCTGGTGATGAAAGGGACAGGGCTTCCTACTCCCTTTTTCTTAGAACATACGCTTCATCAGTATTTTACAGGGAATCTTACCTGAACACCATGGTTGGTTCACCTTTCTATGTAGATATCCACAGCCAGTGCTTAAATTTCGCCACCTAGTTGTGGCCTGTATCTCTACAGCCAGCAGGTTATGGTGTCAAAAATTAATTCAGGATCTTCCAAACTAAGGATGCCTCTGAAAACAGTATTTTGACTTCATGCAATTACATGGTCACATGCTCTGTGCAGTGCATAAGATTGTTGATAATGATCTTAAGGAACAGTTACTCAGTACTAGCAATGAGTATCAGTGAGCAGCAAACCACAAAAAATAGCTTTAAATGTCTTTGCATCCAAACTTAAAACCTTAAAAACCACTCATTCAGTACTGGCGTTTCCCACCAGTTTTTGAGAATAGCGTCCTGACATTTCACATAGTGCTTGGGAGGATATTAGAAAGTAGCAGGCTCAAGGTTTTAATGGGAGTATCTTCTACTTTCAGGACTAGTAAATCATGTAGCTGCTTGCATCCATTTTTTTTTATCAAAGAATTAAGCTGTTTGTAAATACTAGAGTCCCCTGAGCCCAGAACCAGCCCAGAGAGTGGAGGAATGTGCTTGTTCAGCACAATTTCATACCAGTTCAACTCATGTTCTGTAGCAGCAGCAGAATGAGATACTTTTCTTAAGAGCTTGTTATTTTACAAAAGTTTGCATATATTCGGTCTTCTCTACTTGTAAAAAGGCCATCAAAAAAACTTGCCAGCAATTTACTGTGGAAACAGGGTGGACTGGCAGTGGTGGTTAGTTCTAGCTCCTCACCTGCTGTCTGGATGGGCTTAACCAGCCAGGTGAGGAAGAGCTTGATGGCTGGAGCTTGAGTTCAGTTGCTTACAAGCATTATTCTGTGTGGTCCCAGCTGTTAACCTGTCATCTGAAGATAGAATAATTAATTTCCTTGTCAGATTCTTTTATGATGCTCGTCAATAAAAAATCATTGAATGCCTTTCAAATGGTAACATATTTATTCTCACACACACACTTTTAAGATGAGGTGGTGCTATTACCTCTTCTTTTTTTCCAGCTGAACGCTATTCCACTGAAAGATTACTGTTAAAAGTGTCTGCTAATTTGGGGTGCCCACTGTCACAGGCTATGGTCTGATTTTCAGTCACCTTTTATATATTCGGAGTCCAGCTGTCATTTTTTTTTGGTCAGGAGGATTAAAGACTTCTAAAGTGTTGATTCTGAACCCCCAAGCCAGGAGCCTGAATTCTAGCATGGCCTAAATTTAGAGCTTCTTGTTAGATGCTCTTTGAACGCATGTAACTGCATGGGCTGCTGCCTCTTTGGAACAATGGTAAGAAGCATTAAATAGAACTCCCCTTTTACCCCCAGAAACTCTCCCGTGTGGCATCTTACTGGAAACTGCGAGAATACTCAATGGAGTTAAATATCCACCACCCAAACACTGCCACGGGAGCTAGTGGAGTAACTGCCTGCAGTAGGTTGTCATCATCCGTGTGAACTCGCACGAGGAAGGGAGCGGGCACTATGCCAGTGTTTTGCAGATATTGGCTGTAAGCAAGGCGTGATTAGTTGTGGGGATCTTGGCTTTCATTCAGGTGCTTTGATCTAAATGGCACAGACTCTTCTGCCCATTCCTCCTGCCCTTTTCCCTCTGAGCAGCCTTTGCCCCAGTCCTACTGCTTCCTCAGTTCCTCATCCCACTCCTGTTGACATTGCCTTACTTTGTACTAGTCTTCACCAGTGTGTTTTTTTTGGTCTCAGCATCCTGATGTCATGCTTCAAAATCTCAGTCTCCATGGGTGATTGCATGGCATTTTAAGTTCATCTTAGATTCCTTAGGACATCTCAGCCTTTTGTGGTCTCACTGTCCAAATGCTCTCCATATCTGGCATCTAATCAGCTTCAAATCTCCCAACTTCAAATCTCCTCTTAACCAGTGTTCCCATTGCTCTTCGTACCACTCTGGAAAGCAGCACTAGAGAGTGAGTCCTGATCTGTTCACATATCAAGTGAGTCCTCTAGCCAGGCTCCTAAGAAAACAGTCCTTGTAGTTCCTCAGACTGGAGCTGGTCTGCTTGGTCTATATGAGTCAGTGCTCATGGGGCTGGGCAGGAGATGTTGGGATCTTTTGGGGATGTACTGGAATGACGTGGCATGATTCCGGAAAAGAAGATTTTTTTCTAGCTGAAGTTTTCTTCTACTTCAACAAAGTAGCCATGGTTAGTGTAGAAGCCAGTGAAAATGCTCATAGTTGACATTTTCCCATCAGTTTTGTCAACAGAGAAAAACATCCAATTAAAATTACTGCAGCTTGAGAGAAAGAAAATAGAAGAGATTCTTGTATGTGCAGACTGCTGCTTTCATGAGCTTTTACTAAATGCTAACCACTTTTCTGGTTTATTTCTTTCTATTGGGAAACTGCATCTATCTGTATTAAATAAAGATAGCAACTAAATAGCCCTGATTAAGCTGAAAAACGTAATATTATGCTAAGGTGAGTGGCACCAGCATGAGAAAAGAAGGGCTTGTAGCACAAACTCGGCATAGGGAATTAACTCTTGGCGCTGTGATTGACTTCCTGTTGTCTCTGGTAGGCCACAGTTCAACAACTATATGGTTATGACCATTCTTCAGCTTCAAAATATATAATTATTTTTGGAAGTGATTTTTCTCAGTCAAGGTTTAAATATTTCCCTTTGCTTCAGTATCTTAAGGCCATGAAAGGAATAAATGGTGTTCCTCCTGGTAAGGTCACTCAGAAATAAAACTAATTTGTTCTAAATTGTAACGTCAGAGACAGAAGACATGTTTTAAGATCATAGTTCACCTTCCTGCTAAGGCAAGATTATCTCATGCATTATATTTTCTAGTACTTCACACAGTTTAATTTAAAGTCTCAAAGGCAGGTCTGGCACATTCTTTGGAAACCTTTCTATGACTGCTTGCTCTTCAGATTTCCTCTTGGCATTAATCCTAATTTTGCTATTTCAACATGTCACCTCCTATAAAACCCTTTGCTATTTTACCACGTGCTGTTGGGTCCAAAGCAGGAATTGGTGTGTGACTCTCAGTAACCCAAAGAAAGGAACTGTTTGATGGAGTATCTATCTGCAACAGCAGTGATCTGGAATCAGGACCTGGAGACATTCTTCCTGTCTTGTTTGCCACTGGAGGTGGTGAGATGTGAGAATCAGTGGGATCCTTTTTATTTGGGGAGCTTAAATTTATGTTGATATTGTCCAAATTGCCTGTGTTACCAGTCCATTTTACATACACATCTTTCATGTTTACCTCATAAGGTTATGCTGGATCATTTTTTGAATTATTTTCTGAAATCAGTCTAGCCTTTGTTTTCTGTGATGCTTATAAATCCTCTGTGATCTTATTAGGCTGTGCACAGTTGACTTTATGTTATTGTCTTCAGTACATACTGCCTTTGCATGTAGTCTCTGTGATAGCAGCTAAGCCTTCAGTGCCCGTACCCAAAACAATACAGTGTAATTTTTTGTGATTTTTGTTTCTATTCCTTAGCAAATATTCAGTTTCTACGACAACTATTTTTTTGAAACCAATTTGACTTTGGTTAAAAGCAAAATTTTGGCTTTGGTTATAAGTGATTGCCATGAAGGCAAACACTTCTGTGATATTTCACTAATGTTGAAAAACAAATGTGGGAAACTTTTCTAGGAGGAAGCACTGTAAAAATATGAAATTATATGGCTGGTGATGGTTTCTCTCATCTCATGTTTCATAATCATAAAAAAATTAAGACAAGTCAATTCTCACATCTTTTAATAGGCATGACTATTTTAAAATAAGTGCTAGTCTGGCGGTTTAGAGTAATTCAGGAACTGAAAGTTTAGGTTTATAACTCATAAAGAAAAATATATTTCTTAAGGAAAAATTAAGTATGAACTCTTTCTAAAACATCATACTTAACTTGGATAATATATTTTTTCAAAAAAAACCACTCCAAAACCCCAGACAAATGCATTTCTGCAGTAATTTCCTGCATAATTTGCAAAGATCAGAATAAGTTCTTAAAAACATTTTTAACTTTTTATTTTGTGGAATGGGAAAATGGTGCTTGTAATGTTTTCCAGTGTCTTCTGAAATAAAAAGGACTGAGCACTAATGTTTTGTCTATACATAAGGAATATCCAAATACGGGTATGGGCTGAGGTGGCTGTACATATCATCCTACTGGTGGAAATTTGGGCGCACATTCAATCCAAAAAACTGAATATAACTCCAGCTCCTGACACCAGAAAGTCTCATGTCAGCATCTCACCCACAGCAGTTCTGGCTCTGTTGGGGTGCTTGCTCGTTCTTGTAGGTTACATTTTATGTTGTCCCTCACAGTATAGGCTTGAGTTCCGACTATAAAATGTGTATTCAGCCCACTTATTTTATGGGACTGACTTCAATACCACACAGTGGCCTTGGAAAATGCAATCTTTAATCAGTGATTAAAGATTGTATTTTCAAATATATTTGTTAATTTCTTGCTCTTTTAAGTTGATTCTTAAGAATCTGTTACGTCTGTTAGAATAATTTTGGGGAGGGCTTTCTGTCTGAGAAGAACTGGGTTTCAACCCTTTGCATTTCCCCCACTGAAAACATGTCCTGGAAGGAGAAAGTGGTTCTGCTGTGATTCAGGAGAGGGCTTCCCTGAAGGTATGTTTGAACTGCAGTTGTCATTAATTCTTACCTGATATTGCACTGAATGTGCCTTATTACCCACAAAATCTTCCAAGTTTGTTGGGAGGTGCCTTCAGCCTGCACTGAGCTATTTCACTGAAAGTATCATTTAGAGCACTGCATCTTCTGACTGAAAGCCACCATGCCAAGTATGAAGGATCCTGGATAAATCGTCAAATATTGGTAGTTCTCCAGTATCCTTCTTGCAAATTCTTTCCCAGGTACAGCCAGTCCTCCGAGGTCTGCAATGGATCCTTCATACACAGAGCATACTCCAGACACCAGTGAGTGCGTGTAGAAACAGTGGATACATTCAGTAATTCAAGTGCAGTAATTAAAAATCCAGCCTTTGCAGTAGGGATTTTTCAACCTGCAGCAGAGTCTGTGGTGAAAATGTAGCTTCATTTTCGGAGGAAGGTGGAAAAGATTTTGAAGGGTAGTGCTTAACAGAGAAGAGAGGAGGACAGAAAGGATGTTAGGAGAAAACAGGGTAGCTATGAAAGGATAGGGCAGGGTGTAGGGCAGAGTGGAGACCTACAAGCTGCCGTCAGATTAGATTTTGAAATGTTTCAGAGTAGACAATTCCATTTCCTATTTCATGGCTGTTTCAAATCTCATTGAGTAAAATGTTATTTCTAAAACAAATTTTTAAAAGCTATACTGACATACCATTACAAAACAAAGATTAACATTTCTGAAGTCATAGCTGATACACACCTGCAATAATTAGCCTATATAATGCCACCAAATATTATCAGTCCCCTCTAGTTTTAGTCAGTAAGCATACCACCATTTCGTGGTGACTTGACAGAACAAATGTGCCTTGCAGCTGTGTTCCTCCTCAATTCCTGACTCCACTTTCCAGAAGAGTTATATGGGTTAGCTGCATACCTCCAGCAACATGTTTCCATTATGAGGTGAAGCAGTTAAATAGTTATGATTGATGAGGGATTATCTATCAGTGAGGAACTGGCTGAGCCCCTTAACCATTTATTTTCCCATCCTTTGTCTTCAGGGGTTTTAGAGATGAAGAATTGCAAGCAAGGTTTGAAGTATGTTTTGGGCATTAGCTGAGCTCCATTGGGTCATGCTTTTCAAAGCTTTTTCTTAGGAATATTGAGCAACTGATTTTCACTGGAAAACCTGAGGGCATCTTCATGCTATTGCTATCAGTATGATCCAATTCTGTTCTCCACAGAAATTCAGCAGGGGTGCAATTTAATGAGACCAGTGTAAGGAATCTGACTGCTCTATTTATAGCACACTAATTGATCGGGGTAGCCATGATAGGAGGAAACTTCAGAGAAAATCAATGCAGTATCAAATGAAAGTAGCACTCAAGCCTTTAAAGAGAGCTGCATGGAAAGCCAATTTAGAATGAATCCATTTGACAATCCATGGGAACAACTTGGACCATGTGTGTTCTTACTCTGAGTTGCAGGAATGAAATCACACTGGGCAGCATCTTACTTGCAAGGTGACCCTTACTATATATGTTCTTCTTCATACTGTTGATATTCTGTCCCATTAAATGTTCTTGATGAATTGTTTTACTTTCATACGGTGACTGTAAACGACGTCTTTTAAAAGAGCCACATTGTGTTGCAGAACTGCCAAAGTTTTCACTTAAAGGCAGGGAGAAGGTGGTCTGTCTACCTCCATTCTCATTCCTGGCATCCAAATATGTGTAATAATAGTAGATACACAAAGCATAGCTATTTTTACTCATTGCTAGCATTTCTTAAAGCTGTGTAATGAATCTTTGCTTCCTCCTCTAATTGCATTATTCCCTCACGATACCTGCTAAGGTCCTGAACAACCCCCCATGCTCCACCCCTGAGAATTTTGGTTTTGTGGCAGGTATTCTCCTTTACTGGGTGTATCTCCATGCCATGAGACAGCCTGACTTTCAGTACACTGCTTTTGGGCCGGTGTAGGAGGATGGAGCAAGCAGCAAACTACCAGAAAGGCATTTTAGCAGTAACTTGCCTCAGAAAGAGCCAAAAGGGGAACACACATACACTTTGGTGACTTTAAATATGCTTTTTGTTCTCGTGCTTGTACATACACAAAACACTTACCTCTTCTAAAAAAGATGGCAAACACAGGGAGAATCACTACTTGTGCCTTACATGCAAACCTGTCCAAGCTAGTAACGTGTGTCTCCTTTCCTTCAATGCTTAAATGTACTTGCAATTAAATGGGTAAGAACCTTACTTCATTTCACAGTATGTAGGATACAGAGCTTACGTTCATTTTCTGAGGAAGAATGCACATTTTTTTTTCAGTAGGACAATCAAAGGCATGGCATCATGAAATAGCTGCATGAATAGTTCTTCTTTTCTGCTGCTGAATGGGAAAGGAGTAAATAATCTGTACCTTCCATGAACAGTTAATTTCTGTGGGCTAAATTTATATAACACCTATAGCTAAGCATATTAATGGTGCTACATTTTCTGGTCATTCAGTTTTGAGCATATGTAGTGGCATGGAGTTGTGGCTTAATTAGGTAGATGAATAATGTCGGAATTATTGTCAATTATCAATACGGTCTTCATCTTTCTTTAGGCCCCAATTGGGAATCCAGTTCCCAATGACATCAGCAGTTGCTGATAGTAATAAGATAGTCTTTAATCTTTCATTAAATCACAGGCTAAGAAAGCAGACATGAGGACTGAGATGAAAAAAACCATGCATTTACAGCGTTGATGTCTTCTCTGAAAAAAAAAGAAAAAAGAAGAAAGGCAAGCCTCGTGTTTTGGAAAAAAGATAATATGCTGCGTTGGTGAGCACACTCTCTCAGCCATGTATATTATCTAAGCAACACCCTGAAAGCGGAATTTGCAAGGTGTAAATGGAGGTGAGGTCTGTGGTGGTCGAGAGAGGTCAAAATCAAGTAAGGCACTAGGGCCGGGATACGATGAATGGCTGGCTCTGTTGTGCACAGTGATTGAGAATGGAGATAAGGGTGCCAAGCTGGGCAGCTCTTCCTCTAGCTACACTGGGCTTCGAAGGTGGACATTTTTCAGAGCCACTGGCTGTGATTTTAAGTTACTGTATAGGAGGGGGCTGGAGAAGACAAGTGTCCATGTGAGCTGCCAGCACAGAGATGATGTTTGAACTCACACTTGCAGAGGTGGGTGCCCAGGCTGACCCACGGGGAGAGAAGAGAAAGGGCAGCAGGCAGAGCGCTTTTGGGGCCCGTGCGAGGGAGAGCGGATCCGGAGGGTCTTTTGAGAAACAGCTCAGAGTTGGGAGGGCAAATGGAAGCTGGGTTGTGACTGACAAGCCCCCAAGCATTTGTTGCACTGAGCTGAGATTTGAAGAGTGGAAGTAGTTATGTCACTATTGAGGGGCATAAAGGTGCCATCTAAAGCACAACCCCCCAAAACAGCAGTTTGGGTCCATATGTAACTGCCTCATTCTGTGCTATTTTGTCTCAGAGAAAATTCTTTTTCGCCATGAACGTTATGTCATTACAGCATTAAGGCTCTAAGAATACCATCACTGTAGCTGTTACTGGCACAGCTCTTCTCAGCAGCTTGTTTCTGCCTAGGTCTCAGTCTACCAATGCAAAACTTTGTCCCGTGTTTCCTTGTCCTCAATCACTCGTGGCTCCGACTGGGACCAAATGTTGAGCCAGTGCTTCCCTGTGTTTGTTCACTCTGTGGTGTGCTACTTTTTGGGAAGAGAAGTACATTTGCAATTTCATATTTGTTTTCCTGCACTAGAAATGGGAAAGCCATAATTTTACCTTTGAAAATGGAGGAGATTTTAAAGAGGCAGTAGGGAACAGAGCTACAACTACTTTGTTTTATTTTGCAAACACATTAATTGAAAAACACAGAAAATAGAAAAGCAGAATCTGGAGTGGTTGGAGGTTTTTTAACAGATTTTAAAGTTGGGATTAATTTTCTTTAAAGTCATGAAGTCTTGCACACAAAGCTTTTCTGCTTTCCCTGAGGCTTTTCCTTCCTGGAAAGGTTTTTCATAATTTTAATTTAGTCAAAAGTAGTACACTAAGCTGTAATTTATGTTGCCAAGCATTATTTCCCAAGGCCCTGCCTTCTCACACGTAGGAGCACACTGGTGACACAGTGCACGATGGAATTATTTTTGCCCAGGTCGCAAAATGAGAAGTTGTCCCTGAGAGCACTCTTGTCGTATTTTCCTACCAGCACCAAGATCACACTTATATCCTTGAAAAATACCATTTGCATGGATGACAGACTGTCATAGGGCTGGGACACAGGTTACTGCTGTGAGATGGGAGCCTTTTGGCATTCTTCTGAGTCACTGGCACCATCTGTCCCTCTTCCTGAGGTAAGGCCGGATGGAGCGAGTGGAGCGCTGGCACGCCGTTCGGCTTTTCATTTGGTGTTCCCAAGCTTGCAGTCGCGGGCTGATGGGGAGGTTGGTTTAGGATAACTTGTTCTTTTCCATGTTCTGCAGCAAACCCTGGGCGTAATTGGCTTTGATTCACATGTTGTATTGCAGGAGACATGTTTTGCTGCAAAGCAGGCGGTTTCAAAATGAGTGTTTTTTCTCTTAGTGCATCACATTGGGCTAGGGTTGCTTCTCACCCCTCCTTGTTCAGAAGCTTGATTTTCTTTTGAACACACAATAAAAAATGAAAAGCGGATTCAGTCAGATTCAGTCAGGATTCACACAGACCGCAGTTCTGGTCACCCAAATAGTATCAGCCTAGTTTCCTTCTCTGCTTTTACTGGTGGAAGAACTGTTCCTGTCCTTTTTCTCTTGGGTGGGTTTGATCTTTCCAACACGGAGCAAAATTCATAGCCCTGGACTCATCAAACCCAAATTGATCAAAAAAAGCCCAATACTTAAATTGAATAATTTTTAGGCAACAAAAAGCATGGCAGTAGACTAGTAGATATAAAGGGGTCAGGTTCCCCACAACATTGTGTGTGGGAAGACATGGCTAAGTGTTGGTCTTGCAGTGGAAGCCATGGTGTTAGAGGAGAACTTTATAGATAATCCCAAGGATGTGAGTTTACCTGCTGAGTGCTTTGTGGGGATCACTGCAACACTATCAAAAATGAACACTGGGAGGATTTGAGCTCAGTGCTCTCAGTGAGCTTTCAGCCAAGCAGTATGATGAGTGAGGCTTGGCTGTGGAAGACAGAACGGGTGTTGGCACAGGGATGATAGTGAAATGCACGTAGGTAAAGGGAATTCGCCAGGGATGACGTTCAGTAGGAAGAGAGCAGGGAATAAGGGCTGAAGTCTTTGGGGTGGTGAAAGGTGACCTACAGCATTGAAACCTGGAGAGGGCAGTTTGCTTGGAACAGGTAGACTTGGGCGGAGGCAGAGAAAATGGGTAGTGCAGCAACTGAGCGCATCCCGTTTCTTGAGCATTAACAGTAAAATGGGATGAACAGTGGGTTGTTTTACAGTGAAAGGTACTGTAATGCGTTTATATGCTAAAGAAAAGGAGAAGGAGGGCGTGAGAATAGGAGCTGTCACTGCAAGAAAATGTCATCACGGGTACATTTATAGGAGCCGGTGCTGAAAAGTCAAATCTCTGGGTTGTGTCCCAGGTGAGCATCTCGGGGGCAGGTGAGGTCCAGGCTGTGGAGCGGGACTTGGGGATAGAGGTTCATGTTTGTGTGTGCCATTTGTTTTGCCCTCATTTTCAGAGTCCTAAAATAGATCTTGTTTCCCTTAGTATTACATAACAGTGCGTCAAACCGGCTTTTAAACATCTTTAATTAGTTTTAACAATCACATTTCTAGTTAACACTGTTAAGGTAATGAACGCCACTCTCCGTCCTTGCGGAAAAGGCTCAAAGGTTTCCTGCAGTGAGTGGTGCAGGTGCCTCTCACCAAAACTGATCCAAACTTCTGCCACCCTTCTCCATCCTCTTGAGCTGACAAGATGCTCTAGTGCAGGAGGTCCGAACTTTCCTGTCCGTAATGCTGGCGTCTTTCTGTGTCTGACATCTTTACGCTTTCCCTTCCCCTGTGCCCATCTGCAGGCTCCTGCAAGCTCTGGTGCAGCCGCCTGCGCTCCTGGAGCCCTGCGGCTTCGGAGAGCTGGCAGCGGTCGCCTGTCCGCAGAGATCACCAGAGCTGGTGTCAATTTGATGCAGATTTAAACAAAATGAGGCATGCCAGGATGGACAGAGAGTTACTTGCCTGAATTTCAAAATTTTGACTTCTGGTTTGATTCTTGCTTCAGGCATTATTTCAGATCCCACATCTGAAGAAAAAAAATCTTCTCTACCTGGCTGGGAGCCATGTCCTGAGCAACACAGTATGATCTTCGCTGGGAATACTTTTCATCTGCAGCAATGGTAGATGATGCACTTGTCCACATGCTTTGAGAGTAAATAGCATCTGTAATTTTTACTGCTTTGTGTAGTACTGAAAAACATACCCCAGTATGATAGACACGGATTAGGGAATAATCATATTTTATGTGGACTACATAAAACTATATACAGCCTGCTAATCATGCCACAATGCCTTTATTTTATAAACTTGGTTCTCTAGTGGAATGCACATTGCAAGCTTTTTGCACTGATGCTGGGTTATATTAATCTGTCACCACTTGTTTAACAATAGCACTTTAGAAAAGATAATTTAATTTTTTGTGAACGCATCTACATCAGTATTTATTTTTGTGTCAAAAAGCACAATGAGGGAGAGCTTTATTCAAAAAAATGAAATACTTGTAAATTGATTTTTCTTCTGTGAAATACAAAACCATGAAAAGGTCTTGATCACATTATTAATTTACTATGAATTCAGCTTCTCTGTTAGCTTAGCTCCTACTCTCACTGGGGCTGTGCTGTTCACCTTGCTGATGATAGGGGATAAATTGTTTTTATTATTATGCTTATGAAGCCTCTTACACAGAAAAAGCATTCAGTAGATACTTAATAGTGGAGAACTGTTTCCAGACAGGTACGTTGTTTTCAAAAAGGAGAATCTCACAGCCCAGATGAGTTACTCTTTAAGACCATCAGAAATAACTATTGGTGTCAACATTTACAACCCTACATGTGGATTATTATTTAATTTGGATTTGTTAATTGTATAATCAGACTGGGCCTGATTCTCATCTGATGCAGAGTCTAGCTCCTCAGAAGCAATTGGTAATGTTGCTGTAGCTGAGGTTCTCCAAAACCCCTGCATGCTCTCACCAGATCTGCTGGTCAGTAAGCTTTGGTGTCCCTCACTTGTGGCTGATGTTCAGAGCTGGGGTCTTTCTGCTCCCACACTTTCCCAAGTACCAATTTTGTTATTGATCCCAGTCTTTTAAGGTTGAAACCTTTGAGTTACCTGCTGAGTTAATGGGACAGAACTAACTTACTTGCTTAACACATCTTAAATATACAGTACATTGCTCAGTTCTGTAGGAAAGGAACCGGGGAGTGAAGACCTAATGGATAAGAGAGTAATAATTAGAAAGTATTTTGCTTGGAGAATTGTTTATCTCTTGCAGCCATTTCTAGTCTGTGTTTCAGACTATACAGAATGTGGACAATAGAAGTTTAAACAAGAGACAAAATGAACAGAAGCATTTGTGTGATACTAATTTTCTTAAAAAGAAGCTACTCAGTAGAGGTCACTGCAGTGGATGGAAACAGCTCCCAGGACTCCTTAATATGTATTTACTCCATAGACCTCATAGTGCTTGAGTAGGCACTCTGTTTAATTAGTGGTATTTAAAAGGTTTAATCTGTGTAATCAATAGAATTTAAAAGGTCTATAGCTTACATTTGAAAGTGATTATGCTTGCTTTGTATGAGACATAATAATTTTAAATTACTTCATATTTTCATGGGTTTCTTGCTGTTTTATAATGGGCAGCTGCCAATGGAGAATGTCTCTAAGAAAATGTAACTATGTCTGTACTAATAAACTAGACATGCTCAGGGCTGCTCCCTACTGCTGTAGTGGCTATGTCCTGGCTATTAAAGTTTTATTATCCTAAACAGATAGCTACATCCAAATAACATTTTGGGAACGTGCCCGATTCGTGCTACCTTCCAAATTGTTTGGGAGAGTGCTAGGTGGCTTTGACTTGCTCTAACAGTTTCACAGTTTAGATAATTGAGTTTCTCCTCCATGAATGCTTCTGTCAAATGCCCAGTATAGATGCTGCTTGGGTTTTGTAAAACATTATTTTGTTTATCTTGGTATTGCCACTGGTTCGTTTTGGGTAGCGCAAGGCCTGTCGCCATAGACAGAGATTGCGGAGTACGTCTGATGCAGTCAAACTAGTGCAAGTACCCAGTGAGCTCAAGGGAGCGAGCTGTATCTGAAGAGCATTGCTGGGAGATCTTTTCACTCACCCTTGCAGGGTGGTGGGGCAGGACTGGAGTGTCACAGAGTTGAGCTGAGCAGACCCACTTGCTATTAACTTTTATAGATCTTTCCAGTGTTAAGTGTTTGTAGTGATGACACAATCATATCTTGCATTGAATAAATTGTCATGTCTGGTGTTTTTCAATGCTTAGTGACACTTTGAGGCAGCTGGATGCTGCAGTAAAAATACTGGAGTCAGCTGAAAGAATAGAGAGAACTTACATAGGCGGAATGAGGTTACTTGAGTTGTTATTTGATCAGGACATCGGGGTTAATACTTCTACAACAGCACCACGGGACTTTATACAACCAGAAGTGGTCAAGACCTCAGTTGTTTTTTTTTTCTGATGAAAGCTGGCAGCTCCAGTAAGCGCACCAAGCCTGTTCAGTTGTGCTGCAGCTTTGGTGAGGAGTTGGGTCCAAAGGAGAGGAACCAGTTACTGAAGTGCCAACCACCATCCTGCAGCACTGTGGCTTCCACCTGGAGATTAACCTGCATGGCCGTGCTTTGCAGGTGAGGTCTGTTACAGTCTCAGAAATGGGTGATGAAGTTTCCAGCAGTGTAACAGCTCGAAATAACAAAGCAATCTGTTCAAATACTGAGGATGTCTTGGGACACGTGGATAGTGCTTGCCTATAATTTATTTCATCATGTAACTCTCCACATCAGATCTGCATGAAATTCAATTTCTGATTCTGGTGTAAACTTGCATTTTGTATGTTCATGGCAAATAACAGAGCGGAATCTGTTAGTATAGCTCCAAGGTGCTGCATTCATGTGCACAAAAACAAGGGCACTGTAGTTCTTTTAAAAATTTAAGCAGAAACATTATAACATTTGACACTACAGCCTTTCTAAGAAGAATCACAAATTTTCCAGCAAGAATCAATGAAAATGTTTATGTAAAGCGTCTCCCTTCTAGAGACGCTTTTTCTTTCTGTAGAAAAATATCAAATGGGTAAAAACTGAAACGTTCAAGTTTGGGAAGGCTGCCAGTATTGAGTGGAGCATTCAGACACCTCACGTCCCCAGTTACCTCTAGGCTGTATCTGTTCCTGTCTCCAGGAGAGACTACTGTGCATTGTAGGAAAAATATTTCAACCAAATAACATGTCTCTGTAAGGAAGTGGAAGCTTAGAGCACTCAAACTACAGCTCCTAGGGCAGTAGTAATAGCTAGCAAGCATTTTGAGATCATTCCTCCCCATTTTTTTTTTCCACTTTTACCTTCCTCCCCTCCATCCTGTATTTCAGTGAAAGCAAATTCTAAGGTTGCCTTTGCCTTTTGTATACTGGCAGATTTAGCTGCTGCATTCTTATGGCAAAACACTTAAATATTCATGCTGCTTTTAATTTTAGTGCTGAAAGGCTGTAGTGGATATGATGATGCAGGAGTTTGGGTTCAGAAAATGGAAGACTTTTTAATGCTTTGGCTATGTGTGAAGATTTATCAGCCGACTCCAAAACGAGCAAAGCTGACTGGAGTACTGCTTTAAATTGTCTATTTCAGTAAATATAGAGCCAGGATCTTTAAATGGATAAGCATACAACTGGTATCTGATATCTAGAATGTGGCTCAAAATGTTGTTCATTCAGGATGAGAACAGGTTTTATAGATCTGTAGTACTACAATATACACATATATATACCTCAGCAGATTCCTTTGCCTGAATTGCCAAAGAGAAGGGTAACAATGCAACATATTAAAAATGATTTTATGATTATTCCAACTGGGATTTACTACATTTAAGGGAATTTAAATGAATTATCTGTGCGTTTCTTATTTCCCTGTGTGCTGGCAGTAGGCAGCCTCTCTCTCCATTGCTGGCATTTGGCTGATTAATTGGCCCCTTGCTTGATCCTTTTTCCTTTTTTTCCTGTATAGCTTATGCTAGTGCTTTCCCTTTTTAATATGGTAACATCAAATTTGCTCAAGGTCTGTGAACTAATGTGGATTAAAAGTTAAGCAGCAGCAGCTCTAATACATAATTGATCTACCAGTAGGACACAAAGAACCGATTCTGGTTCTGAGATAGGAAATGCCTTCTTTTTTTGTCCTACGCCCGTAGTCTGAGCTCTTAAATCTATTTTAAATTAAAGTGAATAGACTACTGGAGACTGACAAATTATCCATGGTAATAAATTATTTAAGAGATTAATTTGATGTTTGAGGTGTAATGATTTTTATACACAGACACAGGTACACACACTATTTGACACCACCTTTTTTGGTTTTGATGCGGTTCTGTTCATTGGCAGCTGAAAACACCTTATGTCTAGCAAATGTTGTACACTTTGGGTCTGTATTTGTCTCTTGCTGTGCTCCACACCTGTTAGTACCTAACAGAAGCTTTTGCTTGCTTAAACTATTTCTTGTAGAGATGCGAGAGCTTTGTGACATGGTCTCCAGATACCCTCAACAACTGCATCCCTTTGCGAATGGGCAGGTCGGAAAGGGCATGTCTACATGCATTAACATTGGCTCTGATTTTGCTCCAGCTTGTCATACGTCGATTTTCTCACTTGCTGAGGAATGACTCTTGACTGTTCAGTTAAGTGGGGGCAGAAGCTTGCTTAAGGTTTAATGTTTAATGATGCTCCCACCGAAGCGAGGAGTTCTGTATTTTCAAGCTCCTTTTGAGGTAGACGTGGCAGTCGCAGCAGGGGCGTCTGCAGCTGCAGCGTGCACGGCCAGCGGACGGTGGTTGCACGGCGGTGTGGCTCAACAGCGTGCACGTTCCGGCTGGCGTGGCACGGGGCAGTGTGTGGTGCTAATGGGTGGGAAGCAAGCCACCGCCAAGAGGCTGTCTCTCCCTCCCATTAAGCCCATTCAGGCGTACCGTATGTCGTCGTCCCTGCACTGGGGATTTAATTCTCCTGTTAGCATCAGCCACTAACATTGGAGTGACAGTAATATAAGAAAGCAGAAAATTTCAGCCATGCTGTAGAAGAAGGCTGCAAATCAGAAGGTGGCCAAGGCAAAAAAGTAGAAAGGAAGGAGAGGGAATTAGGATCTTTTTGTGCGCATTCTTAAGCTGGCT